>NW_028079127.1:19169080-20531705 GCF_014824575.4 Sturnira hondurensis
TGGGAGTCACTGTTGCCTGAAGCCTCCCCTGACTTCCTCAGCTGCCTGCAAGCCCACCCCCACCACACAGTTTGCATCTGCAATAGACCTTGCCGGGAAGCTGTGTGCCTGTGGGGGGCGGGGCAGTGGCCTCCTGGCATTGGCTGGGCTCTGGGCAAGCACACATCAGGTGCTCCGAAGTGTTTGCTGAGCCGAGGGTCTGCAGGCCAAGCTCTTGTGTCTTTGAAGCCGAGCAGCTTTTACGTGGCCTGGGACAGCGTCCGGTCTGGGCCTGGCTTTGCTGGTGCCACAGGGCAGAGGCAACGCCCCCAAGTCTTCCCATGGTTCCTGCAAAGAACTGCCCCAGCCCATGTGAAGGCAGGGTCCAGGTGCCCGTTGGCCTGTGTTATTTAATTGGGTGAAGGCAGGGCCTGGGCTTCTGCATTTTTCCAGAGCCACCCAGGCCAGCCAGGGTAGAGAACCATGGTCATAGAGGGTGAGAAGGTGAACGCAGGACTCCCTCCCTGCTTAGCAAGAGGCGCTGAGGCCCCCAGGAGAGTTTGCTGGTTCTGGGAGTCTCCTGTGCATGTGACCAGTGGCCTGTCTGTGGCCTGCCCCACAGAGCACCAGGCTTCGCTGTCTTCTGCCCCTCTCCTTCCCAGCTGCCCTTCTTCATTGGGTTTGCCCCACCAACACTGCTGACCACTCCTTGGCCTGTCCCCCCCCAACCCCTGCGCCCAGTTCAGGCAGAATCTACCTCCTGACTTCCTCTTACCCCTTACCCGCCACACCTCGCTGAGCTGTGTGCTAGGCCTGGCCTGCTCAGGGGGCTCACAGTCAGGGGGGTCATCAGTGAGGGAGAAAGGGGAGTAAGGCTGAGCAAGTAATACCCACGTGTGGCCAGTGCTCCAGGCTGCATCCGAGGGGCAGGGGAT
Organism: Sturnira hondurensis; assembly: GCF_014824575.4. Classification (NCBI taxonomy): domain Eukaryota; kingdom Metazoa; phylum Chordata; class Mammalia; order Chiroptera; family Phyllostomidae; genus Sturnira; species Sturnira hondurensis. The sequence continues at coordinate 19,169,995 of NW_028079127.1, forward strand.
GGGGTGGGGTGGGGGCGGGGCTTTCTATCAGGCCCTCCCAGTCCCTGCCATTTCTGGGTCCTGGGCCTCCCGGTCAGGGCTGTGGAGGTTCTGGGCAATGCACTCAGAGCCTCTTTCCATGAGGGTAAACCACTGGCAGGGAACAAGGACGAGGGGTTGGGGAGGCTGGGGGAGAAGCTCACCCTGGCTGATCCAGCCCCATTCTGGAATCTCCTATCCCTCTCCTCCTGACATGCTCCCCAAGGCCGCTGCACCCCGAGGGGCTGCCCACAGCCCACTCCTGGGGCCTGAGGCCCTGCAGCCCCAAGTTCCCGGGCACAGAGCAGCTGGGGAGGAGTAGGAGGACAATCCCAGAGGCTGTTGAGCTGGGTAATTTACGTGGTTCTGGAGCCAGCACCCAGGAAATACATTTCACAGGTGGCGTGCGGACTGGTGGCAAACGGCAGCCGTTCCTTTAAAATGGGAAAGGGTGAGGAGTGCGCAGGGCAGGCTCAGAGCCGTGGGCTCTGTGGGCCTCACTGTGTCCTTCTGCTGCCTGATAGAAAGTGGGCTCCAGGGGAAAGCGACTGGAGATGGGAGGAGCTGGGGGTCATTAAGAGAATCCCATAGGTGATCTCGTTGCAGTCATTTTGTGCCTCACTTTCCGACTCTTTAAAATGGGATCATATTGCCTGTGTTGTGTACTCATGAGGACGGAGTGTCGGTTGTTGGGCCAACATTTTCTGAGCACCTACTGTGCTCCCGCTGCTCCCTGAGCCCTTGGTTACTATGCACTGCCTGCTCCTGCTCTCCGATCCCCCTGCCCCCGAGAGGCGCCCACCTCCCTCCACCAGCGTGTGGACATGCCCACTCGAGCTCGGAAATCTGCAGTTCCCCGGGTGGGAGGGCAGCCTGCTTTGATGGCTGTGGTTGGGCTGCATTGTTCGTGGGGCATCGCTCTGGGCAGAGCTCCCTACTGGGCCTCGAAGGTGCTGTGTCCTGTGGCCTTCCAGCTCCGCAGGGCCACCTTCACCCGGGTCAGGCCCCTCCCTTGTCGGACGTCCCACCCCGCAAGGCCTACTGGGTGAACAGATCAAATGTCTCTTCTGCTTGAATTCTGAGCTCCCGAGGGCAGGCCGGCATCTGCATGCTCACCACTGTGCCTTTTCCCAGTGCCCAGCCTGGAGCCTGGCTCATAACCACATGAATGAGTGAATGAATAATGAATGAATGAATGAGGGATGAGCTAGCAGGGAATTTGCAAAAGGTTGGAAACACCTGCAGAGAATTTTGTTGATGGTAAGCCCTGCTGGGTTGGCCTAACGGGAGATGTACAGGAGGGGGATAGGGACATATGAATGACAGAATCTGACCAGGGTGGTTGGTGACAAGTGCACAGGGCCTGTCTTGCCACCTCCAGTCAGGCTTCAGCCGCTGGAGCTGCCGGGTCCTCCTTGGCTCACCTGGTGACCTTCCCAGGTGCCCTTACCATACAGTGCAGCTCCCCCGTCACAGCGCCTGGCTGGGGCTGTGTCCATATGTCCACCTCCTGAATGCCAAGCAGGAACCTCAGTTTGCCTGCTTGTTATGTGGGCCCGGGCAGGGGTTAAATTCTCATTTGTCCCAAATGCCCATGATCTGTGCCAGTGACTACTAGAGCAGGTGGCCCCGGGCCCGGGGGGCAGGCAGTGGAACCTGGGCCGAGTGGCTGGCAGACCTCCCGTGCCCCTGGCCTGGATCCTTTGCTTTGCTCTCTTGAGGCCTCTGCTAGGTCATGAACTCCTCTTGCTCGTTGCTCATGGTGACAGAGATAGGGGGACAGCCCGGGGCGGGCCACTCCTTCCCTGCACTTTCTTTTGGCTTCCTGGAAGAAGTGGCTGCTCTAGCACCTGGCCCTTCTGGGAGAGCCATGAATTATGCACAGAAGCCACGGGCCTGGGCAGGCCCATCATAAATGAGCTTCAATAATTCATACGGAGAGGAGCCAAGGAAAGCAAAGGCCTACTGCACTTCTGCAGGCTTCCACGGTGTAGTCCACCGGCCTGCTCCTGTGGCCGCCGCACACAGCCAGGGCAGGGCGTGGGGGGTGCAGGGGGTATCCCACACTCTGGGAGCAGTGGCCCCTTAGCACAGAGCCTGTACTTCCAGGCTGGGGCGCAGGGGCCTCCGCCAGCAGGTCTCCCAGCCCAGGGAGAGAAGGCCTAAGAGAGTGCTAACTAAAACAGCCACTGGGAGGGTGTGCGGAGGTCAGCCGCTGTCTGGGGAGGGGCGCAGCTTGAAATGGGGGGACTTCATCAAGCCGGCGATATGTGCATGCAGACACCTGAAGGAGGTGAGAGGGGCCCTCTGAGGAGTGACTGATCTGATCCAGGCAGAGGGAACAATGTGTTCTGGCCATGGTGTGCAGTGTGGAGGCCAGTGAGCTGATGACCATGCTTGGTCGGGGTAGCTAGGGGTGGGGGGCGAGGGGACAGAGGACAGATTCAGGCCCAGTGTGAAGGGGGAACCAACAGGACTTCCTGATGGATTAGACGTGGGTGAGACAGAAAACAGGTTCCAGGTCCCCCCGAGGCTTTGGGCCTGAAGTACACTGAGCTAGGGGAAGTGACCAGACAGTGAGGACCCAGGGCCTCAGTTTGGGGCTCATTTAGTCTGAGAGGCCTGTTAGCTCTCCAAGTGACCACTCCAGCATCCTGAGGACAAGCATGTGTCATCCTGATGGCGTTCCTGAGCTGTGAGATCTGAGGCACATCACGCAGTTGCTCTGTGCCCCAGCTTTCCTCTCTGAGGACTGGGGGAATGTTCCAGCTGCTGTGAAGATGAAGTAAGTCTGGACAGTGACAGCCCCGGCCTGGCACTGCTGTGCCACCTGGCTCACAGGTGCAGGGCCCAGGCAGGAAGGCCTTAGTTAGACCCCTTGGGAAATGAGTCCCCAAATGGCCTGTGGAGGCCTTGGGCCACTTTGGCAACTGAGACCTGCTGAGGCCAAATCACAGAGCTTGGCGTGGACCACAGAGCAAGTCCTGGTCCCCAGAGGGGGTTGGGGGGAGTCAGCCCCAGGCCCCTCCTGATCCAGGCAAAGCCCACCAACCTCTCCCACAGACCAACCCTTCCCACCAGCTCCTCTCAATCCCCACCCCTCAGGGACCCACTCCAGCCCCTGTCCTGGCTCTGCAGGGGTGCCCTATATTTGCACCCCCATGGAAGTTGGCGTGGTCCCCGTTCTGGGCCTCTCCTGCTGCTGGAGAGCTCGGACCTGGGACCTGCTGAGGGGCTGCCCCGGGGCTGCCCATGGCTGTGGGGTAAGAGCTGCTGCTTCCACCTTGAAGCCAAGGTGGTCACAGAAGCCACACAGCTAACTGTGGCAGAAAGAGAAGTGAGGCTCAGGCGGGCCTTCCACGCAGTCCTCACCACTGCACGTCCCCGGCTTGCCTCATCCTTGCAGTCCTCCCTGACTGCTGGTGAGAAGTGAGGCTGAGGCCGTGTGCTGGGTGAGGCTGGGCGCTCCAGCTCTCTCTGGGCTGTGTGGGCTGCCAGCCCTCCCAGCCCTGGGTGAGGCTGGCTTCTGGTCTTCTCCTATTGGCTCCTCCCTTGCCCCATCAGGCTATTAGGAGTAAATACTGGGCCGGACCAGCTCCCTGATTAAAGCTGGGTGACTGTTCACTGTTGGTGGAGTGCAGGGACACAGGCTTATAGCCTCTCAGCTGAGAGCCAACTAGAAGGGAGAGCTTTCACCCCAGAAAAGAAAGGGAAGGGATAGCCCATAATTAATAACCTCATTAAGGAGCAGTATTTGGGCAGGGTCCCAAGAAACACAGTGGCGGCCAGAGGATCTGGACCTATTTGAGCTTCCCCAACACCAGCCTCTCCCCAGCACTGCGGAGTCCGTGTGTGCATGGGGTGGCTGGTGGGGGTGGGGACAGTGCTCCGGGGGCATGGTGTTGCCCGCATTAGGGGTCCTTGTAGCTGAGTCACAAGTCTGTTGAAGATGAGCCCATCGATTTGAGTCCTTTGCCTCAGTTTACCTGCTTGTGAAGTGGTGGGTGACTGGCTAGCCTTATCCCGCCGTGAATCAGAGGCATCAGCCTCTCACCCTGCCTCAGTTTCCCCTCCGTGGTGTGCACAGTGTAGGGCCAAGGCTGGTGGGCTCCACACCTCCAGGCACTCTGATTCCAGCTGACCTCCCAGGAGTCAGTGACCTCAGCTGGACTTGCCCTCTGCCAGCCCTGTTGCTCTTGGGAGGTTGTGATCAAATGGGGATCAGGATCCCACCTTAGACTTTGAACCCGGACAGAAGCTGATGCCCAAGAGACTTCTGTCCTGGGCAGACAAGCAGGAAGGAGCCCTGTCCTTCCTGAGGGGTCCCCCTGTGTCAGGGTCTCTGACAGGGCAGGGCGCCCTGGTCTGAGGAAGGAGCCTGGGCTGCAGGAGAGCACTGTCACGGTCCCGAGGGCTCCGTGCGCGCACGCGTCCCACAGCGCACTGGTTTCTGCCTGCCTCTGCTTTGGGTCCTGGGAGGTGGGCAAGTGCTGGGCTCTGCCTCCATTTCCAGGTGGCAGACGAAGGCTTACGGGTGTGCATCTGGTCCAGGGTCTTGGGAGAGGCAGGGATGAATCTGGGCACTCAGTCTAAGTGCAGAGGGACTTCACTGGAGCCATCAGGGAGGACTCCCTCAGGTAGTCGTCTCTGGAGATGCCACAGTCCCGGCACAGCTTTGAGCTTCCTGCCCTTTGCAGCAGGGCTGCTGCATGTGGCCTAGGGCCGGAGTCGGCTGCATCCCAGCCTCTGCTTCAGCGGGACCGCAGCTCTCTCAGGACTCCCAGTGGCCCTGGGACCGGGCCAGCCTAATGGGCGGCCCTCTACACCCTCCCGCTACCTGCTGCCCTGACTCTGCCTCCTTCCTCTTTAGAAGACTGCGGAGGCACTGAGGTGGGAGGTGGCCGGGCAGCTGAAATATAATCAGAGTAATTAAAGAGCAGTTGATTGTAACTCGTTGCCTCCCCCAGAGCTGGGAGGATAATCGGCTGGCCTGCCACAGGAGAAGCAGGGGATCTGTGGCCTCCCACCGTTGCCAGGTGCGCTTTGCAGTGCCCTCGGCAGGGCAGCCTGCGGCCTCCGCTGTGCCTGCTCCCCACACCCTGCCCCTGCCTCGGCCCAGTGCTGCCCCGTCACCCACCCCTCCCACTTCGCCTGCTGCTCCACCCTCGGCTGGAGGAGAGCCTCCCAAGCCCCCAGGGAGTGGGGTTTATCTAGGCAGCCTGCCTGGTAGAGGCAGCCTGCAGCGGGGCTTCGATGGCAAAATACGGCTCCCTGGGAGGGATGAGAAGTCCTGCTGTGGAGGCTGAGGTGGGGTCCCAGGGCCCCTGCCAGGCCTCCACCTCTCCTGGGCCTCCCCTGCCTGCCGCCCTCCCCTCCTGCCCCTCTGCGGGGTCCGGCCGCCCACCCCCACCCGCGCCCTCTGAGGGTGAGCCTGCAGTGTCACCTGTCTCTGGTTTTTTGATTTGTTTAATTATAGATGAGTTTTCTGCATAATTTATTCCAAAATCCTGGATTATACTGTACAATTAAATCACATTCTGATCAACAACTTCATGTATAAAATTAACAACTGGCAACAGTTTAATCTGTACTGCTGCATCTGCACGCTGGCTCCCCTGCCCCCACCGCCTTCCCCCCCCTCCTCTCCAGTCTTCTCCCACCCCCGCCCCCTGGCCCTGCCCCAGTCCCCTCTAGGGTGGAGGAGGGCCTGTGTACCGGGCTTAAGAGCCCAAAGCCCCCAGCTGAGTGCTCTGCAGTTTGACCCAGCCTCCTGGCCCTCCCTCCAGCTGGGGGTTCTGTCCTGAAGGAGGTCCTCAGCCCCAGACCCCCATCCCACATCTTACCTGAGGGTGACACCACCTCCTTCCTCACACCTTGGTTCTGACCTTGCCCTACAGAATAAGACCTGGCGCCCCAAAACCCAGCACAGTGTCAGCTTCTTCCTGAGGGGCCGCCCTCCGCCTGCCCATCCATGTCCTGGGCCACAGGCACCTTTGGGGTGCCCCTGGGCCCTCCGTTGAAGGAGGCCACTAAGGACTCCTCCCCGAAACCCCCCTCGCTCCACACCTGCTCCCCCCACGGGCAGGCATTCATGGGAGATTCCCTGAGAACTGGGGGTGGGCGGATTGGGGGAGCTTCTACCCCTCAGGGGACTGCCCAATAATAACACTGCCCATCAAGGTTGCCGTGTGGATTTGGCCGTTATTGGGCCACTCAGTAGTACCCCTGTTCACAACCAGGGAAGCCGAGGAGCCCGTGGGGCGGAACTCTCCAAGGTCATGCAGCCGGCAGAGGCAGCTTTCCTAGAGACTCCTGGTCCTGGGAGGGGGGGCCATGGGGCTGGAGGACAGGTCCAGCTTCTCTGTCCCGAGTGGCCCTGCACCTGGCCTTGCCGCTGGCCTCCTTTTATTTGTGAAATAGGGCCGTCGTGCCTCACCCCGCCTAGGGTCAGGCACATCGGAGGACCTGGCGGTGCTTGGCTCTGTCCCCAGCTTCCTGTGCCCACAGCAGCCATCGTGCCGGCTGCAGCCCCGGCTGCACGTGCCTCTTCCCAGACACTGTCTCCTCGCCGTCTTACTAATTTGGCACTCGGAGACACTTAGAGATGAGCAATGTCATTTCTGTGAAGTAAATGGAAAGTCACGGGGATGTGGAGGCCAGCAGGTGGGTCTGCCCGTCGGGAGGGCAGCCCGTGGGCCACACTGTTTGACCAGGGCGGCATTGGTAGAGCCAGGCACTTGGTCCCAGGCTGATGGAAGCGCAGGCGGAATTTGGTCCCTCTGCCTTTGAGCCAGTGGGACCATGGGTCCTTCCAGAGCCCCAGCGCTCTTCCGCTGGGGCGCGGACAATGTGCCTGCTGGGTCAGCATCAGTGTGGTGGGCAGCGTCTCCAACTCTGGGCAGGACGCCACAGGTGCACAGTTTACTCCTGGCCTCCTCCGTCCCCTGTGTCACCCCTTGGAGCCAGTGGTGAGATGCCAGCCAAACCCAGAACCCACAGTCTCATCTCTACAAAGAGGAGATGGGGGGTCTCTGGTGTCCTAGGCACCCTTATTGCCCTCCTGACCAGGTTTGGTGCAGGTGAACAGTCAGACGGGTGCGCTGGGCACGCAGGTCACGGGCGGTGCAGCGGGGCCTCGGGTCCACCCCTCAGGCTGGAGCCACCCCTCGACCCCAGCAGGGTGTGTGTGTCGTGGGTGGGCTGGTCCCTGCAGCCAAAAGCAGAGTGTAGAGCTGCTCAGCCTTTGGGTGGGAGTGGGGAGACTGTGGGTGTGCGCATGCGGGGGGCCGTGCAGAAGGGAGAAACGGATGGAGGGAGGGAGAGGGCATGTTTTGGGGAAGCACTGGACTTTATCCTTGAGACCGGCTCTTTAAAAAACACTTTTCATAGTTAAAAGAGCCTTTTTTGTTGAAACGATGGCGATTATAATAACAATAATGTGTTGTCTGAGCAAAATAAAAACCTGGCCTCCACACTTGTTCTCATTAACGTTCACCACTTCTCCGTGAAGCCCTGGACCCGAAGACCTAAAGACACACTGGAAAAGCGCCCGCCAGCGGCGGGACTGAGTCAGAGCTGCGCTGGTGGCTGTTCAAAGTTCGCTCTCTGGGGAAAAGAGAGAGCTGAGATCAGCGGCGTTTGCCAGTTTATAAATACTCCCACCACGGGGATCGCCAGGTCCCGCGGGGGCGACACTGGATGCGCAGTTTCGAGAGGGGCGCGCTGTTGCTCTTGCTGGCTCCCGCACACCCCGGGTCCACTTATGTGTTTATTACCACTTCCTGTGCAGGTGACCTTGGGCAGGTCACCTAACGCCTCTCTGCCTCAGTTTCCTCGTCTCTTCTTTATGAGGATTAAAGCAAGACAGCGGTGACATGCTGGCGCCACACCTTGTCCATACGTATTGGTGCCCTGGTCTATAATAGTCCCAGGAAGGATTATGATTAGCATTCTGTCCTCTAGACCAGTGAGTGGCTGAGGTCAGGGTCAGGGCCAGCGCAGAGCTAATGGTTCCCTGTGAAGATCAGCTCCTTGACCTCACCCATTCATGTGCTGCCTGCCCAGCTGGACACAGGACTGTGCGGCAGCCCATCTCGACATTAGCCCTGCCCCCAGGCTCTCTCTCAGGAACACAAAACAGCCACCTGCCACACCGTCCACCCATAGCCAGGGCCAAGTGATCAGTGCCCGGTGTCCGGGAGCCAGGGCCGAACAGGCTCTCCACTGCCCCGGCCTTTCCCTCCTGCAGCTGGTGGTCGAGGGCTGATTGCCCTCTGCTCCGGGCCTGCAGCCTGACCTCTGTCTGGGCACAGGGTTAACGTCCCCCACGGTGGGGAGCGGAGGTGGGCATCAGGCCGTGGCTCAGCCAGCAACAAGCTAGAGTTAATACCTCTTTTGATGTTGATTTTTTTTTCATCATGGCCCTGACATTCAGCTTGGCAAATTGCAATTAGTGATCCGCCCGCCTCCTGCTCTGAGTTCCCATGCCAACCGCCCCGGGCACACACAGAGGCACAGGCCCCGCCCCCACCTCGGCCTGAGGAGAGATGTGGGGTGCAGGCAAGCTCCGCTGACCCACAGAGCTGGAAGGGTCCTGGCACCACGTGGCGCTGGGGGACGCAGAGAGGTAGCAGGCCCGGGGCAGGCACTGGGGCCAGATGCTGTCTTCCAGATCCCGTGGCCCCGGGGTGACTCCAGGGGCTGGGGGGCTGGCACCAGGCCCCTCCTTGGACCCGTGGCATGTTTAACTGTTTGTGGTGGTTCTCTGTGAGTCCCTGCTGTGTCTGTGGGGTTGGGAAGCTGAGGTGCCTCTTCAGCCACATCAGGGTGAGGGGGCCCGGTCACAGCAGAAGCACCTGAGGCAGTGTGATGGTGTCTCTCTGGCCAGCCCCCAGCTCACCTGACCTGGCACTGCCTGAACAAGGGCCATAGGTTAGGGCCTGGGCCAGGCCTCTCCCTGGATCCTGCCCCCGTTCGTGGGTGTGGGCCGAGAACATGGGGCCATGTGACCGGCCGTACATCCTGTCCACGCCAAGGACCCCTGGGCAGCACCCCAGACCCACCTGTTCTCATGTGTCCTTATACTCTCTGAGGTGGCACCCATGCAAAGGAGACCTGTTCGGGCCGGTGGCTAGGGCAAAGAAACATGGGGTCGGCCAGGTTCCCAGAAAGAGGCATTTGGTCTTAACTGGACCCGCCGGTGAGTGGTGCGGGTTGGGTGTCCAGCAAGCGGCCTCAGATAAGCATGTGTTTCCCAGAGTGTGGGAAGGTGACGGCCATCTGCACCAGGAGATAGATCTCCAGGTCCCCTGCTCAGAAGGTGCCCAGAGGGGACGGCGCAGGCCCCGGGTAACACAATGACTCAGTGGTGGCTGCAGCCACTCACATTCCCTCCCCTTGCCCAGACCTCAACCAGCCTTGGGGACAGGAGGCTCCTTGATCCAGCAGGCACCACCTGGCTTCCTCAAGTCCCCCTCCTCCCCGGTGCCCAGAGTCCCCGTGTTCAGAATGGCTGCAGCAAGGGCCGGCTCTTCCCTGGGAGTAGTCTCCCCGCAGGCCCCTGGAGCTGCCGGACTCGCCCTGTGCATTTAAACCTCAGCCCGCTCTCCCCACAGCTGTCCGCCAGTGCCGGGGCCTCCAGGTCTGGACTTCAAAGGAATTGCAGGTGCACTCTGGATTCCGAAGGGGTGGCTGCTGTTGGGCACCCCTGGGTGCTGGGCTAGGCTGTTGGGCCCCAGGCGGGCTCTCCTGACACCTCTCTGCTCTCTGCACACAGGATGCAGCACTGGGCGCGGCGCCTGGAGCAGGAGATCGACGGCGTGATGCGGATCTTTGGGGGCGTCCAGCAGCTCCGGGAGGTAAGCCTGCTGCCGCCAGCTTCCCCTTCCCGGACCCTCTTCCACCTGGGAATGGGGGAAGGGCTTCCGAAGGGAGGAGTGAGGACAGTTTGGTGGGCATTCTGGAGGTCACAGAGGTGACGTGGTAAAACACACTACAGCCGGACCCTGGGGGGCAGGTGGGGGCGTGACTCCTTCGGGGCTTGGTCCCAGGTGACTGCGCAGCAGTGGCACCGGATCAGCCCTGGTGTCAGCCATTGGGGGCTGTCGGGTGGGTGAGGTCAGTGTTTGAGGCAGCGTCTGGGGCAGGAGGCCAGGCCCTGGAGGGTCCCGCTGAGGCAGCTGCGCACCTGAGCCAGAGAGACTGTCTGCAAGGTGAGTGGGGTGCCCAGGCCGCACAACCCTGGGGAGCAGTGCTGCCCGCTCCAGGCCCTGTCGGGCGAGATGAGCTGAAAGCCCGGGGCTGGGCGAGGTGAGGGATCAAGGGGTGGGAGGGGTGATTGATCAGACCGAGCGGCCACATTCATCCTGGGAGATTATGTTAATGTTTGAAATAGTGGTGTGAAGAGCAGGCCATCCGTCACCCCTAGAAGGCTGCAAAATGTGTCGCTGTCAGTCTCCTGAGCCATCGCTTTTTACAGGGAAAACACAGGCTCAGCGAGCCGAGTCCTGGGAGGGGCTGGGGGCTGGGAGCTGGGGCCAGGGGTTACGACCAGGGATTGACAGGCATCTCCTGCCAGTGGTTGTCCCGGAAACAGCAGAGTGAACGGAGTCACTATTGGAGACTCCCGGCCTGGGCTCGGTGATGAGACACTCCCCTGTGTCCCTGTCGTCCCTCTTGGTCAGGGCCAGGTCAGCAGATGGAACCTCCGGGGGACAGCTACCAGGGGGTATTGTCTTTGGTCCTTAAACCATGCTGAGTCAGTAGCGGGTGCCCAGGAAATGAGGGTGATGTGGGCTGGGATGTAGGACCTCTGCCAGGGATGGGGCTCATCTGGGTGTCTGACGAGGTGGTAACGTGGCAGGGGCGGGGAGGGAGTCTGATCTGGAGGTCAGGGCCACCCACATGCTGGGTGTCCCCCCATCCCAGTGCCCTAGCCTCTGAACCTCCCTCCCCATTGTTGGGCTTGAATTGCAGTAACCCCCTCCCACTCTCTTCCTGTGAACTCTCAATGACTCAGCTGAGCTCGGAGGCTGGCAGCGCGCTCTGAGAAGGTGCTATAGGGAAAGCTGCTCCAGAACAGAACTGGTTTATGCTCGGGAAAGGCACCCGGCACTAACTGGGTTAAGTGGGCACCACCAGATGCGGCGTAGGGGGCTACGAGGAAATGGGACTTCCCTTGGGTTGTGTGTTGTGTGCCCTTCCAAGTCTCACATCGGGACAGAAGGTGTGTCCGGTTTAAGGAGTGAACCCTGCTCCTCTGGCCGAGAGTCCTCCGTGCTTTGAACCCTCACCCGAAGGACACCGTTAGTTCGCAGTCACAGGCAGCGCAGACCCAGGGGGTCTGCCGGTAAGAGAACAATGTACACAGCTCATGCCCCAGGTTTGGTTCTGTCTAAGGGAGCTTAAGGTGGATTCCTAGCTCAGCGGACCCACTGTGCGCTCCTGGGCTCTCTGCCTTTCATCCTTGACCCACGGCATGGGGGGGGGAGGGGGCGGGGCCTGGCTGGAGGAGGTGGCGGTCAAGAGGGCTATGGACAGACTGACGCAGACACATGCTCCTTTTTCAAAGTCGGATTTGAATACCCTCAGCGATCATGTTCGCCCCTAGGAGGCGCTCCTCCTGTCCTTTCTGAGAGCGGTTGAGCAATTCCAGACACTTCCATTAGTGAGCACATCTTTCCCCACCCCCACCCACCCATCGGAGGCCCTCGTCACGCAGCTGGCTGTGGCAGGGCTGAGGCTGGGCAGGCTCCCGATCCCTGTTCCAGGGGGCTCCTCCGCCAGTGGCCCTGCTCTCAGGAAGGTGGGCAGGGTGAGCCTGGGGAATCCGGAGCCGGGCCAGAGTGGGGGCCACTCGGGGTGTGGCTGTGGCAGGCCGGGCAGCCAGCAGAGAAATGCTGACCCGGCGTTCCGGCTCCTCCTGGCATCTCTGTGCCTGCGGACAGCTGCCAGCTCTCCGGTGGCTCTCTGTCCTGCTCCAGTTTTTTCTCACCTGCTTCCTCAGCCTCTTCCTTCCCGGTGACAGCTCTGGGGCTGCTGCTTGGCCCAGAGCCCTCGGCGAGGTGGGCGGCCAGGGAGCAAGTGGAGGGTCCTAGAGTGAAAGGATAGCTCTGGCCGAGCCAAAGGGACCCCACTGGTCAGCTCCCACCCCCACCCGGGCTGAGCCTCTGTGGCCTGTGTCCAGTGCGCTGGGGGGGCATGTGTCCAGCCCATGCCCCGCTCCAGAGCCGGTGTTGCCGCAGAGCCCTGACCCAGTGGTGGATGCCCCCGAGGGCCTGGGCACCCGCTCTCCTGTTGGGGCCACGCCCCCTCCCCAGGCCACCCGCCCTGAACTCATTCTGCGGTGCCTCAAACACCTTGCAGCTGGGGTGGTCCTGGAATCCAGTCCACCCTGGCCTTCGTCCCCTAAGTGGCTGCCCTTTCCACCTGTCCCAGTCTGAGAGGCGGCCCCACCCCCAGAAGCTGGATGTCGCAAGAACTGGCAGCTGCAAGGGCTCAGGAACTGCAGACTGTGGCCTTGGGAGCACCCCTGCCTTGGTGCTGTCCTCCTTCCAGCCCCACCACGAACCCTTGGGGGCATTGCTGCACACAGCCTGCGGCCCTTTACAGGTTAGGGCTGTGGCACATCTCGGTGACGTGTGCGGTCTGTCTGTGAAGGCCCCCATCACATGTCCTCATGTAACCCCAGGGCCAGCACGTAGTAGGAGCTCCCTGTGTGGCCTGGTGCCCAGCTGCCATTCCCACCCCCATCCTTAGACACCTCCGAGCCCCGTCCTGCCCCCTATAACCAGCCTCACCTTCCCCTGGCCCTCGACACTCTTGCCACGAACGGTCGGAAAGTGCAGCCCCCGCTGCAGTCTGCCCCATGCAGGGCCCCTGGAGGCTAAGGGAGGTCTCTTCAGCCCCTCCACTACCCTCCCCCATCAGCACCATATTGTCCCCATCTTGGGGGGGAGAACAGAGAGCATATGCTTGGGCTCCAGGCTCATTTACATAATGAGCCTGATCAGGATGAATAATTCATCAGGTGCCTGGGGGTGCATGGGGGAGGATGGGGAGACAGCTAGTCTCCCCACTCTGAAGCCCAGGTCACTTCACTGGGTACAGCCAGGGGACTACCCCCTCCTGACTGGGTGTCCAGGGCAGAAGGGTGACAACTCTGTAGACCCTGTGGAAGCAAAGCAGGAGAGACCACGGTCAGACCAGACATGAGGAAAGACCACTGCTCGTCAGGCACAGCTGCCCTGAGATGGGCTCCTGACCTGCAGGAGACACCATCCTTGGAGGGGTGCCCCAGAAAGGATGGAAGACCCTCTGTTGGGGGTGGGAGTCAGGTGAGGGAAAGCTGCCTGGCCAGAGCTGTGCTGGGAGCAGAGACCTGAAATGGCCACACCTGGGGGCCACGGGCCACCCTCTGGAAGGCTCAAGCCAAGTCTGGACCTATGAGGGTCTTTCTCAGTCCACAACAACACCCCCCAAACTTGGCCTGCGGGTCGAGGTGGAAATGGCCTGGAGCCCCGTCCATGTCCCTGGCCACCTCAGACCCTGTGCCGGCCTTAGCCCAGCTTCTGCTTACGCTCGGGCCCTGCCATACACACGGGAAGACCAAGGTCCTGGCAGACGGTCTCCACCAGCCGGTCCCACCCAGGCGCTCCAGGGGCCAGTCCTGGGGGTGGTGGAGTGGGGCAGAGGTATCAGGGTAGGGGTGCAGGCCCGGGCCTGCCAGAAGGGGCCTCTCTGGGGCAGCAACCCCCCACGCCCCCCCATACTCCCGACTGCTGAGCTATGTCTACAGGAGCTCCTTGTCCCCAAGACTCCTGCTCCCCGCCACCCCGCACTGCTGGGCTTCTCCGGAGGGTTGTGGTGATTCAGACTGACGCCCCCACCCCCCACTTCCTTGGATGGTACTTCTGAACCTGGGAAGGCACCGAGGTCCCAGCCCATCTTGCCTGCCCCGGCCGTCCCCACACCCTAGCTGCTCGGCACTCCCTGGGAATGTGTAATTGATATTTGCAGAGCACTGCAGCCGGAGCTGGCTTCCGGCAGGGACCGAAGCTTGGCCACGTCAGGGCGCCTTTCCTGAGGGGCTCACAGAGGTGGGGACAGGGTCCCCGTGTAGGTGCCTTAGAGACTGGCCTTTCTGTGTCCTCCACTCCCTCTCCCCGCCCTCACTGGTGCCACCAACTCATGAACCCCATGCACACTCATGCTGGCTCAGAGGGCTGGCCGCGGCTGTGGTGGGCCCCTGTTTGGGGGTTAGCGGGGTCCAGGAGTACCAGGGAAGCTTCAAACCCTATCGGGGTGGGGGAGGTGCCAGGGGACAGAAGTAGCCGTGGGACAGGAAAGGGGAGCTCCAGTCATGTGACCCCAGACCCCAGCTGCTGATCCTGTCAGAGCGCTGTGGTCCGAACGCCCCCAGAGACCACGCCCTGGCCCAGCAGACCCCCCACGAAGGACAGTTGTGGCTGTCTCAGCTGATGTGCACAGAGGCAGGTAGGGGTGGTGAGGGAGCCCCCAGGCCTGTCTCCAGCTCTCCCCAAGACTCCTGGAAGCTTCCAAACCTCTGTTCCAGGGGCTCTGTGCTTGTTCCTCCCGCAGCCACCGCCCAGTGAGACTCCCGCCCTGCTCTCCTGGCATTGATGATCTGATACGGCGCGTCAGGGTGGCAGTGGTGGGGGGCGCGGGTGTGAAATACACTGCCGGGTCGGGATTGCTGCCGCTCGGCTCCCTAAAAACCCACATATATTATTCTTTAATGGAAAGTTAATTGTCTTATTATTCCCTCCATATGGTCTTCTTGCTCAGCACCCAGCGGGGATGCGTGGGCTGAGGGGGCTCCTGAGAGGGCCTCTGAAGCATGGGGTGGGGGGCGCCACTTGAACATAATTGGATACACACGGTCAGATACACGGGAGCCTGGCCGGACTGGCCGAGACCCCTTCTTTGTCCACACGCTGCCCCCCTCCCAGCCTGCTCTCCACCTCTTTCCTTTCCAGGCCCTGTCCTGGGGGGTAGCCCCTTCTGGCACAGCCCCCACACACTGCACGGTCTGGGGGTGCTCTCTCCTGTCACTGCGTGGGAGACTGGGGCTGGGGGCAGCTTGCTGTCCTCCTGCTTGCCACCGCCCCACACACGCTCCCTTGTCGCCTGCAGGAGAAAACTCCATTTATAAGAAGCTTTTCAAAAGCCATTTCGGCTGTAGCAGGAGCTCCTGCCCCAGGGCCTGCACACCAGCTTGGGTCTCCTGCAACCCCTCCCAGAGAGGGAGTTCAAGGAGGTAATTGTGGGGGGCGGGCTGCATCAAGACACCTGTCCCTGGGGAGCCTGCTCATGTCTGCCTGCCTTCCATGGGCACCAGTCACCTGGAGCCTCCCCCGCCTCTGGGGCTGCTGAGGTTGGGCTGAGGCCTTTGTCTACTCCTGCCCCTCCCAGGGGGTCCTCTTCCTGCAGCAGAGTGCCAGGTGTCAGGTGAGAACGCCTCCCAGCAGGTGGCCGAAGCAGTGGCTGGAAGGCGGTCCCCAGAGGGGTGTCAGGGTGAACCGGTGGTTGTACCCTGGCTGTTTTGGAGTCTGGCAGGGAAGACAGGCACAGGGGGTCCTGCTAGGCGGCCACTGCGCTTCTGGGGTAGCTTCGAGAGGGGTGCTGGCCAGGTTCCCGTGGAGAGGACAGGTCTGTGGGAGAGGCACCTCCGGATGCAATCAGTGGACCGGTGTCTGGTGGTAATAGGCATGGCAGAGGGACCAGTGGCTTCCAGCTTACTCCAAGGGGTCACTGTGGGGCCACATTCAAGGTCGGTGCCCCGAGGAGAGAGAACAAACAGCTCAGAGCAGGAGGGAAGAGCTGCGCATTCTGAAGGCAGGACCTGCCTGAGGTCCCACAGCTGGAAAATGGCAGAGCTGGGACTTGAACCTGGAGCCTGTGCCAGGTTAAGCTGAATGGTGGGGGGCAGGAATGGTTGGACTTCCCATGCCGTGGGGCTTGGGGCATGTTGTCCTGCCCCTCTGAGCCTTGGTTCCCCATCTGTGAACCGGGAATCTGAGCACCCCTGTGCTCATGGGAGACATGAGCGTCTCCAAAGGGCAGGTGCAAGGAAGGGCAGCAGACAGAGCCCTGCCAATGTGGGGTGCCTTTGTGACCCGCCCTGCACTATCAATTCTCCACCCTCCAGGAGCTGGTCACAGGTTTGGAAAGTTCAAACGCCCAAGGTGTCCTCTGTGCTTGTCTCAGCCCAGGAGTCTGGAAATTGGTGCCCTCAGCCCCGCCATCTTCGCCTGCTCTGCCCCCCCTAAGGAGACCCTGCAGACTGGGAGGCTTGCAAACAACAGACACTGGTTGCTCATGGTCCCAGAGACTGGGAGGCCCCTCGGCAGATCCAGTGTCTGACAAAGGCCCAGTCCCTGGCCCACAGATGGCTGCACCCTCACGTGGTCAAGGAAGGGTCAAGGACCTGCCTAGGGTCTCCTTTGTCAGGGCACTTGTCCATTCCAGAGCTGACCCCCAGGTGCCCACTGGGCATCAGGTTTCTACATATTAATCTTGGGAAAAGAGACATTCAGTCCGTGGCACCTGCTGATCATGAGAGAATCTTTTGGGGACCTTACTGGGAAGGGCACAGAAGTCAGTGGGCCATGGGCCAGGGAAGTGTGGGTGGCTTCTTGGGACAGGAGCCCAGGGCACCAGCTCCCAAAACACCCCTGGGGAAGGCAGGTGCAAGTGGAGGAAAGACCCTGACACCCCAGAAGAGACCCGGGACCAGTTTCTCAAACCAGGCAACCATTGGGCAGCTGGACAGGCTTGGAGGTCAGCCTGGGGCTTGGCTTGGCTGATGGTGGAGCAGGGGAGGCAGGAAGCTACCAGCCTCTGGGCATGCGTCCGGCACTGGCCCTGGGTATGCAAGGTTGGGGGTCAGAAAATGGAGTGGCCAAGGCCAGGGCTAACAGCAGACACTCTCGAGGGGGCAGCACCAGGTAGGCTCTGTGACTGGGGTCCCTCGGTTTTCAGAGAGTCTCAGAGCTGCAATCACAGCTCATCAGGCTGGCAAGGGGTGGGCAGCACTGTTCTCCGGGGCCGTGCTGGTCCAGGGCCTGCAACTTTGCTGCAGGTGCCTTTCCTGAAGTGGGCACCCCTCGGCCCTTCCGTCTTGGGAATCTGGGGTGTTTGTCAGAGTTTCCTAAAGCAAGACCCTCCCCCAGCCCCTGCACCTACCTCTGAGGGTTGCCGGGGCTGCGTGTGCAGAGCTGGGGGCTGGTCTGCATGGTCGAGGCTGGGAGATGGGTGCTGGGGACAGAGGGCCGAATTGGTTTCCATGTTGGCCCCCCCGGGGGTGGCTGACCCTGTCTGCGTTCCTCCCTCTCCCTCCACCCCCGTCTGTCGCTGGATCTGTGGCAGCCACGGGGACACTTGCCTGAGATTCGTGGAGCCCCAAGCGCTTGGCAGAGGCAGAGAAGTAATTGGTTCTGACAAACCCTGGCCAGCCCAGGGGCAGCAGGAACCGCATCCACCGCGACCAGGCAGGAGACAGGCTCAGCCTGGCTCCCCCCACCCTTCCCGAGCATGGCTCCCTCTCCTTGTGAGCAGGGATCTGGTGTTAGGCAGCGGTTACAGAGCCCCTAGCCCCCTACTTTCCTACACTTCTCTCAGCCCTGGAACTGTGCCTCTGCGGGAGTGGGGCTTGCCGGCTCCTTGCGTGGGGGAGACTGAGGCAGAGGGCGGGCCCTGGGCAGACTCCTCAGGCCCCTCCTCGGCCATTCTTCGTTCCCATGAATCAGGATCAGGTGTCTGACTGCCAGGCTTGAGCACCCTGGGCCCCCACCTGAGAGGATGTGCCGGACATGCCTATAGCACAAACCCCCCCGGGCTGGTGGGGAGCGGGTGCTCAGTGGGCAACTGCTCGGTGATGCACGAGAGAGCGTCTGAGGACTGAGAAGGGGGGACGGGCTCTGACTCTGCCCTGCAGGGCGGTGGGCCTGTGCGTTACCCCCAACTGGACTTCTGAGCTTCTCCCCTCATCCTCTTGTCACTGTCCACATGCACCCCATTCCTTCCCACAGTTCCCTCCCCCAGGCAGCCACCCCCAGGTCAGTGCTGAGGCCCGTGGCGGTGTCCGAGGCTCCCTGCCTTCTGCTTTTGCACCCTTCAGGCTCACACAGAAGCAGAAGCTGCCAGGACCCTGGGGCCCAGTCCAGTCACCCGTCGCAAGGGGCAGGGAGGCTGGGCCCAGAGGGGCAGGGCTGTGCCCAGGCCTCCCAGGAGTCCCCCTGAACACAGGCATTCAGGTCGGAAGGCAGTCGGTGCTTGCTAGTTCCCGGTGCCACAACTCACGGGGGGGATGCAGCCTCTGACCTTCGGGGGCTTGTGTGTCGTGGAGTGGAGCTGACCACGTGTGGAAGAGAGAAGCGCTAGGCTGCTCGTGGGAATGTGGGCACATGGGCACGTATAGAAGAGAACGAGTGAGCGTGCCTGTGTACAAGTGGGTGTGAACAGGTGGGCACTTGTGGGTCTCCACAGCGGAGAGGTTGGGCCTGTGTAAAATGCTGTGTGTGGGGGTGTGTGGCCAGGCCTGCGTGTGCAAGTGTGTGCGAGTGTGCGGTCCTGCAGGCATGTATTGTGTGGGGGTGTGAACAGGCAAGTGTGTATACACGTGTGCATGCAGCTGAGTGCATGTGTGGTTCTGCGCTCTGTGCGCAGGTGCGAGCAGGCACCCCACGGGCGGTACTCGAGGAGGCTGCCGCCGGGAGCTCTGTCACCAGAGCAGGCGAGAGCCACACTGATTAATTAGTGAGGCTGGGAAATCGCAGTTGTGGGTGAGAAGCTCCCATTCACACACACGCCACACACACGCCATGTCCCCGCGCACGGCTCTCTTCCTGGTGTGTGCTCAGTGGCCCTGCAGGGGCGAGCTGCTGGTCCCTTGTGGGTGAGTCCTCACACCCGTGTGTGTGTGCCCTGGGGTGGGTGCTGACCAAGCACCCCCACTTCACAGGTGACAGAGCTGCGTTTGGCAGGAGACTCCTTTCCAGTTCCTGGGCCTCCTAGGGAGGGGGGCAGCGTTTGCTGTCCTGGGCTGGGCTCCACCGAATGTCACCTTCCTGAGGTCTTGGGGACACATTGGGGGCCTGTAGGAGTACAGCAGAGCTGGGGTCTACAGGGAGCGTCCTCCAGCCCAGGACGAGCCGCTCCCACCTGCCGCCCCAGGTGCCCTGTCACCTGCCAGCTTCCTCCACACGCCCTGCAGGCAGCAGGGGCCTGGTCCCCCAGGTGTGCCAGGTACCTCCCCTCTCCTGTCCCTACAAAGGGAGGGCTGCCGTGCTCCCCGGCTCCTGTGGAGCACTGTCCCCTGTTCTGGTTCCTGCCACTCCTAGGGCATCGATGGCCTTGGTGGGGCTGCCCCGAACTCCTCACAGGCCCCTGGGCCCTGACACTCCTTGTCCTCGAGCAGGGAGAACCCGAAGCTGGGTCAAGTGGAAGCTACTTGTCTCCCCATCAGGTGTTGATGGAGGAGCGTTCATTATGCTCCATCTATAGGCACGGAATAAATTGGTGTGCCGTGAATTTATTCTTTTTGAAGAGGGACTTTCACACTGGGGAAAGCTTTTAAAAAGATCATTTATATAAAAAGCAATTACCGTGCCAGTAATTTTTATGTATTCCCCCCCTTCCATCGCTGCCTTTGTGTTGGAGCATTGCCGCCTCCTGGGCAGCTGCAACCTGGCTTCCTGGACTCCCAGTTATAGCTATCACTTAACAGAGTGCCACTGCCTCCAGGAAGGCTCCAGGAAGGCTCCAGGAAGGCTCCGGGTATAGGGCCTTGGCCAGCAGGCACGTGGGCTCCGGGAGCATGGCTGGGTGGATTTGTGCTCAAAACTTGGGTACTTGAAATATGTCCTCCCACGTGGGTCTCTGTCCTGGGCTCATTCCATTTTTTGGCCTGGCTTCTTGCTTCCAGGACCCTTTTTATGGCAGCCAAGCACTTAAGGCATCTGCTTTCCTGGCAGCCTCTGGCCCCCATTCCGTGGGGGGAGGCGGCGGTGTGGGAGCAGGTATTTTTCCCTCCTGAGGAGCCATTCACGGGCACCCCGCTTCCCCAGCCATTATTGCTCGCACGTTCGTTCGTTGGATGCATTATGTAAATTGTCTCTGTTGCTAAGTGGCTAAGTGGTGCCGGAGCTGCACAGGGGAGCGGAGGTCCGGAGGCATCTGGAGGGGAGGCAGGAGGCTGGCCCTAGAAACGCTCTCCTTTGTACCCAGGAGGGTCAGACAGCCTCCCGGTTCAGCTGAGGATGCCCAGAGCTTGCAGGATGTCCCCATCAGACCCCCACTTTGTGAGGCCAGTGGCTGCACCCCACTGCAGGCTAGGGGCTCCCAGGAGGTCAGATGGGCTTCCTCATTGGTCAGGGACGTCAGATTGGGCCTTTGCCTCCCAGCTCAGACCAGCCCCCAGGGTAGGACACGTGTCCCTCTGCTGTGCGAGGAGGCATGTTTCTCGCACCTGCAGCCCACTCACCCACAGAGCCTCCTTAGAAAACTTGGGCAGAGCTGGAAAAGGTGAGGTCCACCCCTGGGGCTGGGGGACCCACCTTCTGCAGCAAGCACCCAGTGCACTTAGGGTACAGCAGGGTGGATTTTGGAGCAGCATCACACTTTGGGGTGCCAGCAAGTTCTTGGGTTCCGGGGGCCTGGGACCTCTATGAGGCACGTAGGAACAGTGAGGTCCTGGGCCTGGGCCACAGGGCACCTGTCCCGGGGACTCAACTGCATTCCATCTTCCCCTTTGAAACTCAAGACCCACAGGGGAACCCAGACCACCCAGAGGGTCTGGGTCCAACGCCTTGTTCTTCGAGGACATGTGCATCCTCCGGCTCCAGTTCTCAGGTGGTCCCTTCCCTCTGCCCCCTTCCCTCCCGTCCTGCCCCAGGCTGGCTGCCTGTGGGTCTGAGGCAGCTGGGCAACCCCAGCGCGGTTTTGCACGAGGTTGGTGCAGAGGTGGTGGGCGTGCCTGCGCCTGCACAGACAAGGCCTGGAGCTTCTTCCTCCCCGCCCAGCTTTGGGATGGGTGGTCTGACTTGGGAAATGCAGGTGTGGGAGCGAGGGGTCACCGATACCAGTGGGAGCCTTGTTGGTGGACTCTGTGCTCGGCTCTCAGGGAATTGAAACCTCTGTCTTTGTCCGCAGCGAGAGCAGACAGGGGTGAAGGTGCGGGCAGTGGAGCTGCTGCCCTGTGGCGGCGGGGGGGGGGAACAGACGTGGGGGAGGGCTGTCTCAGAGCCCGTGCCCAGGGTTGAAACAGTCAGCCCCCAGTCCTCATCCCCACCCCTCTGTCTGCATCGCTTTCCTTTTCCTTTCTTCCTTCCCTGCCCCTTTTCTCCCGTTCGTATTTTTTTTCTTACATTCCTAGGTGGAATTTTAATGGCCTGGTGTTAAAATCGTCATCGCACATGCCCATAGTACAAAGTGATCATTTTGCCCGCATGTTGTTAGGGGCAGCGGCCCCTCCGCTCCGTCCCCAGCTTCCGGAGGCTGTCAGTGTCCCATCTCAGAGGCCACGTCTCCAAGTGACTTGCTGTGTCGCTACTTCACAGTGGTTTGGTTTTAGGCCCCATCCATGGACACCCACTGTGGGGCGGGGACAGGGCTGGGCTCTCTGGTCCCCCACCCCATCACCGCACTGTGACATGGTCAGGTCAGGATTCAGGGGGTTATTGTCCTGTCCGGGCAAGTGATAAGCAGTGCTGTAGCCCCCTAGTTCACACTTTGGGGTGCAATTTTTACATGTTTCCCCCGCAGGTAACACCGTCCGGGGTCAGTGTGCGTACTTTTCTGTGGACCTTTACTAATTCTGCCCCACCCCAGCTTCCCACCCTTCTCTCTCTGACCTCCTCTCTTACCGCAGACGCATCTGGGGTCCTGTCGAGTGAGCCGTCCGGGGAAGTCTTGCTCCCGTGAAGACATCCCTTCTCTTTCCCCGAGTACCATGGCCTGCTCTCCTCGGGGTCTGGTTTTCTCCCTCACACGGATGGAGAGCATTTGCAGAGGGTTTCCTGAGAGGAGGTCCGTGGGAGGCCTCCGAAAGCCTGCCCTCTCTCCCACACTTGGCGGAGGTTTTAGGTGGATGTGGAAGCCCAGGGTGGAAACCATTCTCCTCACGCTATCCAATGGGGTGCCCCGTTCCTTCCAGCCTCCTGAGTTGCCGTGGGGCGATCCAGTGTCACTCAGATTCCCAGCCCCACTGGACGTGACCTCATTTTTATCTCTAGAAACTTGTGAATGTTCCCCGGTGCCCAGTTCCCTTCGTTCCTCACCACCCAGCGGGCACCTCAGCCGGGGGAGCTTTTCTGGAATGAGTTCTTGGACTCTTTCCGCCCGCCCTTCCCTTTTCTCTATTCTCTTCCTAGAGCCTGGAACTCACAGCCTTTGCTTTTCTCTCTCTATTCTCTCCCATTTCCTGTCTCTCTGTCTTTTAATCATGAGAGGTCTCAGTTTTGTTGCCGTATTTCGATGCTTTTCAAAATAACATCTCGCACTTGTTTCATTGTAGTTATGATGTCTGTAAGCTCTCTGAGGAGTGTATTATAGCATTAAAAAACTTTTTATTTTGAAATAACTTTAGACTTGGAGAGGTTGTCAAAATAGTATAGCAATTCCCTAACCTTTCACTCGTGTTCTCTGAAGTTATCATCTTGCTGAACTAGAGGACAGAGAGCGGAGCCAATGGGTCGACCTTGGCACAATGCCGTGCAGCAAAGCGAGGGTCCAGTTTGCATCCCACCAGTTTTTACGCCACTCTGCCTTTTCTACCCCAGGGTCCCCTCAGAGACGCCACGTTGCGTTTAGTTGTCATGTCTCCTTGGTCTCCCCCAATCTGTGACACTGTTTACGTCTTTCCTTGTCTTTCACGCCCTTGACACTTTTTCTTGAGCACTGCCCAGTGGTTGTGTTCCATGCCCCTCCGTTTGGGCCTGCCTGGTGTTCTCCTATGGTTAGGTTGAGGTTCCCGGCCCTTAGAAAGAACACCACAGAGAGGGCGTGTCCCTCTCAGCGTCTTGCGCAGGGGACATGGTGGCCACACATCCTGTGGTTTGGTGATTGAATACTTTGGTGAAGGTTCCTCCCTGGTGAAGCTGCTCTTTTTCTTTGTGATTAGCTCCCTGGGGGAGATACTTTGAGGCTGGAGAAAGAGTCTGTTTCTCCTCAGGCTTCTGCCCCTAGGTCTGGGCGTCCCCGGGGGCACTTGCCTGTGGCCCAGACTGCTGTGCTGTGTAATGGGGTTCCTCCTGTCCCTCACTCCGTCAGCGCTGGTTAACTGAAAGTTTTCTGTAAGGAAGGATTGGTTTCGCTATGTGGACTCACGGGCACTTATTCTCTGGATTCTCCTTCACCACAGTCATTATTTATTCTCTTGCTCGAATTGTCCCGGCCGTGGCCATGGGGAGCTCTTTCAGGCTGGCTCTTGTGCCCCTTCGACACGACCCCCTTTCTTCCCGCAGGGTCCTCTGATCTCATGTGGTGTCTTCCCTGGAACCAGCCACTTCTCCAGGGGGGGGTTGGGTTCTATTTATTGGTAGGAAGCATTTAGATACCAAGATCTAGATGCTGAGTGTGCTCACTGCTTCTGGGCCTCTCACGGGGGACACCTGCGGGGACACATGTACACGTGTGCCGATACATGTGCACACATATCTAGAGTCCCTGTGTCAATGGTGACAACCGCACTCACACTGCAGCCCCCTGCGCCAGGCCGCATGACGGGGCTCTTCCAGGTCTTCCTCCTCTCCGTCTTGGTTCTCGGTGCCTACAATGCGCTTGCCCCTCAGCCCTGGTGTACATAATTGGTAGCATTTCCCACACTTTCCTCGCCCTACACAGCCCGAGTTCCTTCAGGTTCCTTTCGTTTGTTTTGGTGTCAGACTCCCGCGTGCCTGTCTCCCCCCACTGCCCCGTGTGTGGGGTGTCACATGGTCCCTAGTTCAGCAGACAACAGAGAGACAGAGAGAGCACATGACAGGAGGCGTGGGACTAACAACCCACGGGGCCTCAAGTGCAGAGCCCACCAAAGAGCGGGACAGTGCATGTGGAGGTGGGGCCCCCGGGCGTGGCGGCTGGGGGCGGGGACTCGTGGACTCTAAGGTTCACTGGTGGATGCTCCGGCCAGATTGCCTCCTGGGCTGCAGGTTCCTGAGGGAAGTTTCTCTTGGTCTCCCATTTGGGGCTTTGGGGCTTCGTCTTTGGGGTTCCCCAACCCTGACTTACTACAGCAGAGGTGAGCCTGCTGAGTCAGTCACCCGTGGTCCGACAGCCTCTGCCACTTTTTCTCGGACCCATGGGTGTTTGCTGTCACAAACCGCCCTTGACCGCTGTTACAGGCTGTTTGGGAAGGACAAGTTCAGTCCATCAAGTACCACCATGCGATCCAGGCGGGGCCCAGACGGCGACTCGATGAGCAGGACATGCTCTGGCTGAGGGGCGAGGCGGGCCTGGGCCAAGCTTCTGACGTCCCCCCGAGCCCAGGCTGCCCTGCCCACTGCCCAGGACTCCAAAGCACTGCTGCCCGGCACTTCATCAGGCCCACGCTAGGGTGGGCCGTAGAGAGCCTCTGGGGACAGAGGGGCCTTCGGGGAGGCAGCAGAGAGGTGGGAGGCTCAACCAGCCTCACAGGGGGCTTGAGCAGCCAAGTTCTCTCCCTGGGATCAGGTGTCCTCATCCTGAGCCTCGGTTTCCCCGTCTGTGCAGTAGGGAGCCCTGGCTGCCTGGCTTACACCGCCAGCACAGGGAAGTGCTTTGCTGGTAAAGTCCTGCCTTGCTGAACCGCATGGCAGCTATTCCCTGGGTGGTCCCCACAGCAGACACCTCCATTGCACTCAGATGGGGTGACCCAGGTGGCAGGTACCAGCAAGTGGGGTGACCCAGGGTTCCCATGACTAGGGCTGAGGGCTTGTCCCTTTGGGGCAGCTGTTCTAGTGAGTCTTCAGCTCAGCCCTGGGCCTCTTAGCTTCCCCTGGTGGCATTTTGGGACACTGGGCAAGCTGAACCACGCAGCAGAGCCCAGTTTATTTTATGTCCCAGTTTCATTCTACGAAGGATGAAGGAAGGAGACATAAGGCACTTCAGACTCAGAGAAGGCAGCGAAGTTCTTGGACGTGGACTGGAGGGGAGACCAGGCCGAGGCCTTGGCTGTGCCTCCTCTGATCCCTGCAGGGTGGCCTTGGGCACGTGACCCTCCCCTCCCTGTTCTTGCGTTTTCTCCTGTAAAACCAGGCAGGGGGACAGGACACTGTGCTCCAGATTTGGGGAAGGTACGTACAGAGGAAGGACAGGGGGACCAACGCCCAGAGGGAGGGCTGAGTGAGGAGGGACAGAGAACAGGTGAGGCAGGCCTGGGAGGACAGCGGGGGCCTCAGTCCCTCAGGTCATCTTGGCCAATCTCTGGGGAAGCGGGCCCAGAGAGGTCAGGACCCGGGCCTCAGCCCCACAGCAAGCTGGTGGTAGACCTGGAGCCAGAGCATGGGTGTCCAGACCCCATTCCAGGCCAGTGGGTGACATGAAGCCACAGTGTCATTCCAGCCTCAGCAGGCAAGGCACATGGGTGTGACAGACCCAGCAGCCATGCTGAGAGCTGGCCCAACCCCCTGAGTGTGTGTGAGAGAGCCTCTCCCTTCCCCCACCCTACCATCTTTGTCCCTTCTTGACCAGGTGTCTTTTGTTTGCTCAGGAGCCAAGCATGGAGACTCAGATTAGGTGCTAATTAAAAGCCACCAACCTCCTCTCTGCAGAGGCTGGCCCCAGGCTGGTGACAGGCCCCGGGTCTGCCTTCTTCTTCGTCCTTTCTAGCCTTGGGCAAATGACTCCGCCTCCCTGGGCCTCAGTTTCCTCATCTGTGAAGCTAGGATCACCCTCCCCGTCCTGCCTCCCTCCCAGGTGTCACAAGGTTTATAGGACGCCTACCCCAAATGTATTTGCTTTGGGGGCTGCAGACACAAGGAGTCCTGAACAATGGGCAAGAGATGCCTTCCTCAGATTAGGGGGTGAGGGGCTCAGGACCGTGCCCAGGGTCAGTCAGAAGTCGATGGTGCTTGGTGCTGGGGACAAGCCCAGATGGACGGGGGCAGAGCGAGCTTGGGGAGGCTCGGCGGGGGGAGCACTCGGCCCGAGCGACTGTTTTGCTGATTGCTCCTTTTGCTTTCAAGGAGATTAAACTATTTTTAGTCGGTGCCCCTGCTGGTGAGACGCTGGAGGAAGCCTTTCCATCTCCGAGATTTTCTGGAAGCTGCCAAGTGTGGTCTTCAACTGGATTCTGGGAGCCTCCCCGAAGGGGCAGGAGGGGACATCACCGTTCTGGGGGCTGTGGGGACAGGCCAGTGTCCTGTTGCTCCCCAGGGCCCTTGCTGCCCTGGCCTCCAGGGCTGAGCAGCCCTGGACTGTGGAGAGCAGCAGTCTGACGCACCCGATATTTGTAACGCCGTTTTAAAAAAGTAATTTATTTTCTAATTATTCCTTGTCTTGCATAACTGTGCATCGCCCAAGTGTCGCTATTTAAAATATTTATCTCTGCACGCTGCGGGAGCAGCTTTGGAGCATGAGGGGGGAAGAAATAAGAGCCCGTGTGCTGCTTGCAGGCATATTACTTTGACTCGTCCTGGCGGCTCTGACGTCTCCCTGTAAATACATGTATTTTTCATTAGGATGTTTCCGAGCCAGTGTCCCCCGGAGAGCCCGCGGTTCCGCCATTCAGCTGTGTGAGTTGCGATGGAGAGGTGCTCGTGGAGTGAGCCACCAAACCCTCCCCTGCCCGACTGTGCAGGGCGGAGGTCCGAGAGCGGGGCCCGGGTGCGGGTGTGCAGAGGTGTGCAGTGCTGGCTGTCTGGGGGTGGGGGTCATGTGGCCAGGGACTTGAGCCATTTGTTTTGATGGGGAAACTGAGGCCCAGAAAGAGTCTCCGTTGGAGTGGAATCAGCCTCACTCGGGTGGACAGCGTGCCCGTGGCCTGTTCCATCCTAGGGGCCGGGGCATTTCTCTGCAGCTCAGGTTTTGAGGTTGGGATCAGGGAGATCCTGAGTGGCTTCGAGGGGTACGCACACCTCAGAGCCTTGAGCAGAGGGCCTGTGGGTCCCCAGCACGCAGCACGGGGGCCTGACCCCTCCCCTTCTCTGCCCCTCGCTAGGCTGTGGCGAGAGCGTGCTGCAGGGGCTGCGGGCACTGAGGGCTGGAACGGGACCCCTTAGCCAGCCACCCAGGGGCCAGGACTGGACCGGGCTGCTCCCTCACCAACAGGCTCTTTTGCGATAAAAATAAATAAAAATAATTATTTTTTAGCTCACTGAGGCTAAGAGAGAGTTTTATGCTGAATTTTAAATACCTTTATTCCAGCCTCTAAACTACTAATCTCCCAGGCTGAGGGATTCTGGGACAAAGGTAAGGCCTCGGAGTGGAAATCTGTAAAATTAGCTTTGGTGGTGGTAATGTTTGCGGTTGGAGGTTGGAGGCTTGTTTCCCAGGGTCTGACTGGAGGCTCCGCTCTCCCCAGGGAAGAGGCAAGCACTGGGCATGGAGAGGCCTGGGGACAGGTGCTGGGAGGTTGGTGTTGGGGGTGCTCGGGAGAGCGCGTCCGAAGGGAGCCCCTCCAGGGCCTATTCCACAGAGCCTGTGGCTGGCGTGAGTGCACCCCTTTCCTGAGCTCTGGGTCCACAGCAGGTGCCAAGTAAATGCTGTGGAGCCCAGCTGGGTCCCTTCTCCTTCTCTTCCCGAGGCCTCCTGGACTGAGTTCCCCCACCCCCACCTCAGTGCTCCCACACAAGGGGAAGAGGGAGGAGGCTTCCGGAACCTGACTGAAGGGCCTGTTCTGGTGCCTGTGGGTGCGCCCGCCCATGTGGCCCATCAGGCAGCTTGTGTGCTTGATTGCCTCTGATTGGCTGCAGCTGAATTCAGCAAAAGCTATTATTTGCCCTTGATGAGCCAATCAGATGGCCTCATTGGCCATT
The DNA here is from genome assembly GCF_014824575.4 of Sturnira hondurensis. Taxonomy (NCBI): domain Eukaryota; kingdom Metazoa; phylum Chordata; class Mammalia; order Chiroptera; family Phyllostomidae; genus Sturnira; species Sturnira hondurensis. The sequence continues at coordinate 19,197,984 of NW_028079127.1, forward strand.
CAGAGCAGGCACTGGAACCTGGGGGGAGCCGGGGGACAACGGGGCTGGGGCAGGGCACAGCAGAAGCAGGACCGATCACACCTCCCTTCCCTGACTCATCATCCCAAACCTGGGCTCCTCGCCCCTGGCCAAGGCCTGCTTCCCCGCCTTCGCCCTCACCATGCCCAAACCCCTGGAGCCCTCATCCACTTCCACCTCTCCAGGCCAAAGTGGGCTGTCTGCTCTGAGCTCCCAGAACCCGCTGCCTGCCTCCAGTCCCACTCTGCCAGGAACTGTGGAAGCTGGGGGGGGTGGCGGTCAGGAAGACTCAGACAACTGGGCTTCAAACGCCTTCCAAGCTCCAGGCCCAGGGACAAGCTGGTTCCCCTCCAGAGCTTTGGTTCCTTCTCCTGGAAAAGGGCCTCATCTTCAGACCTGCCTGAAGGGGTGGGGCCTGAAAGCAGGGTTTGGGGGTGTGAGTGCAGGCCCTGGGGGGGGGGCGCGGGAGGGGCTGGGCTTCTTGGGCCTCTGTAGGCTAGCCCCTGTTTGACACTGATGGGGCAGACAGGCTCGGGCCCTCTGCCTTGCGTCGTGTTCCTGGGAGACAGACTTAGAATCTGAGACTCTAAGATTTGCTCACAGATCGGGGAGCGGATGCTCTGAGGAGCTGCATGAGTGAGGGGGTGCGGGGCCAGACCCGCAGGGAGGGATGCCGACCACAGCGCAGCCAGACAGAACTCTCAGGTGGGCCCATGAGGAGCACTGGGGCTGGGCTGGCTCTTTTTTTTTTTTTTTTAAGATTTTATTTGTTGGTTTGTTTGGTTTGTTTGTTTGTTTTCAGAGAGGGGAAGAGAGGGAGAGAAACAGCAATGTGTAGTTGCCTCTCTTGTGCCCCCTATTGGGGACATGGCCCATTACCCAGGCTTGTGCCCTGACTGGGAATCAAACCAGTGACCCTTTGGTTCACAAGCTGGTGCTCAGTCCACTGAGCCACACCAGCCAGGGCTGGGCTGGTTCTTCAGAGATGTCCCCAAATGAGGCCAGGAGTCCTGGCCCACCATAGGGTCACTGGGTGCAGGCTGCTCCTGGGGAGGGGTGTGACCCTGGACCAGGTGGCTCCCCTCCGTTGGGGGAGAGACAAAGAGACTCAGCCTCAGCCGTCGGCAGCTGGTAGCTGGGGGTTGAGTGCTGATCCTGAGGGAGGCCTGCAGCAGGCCACCTCCGGAGCCACTGGGACCCCCTGCAAGAGGGGGTCACGCGTCCTCTCCTTCCTACCTGCTCCAGACTCCCCTGGCCCAGACCCTCCTCCGTGGCGGGCCTGAGCCCCTTCCCCGGCCCCGTTCCCTTCTCAGGCCCTGGTATACGCCCTCGCTCCTCCTCCTCCTCCTCCTCCTCCTCCTCCTCCTCCGTTCAAATTGGGCGGGGCCCTAGCGGGTCAGCACAACGTGCTCTGCACGTTCCCCGCCCCAGCATCTTCCTGTAATGAGTCTGTTACTTTTCCATGACTGCTGCTGTCTTGGCCTGAGGAGCCTAAAGTGATGGGTCAGCAGCTGAAACGTGAACTACAGCGGGATTGTCACTGTGTCCTCTGTGGACACATTTTCTGCCTGGGACCCGGGACTTAGAGATTCACAGAGCCTGAAGTTGAGGGGATGGGAAGCCAAGATGTCCTGAGTGGGAGTCTGGGGCTGCAGGGAGGGAGACCACCCCTGCTCCTACCCCGTGGTCCTAGGACCTGAGTGTTCTTGCCTCATAGGGGCTCAGCACTTGAAATGGTCACAATTCAGGGTGCATCCTGTGTCCTCATTTGTTCTTGGCCCCATGGGCTTCTGGATGTTCTTTGCAACCTGGTGGCTTTGCGTGCTTTACACAGTCTTTCCATCCAAGAGCATTGAAAACATACGTCCACACAGAAACATATACAGTAAGGTTCATAGCAACATTACTTATAATATATATTGTAAAGATTTTATTTATTTATTTTTGGAGAGAGGGGAAGGGAAGGAGAAAGACAAGAAGAAAAACATTAATGTGTGGTTGCCTTTCATGTGCCCCCCCACTGGGGACCTGGCCCACAACCCAGGCATGTGCCCTGGACTGGGAATCAAGCCGGCAACCCTTTGGCTTGCAGGCCCACGCTCAATCCACTGAGCTACATCATCCAGGGCTGTAATGTTTTTTTAAAGTGGAAACAACGCAAATGTCCATTGGTTGATGACTTGAACAAACTGTGGCATGGCCGTGTGGTAGAGTATTAGGCAGCAGTAAAAAAGGAATGGCATTCTGCCGTGGGCTTCAGTGTGGACGGATCTTGAAGACACTGCGCCTCGTGTCTTCACACCTGGGACACGGTTCAGGGGATCTCGCGGATTCCTTGTGCCCTCCGACCTGGCTCCTGCTTGGTCAATGGCGCTCTCCCTTCCCTCCTCTGACAGGTTGGCCTCGGGCTCATAAGACCTGACATGACTTCATGACCATTCCATCGTGTGCTGGGTGGGTCTCTGTCCAGCCCGCAACAGTCCAGGAGGGCCTCTTTGAATGGTGCATAGTTTCCTTTGGTCTGGACCCCAGGACTAGACTGTGATTCTCCCATTAGAAGCCGCTGGAAACTCCGCACAGCATCTTTTCCCAGAGGAGCCACCTCTGGTGCCTTTAGGGCCACGGGGCCACTCTCTCCCCAGCTGGAACCTGCTGCAGAGCCCAGAGCTACAACCCCTCCACATCACCTGCTCCGTGAGCAGCTCCCTGGGCCGGCCTGCAGAGGGGGCAACTCCCACTGAGTCTCTGGGGCTTGTCCCTGACCCATGAATGCTTTCCTCATGCTGGTGAACCCTGTCCTCTGGCCTTCTGTGGGGGAACCATCCTGGGATGTCCCTGGACGATCCCTGCCATCCCTTTCTCACCCGTTTGTGATGCTAATGCTGGCTTTTCTGCTTCTCTGGCAGGGGCCATTGCTCCTTCCAGGCGCCCCTCCCCACCCCGTGGAGGCCCTGCTGGGGTGTCGGATCCCCCATCCAACTGCCTCTGCCATCATCGTCATCGTAGGTCCAGCAACCTCAGACCCAGTCCCCAGTGTTGGCGAGGCCCTGCAGCGCCTCCTGGCTCCGGGACAAAAGGCCAGCTCCCTTTCTTACCAGGCCGGCTCCTCCTGCGCTTGGTTGTGTCGTGACTTGACCCTAGGCCTTGGCTGGCGCTGGGAAGGAGGGTGCAGGCCCTGCGGGGACCATGTTGTTTTGTAATGTGGGGGTTTCTTCAACATCTATAAGCAAGGGGGTAGAGGGGTCCTCACCTTTAAGAAGGAGGAGCAGCGGCTTCTGTAGGCTCAGACAGTCTAGGGGAGTCTGAGGTCTCAAGGTTCTTGAGGGCAGTGACCCAGATGTCCCCCTCACACAGCTCAGGGGCCGCTCCTTCCCATTCGGGGTCCTGACCTTGGGCCGCCGGCCTGCAGGGATTAAGACGGCAGCCTCTCTGGGTGTCTGTTGATCTTCTAATTAAGTCCGGCGCCGACCCTCCGCCTGTTCTGCCTCTGGCTGCAGGAGATGAGAGTCTTTTTATGTCCTGCCGAGGGGGCTTCTGACTGTCTCACTTGACCTCAAATTCATTCTTAATCGCTCTGTCCAAAGCAGCGGTGGCCCTGGGCGAGAGCTGTCCCACCCACAGGCCAGGCAGTTACACTTCCCTGAGCCCCCCAAACACCTGCGACAGTGGCCCACTATAGGTGCCCTGCCTTAGTTCACAATGGTGACCGTTTTGTCAATTGCCAGGATCGTCAACACCCCACTCACACTCTGGTGAGGGCCAGGGGGCCAGCAGGACAACACCCACTTCAGAGCCGGCGTTCTGGGCCCACTCCCAGCTCCAGCAAGGGGAGGGATGGTTCCCTGGAGTCACTCAGAGCAGGGGCTTACGGGCAGGTGTGTACGGGGGGTGGGGGGGAGTTCAGGGCCACACCTGTGTGGGGCAGAGGACGCAGGCACAGGCCACAGGAGAAATGGGCTGTGAGGCTGACAGAGTGGGAGCCTGAGCCGGCTCTGCAGCGAGTGCTGGCGCTGGCCTGGCCCCTCAGAGTGGTCCCCAGTGGAGAGCAGGGCTTTGGACTCCTCCGCCTCACCCGAGTGTCAACCAGCACAGGGCCAGCAGCAAGCGGTCTTTAGGCAGCATGTTGGCAGCAGGGGCTGAGGGCCTCGTCCTGGCTGGGGAGGCTGGGGGGCCCGTCCTGGCATCCACGTTCTGGTTCTCGTTCTGCCTCATCAGCAGAGACCTCAGGTGAGTCCCAGGGGCTCTCAAGCCCAGTGACCCACCTATGGAATGGGGCGTGGCCAAGCCCCACCTCCTTGGTGGGGGCAGAGGTCGCTCTCAGGTGCCAGCACTCAAGGAGGGCAGAGGCAGGGCCATGTCCCAGTCACCATGCAGGTGGGGGCTCCGGGCTCAGGGGCCTCCAGCCCTGGGGCCAGCGTGCTCCCCTTCCTCTCCCGACAAGGAAGGCCCACGCTGCAGCAGTGGGAGACGGGAACCAGGTCTGCGCCACCCACGAAGCGCCAGTGCGATTGCCAGGCTCCTGGTGATGACACATCAGGGAGCTGTGGTCGAGGGGCCTGGGTGGAGTGGTTTTTCCTCTGGAGGGGCACGCAGAGGGCGTCTGCTCCCCCTGACAGTGGGTTCACGAGTGAGTGGGCCCAGAGGCAGGCCGGGCGCCGGGGGCTGGACTCCCGGATGACTGGCTGGCAGTGTGGGTTCAGCAGAGTGACCGGAGAATGGCAGCCACCAGGTCTTTGGCCCCAGTGGCAGGGGGTAAGAGGGGTGGCAAGGGCAAGCACAGGCAGGGTGACTGTCCGTGGCGGGATACCCGAGGGCCCTCAGGAGGTGGAGGCCCTGGGTTGGTCACAGTCACCGAGGCTTTCGCAGGTTCCGGGCACACCGAAAACGAGCCCTCACCTGCTCACAGGTGCGGAGTTGGCTCCAAGGCAGGTCTGGTGTCCAAGGCTAACACAAGGTCAGAGACTCTGGGTCATGTTGGTGTCGCTGGTGTGGTGGGCTGACCGTGGGGACAGGCGCCCTTGCCGTGGCTGTGGGCAGGGAACAGGAGGCAAGCTGAGGGGAAGGGCAGGCTCGGAGGTGGGCATGCGTAAGGCGGGCCTGCCTTTTAAACCATCATCAGCCTTAGTGTTCCAACAGCCTCCTTCACTTTGTAAAAGCCTTTTCTTTCGAAAAATAAAAGAAGATTGGAGGCAAGTACAATATTTGGCTGTGGTGGCTGCTAATTTGGCACCAAATGTCACCTCCGCCTTTCTCTCCCCTGACGCCAAGCACTCCTTCCCCGGCTCTGGTCGGGCGGGTGGGGTGATGGGGGTGCAGGGCGGCTCCGGAGCCTCTTAAGATTCGAGATTCATTTCCTTAAACACACATTGTCTCACTCCAATTTCACGTCCCAGCAGCTCTGGTGAGGAATTAGCAGCCCCTGGGAGAGAGCGGGCGGGTTCTGTTTACACAGGGCGGGGGTGGGCTGGGGATGGGTGGCTTTGCAAACAGGGGGCTTGGGGCTCTTTGGAGAGGGAGCCCACAGAGGCCCTGGGTCCGGGGCTGCCTCTCTCCAAAGGGGAGCCAAGCAGGTCCTTTGTTAGAAGAATGTGTAAACCTGCTGCGCTTTGGCTGGCCCTGGTATGGGCGGGGAGGGGCTGTACAGTGACTGGCAGGGCAAACTGAGGATTTGGGTTTTCAAGTCAGAAAGGACACTTGAGTCCACTTGGCCCAACCCCCCACCGGAGAGGACTGGCAGAGACCCAGGGGACACCTTCTGCTGGGGTCCCCGTGGGTGGCAGCAGGGCTCGAACTCTGGAGGCCACACTGGGCTCCACATGGTCCTCCACTCCACCTGTGAGTCCTCTGCAGGTCTTTGTGTGGCCTGTTCTGTCATCAGTCCTGTCCTTGTGTGAGGAGTAGCCCCATCACGAGGGGGCCCCTGGGACCCAACCTTAGGGCCTTCCCTGTCCTCAGGGCACAGCCCCCCTCTACCCCCAGGCTGTCTCTCTCTTCCTATCGGGCTATTGTGCGTGGTGACAATGGTCTGAAGGAGGGCTCTGAGGAAAGCCCAACACTCGGACCCCCCCACTCCATGGCGCCTTTGGACAGCGTGACGGCCCCCAGGGAATCCAGGCTGCCTGGCTGGGCTTATTTGGGGATGTCCCCCAAAGTCAGGGCTGCCCTGTTGTGCCCCCTCTGTCCTCTTCCTGCCCATACCCACCGTCACCCTCCCAGTCCTCACTCCATCCCCAGTGGAGTCTGTGGGCTGGGCCCCCACAAGTGCCAAGTCAGGGCCCAGCCCGTGGAGGACTTGCTGGGGCGGCGGCCGTCTCCCAGCTCTCCTGGGCAGCTGATCATTCATCACCACTCAGAGGAGAGACCTGCTAATTTGTCAGCCCATTAGCTGGGCACCAGCAGCATATGGACCCTGCTCCTCTGCCCTCTCCCACCTGTCAGATTGCATCACCTGGCCTCACTGCGTGCAGAGGTCCGGGCCTGGGTCTCGGGGCCCCTCTGGCTGGAGGCGGAGCCCCTGCGTGAGGCAGGGGAGGGCGGTGCTCTCAGCTTCTCTAGTGTCTCTGCATTTGGCATTAGTGATAAAGCCTCAGTAAGCCATGGGCCGAGCAGGGCCCTGCTTTTAGGAAACTGGGCGTTATTTTTAGTGTTGAGAGAAAGATCATTTTCCCTCACCCACTATCAGCAAGGAAACAGTTTTCTAGATCCTCCTGTCTGCGATGCAGGGGTGGGGGTGGGGGTAGGAAGGGTCACCTTGTCCCTCTGCTGCTCCCCCACTCGCACAGAGGGAATCTGTCCTGGGCTCTCTCTGTGGCAGCCTGACATCGTGGAAGTGGATCTCTGTGTCAGTGGGGACAGTGGCTGGCGGGAGGTGCTGGCCCAGTGTGGCTGGCCCAAGTCTGTGTCTGTGACTGGTGCCAGGCTCCTGTCTCTCGGGGGTGATGGGCAGGGGCAAGGGGTGTGGTCTGCTCTTGGGAACCCCTGGCTGGTCTCATGCACATAGGTGTTCCCTGAGACCTATTGTACTCTGTACCTGAGTAAAGGGACATTGGGAATGAGGGGTGGTGCTCTGGGAAGGGGAGGGGCCTAGGGCAGGGAGGCTTCCCACCCCAGTGTATAGGCAGGAAAGGCAGAGGGGCAGGGGTACGTTTGAAGACCCTCAGGAATGATGACTGAATATGATCGACCGGGGCCTCTTGTCCCAATTCTATCTGTAGCCCCCAGGAACCGGTGTCCTGGGCCCCACACCCTGCTCAGGGCATCTCTGAGTGGGCCCCCTTTGAGGGGTGTCCCCACAGGCCCAGTGGTGCAGCCGGAGGTGGGATGGGGGGGAACAGATATGCCCAGTCCTCCTCTCCCTGCAAAGGAGGAAGTAGGGCCACCTTACATAATTGGGACAATTGGCTTTGCTCCTGTCTTCCTGGCATCCTGTCTCTTACCACCTCCCTGTCCAGGGAGCCCTTGACAGAGCTAGAAGCTCAGACGTCCCCCGGTCTCCTGCTGGAGGTCACTGAGCAGAGGACGCGGGAGCCCAGAATGTCACCTCTAAGACCTGAGGGGTGTCCAGGCCTGGGGAAATGGGGAGGTGGGGCGGAGGGGACAAGGTCACACCATATGCCCAGGACCTAGGCCTCCTGCCCCCAGCACAAGATGACCCCACGAGTTTTCAGAGTTTGGTCCAGCAGACCATCCCCGGCCCCGTGAGTGGGAGGGGGCAGCACTGACCCCCCATTACCACTGGGCAGAGTTCCTCACAGGCCCTCTGTGTTCCCCCGCCATTCAGCCCACCTGTTCACCCCCGTCTTCTGGAAAATCTCCCCTGACCTTCAAGCAGAGAAGAAGGTGCCAGTGGCTGGAGCCTGGGTCTTCCTGGTCCTGCCCTGCTGCATGCCCTTCCCTCTTGGACCTCAGTTTACCCATCCTGAGGTCCTGGACTTCAGCCATCCAAAGCCAGCATGGTTTTCTGCAGGTAGAAGCAGGTCCTTGCAGAGTGACCCACTCTGGGCCCAGCCTCGGTCTCTGCTCATCATCCCCACGATCCACTGGGCACACGGGTTGGCGTCTGAGCCCTCAGGGCCCGGTGGATCCTTTGGGTGCCAGTGGAGCCACTGAGCACAGCAAGGATTCTCTTGGCACTGTGAATTCGGTTCGATTTGAGTGGTTTATCCCAGGCAGATGAGATGGGGCTGCTTGTCCTGAAGAGGCTGTGCTTTTTGGCCGGGAGACACCCAGACACCTGTAAAGGCTGAGCTTTCCAGGGAGAGTCAAAACACCCAGCTCACGGACCTGACCGACCATCCTAGCGCGGGGGTCAAGCAGCCCCATGGGCGGGAGGAAGGTGCCCGGGACAGGACCCGGGTGGAGGACAGTCACAGGGTCCCACGTGTGGAGACCAGCTGCCGGGAGGAGGGCGGGGCCAGGATCGGGTCTGTGTTTAGGTGTGTGGTTAGTCTGTGCGGTCCCTGAGCTCCAGCTCCACCAGCTCCTTCCCCTGCCTCGGTCGCCTCATCTGTGAAACGGGACAAGGACTAGGGCTTGTGAGGATTTGACACCTTAGACGGCCAGTGTGGAGGCTCCCTGGGGCCCCACTGGCACCGGCAGCTCTTCCTGTGCCACTCGGCACTCTCTCAAGTTGGGCAGAGAGGGGCGGCCCCCTCGGGTGGGAGTCCAGGCACAGCACCTGCCCCCCCTGAGCACAGCACGCTGACTTCCAAGTTCATGGCTCTTCAGACCCAGCCTCGTGCAGTGTTTGCGGGCACAGCAGGGCAGGGGTTCTGTTTGCACAGTGCGTTTGCAGGGTAAACACTGCGCAGACGCAGGGAAGGCAGATGCGGACTCCAGTGGCTGCTGGTGTTCTGCGTCAGGAGAGAGAGCCGGAGCTGGGGGCGCTAAGGATTGTCTCTCTCTCGCCCAAGGCGAAATGAGGGGATTGAGGTGCTCAGCAGCTCCCGGCTGTCTACACCCAGTGACGGGTGTAGACATTGCTGACCTGGCAGCTCTGGGAGCAGAGCCCGTGTGGTGCCCGTCCTGTGTTCTGGGGGAGCTTTCCTATGAGGGCACAAGAGGCAGTGGGTCCGCTCTGGGACCGTGTCCTCGGGGCGAACTTCCCTGGCGTGGGCAAGACCTCAGTGTCTCAACCCCGCTTGTGTATTTATTTATGCTTCTGATGTGTTCTACAGAAGATTTAAGGGCACTTACAAGGACACATAAAATTCAAGAAGAGACTATACATTGGGAAAAGGAGAAAAAGAAAAGAAAAACTAGAGGAAGGACCTAGAGGAGCTGGAAGGTGTCAGCCGAGGAAGCTCCCTCTGGCCGCTCCCCAAGGCCAGGCTCTCCCAGGCCCGGGTGCCCGGAGCTTATCCCCGCCTGACACTTGGGCTTCAGGGTCAGAGGTGACTGTTGGGTCGGGCCAGGCCCTGCAGCCATGCTGTCCTGAATGCTCTTGCCGGTCCCACAAGAGGATTTAGGGCCATGGCCTTCAGTAGCCCCGAGCACCTGGGGCCAGAAAAGTTCCACTGCTTCAGACATTTCACGGCGCAGCTGCGTTCTGAGGTGCAGGTGGAGACAGCCCTGTCCCCCAGGCCTGGGGCTGCTGGCCATCTAGCCCCAGTGGACCATCCAATGGGGCTCTGGTGCTTTCTCTGTGAGCCTCAGTGGGAGGCCTGGGCAGGATGTGGGCATGGCTTCCTGGGCGCTGGGCGTGACTGCAGTGAGGCCGTCGTGTGCGGGCATCACGCAGGGTCGGGCGGAACTGCAGAGCTTGCTCAAGCACCTGGAGGACCCCGGTCAGTTTCCGCCAGCTCCAGGCCGGGGGTCGGGCACCTTAGATGAGCCTGAGGGAACACTTGGCACTGTGAAATGACCAGGGGTCATCCCCTGCCCGCCGAGGGTCTGCTGGAGCCTCACCCTGGCCCCCAGGACTGCCACTCCTGAGAGGTGGGAGACAGGGGCCTGGAGGACAAGAAATGACCAGGTCTCCCCCCTCACGCCATTGTGCGTGTCGAGGGGAGGGTGCTATGTGCTGGGTTCTGAGGTCAGGGTCCATGTCCAAGGCCACGCTGGGCCAGGGCAGCTCGCAGTGGTAGGCTAGATATGTCGGGGAGGTGGAGGAACAGATGGGCACAGGGGCCTGGGGCTGACAACTTGGGTCTGAGAAGCCTCGGGCTTTTCTGCTCGCTGCCTGCAGTATCTGGCCAGTTTCTCCACTGGCCAGGGCCTTGGTGTCCTCACCTGGGTGACAGGGACAGGAAGTGCACCTGCCTCTCAGGATAGTTCTGACGACTCCGCAGTAGGTTGCAGGCAGAGCTCTGTCCGGCCACATGGAGGGCCCGTCATTACTGCCCCTCTGTGGTGAAGAAGCTGAGGAGTCCTGGGGGAAGGAGGATGGGGCCAGTGGGGCGGGGAGCGGCAGGGGAGAGCTGAGCCAGGGCAGGCGGCGAGGGGGCCCAGAGCAGCAAAAACAATCTGTTTCCCGTAAACATGAGCGCCCACACCAGCCGGCCGCCACCCGGCAACTTCTGTGAGTTGGGAGAGTGTGGGTATGTTTACTCACACTCCCCCGTGCCAGCTGGTATGCTGGGCACAGCTTCCCTCCCAGCTGCCTCGACAGCCGGCGGCTCCCAGCTCCGGGAAGGGGGAGCAGGCAGGGGCCCCCAGAGCTTGCCTGCAGTTCGATTCCCCTCAGGCTCAAATCTTCCACTCCTGACGCTGTCCTGGGCCAGAGCGAGAGGGCGGGGCCCCGAGAGTCTCTGGGGCCTGTGTCCACGTGGCCGGGCTGCGACACAGCTGCCTGGCTCTCGGAGATCACCAGAGTAGACAAAGGTCAGAACTGTCTAGGGACCCATGCCTCTAGTTTAGGCAACAGGTATGCCTCTGGGGGGCCCAGCGCCCCCCACCATCCAGCTGCCAGCTCAGTGTGTGCTTCCTGCTGGGGTGTGGACAGCACCCCCAGAACCAACGAGTACACATCCCAGGGGCCCTGGTGCCACATGGCAGCCCCAGCAGATGCACACGCCGTGCCCACAAGGTCAGGGCAGACTCTTGTCTGGGAAGGAGTCTCTGTGACACACTCCCAGCTGCCACCAGGCCTGGGTCAAGCATCTGGAACTCAAGGAGAGGGGAGAACTTGGAGGAAGAGGTTCGGGGGGAAGGTCTTTGGCAGGCACTACATGGCCTGAGCTGTAGCTTTAAGTTATGACCTCAGAGGTGGGTCGCAGGTGGCAGATGTGGCCCAAAGCACTGGCTGAGAGGTAAATAGGAGTGTGCACAGTGCTGACGTGGGCAGTCAAGGACACTAGAGTGTGCCCCCTCCCGATTTCCATGGGCTGGGCCAGTTGGCATAGTCACCTCTGTGGTAGGTGACTACCTACCGTCAGATTCCTTTCTCACATGAAGCCCACAGCCATGGGAATGCTGTTATTTAGTGGCGGCAGCCTCGAGTCCAGGGACTGTGCAGGCTGACCATGGGTGACTCCCTTCCCAGCATCCTGACAGCTGGGCTTGCATACTTCCTGTAGCAGGGAGCTCACCATCTGTACAGACAAAGCTCCCAGGATTCGGGAGCCCAATGCATGAGAAAGTTCCTCCAGTTTCCCCTGAGCTGGACTACGCCCGATTCTCACAGGCGCCGTCGGGAACCTTAGAGAAGGGGTAAGTTGCACTGGAGCTGGCAAAGGCCGGGCTCGCCTGGGGCACATCTCGCGGGAAGTACGTGGGCCTTGGTGCCAGAGGCCTCTTTCGGAGTCAGGCCTGGGGGAAGGGGCGGTGTGGCATCGAAGTGCGTTTGGAAGTTCACTTCTGCTGCAGGGGGGCGGGGGCAGGCCGCACCCAGTGGGGGCCACTCGATTGGCACTCCGTCTGTCCCGGTCCTGCACGGCAGAGGCGGTGGTGGGGGGAGAAGTGCAGGGAGGGAGTTGGCACGGATTGGCCCTAACGCAACTGGGTGGATTTGGTTTATTGTTTTGTGTTGGGTTTTGTGTCTTTTGAAAAACAAGAGATTGAGCCTTTTTATGACATGGATTTTACAGCGTAACGAGCCAGCGTAATTTCCCATTCTCGGCAGCAAGCACACTTTTTACACTAATTGCATAATTAGACATAATGTACTAATTGCGGTAATGGATGACAGGCAACTAAACTTTAACTTTAAAAACAGGGAGGCGTTGCTGGGGGGGTGGCGGGGGCTTCGCACCCCTGGAGTTTTCAGAGGGGATCTGCGGGTGACAGCGCCTAGCAGCTACTTCTCGGGGAGCCGAAGGGCCCCAGAGCCACCAGGGCCTTCTTGCCCGTGACCTAGGCCACACCCCTCCTCTTCAGCGGTGGGGGGGCACCCCACTACCTTGTAATCTACCTCACCTGCACCCCACCCTCCCTTCCGCCCCATCATGAGCGCGGCACTCCCCCACTGCGCAGGGCACTGGCTCTGCGTCCTCCTGGCCTCGCACCTGCCGGTCCCTCTGCCCAGTCCCTTGTCCGCTGTCCACCCCCATGTGTGGCAGTCTCCCGCCCAGCCTATCAGGCTCTGCTCAGGTGGCCTGTCGCCCGCAAAGCCATTTCAGTCTTTTTTTTAAAAGATTTTATTTATTGATTTTTAGAGAATGAGGAAGGGAGGGACAAGAGATAGAGGGAAACGTCAATGTGTGAGAGACACGTCGAGCAGTTGCCTCTCTCACGCCCCGAACTGCAGACCTGGCCCACAACCCAGGCATGTGCCCTGATGGGAATTGAACCAGCGACCCTTTGGTTCACAGGCCTGCGGTCAGTCCACTGAGCCACACCATCCCAGTCTTTTCCTTGACACGTCCCCCTCCATATCCTAGGAGGCCACCCCCACAGCCCAGTGTCCTGCATACCTCTCCCCCCTCTGCTCTTAGCCATCCAAATGGACATCTGTCCCCTCTGGATGGTGAGCCGCAGGAGGGCAGGGACAAGGCCTGGTCCATCCCAGCTGCCCCAGGCTCCAGAGGGCTGCACCAAGAACCTGCGGCATGAATGTGGAGTGGCCCCGTGGGAGCGTGAGGACGCAGGGGTGGGGTGGGGAGGATATGGGACCACTGATGGGCCACTGACCCAGGAAGCCCACATCCCACCTGGTCCTGGAAGCCAGGCTGGGAGCCCCCTCCCTGTCCCCTCGCTGCCTTTGTGTCCTCCTCATGGTCCTGGCAGGGCCACATTGCCGTGGCCTGGGTAGGCCCTGCGACCACTCTAAACAAAGTCTGTTCCAGCAAACGCCTACTCGACGGGTTAGTTCTTAACAACATGACAACTAGCATCACAATATACCAGCCCTGCTTGTGACATGACCCCATATATAAGTGACTAACCACAGGGCCCACCCACCCCTGGATGGTGGCAGCCTCGCACAGCCATGTGGGGACCTACCCCCTGCCTGTGCACTGGCTGTGTCCCCGGAGGGCTCTGGGGCTCCTTGCCCTTGCCCTTGCCCTATGCTTAAGTCCCGTACCAGGAAGATCAGAGAGGGCCACAACCCCTGCACTCGGGAGCTCTCAGCCACACAGAGTCCGGGGCTTGGTGTGTTCCCAGAGCAGGTGGGTTGGGGTTCTGTGCACCTGCAGGGGGCAGCCCCTCAGTCCAATCTGGAGCTGGGCTGTGGGGCTCACGGCTGGTGGGGTGAGGGGAGAGCCCAGGAGGTGCAGCCTGTCCTGGGCCTGTCCCGTGTGTCCTCAATGGAAGGGCCCCCGGTGCCCGACCGCTCCATCACTCCTGTGGTCTTCAGGGGCAGTCACAGCTATGTTGATACCCTCCATTTTCCCCACGAAGGCTCGAGATGGGGGGGGCAGCTTGGCAGGGCTGAGCTTTGCCCTGACTGGCTGGGGTCCCTGAATTGGTCACTACCAGTCCCCTGTCACCCCACCTCCCTCCTGGCCAGGCTCAGGGTCCCCGAGCCACCGCAAGCCCCCTATCTTCCACCCAAGGTCCCCTGATCCCCCGCACAAGTGTGCCCCATTCCAGCAACCCACCCTGTCTCCGGCCCCAGACCCTGCGGCAGGCAGTGCTTGTCTGGCCAAGGGAGGCCATGCCGCTGTGTCTTCTGCCCTCCCCACCTGCCCACCTGGCTCCGGCCAGTCTGTGTCTCTTCACCTTGCTGCTGGCTTTCTGGACCTGCGGGCAGGAGGGCTGGGTCGTTGGGCCCCCAGAGGCTTTTTTTTTCAAGACCTGGGACCAGGCAGCAAAACATGGCTGGAGGTCCTTGGAGAACAGGAAATCCGCCAGGAGTCAGACTGTGGGGCTCCCCTCCCCCCACCCCACCCCTGTGCCCCGCCTGGTACCTGGGGCAGGGGAAGGGTCCGGGAAGCTGGAGCGCCCAGCTGAACCTGCAGCTGTGCCTGGGCCTTTGAGGAGACAGCCGGCAGCGGGGCCCAGCCTGCGTCAAATCTTTCTCGTTCCATTTTCTCTCTGATTTAATTTTCCAGAGATTAGGGCCCGTTCACCTTCACTGCAGAGGAGCCTCACATGCGTGCCTGCTTTTCACTCACAGGGCTGGGTGGCTGGGTAGTTGCTCAGGCTGGTTCTGCCGGTCCCGCCCCCCACCTGCTCCTTTCCAGCGTGGCCCTCCCGCCTCCCCGGGCCCTGGGCCTTCAGTGTCACCCTGAGTCTGCCCGGGCCCCTTCCAGCCCCCCCGGATAAACCGCCACTTATCCCGCATGCCCAGGTTGCCAGAGGCCTCACCTCCAAGCCTGGGGGTAGGTGCTGGGCAGGAACATGACTCAAAGCAAGGGCCATGGACCAGCAGACCGGGTGAAGCCTGGGCTCTGCTGCGAGACTCAGCCTCTCAGATGCTCAGCGTCCCGGCGGCTAAATGGGCGTGATCTGAAGGGTCCTTCCGCGGGGGTGGCCTGGTCAGTGAAGCCGAGTGTATAAAGCACCTGCCCAGGGTGGCCAGAGTGGACGCCTGGGGATGGAGTGGTCCAATGGCCTCCATGGCCCGTTTCCCCCTCTCCCCACCTTACCCTCCTTTTCCTCTGCCCCCACCTTCCTCCTCTGCCCCCACCTTTCTCCTCTGCCTGGGCAGGTGGGGTGCTGACTTGGGTCCAGGCCCCACTGCTGCTGGCTTTTGGAGACTTTGCAAAATGCCTCTTCAGCGTGACTGGGACACACAAGGTCGTGGTGGCTGTCCCGGTGTTCCAGGCACCACCACCCCTCCGCCCCCCAGGCAGGGCTGCCGGAGGCTGGGGGGACCAGGCTGGCTCCACCTGCCCCCATGAGCATCCAGGTTTCCTCTCCAAGGTCACTGTCCCTCCCAGTGCCCTCTAGGCTTGCCCTGCCTTTACATGAAGCCACCCAGGGAAGTGGAAGGCTGGGCAGAGGGTCTGGGGCCGCTGAGGGGGCCTTGGCCCCCACAGGCCCTGGAAATCCCTAGGTCGAAAGGCTGGCCACTCTGCTTAACACGGCTACTAGAGCTGAAGAGGGCAAGATTGGGGTCAGCATTGAGGGGGGCGGTAAGTAAGGAAACGAGGGGAGACAGAGGGACAGGTGTCAGTAACTGGTGTGGGGTGGCCCCAAGGGGCAGAGGACGCCCTGGCCTTTGGTGGCCATAGAGGCGGGAGCCAGGGGTGAGGAGGGGAGCAGGAACTTCCCAGGAAGGAGAAGGTACAAACTGCCTCCTGAATTGTCCCTCCCAGCCTCAGCCCTGCTGTTCCTGTCCTCGGCTCCTGTGCCACTGTGTCTTCTGCCCTCCCCACCTGCCCACCTGGCTCCGATCAGTCTGTGTCTCCTCACCTGCTGCCCTGGCCCCTACTGTTTGTCATCGCTTCTGTGGGGTGAGCCCCCCGTCCCTTCCTCCCTAACACGGCTGATGTGAGCTGCAACAACCTGTGGACCCCCCCCGCCCCCATCTCTCTTCTCTGTCCAGCTGCCCGGGCAGAGGTGGGGACGGTGCAGGCTGCGCAACTGTGGGAGATAGATGTTGGGTGTCTCCAGTCAGCTCGCGGGACGAGGACACCAGCCCGTGTGTGGTCCTGCTGCAGTTGCTGAGGCCCTGCCCCTGGTGTGCCCGGCCTATCTCTTCCTTCTCAGCAGCCTAGGGACCGAGGCTTGCAGCTGGGGCCCAAGGAGAACCCGGCCCTGGGAGTGCTCTGGAGCTGCTCTGTGCTCTCCCCGGCTTCCTGCTGGGCCTGAGGGTGGAAAGCGCTGCGGTCAGCAAGAATGGAGAGATGACCTGTCTCCCAGGGTGGGACCTCCCACCCCAGGAGGCAGAGGCAACTGGAACAGGTCCAGGGGAATGTTAAGGAGAGGGTGAGGCACCTGCAATAGAAGGAAGGGGGCTGCTGTGCCCGAGGGGCCCATTTACGACATGGGGACAGACTTGGCTGGCAGCTGGACTACCCCTGCAGTGTAGAATCTGACCCTCGTCTCCCTGGAGGCCCCTGGCTCATCTCCCCATCCTTGCTCCAGGGAGGATTTAAATAGGCCGGGGAAGGTGAAGGGAAGAGGGTCTGGCTGAGCAGAGGAGTAGCCGTGGGACTGAGCAGGGGCTGGGGATCCAGGGGCCTGTGGGCACATGCCAGGCACATGGGCCAGTAGCAGGGTGTCACGGTGGGTCCTCGGGTGGGGGTGGGACAGGAGGAAAGCACAGTAGATGCAGCCCAGTCTCCAGGAGTAACAGAGCCGCAGGCAAAGTGGAGGAGTCAGACCTGGGTCTCGCTGGCCCCAGAGCTCTGCTCTTGAAGGTGGAGTGGAGCGTCTGCATTGGCTGAGGGTCTGCTGCACTCAGGCCCAGGGCTTAGGAAGAGGCGGAGGGGAGGTGGCTGTGGCTGTGCCCTCCCAGCGGCATCCCTGTGTCTGGGTTCCCCTGAGGTCACTTCCAGGACCCAGGCTGAGGTGACAGGGAGACAAGGGCAGGATGGCTCGGGAGGGACTGACTGCCCGGGGTGACCAGGGAGGTGGGGTGTGGCTGGAGGTGGCAGACCCCGGGAGGCCCAGGCTGTCTGCCCAGGAGCGGACACCGATGACTCCGGATCCTGGGTACAGATCCAGCAGGGACAGACTAGAGACAGGAAGGGGACTGTGATGCCTTCTGCAGAATTCTAGTGACGGTCACAATCGCAGCAATGACAACAGTGTCGGCTCCGGGCAGTCCTCACTGGCCTGTGGGGCGGGCGCTGCTGTCCTCGTTTAGTAGAGGTTCAGAGATGAGATGACTCTTGGCAGGTTCCCTGCTTTCAAGCCCTTATGCCACCTGTTAGGGCCCTGGGGGTGACCCTGCCACCTGAAGACCTACTCCCCGGGCGGCCCCCAAGCCCTAGCCCAGTCACCATGCCAAGCTACAAGGGACCCCCTGGACCTGGCCGAGGGGGCTCCCTGGGCCCCTTGAGGAGAGCCGTCAGCGGACCCCATAACCCAGCCTCAGATCTAGGGCTGCTGCTGCTGGGACAGCCTCTGATAGGGGCACCTGGGAATGACCTTGACAGGGGCGTCAGGTGTGGGAACTTCATCCCACGTCCCAGCAGCCGGGCAGCTGCACCCCCTACTGGTACACGCGGATGGGAAAGCGTGTGATTTTAAAGTCCTGAAGCCTGGGCAGGAACGGGTCAGCGAGGATGGGGGACCTGGCTTTGCCACTCCCGGGTGTGTGTCCTTGATCTGTCCTCGCCTGTTTCTGAACAGTGGGCACTGGGCTGCAGGCTCACAACCCTCCTTGACCTCTGTCTCCCTCTGGGAGCCTCGGGTACAGTCTGGCCTGGTATCCACGTGGGGCCTCCATCATGCCTGGCTGTGCGTCCAAGCCTCACGACTCACCCTCTAATCGCCAATGCTCTGTGGGAAAGAGCAACTCCACCACAAATTATTTTGTTCTAAGAGAAGGACAAAAAGAAAAGGGAAGCCAGGAGGGATGGGGGCGGGAGGAGGAGATTGCCGGAGCCAGCTCTGTGTGGAGCTTTAACCCTTGGACTGCCAGGCTCTGGGCGGGGGGGGGGGCCCTCTGGAGGTGGCCTGTCCCCCACTCCCTCCCCCGGGGTCTTATCTCCTTCGTCTCTCTGTCACTCTGCCGACCTTATCGCTCCTGCACGTCTGTCTCTCATCAGCTGCCTCTCCCATCTCCTTATCTCCTCATCACCTCTGCGCTCTGTATCTCCATGCCCCTCCCCTTCTGCACAGCTTGGTGGCAGGGGCTCAGTCATGGCGGCACGGACCTACCAGGGTCACCTGGGTGGACACATGGACCCCGTCCGGCTCAGATACACGCAGGGGTGTTCAGTGCATGCGCACACTCCCCCAAGGCTCCAGTTATGAACAAAAACGCCCACAGAGCTGCTCCTACGCCTCACATGCGAGCTCCCAGGCTTTGTTTGTCTAGAGCCCTAAACCCCACCGCACCCCCAACACACCGGCACAGACACAGACAGGCGTGTTGAGCCATAACACACCCTCACACACAGATGCAGACTTACACCCTCACTGGAGCATGTGCGCAGGCCCCCCTTCCCAGGACAGAGGGAGGGGCAGACTCGTTCCCCTGTGTACCTCTTCTTTCCTGTTCCCTGGACCCATATTCTGTGCCCTAAGTGACAGCAGGTCCCCTGGGGGCACCCTGGAGCTCCCACTAAAGTTTCTGCAAATGTCCTGGGGCAGCACCAGCAATAAGGGGGTGTGGATGCCTGAGCCCACGTGAAGGGGTAGGTGGCTGTGTGTGTAATACATTGGGGCATGTGTAGGTGTGTGTACACGTGTGAGAACGTGAGCATCTTTGTGTTGCTGTGTGGTGTGCATGTGCGTTCATTTGCTCCACTCCTGCCACGCCGTGCCTCCTACCCAGGCCACCCTCCCCTCTGCTGCTCTCAGCCCCCCTGAACTAGTCAGGGGGGTTCTGCTTATGGTCCCTGGAGGAGGAACCCCAAGTTCCAGAGAAGGCAGCGACAACCCCCTCCTACCACCCGCAGTCACTGCCAGCTGTGGAGCTGACAACTGGGTCCTTCCTCCGAGTCCATGAGAGCACTGGGCCCCACTCCCAGACCTCGGCGCTGTCTCAGTGACCAAAGCCAGGGGGCGGGGGGGGGGGGAACTGGACTGCACTGTGCACAGAGGACATGTGGGGGCCGTGGCATGGCGCTGTGTGACCAGCTGGCCTCACCCCGGCTCTGCTTCCTTCCAGATCTATAAGGACAACCGGAATCTGTTTGAGGTGCAGGAGAATGAGCCTCAGAAGTTGGTGGAGAAGGTGGCCGGGGACATCGAGAGCCTGCTGGACAGGAAAGTGCAGGCCCTGAAGGTGGGTGCAAGTGTGAGAAGTGAGGGGGGACCTGGTGGAGTGGCCCCACACTGGGAAGGTGATGTGGTAACCTGCCGAGGGCATTCAGCCCTCCCGGCCCTCAGGACTCGGGCCAGGCCGTCACTGGCTGGATCGTGGCAGCCAGCTCGGAGCAGCAGGGCAGTTTTTCCTGGAGTAAGCCACGTGAGGGGTGGCCTGGGGTCTTGGGGGCCCCGAGTGGGTATGATGGCGGGGCCCAGGCAAGGTCCAGCTCTACCCCCCATTGGGCCTGGGGTCCTCTCATCCCTCTGTCTGTGAGCGTGCCCTGGGTGAGCCCCTGGCCAGGACAGCACCTGTCAGTGGCTGTGGGGGCGGGCTGCTGGCTCTGATGGGGAGGGAGTGTGAGGGGCCCTGAAAGCCCCAGAGAAAGCTGTGGCCTCGTGATGCCAGGGGTCGGAGCCTCTGCTCTGCCCCGCCCCTGACTTTGAATGTCCCTCCGCCTCCCTCTGGTCCTGGGTCTTCCTCTCCGTACGCACAACCCTGTCAGCTCCAAAGCAGAGCGGTTGTGAGAGGTGAAAGAGCCCACTGGGCCACCCTATGTGGCTGCGCAGAACCGGACCTCCCCTGCTGCCCTGCCAGCCCCAGGGACAGCCACAGGGCAGGCTCTGAGGTCAGTGTGGGGCGGTCGGCGGGGAGGGGTCGAAGCAGCCCCCAAATTGGAGGCACAACTGCAGCTGCCCCGCCTGTGTCAGAGAGACAAGTCCAATGAAAGGAGTGAGGTCCCGATGCCCAGGACTATGGGCACAGACTTGAAACTTTACATGTGAAAGAAGCCAGTCCCAAAGGACCACCTGCCGCGTCGTCGCGTTTCTGTGAAGTGCCCATAACAGGCAGACGCACAGACGCGGAAAGCACAGTAGTGGTTGCCCAGGTCTGGAGGGGGGCACAGGAGTGTCTGCTAGTGGGAGCAGGGTTTCTTTCTGGGATGATGAAAATACTCTAAAGTAGAGTGTGGTCAATGGTCGTACAACTGTGAATATGCTAAAAACCCCTCGTATGCTTCATGTGGGTGAGTGTTATGGTTATGTGAATTATATCTCAATAAAGCTATTTTTTAAAAAAACCGGATGAGCCGGCCTACATGAGCCATGCCCAGCCTCAGGCCAGGGTCCCGGCAGGGTCAAGTCAGAGCAGCCACCCTGCCTAACCCCTACCACATCCAGGCCCCAGGAGAGAGCCAGGACCCTCTGCCCCAGGAACTGGGTCCCACTGTCTACCTCGGGTCCCCTGCCTGCCCCGGTGTGACCTGGGATCATGGAACAGGGAGAGGCTGGAGCCCCCTCACCCACTATGGACCCAGAGGACCCAGCCCGACCTCCAGGGTCTCCTGGTCCCAGGTCAGAGACAATTGGGGAAATGAACTGTCATGGGAAGGAGGCAAAGCCCAGCTTTCTGCCAGGACCGTGGTCCCCATGGGTCCCACAGTGTCCACCCTGATCCTGAGAAACATCTGCTCACCACCCAGCCAGCACATCACGTCCCACCTCCTTTTCTGTCCTGGACTAGGAGCCACCTGGACACTCCCCCCTCCTTCCTCTTCTTCTCTGTCTCTCCCTCTGCTCCTCACCCCAGACCCCGTTTGCCCACTACCCCCTTGCTTTGCTGGCCTCCTGCCCAGCTCACAAAGTGCAGGCCGCCAGTGCTGAACTTGTGTCAAAACCAGTCGATTTGGGAAGGAACACCCATTGGGCCCGCAGGCCTGCTACCCACCCTGGATTTAGGGCCAGTCACCTCAGCAGGAGTGGGGGGCTGGGTGGCGGTGGTGAGAGATGCCTGACCGGCGCACCCTCTCTGAGTGTAGCAGAGCTGCAGTCCCTCCCCAGGCCCCTGTCCCCAGTCCTAGAGGGACAGCCCACCCTGACAGCATGGGGGGCTTGGAGCCCAAGGTCTGGGGCTCTGCTTCCAACCCTGTCCCTGCACCGCCTGCCGGACCCTGGCCGAGAGGCAGAGCAGGGTCAGCCTCCTTTCCGCTACCTCTGCAGCCCAGCCCAGGGCCTGGTCCCCAGCTGGCACCACGCACAAATTATTCCCAGTGCAAGAATGATGAGAAAAGACAAACCCTGATTGGGCACTTCACAGAGGGGACACTGAGAGTTGGAGGTGCCATGCCTCAGGCCGGGATGTGGCAGACTAGGGTTGGAGTCCAGGCCCCTGGGACCCTAAGCCACGCCCCTGACTCCCCTGGTTATTGCTGAGGTGAGCGCCAAGCCCAGGGCCCTACCTTCCCAGCTCCGTCCTGGCCAGGGAAACCCCGCTGCAGGGCCCGGTTCCACCCAAGTCCACAGAGGAAGGGGGTGACTGTCCTCTTCCCTTGTTGGTCTTAATTGTTGAGGATGAGCCTTGGTCGTTTTACGTTTTAAATTGGCTATTGATCAAGGTCCAGCCCTTTTCTCCTTTCCCACATTTGTTTGCAGCCTGAGTGCCTTTGGAGGGAGGGATCCTAGGGGTCTGGCCGCCTCCACTCCATTGTTCCTCTCTTCCTGGACCCCAGCCAGTAATCCAGTTTAAATCCTCTTGCCCTGGTCTGGAATTTGCATTTGGGTCTTGCAAGGAGGGAACTGAGCAACACAGGACAGGAGGTCGCTGTCTCATCTAATCAGGAACAGTCAGATGTTTGCCAGGAGCTTCTCCAAACTGCCAGGGGTGGTTGGCGGGCCAGGAGTCTGGCAGCAGCGGGCCAGGGCCGAGGCCTTGGGGCTCGGGTGACCCGCAGCCCTGGCTCTGGCGCTTTAGCTACAGAGACATGGAGGGAAGTCTCTGGGCATGTCTGCCACCCGGAGGGGGGTTTTGAGCCAGGACCCAGGCTTTGGAGTCCCAGGCAGGGAGGTGCCTGCTTCTTATAGCAGACTGGAGGCAGAGCCGGACCCAAACCAGGACTCGCCGGTCCCCCCAGCTGGGCCCTTGACACCCAGCCCCTCTTCCAGAAAGGTCATCGCTTCGTGGTTGTAGTCCTCCCTCCATTTCCTGATGACCTGCTGTGTGCAGGTGGGCATGGGGCGCCCTCATGGAGCTCTCATTCCAGCCCTATCCCGGCCTTAGTTTCTCCCCTGTACAAAGAGCATGAGACTGCCCTGCCCCATGCCCCTACTGTCACAGCTCCAGGAGCCACCACTCCTAAAGACCACAGTGAGAACAGCGTCCCTGGGGATCATGCCACCTTCAGCTCCATCCCTGGCACTTCTGCTGTGTGGATTGGATTGTAGGAGAGACCAGGGAGGAGGCATGGCCTTTACTGAGGTGAGGAGTGTCCTCAGTTTGGGGCATTCTGGCCTCCTCTCGAGGACAAGGGCAAGGGCAAGGGCACTGTGGCTCAGTGGGCTTAGTTCATGGGGAATGGGAAGGCCAGGGGCAGAGCAGGGCCAGGCGCTGGGTGCTGGACCCCGCACACTCCCCCTGACATCCCCTCCTCTGTGCTTCCACCAGGGGCCAGGTGGCACTTGCTGTCCACAGGGAGATGGGCTTCTGGTCTCCTCTGCTGGAGGCTTGCTCTGCGATGACCTAGTGACCTTGGGCAAGTCCCTGCCCTGCAGTTTCTTCCTTGGGCTGTGGAGACAAGACACTGAGTGCCCCTCCCCAGGGAGGTCCTGATGGATGGGCTGGGGCTGCCACCGTGGCCCTGGTGCTGGGGACTCCAGTGGCCAGTGTGCTCACCCTCGGTGGCCTCTCTGGGGAGCGAGCATCATTTAAAGAGTGAAATTAAAAACCCTTGTGCACACAGCCGCCCTGCTTTTGCCGCTAATGGCCACTTAACCCAATTAAACTGATGCATTGTTGGCAGTGTGACCGGGTCTGTTCAGGAACTGGGCCCTGGGCTGGGTGTGCAGAGGATCGGGAGGGATGAGCTGGGGCCGGGGCTGCGGGGCCGTCGGCGGCCCTGGTCGGAGAACAGGTTGCCTGCCTGCCACTTGCTCACCGCCGCCTGTCTCAGGCATCACCTGACACGGGTGTCTCACTGTGGGTACTGCCGACATTCCAAGCAGGTAACCCCGTGTTGTTCGGGGGCTGCCCTGTGCCCTGCGGGGTGCCTACAGTGTCCCACTAGATGCCGTCACTGTGCCCCTCCCCCAGTTTTAACAGCCCTGGGGTAGAGCCGCTGGTCTAATGGGACAGAGACAGGCAGCCATGGTGGATGGAAGTCCTAGGACAGGGGACAGAGTGGTGCTGACAGAATGCGGCAGCTGGAGCAGGACGAAGTTCCCTTCGGCTAAGAGGTGGTAATAAGCTTAGGGCTGCCTGGAGGAGGCAGCAAAGACTTGGGGCAGGGGGAAGGTCGGCATTGAGGCAGCTGGAGGCCAATTCAGAATGGGGCCCACTGGTGCATTCATTGATGGGGTTGGATGACAGATTGGGGAGGGGAAGGCGGAGAGGAAAGGCCCGTGGTATCTCCTACTGCAGGCTCGGCCCAGCCTAGGAGCCTCTTCAACGTCGGCAGAATGGGGGCGAGGCTGTGGCTCTGGGTTCTCGCTCTAAAAGACACAGTCACGGTGGACAGGCAGGCAGGGGCTTCCGCAGCATCGGCTGCCTCCCCCACCTTCCTCTGGGCAATAAAAACCTGTGTGGTGGGGCTGGCAGTGGCTCCCACCTCCCCGACTTTATGAGCACGAAGAGATCTTGACCCTTCCACTTTCCTGCTCTTGAAAGGAGGCGCAGACACGTGGAGCCGATGAGGCACTTGTGTGGGCGCCGAGGCCCCGCGCAGCCTTTCCCCCGATGGCTGCGTGTGTGGCTGATTACTCTCCCCTCATCCAAACAGTGCTGCCACTTCCTGGCAAGGTGCCACCGCCACCCAGAGCAGCCAACTGGGGTCCCCGGGGTGGGGGGCAGGTTTGAATTCATGAATGGGCATCTGTTGAGTGCTATGGTGTGGGAGCCCTGGGACCCCCCGCCTGCAGGGAGAAGTCACCAAGTGAACACAAAAGAGACCTGTGGGCGGCGAGTACACAGGGGAGACCAGGCAGCATGTACCTGGAGAAACCGCCCCGGAACAGGATCAGAGGGAGCTCCTGGGAGGAGCTGGCCTGCATGTGCACGGGAAGGAAGGGAACTGCTGGCCGCTCCCCGCATACCCAGGGTCCCAGGGATCAGCACAAGCCTCAGGCAGATGTGCTGCTCTCAGCAACAGGGGACATGAGTATGGGGACAGCCCCCCCCCCCAGGTGGTGAGAGCCCAGAATCCCTTTAAATGTCTCCAGGCTGAGCAATCAGGGCAGGGAGACAGCCTCCCTGGGAAGGAAGAGGGAGACAGTGTGGGAGTAGGGGGAGGTGGGGGGCGGGGGGCATGGCTAGGGTGGGGCGTGATGTAAAGGGTAGCTAGGGCATGGTGGGTGGACCGAAGGGTCCTCAGGAAAAACACATCATTCCCTCCTTGTCTCCCACCTGCCCACCTGCCTGAGCTACTGGTGTCAGATGAGGGCCTTGCTCTGCCTGTCAGGCTCAGAGAAGGCTGAGCAGTGGGTTCAGGGCTGGGCTCCTCGGGCCCTACCCTTGCCCTGCGCAGAAGGTGTCTCTCCTGGCTCCTCCTCCAAGGCACGGGGCCTTCACGGGGTTCAGGGGAGCTGTAGTGGCCAAGGGAAGGGTCTATGGGCCTGGGGTGCAGTGTCACTGAGGACTGCAGAGCCTGGAGGGTCAGTCTTACACCCACCCACCCCACTGCTGAGTTCTCCCCAGTCTGAACGTCAGAGGGAAGGGGCTGAATGCAACCACGTGTCAGGCCAGGAAGCTCAGCATCCTACTTGCTGTGGCCAGCGAGCGTCACCTACCTCCTGTGGGGACACCTTGGCCCGGGTGCCCCAGGCCCAGGTCTTGCCCCAAGAGGGGGTGTCTAAGCCTCTCCTGCCCGATGATTCTGCTCATGATGCCAGGCGTGTCCCCTGGGAGCGCCTAGTGCCCACCAGTCTCCATCAGACCTCTCTGTGCCCCAGCCTGGCCCTCTCCACTCCCCGGGAGGCAACATTCCCACCTCACACACAAGGACACGGAGGCTCCCAGGTGACCCCAGCCCCAGCCCCTGCCTGGATGAGACAGGGTCACGACTTCCCCTGCTCACCCGGCTCCAGAGCCTGGGTGCCTGCCCCTCCCAGAACTCCCAGGGGTCAGGAGGCAGCAGAGCGTGCTGGCTGGGGTGAAGAAGCCAGGGTGGTGGTCTGCCAGGAGAGGGCAGAGCACAAGCAAGGGCCTAGGGGCAGGACCTCAATTGGGGGACACTGGGGACAGCTGGAGAGGGCGACTGGGTTGAAGAGGCTACAAATGCAAGCTAGGAGCTGATGCCCTCCGTTCCCTATTTAATACCCCTGCTCCATGCCTACTGTAGACAGGGAAATCTAGGGCATGGGGGTGGAGTCAGCCAAATGGAAAAGCCTAATGCTGGGCCCTAAGGAGACACTCTGGACCCCACTCCCCAGAGAAGCCCACACCAAGGGAGGCTCCCCTGCTGCTTTTGTCTGATCCACCCAAGCCCAGCCATCGGGGGCGGGGGTGGGGCCACGGGCAGATGCTAGGAGGCAGAGTAAAAGGGCCTTCAGGTGCCATAGGGACAAACCAGTCTAATTTAGGATCAGAGAAGTGAGACATTTAATTGAATTTTAATAGCATCTGGCCCTTTGTTCTGAAATCCTCGTGCATGAGGGCTGGGGGAGGGGAGGGTGTACATCAGGCAGGGCAAGCCAGTGGCCAGGCTAGTCCCTGTCCTCTAGGACTCCAGACTTCGAGGAGACAGACAACAAGCTACAGGGCTCACTGTGCAGAACAGGTCATGGCCGGGGCAGGCGGGGGGGTGGGACAAATCTAAGAAGACAGCCCGGAGGAGGTGGTGTTTGAGCTAGCCTTGGAAAGTGGGCGGGATTTCCAAAGATGGAGAAAGGGAAGAAGGAAGGCACCAAGACTGGGCCTAGAGTGAGAGTGAGCAGAAGCCACTGGAGCATTGTGGGCTGTGCAGGGACCCCTCGAAGGTGCAGCCCATGAGCCACCATTTCCACTGGATAAGCAAGGGGGTGGGGAGGAGACAAAGGCCTGAGTTCTGAGTTCCGGGGTGGTAGCCACCCGTCCGTGAGCCTGGCTCCTCTGATGCAGAAAACCCCAGGAAGCAGCCAGTCACCTCTCCCCATTTTCTATGGCTTAAAATGCACAGCAAACAACACCCCCACTGTAGCCTGGGCACTTGGGGGAGAAGTGAGCCCACAGGGATGCCGGTGAGAGGGCACTCTGCCAACGCCCCAGCCTCGGGGTGTGGGGAAGACAGCCTCACAGATCCCTCAGTGGTCTTCTCCAGCCCCATATCTGAAGGCTGGCCGGCCCTAGGCACCAGGGTAACCCCCAACAGGGGCCCCAGAGGTGTTCCTGGAAGTGGCCAGTTGACCCTGGCTCATGGGATAGCAGCTTCCTCGGGTACCCTTTCCTTCCTTTGGACCCTGTCTCCTGAGCGTGAGCACCTGGTGTGTGTGAGCCCTGCACGGGGTTACCAGGTACAGGGACAGCGGGAATACATCTGGGCCACCCCCTCCCCGGTAGTGCAGTCTGTTCAAGGTGACAGTGATGTGGCTCATGCCACAAAGTGTGGAGCCAGGGTGGGAAGCCCGTGGATGTTGACCAGGCGTGGGGCGGGGGATGGTGGAGATTTTTCTGGCAGAGGAGAGTGAGGGACAGGACCTGTGGCAGAGGGCGCTGCGAAGGAGAGGCCAGAGGTAGAGAGTGCGTGTGTCTGCTTGTGTGCCTGGCGTCACGTGGGAAGGAGGGGTCTCGCCTCTAGCTGGGCTCTGCGGCGGCGCACATGCGCAGGAGTGCTGTGAGGTGGAGCTTGAGGCAGAGGCGTGCGTGGGCCACGCCCAGGGCAGACAGCTGCCCTGGGCGTGTAGATGAGACCTCACCTAGTGACCGCAGTCCTCCCAGTTCCAACCTTGCGCTGCCCCGAAAAGAACCTCTGGCCGTCCCTGAGTCCCCCTCAGAAAGACAGCGTGGCACGTGGTGCCCGTGACCACACTTAGAGTAAGGTGGCCAACAATTGGGGTTCTCACCCACTGCTGTGCGGCAGCCCCCAATCTGCACGGGGCAAATCTCACCTTCTCTGGTCCTCAGTTTCCCTGCCTGTACAGCAGCAGCAACAAGCATAGCTCACAGATTTGTCATCAGAGTTTGTGCTTCAGCCTTGGAGCCACAGGTTCACAGCTTCTGGGGGACCACGTGGGATGGGCCGCCAGGACAGGGTGGCCCTGTGCCTCTAGGGTCCCACCCAGCACGTGGGCCAAGCCTGGGCTGTAGGACCTCACGACAGCCCGCGCCTCTCTGGATACCTTGCCATGAGCCTGTCCTTAGCTCCCACCCCTGTGGGCCAAGCTGTCAAGGCTGCTAGATGCCTCCCGCCTCTTGGCGCAGGCACCGGGGCCATCGTTTAGGAGGCTGGTCACGGCCATCGGGCCCTTTGTTCCAGCCTTCCTGTGTTTGCCCACTCTGCGCCTTGGCGAATGGGAATTGCAGCATGTTTGCTGTGTCAACACCAGCTGGGACCCAGTTACCGAGATAGCTGAGGGTGCAAGGCCCCCTCCAGCAGCCGCCCGGGGTCCAGCGCCTCCCTGGGCAGTTGGAGTGAGCAGGCAAGTGGGCAGCTCCCAGCCTGGGACCCATCCCTTCACCCTCAGGACTGCCAGGCTGGGGCTAGCGGGTGCCTGGAACCAGCAAGGGCAGCCCCAGGGCGGGGGCGGGACTCAGGAGGGGCCAGCACAGCCCCCACTTGGTACCTCCAGGAGCTGCCTGGCAGAAGCGGCCTTCAAGCATTTTGAAGGCTAAGTTTTGGGCTCCACCACCCCCTATACAAACCCCTCCAAGTCCCCAGTCCCACCCCTGCCCTCTCCTCCTCAGGGTGCTCAGATGTTGGGTCCAGCAGTCCGAGGAGAGGCCTGAGTGGTCAGGCAGATGGACAGGTGGGCGGTCAGGCAGGGAGATGGGGTCAGGGCTGTGGGTCAGAACTCCGGGGGAGGACTCTGGGTGTCCTCTAGAATTCCAGAGAGGGAAAGTGGCCTGCCCGGAGCCCGGAAATGACCCAGGGCGGTTCCACCACTTGGGGGAACCAGGGCCCTGGGCTGCATGGCAGAGCCAGGCCTCTAAATCCTATTTACTTCTGGAAGGGGATCCCCACCCACCTCATTGGTAGCTTTTCCAGAAATGAACCTGTAAGGCCGACTCGCCCACAAAACAGGCCTCGAGGCATGGACCGGGCAAGCTGCCGAGGCAGAAGGCCAGGAGTGGTTTCTGGTCCCGCACTGCCGTGGCAGCTGCCTGGCGACTTCCTCTCCCTGAGTCTCTGCTTCCCTGCCTGTGAAGTGGGGTGATAAGCATTCACTCTGAAGGACTGGCAAGAGAATTGCCGGAGCCAATATGTGGCCCGCTCCTAGACAGGCGTGTGCCATGTGGTCATCACCATTACTAGGGTGGGGTTCGGACTTCGAGAAAGGTCCCTGTCACTTGACTTCACTTTGGGATTTCATGGGGAGTGTCCCAGCACCCTGAAGTGCTGAGGCTGAGGCTGGAGGGAAACGGCGTGTCTCTCAGAGAGCAGGGAAGAGCCTCTTGAGAAAGGGAACGGCTCGGAGGGGGCTGGAGATGGGGGGTGGAGCATCAGGCAGAGAGTCCAGTGGGGCTGCTGGAGCAGATGGAAGGGAGCAGGGAGGGACCCTCCGAGTTCTGGATCAGGGTGTGGAGTTATACTCCAGCCCAGGGGAAGGGGGTGGTCAGAGTGGGGGCCCATAACCAGGCGGGGGTAGGGGGCTAAGGGAGGGAGAGCCCGACAGCTCCTGGTGCTGAGCAAGAGAGTGGGTGAAGGTGGCATGTGTGTGGATGGGGTGTTGGACAGCAGCAGGCTGAGGAGTGAGAAGGCTGAACCTTCAGGAATCCAGGGGGATTGTCAGCAAGTGGGCAGCGCCGCCTGCCTTCCTCAGCAGGCGGGAATCCTGGGGAGCTTGGGGTGCAGCGGCAAGAGCACGCAGTCACAGGCGAGGGAGGTGTGGCCTTCTACCTGGACCTACTCGCATCCCCATGTCCCGGGACACGATGACCATTGGTTGCGCCTTCTTGCCTAGAGCTCTGAAGGGCTTGAAGCTCTCTGAGCCTGCACCTTAGGCTCTTGACGCGGCCCACTGGAGGCCTCCGGACCCGCTGGGGACTGGCTTTCAGACCCCTGGGCTTTGGGGGCCAAGGGCACCTTCCCATGCATCTGTGGCACCGCAGGCGGAAGAGTTGAAGAATGAGGCACCAGGAAATGGGAGGCAGTGCCCAGGGCTAATGTGCCCCGACACCCTGTCAGGTGGGAGGGGCCTGTCCCCAGGTCTGGCGGATAGTAACGGCCACTTAACTGAGAAAATGGACCTATCTGTGCTCAGCCAGTGGACAGTGGTGACAGCCAAGTTAATGCCGTGGCCACCGCCCCGCTGTCCTCTGTGTCCTGTGTTCATGTGCAGGGTCTGCCACAAGCGCAGGCCCAACCCCAGGACACAGCTGGGGTGGGGGGGAGGTGTGGGTGGGGAGAAGCACATGAGAGTGTGGGGGCTCATCCCTCTCCTGGGCACGTGTGTGCATGTACCCACGGGGGTGTCCAAATGTGAGCACATGTGTCCCCATGGACACGCACGTGGCTGCTCCTTCCCCGAGGCCCAGGCAGAAACATCAGGCTCCGAGGTCCCTCAGTGACGACACTGGCCTCTCCCCATCGCCCATGTGCCTGCCTAGACCTTCTTTCATCAAATATTCTCCTGCTAATCTCGTCTCCCTGTGTGACTGCCATGTAATTAGTTCATTTTGCAAAATACTGCATCTGTCATGTTTCCCCCTGATTTTCTCAATTTCCCAGGAAAAGGTAGGAGGGGATGGAGTGGAGGAAGGTTTCCGGGCGTGAGGCCACCTCATGGGTCAGCTGTGGCCCCACCCCCTGCACACAGGGCCTCCTCCATTGCACCGACACATGTGCATCCCAGACCCAGGGTCTTCTGAGGAGGTGGGGGGCAGTAGGCAGGGCCTGAGGGGGTCAGGAGGAAGAGACGGTGCCTACTGACTGGGCACTGCCCCACAAGCACCTCTGCAGCCTGGGATGCCCTGGGACTACTCAGGCCCAAGCTGGGCTCAGACTGGTGGGTTACTAAGTGGCATTGCCCCTGGTGGGCCTGTGATAGTAAGCCGGCTGGGGTGAGGGGCAGGACGTTGGATGGTGTCTGCTCGGCACAGGTGGCCGCACATGATGGGTTGAGCCTGAAGCCAGGCATGCAGTAAATTCTTGGTTAATGGGAAGCCCAGTGACCTTCATTGTCTTGGATCTGCCCACTTCTACTCATCGGACAGGTTCCACAGTGGGGGCTGCCACGAGCAACTACCCCTCCCACCCCCTCACCCCAAACAGAGTCTGGTGGACACCATAGACTGTGGACAGGGCACATGTGGACCCCCCCCCCCCCAGTGAGTCACATGCGGCCCTGGCCCTGGCCCTGACAAAGCAGGATAGCTCCAGCCAGGGGGCTCCAGGCCTCATCTTCCTCCCTGGGGGCACCAGAGGGAGCTACGAGGCCGAGCGCCCTGCCCCCGCCTCCTCACGCATTCCCCAGATGGGAACCCAGAGGCTGCCAGGCCTCACCCACACAGAGAGCCTGCAGCCAGAGGGAGACCTGCTGCAGCCATGGACCCCAGGGGGCTGGAAAGGTTGGGTTCAGAGGCTGCACCTGGCACGCCCTACTTTCCTCCCCTCCACCACCCGCACCGTCTCCCCACCTTCTCTTGCTTCAACTCTCTGGAGAGGTGAATTCTCTTAAACTTTTAATTAAAAACATTCTCCTTTCTCCCCCTAAGGTTTGCTTCCCCGTGGTTTTCCTCTTAGAAGGAGAAACAGGAAGAGGAGGAGTGGCAGGCCTTCCTAGGTGTCCATGGAGGCCGCAGTGGAACCAGGGCCTGGTCACCACCTCCCACCACCAGCCTGTGTCCCCCTCCCCAGCTTCACGACTCTGTGGAGAGAGGCATTTCTGAGGGTCCCAACCCTGGATGTCTGCCAGATTTGAGGAATAGACCAGCTCCGGAGCGCTGTTGCCCACCCCCAGGCAGCGGCCGGTTTGCTGACCCCTGATGCTGGAGGGAGCTGCCGCCATGTCCTTGGGTCCACGTTTCAGAGTTGGAGCCCACTCCACGTCTGGAAGTTCCTCCTTGTATCATATCATGATCCCTCTTGCTGAAGCCTAAGCCCATTTCCTTGACTCTGCCCTGGGCTTAGGCTGCCTTGCCCCTAAGCCCTCCCTGGCCCTGAAGACAGGAACTGAGTCACCACCTCCCTTGTATCTGTTACCTGCCCTTCTCTGCAGGTTGAGCCCTCCATCTCAGGACCTCCAGGCCCAGGCCGGGAAGCTACCCCCAAACCCAAGGCTCATCCAGGCACACTCCCCGTGTGCCCCCCTGAGATGCTCTCACTATAGGGTGTACCTGTCCCGCCCCCAGGAGCCACGCCCCCTTCCATCCCCGGAACACTCAGGGACTCAAGCCTCCAGCCAGGCCAGAGCCCAGAGGGGAACAGAGGCACAGCTACCTCTACCCAAGCCCAAGCCTCCAGGGGGCGCCCCTCACCCTCTGCCACAAGTTCCCTCTCCTGGGCGACGGCACAGAGGGGACACTGCCAGCCCTGAGGGGCTGAGCCAAGGGCTCCCCTCCGCTCACCTCCTGGGCTGCCCTCAGAACCCCTCCTGACACTCCCAGGCCCGAAGGCCACCCTGACTGGCCCTGAGGATGCTCAGGGAGACATCCCATCAGGCAGGTGGGGCTGCAGCAGGATTTGGGGACTTGCTGGGAAGAGGGGCAGGCGGGCCAGCTAGTGTGATAGCACAGGCAAGGGCAACCCCCACCTGCTTGTGGGGCTCTGGGCAGGGACTGGTTGGAGGCAGTGGCAGCGGCAGAGGGAGGCCTTGCACGCCACATGAGGGTAGACCCCAGGCCTGGAAGCCCTGGCAGCCTCTTGCGTGAAGCACGGTCTTTATTTGTAGTGCAGGTATGTACACTGAGCACGGATGTGTACCAGGGTCTGTGTCCTGACACCTGCCCCACAGGTGCTCTAAGGCTCTGGGCATGGCAGGTAGGGGTGACCCTAAGGGTGGAGCCTGGGGTTGGGGGGCAGCGTCTTCTGGCTCATTAACACAGGCAGAAGTCCAGCCCTCCCTCTCAGGGGCTGCCGTCTCCTCGCTGGCTCCTCCATGGGCCCATTAACTCCCGAAGCTGGTATGGGCAGAGATGGGGGGCTCTTCCTCCACTGCAGGGCATCTCAGTGTGCCCTGAACCGCCTCACGCCAGGCTCCGCCCACCCGTGCATTCCCCAGGCCCTGTGTGGTTGCCAGAAGCCTCACAGTGACAGAGGCAGGCCTGATCTTGCTCTCTGGTACCTGGTGGTCCAGATGGGAGGCACAGAGTAGACCAGTCACACGAGGGTGTGTAATGGGGCGTCCCAGAGACAGACACCACGGGGAGGCAGGGAGGGAGGGGTGCAGCACCACCCCACAGGCACACGAGCAGACGGGGAGCCAGGCAGGGGTGAAAGCAGTGAGAGGAGGAGAACGTTCTTCTCCCAACTTGGACGATCCCCAGCCTCCCAGCTGGGACACAATTTTCCAAGGCCCTCTGGGGTCTCTCCTCCCCGCTGCCCAGCCCAGCAGGGCCTGATTAGGGCCCAATGAGCACAGCCTCTGAGCAGGGGGTGAGAGGCAGGGGGTGGCCCCACAGGGAGAGATGGGTCTTCCTGGGTCTCTCAGCCCCAGGGCACCTGAGTGAAAGAGAACTGTGAGGGCCCTCTAGAGTTCACGGCAATGGTGATGGAGCCCACCTAAGGCTGAAAAATAAGTGGGGTGAGCGTGTGCTCACAGGGGTCGTCTATGTGGCCCAGCCATGCTCCGAATGAGTGTTGGTGTGGCGCTCGGTGGACGTGCACACCCATCTGCAGGGCTAAGGGCTGGGCCAGGCTCTCCACTCGTGCAGGTGTGTTAGAGACGTGTGTGCTGTGCTGGCAGGTCCCGTGGAGCTGGGGGTGGGCAGGGAGGGAGAGCTCTCCCACCTCAAGGTTCCTGTTGCACCAGCATGGCCCATCTCAGTGGCGCCCTTCTGGGCGTGCTTCAGGCACCCACAGTGCACGTGGGTGTTCAGACCCATGCGCACATGTCCTGTCACCCTGTCTACAACCACGTGAGCACACCCAGAGTTCACATCACCACGTGAATGCCTACAGATGGACGTTCGTGCATGCATGCAGGTGATACGTGCGCATGTGTATCTCGACCCTCGAATGCCCACGTATGTAGATCTGTGTGTGCCAGGCAAACACACACATGCATGCTCACTCCTGCCTGGAAACCCCCATCTCCCAGTGTGCGGCCCTACCTCAGCCGTGGAAGCACTCACCCGGGTCTCCACCCCAGTGTCCCGACAGGCAGGCAGGCAGGTCAGGATGACTGGCGTCCGAGGCGCAGCAAGAAGCAGGGACTTGCCCAACACCACCAACAGCTCCACCTGGGACCCAAGTCTCCCAAGGACCCATCTAAGTTTGACACGGCCCCACAGCTGTGCGGTGGTCCCCTCAACTCCTCTGCGGAGCCTGTGGAGTCCAGGACAGAGGGCTTTGCAGAGTGCCCCGTTCCAGTCTGCTCCCCCATCGGCAGAGCTCCCTGGGGCCCACAGTGGGAAGCACTGAATCAGAGGCAGGTCAGGGGTGTCCCCACAGTGGGCCTCCAGCTCACCGTAACAACAGTTTGGGGAGCAGAAGCGTCACCCTGGGTCTCGTGCAGAGGTGGCCCACAGGAGTCATAAGGGACTCAGTGGCCTGTCACAAGCCCCAGGGCTCCTGGCTTTGCCTTGCCTCCCTGTACCTTCTGGGGATTCTCTCCTGCCCCATCCCACTGGCCCTGTCTCCTCTGTTCTTGCCCCTCCACAGCCCCCTCCACCCTCCAGGGGCGATTCCGGGTTTGTATAGCAGCTCCTGACATCCCCAAATAGCTCTCAGAAAGAGACCATGCCCTCAGCCCCCACACTCCCAGCCCCAGCCCCAGCCCCAGCCCCAGCAGGACCAGGAGTCAGGCCCCGCTGTGGCCCACCACCCAGAGGACCTGGCCCAGGGTGGCCAGCCTTGTAAACCAGCCCGGGGGCCACCCTCCTGGAAGCGTGGCTGGGAGAGGCTCAGCAGGAGGAGGCCCAGCTCAGAGGGCAGCTGAGCTGGACACTCCGAGGCAGGGAATACCTGCCCTGGCAAGGAGTAGCGTTTGAAGCAGAAGGATGTGACGTGACGAGCGTGGAGGCGGGAGAGTGTGTCTGAATCAGGCACACATCGAGCCCACCTCACGTTTGAATGTCTACGCAGCCAGATATTCCATTTGTTTATCCATTCATCCATTTATCCATTTGTTTACTCACTCAATATGGAAAGGGCACAGTGTTGTCCCCACCTCAGAGAGAGCACGGCCTGCTGGGAAACTGCTGGACAGAACAGTGAAGCCCCTGACAGAGGTACACAGACCCTGAAGGAGCCCTGAGGAGGGGTCTGGCCGGGCCTGGGCCTTATTTGTCAGCCTTTTTCTTTACTCCTCAGTGTTCAGAGGCCCTCCTAGCCGGGGAGACCCTTGGTGGTCCAGTCTACATCCTTCACCGTACAGTGACGCTAAGGCCCTTGGCCCAGAATGCAGGACACCAGGAATCCTGTTTCTAGAGTGTAGCTGTACTGAATAAAACAAGAATTATCCATAGCCAGACCCAACCCTGGACTCACGGGACTCAGCCCTCTCTGCACAGCACCCCCTGCAGGCCAGAGGTGAAATCGCGGGCCCAGGGGCAGCTCTTTGGGCAGAGCCAGCCCTGGCTGGGCTCCCTCAGAGTGGACCTACGCCCAGGACCAGCAGGAACTGCTGGGGACCTTGGGCATTTCACTGTGCCTCAGTTTGCTACCACAGAATGGCACCATGATTGCCGGCCTGCCTGCCACACTGGTGGCTGTGAAGATGGGCGGTGCTGGCTCCCAGGACCCGAGCTCTTCAAGAAGCCTTTCTGCGGGGGGTTGGGGGGGAGGGTGTCACAAGGCTTCCCACCAGCGCGGCAGCAGGGCTGAGGGCTGGCTTCCGCTCCCCCCCCCCCAGTGGCTCTTGAGCCGTCCGTCACTTACAAATTCTGTTCATCTCTAAATAAAATGATTTGTTAATTTGAGTGAGTGATCGCCACTCGGCCGGGCCTCTTCGCAGGCCTGGGAACAGCTTGTGGGCTCCCGGAGCCCCCCACTGCCAGCCTGGCACTGACTTGAAGGGGTTGTTTTCTATTTAAATGAGAATTGAATGAGGAGAAAAATGTTTCTCTTGGCAATTCCTTAGGAGCTCGCTCTTCTGACAGATGTTGGAGTGTATTATCCCATCGGGCCTGCATTTCGTGGAGCAGAATTGCTAATTATTTCAGAGGCCCAGCCACAGCCAAGGAGGGGAGGGTGGTGGCGGGTGTGGCTTTGGGCAGCATCTGTCGACACGGGACCCCGGCGTGCCAGGTCAGCCTGCCACCTCTGCACTCCCCTCCCTGGGTCCAGGGACATCTTGGTCTTTGCTTTGGGGAGTGGCCTGTAGGAGGCAGTCAGCCCTGTTCTTACCAGCACAGCTTTGACCTTGCAGGGAGGGCTCTGGAAGGTCACTTGGGGTCTTGGATTGCTTATGGGTTTGGTTCTGTGGGTGGTGGCGAGGAAAAGACTCCAGAGAGGGTGGTGTTCCGGCCGTGCGAGGTCACCGAGGACCACACCGAGGCAGGAGCCCGGGTGCTCGGGCAGGCGGCTGGTGTCTTCACCACCATGGGCTCTGCAGGCAGGTGAGGGGTTGGCGTGACTACATCCTGCGTTTGTGGGTCGTGAGTGACCTGGCGTGACTGCACGCTCCTATGATGGGGTGGGTGTCGGTGGCTGGACTGCTCAGGCCTTCGAGGTATAGCTCTGATCCATTTCTGTCCCCAGTCTCTGCACTTCCAAGGAAGGCCTTGGAAGACAGATATGGTCAGAGGGGACTGGACATCGGGAGGGGTGGGCCATGGCCGTCCAGGATGCACACAGCCACTGGGGAGGTGCCCCAGGTTTCAAAGGGCACCATGGTGAGTGGACTGTAGAGGTGAGTTTCCTAGTGGACATGTGGCCCTGGCAGCCAGACTGCTGTCCTTCCAGTCTATCCAGCTCAGGAACCTTAACCACAGCTGGGGCGACTTAGAGCAGGGGAGCAGGGTCACCCAGCAGGGACCCCAATATTCCTGCAGGGCTGGGTCTGAGGCCTCCTGACTCCACGAAGCCCAGGACCGCTGGGGGGGGATTTCTGCTGCAGTGTCCCCCCAGAACCACCCCACCCCCTTCCTCAGCCCACTCTTCTCTTCTGAGCCTGGAGACAAGCAGCTAGGTGCCCTGTCTGTCCCCAGCCCTGGCCTGCTCAGGATGCAGCACCATGCTCTCCCATACCTGGATGCCCCATCCCCTCCACCCTCTGTCTCCATTACTGTTCCCCACCCCCACCAGCTCCAGGCCAACCAAAGCTCCCTAGATCAACACAAAGGCGGCAGCAGCATCTGGGCAGGATTTTATGACCCTAATTAACACCAATCCCGTAGGGTCCGGGCTCTGGAATCCTGGTGCAGGCAGAGACCAGCAGAGCGCAAGGCAGGGAGGGTCCACCCCTTCCCTGGTCAGGGGAAATCACATCTCAGTCCCCGGCAGCTGGGTCCTGAAAGGTGACATGCAGTCCTGTGGCCTCGGTCTCTCCCTGCCTCGAGTCCTGGGCCCTCCCAGTGGCAGGCAATGGGAGGCTGGGGACGGGACGCCCAGCTGCCCCCGTGCTGAGATCCCACCAGGCATCTCCTGGCTGTCGCATCTCTCTCTCTCTCTCTCTCTCTCTCTCTCTCTCTCTCTCTCTCTCTCTCTCTCTCTCTCTCTCGTCTGGATAAAACTCCGCCGTGACACCCTTCCATTAAACAGGGCATGTTCAGAAGAGAAAATTGCTACTATTTTCCCCTTTTACTTCACTGTCATCAAAAATTGATCCCATATTGCATCCTTATTTCAAAGAGTGAGCTAAAAAAAATAACGTAAAACCCCACTCCTCAGAGCAGCAGCTGCATCAGTGTCCCCTCCCCCCACCCCCAAAAGAAAGAAAATGTGGCCGTTGGAGGGAGGGAGGGCGGGTGTAACTGCCGGCCCTTCCAGGGCTGTTGTTGACCGTGCAGGACACTTTGGGAGTGAGGCAGGCGGGGCACGTGTGCAGGCAGAAGGGGATTTCGACCTGGTGAAATGTGGTAGAAAATGGGGTAATTGGGGGAGGTTAATTTGGATCTAAATGGAGCGATTCGTTATCTCAATAAGAAGCCTCTGGTTTTCCAGGGAGATGGCTGTGCCTGCCAGATGCTGGCCTG
Organism: Sturnira hondurensis; assembly: GCF_014824575.4. Classification (NCBI taxonomy): domain Eukaryota; kingdom Metazoa; phylum Chordata; class Mammalia; order Chiroptera; family Phyllostomidae; genus Sturnira; species Sturnira hondurensis. Next base: position 19,235,671 of record NW_028079127.1, read on the forward strand.
CCCATTGGCTGGGTGGTGGCTTGGAGCAGGGCCCTGCCCACCTCCCAGAGCCAGCCAGGCTGGCCTCCAGAGCCGCTGGCCGGAGGGGCAGTGAAGAGCCGGTGCAGGAAGCAGGGAGCTGAGGCTGGGGAGAGCAGCTGGCCTGAACTCCGCAGAGCTCTGAGGCCTCCTGACCCCTGTCCAGTTGCTTCCCTTGCACCCGGCCGCCTGAGGAAGAAGAGAGAAGGGGCGGCGTGGGGACTACCGTTTAGTGGGGTTTGTTTCCCAAGTGGTTCAGCAAAGTGTTGGGGACTCTGTGTGTAGGGAAACGTAGACCACGAACGATAAGGACAAGACAAAAGAGCCAGGGTACCCACCTCAGGCCCAGGCCCAGTTGAGTCTCCAGGTTGACCCCGAGCTTCCTAGTAGCCAAAGGAAAAAGGGAGACCCAGTGCTTTGTCTTCCAATGACAGGAAATGAAACATTTATATCAGCTCCCTATCGAAGCCAAGTTCAGCTTCCTATGGAATGGTGGTTGGGGGAGGCTCTCACAGTGGGGCCCCTCAGCTCCTTCCGCCTTCACAAGGAGCAGCATCCGAGAGCTGGCACTTGGGCTTCAGTTCTGAACATGTCCCTCCTCCCCAGGCCTCAGATCCCCACCTGTTTCTCACCAGGTGCCAGGCAGGAGCTGCCGGCAGTCCTGGGGACACTGGTCACACATTTGTAGCCAACACAAGCCACAGTGCTGCGGGGCTGGGCTCAGCAGCCGGACAGACTGAGGGGAGGGCCCCCAACTCCAGCTCCCACCAGTTCTGTGGCCTTGGAGTAGCCAAGGACAAGTTCTGAGCCCCCTTTCTCTGAAACATGGACGCAGGGCTAGCCTCAGCCCCATGGTTGCATTGGTCACATGAGGAGTGTGGCCCCCGTAAGTGATAACTGTGATCACAAAGGCACCCAGTAGGCAGGTGGTCGGAGACTGGTGCACAAGATTTCCTTGGGTACAGTCCCTGGTATTGGCTGTACTGTGAGCCAGGAGACAGTGGAAGCCCCGCCCTTCTCTGTGAGGGGGGCGGGGTCTGACTCATCCTGTGCCTCTGGCAGCCCGCACAGGCAGTTGTTGAAAGAAGAGGGGCCCTGGGGTCACAGTTCCATTTACTCCGCACTCCAGTGGTAATTGGGGAAGATAACGCAGACCGAAGCAGACCGAAGTGATCGAAGGCAGAGCTGAGGGCCGGGAGGAAGGAAAACGCACTGACAGAACTGAGGGCACACTTGAGGAGGGAGCCACTGGGCGTGAGTGAGGCAAGAGGTCACCCGAAGGGCCCAGGGACCAGGCACACGTGGGCAAGTGGCAGGACTGTGGGTCCAGGAGCTGTGCCCTGAGAAAGGAGCAGGAACGCCAAGGACACCCAGGATGACAAGTGCAAGGTCAGACAGTAAAGCTGGGGCTGAGCTAGGCCCACCCAGGTCTCCTGCCCCCTGGGCTCCTCTCCTAACCCCATGGCGTTCCTCCATCCGGTGCGCACTCTGTGCTCCACAGCCAGCCAAAGACCCGTGTCCCCCTCAGAGGGGCTCGGGTGCCTCGTGGGTGAATCATGAGTAGGGGAGGGGAAGTTAGGTACGCAGCCCCAGGGATAACCCCCAACCCCGCTCTCAGCGAGCTCCACCTGCAAACTGAGTGACCACCTCTGAGCCTCAGTTTCCTCATCTGTGGGATGAGGGCTAGAATGGGACCTGCTTTGTAGGGGCTGCTCCGGGAGCTCGATGAGCACTCTGTGGGGAGCAGGTCCGTGCACACGGTGCTGGCACCGGGCCGCTCCAGGTGCAGGAACACCTTGCTGACCTGTGATACAGGAACGTTTCACTCAAAGCCCCACCTGATCACCTGGCCATGGGTTTCTCGTCTGGGTGCTGGCCCCTTCTTCAGAGAGTCCTGGAGTCCCCATCCCCATGACATCTGACTCTCTCACCGGTCCTTCCTAATAAGCCCAAGTGCCACTGGGTTCCACGTGGCCAGCTCCCGAACGTTCTCCTGTTTTCTCACTGATGTGGCCTGGCTCCCTGGGTGGGTGGTGCCATTTCCCCATTTCCCCCAGGAGGGAAACTGAGGCCAGCAGGGCTGACACCACCCCATCAGGATGGATCTGAGTCCTCTTGGATCCATCCCTACAGGGGTTTCTCCCACACAAAGTCCAACCCAGAGGGTCTTCGCCAGCTCAGATTTGGGGGTCCCTTTCCTGAGAGATGGCATGATAGAGAGCAGACTCCCAGACCCCCATCCCCAGGGAGAGGAGCTGCAGCCTGAATGGCGGGGGAGCTGGCAGAGACGCCCCAAATAGTCAGGCATGGGCTCCACCCTGCTGCCCCACCCTCCCTAGCTGGCACCACGGCTCTGAGGCTGTTGCTAGGCATCTGGAAGGCCCCAGGTGGGCCCCACCTGTCGTAGAGCAGCCAAGCAGCAGAGGGTGGGCACGCGGCCCGGACAGGAGCAAGGCCGCCCCCGCCTGCCCGCCCCCCTCTCACTTGGCAGCAGCAAGTAGAAGCCATTAGCGCCTGGCAGCCCATGTCCCACAGCTCTGACGAGCCTTAAATGTTGTCGCCCAGGCTCCAGCTGTCCCGCCGGCCGCCTTTACTCCTCCTAATAGCCGAGTGTCGAAGCTGATTGCAGCAGCGGGCTGCAGCCCGCATTCTGAGCAGCTCCTACTCTGGGTGTTTCCCCCTGGCAGCCAGGCTGTGCCCACCTCACCTTCCATTCTCAGGCCTTTGTCTGCCTGCCACCCCCACCCAGACCCCCAGCTTCGCCCCTGGGCCAGCCAGTGCCAGCTTTGTGTCCCAGGTGGTGCTCAGGCGGCTGCCACCAAAACCGGTGGGCATTGATGGGGTGGAGTCCCAGGTGTCTGCACCAGCGGAGCAACCCTGGCAGGGGAGCCCCTGCTTCCTCCTGGTTCAGCTTCATCTCCTGCCCTGCCCTGGCATCCTTGTTGGTGGAGTGGGATGACCGTGGGGCTTCCGGGGCTCAGAGGGAACGTGGCTGTGAAGCAAGGTGCGGATTGTGATGTCCTGTGGAAGAGGCTCGGTCATGCCGCCAGCACAGCCCCCTGGGATGGAGAAGGAAAGGCAGCTTCAGCTGCCCTGGCCAGGGCGCCCTCCTCTCCCCCAGACAAGCCCACTCGTCCCCACCCCACACCTCTGCCCACCTGGAGCTTCCACTCCTCTCTGCCCTCCACCTGGCCTTGCCATCCTAGTTGGGCCTGCTCTCCCCTTTTCCTGGAAGCCCTCCCAGCCTGATCTGACCACAGGTTTTACGTGGTGGAGTGGGTCCTGGCTGCGCAATGCTCTCCATTCATTGTCTGCGTTGACCCCCGCACAGCTTCGAAGGTCAGTGCTGTCAGCAGCCTCGTTAGAGATGAAGTGGTCGAGGTCCAGAGAGAGGTGGAGGTTCATCCTCCACCCACATCACGCACGCCAATCCTGGCTGTGCCCACAGGGCACTGTGGCCGCTGATCAGGGGAGTAAAGTAAGCCCCACTCTCCCAGGGGTCTGCCAGAGTGGACAGGCACCCCAATCCTCCTGCTGATGTTGAGGGCTCCCTTCCTGGGACACCCAGCTGCAAGCTCACCATCCAGGCCAGGTCTGGTGGTCCATCTAGGAGTCCCTGGGCACTAGATCACTTGTTTCTAGGCTCCCTGACCTTCCGATGGTGCTGGGCGGTGATGGGCAGAGAAAGGCAGAGTGGGTGGTCTCCACCTGTTCGTCAGACTTCCCTTAGGGGTGCAGAGGGATAGGGCCAGCAGTGAGGGCAGTGACCACGGGGGGACATGAGGTGCCAGCACAGGAGTCACCAGGGGTGATGGGTATGTCAGTGGAGGTGGTGCGGCTGGTGGAGGCGATGTTGACAATGGAGCTGGTGGTGGAGGTGACAATAGTGATGGTGGTGGCCGTGATGATGAGGATGAAGCTAGTGATGGTGGAGCTGGCGGCGATGGTGCTGAGGGTACCCTTGGGGATAAAGGTGGCGATGGTGATGAGAATAACTTTAGCAACGACGATGGGAATAATGCCAACGGTTTCACTGGGGTGGTGAGGGTGACGTTGGCAGTAGTGATGGTAGTGGTGATGGATGGCAGTGGTGACGGGGACTGTTGGTGGTAGTCATGGCAATGTTGATGGTGGTTAGAGGGAACCGGTGATGGAGATGGAGGGGATGTGGGTGGCAGGGCTCTCTGTGGTGTACCTCCTGGGACAGCCCTGTCCCACCAGGGGCTGGGCCCTAGCTGGAGGCAGGACGAAGTGGGGCTTGCTTGACGCTTTTTTTCTTTTAACCTCCAGTGAGTACAGCCTTCTGGGTAATGAGATGCAAATTGACAGAAAAGACAATGAGCCAGCCTGCGGCCGGCTGGTGGGGCAGCTTTTAGAGTCAGGCTGATTGCCTCCGTGCCAATTTGCATGGCATTAGCGTTCACATCTCTGCCAACAAGCTTGCGCATTTCATCAGAGGTCACCTGGCTGGTTGCTTTCAACAAGGGGTGGTGACCTGTGATCCAGACCAGGGACAAGGGCAGGGCCACTCTGACCCTGGCCTGATCTGGGCTCCGGGATGTGGCCCCAAGGAGTCTGAACCTGTGGATTGGGTGGGGGTGGGGCCACAGGGTCAGGGTCCACACGTGGCAGGCCCAGGAGGGCTTGGCTGACCAGCACCGGGGTTCCATTCGAGCATGTGTTGCAGAGCTGACAAACAGTTCTCAGGCAGAAGCGGGGCTGGCCCTGGCCCGGGTGCCTCAGTGCAGGTCTGGGCTCTGCCCTGAACTGGCACGGTTGCCTGGGTGGTCCCTCCAGGCCTCGGCTCCCCCACTGCACTGCAGGGCCCCAGCCTCATTGTTTCCACATTGAAGGTAGCAGTCATGGAGCCAGGCCCTGCCTGGGGCACAGCCAGTAAGAGTGACCAGGGCCAGTTCTCCATGTCAAGGTCACATGTTGCATCCTCTGTGAAGTCCCATCCGGTCACTGTCACCATCACCCAGACAACCTGGAATCAGCCCTGGGGTGGGACCTAGAGGGGCCTAGGCAGTGCGGAACCGGTCAATGCCCCAACCCCACTGTGCAGGGGCCGGGCCGGCCCTCCTGCTCTGTCCGTGGTGCTGAAAATCTGGGCCCAACCTGCCCTGGGGTCCCTGCTGCAACATAGGCCCCTTCCCTGCTGCCATTGCTCCCTGACCCCATCAGGGGATGGGGTTCCCCCTGAACCCCAGTGCAACGGAAAGGACTCCACTCCACACCACCCCCCACCCCAGGACAGATGACAGTGGGGCCAGGGGCTCTTTCCCTAGCCCTCCACCCCTACTGCCCCATCAGGCACATCCCAGTGCCTCACTCCCTCTCCCCCCCGAGTTTGGGCCTAATCAGAGCTAATCAGAAAATTATGAGCTGCCTGATTACTGATTAGATTCCTAATGTTAATAGAGTCGAGAAGGACCCGCTTGGGCTGTGTTTTAGGGAAAAGTGTAAAAATAACATCCTGGGAAGGGAGCACGGTGGCTGGAGGGGCTTGGGCTCTGCTGTCCTCACAGGCGGAGGCTCAGGCTCCGCCTTTCTCACTGGGGGCTCAGGCTCAGCGTTAGCAGAGGGGCCACCTAGCAGTGGAGTCCCTCCCCCAGGCAGCTCCTGCTGCCCAGGCCTCCGTCGGGTTCTGTGCTCAGGCCCATGGGCACCTGGGTGGGATGAATAGGAGAACTTGCTTCTGGTACAGCACACAAGAGCGGGACCACGTCTGTACTGCTCACTGAGCCACTCGTGCCTGGAACAGGCCAGGCACACAGTAGGTACTTAGTGAACGGCTGACAGGAAAGAGGGAAGGCGCATCAACCCCTTCCCGCTGGAACCGCCACTCTCTGCTGTCCGGCCCCTAGGCCATTGGGGTGGAGGGACGCAGAGAGGCATCTGAGAAGGCTTCTTAGAGGAGGGCATTGGAGCATGTCAGGAGAATGCACAGGGCTGGGGCCAAGGCATGCCAACTCCCCAGTGGCCCAACTCCTGGCTGAGGTGGCCCAATGACGGGCCCATGTCCACAACCCCCAGCCCCTCACTCCAGCAGGGCCCAGTGGCTTTTGCTTCCAGACCATTTCACCACTGACTTGACAGCAGCTGGGTAGGATCGGCAGATGACATTTTCACAAGGTCCAGAGTGGGGTCGGGGTCCCCAAGAGTAGGTATCTGCAGTCCACACCCCAGAGGCCACCCCTTGGCCGTGGCCCACAGCATAGTGCCCAGGGAGGCCCGTACTGAGCCTCACCCTTCCCCCTGTGCCGTCTTGCATCTCCACACTCTGTCACTCACACTGCTTCGGCTCCGGTCTCTGCCGTCTCCGTCCCAGCGAAGCCCAGGGCCTCCGAGCCACCAAGGCCCTAAGGGCACCTCCTGACCCACCCCAACCCCATTGGCCATAGTGGAAGGTCAGGCCTAGCACTGGGGCTGCCCAAATCCAGGCACCCAGTTCCTGGAAGGAGCCAGACACCACAGTGGTGGGGACACCCCAGGGGGTTCTGCAGACCCGGCCTGGTGGGATGCCAGGCTTCCTGGCCCCGGGGCAGGGTGAAGGGGGTTCGAGCCACAACTCCTCAAGGATGAGGAAGAGCAGGCCAGCTGAGGGAACAAAGGGTGGTTGGGTTTGGGGCACAGTGCAGATGAGGGTAGGGGACCCACGTGTGGTAGGAGGGGAGGGTTGAAGGTCAGCATGCTGTGGGTGGGGCCAGGCCACAGGGGCCCCATAAAGGATGTCAGCAGGAAAGGGAGGAGTGGTCAGGGCAGCTCCAAAGCCCTGGATCGGGCCTGGGGCAGATGAGACTGCAGTGGGTTCTGGGACTCTGGAGAGGTCTGAGCTAGCAGGGAGAAGGAGATCGTGGGAGCAGGGGCCTTTGGAGGGGGACGACTTCCAAGGGGTGTCCTTGGGGAAGTTTTGGCCCAGCTCAGGTGTGGTCGGTGGAGTAGAACATGCACACGGGCCCTGTGTCCCTGCCTGGGACAGGGCTGAGCTGGAGGCCAGGCCAGGGTGCTAGGGGGCAATGGACAGAGGTGGTGCTGAGAAAAGGGACAGTCCATTGGCATGAGCTTCAAGGAGGGCCAGGTCGAGGTAAAGTCAGAGGCCTGAGAGAGAAGCCAAGGGCGGGGAAGTGGTTGGATTGGTGGGGGAGCAGTGGGGAGGTCCCTGGGGTAAGGCTGAGGGAAGGGGCAACCCCGGACCTGGGGCCGGATCTCATTTCTACAGGGAGTCCACACCTCATTCCCCCTCCCACATCCCCCAGGCCTGGGGGCGTCCAGGGGGGCATTCTGGTCTCCCTTACACAGGTGAGAGACTGGTGGAGAGAGCAGTACTTCCCAGACTGTGTGCTGGGCCGTCACTAAGCCATAGGGGCTCAGGCCTCCCAGCCTGTGATGGGCATGGTCACGCACTTTGTGTCTCTAGCATGTGGGCCAAAGCGGGGAGTGAGGGCAGCGGCGTGTCCCGTGGTGTGCTGGGGTAGATGATGTCGCCCCACTGCCCTCCTGAGGGGTGGCCCGCGGCTCTGGGCCTGATACCCTCACCTGATGCTCTCCACATATGTTTTAAAAGAATGAAAGAGTGAGGAAAATTGACAAAACTGGCAAATTTATGAGAAATTCGCCTGTTTACCAGGGACCAACTCACCCAAGGAGATGGGCAGCTTCCATGCTGGGGCTGAGGGGGCACCAGCCGGGGCAGCGCGTTCTCACCCCTGTGAGCCCACTGGGGACTGTCCTGGGCAGGGCGGCACCCTGGAAGGAACTCCAGTGGCCTCAGAGCCCACATGACCCGGACCTTGGCTTGGGCTCCTAGGGGACAAGGTATTGCTCTACGGCTAAGCTCCAGGGCCACAGGCCTAACGCAGACCTCACACTGTGCGCTGATTTATCAGCTTATTTCTCATGGGGAACCTCTCACAGGGGCCCAACAGGGGACCAGGAGCAGCAGCAGCTCCCAAGAGCGGGCTGTCCCACTGCCTCGGTACAACGCTGTCCCATCCTGAAGCAGCCTGATGCCAGCGGTGAATTCTCCTGGGTGTGGGTGTTCTGCCCAGCCACAGCCCTCGTGCCCCATCCGCCTGTCACTCGTGGTTTCTGTCCCCCGACGCATCGGACCAGCTCTTCCTGAATTGTCCGTGGTCCCCACTGAAACCGTTGAAAGTAGAAGCAGGGAAGCAGTGGAATTTTTTTTAAAGATTTTATTTACTTATTTTCAGTGAGAGGAGAAAGAGAGGGAGAGAAACATTGCTGTGTGGTTGCCTCTCCCATGCCCCCAACTGGGGACCTGGCCCACAACCCAGGCATGTGTTCTGACTGGGAATTGAACCAGCGACATTTCGGTTCCCAGGCTGACGCTCAGTTCACTGAGCCACACCAGCCAGGGCCGCAGTGCGATTCTCTTGCCCACCTCGCTTGCTCTCCTTCCTGGGAAGGAGGGCCTTCCTACTCCGAATATGAAAACATCCACTTTCGGGTAACAGAGCAGTAAGAGGAGAAGAGTGTATTTTTTAAATGTCCTCCGGAGGCAAAATACAACCTAGCAACCGGATGTTCTGGGAAGTCCTGTCTGGTCTGAAATCCAAGCCTCTAGGACACCAGGTCCCCCAACCCCGCCTCCCTCTTCACATTTTTCCTCGGAAATTAAAACACAGGAAAAACCCGGAGAGGTGCCTGCTGTGGGAACCACAACGCGAATGAGGTTTTCCCTGTTACATGTATTCTGACCTTTAAAAAAAAAAAGAAAGAATCCATTTTACTAAATTTTTTTTTGACCAACGCGTGGAGGACGTGTGCCGCTGTTGAGGGAAAAGGGCAGGGAGCCTGCTGTGCTGTCAGCAGCGAGGCCCTGGCGCGGCTTTCGCCCCGCCCCCCCGCCCCAGCTAGGAGCACTCGTAATTCTCCTGCGGGGGCGGTGGCGGGAGTCTGGTCTGGGGTCTGGGTGCTCGTTTTCTGTTGCCCCAGTGGTGGTTTCACCCTCGAACCCGGAGCACAGTTTACCAGAAGGGCTGAGTCTGACGTATCCCGGGGCCGGAGCCGAGTGCGTCCAGGGCAGATGGATGCAGGAAGCACTGAGAGAAGGGGCCTCAGAAGGCAGGATGGTAGAGCCACCAGCACCGTGTGTGTGTACACGGTGTGGGCCCTGGTCAGGCCGCCCTGCTCCTGCTGACGCCCTTCCTTCTCTTCACGCCTTGGAACCCAGCAAAAGGGGAGATGAGGTCAGGGTCTGCCCTCAGAAGGCCGTGGGGAGTGAGGTAGTCCCCACAAAGCGCTGGGTACATCATAGGCCACGGAGGGTAGCAGTCAAGGTAGCTGTCACTCAGGCAGCAGGCACTGTCCCCATCACCTCCCATAGGAGAGGGTCAAGTTGCAATCATCCAGGTCCCTGGCCACAGATGGACCTGCCTGGAGCAGGCCGTAGGCAGACGGACACATGCCCACTCGGGCCAAGGTCGCAGGAAGGAGAGAGGGCACCCCCGGACCCCCACCTGCCTGCACCGCTGTGTCGTGTTGTCCCGTCCCCCCCTGCCCTCCCCTGTTGCCAGCCCTGGGGTTCCAGCTCCCTCCCTGCTAAACTGCATCTTACTTCATTATTATGCAGATATTTTAATTATGCAGATATGTTTTTAGACAGTTTTAAATATGTATATTATTTACTCATTAGACCATAACAGCTCTGGAAATTGGAAATCTGTATTTAGTATCTATCAGTGCACAATACAGAGCTAATCCAGGGCCCGAGGACAGTGAGGGAAGCAGGTAGTGAGGGCAGCACTTGGGGGCAGGGCGGGGCCTGCTGGGCACCCTGGTGCTTACCCCCTCCCAGGATCTCTGCCTAGAGACACCAAGGTTGGGGGTGGGCTCAGAGCAGCACCTGGGAGTCCCATTTCCGGTCCCCCCTCCTGGGGCAAAGGCAAAGGAACCACTAGAGGGGCAGGCAAGGGGCACCTGAGCCCAGCCAGCCAGGCCCTCCTGGTCCCGCCCTGGGGCTTCCGCTGTCTAGCACGCTGGCCAACCTGCATGGGATGCCTCCTCTTCCCCACTTCCTCCCCAGGGGCCTGCAAAAGGAGGGGGAACACAAGAATGCACCTCTTGGGGGACTTGCTGGGGGCAGGGCGGGGAGAGTGAGGAAGGGGCCCAGCCTTCCACCTGTCATTGGATTAACTGTGCCAGTCGGTGAGACCCTGGCCTGCGGTAGGTGCCAGGCGCAGTGTCTGTTGTCATTCTGTCACTATGACCTTCCTTGCCACCCTCCCACAGTGTTCTCAGGGCATCTACTGGGTGCTGTGTCCTGTGCCGAGTGAATTCAGGGCCTTTTATCCTAAACCTCTTATATCCTCTCGGAAGAGGGAGTACTGTAACTAAGGCCCCAAAACCCATCTTCCCTCTGAGCTGCACAGAACAAATCCTGTTTGGTGCGCAGTTGCTCCCCAGACCCTTCCAGGCTGGGCTGGCTCTGGGGGAGGAGAGGCCTCCAAAAAGATGAGGAGCCAGAGGCTCCAGCCACCCCCTCCCCAAACCCCACCCCTCCCAGCATGCCGCGGGGCCTGGCCCTCTGGAGTTGGCCTAGGAGGGGCAAGCACCATGGCCCAGGCCCCCTCTCGGACAGGTCATCGGGACGGGTCAATAGGAACACGTTACGCTCAGTGAGATGGGAAGGTGTCTGTGGAGGGTGCTGCTCCCCAGAGGAGGTCTGCCCCCAGCCCCACACCCCAGCAGCCCTCTTTCTTGCCTTTCCCTGGAGGAGCAGTTTCCAGAGCAGAGGGAAATTGACTGTTAAGTGAAACTCTGATCATTGCTTCCAAAATGCCCACTGTTACTGTGATGGACTTGGCCGTGAGCAGCCCTGCTCAGCTACCCCACACAGTTTCCTCCAGTGCCTTGACCTTGGCAGGGACATCAAAGGTCAGGCAAGCCACAGTCAGCGACATCATAGCAACCTCACCCTCCTAGGCAGCCCTGAGCCTCCAGATTTTGATGATGAGGAAGAGGGGTTCAGAGAGGTTGAACCTCACACCTGGGGTCACACAGCTGGCTAGGCAGAATCAAACTCAAATTCATGCCTCTGCCAAGGTTCAGAGCCACTCGGACCTTGATATGGCGGATGTTCATTGTGTACCTACTGTGTGCCAGAGACCAGGTGACTGTAAACTCCACTGCTGCCAGGTACGGCTTCCACCACGCTCCGAGCTCCCGAGAAAGCAGACGCGGCGGGTTCTCTGAGAGCCACAGCAGGCTGATGAGGGCTCAGAGGGGCTCAGGGAGGGCTTGGGAGGAGAATGAGAGCTGAGCCAACCCCACAAGGCCGAGGGCATGAGTCAGCCCGGAGGAGTCTGGCGAGGGTACGCAGGTGGGAGCAGCAGGTGCAGCACCCGGTGCCAGGAACCGGAGCCCCCAGGTGGCGGAGAGCAGAGCCCAGAGCCTGAGCAGGGAGTCAGCCGGTCCCAGGGAACAGACACTCAGGGTCGGGAATGGGAGGGAAGCCTGTCCCCCAGCCAGGCAAGAGCTTGGAGGTGGGACTGAACTGTGGCCACCTCTGCCCCTGCCCAGCTCAGTCTTCGAAGGTTGTCCCTTCCTTTCTGGGCCTGGTTTTTCCCCATCCTGTCTGCCCCCAGGCCATAGGGAAGACCGGGAGAGTTGGGAGGGAAGCTTCTAGAGGATGAACCTTGGGGTAGGAAGTGGGGGCAGACAGGAGCCCAAGGCTCTGAGTGTCTGCTGAGGGGAGGGAAGCTGGGCAGGGGCAAAGGAAGCTTCCAGAGGCGGGGACCCAGTCTGATGGGGCTGCTTGAGATGGTAGGGAGCACAGCCCAGGCAGGGAGGGTGGGTGGGTAACAGGAAGGTGCAGGGGTGGGTAAGAAACTCAACACTTAGAGCCAGCGAGAGGAGCCCGGGGAACTACTTCCTGGGGGCAGCATCTGGGGACTGGAACAAGGGGGCTGCTATGTGCCTTCCCACTCTGAGTGGGTACATTACCATCTCCAGCTTATACACAGGAAATTGAGGGCCGGGAAAGCCACTTGATCAAGCAGAGCAGGATTGGAACCGAGGCCGGTGCTCCAAGGCTCCGGGGTCCAGGCTCTGAGCCCCTAGTGGGGCCCCACGGGCGTGCCTGTGGGGGATCCCAGCCCTCCCACACAGCCATCTTCGTGCCTGACCGGACACAGGCAGCCCCAGCCCGCCCAGCCCTTCCTCCCGCACCACCGGGCCTGTGTGTTTTGCAATTTCCACACGTTCCACGCCTGGGGATGGACTGATTGATCTGTAACACCGAAAAAATAATAATGGCTTGATCGTTACTGAGGATTAAAAGTAATCCTTTCGCTGTGGCTATTGCGACTCTGTTATTCACAAGTCAGCGGGCTGACCCCGGCCTTGGGGCCCATGGGGCTCTGGGAATTCAAAGAGGCTGCAGGCTGGGGTCCTCTCTCCTTGGGGCTACCTCTCTCCTTGGCTGCTGGGCTAGGGGGCAGAGGGGCTGTAGCCCCACACTGCTGGGGCCTGTGAATCCTGGGGGCAGAGCTGAGCCCTGAGAGGGTAAGGGAAGGGGGCCATGCAGCAATTTCCCCGAGGCTCTCCCGAAAGGTGCAACCCCAGGACCACCCCTCAGGCTTCCCTGCTCTCATTCAGGCCAGGAGCTCAGCTTGCATAATAGGTGCTCAGTTAACAGCAATGACAAGCATTGTTAACCATCCATGTCACACGGCAATGTCCTCTGCAGAAGGGCACTGCGGGCTTGTGAATGAGGGGCCTCAAGCACCAGGGGATTTGTGGTTTAAGCAGAAAGGAAGCCCCACGATGGACAGGGAGGGAGCTGGGCGCTGGTAGGCCTCCAGGGCCTCAGGAAAGCTTCATTTTCTACATGCAGAGCCGTAGGGGGCTGCTGAGGGTTTAGGGGCAGGGGTGGCCACGTGCTCAGAGACACGTTTTAAAGGCTTCGGGTGCCATGAGGAGAGTAGATGACAAAGGGGCAAGCAAGGACGTAGGAGCCTGAGGGAGGTCGGAACCAGGGCTGGGGACGTTAGCAGGTGGTTTGAGCAATGTCGAGAGTGTGGGATGTGAAGGGCAGCGGCTCCAAGGTGGGCTCACTCCAAGTTGGGGTGGTGGCGCTCCGGGGGCCTGAGCACCACCCCAGGAGGGTGTCCAGAAACTCAGGAAGGTACAGAATTGGGGGCAAGACATGGGAGGTGTCTGGGAGTAGAGAGGCCTGTGGTCCCTGATGCTAGGTAAGGCAGGTGGGGCCCACACAGGCAGGCCCAGCAGCAACAGGTGGGCAGAGGACAGAAGCCGCAAACAGGTGGAATAGCAGGAGAGGGAATGGAGGCCCAGGAGGGGCTCTGCATCGTGAAGTGAGGGGGTTGGACTTCAATAGGGACTTTTCTCCCCTGCCCCCAGGACCCCCAGCCTCACAGCGCTCCCAGCATTCAGTGCTCTCAGCCTGAGGAGGAGGGGACACCAGGCCAGTGGGAGTAGGGATGGCTCTGGACTGCCCCAGAGAGTGGAGACTGCACCTCTGCAGGGGTCCCACCATGCCCCCCACATCATCCCATGCTGGGAGGGAGCACAAGCTGGTCACCCATGTCCTGACTCCTATTTGTTAGAAGCCGCCCTCTAGGGCCCACAGGCTATATCAGGCCTGGACGGAGGGGTGGGGGCATGTGTCCTCAATGCCGACAGGCCAGGAGGCAAGACATCGCTATCCCACCCACAGGATAGAGTTGGCCAGGGTGGGGACCAGAGCTCCTCTCTCCACGAGAGCCATCCAGCCCCTCACCGGACGTCATGGGCCCGTGTAGTGGCCTTCTGACCTCAATCATGGGCTGGGCGAAGTGACCGTGTGGCCAGGGTCAGGCTCGGGACCTGACCCAGCCCAGACTCACTCCAACCTCCAACCAGGCCGCTCACCATCCCCATACCTGGGGGTCCTCATCTGAGAAGGACATAGCACGCACATCATGACAGTGACAGGTACATACGATATGCTGCTGGCCCAAGGTGACCGGTTCACAGTGACAGTCGTTGGTGACAGGACTTCAGCTCATTTAGCTCTATGGGAGACCCCAGAGGGTCATCTTCAGGAGGCCTAAGACTTTCTGGAGGGACAGGATCCACAGAAGTGCAAAATAAGAACCTCAGCAATCCAAGCACCTCCTCCAGGAAGCCTTCCTGGATATCCCAGGTTCCCACAGCCCTGGAGGTGTGTGTCGTTGCACCACACCCCCCGGACTGTGAGCGAGGCAGGCTGGTGCTGCCACATCTCCACATACCAGTGTGGCATGGCACCAGGTGTGTTGCGTGACAGAATGTGGGGTGGATGGGCCGGCAGCTGTGCTCACAGGCACAGGGGCCTCATTGGAGGAGGCCGAGGGAACCAGCCCCAAATGACAGGCCAGGCTTGTGTGGACAGAAGGCGCAGAGAGCCCTGTGGGGAAGGAAAGGGGCTCGGGAAGCCAGAACAGGGACAGTGGTGGTGGGCCTAGGTGGGGAGAGGTGGGCAACAGGCCCTGAGCAAGCAGGGCAGAGGTGCATGAGCGAGGCCCTGGGCCACTTTCAGCAGCTCCCCAGCCTCTGACCTGTCTCTGCTCTGTTCCCAGAGATTGGCTGATGCTGCAGAGAACTTCCAGAAAGCCCACCGCTGGCAGGACAACATCAAGGTAAGAAGGACAGTGCCTGCCCCACGAGGGTGAATGTGCTCGGGGAGGTCTTCCCAGGAGGGGCACTGGAGCTCTTTGGAGCGGAGCAGGAACCCCTCTGCCCTGGGGCACCGGGCGCAGATATGGACCTGTCGTCCACCACAGAGTTGCCATGGAAGCCTGGGGAGCAGGCAGGCTGCTCCCCAAAGCGGGTGTCACCTTGGTGGTTAAGGAGGTGCCCAGACTCCTTGGGGAGACCCCGGAACCAAGAAGCCTCTTGACTACAGGATCTCTCCAGTCTGAATACCCTGACCTGAGAGAGACACTAACCCCTTCCCTGGCTTCCCCAGGCCCCCAGGCTGGGATCGGGGACCAGGCCATCACAGCCACAAAAGCCTCTCCTTCCACGGGGAGTGGGGGTGGGTGGGGGCAAAGCCGTGTTTGCCTGATGCTCACGGTGCCCCACCCCCAGTCCATCAGTTTGCCTGTCTGTCTGTCCCCCTGGTGACTTGGGCAGGGTGGAGCCACTGTCGCCCCCTCTACTTGGGGTCAGGGCCCTGCTCTTCTCCAGTTGCCAAGCTGAAAGGCATGAGTCAGTGCTAATGGTGAGCCCACTGGCCAGCACACCACCTGCCCAGCCTGCGCTGCTGCGGGGAGAACTGGCCTCAGCTGCAGGTGGGGACTGGCCACGCCAAGAGGTAGGAGGACTTGCGCGACTGGGGCAGGGACGGTGTTTTTGTCGCTCACAGGCACACCCCCCCATCATTGAAACCGTGTCCTTCCCAATGACCTTCAGGAAGTGACAGATAAGCACTCAGGAGGGGTACCTGGACTGTGCCTCCTCCCCCATGTCACACTCAGGCCCCTCACGAAGGCTGGGACTTCCCTCAGGCGTGAGCTTACCTTCCCCACCCCCAGGTGGTCCCAGTGCAGTCCGCCCGAGGCCAGTGCCCAGTGGGCTCCTCTGTCTGTCTGCCTCACTCATGGCCCCCCTAGGACAGAAGCAACCAGGCTTGACTTAGTGCTGCCCATCACCTGTCCCTGTGCCTAGCCGGGTGCCCTGTGGACAGAGTGACCAGGAACAGCTGGGAATCGGTCTTCTTACCTCTGAAGTGGGGAGGGTGGCACCGGGCAGCCCTGGCCACAGAGGAGATGCTTGGCCTGTAGGAGGGGCCAGACTGGAATCTCCTTCGTGATCAGGGGGTTTGGCCCTCCCACTGTCAGCTGCACACGGTAGGTCTTCACATAGACCTCTGAGAAACAGACAGTGGTATGCCCATATTCACACATACACACCCTGTCAACACCACTGTGGGGACTTGGGGGCCCCCAGAGTCTGCAGGGTCAGAGCTAGGACAAGAGAGGGAGGGGCGAGATCTCTGGGCTTGAAGTCCCCTCCCCGGCTTCCTAGTGCCGGGCCCCGACCTCACACACCTGGCCGTGGCAGGGGCCAGGAACCTGTAGTCACGGGCCTTGGACACCAGAGAAACCATGGCCCTGGTTGGCAGGCAGCACCGCCATGGTCCCTGCAGACAGGCAGCTGGTGCTTGGGTGCCCCTAACATGTAGGGCAGATGAAGAAGGCCCACCTGCCGGATGCCGTACCTGGCTGCAGCGTCTCACTGTGCCAGCATTATCAGCCACCTAAACCGCCACCAGGAGGGAACTGGGCTAGGGTGTGGATGGAGGAGGCAGGTGCAGCTGTCGTCCCCAGGGTTTCAAGGCCAACACCAGGACCCTTAGGAGACAAAGCCCTGCCCCGGGGGGTCTGGTGGGAGAGGTAGTGCTGCCTGTGAAGGCTGCGCCCAAATGCAGGGGCTGGCTGGACAGGACAGGTGGCCGCCCGGCCTGAGGTCGGCCCCAGCCATTCCATTGGCTGCCTGCCTCTCTGCCGAGCCGGCGACAGACGGCTCTCTCAGAAAACAGTCCTCTTGGCTGAGTCGAGCTGGCAGTGAGCCAGGCTGGAAGGCCAGGCATCCTCCCTGGGGTAGCCGGGCCGGGCACAGAAGCCTGGTGGGCAGGCCCCGTATCCACCCACCACGGCACCAAACTGTCACCCCCCCATCATCACCCTGTTCCCCACCTGCCAACATGCCTCCTGCCCTCTCTGGGGCTCAGCTCCAGCTGAGGAGAGACCACGTCATCTTCATGAGGCCCACATGGGCCCCCAGCCCCACCGCTCGTGCGTCATTGATGCACAGAAATCCACATGAGGGGTGTGAATTCACAGGGGGTGACCCCCCACCCCAGCCCGGTTTGAGCAAAACGGCCCCTTGAATAGCAGCCAACAGAGGGTGGAGGGGGTGTGAGCGATGTGGGCCCCAGACTGCTGGGATGCCCCTTTGACCCCACCCAGGGGTTCTGACTGATACACTCGTGCCCCTCCTGGGTCTGGGAGTTGCAGACATGAGGTAGGTCTCCACCTGTGGGGAACAGGGTCCCGTCTCCCTGAGGAGGCCTACCTCCTGCCCTGAAAGAAGCCTCAGAGGAGGCATCACCCCGATTTCGTAAGTGGGAACCCTGACCCTGAGGTAGAGTCTTGAGGAGGCTGCAGTGAGGCTTTGAAAGGGCTTCAGAGGCACGCACCAGGGAGGTAAGGGGATGACTGGGACACAGGGTCCCACTGGGGTCTGCACGCACTGCTTGGGATCCCAGAGGTCACTCGTTCGGGTCAAGATCAGGGCCAGGACCCCTCGTCATCGCTGGGTGGCGCTGCCTCCTTGTCCTCCCCGCAGTGGGGGACAGCGGGCAGAATGGAGGCCCAGCAGGCTTGGAGGCCAGTCCAGGGACCTTCCTGCCTCCCGCCGGACCCGAAAGGTCTCGTAGTGTCTGCCACACCCCAGCTCCGCAGCTCATCGAGCGCAGCAACTGCAGCTGTCTTTACCACTCATTCTCACACGTGTGGCCTTGCCTGCCACCACCCTCGGCCCAGGAAAGGGCACGAGCTGGCCCTCCAAGCTGGGGAAGGCTGGGAAAGCGGGGAGGAGTCCTGCCCACGGGCACCCCAGGCCCTGGGGACAAGGGCAGCATACAGACTCCTGGGCCTCACCCGTGGTCTGCAGGGGACTGGATCCTCCTGTCTGGCACATGCCCTCCGTGTCCCTGGTGCCACCAACATCTGATTCTAGGCTGAAGCCATGAATCAAGACAAAAGGAGCCATTGGGGCGGCTGGAGGGGTGCCCAAGTAAATGCCCAGGAGTAGGGGAGGGGGTTCTGGGGGCAAAGGTGCAGGCAGGACCCACCTCAGCCTGTGAGGAGCCCAGGGATCCTGGAGGCCTGGGACTGACCGCCCACCAGCCGTGCCCTTTCTTGTCCTTGCAGAAGGTTGGCCTGAAAAATCGGCGGGTGCAGCCCCCGTGCTAATCTGCAGTCCTCGAGCCACACGGCCCGTTCTCACTGCTGAGGGGAAGAGCGGCAGAGCCGTGTTTATGCCCCTTTTAGATAACAAATCACATTTTCTTCTCGCCGGCGAGTGTGTTGAATTGATATTTTTCCCCTCGGTTTAATGGGTTTGTGTGTTCAGGAACGATCTTCATCAACCGAAACTCCTTATTGTGTTTGATGTAATGTCAGCTTTCATTAGGCACTTCGGTCTGGAGCGGGCTGGAAAGGCCAGGCACCCTGCAGCCTGGCCCCGCCCCCACTCAGGCCCACCTGGGCCCCAGGCTTCTGGAACTGGTGGGCCGGTGGGTGTGGGAGGGTTGGGGATGGGTTAGAACGGCAGGCTGAATCAGGGTGTGAGCTTCTCTGCCGAAGTGTCCTGTAGTGTCCCCTTCCGTGTGGAGGGGTCACAGTGCAGATGCCTCAGGTGACTGAAACTTTCGAGTGGCCTGGTCTTACACTCATCATAAGGTTGTGGTCCTGCTCACGATGTTGCCAGGCACGTATTCAGCACTCAGAACGCCTGCATGTGCCCGCAGGTCCAGCCAGTGGCCTGCGCCACCTCCAGACCGTTGGTGGGAAACACCCCATGACTATTGCCCACCACAAGCTCCAGTCTGACCACCTCAGATCCTGGGCAGTGACCATGGCCACGCCCATCCCCAGAGCATAAGGAGCCTGAGCTCAGAGAGGAAGCAGTGCCACCCTGAGGTCACACAGCACATGGAGCTCTGGCAGGCGCACAAGAGGGGCGGCCACCTCGGAGTCAGGGCAGGCTCTGTGCTTGCTGTTTAGTGCACTGGATTGTCACCCCCATTTTCGTTTACACCCATTCTCATGAAGAGACAGGCTCCCGGTGAGCGGGGGCTCCCAGGGCCATGCTACAGGTTTCACCGTACAAAACAGGGTGGAAGAGCACCTGGGGAGGGTGACCCGGACAGTGGCCCTGTCCCATGTCCCTGCCCTGGTGCCCATCGGGGCAGGGGTGGGGTGGCTCCTCCTGAGCCGGTGGTGCTTGATGGCACCAGCTTCACCTTCTGGCGGCCTCTCTCAGCCACTCTCAGTTCTGATTAAAGATCATTAAACATGAAATTAGCCCGTTTTGTGTTACGGGTCTCCCGGGTGGCCAGTGATTACGATGTGCAGATGGCCAAGAACCCAGGCGCCGGGCAGGCAGGCGGGGCGAGCGCAGGCAGCCGAGGGCAGGAGCTGGGCCTGGCTTTGTTTTCTCCCCCGCCTGTTGTGTAAACCTCCTTGCATTTCACAACAAATCACAGATAATTAATAAGTACATGCCCGTAATGAGCAGGCTTTTTAATAGAAGAAATTGGAAGATGCGGTGTCGAGTCATTATTCCGCTGCAGCCCAGACTCGGCTCTGTTTTTCTGTCTTCCTCGCTCCCCCTGGTTGTGCCTCAGCCAGAGACTTGGCAGCCAGGCTGGCTCTGACTCTCTCTCCCCGCAGGGCAGCAGGGCAGCAGGGCAGGGACCCTGGGCTGGGGGTG
This sequence comes from Sturnira hondurensis, assembly GCF_014824575.4. Taxonomy (NCBI): domain Eukaryota; kingdom Metazoa; phylum Chordata; class Mammalia; order Chiroptera; family Phyllostomidae; genus Sturnira; species Sturnira hondurensis. Next base: position 19,255,198 of record NW_028079127.1, read on the forward strand.
GGTTCTCTTGGGGGAAGGGTGTCCCAGCCTGACCCAGCCGGCCTCCCTGGACGGCAGCTCTGGGTGGAGGAGTCTGGGTGGGGGGCTGCCCTAAGCCTTGGGGCTGGGGGTCCTGGCCGCACCCCAGGGGCGCTTGAGCCGTGAGTGTTGAGGCCTCTCTCCCCACCCAGGAGGAAGACATCGTGTACTATGACGCCAAGGCTGACGCAGAGCTGGTAAGTGCTCAAGCCTCTGCTGGGGGGAGGGGCAGCTGCCAGAGCCTCGCACCCTCAATGGGCTAGCAGCCACAGCTGGAAAATGAGTGTTGGGACTCGGCCATCCTTGGGATTCCAAGCTCAAGCCTTCAGGGCTGCAGTGGGTCAGGACCCCACCCTGCACCTGCCACAGCACACCCCGAGAGGCCGGGCCCCTCCAGGGCTGTGTGTCTGCAGAGCTGAGGGACACAGCTTCACCGCACGGTGTGCCCAGGCCTGGGCCCCGGCCCTTGGGGTCCTCCCACGGGTTAGTTCCCACGCCGGAACTGAGGGATGCCTGGTGCTTACAAGAGCAGTTGGAGAGGGCTTCCTGGAAGTGGTGGGCAGTGCCGTCCAGGAGTGTTTCAAGTCAGTGCAGGTGCCCCTCCCTCTGGCGAGGGGACCAGCAGCTCAGCATGCCTGGCCCTGAGCTCCGTCAGACTCGCTGCAGCTGCAGAGGCAGCCCAGATCCTGGGCCTGTTCTTCGGATGACAGACAGCACTTGCGGAGGGAAGGGGGGCTACAGAGGAGACAAGAGTGTTGAGAGCAGGGTGCATGAAGTAGATGGTGTTTGGTCACCTGTCAAGGCCCAAGTCCACCTGCCTGCCTTTGAGGCAGAAGCAGTTGAGCCCCGCTGTCTCCTCTGACAATAGGTGTCTCAGTAGCCCCGTGTCTGGGGCCTCGCCCGGGCTGGCTGGCACCACAGCCCCAGCATCCAGACCTTCTCCCCGAGGCCGACTGGCCTGAGTGGAGTCCTGCGGGGGGCAGGCATTGCCCAGTGACACCAGGAGGTGGGCAGGCAGGAGGGGACCCCTGCAGAGGGCTCACGGTGCCAGGCTGGACTGCGTGAGCCCTGAGGAGGCCGGCAGGCAGGGGAGAGGAGAGGTGGGTGGGCCAAAGCCGGTGTGCTTCCCCCTCGGCTGAGCCTCCGTGGCTCCCAGAGAAATTGCTAAAATTAAAGCTGGAATCTGAAATTCAAATGAAGAGCGAACCTTTAATTAGACCCCGAATCTAACTCCTTACCCCCCCTCGGCAGCAAGGCTGTAATTTTAGCAATCAGTGCATTAAATATAGACTGGGAGACCACCATACAAAGCCCCTGGGCGTGGGGACAGTGCTGAGTGCCCCTCGGCCCCGGGGTGGAGCCCGGGCCTCTGCTGAGCACCCTGAACTCCCTGCTTCCAACAACCCCCAGTGTATCCAGGATCCCCCACCTGCCCCCAGCCCCTTGGGCATCTGCTGGGGGCCTGACCACCCAAGGAGAGAGCCCCACCAGCAGGTGGGGCTGGGCTGAGATCAGGCAGCCCGAAAGCCCAGCCCAGCGTAGACCTGGTGTAAATTCCACACGTACTCGTTTGCCGACTCCCCTGCATGTCATGTTGCTTTGTTTTTTTAATCTTTGCCAGAGGTACAGTTAGAGATCTTTCTAGACCATTTACTTTTAAATTACCAGCCAGAAGGTGGGGGTAGGGGAAAGAGAAGGAAGGAAAAAGTTCGCCAGCTGATAGCTTATCAGAACGGAATCCAAATGTCACATTAGTTGGGAAAGTTGGGAGATTAAATTTTCCAGCGCCCTTCATCTGCCGCTGACATTTCGGGGGCTTTCTTCTCCGAGCCTCCCCCTCCTCCTCGAAGAACGTGAGCGGCTCACGCCTCAGAGGCGGCGGCTCCTGGCTCTGGCCTCCGCTGGGCAGGGGCCTCCGCTGGGCAGTCGCCTGCCCAGCTTTCCGCTGCGGCCGGGAGCTTCCAAGGGTCCTCCTGGGGTGTGCAGAGGTGGCGGAGGGGCTCCCGCTGCACTGTGCGAAATCCACCGATGGAGAGATGAAAGGGGGTTGCTGAAGGCCCCTTAGAGCTGCTGCACCCTCTCCAGAAAAGCCCCCCGGGCTGGGCGGGGCCATCACCCCTTCCGCCGACCAGGCACAGCCTGGAGGCAAACACCTGGAGGCAGGAGCCACGGGGGTGCCCAGGACTCAGAGAGCAGTGGGGGCTGCTGTCACTGCTCCATCCACAGCGTAGAGGAAAGGATCTGAGCCTGGTGCCCAGGGTGGTCACAGGGGTCTCGTGGGGCAGTCAGGGAGCATGCGGGTGGTTCAGCTGCTCACGCAACTTCCTCCTGGGGCACAAAGCCCCCCAACCCTGCCCTTGCCCTGCCTGCCTTTTCCCTATCTCCCCCTCACTGCCCCCCCATCTTCCCTCCCCGCTCTCGCACCTGCACCCCGTGCCTGCCCCTCTCCCGGCTGTGCGTCAACGCTGTCGTAGCAGACCCGCTCCTGCCAGCCTGTGGTGGTGGGTGGGGGCGCACTGCGCATGCTCAGCCTGCCCGGCCAGAGACGCAGTAATTGGCACCTGCCAGACGTCTGCAGCTCATTTTAGAAAGTCAACGGGGCCTCTGCCGGTCTCAACGCTAAACCCCAGCCCTGCTCTCCCCAGGACGCCCCTCAACTCAGCCCCCAGAACCAATCTGCTGCAGGGGGTGACGCCCCTCCCCCAAATGGGGCCAGAGCCCTCTCCCTGGGTCCAGTGGGGCTCCTTGCAGGGAGGGCCCTTGGTGCGGGTGCGGGGGGGGGGGTGGGGGGGGGAGGCGCGTCACAGAACTCCCGGGAAGGGCTGCCAAGCCCTCCCTGGCTGATTGCACGCGGCATGCCCTGTAGGCAGAGGTCTGCAGACCACTCCTCACCTGCTCCAAGATTTGCCTTCCTCACTGATAATTAGTTTTTAAGGATGTGGGCAAGGGGTCGGTTTGGTTTGGTTTTGAAATTTGGGTTCAGCAAATGTGGGGATGGCGGATGGGCTGAGCAGGGGCAGGCGGAAGTCAGAGGCCACCAGGTGAGGGGACCGCACCCCGTGTCTCTCCCTCTGTGTCTCTCCCTCTGCAATCTGCAATCTTCTGATTCTGAGATGCCCCCACCGCCTAGACTCTGGCCTCTCAGCCCCACTCCTCCATCGCCGGCCCTTACACTGCATGGTGGGGGTGTCCCCTTCTGCAGGATGACCCTGAGATCGAGGATATGGAGAGAGGGTCCAAGGTCAGCACCCTGAGGCTGGACTTTGTGGAGGACTCCAACTTCAAGAACAAGGTCAACTACTCGTACACAGCAGTGCAGATCCCCACGGATATCTACAAAGGCTGTGAGTGCAATGAGACCGGGAACAGCCGCCCCCAAGCACCGTGGGCCAGGGCCCACTGACCCGGCACTGCCAGGTCCAAGGTGCCAGCCAGTGCCACCCCCCTCAGCCCCTTCCACCCAAGGTCACACATGCTCACCTCTCAGCATCGCTCACATGCAGACATCGAGCGACTCTCAGGCACAGGCTCACAGCGGGTACAAGACATGGAGCCTCTCACCCTGTGCACAGTCCCCTCCTGTGTGCACATGTGCCCACACGGATGCATGCACACCCCAAAGCTGCTCCCACACCCACCCTCGTGCCCTGCTCCCATGTAGGGAGGGTGGACGAGCCACCACCTCAAACGAACCTGGGGACTGGGAGTCAGGGTGCAACTCCTCACACTGACCCTACGACACTTCCCTCCTTCTCTTGGCATGGGGTACATGTGGGGAGGATTGGGTAGAAGGCGCTTGAGATCCCAGGCTCCGGTGGGACAGTTTTGCACAGTGGGGAAAGCGGGTTACTACAGCTAGAAGGACTTCAGTCAGACACGAGGAAGAACCTATTGAAGGTCTTGGGGGATGTGAGGGGAGGAGGCCAAGAGACAAACACTAGAAGGGGAGCTCTAGCAGCAGGATTTAGAGCTCTGGTGTCTCTTACTTCTGACATAATTCTGGGGTCACCTCCAGGGTAGCCTCAGAATCCAGGGTGCCCACTGGGTGGAGGGTCTTGGGACAAAGGTCCCAGAGCTTTTCGATAGTCTCCAGAATGCAGGGAATCCTCCAGGGTCCTCAGGGAGGCCTTCTGGGCAGCCCGAGGGGCTGAAGGTGGGTGCTGGCCCCGCCCCCACAGGCCACCTGCCTGAGCCAGTGGAGGGGCACTATCGCAGGCAGGCACCCTAATTAAAACAGGAGCCACACTGCCCTCCCCAGTCACCCCTCGCTACCCACACAAATTACATTTTATATGTTTTTTATTTACTGTGTCACTTTTAATTAAATCTGTAATCGCCTGCCTGAGGGGGCATGGTCCCCGTTTCCCAGCTCAGCGTGATCTGAGAGTGAGCGTGGGGCCAAGGAGCGGGCCCTCGCCAGGGTGGGGGCCGGAGCGTCTGCACGAGTGTGTCTGGTGGTGAACGTGTGGATGCGCGTGTGGTCACAGACGCCTGCAGGGACAGACCCATTGGGTCAGCCGACTCCTCTGGGCTCTTGGCCTGAGTCGGGACCACCCCACCCCTCTGCCAGCAGCTGGGCGGGCTGCCAGGACAATCAGCTCCAAGCCCCTCGTTGTGCAGATGGGGAAACTGAGGCCCAGGGACGGGCGGGCCTTGCCAGGCCAACTCTCCCAGGACCGACAGTACTGTGTGAAGCATTTGCAAGTCTAACTTTTTTTTCCGTAAAGAAAAAAATAGAAATTGTTCAACTCATTAAGTTTCTAAATTAGGAACGGGACCATCGCATACTGTTCAACAGTCACAGCCGAAGCTAGAAATGTGTTTTGTTTTCACATTGCGGTCAGTTAAGGGAAGCTGCAGGGCAAGAGGCGGGGGCAGGGAGCAGAGGGGAGAGTGCCCAGGACAGGGCGGTGGGCAGAGCCGGGAGGTGTGTCTCCAACTCACCGCTCTTTGCCTGCTCTGGAGCTTGGAGCACGGCCTCTGGAAAGCGTTCCCTGGTTTTCACTTGCTGAGAACTGCGGGGTGCTTGGGTCCAGGCTGCACTGGGGAGAAAGGGGGTCAGAGAAACTGAGGAAGAGACCACCCTAGGGAAGAGGTGAACACAGACCCTGGCTGGAGCAGGTGCCCAGCTCCCGCTGGGGTTTTGTTTTTGTTTTGCCCTCACCCAAGGACATGCTCATCTATCTTGGAGAGAGGGGAAGAAAGGGGCGGGGGGAACAGTGATGTGAGCGAGGAACAGGATTGTCCGCCTCTCGTACGCGCCTTGACTGGGGATCAAACCCATGACCTTTCAGTTCACAGGACAACGCTCCAACCAACTGAGCCGCCCGGCCAGGGCTCCTGCTGGGTTTCTTGAGTCCCACGTGCAGAGATGGGTACAATGCACACGTGAGAGCATGCACCACACACGAGTTGGCAGGTTTAGGGCCGTCCTAAGTTGGGGGGGCGGGGGCACTGCCTGGCAATCTGAGTCCCTGCCCTGGTGGAGGGGTCCGCAGGCTGGAGCCCACGCAGCTGAGAGGAGCCTTGCTCCGTGAGTGTGCAGAGGGGTGGGTCTAGCCGTGGGCAGCCACGGAGGGGGAAAGGGAGGGCAGGGTAACTGGCTGGGGGCGCTGTGAGAGCAGGACCCATTGGGGCGCAGGGTGGTGTGTAGGTGTAAATGTGTGCGTCCCTGCGCCCCTGGAGGCAGTTGGGCTGCTGGGCAGGTGGGGTGGGGACGAGGGGACCACATGCTGGCTGAAATCACGGCGGTTAGAGGCGGGTACACCTGTTGGGGGGGCGAGCTGTGCGTGTGTGTGCGCGTGCTCCTGCGTGGCCGGGTTGGAGCGGGATCGAGGCACAGACCCTGTCCCTCCAAGCACCCGCGCCCCTCCTGCTCCTGGCCCCAGTTGATTAATCATGGAGCTGAGTGGCTTCCAGCTTATCAGGTACCTTAATAGCTGAATAATTCCAGCCCCATCATCGAGCCCTTAATTGCTTTCTTGTGGCTGCAGCCCCAAGTGCATGCTGAGTGGGTGAGCTCCCAGGGGGCCAGCCGCCAGCTCCAGGCAGCATGCTGGATCAGCATCCCAACTTTTGACTCCCTGCCACCTGAGTGGCCCCTCTCCAGGGGCCATGGGTGACAGCTGCCCTTCCTAGCTGGGCACAGGTCACAGCTGCCCTCCCTGGCAGGGTCTGGCTGAAGGGTAGGCTGAGCTGTTTCTTCAATGACTTGGGAAGGGGTGAGGACCAAGAGGGCTTCCTGGAGGAGCTGGTGCAGCCCCAGCGGAGCCCTGGGCAATGAGGGAGAGCCTGGATAGGATGAGAGCAGGTGAAGCTTTCTAAGTGGGAGGTATGGGCAGGGTGTCATGGTGGCAAGGGTCAGCAGGAACAGCCTGGGCGCCTCCCACCCCAGCCCCTGCTTCCCCCACAGCCACTGTCATCCTCAACGAGCTCAACTGGACAGAGGCCCTGGAGAACGTGTTCACCGAGAATCGCAGGCAGGACCCCACGCTCCTGTGGCAGGTCTTTGGCAGCGCCACAGGAGTCACCCGCTACTACCCGGGTGGGTGCCCACCCAGCTGGCCCACCACCACACAGCCCCATACCCGCCTCCATCTCTCTGCCCACTCTGGGGGCATGTGAGGTGGACGGTCACCCCACAGGCTGCAGAGTGGCCTGGCTGCTCCTGCAAGTCTTGCCAGACCTGCTCACCTCATTTCCCCCTACAGCCACCCCATGGCGAGCCCCCAAGAAAATCGACCTGTACGACGTCCGAAGGAGACCCTGGTGAGCGAGCAAGGAGGGGCTGGGCAGGGTCGCCCCGTCGACTCCCCATGTCTCCCGCCTGTCCCCCCGCCCCCGATCTCCAGGCCTCCGAGCAGGGCCCAGCCAGCTCTATCCAATTTTCATTTCACACATCGTTGCCACTGGAAAATGGATCCCATCACCCAGGCAGGCCTCCCAGCGGCTCTGCCCCCATCCACTGCCCGGCGCTTCACCCCCTCAGGATGGAGGGGTGGGGCCAGTGGAGGTTCCCAAGGGTGGAGGTGTCCTCTGTGGGCCTGGCTGGCCCCCACCCCCTATCCCAGCCCCACCCCTCTCTGTGCCTCTCCTGCAGGAGCCTCTGCCCTTCTCCCTCCCCACACACAGCTGGGACCTGCCCTCTGGGCCTCACCCTGGTCTGGGGAGCACGGCAGGCCACTGAGACCAGGGCCCATACCTCGGGCCCCCTCTCTGGATCACCTGCTCACCCCTCCCTAGGGTCGTTTGTGTGCTGGGGGACCTGGTCACTCATGTCATGGGCAGGGACTGTTTTATAAAACAGTGTCCTCAGTGCCTAGGACCCTGTATGGCCCATGCAGGGGATGCTCGATGGAAACATGTGGAATCCCTGTGTGGGTGAAGGAAGGAGGGGCCCACGATGTCCCCATGGGGCTGGCCCTGACTGGAGCCTCTTCTGGGCAGGTATATTCAGGGGGCCTCATCACCCAAGGACATGGTCATCATCGTGGACGTGTGAGTGGGCCATGGTGGCAGGTGGGGTGGGCCAGGGCAAGGGGCTAGCGTCTGCTGCCCAGGGACACCTTGGGAATGGCAGGAGAGCACCGGAGGCCTACCTGGTGCCTCGTGATCTCCGCAGGAGTGGCAGCGTGAGCGGCCTGACCCTGAAGCTGATGAAGACGTCCGTCTGCGAGATGCTGGACACCCTCTCTGACGACGACTATGTGAACGTGGCCTCGGTGAGTGTGCAGGTGGCAGGCGGGCCGGGAGCAGGCCACCCCCACCTGCCACCCGCAGTCACCACCGCCCCCACCATCCCTGCAGTTCAACGAGAAGGCACAGCCTGTGTCCTGCTTCACACACCTGGTGCAAGCCAACGTGCGAAACAAGAAGGTGTTCAAGGAGGCCGTGCAGGGCATGGTGGCCAAAGGCACCACGGGCTACAAGGCTGGCTTTGAGTATGCCTTCGACCAGCTGCAGAATGTGAGCCCCTGAGTGGGTGAGCGGGTGGCTGGGGGCGGGCAGGCCTAGGCTTGGTGACACTGGGGGTGTCCAGAGGCGTGGCCTTGTTAGTACCAGAGGGCACCTGCCACTGTGTGTGTGGGCGGGGGGGGGGGGCGTGGTGGTCAGGCCTGTGGGGGATGGGAGACCCATCCCTGGCCCAGGAGGAGCTGGAGACGCCTGACCCTCCCCCCCACCGCCCAGTCCAACATCACCCGCGCCAACTGCAACAAGATGATCATGATGTTCACGGATGGTGGCGAGGACCGCGTGCAGGACGTCTTCGAGAAGTACAACTGGCCCAACCGCACGGTGAGGCTCAGCCTGGGGGGCCAGGGGTGAGGCTGGGGAGGGCGTCACGTGGGGCCGGGCTGCACTGCCGCAGCCCTGGCAGTGACCCCAAGCCCCACACAGGTGCGCGTGTTCACTTTCTCTGTGGGGCAGCACAACTATGACGTCACGCCCCTGCAGTGGATGGCCTGTGCCAACAAAGGTACCTCACCCAGACACCACTGCCATGGGCCTGCCTGCTGTGTCCTGCTGTCCATCAGGCTGGCTGTCCACCTGTCCTTCCCTAGGCCCAGCTGCTTGTTCATCCACTGTCTGTTCATCTTTCCGTGTGCGGGACTGTCCATCTGTCTCTCTGTCTGGCTGACTGACTCGTCCATCTGACTGGACATCTTTTCACCCATCTGTCTGAATGTCCATTGTCCCTGTGTCTCCTGACGTGTCTGCTCCTGTGTCTGTTTGCTGCCCATCTATCTGCCCAAGCATTCGGGCCAGTCCCCTGAGTAGCCTCTGAGTGTCACTTCCGGCCTACAAAGAGATGCTTCAGGCCTCCACTCCTCTCTTGCCCCCAGCTCAGCTTCCCCACATCCCTGCATTCACGGGAACACTAAGGGGATTCAGGGGGACTGACACCAAAAAGAGGGAGCCCAAGGGACAAGTCATGGCTGCAAACACACCCAGCCTTCAGGCCCACTGAGCTCTGGGTCCTGAGCATCACTCAGGCCTGCCTCTGCCTCACCTTCCCTCACAGGTTACTATTTTGAGATCCCTTCCATCGGTGCCATCCGCATCAACACACAGGTGAGACTGTGGGGGGCCCCCTCCTCCCAGCCCCTGGCTTCTTAGGGAGTCAGTGCCTGTGATGAGCTGCTGTGGGGTGAGAGCGCCCCCTGGTGGTGCGATGTCACACGGGGAGACAGAACAGGGAAGGGACAGTGGGAGAGACAGACTCATGACCCCTGCCTACCGTGCCCTCCCCAGGAATATCTAGATGTACTCGGCAGGCCCATGGTGCTGGCGGGCAAGGAGGCCAAGCAGGTGCAATGGACCAACGTGTATGAGGATGCGCTGGTAAAGCCCCTGGGCAAGGAAGGGGTGGGGCTGGCAAGCCTTCCCCTTGGATGTGCCCGCAGGGTCATGCCCCTGAGGACACCATGATGGGGGTAATCCTAATAAAGGAGCAAGAAAGGCGGCTTGCACCTGAGCCCCTGCTCTGAGCACTTGGAGGGGGGCAGGGCTGGCCTCGGAGACCAACCGATCCTCCCCCTTTCCCTTCAGGGGCTGGGGTTGGTGGTGACAGGGACACTCCCAGTGTTCAACCTGACGCAGGATGGTCCTGGGGAAAAGAAGGTGAGCCCCCCCACTGGGGCGGGGAGAGGCATGCTGGGAGGCCAGCATTCCCAGAAGGGCCTGGGGTGGAGGAGGGTAGGCAGTTCTGCTGATTGCACAGGGCGGGGTGGGGAGCACTTGTGAGAACAGCTGGAGGCCTTGGGTGTGGGGGTGGGACTGAGCCCACCCCACCTCCACTCCCAGAACCAGCTGATCCTGGGCGTGATGGGCATCGACGTGGCTCTGAACGACATCAAGAGGCTGACTCCCAACTACACGGTGAGTGTCCACCTGCACCCTGCCCTGCCTCCTGTGGGGACACAGCCAGGCTCCGCAAAGAAGACTGATGGCCACTAGAACACCCCTGTGGAGACCTCAGAGTTCAGGCAGTCAGGGAAGGCTCCTGGAGGAGGTGACCGTGGGCCTAAAGCTGGGGTCAGCACTCTGGTGGTAAGGGGCCAGACTATGACTGTCAGAGGCCCCGGCAGCCTAAATCCCCCACTGGACAGGCCAAACAGCCGCAGACAAAACACAAATGTGCGTGGCTGTGTTCCCACACAGTTTTGTTTGGATCCTGAAATTTACATTTCAGATGATTTTTACATGTTATGAAATACAATTGTCCTTTTGATCTTTTTCAAACACTTAAAAATGTGAAAGCCGTTCTTAGCCGACAGTTGTATGACTAACAAGGCGGTGGGCTGGGGGTGGCCAGCAGACTGTGTTGGACGCCCCATGGACCATCGCCTGGCAGTAGTGTCCTGGGTAAAAAGGAGAGGAAGGCTACCTTAGAGGGAATTCTCGGGACAACGATCGGAGGTGGAAGACAGAATCATGAGCCAGGGAAGGGGCGAGATCAGCGTGGCTGGCCCAGGGCCTGTGCAAAGGGCATTTGGGTCTTGGTCGTGAAAGGGGTGAGGGTGGGTGTGTGTGACTGAGGTCTTCACCCGGAGCCACCCAAAGGCCACCCCGAGTCCCTGGGCTCCAGGTGTGCTGAGAAAACTGCTGAGAGGTAAGGGTGGGTCTCAGGTCCCGCTTAGTTCTCCTCTTCCGGCTGGAAGGGATGCCCAGGCCTCTGGGATTCCAGGGTCCACTCCTCCCCCGTGATCTGCTAAGATGGGGACCCAGAGGAGGTGGGGGGAGCAGCAGCAGCCTGCAGGCCCAGTGGAGGTGGAGCCCTCCACTGACAGCCCTTAGACCTTCGACCCAGGGTGGGGTGAGACACGCAGACTGGCAGATGAATGGTGGTGCCTGGAGCCGGTCAGCCTAGACCAAGGCTGCTACAGGAGGGGCACCAGCCTGCTGGGCTCGGCTTGAGAAGCAGGCTAGAGCCCCACATGGGTGCCTGGCCCAGGCAGGCAGACAGACCTCTCCCGGGCATGGGAGGCAGGATGAGGAAGGCCCCAGAGCCTGGGGGTCCTCTGCCCAGCCCTCCAGGCTCTGAGCCCCCAGTCTATACCCCCAGCTTGGAGCCAACGGCTACGTATTTGCCATTGACCTGAACGGCTACGTGTTGCTGCACCCCAACCTCAAGCCCCAGGTGAGCCATGAGAGGGGCCTGGAGGGGGCTAGACCCTATGGGGTGGGGACCCCTGACTTTTTGCCCTGCCTCTCGCAGAGCAACTTCCGGGAGCCCGTGACCCTGGACTTCCTGGATGCGGAGCTAGAGGATGAAAACAAGGAGGAGGTGAGGAAAGGGGGGAGGGGTGGGACAGCCCATGCACAGGAGGGTGGGGCGCCACCCTCACGTCTCTGGCTCTTCCAGATCCGCCGGAGCATGATCGATGGCAATAGGGGCCACAAGCAGATCAGAACATTAGTCAAGTCCCTGGACGAGGTGAGAAGGTGGTGGAGGAGGGACAGAGTCAGGGTGGACATCGTCGTCTCCACGACCCCGTCCCACGCAGTGCCCAAGTGCCTGACCCAGCCTCTTCTCCCAGAGGTACATAGACGAAGTGACTCGGAACTACACCTGGGTGCCCATAAGGAACACCAACTACAGGTGAGTGAGGCCAACGTTGGGCAGGAGGGAGGGGCAGGGTGCCCCCCAGGCCAGCTGCCTCCTCCCTCCCCCACACCAGTGCCCAAGCACTGGGGACACTTGCAGCCAGGGCTGTCGACCTCTCACCCAGTGATGATGCTCAGTTCCAGAGGGCCTCTTGCTAACCCCTCAGGAACAAGCGCCATGTCCCGGGAGCACAGGACAGAGAGAAGACGGTGCACCTGACGCGTCCCTCCTGCCTGGGTAGTGTCCCTGGGTGTCTGCACCCAGGGTGTCCCCCTCAGCACATTCACAGGCCTGCTCTGAACAGGCATCACAGGCTGGTGCAGGTCCCTAGCGGGTCAGGTCCTGGCAGAGCCAGAGTCTAGTTCACACCCCGGGCAGCGGCCCGGGTCCCCCTCACCGTGTTAGCCCAAGGCCTGCTTTCAGCCGGCTCTCACACCACCGGCTCTTCCACTCTGGGACAGCGGCCCCACTCGCACAGCAGCGCCGCCCAGCCTGGCTCGCTGACGGTGTTCTGCCCGTTGTGAGTTTGCTGCAGGCCAGATGGTGGAGGCTGGCCAGGCAGTCGGTGTGCTGGGGGAGGCTGCTGGGCGTGCAGGGTGAGGCGATTTGCTTTGGGGCTGGGAGTGCTCAGGCATCCAGGAGAATTTGGGGAGTGGAGGGTCCAGGACCCCAGGCCATGCTTTTCCCACCATTGAAAGATGTCCCTGGTGGTCAGGGGAGGGGAGGCCACAGCCTGGGTCTCTGCCCAGCCCCACAGCTACGGGGAGAGGTGCCAGTGAGGTCCGCCTCTCCCCAGCAGTGACCTGTGTGCCCTCTGCCCTCCTCTCAGCCTAGGGCTCGTGCTCCCTCCCTACGGCACCTTCTACCTCCAAGCCAATCTCAGCGACCAGATCCTACAGGTCAAGTGTAAGTGGCCAGCCCCTGCCTGTGCCCTGCACCCCTGCCTCTGCCCCGCACCCCAGCTGGCCCCAGGCAGCATAGCCAGCTGCCTGAGACTGGGCAGCCCCTCCTGCCCAGTCTGCCCACCCCCAGGCGCCCGAAGGCTGGGGCAGCAGCCCCGAAAGTCTGTGGAAATCTGCATGCTCGCCTCTTCGTAGACTTGGTTCCGGACCACCCTCCCATTCTCTCATGGTTTTCGTTGAGGTTCTGTTTTTGGTTCCTCCTACTCCGTGTCTTCCCTCCTTAGCCTGCCTCCCCCGCACTCCCCTGGGGGCTGTGTTCCTGGAAGACACCTGCCTCTCATCCCTCCTTCCCATTCTCCCCAAAGCGCTCCCCCCTGCAGCACCACCCCCAAAGTCTCTCTGCAAAGTCCCTCTGCTGTCCCCGCCCCCGCCCCCTCCCCCCATCGTCACTCACCTTCTTCCTCACCTCCGCCCTTATCTTCTTCTTTCCCTGTCTCTTTGCCTTTCCTTCTTTCTCTCTCCTCCCCCTCTTCCCTTCCCTCCCTCCCTCCTTCTCTTTCCCCTCCCTGGACCCCCACCTGCTCCGTCTCCCTCTCTTTCCTCCCCTCTGCTCACTCCCTCCATCTCTCTCCCACATTGCCTCCCCCCTCCTACCCAGCACCCCTCCCTGCTCTTTCCTTGCCCTCCTTCCCTGTCTCAGGCCCTCCTCCACCATCCCCTCTCCCTTCCTCCCTCCTTTCCTCCCTTTCCCACTCTTTTGCCTGTGGCTCATCCCTGCATGACCCCCTCACCCTGGGCCTCCCGGAGCCTGTGGCCCCGCCTGCCCACCGCCCGGGTCTCGGGGAGGGAGGCTGGGGCTCCGGCCCCACCGGGCGCCCCCCACCTGCCTGGCCCACTGGGGCTCATCTCCTTTGAGTTTTCTTGCTCTCTCTTTCTCTCTCATGTCGTTTTTTGCAAGAAGTTTCCTTTCGGTATGATGATAAGACACAATATTTTCATTCAAACAGCCATTGAATAAAATATTGTTTGTGCCCCTCCCCTTCCCCTCCCCCTTTTCGTTTGTTTTTGTGTTTGTGTTGTTTTTGTTTTCCTCGCTTTCTCTCTTGGTGGACTGTCCCAGTGCCAATCAGCAAACTGAAGGGCAAGTATATTCAGAACCAGTGCACCCTCCTCTCCCCACCCCCACCCCCGCCCTCATGCCCCTGCTTGCCCCCCTCCCTGCCCAGGACCAGCCACGCCCCTGCTCTCCAGGGCCCCCTCCCAGCATCCCTTGTGGCTCTTCCAGCTCTCGCCTTTCCTGGGATCCCTCCTAGAGCCACGGCCCTTTCCCTTGGCCCTCCCTGCAGGGTGGTTCCCAGTGTGTCCCGAGAGCTCAGGGCCCCTCCTCATCCTCCTCGTTCCCTCTGTGCAGGCCCCTGCCCACCCTTCTATGTCCCTCCAAGACAACTCAACAGTGGGGACAGGGCTGGACGCCTCTGCGCCACCTCCCACCCAGGTGGGTGGGACCCGAGATGAAGGGGCGGATCAGTCCTCAGGGGGACTGACTTGAGGCTTCCGGGGGGGAAAAGGCCTGCCCCGGAGACTTCCTCTGGGGTAGTTCTCCCCGCTATCTCATCTCTGGCGCAAGCTGCAGAAGCTGGCAGCAGGCCTTGAGCCCTGACCTGAGGCAGAGGGGTAAAGTAGGGCAGGCGCCAGGCCACCTTGAAGCACGAGGCCCCCTGGGCCGTCATGGGCGCTGGCCAGGGTGCTGAAATCCTGTCCCCTGCTGCCCTGCGGCTCCTCAAGATGCTGCCAAGGCCATCAGCTGGGCCCTGCCCTGGGGTGCTCTCTGCTCCTGGAGAGGCAGTCAGGTTGGAGACGGTGTCCCCTGCAAAAGGGAGGCAGACTCAGGGGCTGGGGGCCTGGCTGGGAATGGAAGGAGATCCGTCTGGAACACAAGGGGCCAGCACAATAGTCAGACTGGTTGTGAAGGAGGTTCTGGCACTCCAGAGGTACCCAGCGCAGAGACTTCTAGGAAAGGCAGGCAGCAGACTCACAGACCCTGGTGAGGACGAGCAGGGAGAGAGAGCAGCTCACGAGGGTCTGGCCACTGGTGCACAGAGATGCGGCCCTCCCAGGGAACCCCTGGGCAGGTGGGGCATGGAGAGCCACGAGGGGCTGTCCTGTCCCTGGTCCCCTGGTCTGGAAGCAGGGGCTCCCCAAGAGGCTGTAGGGCCATGTCCAGCCTAGTCTAGCAAAGAGGATACAGCTGCCCCCACTGGCCCGGGTGGGGCCCACGCCCTACTTCCACTGGCTTGAGTTGTCTTTTCTCCCCTCCCAGGGACCCCAGAAATGCAGGCCCTGGTAACAAAGACAACTATAGCATAGTCACCCTTCCCGCTCCCCACCTCCTTTCTCTTTCTCCTCCTCCTCTCCCCTCCACCCCTTCCCTGTCGGCTTGTGCCCAAACCCTGCCTCACAGTCCGGTCAGAAAGCAACAGTCCAACCAGTGACTGCCCAGCCCATCCAGGCACCCCAAGGCCCCCATCCCTGGAATCGTGCAGTGCATTGTGGGAGTATTTGGGAATGGGGAAACCCTTCTTCTGTAAATGTAAAGCCCTGGGGTGACCGAGAGGTCGGGTCGGGTAAGAGGATGGCACAGTGGATGCCCAGAATGCGGGAGGCTGAGAGCAGGGAGCACCTCCCACACGCAGTCCGGCAAGGTGCCAGTGCCACCGAGCAGGGAGAGGCCACAGAGGAGCCCCAGTGGCCACATCCCCCTCACAAACCTGCACAGAGGCAGTGGCATGCCCGTGCGCACACTCAGACACACGTGCTCTCGCACACACATGCAGACACACTCATGTCACTCTCACACACATACACAGGCCCAACTGGTGGATCCTCAGTGGCACCCCACTCCCTCTCCAGAGCCCCCGGCATTCTTCCCTGGCTTCTCTGAGCCCAGACAGGTCCTTGGAGGGGGACACCCAGCCCTCCTTCCCCACCTGCTCTCTCTCATGCTTGCAGTCCTAGAGGGCGGGAGTGCAGTTCCAAGCAACCTCACATCCCCTCCCAGCTCCCAGACTGTCCTCCCGCAGTGTGGGGACATTCACAAGCACCTCGAGGTCCCCCCTCACCTGGCTCCCACCCCGGGGGGCCCATCAGACCCCACAATGCACTGTAGCCCACCCCCAGCTGCCCACGCCTGCCGTCTCTGGTTGGACTGTCTGGGCCCGTGAGAAAACCCCTATGGTTTGGCCATGTTGATGCCTGACACAGAACAAAAGCAAGAGCTACCAAAATGCAAACAGCTGCAGCAAAGAAAGAGAGATGACAATCCGCAGCCAAAAGCCAATTCCCTTCCTCGAAGTCTCTATGGAGGCAGAGGGAGTTCAGCATGCGGTCTTTTCCATTCTGGATGCGATAAGAGCAAGACTGGCGCCTCCCCCAGACCATGCATATATATAGCGGTGTGTGTATATATATGTGTGTGTGTGTGTCCGTGTATATGTGCTATACAGCCGTATGGAAGCATATACAGCCATGCCAAGGGACTCACTGCCGACAGAGGACCGGGCCCGGGCAACATATTGGCTATAACTGCCCTCCTGCGATGCTTTAGTCTCCACAGGCCCTCCACCCCTCCCCACCCACCCCTTCTCTCTGGCTCGAACTTGAACATGGAAGTGGTGGGTTCCCTCTTTGCTGGTGTCTCCCCCTCCCTGAAGCCACCCTCCCCTGTCCCTCCAGCCCCTTGAGCTCTGAGCCCCCTGGCCTCCCGCCTCCCCAGCCCCCGCCGGATAACCCCCGTTTCTGTTGCAGATTTTGAGTTCCTGCTCCCCAGCAGCTTTGAGTCTGAAGGACATGTTTTCATTGCTCCCAGGTAGCTTGCGTGTGGCCTTGCTCAGGTGTCCGCCCCCACCCTGACTACCCTGGCCCGCCTCCTGCACTGCCGCCCAGAGCTCTGTGTGTCTGTGTGCTGTGCACTGTCGCCCCACCCCATGCATAGCCCCGAGTGCATACCTGGGCCATGCAGCTGAACCAGGCAGCAATGGCCAGCCACCCCCAGCTCCGGCTCCCACCAGGCCCCAGGGTGGGAGGGTTCCGGACCCTCTGCCGACCTTCCCTACCCTCTCAGGCATCCAGAGGACTCCTTTCTGCCCTGGGCTGGCTGTCCGCAGGATGCTCCTCGCTGGGCACCTGCTGCTCTGGTTTGCAGTGCCTCCCCACTGCTCCCCTTGCACCCCGTCCTTGTCCTGTGTCAGTCAGTGTCTGTGTGGACCTGGGGATGAGCCCGCCAGGGCCCCTGCCGGCATGCCAAGTCCAGGCATGGCAGCTCACCGAGGACAGGGCGGACAAGGGGGTGGGAGCTTTGAGGAGCTCCTGGGACAAGCGAGGGGTCAGGGCCCGGCGCAGGTCCAGGCCTGGACCATCCTGGAGTACACTCTCAGCATGCACACTCACCCTCATGTGCGCAGCCTGTGCCTGGGGGCCCACACCTGAAGAAGCCAGTGCGCCCCCAGGGGGTAAAGCCCTCCCCTGGGGCCTGAGCTTTTGATGAGGGCAGGTGGGTACAGCGGACAGAGACCCACGGACACTCAGGCACCTCACGTGGGCTCTGGACACTCCTAACCATGTGTGCACGTGTGTGCATGCACCCACAAATCCCTGTGACTCCCTGTAACTGTGTGTTTGTATTTGTATTTGTGAGTCATCATGAGCCTTCATAAGAGTCTGCGTGTAAGGGTGGGGCGGGCTATGTGCATCAGCACCTGTGGACATGTGTGAAAAGGCCTGTGCAGCCCACATGACCCTGAGGGAGCTCTTTGAGGACAGGGACTGTACTCTTTTTTTAAAGATTTTATTTATTTTCAGAGGGGAAGGGAAGGAGAGAGGGAGAGAATATCAATGTATGGTTGCCTCTCGTGGGTCCCCTGCTGGGAACTGGCCTGCAACCCAGGCATGTGCCCTGACTAGGAATCGAACCTCGATCCCCTGGTTCACAGGCCTGCACTCAGTCCACTGAGCTATACCAGCCAGAGCAATCATTTTTGTCACCTCTGTGTCTTTATCTCAAGAGAGCTCAATAAGCACGTGTTGAGTGAGTGAATTAAGTAACCCGCAAATACAAATGCATGTATGGGGGCTGCAGGTGACATGCATCTGAAGCCCAGCTGTTCGGGTGTATCAGGTGTGGCCTCACACACAGAAGTGCAAGCCGGGCGCTGCACCAAGGCCCCGGCAGCCAGGGAGCAGGGGGCACTGAGACCCGGCCCCGGTGCCCTCGCCAGGCTGTGCGGCCCTAGTAGAGCTGGGGGAAGCCACACATT
Organism: Sturnira hondurensis; assembly: GCF_014824575.4. Taxonomy (NCBI): domain Eukaryota; kingdom Metazoa; phylum Chordata; class Mammalia; order Chiroptera; family Phyllostomidae; genus Sturnira; species Sturnira hondurensis. Next base: position 19,273,038 of record NW_028079127.1, read on the forward strand.
TAAAAAATTCCCATGAGGTTGCTGCCACAAGAGCCGGCGCAGAGGTTTCTGGGGGCAGGGGTGGGAGTGAGGAGTTGAGCAGGAGAGACAGCTCTGTCCACCAGGCTGGAAGGCCTGCTCGCCACAACTTCCTGGGGCTGCCCCCCACAGCCCCCATGCTCTCTGGGCCTGGGGGGCCTTGAGACGGTGAGGGAGTTGGCCTGTCCCCCTCTGTAGCAAGAGCATTCCAGGCAGAGGGAACTGCCAGTCCGAGGACCCATGTGTCCCCACTGACTTCATGACATCCTCTATGGTGTGATGAAAAAAACCAGTGCAGGGAGCTGGAGTGAGTCACCCAAAGGCACACAGCCGGGGCAGGGGGGGTGGGGGGCAGCAGGAGGCAGCAGGATGAGGCTTCGACTCTGCCCACCTGGTGCCGACCCAGCATGCAGGTGGGTGAGCCCACCAGGAGGGCCTCCCAGGTGCTCAATCGGGGTCCAGATACACAGCACAGGTGGGAGGGGTCTGCAGGGCCTTGCCCGGCAGGGAGAATCTTCCAGGATGGAGGAAGGAGACCCTCACTCTCCTTTCAGCTCTGTCCCTACTCAGCCTGGGGGTGCCCACCAGGCATGTAGTGGCTACAGCCTGTACACCTGCCCCTCCTGGAGGCCTGGGCTTCTCAGAAAACAACCAGGAAGACCTATTGGGAAGCCCCACAAGCCCACTCTTCTTGCCCCCCTCCACCCCCAGAGAGTATTGCAAGGACCTGAATGCCTCTGACAACAACACCGAGTTCCTGAAAAACTTCATTGAGCTTATGGAGAAAGTGACCCCGGACTCCAAGCAGTGTGAGTGCCCACTGGGGCAGCCCCGAGGAGCCCAGGGCCTGGGCAGGTGTGGAAATATGAGGCCCCAGCCAAGGGCAAGGCCTGGGCCAGGTCAGGGGCACTGGTCCTGTGGGAGCCTTGTGCGGAGCATGTAAAGGGGTGGGAGTCACGAGAAGATGCCACCTCCAGCCCCACCCTCCTGTTCCAGGCAACAACTTCCTCCTGCACAACCTGATCTTGGACACGGGCATCACACAGCAGCTGGTGGAGCGTGTGTGGCGAGACCAGGATCTCAACACGTAGGCACCACCAGCCTTGGGGGTGGGCAGGAGGCTGGGGCTGGGGCTGCCCCAGAGCTCTGGCCCTTCCAAAAGCAGGCCTGTGACCGCACCTCCCCGCTGACCTCAGGTATAGCCTCCTGGCCGTGTTCGCTGCCACCGATGGCGGCATCACTCGAGTTTTCCCCAACAAGTAAGTGACCTACCCCACTACCCGACACCTTGCCCTTGCCTGAGACCCCGCATCTGTCCTGCTGCCCAGAGGCCTCTTTGTACCTGCTGAGAGCCCTGCCTCCCATAAGCCACCCCTCCCATCAACCTCTGCTTGTCTCGGGTGGCCAGGGCAGCTGAGGACTGGATGGAGAGCCCTGAGCCTTTCAGCGCCAGTTTCTACCGCCGCAGCCTGGATAACCGCGGCTATGTCTTCAAGCCCCCACACCAGGATGGTGAGTGTCCCCCGGGCCCACAGCAGCAGGGAAAGCTGGGTCCCCCTGTGTCCTTGGGCAGGGCTGGACTCTACCCGCTGAGGCCCTTCTCAGTCACGAGGCAGACTGAGATGGCACATGAGAAGAGAAGCTAGGCTCTGCAAACCACTGTGCTGGGTGCTGGGGCCTGGGCGTGTAGGCTGGGGTCAGCCACGGCTTGGGCTCCTGGGTCCTCAGGGCTCAGCAGGGAGTGGTCAGTGTGGGGGCTAGCTCCCACTCCTGACTGCCGCGCCAGACCCCACCCTCGCTCGCAGCCCTGCTGAGACCCCTGGAGCTGGAGAATGACACGGTGGGCATCCTTGTCAGCACAGCTGTGGAGTTCAGCCTAGGTGGGCGCATGCTGAGACCAGCAGGTGAGTGAGTGCTCATGGTGGAAGTGGGGAAAGACGATGGGCAGGGAGCTGCCCAGGCAGGCAGGCATTGATGACCCCTTGCTGTCCCCCACAGTGGTGGGCGTTAAGCTGGATCTAGAGGCCTGGGCTGAGAAGTTCAAGGTGCTAGCCAGCAACCGCACCCACCAGGACCAGCCTCAGAAGGTATTTGTGCAGGGGTGGGGGCCACAAGCCCAGCAGTACCCATTCTGGAGCCCCCAGGAACTTCTAGCTGTCCTCTCGTTCAGAATGGTTCTGGTGCCCGTGGGGACAGGGAGCAGGGGCTGCTGGAGATGGCCTAGTGACCCATGGGTGATGGGAGGGGGAACTGGCGGGCACCTTACGGTCCTTGCTCTCTGCCCAGCAGTGCGGCCCCAGCAGCCACTGCGAGATGGACTGCGAGGTCAACAATGAGGTGCGTGCACCCCAAGCCCGAGCTTCCCCCACTGCTGGGCTTCTTAGTGCCCCCTGCAACTCCTAGCCCATCCCCACCCCGACCTTGCAGCCTTACCAGAACTGGGGCAAATGGTGACCCCTCCACTCAACCAGCGGATTGCCAAGGTCTGGGCCCAAGCCCCTCTGCATCTTCCTCCCCGTTCCCCACCTCTCAGGACCTGCTCTGTGTGCTCATTGATGACGGGGGCTTCCTGGTGCTGTCAAACCAGAACCATCAGTGGGACCAGGTGAGGGTGAGGAAGAGCGGTGGGAGGGGGTGGTCCTGGTGGAGCCCTCTGGGGCGTGGCACCGCCAGCCCTGTGACTGTGGTTCCCTCCCCCATCCCCAGGTGGGCAGGTTCTTCAGTGAGGTGGACGCCAACCTGATGCTGGCACTCTACAATAACTCCTTCTACACCCGCAAGGAGTCCTACGATTATCAGGCAGCCTGTGCCCCGCAGCCCCCAGGCAACCTGGGTGCTGCACCTCGGGGCGTCTTTGTGGTGAGCCCCAGCGATGCCTGGCCTGGATATGGGTGCGGGGGGGGGCAGGCTGGGAGACGGGCCCAAAGATGACCCCCCAGCTCTGACAAGAGAGCTGGGAGTGACACCGTCCTGGGCAGCAGTGCCAGCCCACGCCTGTCTCCCTGCTGCAGCCTACCATTGCAGACTTTCTCAACCTGGCCTGGTGGACCTCAGCTGCGGCCTGGTGAGACCTCGTGGGGAGAGGGGCCAGGGAGGGCTCAAGAGAAGTGGGGCAGGGCACTGGCCTCTACTGACCACTCCCACTCCGTGACCCATGCCCTGCAGGTCCTTGTTCCAGCAGCTTCTCTATGGCTTCATCTACCACAGCTGGTTCCAAGCAGGTAGGTAAAGCTTTGGAGCCTGCCTACCCCAAATCCACTCTCGGATCTCCGCAGATTCCGACCCTAAAGGGGGGGCGGGGCTTATGGCTGAGCACCGCCGAGTCCCCAGAAGGCGCCAGGGCGTGAGGCTGTGGCTGAGGCGCTCTGGCCCTTGCAGACCCCGCGGAGGCCGAGGGCAACCCCGAGGCGCGTGAGAGCAGCTGTGTCATGAAACAGACACAGTACTACTTCGGGTCGGTGAACGCCTCCTACAACGCCATCATCGACTGTGGAAACTGCTCCAGGTGCCGGCAGAGGACCGGGGCGGGGGGCGGGGTGGGGGGCGCTATCTTGGGGTGGCGGCCGGGGCGGGGGCCAGGGTGGAAAGGGCAGGGCCGATGGGGGCGGAGCGGACCTCAACGCCCCGCCTTTCGGTGACGCCACCAGGCTGTTCCACGCGCAGAGACTGTCCAACACCAACCTCCTCTTCGTCGTGGCCGAGAAGCCGCTGTGCAGCCAGTGTGAGGCTGGCCGGCTGCTGCAGAAGGAGACGCACTGTATCCTGCCCCCGCCGCCCTCGGCCCCCCTCCCGCCCCGCGCGCCCCCTCTGTGCTGCCGCGGCCGCCTCCTTGACTCCCCACCCATGCCCAGCGGACGGCCCGGAGCAGTGCGAACTGGTGCAGAGACCGAGATACCGGAGAGGCCCGCACATCTGCTTCGACTACAACGCGACGGTGAGGGAAGGGGCTGGACGCCCGCCCTCCTACCCAGGGCTGGCGCGGCCCTGTCCCGGGCCCCCAGGCCGACCAGCTCCTTGTCTCCCTTCCGCAGGAAGATACCTCAGATTGCGGCCGCGGAGCCTCCTTCCCGCCGTCGCTGAGCATCCTGGTGTCCCTGCAGCTGCTGCTCCTCCTGGGCCTGCCTCCCGGGCCGCAGGCTCCATTGCACGCCCAGGCCTCCCACCGCCTCTGAGCGCCCTCCCCGCCCCAGGCCTCTCGTTCTCGCCCCACACCCCAACCTTAGGTCCTCTCCCCCGTCCTCCCGAGGGACCTGAACGCGCCGGGCCCCCACAGTCTTAGCCTTGGACTTGGGGGTGGGGGAGTCCCACGGGAGAGCACCGCAGGTCTTTGGCCCCCAAGCCACATCTGCTGCTGAACTGTCATAGTGTCCCCAGACCCCTCATTCCCACCCACCCTCAGGGTTGGGACAGGGAAGCCACAGTCCTGATGCCAAACTAGGCCCCACTGCCCACCCCACCCCAGGCTCCCTTTGTGAGGGAGAACTAAGCCCTGCCCCAAAGGGATTCCTCTAACTGGGCTCCTTCACCCCACCAGGACCAAATCAGGGTTCCCTGGGAATAATGGAGGAAGTTGAGAAGGGCAGTTTGACCCCTGTGCATCCCAGCTTAAGTCCCCACAGGAGGGAGGACCCGAGGCAGCCCCACAGTGGGCTCCAGCTCCTCTGGGCCCCCACCCTCCCCCAAGTACTTCAGGTACTCAGACACAACCCCATGCACACCTGGAGCCCTGAGGGCAGAGGCTGGACGCACGGTGGACAGACACATCCTGAAGGACACACAGACACAGACATGCACGTGGTGGGTGGAGGTGGGGCTCCCAGTCCTTACACAGGTGAGGGCTCGGTGGGAGGGGTGATGTGCACACTCCATCCTGCTCGCCACCCCTCTGATCTGACCCGCAGCCCAACTGGTCCTCCATCCCTAAAGCTGAATGTCAAACTGTGCCAAATGCTAGGGCAGGGGGTGAAGACTTCTCTGTCCCACCCTAGCCGCCAGTGTCCCCTAAATGCCCCCCACCCCAGGTGCTCATTGTAACCATTTATCACTAGTGGCTGGCCCCGAGTGGGACCACACCCCGCTGCCTGTGCCCCTGGGCAGAGGAACCCTCACCAGACATCGCCCTTTGCCTTAGCAGGGTGACTTCACTGATCCTGCCGGGCCGTCCCACCCCCAGTCCGGCCCTGACACACTCAGGCCTGTGCCCACTTCCCCTTTCCTTCCCATTCACACACACACACACTCACACTCCTTGCCCCCTGGAGGCCAAACTGTTCCTCCCTGCTGAACACTCTTGCACACACACACACACAGAGGCCAGGCCTGGGCACACTTCTTCACACCATCCATTCTGGTCATTTCCTCAAAGGCATCTAGCCTGAGGGCTGGTGGGGGACTGAGGGCAGGGGGCTGTGGCCATGGGGCTCAGATGGACAGGGAGGAGGGGGGAGGGGGGATGCATTAATTAATGGCTCCGTTAATTAATGTCATGTTGCTTGTCACTTTCTCAGTGTGTGTATGGTCCATGCCCGTTGCTGGTGCCTGGGTGGGCGCCCACCAAGTGTGCCCGGCCCCGGTGCCAGCCGTGTCTTGCGGGGGTGTGTGTGTAACTGTAGTGTAGTTAAGTGCTCAATGGAGAGTATAAAAATAAAAAAGAAACAAACATATACAGAAGAATAAATATATATTTTAAGTTTGAAAAACAGACAAAACAATCCCCATCAGGTAGTTGTCCAACCCCCAGCTGGGTCTGATCCTTCTCATCGCCCACCCGACCCGGCTGCCCCTCACCTCAGACTCGAGGGACCTAGGGGGGCCATTTCCTTTTTTCTGCCCTTTTATTTTGGTTGTTGTCCTATTTTGTACAGACAAGTCGGAAAAACAATGGCGACAAAAAGTCAAGAAACTTTGTAAAATATTGTGTGTGTGATTCCTTGTAAAATATTTTCAAATGGTTTATTACAGAAGATCAGTTATTAAATAATGTTCATATTTTCACTTCAAACGGTTCCCATCCACTGTGTCTGCCCTGGGGAGAGGATGGGGTAGTGTGAAGACAGGCCGCCTTCATCACCTCAGGGCCCCACTTAACACCCAGCTAGGAGTGAAGGCCAGAGCATCCCAGTCCTGGGTGTAAGGCATGGTAGGCACGCCTCTTCCCCGGCCTCCTAAACATCAGATACTAGAATCCTTTGCCTTGAATAATCCCAAAGGTGCTGAGGGGGAGGGACGGGAGGGGGAAACTCCCGGAGGCTCAGGGAGATGAGACGTGGGTTGAGACAGGCATCCAACAACCAGGTCAGACCACCCTGGCCTAGTGGGCAGGTCCTCCACCAGAACTGAAGAGTGAGGACTGAGCCTGAGTCTGGTACCTGGCACTCGAGGGCCCAGCACTGCTGGTGGGAGGAGCCAAGGTCCAGTCCACATACAGGCTTAACCACTGCTCTTCCCAGCCCAGGCTAGGCTCAAGGCCTGGTGCTCTCCATGGTCACTGCAGCTCAAGACGGAACCCAACTCCCATGTGCATTTTAATCCCAACCCTTGATAGTCAACCGGAGTCCATGTGACCTTCGAGTTCAAGAGGAAAGACGTGACCACCCACGCCGAGGTTTCCCAGTGCTGCCAACACAGTACACACTCAGCACCCATCCGGTGGCTTCTGGCTGGGCCCTCACCCTAGCCTTAGAGCTTATCCCCATACTGCAGATGAGCAAACTGAGACAGGAGAAATCCATTCTCCCTAGTGAGAAGGGCAAGAAACCAGCCCAGGTTTTTGCGAGGAGGCGTTCTGTGGCTGCAGGGCCTTATATGCTGCATAAAGGGCGTTCCAGGCCTTGGCAAACACATCTTTCCTCACTCCTTTGCAGGAGCTGGCCACAGAGCAATGCCTTCCTCAAAACTCTGAGACAGCCCCGACGCCCGGCAACAGCTCCACAACAGCCCCGGAGATCCTGCGGGGCGGGGGTGGGGGGGTGGGGGGGCTTGCCAGATAAAATATAGAACATTCAATCAAATAGAAACTTAAGATAAATGACAAATATTTTTAGTATGTTTCCAATATTGCATGGGACATAACTATACTAAAAAATGAGGACACGCTTAATACTAAAAATAGTATTCACTTACTTGAAATTCAAATTTGATTGAGCACCTTGTATTTTGATTGGCTAGATCTGGCAATCCTACCCTGGTGTGGCACCCAGTGGGGACCCAGACCCCAAATTAAAGGGTGCCAACACCCTTTGCCACCTGGAAGGCTATGCACATGCTGGCAGTTGCACTGAGATCAGTAGCTGAAAGGAAGGAATCCTACACTTCATAAATGGACTTTGTCCTGTAATTATTTTAATTATATGCACATTTTTAAAAGATTTTATTTATTTATATTTAGAGGGGACAGGAAGGAGAGAGAGAGAGAAATATTAATGTATGGTTGCCTCTCGTGAGTCCCCAGCTGGGAACTGGCCTGCAACCCAGGCATGTGCCCTGACTGGGAATCGAACCGCGATTGTCTGGTTCTCAGGCCTGCACTCAATCCATTGAGCTACACCAGCCAGGGCCACATTTTTTAAAAGTAACTCAAGGCCCTGGCTGGTGTAGCTCAGTGGATTGAGCACAGGTCTGCAAACCAGAGGATCGCGGTTTGATTCCCAGTCAGGGCACTTTCCTGGGTTGCAGGCCAGTTCCCTGCAGGCCAACTCCCAGCAGGGGATGTGCGAAAGGCAACCGTACATTGATGTCTCTCTCCCTCTCTCCTTCCCCTCTAAAGATAAATAAATAAATAAATATTTTAAAAAAACATATAAGAATAAATATACAATTTTTATTAAAAAAATAATAAAATGAAAGTAACTCAAGATACAAAAAAAAAATCAGCTTGCAGAACACACAGCCTGCCAGAAGCTACAGCTGCAAAGAAGTGGAAACCCAGGGCCTGTCTTGTCCATGCTTGTGGGGAGACCTCTCTTCCTCTCAGCCAGCAATCAGAAGTCTGTCGAGGGCAGGAAACATGAGTTTGAGCTGTGGCTTCACCTTACGTGTAATAAGGGCAGCCTGGGTAACGCACTCACCGTGCACCCAGGGAGAACTGGCATTTGACATTACAGTTCCCTTGGACCCTCACAGTAGATCCTGTCATCTCCATTGTACGTCTATGGAACTGAGTTTCAACGAAGCCCAATTGACAAGTTGACCAATGTCACACAGGTGCCAAGGAGCAGAGCAAAAATTCCAACCTGGGTCAGGCCCCATGCATCCCATACAACCTGAATCAGGCTTATACCAGACTGTGGAATTTCCAGTTTGCACACACTAGTACACCCACCAGGTCCACCCAACATTCTTACCCACACACCTGTCCACAAGGACACACCCACTGAGATGCACAAAGACCCATTCTTCCCGGGGAATTCAGCAAGTGCGCGGAATATAGTTGTGGGGCTGTCAGTAACCTCCGCTTTTAACAATGCTCCTCCCACTCCCACCTCCCCAGAACAGGAGGAAACGATCCTGAAAACTACAATTCCCAAGCCCACCTCTTCTCACCACCTACAGGACCAGCCCGGGCGCACAGCCTCCTGGGGCTTGTAGTTCTACCCAGAATTCAGATTTGCGTTCCTCCCCAGCTCTGGCAGAGAACTCTGTGTCCCGGCATGCCACGCAACCGGAAGACCTACACTGAGAGGGCATCCCGCCGCCGCCCGGGGCGCGCAGGCGCACCGCTCCTGTTTGTCGGTGCCCGAGAAGGGAAGAGGTGCAATCGAAGTCAAAACCTAGGCCGAGCCGGAGCTGACCAGACGAGACACGGGCCCGGAACTAGGCTCCAGGCCCGCGCGGACCGGACCGGACCGTAGGACCCTGGAGTGGATGGAGTAGGCCCAGCTCCGAGATCAGCGCCAGCCCATTCGGCCTGGCCCCGGGCCCACAGAGCGGGCAGGCAGGCGGGCCGAAGCTGCCCAGGGCCTTCCCACAGGTCCCCCGCGAGAGGCCTAGGCACTGGCTCCGCAACCAGGCCCGGCCCAGCCCTTTGCAACCGGAGTCGACCCAACCAGAAGTGGAGCTTTCACCAGGACCATAGGCCGTAACTAGGCCGGACCCGGGCCTCCCGTCGGGGCCGGACTGGGACGAGGCCCCGGGGAGGCCCCTAGTCTACTGCACCTTCCCTCAGGCCGACGCCCACCGGGAAGATGCAGCGCGCCCTACCTGGCGCCCGCCAGCACTTGGGGGCCATCCTGGCCAGCGCCAGCGTGGTGGTGAAGGCCCTGTGCGCGGCAGTACTATTCCTCTACCTGCTGTCCTTCGCCGTGGACACAGGCTGCTTGGCAGTCACTCCAGGCTATCTCTTTCCGCCCAACTTCTGGATCTGGACCCTGGCCACACATGGGCTGATGGAACAGCACGTGTGGGATGTGGCTATCAGCCTGGCCACAGTGGTGGTGGCTGGGCGCTTGCTGGAGCCGCTCTGGGGGGCCTTGGAGCTGCTCATTTTCTTCTCAGTGGTGAACGTGTCTGTAGGGCTGCTGGGGGCCTTCGCCTACCTCCTCACCTACATGGCCTCCTTCAACTTGGTGTATCTATTCACTATCCGCATCCACGGCGCCCTGGGCTTCCTAGGTGGCGTCCTGGTGGCACTCAAGCAAACCATGGGGGACTGTGTGGTCCTGCGAGTGCCCCAAGTGCGCATCAGCGTGGTGCCCATGTTGCTGCTGGGGCTGCTGCTGCTGCTGCGGCTGGCCACGCTGCTCCAGAGTCCGGCACTGGCCTCCTATGGCTTTGGGCTGCTCTCCAGTTGGGTCTATCTTCGCTTCTACCAGCGCCACAGCCGAGGCCGAGGGGACATGGCCGACCACTTTGCTTTCGCCACCTTCTTCCCTGAGATCCTGCAGCCTGTGGTGGGGCTGCTGGCGAACTTAGTGCACAGCCTCCTGGTAAAGGTAAAGATATGCCAGAAGACAGTGAAGCGCTATGATGTGGGGGCTCCATCCTCCATCACCATCAGCCTCCCAGGCACAGACCCTCAAGATGCGGAGCGGAGAAGGTACTGTGGAGTCTTCTGAAACCTTGTTGAACTAGGAGAATAATTATTAAGTCCCATTACGTCTGGCGGGGTGCATGCTGTATATAGCACAGCGGCCAAGGGTCAGGTGTTGGGGCAGATTCAGAAAGACATCAAGTCCGGTTTGCTGCCTGGAGGAATTAATGCAGCATTTAGGTGTCTGGGCTCCCAGAAGCGCTTCCCAACATCAGGGAATACTGCTTCTCTGACCACTCGTGCCACTTAACAAGCTTCGGGAACTGTGCAGTTTCTTTTGGTGCTGTGTGAGGGGCTAATGGTCTCTGAACCCTGGAATCCTAGACCCTGGATCTGTGGAAGCCAGAAACAACCTGCTGGCCCGTGAGAGGGAGGGGCAGAGGAGACTGGGGTCCTTAAGAGGCCGTCTGGGCCACCCAATTTCCAGTTGCTGGACCATGTCCTCTTCCTAGGTCTTAACTCCGATACTGTGCTTCTCTGCCACTTACTGAGCAGGAAGCTTGAGGAGTGTTACGAGACACACCCCCACCCTTCTGCAGGTAGGCATGGGTTACCAAACCCAGGGGACCAGGCCACGTGACCCCAGGGAATGGAGACAACCTTTTCACTATCTGTAAAGCAAGCCGTCTGCACCACCAGGAGGCCTCAAGGAGCCACTCACTCAGTGCAGCTTGGCCAGGGCAGGGCAGCGCTCTTTAAGTCCAGCTCTCTCCCAAGCGTGTGGCCTCACCAGAGTGGTCACAGCTCCACGTCCATTATTCTTGGGGATTTTTTGAGGCAGTGATTTGAGTAGTGAAATCTGGAGCAGGCTATGTTTCTACTTTGGCAGCGTCGTGAATTCAGCTGAAGAGTTAGCCCTGTGCTTACTCTCCACTGGGGCGGTGGAGTTGCGTGTGGGACCCACCCTTTCCTCAAAGGAGTTTCCAGCTGGGGAGTGCCACGGACCACTATGGTCCAAGGTGGTGGGTGCTGCGGGGCATAATTGTGGGCCCTACAGTTTGTGTCTCTCTGGCAGATGAACCCTAAAGACCAAAGTCTGTCTTAACCTTATCCAGTGGAGGAGATGCAGCCAGCCAGGCTGAGCTTGCTGTGATCTGCCCTCGGAGCTGTTCAGGTGGGGGCCAGGCCACAGTGGTGGTGCCTCCGCAAGGAAGTGATCTTGGATTGTTAGGGTTGTCTGGATATTCAGAACACCTGCTCAGAAAATGCATAGGTGGAGGCAGGCTGGGGGTGGGATGTTAGGAGGTGGATTCTTGGCATGGCCTCGTGGTTGTGAGCTTACCTGGGGATGGGGGTTACTCCTTCCGCCACTTTGACGTCTGGCTGCATGCCACCCCCACACCAGAAGGGCTGCTAGTCGTGGGGCACAGGGTTTCCTAACTCTGACCCTTGTGAGGAAGTGACGAGCAAGCCACCACCTCTCTGCCTTGGCAGGCCTCAACAGAACCGACACGGCAACCTGCAGGGTGGGAGCCTGGGTGGCCGCAGAGGAGGACTATCCTGTCTATGTCACCCTTGTCACGTGCCGGTCTGAAGGACAGAGTGGAAGTGTGCTGGGCCTTTCTGTGCCCGTGTCATGGCTATCTTTCCTGTCACATTCCCTGGCAGCAGCCCACCTCCTGGTGGGCCAGGGCAGCTCTCCCCCTCCCCCAAAGCGGGGTTGCCAAGAGTCTGCCCAGGAGAACCAGTGCCCTACCCAGGTTCCCCTTTCTCTCTGCCTGCAAGGACTCAGTGTGTCCCTTTTTTTTTTAAAGATTTTATTTATTTATCTTTAGAGGGGAAGGGAAGGAGAGAGGGAGAGAAATATCAATGTATGGTTGCCTCTCGTGAATCCCCTGCTGGGAACTGGCCTGCAACCCAGGCATGTGCCCCGACGGGGAATCGAGCCTCGATCCTCTGGTTCGCAGGCCCACACTCAATCCACTGAGCTCCACCTCAGTGTGTCCCTTCTTAACATAGGTCCTGGTGGCTTTGGAGATTCTCCTGAGAAGGAGAACATTAGAATCAGCCAGGGGCACTGGCGGACCTAAGATGGCCCTGCTTCCCAGGCTAAGAGCCAGGGCAGGTGCCTGAGTCCCAGCCTTTCCCACAGACCCTTGCCAGGAGGCTCAAAACACCCCTAACAAGGGTCGGGGAGGAGAATCACCCCCCAGTGATGCCAGGGCCCCGGCAGAAACTTGCCACCCAGGAACTTGCTCTTCCGCCCGTCTGTCTGGGAGCACCCAGCCTGTCCGCCGTTAGGTACCACCCTCGGGCCCACTCCTGAGGCTGGCTTGCTGGGCAGTCCAGCAGACACCCAGCTGGCCTTCTCAGCCTGGAGGCGCTCTGGCTGGGGAAGGAAGGCTCTACTGCCTTCAGACCCTCGTTCTGATGGCAGAGGGGACCCTGATCCAATCTGTGGGGAGCCCTGGGCCCTCATGAGGAAGGAAAACACAGGGTTCTCCTGAGAGGAGTCTCCATGGGAGGGGGAGTCCGAGTTGTGGGGGAAGGTGTAGGGCATGAGCCAAGTCCAAACGCAGAGTGACCTGTCCTCTTTCCTCTGGCCCCAGGCAACTGGCCCTGAAGGCCCTCAATGAACGACTGAAGAGAGTGGAGGACCAGTCCGTCTGGCCAAGCATGGATGACGATGAGGAGGCCGGGGCCAAGGTGGACAGTCCCCCGCCCTCAGACAAGGCCCCTGCGCTCTCGGGGCAGGGGGTGGCCCCGGAGCCCAGCCTGATTACCTTCGAGGCAGCTTCCCCGCAGCCGTAACCCCAGACCACCTTGAGTGTAGCCCCTCCTCTCCCGCGCCCCCCGACACCCTCTCAGCTCCTGTGAAGGGAGGGAAGATGGTCTGCTGGGGGCTTCCTCGGCCTTCTGCTATTTCTCGCCAACACTACCCAGGACTCTGGCTACCTGGTTCCAACTCCAGACAACCACTATGTCAGGCACGGGGCCTCTGAAGCATCAGCCATCTGAGGTAAGACTGCACCTTGGCAGGCTGCCCCAAGCAAGCGGCTGCAGGGACGCTAGTGCCACAGCTTCTGGGCCCGCCTTCACACCTGATGCTGCTTGCCGAGAGCCCCGAGCCAAGGCAAGGATCTGCCAAAACCCTTCTGGGGAGTCCAGCCAGCGTGGGGCCGCACGCCTCTGCCCACCCCCAGGAGGACTGTGTATCGGTCAAGATTCCAGTCCCCTCTGCTGTGGCCATGACTGTTTCCCGGCCAGGACGGTCGCAGCTCCCAGGGGTTTTCTACAGGACCATGCGGCGGGCAGCTGGGCCCAGCCGTGCAGTATCAATAAAGTGGTTCTTGGCGGTGCGAGTCCCGGGCTCTGTCAGACCGCCCTGCACAGCCCTCATCATGCTCAGCTGCAGAGCTAGACAGGGACTCTTGTTCCAGGGCTCGGGCCCTGTGGCCATGCCAGCTGGATAAGCGACCCACTGCCCCTCCTGTTCCCAGGCAGGGAAGCTGCCCAGGGAGCCGACGGCCGAGGGCTTCTCTGTAGGGAACTGGTCTCAGCCATGCTCATCTCCAAGATGAGCGTCCCTGTCCTATTGCTGTCCAGATCTGACCAGCACTGTGGGCAGCCAGGGGACTGAGAGGGCGCCCAGCCCCGCCTTAACAGTCACAGCATGGAGGCTTTCCAGAGCCCTCGGTGGCCTGGGGTGCTCAGCAGCCAAGCCTGGGGGCTTGCGTGCTGGGACAGCTTCAGCCCCTCAGCGAGCAGCCGGGGACAGAACCCCTGTTGTGCCCAGCAACCCCTTTTTCGTGCTGGTGGTGTCAGCAAGAACTCTCCCCAACCCTAGGCTATTGTCTCTCTCCGATCTTTTCAGTTACTTTTTTTTTATTTTGTTTTTTCTCCTGTAATTTTCTGAACATACAGATACAAGTATGAGTTGAGTTGCTGGGGAGCCGGTCTTGCAACCCCACTGTCATCAAGACACATGGTCCTTGAGCTCCTCTGGGGCGGCAGGGAGAGAAGGAAGGAGGGGCACTCCAGTGTGAGGAGCAAGCGCAAATGTCACACACAGGACGCCTGTCCCTGAGTGCCCCGGTGCCTGAAGTGTCCCTGCGATCTAGTCAGGTGACAGTCCAGGAGGTCCTGGCCCCATTTCCTATAGTGAGAGGCAAATCCAGGCTTCCAGGCTGAAAAGAGCTCATGGCTGAATCCTTTTGCGGTACAGATAGGCATTGCTCACCTGGTTCATGATGACCAAGCTGGTAATGACAGGGCACAGCACAGCCAGGTACCAGACTCCCCCAGTGACCGTGGCAGTGAACCAGAGTGAGCACATGCCCAACAAGAGGCTGGCACTACCCAGAAGGTAGCCTACTAGCCCAGAAGTGGCATGGTACAGCTTGAGCTTGGCCAGGGGCCATCGGGGCAGCAATTTGGGGTAGAGCAGCCCCACCCCACCTGAGCACTGAAGCACTGCCCACAGCACAGCCAGCAGCCCCAACCGCCCATGCCACGTGGCCAGGTGGGCTTTGCCAAGCTGTTCCTTGTGGAGGATGACAAGGCCCAAGCCCAGCAGTGCACACAGCAGGGCCAGCAGCTGCAGGACCCAGTGGCAGCGTGCTCGGCCCTTCCTCGAGAGGGAGCGCAGCAGTGAACTCTCGGGAGAGAAGACCAGCAGTGCCTCCGTCATCAGGAAGGAGAACTGGGGAGACAGGGATGGATGCTGAGAGAGCGCTACCCAGCAGAAGGGAAGAGAAATTTAGGTAACCTTCTAGGCTGCCAATCAGTCTGGGCAGATTTCCAGCCCCCCCCCCTTCTCTCCCCACTGACAAGAGTACCCGTTTGGTAGGGCAGGAGGGGAGAACTCCATCCGGAACAGAACATCTGCCCTGAGTAACCTGCCAGAGGCACCCCTCCATACTTCCATGCTGTTCTGAAATGACGTCTGCTGTTACCCAGCAAACACAAGGTATGAGATGTGGCACTTATAAATGATTCACAAGTTTGTTTCCCTGACACAGAGTGGATACAATTTCTTGGCAGACCTGGCCAAGCAGGTGCAGTGTGTCAGGGAAAATTAGATGCATCACTATAAGTTAAGGTAGGTAGAGAGAGGGAAGGGACACCTAAATTCATTTTCTAAACTTACTGCCTGGAGGTGGGTGAAGCCCCATTTTGCGTTTAAACAAATGCTATCCATTTGTCCTGGACCTTGAATACTCTGGTTCAGGGCCAAGCAGGATTTAGAGCATGCAGTTCCAACAATCGCACACCCCATCCCTCCAAACATATCAAGTGACTAAGGATTCAGAGGCCACCAGGGCTGTCACCCATACCTATGCTCCCTCCCAACCCTAAGAGCTGACCAGGTGCACTACTTACAGCAAGAGACATAAGCACAGGGTGCCAGGAGAACAGACCTGGAATGAGAAGAGGCTTTGTGAAGCTGGGGAAGAACCCAGCCGCACCAACGCCTACGGGCTGAGGAAGATGAGCAGTCCATCACCGCAGGCAGTGCTGCCAAAACGCAAGTCCCCCTTGCTGCAACAAGCTGACCCCATAGCCAGCTCCCTGGTCCCTCCTGGATCAGAAAGGCCATGTTTTTCCACTCCTCTAGCAGTCCCTCCCACCCGCTGCACTTTGCAAGAGGCAGCCAAGTGGAGCACCAAGGCAAGAAGAGAGAAGCCAGGTACTCCGGGCCTGGCCAGGCTGGCAGAGCTCCCACACTCATTTACTCCATCCCACTTGTCCCTCCAGGATAGCATGTCCCTCAGCCAGCCAGGCCTTTCCCAGGAGTCAGGCCCAATAGTTCTTACTGCTCCTGCTCCCCAGGAAAAGTAGCACTTTACTTCTCAGAAGTTAATTATTACTTATACTTACTGGAGCCAGGCCTGGCAAGCACAGCCACAAAGATGGTGAAGCCTAGGGCCACAAGATGGGCAGCAGCCCCGGAGGCGGTGCGTAGAGCTCGGTAGATGTGTGACTCGGTCTCCATAGAAAGGGCCATGGTCAACCAGGCCGGTGGTTGTAGCCTGAAAGCATAGTAGAGTAAGCAGGGGTCACAAATGCCCGAGTTCCACTCCTCTCACTGAAGTAAGCGTTGCAGGGCAGGTATGCCACTCTCTTCCAAGAAGTGGAGGTAGGAAGGGATGCTACCAAGACAGGCACCAGCAATAAGCGAGGACCGCTATCCTGTCAGTATGTACCTGCATCTGAACTGGCACAGACGACTGACCCACCTTCCAGGTAGGATGCGCAAAGCCGTGTAATAGACTACAAATCCCAGCGTGCACCACGCTGTCGCCAGGCGGGAGCACTAGCTGATAGGACGTGAAGCACTACGGGAAGTGTGGTTCCCAGCTGCGACCAGATTGCAGCCTGAATCCCTTCGCGCGCAGCCTCCTCACGTGCTGCTAGCATGCTGCCCCTCCACGCTAGGGATTCGCCTGCCTCACCCGCAGCGCCGACCGTACGCGCTGACTTCCTCTGGAGAAAGCGGGATACTCGGGACTCTGCCGCGCGCCGCCGCTCCGTCAGGGAGCCGCTTCACTTCCGGGTGTGAAGACTACCCGCCCAGGACTTCCTGAGACGAGCCCCCTCCGCAGCCCCGCTTCTGAGGCGCGCTACGCAAGCGCTGTTGAGCAGTCTGCTTCAAGGGTGTCTGAGTGCGCAGGCGTGCTTGATCGAGAGCGGGGAGGCCTTGGAGCTTTTTCTGAAAGGTGTTTCCAGAAGCCAGAGCGCTACGATCTAAGGTCCTGGGGCCCCGTAGCGCCATGGGCAGCGGCTGCCGCATTGAATGCATATTTTTCAGCGAGTTCCACCCCACGCTGGGACCCAAGATCACCTATCAGGTGACATCGGGCTCGCAGGGTTGGGGGGAGGAAATAAGTACGCTTTCGGGAGCTCAGCCGGCTGTGTGGAAGCAGTGCTCACGCAAGCCCGCTACTTCTTCATTCACGGAAAATATTGAACCGAGAGGATTCTCAGACCCGCGTCCCAGGGTCCTGGCTTGGCGGAGCAGACAAACATCTCATAGACAGTGATTGTGGGAAATCGGTCTGTGGGGATCCAGGGAAGGGATCTCGTGCCAGGTCCCACGAGAGGTCGGAGTGGGTGGTCCATTACTGTTCCTGAGTGCATAGGAATTTAGCTGAGTGGAGAGAGATTGTACCAGGTAGAGGGAGCGGCATATGCAAAAGCCTGGAGTCAAGTGAAAACATATCATATATTTAAAAGCTAAGCAGTAGTAGGCCTGAGCTGATGGGAGAGGGAACGGCTGGAGAAGAGAGCTTAAGTCATGGGGGATTTCCTCTTTGCTCTGACAAGTCCTGAGGTCTGCTAAAGAGCCTTCTGCAACTCCACTCCCCAGGTTCCTGAGGACTTCATCTCCCGGGAGCTGTTTGACACTGTCCAGGTGTACATCATCACCAAGCCAGAGCTGCAGAACAAGCTCATCACTGTGTGAGGCCCTAGCCAAGGAGATCCTTCCCGGGAGGAGTGGATGGGCTTGGGAGTGGGGGAAGCCTGACTCTGTTCCCACTTGTTTTCTCATCTAGCACAGCCATGGAGAAGAAACTGATAGGCTGCCCTGTGTGCATCGAGCACAAGAAGTATAGCCGCAATGCCCTGCTCTTCAACCTGGGCTTTGTGTGTGATGCCCAAGCCAAGACCTGCGCCCTTGAGCCCATCGTCAAAAAGCTGGCTGGCTACCTGACCACACTGGAGGTCTGCAACACAATAGGCTCGGGTGGATGGGCAGGCCGGCTTGGGGAAAGCATTCACATGTCTCCAAAGCCCTCCAGACCTAGGAACCTGCCAGGGAAGGATGCTAGCTGGGGGTCCTGGGGTGTGCCCACCATGCTATCCATGCTCCATCCAGCTAGAGAGCGGTTTCGTGTCAACGGAAGAGAGCAAGCAGAAGTTGGTGCCCATCATGACCGTCTTGCTGGAGGAGCTAAATGCCTCAGGCCGGTGTACTCTGCCCATCGGTATGCCCCAGCCTCTGCAAGGACAGCTGAGGGTGTAGAAGGGGTGGGAAAGTGACAGGGGAAGGTGAGCCCAGCCAAGGACAAGCTTCATGAACAAATTCATGGCCAGGAAATAGTCATGAGCTGAGTTAATGATGTCCAGCATCCTGTGTATGCTGGGGCTGGGACCGGGGAGGCCAGCAGAGCCATGTTCCTTCCCCTCTCTGGGCCTCAGTCTGTCACTTTATAAAAGGGGAAGATTGGCTCCACCCAGAGCCACCTGCCTGCCTCAAGGTTTGCTGGGAGAACTGGATAATAACTGAGGCCTCTTAGAAGAGAGCACTGAGAATATGGGTGGGACCCCCTGCAGATGAGTCCAACACCATCCACTTGAAGGTGATCGAGCAGCGGCCCGACCCTCCTGTGGTTCAGGAATATGATGTGCCTGTCTTTACCAAGGACAAGGAGGATTTCTTCAACTCACAGTGGGACCTCACCACACAACAGGTGTGCTGTCCCTCCCTGGGCATCACCACGTGGGGCTGTCTACCTCCCTGACCTCACCCAGCCCCTCCTGACCCTGCCCTGCCCAGATCCTGCCCTACATTGACGGTTTCCGCCACGTCCAGAAGATCTCAGCCGAGGCAGATGTGGAGCTCAACCTAGTACGCATCGCCATCCAGAACCTGCTGTGAGTGGGGCAGCAGTCATACCCAGGGTGGGAGCGCCAGCCAGGAAAGAGCCCTGGGGCCTTGGGTGTGGGAAGGCATGGTCCTCAGAGGCTAAGCACAGCGCTCTCTCCCAGGTACTATGGTGTTGTGACCTTGGTGTCCGTCCTCCAGGTGGGTGAGTCTGGGCTCTGGTTCCGTGGAGAGTGGGTCGTGTGGTTGGGCCAGACTCAGGCTGTGTCAGATGTCCAAGCCTCTCACTCAGGCCCCTGTGCCTCCTGCTGCCTGTCCTCCAGTACTCCAATGTGTACTGCCCGACACCCAAGGTCCAGGACCTGGTAGATAACAAGTCCCTGCAAGAGGAGTGTCTATCCTATGTGACTAAACAAGGTATTGGTGGGCTCTAGGGAGGCCATCTCGGGAAGGGCAGGTCCACCCGGAGAGCTGACTCCTGGTGCCCACAGGGCACAAGAGGGCCAGCCTCCGGGACGTGTTCCAGCTGTACTGCAGCCTGAGCCCTGGCACTACTGTCCGAGACCTCATCGGCCGCCACCCACAGCAGCTGCAGCGCGTTGATGAACGGTCAGAAGGGGGTTCCCTGGGACATGAAGGGTGTGTCTGAGGGCAGATATACCCTTTCTGTCTCTTTGGAGCCCTGGGCTAGAGAGAAAGCAGGGGTTTGCGGTTGAGCAGAACCGTGGGCCCCATTAGTCCAGGCAGGCTTCCTGAAGGGGATGGGTTCGGAAGCCAGTCTGGTCACTGAGACAGAATTGGAGGGGAGGCTGCAGGAAAAGGTTGGCCTGGTAGAAGAAAGTGGCCAGGACATCACCCCCCTCTCCCTCGACATGCGCCCCAGGAAGCTGATCCAGTTCGGGCTTATGAAGAGCCTCATCCGGAGACTGCGGAAGTACCCTGTGCGGGTGTCTCGGGAGGGGCGGAGCCACCCCGCCCGGCTTTACACCGGCTGCCACAGCTACGACGAGATCTGCTGCAAGACAGGTAGAGGCCGGCAGGACAGCCGGTTTGGGGTAAGGGCAGGGTGGCCAAGGGAGCTGACCTCACCTCCACCCCCCAGGCATGAGCTACCACGAGCTGGATGAACGTCTGGAAAACGACCCCAACATCATCATTTGCTGGAAATGAGGCTGCTGTGGGGCTGGACGCAGCTGCAGCTGCTCTCTCCTGCTAAGCCCTGCCTGGTGCTTGAAGGCCAGACCACCCTGTCTCACTGTTGACCCTCACTTCTGTCAATAAAGTCAAACATTTCAACCTATTTGACTGAATACCACCTCTGAGCCAGCCACTAGAGAACCAGCCGTGAGTGAAATAGCCAGGTTCCTGGCCCCCTTGGAGCGCCATCTGGTGGTCAGAGCCGGCAATGGACAAGTAAATGGGCATGCTACTTGTCAATAAAAATGTAAATAAAGTCAGGACGCTGCGATGAAGAGTAGGTTGGGATGGGAGCCGGAGCTGCTCTGGAGTTGATGCGCAAGGAGGGCCTTGCTGAGGTAGCTTAAACGGAGCCCTTAAGGAGGAAGTGTTCCAGGGAACAGGTGCAGAAGCTCTGAAGCAAAAAACACTTAGGGGTGTGTGAGGAGCCCAAGGGGAGGTCCGTGGGGCTGGAACATCAGAGGCAAAGGGTGGAGGAGCAAGAAACAAAGTCATGAAATAGGAGAGGGAATAAGAGCCTGATACTTCAAGCTGCTGGCGAGCTACTTTATATGTAGTATTTTGAAGGCCAGAGGCAGCCGTAGAGTGACCCTCAAGTAATGTCTCATGTACACCTTTTTAACAATCCAGTAAGAAGGCTCAGCCCTGGCTGGTATGGCTCAGTGGATTGAACGCCTGCCTGCGAACTAAAGGGTCTGGAATTCAATTCCCAGTCAGGCCACATGCCTGGGTTGCAGGCCAGGTCCCCGGGTGGGGGCACGCGAAAGGCAACCACACATTGATGCTTCTTTCCGTCTCTTTCTCCCTCCCTTTCCCTTTCTCTAAAATAAGTAAAATCTTTTACACAAACAAACAAAAAAAAAAGGCTCAGCAGTGACTTCCTGCATGGTGACGGCAGCCTGGAATAGGATGGAGAGAAGTTGGGGCCCTGCGTGGTATGTTGGGGGCCCAGCCAACTTCCAGGGCTGGGCACTGGAGGTACTGGAGCGAGGGATCCCTGGACGGGAGTCTGGGTGCCGGCCAGCCTGGCGCAGCCCCGTGAGACCAGGTCGGGGTGGCGGATTTGACCTCGCACCTAGGCCACAGGAGTCGCACTCTGGAGACCCTTGATCCGCACATGGTTGTGAGGGAGGCAACTTGAGAAACCCAATAAGGTTGTTGTCCGAAGCCCAGCTAGCGAGGACCCGCGTGGCCTCGGGCAGGGGCGGGGCCCAGGCCACACTGCGCAGACGCAGGAGCTAGCCGCTTCCATGGCAGCGAGGCTCACGCGCCCCAGCAGCTCCGCAACTGTCGCGTCCCAGACTTCTGCTCCTCAGGACGCCCACCTCTGCGCCGGCTGCTGCCCTGGGGTCAGCCGAACCTCGTTTTCTCTGTCCCAGGCCCCGCCATGGGCGACCTGGAGCTGCTGCTGCCCGGGGAGGCTGACGTGTTGGTGCGGGGACTTTGCAGCTTCCCGCTGCTGGAGATGGGCTCTGGAGGGTGAGGCAGCTGAATCAAGGGGCAGGCAGAGTCATGGGGTCAGAGGCCTTGAGTGGGGGGAGTTCCGACATTGGAGGGAGGGGTTACCCAGCATGGAGGGGCCCCCAGGTAGGAAGGTAAAGCTCCCCGAAATACAGGCATACAATCCCGAGCCACCCGCCCCCCACCCGGCCCCTCAGGATCAGGTTACATTGTCATGGGACTCAGCCCCCACCCCGGTCCCACTGCACGCATGTGCACACACACACCCCCTCCCTGGGGCAGGTGGAGCCAGCAGCATGAGAACCTGGAGAAGCTGAACATGCAGGCCATCCTTGATGCCACGGCCAGCCAGGGCGAGCCCATCCAGGAGCTGCTGGTCACCCACGGGAAGGTATGCTGCCTTCCCCCGCTCCACCACTCTACCCCTGGGGCTGTTCTTCCCTCCATGGTACACCTGTCCTCCCCGGAGGAGGAGGGGGAGGAAGAGTGGGTGATACCTTTGATTTTGCACCCCTATTGGACACAACCCTAGCATGCCAGGCCAGGTGCAGAGTGTGGGGTCACTACAAAGATAGTCACGGGTCCTAGAACAGCCAAGACTGCGGAGTAAGGGCCCAGGTTCCAAAGGCATTCCTGAATAGACTTTCAGGCTGGAGGGGGCCCCACCGAAGTGGGGGTGGGACTCTGGTGTGGAAGGAGGCAGCCTTCCCGTTATGAGAAAGAAGGAGTTAGAAACCAGGATTGGCTTGGTTGGAACTTGAGCCAGGAGGTGGCACCAGTAGATGACGTGAGACATCACTTGACTAAAGGGTTCCTCTGCAAGGAAAAGGGGGGAGTCCCCTCCTGGGTGGAGTTGGAATGGGGCCCTGTGAAGGGCCCTAGCCAAGGGTGAGGCCAAGGTGCACAAGAGCCTTAGAAAGCCAGAAGACAAGGACCAGAGGGAGGGCCTGCACAGAAGGGCTGGTCTGAGAGGTACCTGAATGGGGGCAGAGAGGGCAGGGGCACACATACAAGGGGAGCCAGGCAAGGACCAGTCACAGGAGGCATGGGGGTACCCACAGAGATGTTGGGGACAGCTAGAAATGAAGGTCAAGGTGCAGGGGAGAGGTCAGGAAGGTATTCATGGGGTATAGGAGAGTCTAGAGGCCCAGGGGAATTTGAGGAGAGCTGGGCTAGGATGAGCCAGGGATGGAAAGGTTGCCAGGCCGAGGTAGGTCTTCTCATTCCTGTCCTTTCCTCTCCCCTCGAAGATTCCAACACTGGTGGAGGAGCTGATAGCAGTGGAGATGTGGAAGCAGAAGGTGTTCCCTGTGCTGTGCAAGCTGGAGGACTTCACGCCCCAGAACACGTTTCCCATATACATGGTGGTGAGCTGACCCGCTCTGCACCCCATGCCTGGGGTCAGAGGACTCTGGACTGGAGAGGATAGCTGCTAGTCCCCACCCCCCATCAGTAGCCCCAGACCTGTCC
Source organism: Sturnira hondurensis (assembly GCF_014824575.4). Classification (NCBI taxonomy): domain Eukaryota; kingdom Metazoa; phylum Chordata; class Mammalia; order Chiroptera; family Phyllostomidae; genus Sturnira; species Sturnira hondurensis. The sequence goes on from NW_028079127.1 coordinate 19,295,759, forward strand.
TCCTCTCTATCTGCCAGGTACACCACGAGGCCTCCATCATCAATCTCCTGGAGACTGTGTTCTTCCACAAGGTGAGGCACCAGTCCTTCCCACTGGCTACTGCCCCAGGCCAGGGCCTGGCAGCAAGGGGGGTTGTGTCTGGGGAGGGGGACATCAGAGAGAATGTTTCCCCTCCACCTGAGTCCAGGAGGTGTGTGAGTCAGCAGAGGATACTGTCTTGGACCTGGTGGACTACTGTCACCGCAAACTGACTCTGTTGGTGGCCCGGACTGGCCATGGTGGCCCCCCAGAGGAGGAGGAGTCCCAGAATAGCACCCCCATGCAGGTGGGCTGAGGTTCCCTGGGGTTGGCAAGGGCTAGACCCAGGCTCCCCGTGGCCTGAGCACCACGTGCTCTGCAGGAGCTCCAGAAGCAGGCAGAGCTGATGGAGTTTGAAATCGCGCTGAAGGCACTCTCAGTGCTCCGATACATCACTGACTGCGTGGACAGGTGGGCTCCCCTGCCTGGTCTGGGATCAGCGGTGGAAGACTGGGAGCCTGAGCCTGTCACCTCTGCTTATCTCTCACCACCCCCATTCCTAGCCTTTCCCTGAGCACCCTGAGCCGCATGCTTAGCACCCACAACCTGCCCTGCCTCCTGGTGGAACTGCTGGAGCACAGTCCCTGGAGCCGGAGGGAAGGAGGTAAGGTCCTCCTCCTCCTGCCTAAGCCTCGGCTTCCAGGATTGACAGGGATGGGCAGTGTACACCCAGGAAGACAAACTCTGCCCCTAGCCCACAGAGGACATCAGGATGGCTTGCCAGATGTGGGCCTAGACCTAGACTCTGCAGCAGGCAGGACTGAGAACTGCTACCAAGGACCCGCCGTGCTCAGGAGCAAGCAGCACTGCAGCATGGGCTAGTCCTGTGCCCAGGGCAGCGGTCAGTCCCCAAGCGCATGCAGCTGGCTCACTCGCAGAGCTTGCAACGCCTGCACCCACTATACTGGTTCCTCCCCACAGGCAAGCTGCAGCGATTTGAGGGAGGCTGCTGGCAGACAGTGGCCCCCGCAGAGCAGCAAAAGCTGAGCAAGCTGGACGGGCAGGTGTGGATTGCCCTGTACAACCTGCTGCTGAGCCCTGAGGCCCGGGCCCGCTACTGCCTCACAAGCTTTGCCAAAGGACAGCTACTCAAGGTGGGGACTCCTCCCATACCACCCCCACAGTCCCAGGGCTGCTCCTACCCCATCCCTGCTGTTTGCGTTTGCCCCACCCCACCTCAGCCCTAGTCCTATTTCCAGACCTTGGCCCTCAAGTAACACAGCAGTTAGTGGGATGTGGTCCCCCAAGGCACCCCTCAGCCCAGCCCAGGCCCTCCCTGTCTCCTGACCTTCTGGCCAGCACCATTTCACACTGGCCTCCCCTGTACACCCTTGCAGCTCCAGGCCTTCCTCACAGACACACTGCTCGACCAGCTGCCCAACCTGGCAGACCTGCAGAGCCTCCTGGCCCACCTGGCCCTGGCTGAACCCCAGCCCCCTAAGAAGGACCTGGTGTTTGAACAGGTAGGCACCAGGAAGTTAGCTGCTTGGGACCACTGCCCACTTTGCCAGCTCCTCCCTGCCACTCTCTGCTTCTCTCCCCCAGATCCCAGAAATCTGGGAGCGGCTGGAGCGAGAGAACAAAGGCAAGTGGAAGGCTATTGCCAAGCACCAGCTGCGGCATGTATTCAGCCCCTCAGAGCAGGACCTCCAGCAGCAGGCCCGAAGGTGAGGCCTGCTGAGCTGGCAGACAGTGTGGAATGGATGGGGAAGGCACGAGCATGGGTGGGGTGCTCCTGCGCCCCCGCCCACCAGGCCCAGACAGGCCCTCCTGACCCTTTACCCAGGTGGGCTGACACCTACAGACTAGACGTGCTAGAGGCAGTGGCTCCGGAGCGGCCCCGCTGTGCCCACTGCAGAGCAGAGGCCTCCAAGCGCTGCTCACGGTGCCAGAAGGAGTGGTACTGTTGCAGGTGAGGGTGTCCCAGGACTTGGGTCCCTAAGCCCCACCCTCACACCCCCCATGAGCACTGCATCCTCACTGGCCCACTTGCCTGCAGGGAGTGCCAAGTCAAGCACTGGGAAAAGCACGGAAAGACTTGTGTCCCAGCAGCCCAGGGTGACAGAGCCAAGTGAAGGCTGCAGCTGCTGAAGGCCGACCACCGCCACCCTCGGGAACTCAGCCTGGCCTCTGCTAGAGCCCCCACCTCCCAGGTGGAGCGGGCAGGCAGAGCTGAGAGGCAGTCCAATCTCCCCCAGCGAAGCACTCCCCCGTTTCCTGCCCCACCCAGCGGGGTAGGCTTAGGGCGCTGCCTCAGCTGGGGCAGGCTGTGGGCTGGGCAAGGGGAGAGGGTGAGGGCGAGGGCCGGATGTGGGGACCCTCTTCCTCTTGCACGGTAAAGTTGGCCTCCAGAAACCTGCCTGTCTCCGCATGGCCCTTTGCACACTCTCTTCGTCGTGAGGGGGAGGGGAGTAGCTCTCGGGATGAAGAGAGGGAAGGACAGGGAGGGCGGGGACTCAGAGAGAGTCCCCCACCGCTGCCCCCTCCGCCCCTCTCTGCCTGTGGGGCGACACAACCCTAGCGCCCAGGTTTCCATTGCACGGCTCTCTCCCACTGCTCTGCCGCGATCTCTGGGGCGGTGCTGCATCGAGACCCGCCCCGAGGTCCTGCCCGCCCCGCGATTGCTCGTTCCCAGAACTGGCCGAGCCCGAGCCAACCAACCGGGCCATGTCCACTGAGCCTGAGCTCATTGAGCTGCGGGAACTGGCCCCCGCAAGGCGCGCCGGCCCGGGTCGCACCCGTCTGGAGCGCGCCAACGCGCTGCGCATCGCACCGGGCACAGCACGCAACCCAGCAAGGCAGCCAGTCCTGGGCCGCGGCCACCGCTTCCAGCCTGCGGGGCCCACCACACACACGTGGTGCGACCTCTGTGGCGACTTCATCTGGGGCGTCGTGCGCAAGGGCCTGCAGTGCGCGCGTGAGTAGCAGCCCCACGCACTGTTGAGAGCTAAACGGGTGGTCAAAGGGCGGCACTGTCGCTGACAGACAAGTTGCGACGGAGAGGGTAGGCTGGGACGTCCCTGAGGACCAGGTCCGTTACCCTGACCCCATCAGGGAAGGGAGCAAGGGCACGTTTTATGTCCTTGCCACAGTGCACCTGTGTTTGGGGCACAGCTGGGCCGAGGCAGTTACCTGTGAATTCCAAGGTGCTGGTTTCAAGTTGCAAATCTTTAAAGTACCTTGGTCCTTTTTGAGAAAGGCTTTGTGCCTACCAGTCTCTTAAGTCCGAATTTTCAGGCCTGCCCCTTCCCAAAGATTCACTAACCATGTCCCCTCCCAGAATCCCTTGAGGGGACTTACCCACCTATGGGAGGAGGCCTGGAAAACGTTAGTACCTTGGGTGGGCCCCCTGCAAGCAGGAATTTTGTTTTCTTCATATAGCAAATACCTATCACAGACCAAGTCAGCTAGGCGCTACAGCATAAAACACAGCCACACACCCAAGGCCCTTCTGCCCTCTCTGGTACCAGCAGCAAGCTGGTAGAGCAGAGGTTGCTCTCCATGCCAGCTGCAATCACTTGGGATGCTCTTATAGCCATCCAAACCCCTCTGCTTGGACCCTCCTTCGGACCCGCTGAATCACTCACTGGGAGTGTACTCGCGATTTTTAAAAGCATCTTTCGAATACGCAGCCTGGGCTGCAAACCACTGCTCTAGACCATTTACGAACTGAAGGAAGGCGTTCTAGGCCTGCCTGCCTGTGTGTGCATGGAGACCTGCTCATTCGGCACAGGATTCTGTCCTGCATTCAGCTGGGAGGAGACACAGATGTGACAGAATACAAAGTATGAACTAGGGCTGGGACGTTGCAGTGTTCCAGAGAAATAAAGTGGCCATGGAAATTAAAAAAACCAAACCACAAACCAGGACAATTTCCATGTGTATCAGAGGCGGAAACAGGGAAGAAATGGAAGATGAGCTGGGGCTTCTTGCCTCATACAGCTGGGAGAATAGTAGCAATCTTCGCTGAGATGAGGAACTCCGGCGAGGGTATGGTGTGGTGGAAGAAAAGGGAGTTAAATTTCGGCCATGTTGGGTTGGAATGTCTGTTAGACACCCGAGTGAACATACCGACACATAGGGTTTGGTCTGAGGGTAGAAGTCAGTGGTGGAAGCCTTGGAGCTGGAGTGGGGTGAGCACCCAGAGCAGGAGACTGCACCCCCGGGACACTCTGCCATTAGATGTGGGAGTTGAGACAGAAGGAAAGGAGCTCAGCAGGAGCTGTGGGGAAGCAGGAGGAAACCGAGGTTGTGGGAGCCCCTCAGAACCGACGGGAGCAGCATCAAATGTTGCTGAGGAGGTGAGGATGGAGAAAGGACCGCGGGATTCGGCGGCGTTCGGGTTGCTGAGGACCCTGACCAGGGCAGTTTCCTGGAGGGAGGGGCAGGCCTGACTGCAACGGGTGGGGAGAGTGAAGGCCAGGAATGCGTGCGTGTAGATCAGAGATGATCGTTTTGGTCCGAAAGGAGTACAGACAGATAACAGCTCAAGCGGGGCACGGGTTAAAGCACTGCTTTTCCCTTCAAGGGCAGAGGACAGGGCTGACAATGTGGAAGAGGTAAATTCTGCCCCAGGCGCTGGAGCTCCAACTGTGGAGCCGGCCTGGATCCTTAACCGCCTGAGGCCTTCCTGCCGGTTTCCAGACCCGGGGAGGAGCGGGGGCGGGGCGGGGGGGGGTGTCTAACACTAGAATCTGTGTAGCAGTGGGCGGGAACATGGCCTCAAGGGCAGTTAGGCAGAGCCCAGCGGTCAACGTCCTTCACCCTGGGGCTTCTCTTCCATCCCTGGGACACCTCTTCCATCCCTGGCACACTTCTCGAAGGCAGCCGGAGCAATATGCCTCACGGGCAGGCCTCTCTGCAGATTGCAAGTTCACCTGCCACTACCGCTGCCGTGCGCTCGTCTGCCTGGACTGCTGTGGACCTCGGGATTTGGGCTGGGAACCGGCACTGGAGCGGGACACAAACGTGGTGAGTTTGGGACAAGGGGGCCCTACAGGCGAGGAGCGGCCCCATCTCGGGCATAACCTGGGGGTGGCCCACCACTCGACATGAGCGTTCTAACAGCGGATTTCCCCGCGGCAGGGGGCTAACCGCGCGCAGGCTCGAAGGGGTTCCGTGAGTGCTGCTGCCTCCAAGCGGATTGCCCAAATCGCCCAGGCTCGGTGCCCGCGCAATTTCCGCACCTTTCCGCATCCGGTCCTACGGCCACGCTGGTGCACATGCGCACAGGCGCGCGTGCTCCCACTTGTTCCCTAAAGGACCTGGGACCTGGGGGCGGAGCTGAGCTGAGCTGCCAGGGCGGTGAGATCATTCCCCACGACTCGGGGCGTGTGGCCCCGCCCCTCAAAGTTTCTCCACCAATGAGACGAGGACAAGATAGACCCTGCTGGCCAGGTTTCAGTGTTAACGTTTGCCGCGCGGACATTGGTCCCGGCGCACGCGCACACGGGCGCGCGCTCGCACTTCGGGCGGTGGTTGGCGGCTTCGGGCGTCCAGGGCTCGGTGAGCTAGCTGGCTAGCTAGCTGGCTGGTGGGCTTGGCGATGGGCGAGGCGCCCGTGGGGACGCCTTCTTTCGAGATGACCTGGAGCAGCACGACAAGCAGTGGCTACTGCAGCCAGGAGGACTCGGACTCGGAGCTCGAGCAGTACTTTACTGCTCGTACCTCGCTGGTGCGCCGGCCGCGCCGGGATCAGGTGGGGACCTGAGATTGCGGGCGGGGCGGAGGGCCGGGGGCGGTCACTGGTACTCCGCCCCTCCCCGGTAAGGTTACGCACTAGGAAAGTTTGCGGGCAGCCCCGCGCTCCCGTCAGCGTGGGTACCGGACCTGTCGGGGGCCAGCCCCTGTGTCAGCTCAGCGTGTTGGTCCTGGGTGCCCAGGCCTTACTCTCTGTCACAGACCGGTTGAACCAGGGGAAGCAGCTACGTGGCTTGAGGTAGACCAGGGACGGGCATTAGCCATCTATGACTAAAGCCGACTACGCAGTCTGGACTAGGACCTCAATTTCCGCCTTCGGGGGCTCCCTCCCGCTCTGGGAAGAAGCCGGGAGGAGGAAATGGAGAGGGAGGAGTCCTCGCCGGGAATTGAGAAGTGTTTTTAGGAAAGAGGCAGGGCATGGTCTGCACCCTTCCATACGCACCCCTGGATGGAGCCAGCTGAGTCTCCACCTCTTGCACGTCCTGGCCTGTCACCAGCTGCTGGAATGTGGAAGATTCTGATCCCCACTCTGGAGTGAATCCGGAGTGCCAGCTTTGGGAGCACATACACTGACATTGGAGCGGATCTGGAGATAAGGGGTTTAGAAATGGATGGAAAGGAAGCCTCCTCTTGGACTGTAAGCATCCAGGAGCACTTTATCCACAAGAGGTGGGGGAAGGCTAGATTGTAAAATACCTGAGGAGGGGTCGAGAGAGAGGGGTTACTTATCCAGGAGCTGCTGTGCCTCTTGGCATCTCCTAGGTGTCCCCTTGCTCAGAGACCTCTGTGCTGTGTGCCATGAGTGTGGCTGCCAGGCTCAGATGACTGACTGTTCTGGAACTGGCACAACCCAGGGAGCACCGTAGTCAGAGCATCAGAAAAGACACAGGGACTGTAAGGCTCTGCACCTGGCAGCAGTGTAGCAGAATTCCTTACATGAGCCAAGAGAAGGGAGCTGTAGTTTTTTTTTTTTAAGATTTTGCTTATTTTTTTTTAGAGAGAGGGGAGGAAGAGAGGAAGGAGAGGGAGAGAAATATCAATGGGAGAGAGAGACATTGATCAGGTGCCTGATCAGGTTCCTGACCAGGAACTGAACCTGCAACCCAGGCATGTGCCCTGACTGGGAATCAAACCAGTGACGTTTCGTTTTGCAGGATGTCGCCCAACCAACTGAGCCATACTGGTCAGGGCTGGATATTTGTTTAGATGAAAATTTTGTACTTCAAAAGCTCGGCCCAGAGCTTGTAGGCAAGATTTGAGTGTGGATCCCTGAAATTTTCTCTGTTCCTCAGGCCTGAGCCATTTTCCATTGTGGAAAGATGAGAAAACCACAAGACACTAACCAATTAAAAGGAGGCTAGGGAGTCCCAAGTTTTATGTAAAGTAAAACCATCAGTCACTATGGACAGTGGGAGAGTGGAGAGTTGGTTGCTATGGTGCAGGGATGGGAATTCTATGGTTCTGCTGTGCATCCCTCTGGGATGGTGGTTGGAATCCTCCTCCACTTTGGAACTGTAAAAAGAAACTTCCTCCTCTGAAATCCTGGTAGGACAGTCCAGTGCCTCCAGTCCATGTCCCTTGTTTCATGAGTAAATAAGCCGAAGGAGCTTCACCAGGAGAAGGAAAGGGGCTGGAACTGAGGTCACTGCCTCCCAGTCAGGGGGGCCCTGAACAACCTGGGAAGGGAAGAAGAAAGAGCAAGTTTTCTCACTCCCAGGCTGGAGCTCAGAGCCATCACAAGTAAGGGAAATAAGTTACTGCCATTCCTGTGCCTACCCGGACTGTGAACAGAACTCTCTCCCTTCCTGCCCTGGCACTAGGGCCTGCCAAGCTTTCCTCCTGTCCCTGGCACCCCTCTCGCCCTGGCACTCCTCCCTGGGGCACTGCTTCCTGTCCCCAGCCTCTCCTTGGGCCTGAACACACCCTCTCTTTATTCCTGGCCTCCAGCTGTCTGTTACCCCCATTTTCCAGAGCCCACAGCATTTGTTCTTACTAGTCTGATGGGTTTCCCACCGTCCCCAACAACATTAGTGCTAGTTTAGTTTTCACTGCTCTGTGCTCTTCTCCACCCAGGAGCCCTTTAGAAACTTGTGGAAGCAAAAAAAAGCTTCATTTCCCAACCCTCCCCCAATATTGGAGTCGCAATCTTAATCCTCAGCACCATGGGCTTGCTGGCTGCTGAATGGCAGCGGGTTCTCAGTGAAGAGCATACTGCTGTGGGCTCCACCCTATGTTCTCATCTGTCTCCCTGATTTGTCCCCATCAGATGATTTAAACTTAGGGGCCTCCAAAGCAGCAGTCAGAGAGAAGCTTGGCTGTCCTGGGCACAAGGTTATTCTATCAGAGACCTTCTGGCGACAACTCCCTTGGGACTCCGGACAAGGCATTAGTCAGCTGTGATGTCAGCTTTGTCTGTGACCCTCCCATTCCAACCAGGCCTATTTGACCTCAACAGGAAAGGAAGTAAGGCTGACGCAATGGGATTGAGGCAGTTGGGTAGAAGAACGTTCTTCAGTGCCCTGAATGCCCCGGTCTGGTCGTTACTCCACCTTTCTGACAGAATCCAATTCCAGGGGAAGTGGGGGAGGGGCTGCACGGCAGAACTACAATTTTTGCACTGAACACCCACACAGCAGGGAGGAGGGGCACAAACCTGCCTGCTTGGTGCTCATGGGGCAAGCTCGTTCAGGAGGCTACCTGTGCAGCCCGGGTCAAGAGCAAATGGGATGTCCCTGGTTCCTCACAATGTCTGGGACAAGTCGGGCTGGCCCCAAGGCCTCTTACCAAGGGGCATTCATGTTGGAGAGGCTGCCCTTCCCCTCCTGCCCGCTGGTGGCTGGGCTCCGGGTGCGCAGCAGTCATCACACTTTTCACCCTACCGTGGGTCATGGCCATTTGCCAGGGCAGAGTGGCCAAGCGGGCTGCCTTCTCCAGGACACACGCCACCCCATCTAACTAAAGTGCTGGGACCAGGCTGAGCAGTTGAGAGGTAGTTGTGCTGTACACAAGAGCCCTTCCTCAGATCCTTCCCTCTTTTTCTGGCCCCAGACCTTGTACCTGCAGTTGCCTTGGTTTTAAGGTACCTTTAGGGCCTTGCCCGGACTTGTACCCCATCAGGGGGCAGAGAGTAGCCCAATGATTCTGCCTTTGCTGTCTCCATCCATAGCATAGAGAACCAGGTGCAGTGATGGGCGCCTCTCCTCAGGCTCGAGCTCTGTCAGTTTCCAAAGTCCACCCAGGGGCCGTTTTTCAGAGCGGCCCATCCAGGGCTCACCATTCTGCTTGAGCCACGTGTGGCGGTAGGATGGGTTGCTTAAGAGTCTGTGCTGGCCTGTCTTTCAGGATGAGCCTGTGGAGTGGGAGACACCTGACCTTTCTCAGGCTCAGATTGAGCAGAAGATCAAGGAGTACAATGGCCAGATCAACAGCAACCTCTTCATGAGCCTGGTGAGCCGACAGCCTGGGAAGGGAGGTAGAGGAAGCCAGGAATCCAGCTGTGTGCCTGACGCCCAAGGGGTCACAGTGGGTGGGCCCAAGCAGTGGTTTATTCACACCCAGCCTAGTCCCATGGGGAATGGCAGCACCCAAATCTGTTCCTTCTCACTGGAACCTAGTCATGGTTCGGTTCTGTCCTCCAGAATAAGGACGGCTCCTACACAGGCTTCATCAAGGTTCAGTTGAAGCTGGTGCGCCCTGTCTCAGTACCCTCCAGCAAGAAGCCCCCCACCTTGCAGGATGCCCGGCGGGGCCTAGGGCGGAGCACAGCCGTGAAGCGCCGCACCTCCTTCTACCTACCCAAGGATGCTGTCAAGCACCTGCATGTGTTGTCACGCACGCGGGCACGAGAAGTCATTGAGGCCCTGCTGCGCAAGTTCTTGGTGGTGGATGACCCCCGCAAGTTTGCACTCTTTGAGCGGGCTGAGCGCCATGGCCAAGGTGGGCTCTCCACCTCATCCAACCTTGGGTGAGGGCGTAGATGCACGTACCTGTGCATGCAGGGGCCAAGGGGACTGGGCCTGCCTCTAATCAAACCCTCCCTTCCCCCTCCCCGATCCTCAGTGTACCTCCGGAAGCTGTCGGATGACGAGCAGCCCCTGCGGCTGCGGCTTCTTGCAGGGCCCAGTGAGAAGGCCCTAAGCTTTGTCCTGAAGGAGAATGATTCTGGGGAGGTGAACGTGAGTACACAGCCCCCCTTCCTTTCTTGGTTGTCACAGGGTAGGCCTGATAGGCTGCAGCCACAGTAAGACATGGAGGGGGGTAGGGGTGAAGGACAAGCCCTGCAAAGCCCTTCCAGGAGTGTGGGAGCCTTGTGGCTGAAATGAAGGACTCCTAGCCAGTTGTACCAAGGTCTAGGGCCTGTATTAAGAAGCCAGGAGACCTGTCTTGGTGCCCAGCTCTTTCCATTGTGGAAAGTCCTCAGGAGATGCAGGTGTCCATCTGACAAGTTGGTGATCCTAGACCAGGTCAAAGCTGCCCAGACAGACTCAGGACATCCTGGAGGCTCTCCTTCAGGCGCTGGGGTTTTTTACCTAGAAGCTTTCTGGCTCCAAGGTACTAGATCCATGGAGTGAGATTAGACTCAGAGTGTGTCATGACCATGGGTAACTGGGAACATCTGGTCTGGCTGCCCGTCTATGAGGTGACTGCCCTACTTTGTGGGCCCTGTCTTCTGCATGGACTTGGTGGGAATCCTAGCACAGACCATTTGGGCAAGAACCTAATATTAGAAATTCCTAACCCAGCTGTGTGACTGCGATGTTCCGGTCTTCTTGGGGGAGGGCTTGCTGGCTTGGCCATGCCCATTGCAGCCTTGGTCACCCTTCTCCCTGCAGTGGGATGCCTTCAGCTTGCCTGAACTACACAACTTCCTGCGCATCCTGCAGCGGGAGGAAGAGGAACATCTCCGCCAGATCATGCAGAAGTACTCCTACTGCCGCCAGAAGATCCAGGAGGCCCTGCATGCCTGCCCCCTGGGGTGACCTCTTGTACCCCTGGGTGGAAGGAGAGTAGGCAGCACCAAGGGCGGGCTGTGTGAGTGTGACAGGGCCCGTGTGGCCTGAGGAATGAGTGTGCATGGAGGCCCTCATCTTGCTGGCGGAGTGAACCCAGAGAACCGGAAAGGAGCTGGCCCCTGTGTCCACCAGGCTGTAGCAGAACATGGCTCTGCCCCTCTGCCCCTCTGCCATTCACGCACTAAGTCATAGTGGGCCAGGGGCGCCCTGGGAAGCGGCTCCAGTCTTACAGCAGGGGTAGAGCAGACAGAAATCTCCTTAATTCGTGTCTCAGATACGAGAATCTTGGAGACCCAGCAAATGGAATAGGGTCATGTTTGCAGGGGTGAGGACCCTCATCTATGGGGAAAGGTTGTATGTTTTGGGTCTTGAGTGGGGTCTCAGGACAAGCCCTATCAGAGCCAAGAGTGGGTGTTCAAGATGAGTCAGGCATCAAGGAAGTGTCTAGGTTTCCCCCACAGTGCCCACTGGTTCTGCACACATCCTGGAGTCAGGGTGTGCTCACGGCTCAGGGCTCACGGTGCAGCAACAGTGCCTCAGTGCCTCCGAGAAGGAAGTCCCTGGGCCCGGGGTCTGTGTGAGTGTGGGCACTGGCCCAGGTCCATGCCTCGTTTGCCGGTCAAAGCCAGGGTCTTTACTTCAGGTATTTTAATGATGTGTGTGAATGTATACTATTTTGTGGCCTCAGCTGAATGCCTCCTGTAGGGAAAGGGGTGGGGGTGATGGTCATCATCAGGGCCTGGGGCCTAAGAAAATTTGGCTGAATAAAGATTTAAGAATCTGCTGTCTGACACAATTTGAGTTTGCTATAGCAACAGAGTCTAACCTATTCCGGCGCTCTCTCCTCCATGGAATAAGCCATTATTCAGACTTAGACAGTGTTAAAAAAAAGATTTAAGAATCTGCATTTGGATGCTCTATTATGGGCTCTCAGCCCTGGTTGCCCTTTATGCCAGTGGCTGCCAAGGGTGATGAACAGACTCACAAAGCACCCTTTCAAAGTCACCATGGAACCAATTCCTGAAGAATTTAAGGTACAGATATGTAAGTCATTGCTTAGCATCCTGGGGCTCAGATCTTTGTGGGGGCAAGAATATTAGCTGCAGCTAGAGCTGAGGGAAACCACACACCCCGCAAGTTGTGAGAGGCGCCTCACCAAATATTTACTGAGCGACTGCTGTGAGCCAGACTCACACTCACGGCCCGGAAAGTAGTCGTCAATTCTTGTCTTCACCGAAGCACACCTTATGGCAGGTTTGGAAAGACAAGTAAATTTGAATTCTTCAGACCTGAATGTGGCTATATGACAACTGGCCAACTCCTCAATTTCCCAGTTTAGTTTCTTCTACAGGTGCAACAATGGTGATCACAAAATCGGTGTGAGAATAGAATGAGGCTAGACAGGCACCGTGAGGCCAGGCCTGGGGCTAAGCCCCGGAGAGCTGGTATAGGGGAACCCTGGTTATTGGGCAAGCCCACTGTACCTGACCTGGGGGGCGGCACGTCAGACACACCACACGCGCCAAAGAAGTCCGCAGGACTAGCCAGCCATCGCTTTCCTGGGTGGACGCTGCCCCAGCTGGAGAGTGTGGCTTGCCCGGACCTGACGTCTAGCGGTGCATGCTAGGATGCCTAACGTATGAGAGTGCCTATTGGTCCTCTCTGGGACGGACGATAAAAGCAGCCAATCAGAAAACAGCGTGAAGAACGTGCGGAAACGGAAATGAGGTTTCCGTGGAGACAGCGGAGCCTGCGGAAGACGGCAGCGGCTGTACCTTGGATCCAAGGCCGAGGCAGTGCATGGCTACGCTGATGGCCCTGTGAAAGCAAAGCGGCCGCGGGGTGCGCCATGCGCCGGCGGCCCTGACATGGGTGCCAGCGGCTCCAAAGCTCGGGGCCTATGGCCCTTCTCCTCGGGAACGGGGGGCGGCGGCCCGGAGGCGGCAGCTGCCGAGCAAGCTTTGGTGCGTCCGCGAGGCCGAGTCGTGCCCCCCTTCGTATTCACGCGCCGCGGGTAAGGGCGCGATTCCGCCCCGGGCAGCACAGGAAGGCGGCAGGTGCCCGCGTCATGCGTAGTTCCCAGGGCTGTATCTCCTGCCCCGAGCTAGGATGAGCCCCCTAGTTCAGGCCCCCTTTGGAACAAGGGATGCGAAAGCCGGCCAGTGGGTTCCTGAAGGCCTGGCTGCTCTTTAAGTCCTGCCTAGAAGAAAATTGGGCCTGTAGGTTGACCTGGAGGCCCCTTTATGCACGCTAGAGCTAAGATAGGCCTGTCCGAGACTTGAGGGCCTCTTCCCTTTATCTGTTAACGCCCAGCTTACCAGTTGAGGGCTCCTATCCTACCTCTCCCCCGATTCTTATGACGGGAGAATGACTCTTTGTTTCGGCTGTTAGTTACCGTTTCCAACAGTGGTGAGGTTGGACTTCTGAGGGTAGGGGTTGGGAAAGCAGGACTGGATCTTAACGTTGGGGGGTGGAACCTACAGAAAAAGAACCTCACCCAGATATGGTCTCCCGATCTGGAGTGCAAACCTCCTCCCGCTCCCCAGAGATCCAGACAGGAGCATTAGATTGACCTGGCCCTGATGGTCCCCTGGGGACTGACACTCACGTGATGCTAGAGATTTGGCTGTAGATACTTAAGGAGACCCAACAGTGGAGGTTTGGCTGCACCAACCACCTGGAGTGAGTGGGAAGGATGAAGCTTTTCTCCCTTTAGACTCCTTCCCAGCTCAGGCATCTGCTGGCTCAGACTTTGGACCTGGGCTGGTAGTGTCTCCTGGAGACTAATGTACTAATACCACCATCCTGCCCATTCTGGAATTCCTGGATAAAAGCAAGGGACTGATGCTGGAGTGGTTATTCTCGTGAAACAAACCAGTGAGGAGAACAGCCCTGGCTGCCTGGACAGTGTGCTCCAGTAAAGCCTCTCTTCTTGGGTCTGACGCAACTCCACTTCTTGTTTCCTTCTAGTAGGCTGCAGACCCTAAGCAAGAGACTTTGCAGGCATACTTCCCTTCCTCCCTCCTTTTGGGGATGGGCGCGCTTCCTGGTGGTCTGTGGCATTGACCATGAGGAGGCTGAGGCTCCAGCCCAGCCTGTTCCCCTTCTTCTTCACAGCTCCATGTTCTATGACGAGGATGGAGATCTGGCTCATGAATTCTATGAGGAGACAATCATCACCAAGAATGGGCAGAAGCGGGCCAAGCTGAGGCGGGTGCATAAGAACCTGATTCCTCAGGTGAGAGGCTGGGCAGTGGTCATAGAGCCTGTGTTGCGTGTATTGAGGCAGACCCAGGTGGAGTCTGCTGTCATTGTGTTGGTGCTTGGGGGAGGAGCTGGGAAAAACAGGAAGGCTTCCTGGAGTAGGGGCACCGAGATGACCCTCACTAGCCTCTGTTTTCATGGCAGGGCATCGTGAAGCTGGATCCTCCCCGTATCCACGTGGATTTCCCTGTGATCCTCTATGAGGTCTGAGCCTTGGGGTTGCAGGCCTAAGCGCCTCCTGCCTCAGCAAGACACCCTCAGGCTCAGGGTGTGGCTTCCATTGAGGCACCTAGGCTGAAGCCACAATCCTGAATAAACTCCATAGGCCTGCAGTCTTCAGCTGTGACCAGGGCTGTTCTGCAATGTTGGTTGGGTGCTGGTTTGCGGACAAGAGGTGGCTGGTGGCTGGTGAGGGCTAATGACAGAGTCACCAGCCCACCTTCCCCAGCAGTCCCGACAAGGCATTTGGCAGGGCATATGCTGATCTGGAACGCCTGGCTCCTGTGCTCTTGCTGGGCCTGCTTTCTTCCAAGTTTGCCCAGGGCCCAACCCTGTTAGGGGCTACAGCACTTTACAAGGTCTGCCTTCTTCCAGCCCCTGGGCTGTGGGAGCCGTACACAAGTGGGAACTTCCTTTCCCTCACTTCCTTTCCCCCTTCATTGGAGCTTTTTTGGCCGTTTGCTACCTCGATTCCTCCTCTGTTGGACAGAGGCTGGGGGCAACGCAAGCCTGATTCTTCCTACCTACCTGCCCCTGTGTTCCCACCCCGAGATTGATGGAGGGACAGTCTGCTGGCTGTTGATAGGAGGAGGCACTGGTATGGGAGGCATCTCCCTCTGCCCCTGACTGGGCAGATCCCACTGCAATGAGTTGTCGTCCTGTGAAGTCATGCTTCCTTCCTCCCCCGAGAGAGGGCACAGATGGGATCGGGAAGGGCCACAGATGCCTGTGCCTATCCAGCTGCTCCATCTAATCTTCCTTCTGCACCAGCCATCTCCTGCCCCCCCCCCCACATACAGATTGAGGACACCATCCGCCACCCCGTGGTGAGGGACGGCACCCTAGGGCAGGTACCAATTGGTCTGAGCCCACTACCCCTTCCCCTGCAGTATGTCCCTACCTTCAGGATCAGTCAGGAGAAAGTACTGGAGCCCCTGGGTAGGGACAAAGGGGAGAACCATAAAAGGATTACTTAAAATGTGAAAGTTTGTAAATAGTCTAGTGTGTAATGTTGTTGAGGCAGAGTCTGATTTCTCCGCAGAAATGACTTTTTTTTCATTGTTTAATTCCTTACTGTGCAAGCTCTGTGCTTCAAGACTGGGAAATGGTGTGGGGAGGGTGGCCTCCAATTTAGGAAGGCTGTTATTTGTTCAGTTTCAATAAAATTATTTGTAGACCCTGCATATGAGAGTGACATCCTCTTGGACTGTGACACCCAGCATCTAGACCACCACCTGGGTTCAGTAGGTGCCCCCTTGCTCCCCCCTCCAACTCTAGCAAGGCCCAAGGGTAAGCCGGAGTCCAGCCTGCGGCCATCCCAGCTATGACCAGCAGGTGGAGGTGTATTCACACATACCTCACCACAGGGCTCCTCTGGATGGCAGACCAATCTGTCTATATTGTTTTCAATAGCTGTGGACCCTGGGATGCTTCATTAGGGATGGGCCCCATCTGCCTAGCTTGAAGTGAGAACGTGACCTCAGATGGGTCTGGCGCAGCTGTCCTGTCCCAGCAGTGCCAGCTAACCCTACATGAGGCCACAGCCTGAACCCTATGGACCTCCAAGGCCCAACCTCAGGTGGCATCACGCCCTTGGTCTCCTGCCAGGCTTTACATCCCAAATCCACCTACCTCCTCCCAGGGCTGCCTGTGGATGCCACCAGGGGAGGGGGCTTGGGGCCTCTCTTCCAGCAGACAAGGCCCAGCCACCCAGTACTTCCCGAGCTCCTTGCCTCTAGTTGTCCCACCTGCAGCTGGCCCCCAGTGGACATGCAGCCTGCTGTAAGGCTGGTTCACTGCTAGGCCCAGCCCTTGGCCATTAGCTCAAGTTGCAGTCAGGAAGGAAGGAGGGAGTTCAAGCACACAGGGGAGTTAGTCTGCTATGCTTTTGGAGGGTTAGACTGTCAAGTCGGGCAGCGTCACGCTGTGCAGCCTAGACTGACAGCACTTCGGGCACCTGCCCATTTTCCCAATGAGATGTCAGGCACAAGGCCCTGTCTTCCACTGCCCCACCTACTGACTGCCCCAGGGACAGGCTTCTGCCATGCCAGATAATCTATCTCCCGTCACCACGGTCCTAGGGTGGGAGAACTCTCTGTGCTGACCCCAAAGCTGGAAACAATGGAGGTCAGGTTGTGCTTCCCCATTCCCTCCCACTGGGCTGTGCTCACTTCCTTCCTGAGGGCTGCCGGAGGAAGTATCCCTGCCCTGGGACAGTCTGGCCAGGTCTTTGTTTCCCCAGGGGCCCCCACCCTTGAAGCTTCCAAAGCCAGTGTCCCTTGTGGAGTCAGCACAGTGGCACAGGGACACCACCCTCCATGCCATGTCTTGGCCTCCTTAGTCCTCAGGGGCAGACTCCAGGATCTGTGCCCATCTCCCCCAGACACCAATTTTACTCAGCCTCTGTGAGGGACCAGGCCCGGGTGTCAGAGAAGTGGGCCAGTAGGGGAAAGGCAGGGGTGGGGGGGTAGGTTCAGAGTGATTTGAGGGTGTGCAAATTTACATGCCCCTTGCTGGGACTCCACTGTAGCCTCCCCAAGGTCAGCGCATTACAGACCCCCCCTTCCCACAGGAATATATATACCCCTTTCCTCACGCATGTTGTGAGCAGCCCCCTACTCTACAGAGTCTAGGTGCAATCCACACAGGAATGACCCCCTGCAGAAACCTCCCAGCCTCTGCCCCACCTCCCACCCGCCACAGGCACACACATCAACATTACCACTCCATCATCACACTTGGGACACTTCCTTCCCTTGGGACACTTCCGCTCCCCGTGGAAAAGAGTTGACTCAGCTCCTGGAATTTCTGCCAGCTCCTTCCCGTCTTCATCACCTGCTTGTGGGAAGTCAACTGAGCATCCCCCAAGTAGTCTGACCCCCCCCAAACCACCACCTCTGGGGCCCTCTCAGGTTACTGGATTTTAGAGTGGGTCTCAGATCCACTCGAAAGGCGCCCAAGGGAAACGCGGCAATAGGAGCATTCAGGGTTACGGAAGCAGCCGGGATGGGGGAGGCTGGCATCTGAGTGTGGTCCCACAGCCTTCCTGTCACCTGGCACGGTTCTCCCTGGTCGGGGCCTACTAGAGGAAGTGTGGGGAGGGCAGCCAGTAGGGCAAACCGTAGGGAAACGTGGTCAGAGCGGTTCCCTCCCCCTCGCCACTCCCGGCCCTCTCCCTCAGAGGGGCAGCAGGAAGTGAGGAGAAAGGGCTGGGGTGGGAGGCGGGAGCGGGTGGGAGGGGGATGGGGTTTATCAAGTCGCCGGCAGACTGCCCAGTGGGCTGGAGAGGCTCATCCCGAGAACCAGGGCGGTCTCTCACCTACGGGCCGACAGACGCAGGTGAGCCCAGCGCAGACCATGCGTCTGCGCCCCCCATATCGGCGCTCGCAGCAGCGCTCTCTGCCTCTTCCCTATTGCTTGCGGGCCGGGAGAACGGCTGGCGGTGCAGATACCAGACCTCTGCTGAGCCCAGCACCTCAAGGGGAGAGGATCTAGGAAAAGGCAAGGAAGTCTCGCCCCAGCTCAGCTGCAATCCCGCTCCCAGGGGGTGGGGCTCGCGGAGAGGGTAAAGAAGGCTCAGGATTCCGGGCTGAGGCCCGGGAGAGCCCCTGTGGCGGGGCCGGCATTCTCCCCGGTTCCCACCAGGAACTTCTGCAAGAGTGGCAGCCTCCTCAGGGTTGAAAGGAAGCCTTGGGGATCCCACAGCCCCACCCCGAGACTGAGCAGGAGGGGACGGGAGCCCAGAGACTGGCCCTGTTCCTGGAGCGGGAGTGGGGGTGCCCTACCCTCAAGGCCGGCTGGCCTTACCGGCCCTCAGTCGGCCGGCCAAGCTGAGACCAACAGCTCGTGTTGCCAAGGCAACCAATGCATCGGACCAACCCAGAAAGGGCTAAGGCGGGTGCTCTGCCCGGTTCCCGGTCAAGCAGGGGGCGGGGCTCCCCTTCAGACCTTGAATGGAGGAGAGTCCCGACCTGTAAGGGTCTGCTGCGGTGGGAGGCTGGAGATCGGTACTGGTTACCGTCCCGCTTTCCACACCGAGGGAGCCCCAGGGCTGGGGGCTTCACTCAGAGGTGCAGAGCCCCATTTAACCAAGGCCTCGGGGGCCCACAGCACCTCCTCACGACTGAGCCGGGGAATACCACCTACTTTATTCCCTCCCGGATCCCAGTTCTTTGGCTGTCCCTTTAAGGGGCTGGCCTCGCCGTGGAAGGAATGTACCACGGGCTGCAGGCTGCGGGGGGGGAGTGAACCCGGGTTGACTGGCGCTCGCAGCTGGGCTCCACAAGAAGTCCTCGATCGAAGGGGCCTGGCGGTCCCAGATGAATGGCCACGTTCCTCGGCCTAGGATCTGGGGACTCTGAAGCCTGAAACACGGCATTGGCGGCGCGAAAATGGGGGCACACCTTCCCGCCACGGCCGTAAGTCCTGCTCCGGGCACGCCTCCGTGCTGGATTCTTAAAGGGCCCAGGGGCCCGGGGGCGGAGCCAGCAGAGGCGCCGAGCCGGGGCCGTGCCCGGGCGAGCGGCCGGAGTGGGCTGGGCTGGGCCAGGGATGGCGGTGGCTATGGCACGGGTCCCGGCGGTACCCAGCGCGAGGTGAGGGCGGGCAGTGCAAGCCTGGAGGCTCTCTCCCACCAGGGGGCTGAGTTCCGAACCCCCAGGGGAGCGGCCCAGGAACCCCACCCCCACTGGGCTGGGCTCAGACCCCACGTGCGGGGCGGGGGCGGGGTCCCGCACAAAGGCCAGGCGGAGGGAGCTCTACCCCGACCCCCCTGGCGGCAGTCGCGCGCATTCCCTGTGGCTGTGGAAGGAAGGGCCGGTCTGTCGGCGCCGCCGTGGGAGGTCTGCTGCCCCTTTGTCCTCGCGGGGCTTCCACCAAGCTTGGTAGAGTGTCTGCACTGGGGACAAAGTCCTGACAGCCTCCCACTTCTACCGGGCGGGTGTTACACAGATACTAGCTAGCTCCGTGGCTGCCCCCTCAGCTTGCTAGCCGCTTCAGGAGCTGTGCCCTGCCTTAACGCAAATGCTGTCGTTTCTCTGGACCAAGAGTTTTTTGCCGGGTACACAGTGGGCCTCGGGTTCTGGGCTCTTTGAAATAGTGGGTGTGCTGGATGGCATGCGGGCAGGTGTGTGTCTCTAGGCAGCGAGCCACTTGTAGCTAAATTCGTTCAAATCTCGGAGGGATCATAGACCTAACAGAGGTCCTCTCGTAGCTATGGGCCACCTGCTCCAGGAAAGAGACCTATGCTCCCGCAGTGAGTTCCCAGGGTGTCTTGCCTGCTCCTCGGTGGCCTGTGGTCTCTCAGACCTATAACAGCCATGTACCAGAGTCTGAAGAGCCCTGGACACAGTGCCCCATCAACATAGGCTTTGGGAGTGTGGATGGGTTTAGGGTTGGCACCTCCAAGATTCTCTCGACTGATTTGCGCTCTCCACCCTTCTCTCAGTTCCTGAGCTGGTGCCAGGCAGGTGACACTGTCTTCCCGTAGCCCCCAGCATGTGGGCAGGCCTGAGCCCAGCCGGCACACTGGCCCTGGTGTTGACCGCATGGGCCACGGAGCTCAAGCCCACAGCACCACCCATCTTCACA
Organism: Sturnira hondurensis; assembly: GCF_014824575.4. Taxonomy (NCBI): domain Eukaryota; kingdom Metazoa; phylum Chordata; class Mammalia; order Chiroptera; family Phyllostomidae; genus Sturnira; species Sturnira hondurensis. The sequence continues at coordinate 19,315,621 of NW_028079127.1, forward strand.
GGCCGGCCCTTTGTGGTAGCGTGGGATGTGCCCACACAAGACTGCGGGCCACGCCTCAAGGTGCCACTGGACCGAGAGGAGAAAGCCTTCGATGTGAAGGCCTCACCTAATGAGGGTTTTGTGAACCAGAACATCACCATTTTCTACCGGGACCGGCTGGGCCTGTATCCACACTTCGATTCCACGGGGAAGCCTGTGCACGGTGGTGTGCCACAGAACGTCAGCTCTTGCGCACACCGGAAGATGATGCAGGACCACGTTGAGCACTACATTCGTAGACAGGAACCCGCAGGGCTGGCAGTCATCGACTGGGAGGACTGGCGGCCTGTGTGGGTGCGCAACTGGCAGGACAAGGACGTGTACCGCAAGTCGTCACGCGAGATGGTGGCCAGCCGCCACCCCGACTGGCCACCAGACCACATCATTAAGCAGGCGCAGTACGAGTTTGAGTTCGCTGCCCGGAAGTTCATGTTGGACACGCTGCACTTTGTCAAGGCAGTTCGGCCTCAGCACCTCTGGGGCTTCTACCTCTTCCCCGACTGTTACAACCATGACTACGTGCAGAACCGGGATACCTACACGGGCCGCTGCCCGGATGTGGAGGTCTCCCGGAACGACCAGCTGGCCTGGCTGTGGGCCGAGAGCACGGCCCTCTTCCCCTCGGTATACCTGGATGAGATACTCGCTTCCACTGCCCATGGCCGCAACTTTGTCAGCTTCCGTGTTCAGGAGGCCCTTCGCGTGGCTCGCACCCACCACGCCAGCCACGCCCTCCCAGTCTACGTCTTCACGCGGCCCACCTACAGCCGCACGCTCACAGGCCTTAGTGAGGTACGTGCCTCCCAGGGTCCTGCCTTTTTCCTCGAGAGCCGCTGCTGCTCTGCTTATCAGAGGGCTTCTGCCCCATACTGTACTTGCTGCTCTACATCCCCTCCCCTATGTCCCTCTGTAACCTTGTGACAGGGTGGTATCATCAGTTCCGTTTTGCAGATTGGAAAAATAAGGCTCAGAAATGCTGAGAAATTTCCCCAAAGCTTGCCAGCAAATCTAGGGCAGAGTAGGGACGTGGGCCCAGGCATTCTGACTTTGGAGTCTGTCTCAATGGATACATCCTGGGCTCCGGTGGGCCTTTGGCTTGAGAGACAGAGGACCAAAGAGGGCGTGGAAGTGGCCTAAACACTTAAGAGAAAGTGAAATGGAGCCTCTTCTCGGGAATGAGAAAGAGGGCTGGGCCAGGGAGTGGTCACCAAGTCCGAACAGGCTGGGACCTGCCTGCCCTGTCTGTCCTTCCCTGTGGTCTCACTCCCCCCATGACCGGCCCCTACCCACACAGATGGATCTCATCTCCACCATTGGCGAGAGTGCTGCCCTGGGCGCGGCTGGTGTCATCCTCTGGGGCGATGCAGGGTTCACCACCAGCACGGTAAGTAAGACCCACCAGCCTCCTGGGACTGCAGAAAGAGGGTGTCGGGGCTTTTGGCTGCCAACCTCAAGGTGAGCAGACCGTCTGCCCCTTGTCTGTCTCCCACCCAAGATATCCTTGGTCTTGACAGAGAAGACAAGGTCCCCTCCCCGGCCTGCCCTGCTGGGCTGCAGCCTCTTCCCCCTTCCTCATCACTGTAGAAGCAGGGACAGTGAGGGCTCAGACACGTGTGTGCGTACACATGTGTGCATCAGTTAAAGAAAGTGCAGTCACTGCATTGTGGATTCAGAGTTTCCACCTGGGTCTGGGCTGAGGCAGCTGACCTTGATTCCTGGCTTCTGCCCCCAGGAGACCTGCAAGTACCTCAAGGATTACCTGACTCGGCTGCTGATCCCCTACGTAGTCAACGTGTCCTGGGCTGCCCAGTATTGCAGCTGGGCCCAATGCCATGGCCACGGGCGCTGCGTGCGCCGAGACCCCAGCTCTAGCACCTTCCTGCACCTCAGTGCCAGCAGCTTCCGCCTTGTGCCTAGCCACGCATCTGGTGAGCCCCCGCTGCGACCCGAGGGAGAGCTCAGCTGGGCCGACCGGGACCACCTGCAGAAGCACTTTCAATGCCAGTGCTACTTGGGCTGGGGCGGCAAGCAGTGCCAGTGGGACCGTAGGCAGGCAGCCGGAGGTGCGGGAGGGGCCTGGCCTGGGGCCCACCTCGCCGGCTTGCTGCCTCTGTCTGCCATAGCCCTCACCTGGACTTTGTAGGGATCTCTCACCTGGCTTCCGGGCAAGCTGGCCTCTGCCACAAGCGTTCTGCCGGGCATATAGGAGCCTACAAGGGGTGGGCAAATGAGTCCAGATGGGGCAGAGCCCCTGGGATGCCCAGTAGGGTGTCCAAACCAGCTCTCACCCCCCTGTTCTAAGGGGGAGGGGCAGTCCCTGAGAAGCCCCTCCTCTCCGTGCCAGAGAGGAAGAGGGGAATGGCCGGGGAGTACCTGACCCTACTCTCCTGCCCCAGAATAGTTTATTATTATTATTATTATTATTATTATTATTTTGGAGTCTCTTTTGTAAATTAAATATAAAACAACTACTTCTGTGCTTGGACTGTCTGCACTTGGGCCAGGGTGTGTGAGAGTGATTCCAGAGTCTTCCATGAGGTTTGAGCCCAGCTCTGCCCCTGTGAAACCCTCTGCTAGAGACTTCTTATCTGTAACCATGTTCGCGGGGACCCAGAGGCCTGGAGCTGCCCTCTCTGCAGCTGGCCTGCTGGAGCAGCAGCCGCTGGCAGTGGAGGGACGCACGCCAGCCCAGTGCCAAGGAGCTTCGGTTCTCCATATGGATTGGAATGCAGTCGAGCCCAACTTTCTGTGAGCGATGGGACTCTGCCGCTCCTACTGGCCCCTGTATCCCCAGCTGGGCCAGTGCCAGCCGCCTCGCCTTGCCCACCCAGGGAGAAAAGGGGAAGTGGGTGTTTGATCTTCCCCGGCCGGGCAAACAGCCAGACCACCTCTCCCTGCTATCCCCACAGGCCAGGGCGTCTCCTCCCAGCTCCCAAGGACAGTGGACTTCAGCCACACACACACCTCTCCCCTTCTGGGTCACAGTCCTCCATGGGGTATGGTCGGAGGAGGCCAGCAGGGGTTGGGGTCCGAATGCTGAGGCTCTGTCCCCATCCCACTGTTGACACGTGGTGGCACAAGAGGGAGGCACCCAGAGTCTGGGAGCAGAGGCACCCTCCACGGTTGGCCCTGTCCTACCCATAGGAAAACATGGCTGGTCCCCACCTGTCCCAGAGGAAGGAAGACCCAGACCAGCCCTGCCCTGCTTCTACCCACACACACACCTGGGGATTACCCTGAGGGGGGGGCTCTGCCCCACCCCCACCATCCCACTAGCCCCTGGGTGCCCCTGTCCTAGCCAGAGATGACAGCCCTGCCCTCAAGTCACACCGGCTATGCAGAGACAGGTTCAAAAAGCAGCCTGCTGGTGAGGAGGGCAGGCAAGCCACAGGGATGCACGAAGTCTCCTGGAGGAATCTCCACCAGGAGTTTGCAAGGCAGAGGGGGAGGCTTGGTGTGAGGGACAAAGTAGGGGCAAAGGCTAAAGGGAGCTGAACTGGCTGGGACAGTGGCAGCACAAGGCTGGGAGCAGACTGGCGTCTGAGGCAGGCAGGGCAGCCTGCAGCAGGGCCTGCCGACCGCCCCACAGCAGCAACTACCTGGCCTGTTTGGTAAACCACACACACTTGCCAGTGCTGGGCCCACTGCTAGGGACACATCCGTGAGCCACGCCCGACAGTGGCCCCGGTTCCTATCTGGGGATGGCAGTGTGGAGGGAAATGCCCAGTGGGCGTGAGGACCAATCCAGGTGCTGGGCCGTGGAGAGCGCTCACCAAGGCGCATTCAGGTGAGGTTCGGGGAACAGAAGCATGGCCCAGCAAATCACACTCTACTTGCGCTGTACAGCCATCTCTCCTCCCTCTGGCTGCTGATGGCAGAGAATGGGGAGAAGGGGCTGTGGGAGCACTGGGAGGGTGATGTCAGGTCACCTGGTGGAGAAGAGTGCCCGGTGGCAGACCAGATGTTGGAACCATGGGAGGGAGTGCAGCTGTGCGCTGTCCCCCTCGACGTCTGTAGCCTCCCCGCACACAGGCAATTAGGGCACACCTGTGACCTCACCACACAGCTGGGACCTCTGCACACACATAACCCCTGTGTGTGAGCGAAGCTGTGAACCCCACGTGTGTGACCTTTACACAGCTCTGACCTCTCCAATAAAAAAACCTGTGACCACCTCCCATCACTTCCCCAGGGGGACCTGGAAGACAACCTGGAGAAGGTGCAACTTGAGACAGCTGTCCTGTGGGTGGCTGTGGGGCAGGGGCAGGCGGGGGATGGGGACTGAGGTGACTCAGCGTCCTGAGGTATACATAACCAGAGAGAACAGGAAGGGCTGGACCATGAAGCTGGACTGACCTGTCAACAGCTGAGAAAGTACGTGCCTGAGAAGAATCAGTTCTGTATTTTTAGCCTCTGCACTGGCCTGAGATGGTTAGATGTGTGGCCTGGACAGTGGACACCAAGGGGCCGGGTTGCTTCTGTTGCTCTGGGTACATGAGTCCTTCAGGGGGCAGTCAGAGGGTTGTCTGGGGGTCTGAGGTATGTCCAGCAGTTGATGCAAGACTGGGAAGCTCAAGCCCTGGCTGGTGTAGCTCAGTGGGTTGAGCGCAGGCCTGCGAACCAGATGATCACAGTTTGATTCCCAGTCAGGGCACATGCCTGGGTTGCAGGCCAGTTCCTGGCAGGGGATGCACAAGAGGCAACCACACATTGATATTTCTTTCCCTCTCTCCTTCCCTTCCCCTCTAAAGATAAATAAATAAAATCTTAAAAAAAAAAAAAAAGACTGGGAAGCTCAACAGCTTAAGTTGCCAGGCCAGTTAAAACAGATCTCTCATGCCTCAACCTGCTTGATTTTAGTCATTTAACAGCTTGACTACATTGACTCCATTTTACTTCTTCACTCTGTTCCTCAGACCCGACACACACCACTTGGACCCATCCAACCAGACCAACCGCAGAAGCTGGCCTGGGGTGGGGCCCTGGGGTGGGGGAGGGCTTCGGGCTCCCCGGCTGCTTCCTGCTTGGTTGGCCATTACAGCGTCTCCCTTGGACTGAGGCCACTTGAGGATGCTGGCCTGCTGGTTGGCTGGATTGTGCCAACTGCAGCACTAGGTCTCTGGGGGTACCAGGAGGTAGCAAGGAGCCTCAGGCAGAGGGGGTCCAGGTCTCTGGGCTGCCTTGAGCCCAGAGAACACTCTGGGACCCTGCTTTCTGGAGAGGCGCAGTGGCTACCACCTCTGTGGCCAGATCCTGTGCTTGGCTTACAGCTGAGGCACCCATAGCACCCAGCACCCTGCACCCTTTTCTCCTTCAGCCCTGCCATCTTCTCTATCACAGCCGTCCCAGAGGGAGGACTGAACCCATATGGCAGCCAGCTGTGCCACTGCCCTGATGGCCACCGTGCTGGAGGGGCACTGGCTCCAGCTCAGATGGGCTGGAGAGCAGGCCAGGCAGCAGTTTAACCTGCGCCAGGGATCTGATGGCTCCCAGCCCGCCTTGGCGAGCAGGCCTGGGCCCGGCACCTGGCAGGTCTCAACCACTGGGTTCTGAATCAGCAAACAAGTGCAACCAGGAAGGAGTGAATAAGCATGTAGTCACTGACACCCTGCGCTGGGCCCTGTTGTCACACTGCTGGTCTCACAGTCACAAGACCCCAGGGCCGCACTGTGCACACAGACACGCTCCAGGGGGGTTGTGCAGATGCCCAGGCAGTCACTACTTGGGGTTTCATTGTCACAGACCCAGCAAAGGGACCGAGGTGACCGCACAACCCTGACTCAAGGAACACAGAGCCTCCCACACACACGGGCCCTGAAGCAGGGCGACATCCAGTAGGCAGAGGGTGCAGGGCCACAGGACTTTCGAGGCCCACAATGGTTCTCATTTGAATTTCTTAATAGAATAAAAATATATAAATGATGAGTATGTAACGGGTTCAGCCTGAGTTTTATTTGTTTTTATGCCAACATAGTTGTAAAATATATTTTAAAATATTTTTTATTCAATCCCATCAGGGCACAGACAAGAATCAATCAATGAATGCCTAAATAAGTGGAACAACACTTTCCTCTCTCTCTAAAATAAACAAGTAAAATTAAAAAAAAATTTTTCCGGGGAAGAGTCACACCCACAAAGGCAAAAATGCCCAGGGCCCCCAAAGGTCATGGTGCAGCCCAAGTGGGGCAGGTGCACTCCCTGGGCATCAGTCCCAAGACACCCAGATTTCAGTACCACAGACAGGCCTGCCCAGCGGGGAGCCACCCACACGGCCCCCACCCCACCCCAAATAAAGCCACAAAGCCCTGCCTCAGTGCTCACAGGGTGGGAGGGGGTCACTTCCGGCCCAGGCCCCACCCCCTACCAAGCGCCCTTGGCCAGGGGTATCGAAGTGACTCTGATGCCTGGCCCAGCCCTCTAGCGCAGGGCCCAACCCTCAGCCCGCCCCCAGACTGGGTGGGGCGACCCCCTACAAAAAAAGCTCTGAGTTACCGGCAGCAGCTTCTTCCTCCAAGAAACGGGTGCAGCTGGGGCCAGAGTTGAGGAACAAAGAATCTTGCTGAGCCCTGCCCAGGCCCTCACTCTGGGCAAAGGGAGTTTGGAGGGTAAGGCCCTGCAGCCCTGAGGTCAGCAGGGACAAGTGGGCAGACTGGAGGGTGTACTGGAGGGCTGGGCTGACTTGTCCTTGATCACCGAGCATCCCCTCCTCCAATGGCTAGTCAGGATTCCTGAGAGAAGAGACAGGGAAGGCCTCCTATTAGGTCAGCCTGGGGACCAGAGCCTGCCTCTCTGCCACTCCTCTCAAAACCAATGCCATGGCTTCTGTGGCCCTTGGGAAGGTGGGTAGGTGAGCCCAGGCCAGGGCAAGGCCAGTGGGAGGTGAGGCAAAGGCCTAGCCCAAGAAGCACCCCCAATGTGCCCTCCATGGACAGTGCTCCCTTCCATGCCTCTCCTTTGCCCCCTGACCTCCCTGAGCCCTGCCAGGCAGTGTTTACCTGAAGCCAGAGCAGGGGTAGATTAAGGAGCAGGGGTCAGAGAGTTCAAGGCCTGCACTCAGCCCTGCCTCCCCTGGCCAGGTTTCCCTAGACCTGCCCTGTGCCATGGCAGCCCACCTTCTCCCCACCTGCGCCCTCCTCCTGACCTTGCTCAGCGCAGCCCAAGGCACCGAGGGTCCTGTGGTACCCAACCAGCCTTTCACCGCCGTCTGGAATGCAAACTCCGAGTGGTGCCTGGAGAAGTACAGCGTGGATCTGAATGTCAGTGTCTTTGACATGGTGGCCAACCCAAGGCAGACCTTCCTCGGCCCGGACGTGACCATTTTCTACAGCTCCCAGCTGGGCACCTACCCCTACTACACGGCTGCTGGGGAGCCAGTGTTCGGGGGCCTGCCCCAGAACGCCAGCCTGGACGCTCACCTGGCCCGCACGTACCAGGACATCCTGGCTGCCATACCTGAGTCTGACTTCTCAGGGCTAGCCATCATTGACTGGGAGGCCTGGCGCCCACGGTGGACCTTCAACTGGGATGCCAAGGACATTTACCGGCAGCGCTCACGGGAACTGGTACAGGGGCAACACCCTGACTGGCCAGCTCCTAGGGTGGAGGCAAGTGCCCAGGACCAGTTCCAGAGGGCTGCGCAGGCCTGGATGGTGGGCACCCTCAAACTGGGGCAGGTGCTGCGGCCTCACGGACTCTGGGGCTTCTATGGCTTCCCTGACTGCTACAACTATGACTTTTTAAGCCCCAACTACACAGGCGAGTGCCCACCAGGTGTCCGTGCCCAGAACGACCAGCTGGGGTGGCTGTGGGACCAGAGTCGTGCCCTCTACCCCAGCATCTACATTCCTGTAGCGCTGGAGGGCACAGGGAAGGCGCAGAGGTATGTGCGGCACCGAGTGGGTGAGGCATTCCGTGTGGCTATGGGTGCTGGGGACCCCAGTCTGCCAGTGCTGCCCTATGTCCAGATCTTCTATGACATGACGAACCGCTTTCTGCCGCTGGTAAGTCTCCTTCTGTGCCCCTGCCCACCCTGTAGCCTGCCTTGCTAGGCATTAGTTCCAGCAGCTGATGCCACACGGCCTCCTGGCACTTTCACCCACTCGTTCTGTGAACACCCATTGTGTGCCAAGTTCTGTGCTAGGCAGAGACTAGTCGGCATCTGCCAGAAGGATGCAGTGCCCACCTGCATGGTACACACAGGCTGGATTGGGCATAGGTTGGCCCCTGGCCACCAAGGCCAGACCTGCCCCAGGCGGGAGTTATGAATTATTGCTCTCATCCAGTGGTGTTACAGCAATCAGCTATGCAGAGGGCAGGAGAACCCACAGAGCTCTGCTGTCCCTTTCCCCAGGACGAGCTGGAGCACAGCCTGGGGGAGAGTGCAGCCCAGGGAGCAGCAGGAGTGGTGCTCTGGGTGAGCTGGGAGAACATGAAAACCAAGGTGAGCTCCGGTCCAGGGTCAGGGGTGGGGCAGAGGTTGGCTGGGCAGACCCTGGCCCATTCTTTCTGCCCATGCATGGCCATGGTGTCCCTGACACTCCCCCTCCTACCCAGGAATCATGCCAGGCCATCAAGGAGTACGTGGACACCACACTGGGGCCCTTCGTTCTGAATGTGACCAGTGCGGCGCGTCTCTGCAGTCAAGCCCTGTGCTCGGGCCATGGCCGCTGTGCCCGGCATCCCAGCCATCCTGAGGCCCTCCTCATCCTGAACTCCACCAGCTTCTCCATTGAACGCATGCCTGGTGGCGGGTCCCTGACCCTACGAGGTGCCCTATCACTTCAGGATAGGGAACAGATGGCAGTGGAGTTCCAATGTCACTGCTACCCTGGCTGGAGGGGAGCAAGGTGTGAGCAGCAGGGCACATGGTGACTGGCCACACACCAGGACACACACACTGAGCACCACCCAGTGCACTCTGGAGCTGTCCAAGGCTTTCTCAAGTATAGGCATAGCTGCACAAGTCTGGGGTACACTCAGCGCCATCAGAGAGCATGTGCCTGCATATGCACGCGTGGTTACAGACAAAGTTAGTTGCATAAGGAGATCGAATCTGTCACCCACCCAGCAGAGTCAAAAGCATCACCTCCAGTGACTGACTGAGCCAGTCTTTAAACTGCAGCACTGGCAAGAACTGACATTCTCTAGCCCTGGCTGGTGTAGCTCAGTAGATTGAGCTCAGGCCTGCAAACCAGAGGATCACAGTTCGATTCCCAGGCAGGGCACATTCCTGGGTTGCAGGCCACAATGCGTCTGACTTCTCAGGACACACAATGTTGTGTGTCCCCGGCAGAGGCAACCACCATACATTGATATTTCTCTCTCGAAAGGGTAGAGCCCTTTGGCTCCTACTGTGTTGATGGTAACCAGCCCTTTGCACAACCTGAATCTGCTCAGAGCCCTGTAAATAAAGCAGACGTGATTCTTACTTCGAAGAGCTGTTTATTGAACGCCTAAAACGTGCAGGATCCAGAGGGCACAGGAAAGACTCCTCTCTCTCAAATCTGACTTTTGTCCGAGGGCGGCTGCTTCCCAGGGTGGGGCCCAAAGCTCAGGAGGAAGCTCCACCTGGCCTTTTCCACGCTTGGCGGAGGCGGGAGGCCAGCGGGAGCTGAGACAAAGCGGCGCGGGGGTGAGATCAGTGCAGACTCAGGGCGAGGCGGAAACCGAGCCAGCTGGAGGAAGGGCCTGCGCCCGGCCCAGGCTGTGGCACGCTGCGCCTGGGTAGGGGCTCAGTGAACTTCATTGAGGCGGGACCTAGGCGGTGACGCAGGTAACCGGGACTGGGCTTGTATGGGGAGGGGCGGGGCCAAGGAGAGAAGGAGCCTGACCTAGAAGAGCACCGGAGCTGTGGAGCACAAGGAACAGAACAGGGCCGGGCTTGGCACCAGGGAGCGGGGCCGAGGTGGGGCCAAGGAGGAGGAGGAGCCTGCGTGGAGTCTGTGTTTATCCCACTGCCCGGGGGGGCGGGGCCTGGTCGCCCCGCGAGACTGACCTAGAGGTGCGTCACGAGCTGCGGCCGCCTCAGTGTGTCCGCCGCACCGCTAGGGGGCAGCGCAGACCGACGGAGGACTCCGAGCCTGCGACGGAGCGAGATCCCGATCGGTGTGGAGCGTTCACCCCGAGCATCCTGGAGCCCAGCTTCAACATGTCAGTACCACCCCCTCCCCAAGGGCGCCGTGTCAGTCCTTCTTGTCCCCAGTGCTCTGTCCGCCCCACATGCTCTCCCTGTGTCTGTGGTTCCCTCCCAGAGCATGCCGAGACACACCCACCCAGAGTGAAGTTCCCGGAGCCCCCTACCCCCCGAAAGTTCACGGTTTATGGCCCACTAGGAAGGAGGGGGAAACCAAGGCACAGGAGGAACGGTGGTCCCGCCTGTCTTTGACAATCCAGGAACCCCGCCCACAGTGGGTTGGGTCGGTACTGAAGGGGTTAAACCCGCAGGGAAGCCTGGGGTTCCTGACCTAGAGGCAGAACTTGGGGCTTCCTCTCCCCTGGGCGAGGGGTGCGGCTGCTGCAGACTTGGCAGATTGCAGGTGAGGGGCTTATAGCCTTCTAAATGGAATGTGGCATGAGGGGAGGGGGCTGCCTGTTACTGACCAGCATGAATTTGGCCTCAAGCTTTGGGGTCCTTCCTGGGGAGGTGGGGAAGGGGAGCAGGACGTTCCCTCTGGTGAGAAGGTGAGTAGAATGGTGCGGCTCAGCGCCTCCCCCACCCCCAACTGCCAGAAATTCCCCCAGCACAGACCCTCCTGCCAGCAGGGCTTGGAGCAGCATGGGCAAACAATGGGGTTTGAGTGCAGGAGGTCTGGGCCCCCAACCTGGTGGCCGTTGGATCCCCCGTGGATGCAGGAAGGAAGCTGTGGTCCTTATCTATGGTGGCTATGAAACTCAGGCCAGTGGGGAACCAGGCTTGTAGGAGTGGCACTGCTGTGTTAGTGCTTCTGGGGCTTCTTCGGAAGGGACAGTTGGGTCCGTGCCCAATTAGCTAAATGTCCTGAGAGAGGGGGAGGCGTGATGCCATTGCTGGCTTTGAAGAGGGAGAGGGGCCCATGAGCCGAAGAAAACAGGTGGTCTGGAAGCTGGAGAAAAGGCAAACTGGATTTTTACCTAGATCCCCTGAAGGAGGGTAATCAACCTTGTGAAACCTTGATTTTAGCCCAGTGAGACTCATTTCAGATCACTGTCCTCCCCAACTATTAAGATAATAAGTTTGTTATTGTAAGCACTGGAAAAAAAAAGTGCCATATCGTGGGGGCCATGGGCTGTGTGTCCCAGGCAGGGAAGATGGTCCGGGGAGGTCAAAACAGCCTGTTGAGTGGGTGGAGTGGCGCCTCAGGATCAGTTAAGCGGTGGGCATGGCCCACATGGTTAAAAAGGGTGACCTGGAATTTAGGAAAGGGAGGAACAGAGGAGCTCCTGGGGACAGCTGTGTTGCCTCCAAACGGAGCCTCGGTGGGTTTCAGCAGGGGTCACTGTGTCTGGTTTGCATGTTCTGTGATGGCCAGCCAGCTGCAATGGTGTAGGTCTGGGTCACCTGTCCTGAGGAGGACACATCTGTAACCAGAGCAGGCTGGGGCCAGGGCTTTTGGGTTCTGCCCCAGCTTTTAGCCCTCAGCCTCCATCCAGTGTGGGGGAGGACACCCTGAACCCACTGGGTGGAGCTGATCCTGCGTACCAGCCCAGCTGAGCTCACTCTGGATCCTGCCTGCCAGCTAGAGCTGACCCTGAGCTCCAACCTGGCCAAGCTGACCCAGGATCCTGCACACCAGCCAGAGCTGACCCTGAGCCCCAGGCTAGCTGAGCTGACCCCGGGTCCTGCATGCCATCCAGAGATGACCCTCAGTTGTGGCTCGACTGAGCTGACCTTGGATCCCGCACTCCAGCCAGAGGACACCCCTGCCCCCAGCCTGGCTGAGCTGACCCTGGAGCCTGTGCACCACCGACCCGAGCTCCTGGATGCCTGTGCTGACCTCATCAACGAGCAGTGGCCCCGCAGCCACGCCTCCCGGTTGCACTCCTTGGGCCAGTCCTCAGACAACTTCCCCCTCTGCCTGATGCTGCTGAGTCCCCACCCTGTGCCAGGGAAAGCTCCCATTGTGGTGGGACATGCCCGCCTGTCACGGGTGCTAGACCGGCCCCAGAGCCTCCTAGTGGAAACGGTGGTGGTGGCCCGGGCCCTGAGGGGCCGTGGCTTTGGCCGCTGCCTCATGGAGGGCCTCGAGGTCTTTGCTCAGTCCCGGGGCTTCCGCCGGTTACACCTCACCACCCATGACCAGCTGCATTTCTATGCCCACCTCGGCTACCAGTTGGGTGAGCCTGTCCAAGGCCTGGTCTTCACCAGCCAACGGCTGCCCGCCACTCTGCTCAGTGCCTTCCCCAGGGCCCCTTCCCCATGGCCACCCTCCAAGACCCCTAACCTGACTGCCCAAGCTGCCTCAAGAGCCCCCAAAGGGCCATCATTGCCGCCACCCCCTCCGCTGCCTAAGCCCTTGACCACCTCAGCCCCCCCTCCACAAAGCTCACTAGAGATGCAGTACCATGACCTGAGAGGACGCCCCATATTTTGGATGGAGAAGGACATCTGAGGGCCACCTAGGGCAAGGCACTGTCTTTCTGGTTCAGTGGACTCCCCAAGACAGTCCCAGCCTCAGCCCACTGGCCCCTGGGGGCAGCTCTAGCTTGGCCAGGTCTCCTGAGTGCCAGTGGGGCCGGGTGACGGCTTCCTCCCTGGCTGTGGCTCTGAGCTGTCTGTGTGGCCGAATAAAGGCTTCTGTTGGGTGTGGCTATGACAGTTTATTTGCTGACTCCCACCCAGCCTCATCTGAGGTCCCCTATCCCTGCAAGAGCCCCCCTGATCCACCATGGCTCTGGGGCCATGGATGGCAGGACACCTGCCTTTTGCCCTTATCACTCTGCCAGGCCCAGGAAAAAGGACGTTTCTTCTCTTCCACATTCACTCACTACTCACACCCACCATTTGCTGAATACCTACTGTGTGTCAGGCCCTGGACTGGGCACAAGCAATGGGGAACGAGGCCAACAGATAGGACCTTGACCTGGGGGATAAGTAGAGAGGGCAGTGGATGGGAATGCTATGGCAGGGTTTGTGCTGGGACTGGGGGCCCCACCGCCCTCTGCCTGGAGATCCAGGAGGCCTCCCAGGGGAGGGGACGTCACAGTGGAGACCTGAGTGCTGAGGAGGCAGGGTGGGGGCTGAGTATTCTTGAGGTAGGAACGAAGAAGGGCAGAGGAAAGAAGGGGACTTATGAAAGCTGTGGGTTGGGGAGGTGTCAGAGATGAAAGATGAGGGAGGGGAGCTGCCCAGGCCAGCTTAGGGTGTGGCTGTGCTGAGTGGCTATGGGACCCCTGGGAACCATGCTTTCCCCACCCCCTTGTGGACAGGAGCTCGGGAAGTTTTCCCAGCTTTCCCTGCCATGTGGAAGGTATGGCCCAGGTCTCTAAGCTCACACCCTCTCTCCTGCAGGTTTCCATTCCTGGGGCGTGACCATGCAGCTAGGCGAGGCCCTGGTGCTGGGGGTGGCCCTATGCCTGGGGTGTAGCCACCCCCTCCTGAGGGCCCCTGACCGCCCCTTCTCCGTGCTGTGGAACGTGCCCTCAGCACGCTGTAGAGACCGCTTCGGTGTGCACCTGCCACTGGACACCCTGGGCATCACAGCCAACCGTGCCCAGCGTTTCCGTGGCCAGAACATCACCATCTTCTACAAAAACCAGCTGGGCTTCTATCCCTACTTTGGGCCCAGGGGCACAGTTCACAATGGAGGCATCCCTCAAGTGGTGCTCCTTGACCACCACCTGGCACGAGCTGCTTACCAGATCCACCGCAGCCTGGGAACTGGCTTCGCTGGCCTGGCAGTGCTGGACTGGGAAGAATGGTGCCCACTCTGGGCTGGGAACTGGGGCCGCCGCCGAGCCTACCAGGATGCCTCACGGGCTTGGGCACAGCGGGTATTCCCCAATCTGGACCCCCAGGAGCAGCTCCTCAAGGCCCGAGCTGGCTTTGAAGAAGCAGCCCGTGCCCTGATGGAGGGCACACTGCAGCTGGGCCAGGCACTGCAGCCCTGTGGGCTCTGGGGTTTCTATCGCTTCCCAGCCTGTGGCAATGGCTGGCATGGTGTGGGTTCCAATTATACGGGCCACTGCCATGCAGCCACCCGTGCCCGCAATACCCAGCTGCACTGGCTCTGGGCTGCCTCCAGTGCCCTCTTCCCCAGCATATATCTGCCACCCAGGCTGCCGCCTGCTCATCGACAGGCATTTGTCCGACACCGCCTGGAGGAGGCCTTCCGAGTGGCCCGCACCAGGCACCCACACCCTGTGCCTGTCTTGGCCTACGCCCGTCTCACGTACCAGAGCTCTGGCAGGTTCCTGTCCCAGGTGAGGGAAAGCTGATGTCCAGCGGGGAGGCATGGCCCTGGCCTAGGAAGGTCTAAGGGGATGACCTTGCCCACGGGGACCTCATGGGGAGGCCCTCATCTATCTCAGAGGGGAGACAGTCCTACCCTGGAGCATCTGACACAGCGCCACTCTGCCCTGGAACCCTGGAAGATCTTGGGGAAGGCAAGGCTTGGCCTTTAGTGCTCTAATCTCAGATGCTGTCTGAGTGGAGGGCCTGAGAGGCCTCTCGGGCCCAATGCCACGGGGCCTTCCTATAGAGGTGAAATCAGGTTGTGGCAATGAGCCAGGGACATGTCTGGAAGGTGGAGATAGGCCCAGATGGATCCATCCGGCCAGCTCAGCCCTGGCTTAGCAGCTCTCTGCCTCCAGGACGACCTCGTGCAGACCATCGGTGTCAGTGCAGCACTGGGGGCCGCCGGCGTGGTGCTCTGGGGAGACCTGAGCATCTCCAGCTCTGAGGTGAACACGGCCCCCTCCAGCCTGCCACGCAGCCCATGTTGGGGGTCCCAGGGTAGGGGAGCGACCACGTCAGGGCCATGGAGCAAGCATACTCATACATACCTCCCTTTTCCTCAGGAGAAGTGCTGGCATCTTCATGACTACCTGGTGGGCACCCTGGGCCCCTATGTGATTAATGTGACCAGAGCAGCCATAGCCTGCAGTCAGCAGTGGTGCCATGGCCATGGGCGCTGTGTCCGGCGAGATCCAGGAGAGCTGGAAGCCTTTCTGCACCTGCAGCCAAATGGCAGCCCTGGAGCTTGGGAGTCCTTCTGCTGCCGCTGCTACTGGGGCTGGGCAGGCCCCACCTGTCAGGAGCCCAGGCCTAACCCCGGGCCTGAAGAAACAGCATGAAGCCAGGACACCTGCTGAGACCCTCTGGTCCCTGCTGCCTTTCCCAGTCCTTGAGGGTCTGTCCCACTTTTTTCTCTTCAGCTTAGCCAGTCCTCCCATCCAACGCCCTGCTTCCCATAGGTCCCTGGGGAGTGGAAGGTGTCAGAAGGAAACATTTACATGTTTAAAACCAGAGGCTCTCAGAGATCACCTGATCCCTCCTAAAGAGGAAGCAGTCCCAGGGAGAGAGAGAGACAAGGTTCCAGATGGTTAGGGTTGCCAACACAGGTCTCTATTCCTAACACATCACTGGGTCCACAGAGACGTAGAAGGAGACCCGTTCCAACGGGTATTGGGATGGGCCTTGGGATCTTGGCTAAGGTCTGTATGCGCTGAAACTGTTGTCTGTACTTTGCTTTCATCATAAAGTTACTTTTTCTTTCATTGCCTGAGATTTGGTTGTTCACCACGTCATCGCAAACCACTTGCTCATCCAGTAGAGTGTCCGGCTGCCAGTACCCAGAGATGTGGGTCCTGCATGGTGGGCGGCTCAGTTTCAGAGTTAACAATCGTGCGTGTATGCATGCGGTGGAGGTGGGGGAGGACACAGAGCATTGTGGGTGCATAATTCAGCTAGAGTGTCGTGGGTTTACGGGTCACGGGAGTAGACTACAATTCCCGAGGTGCCCTGTGCCCAGCGATAATCTGCGCGCGCAGCCCCCTGGGAATAGTAGTTCCAGCCGCGTGGCTGTGAGTCTGAACGGAGTGGCCAGGAACTCGCCTTCCCGGCAACCTGTCTAGCGGGGCGGGGCGCTTCGACCGGTTTGTCAGGGCGGGCACCTAGCGAAGATGGTGGTGCGCGCGGCGTGTGGCTCCCGTCGCTTGCTCAGGTCTCAGCTCAGTGCACCAGCTGGCGTATCGCTGGTCTGGAGCCCCAGCCCGCCGGGTCCCTGACCCTGCGCCCCCTCGCGACCGATTCCCGTTATGCCCCGCGCTCATAAGGGCAGCGCGCCCCGCAAGGGCGGCCAGCGCCGCAGAGGCGGTAAGTGTGGACACCGGGCAACTGGTGAACCGCGAGCGAAGGACTTTGCGTGGGTCCCCGTCGGTATCCCTGAAGGTCCTGGATGGGAACTCCTGCCTGGATCAGTTTGGCGCCGCTTCCCGTAACTCCCCCGCGGCAGGCACGTGCCCCAGCAGACAGCGGCCACGTGTGCGCACAACTTCGGCACGCTCGCTGCTCGCGCGTCTGGAGCCTGCGCTCCTGACCCTGACGCGGTGGGCACCTCCCGGACTCGATTTCCCCAAGGCCCCTTCGCCCCAGTTGTTTGCTTTGGCAGACAAATTCCCCCAGGACAAAGTAGGAAGCTCGCCCCCTCCCCGATCCCTAATTCTTTCTCGGACTGGACTGGGAGGTTCTTGGGAGGCCTGGGGGAGAACTGAAGGGAGAGTGGGACAGGGAAACTACAGGATATCCGCCTTGGTGAACCTGGTCCCAGAGGGTGGATGAGAGCCCTGGAACCCGAGACAGCCCTGAGACTCTTATCAGCGTACACCAGTGTCCTACTGTAGTAAACACATATGTTTACTTTGCAGGGGTGGGGGCCTGCTAGACACAGCTGAGACCTGGCCACCGCCCTAATGGGGTTTGGGTAGAGGGACATCTAAGAGGGTAGTGATAGTCCACAAGGACTGGTGGCTGGGGGGGAAAGTTCTCAGATTGGTGTCAGCTCCAGACTTAGGAACCAAGGAAGCCTCAAGGTTGGGGCTTCTGGGTGGGTCTGAGAAGGTGGAGAGAGGAGAACCATGGGGAGTAAATGCGTTGTGCTAATGCCTGGCCTCTGGAGGGGTTGTGGCACGTGGACAAATTGGGGAAGGCTGGGCTGCTTTGGCTGGTAGAGCAGCGAGAAAAGAAATGAGTGGAGGCCTGTGTGGGTGCTGAACTTTGTCCAGCAGGCGCATGGAGCAGGTGGTTCCTGAGAAATAGGACCAGCCTGGTGACCAGAGAAGCCATTTTGGGCTCAGCTGTGGCAGCTGCCCTAACCAAAGCAGAAGCCACGCACAGCAGTCAGTTCTGCTGAGCCTGACACAGCCCATGTTTGCAGATTTTCAGGGCAGTTGGGGCCACTCCCCAGGGGCTGGAGGAAGTTTTGTGCTCTTTCACCCAGGGCTGGAAGGCTCAGAAGACAGTAGGCTTGCGGCCTGGGGCATCCACTCTCATCCACTGGGAACTAGGCCTCTGCCCACAGGGCAGATGGGTGACCTGGTGACCTTGTCCTTCCACAGGAGAGCCATAATTAGTCTTGTATTTAGTCATTGTTCACTTTTCTTATGCAAAGAGGTGCTCTTCTCTGTTTTGCAGAAAAACTGAGGCTTTGAAGGGTAGGCATGGCTGGGTGTACCCCTGTTAAGATGTACAGCTGGGATATGAACCCCGGGTCTGTCTGACTCTGATCTAAGTCTCTGACTTTTGCCCTGGCTATTTGGAGGCATAATCTGGGCAGTGGCTGAGCTGCCCCAGGATCTGCCTGGATTTGCTCCCACTTCAGACTGGGCAGCAGGCCTATGTGGGGCCTGTGCAGCCCCTTCGGCCCCTACCTGGCTCTCTGTCTCCTCCTTAAAGCCCCGGTCTCAGGAAGGCTCTGTTCACCAAGCCTGCCAGGTTTTCCTGGCCTGGGCCTGGTGCCACATGCTTTCCAACACGTAGGCCTTGTTCCCTCTTGTGTGCTGCCTGGCTCAGTGTTCTTTGCATCAGCCCATTTGCCTCCCACGTCAGCCTTGGTTTTCTCATCTCTGAGAGGGGGCAGCATCTGTCTGGTGGGGCCGTGAGGCTGCGTGAGGCACCCCCAGCCATCACTCCTCAATGGAGGCAGGCCAAGTGCCCAATTTCACCCCCCAGGTGCCCAGAGCAGCAGTGCCCAAGCTGACTCAGGCTCCAGTGAGGATGAGGCAGCCAGTGAGGCCCGCAGCACCACCAGTGACTGCCCCAGCCTTCTTAGCACCGTGGCCGAGGACAGCCCTGGTGAGAGCGGTTTGGCAGGGACACAGTGGGGGCTCTGTGGCTCAGGGCAAGGAGCGGGGCTGACCAGCTGGCCTTGCAGGGGGGGATGCCGTGGATGAGCAGGGCCAGCAGGAGGACCTTGAGGAGAAGTTGAAGGAGTATGTGGATTGCCTCACAGATAAGAGGTACCCCTGACTGCCAGCTAAGTCCTGCACCCCTGTCCCTGCTCAGCCCATGCCAGATGTGACCCAGGTCAGGCTGGCTCACAGGACACCCTCCTCTTCATCCCCCAGTGCCAAGATCCGGCAAGGTGCTCTTGAGAACTTGCGCCTGGTCCTGGCGTCCCGCCTGCTCCCCGACTTCCTGCTGGAGCGCAGCCTTACCCTGGCCGATGCCTTGGAAAAGTGCCTCAAGAAAGGTTGGCTGTGGGACACGTGGGGGACCTGAAATGGCCTGCAGCTCGCCTTTGCATGTCGGCTGACTGAGAAGCATCCCTGCAGGGAAGGGCGAGGAGCAGGCCCTGGCCGCCGCGGTGCTAGGCCTCCTGTGTGTGCAGCTGGGCCCTGGCCCCAAGGGTGAGGAACTGTTCCACAGCCTGCAGCCCCTCCTGATCTCCGTGCTTAGTGACAGCACAGCTAGCCCTGCTGCCCGGCTCCACGTAAGTGCTCCGTGCTCCGTGCCACCCTTCCCTCTGCCAGTCCCTAAGCAGAGAGGTGGGTTCCAACCGCCTCCAGGCTCCCTTGCTCTGAGGGTCAGCCCCCATGGCTGGGAACCAAGGCTCAGCCTCTGACCGTGGCCTGGCTTTGTCCTCCCAACAGTGTGCTTCCACTCTGGGCTTGGGCTGCTACGTGGCTGCTGCTGATGTCCAGGTAAGTGGCCTCTGGGCACAGGTAATATAGCACCTAGGCCCTAGCTCTGCCCCTGAGCCCCTCCCCCACCTCCCTGTGCCCCTAGGACCTGCTCTTTTGCCTCACCTGCTTGGAAGGTATTTTCGGCCAGTCCTGCGGCGTGGATGGCTCCACAGCCCCTGCCAGCCTGCATGGCCTGTTCTGCGCTGCCCTACAAGCCTGGGCATTGCTACTCACCATCTGCCCCAGCGCCCACATCAGCCACATCCTTGACAGGTAGGGGTGACTGCCACGGGGGACAGGAGGGGAACGGTGAAGGGGTCCCCAGCCCACACATGTAGCTCAGCTTGGCTCCTCCTTAGGCAGCTGCCTCGGCTACCCCAGCTCTTGTCCAGCGAAACTGTGAACCTGCGGATCGCTGCTGGCGAGACCATCGCGCTGCTTTTTGAGCTCGCCCGGGACCTTGAGGTGTGGGGGAGGTGGTGCCTGCTGAACCCACGTGCCCATCCCAGGCTGGATGCAGGGGATGCCCCAGAAAACAGGGCAGCCTTGGGTCATTGTACATGGAAGTAGCCCCCATATAGATGCAGGTGCTAGGGACTGTGTTGGGGGCCCTGAGCTGGGGAGGGGAGTGTCTGGCCAAGGCAGTGACCGAGAAGGGATTCCAGGGGGCCAGGCAGAGGAGAAAATGACTTCCTCAGTGAAAGGACGGGCTCAAGCCACCCCACGCTGAGAGCCAGCAGGGCTCACAAGGCCACTGCCACCCCCGCCGCAGGAGGACTTTCTTTACGAGGACATGGATGCCCTCTGCAGTGTCTTGCGCACCCTGGCCACCGACAGCAACAAGTACCGTGCCAAAGCCGACCGCCGGCGGCAGCGCTGCACTTTCCGGGCTGTGCTGCACTCTGTTGAGGTGCGTGTGAGGATGCCCGTGTCCTGGCCAGTGTGTCCCCGGGCACGGCCACCAAGCCCGGTTCTATGGGCCCCCTACTCTGCAGGGCAGCGAGTGTGAGGAAGAGACAGTCCGCTTCGGCCTCGAGGTGCTCTATGTGGACAGCTGGGCCCGGCGCCGGGTTTACACCGCCTTTAAGGATGTGCTGGGCTCGGGCATGCACCACCACCTCCAGGTGGGAAGGCCGGCAGGGCGGGGTCCCCACTCAGGTGCTTCAGGCGGCCTGGGCTCACTGCCCTCTTTGCCCACAGAACAACGAGCTCCTCCGAGACATCTTTGGCTTGGGCCCTGTGCTGGTGCTGGACGCCACGGCCCTGAAGGCCTGCAAGCTGTCCCGGTTTGAGAAGGTCCGCACCCTCGGGCGCTGTGCTCTCCCTTACTCCACTGCCCAGGGGCCCAGGGCTCGGCGGGAGTGGGAGGAGAAGCCCGGGCCTCCCCGCCTGGTTCCCCAGCTCATGGCCCTCTGTCCCCATTCCAGCACCTGTTCAATGCTGCTGCCTTCAAAGCTCGGACCAAGGCTCGTAGCCGGGTGCGGGACAAGCGGGCAGACATCCTGTGAGGCGAGCCCCGCCGGAGAGGAGACGGCCCCCACCCTTGCCCACGTTTTTAACAGGAGACAGTGCACTGGTGCCTGCCAGAAATTGTCGCTTTATTTTTTTAATGACTAAACCAAAAAGACCTGGGGGTGGGTGGCTGGAGGCCAGGCCACTTGGCATCCTGGCTCTCCGCCCCCACACTCGGCCACTGTGGTCTCTGCCTGAGTGTCTCAGTGGGGCCGGCAGTAGGAGGGTCATCCATTCCTTTCTCAGGCCTTGCTCCCCAGGGATGAACCACTTCCTTGGGGAGGGGGGGTGACATCTGGACAAATGTCACAGCAGGTGGGGAGGGGAGGCTACCTGGAATGGACTTCTGTGCTAATTTTTAAAGAATGTTAGAGATGATTAAACAATGCTCAGCC
The DNA here is from genome assembly GCF_014824575.4 of Sturnira hondurensis. Classification (NCBI taxonomy): domain Eukaryota; kingdom Metazoa; phylum Chordata; class Mammalia; order Chiroptera; family Phyllostomidae; genus Sturnira; species Sturnira hondurensis. The sequence goes on from NW_028079127.1 coordinate 19,336,665, forward strand.
TTCTGTGGCCCTGGCTCCTGGGTGTCACTGCCCTTCCTCCCTGCACCCCACCCCAAGCCTGGGCCCCATTCGTTCTTCCCAATTCCATCTCTCCCTTGCCCTCCAAGAGTCTCCCCAGATGGCTCTCCCTCTAATCACAGTCTGGCCTGTCTTGGAGAGTTGAGGTTGCACCCCACGCCAGAAGGCTTGGCAAAGCTTGGGTGATGGGTGGGGCAGATCTAGACTTCTGAACTGCTATCTGGGGGATGCCAAAGAGGGCAGACAGGCCACAGGAAGGCCCGGGAGGCTGGTGTCGCTTCCTCTTGACCTTGGGCCACCCAAAGCAGAGCCTTGGCCCCAGGAGGCTTGGCTAGGCCTGGCCCGAAGAAGTGAGGAGAAATGGCAGCTGTGGAGTCGGGTCAGGTTTACGCAACAACCTCACCAAGGAAGCAGTGTGGAGCAGCGGTGGGAGAGGAGGGACCTGCCAGTGGCCACTTTATTCCCCGGCGCACACACCCCCAGACTGCGGGTCTGAGCAGCAACTCAGCTGGGTGCCCGGGCCTCGCTGGAGTTGAGCCGCCGCAGCTGGCTGAGGCTGGCCAGCCGGAGTCTGAGCAGCGTCTCCTCCTGCGTGTGCAGTGTGTGGGCCAGCATGCGTAGGGACTCGCTCTGCAGCACTGTGGACAGGCAGCGGGGGGTGGGGGTTACCAGGCCCTGTGCCGCCCATCCAGCTCAGCGTCCCAGGGTGCTGTGGGCATGTACCCCCCCCTTCACTGCCTTGGCCGCTGCAGTTGCTCCCTTCAGCCACACAGGGGCCTCCCAGTCCCACCTCTGCCCTTGATTCCCCCTGGCTTTTGCGCCCCCATACCACTCAAGTAGACAGCCAGGATGGCGAGTGCCAGGCAGGTGAACACCAGCAACGCAAGCAGCAGCAGGAAGCCCCCACGGCCGTGCACAGGGCTGCAACCAGGCTGGGCGCACAGTGATGGCGGCAAGATGCCCAGCAGCTCGTCCCACGGCTGTGCCTCCTCGGCCAGGTAGGAGTGCAGGGAGCCTATGGGGAAGGGGCATCGGGGTGGCAGTGGGTGCGCCTGCTCTCCTCTCCTCCCAGTACACCCACCCGCTACCCTGCCCCCTAACCTCCGCTGTGGAGGTCGCTGATGGAATCCACCTGGTGCAGACGCACCTCCTGCACGTGGTTGGGGGCCAGCGGTGCCCTGTTCCTCTGGCTCATCGGCGCCGTGGTGTCTGCTGGGGCAGCACAGAGTCGGTTCAACCATTAGGTCACCCCCTCCCTTCTAGGTGGCTTGCAGAGGCAGTATGGGCTTAGAGGAGATGGGGACAGGGCATCTCAGGAATGACCCTTGATTTTGGAGCCAGGACAACCCTGGGACCCTATAGGCCTGGTTCACCCACAGCAGCAGGAGGTTCACTTGACTCATTCACATTTGTTTCCATCCACGCGTCTCAGGGACTTTCAGGTAGGTATTCCTCTGCTTGCTCATTTCTAGAGAAGAGTGTCAGCTTCAGAGGAGTAAACCCACAGCGCATGGAGTTCATTCCTGCGCCTTCCGCTGTCAGTTTTCCTTGCAGGCCCAGGGAGTGAGCCATTAGGCCAGAGCCTGGTGCTCTCTGGTCCCCAGCAAAAGCAGCCCCGTGCTACCCAGCGGTGCCTTTCCCTCCAGGCCTTGGCTCTGTGTTCTTCAACACGCCCGGCATGATTCTGCTGTTTTCACTCAGAATCACACCAGGAGACCTGCCTTTGTTAATCACACTGTCTCTCAGCCCTCTGGGGTCTTCCCTCAGGCCTCCCGTTGAAGCCGCCTGGGCATTTAGGTTGTTTCCAGTCCCCGTCGGCAATTAACAACCCCTAGAAAAGGACATGCGTGTTGAGGATGGGGGTTTCTCTCCCTTTCACAGTAGTTGCCAAGGACAGATTGCCAGAAGCAGAACTGCCAGATCAGAAGGCAGGGACTCTGTTTGAACCTGGCCGCGGCGCTCAGTGGGTTAGGGCATCGGCCAGACCCACCAGTGGTGCAGGTTTGATCTCTGGTCAGGGCACACACAAGAAGCAACCAGTGGCCCTGGTCGGTGCGGCTCGGTGGCCTGAGAGCCTGCCTGGGAACCAGAGGGTCTCCAGTTTGATTCCCATCAGGGCACATGCCTGGGTTGTGGGTCAGGCCCCCAGTTGGGGTCATGCTAGAGGCAACCAATGGAAGTTTCTCTCACGCATCAATGTTTCCCTCTTTTTCTGCCTCCCTTCCAATCTATCTAAAAATAAATAAATTAAATTTAAAAAAAGACAAAATTTTATTTTACCTTTTTGAGGGGAAGGGAGAAAGTGGGAAATATCAGTGTGTGAAAGATACATCACATCAGTTGCCTCTCACACACCTCCAGCTGGGGACTGGCCCACAACCCAGTCCCCATCACCGTTTATTCCCCGTAGACCTTCCATCTCCACCAACCCCCCACCACTGCCATCAAAGTCTTAACTAGCCATTAGTCTGATGAGGCAAGGGACCCCAACCTTGAGCCAGTTGGGGCCACCTAGGCCCAAGTTGGAGGAAGCCGTAAGCCTGCCCACTGCCAGCCCTGGGCCATGGGTAACCTCTGCCCACCCCCATCCCAGGCTCTTCCCTGAAGGAAGAGCTGGACTAGCCAGGCAGCTGCCTGGCTCACACCCACTTGGCCACAACGGGGTGGCTCCCCTGGTGCCCCCTTTGGGGAATAGGCAGGGCCTGAGGTGGGGGGCTCCTGGCATGGTAGGCCTTCCTCCATCTACAGGGTGCAGGTCCCATTACTCGAGCTGGTGACTGATGAGTAACTACGGAAGAAAGTGAGGTCAGTGCGATGGGGCGGGTTTCTCCTTGGCCCACAGGGTCGTAATTCTGGGGTCCTGCCCCGCCTCAGTCATCTCCTACCTTCTTGGGTCTCCTCAGGCATGATGCAGGTGGGCAGTCAGCAGGCCTGATACCGGCGCCGGCCACAGGACAGGATGGAGGCAGTGGTGGCCCCTCTGAGAAACTGGGAAAGGCCTGGCCACCTCCCAGCCTGGGCCCAAAATAGGCCTGTGCTCAGCCCACTGGGCTATATTTAGAGGGGACAGCTCTCAGCCATGGGAAGGGGCGGAGTGACCCACATGGGCCAGGCTGGACTATTGACCTGGTGATGGAAGTCAGGCCAGGGCATACCTCCACCGGGGCACATGCCCAGGGCTTTCCTGGGGAGCCCCAGCACCTCCTACATTCACACGGGCCTTGGTATCTTCAGACAAGCTGTGTCTGGCACACCTGCAGCAGTACCCCATGGGCAGCCCAGATGTGCTTGGGCCCTGTGCGTCTCCACTTCTCCATGCCCCAAGACCCCTGCCCGCAGCCGGCTCGCCTTGCCATGCAAATGTGGGGTGAGCACCCATCACCATGTGACCCGCTGGCACCAGGGATTGAGGGTGATGGACCACTGGAGCCCAGTGCCCTGAGGGTTCAGAGAGACCTAAAAGGGGGCAGATATTCCTGTACATGCAGGCACCTGTGCTGGTCCGTGGGTGGATCTCCGCCGAAGGCAGGTACTTCTATTACTAACCCTACAACCAGGTGTAAAGGATGGCCCCTCCCTGACCTCCGTTTTCTCATCTGTGAGTTGGAACAACAGTGGTTCCTCCCAGCCATGGATGGCACACGAGAAACTGGAAATACAACCACATGTCTGAAGCACTCGGCACAATGGAGTTCCAATCCTCCCTCCTCTTCACAGGAGCACATGGGTCACACAGGGCTGTGTAAGGAAGGGTTCAGGGCCCCACTTCCCCTTGAGGGGAGGACGTGGTCCGGTTCAGGGCCCAGCCTCTCCTGTTCAAGTCTTGTGTCACTTCTTCCCAGACAGGACAAAGCAAGATGGCGGGGCTTGGCCTCCCAACACTTCCTAAGTCCATCATTCCTCATCTCTTCTCAAACACAGGACACACCTCAGGACCTTTGCACTGACTCTCCCCTCATGGACTATTCTGCCCCTAGATATTCCCATGGCCGGCTCCTTATCGCTTAGCTCAGATGTCAACCCCCTTATGAGGCCTTCTGCTCACACTCTTTTCCACTTCATCCAGTTTTATTTTCTTCATAGCACTTGGCCCAGAAATTATATTATTCAGAATATACTGTGCATGCCAGCATCTCCACAGGCCCTGTACGACACACTCAGCCACACGGTCACCACCTGTAACCCTCACCACAACATTCTCAGACAGAAGAAACCGAGGTCCAAAGACCGCTAGGAAGGTGGCCAGGGCCACCCATCGAGGCCTAGGACCAGTGGTTGTCTGCTGGGGCCATTCCGGCTTCAGCTGATAAAGTGTTTATTGCATTAGTACAGTGGGCCCGCCCTGCCCCCAGCAGTCCGGCCTGTTCACAGCTTCCTGCTCCTTGCCCAACAAGGAGGTCCTCCCAGGATGGACAATCCAGGTACTTCCCTGGCCCACGTTATTGTCCCGGAGCCCTGCTTCTCTGCCTCCTCCCGACCAGCCGGACGCTGGGCCCAGCCTGGGCCGCCCCTCCCGGGGCTACATTCAGGGGTTATCTTCTGTTAATAAATAAGCTGGCATGCCTCCCCCTAGGCTGGAGCCTGTAGGTTGTAGTCTCGGTTGGCCTGGGACAGCAGTGCACCCGCTCCCTAGCCGTCTGTCTCCCAGGGTCTGTCTGCCCCTTCTCCAGCCTGTCGTGGTGTGTCCTCCCCAGTCCCCTGCGTGGAGACGGCCGAATCACCAGTGTGCTGCGCTGCGCGGCCCCCGCTCAGCACGCGGCTCTGGAGCGTGTGTCCGCCGGTTGCGACCCTTCCTCTGCGACTCGGGAGGCGCTGGGCGCGGCGCGGGCTGCGGCCTACACATTCGCAGGGAGCTCGCGCCACCGCCACCCGGCTCCACCAGCTGCAGGAAGTCCCGGTACCAGAGCTTGGGGCCCGGCGGTGCGAGGGGCGCATCCTCGGTTCGGGCCAGCCTTTCGGCCTGCGCAGCACTCAACACGTGCAACACCAGACGACGCAGCGGTTGCGAAAAGCCCTGCTCCACCGCCGCGCACAGGTAGGCGCCCGAGTCCCCGCGCTGCAGCCCTCGGAGCAGCAGCCCCCGCGCCGTGCGCTCGGCGTGCTCCACCGCCGGCACCTGCGGGGCCAAACCAGCATAAGACCGAGCGGCAGGGTGAGGAACAGGGCTCCCTGCCCCCGCGTGGGACTGGAGAGGCAAATGTCAATGGTGGCCGAGTGGGAAAGGAAAAGGGGCGCACGCAGGTGCACACCTGAAGGTTGTGCAAGAAAGTGGGTGGTCTTCGAGTGGGGAGACTCGAAAAGGGCGGCGGTTCACCTGAATGTGGGGAGCAGGTCAGGGCTCTTAATCAACAGACCGGGTAAGGGCGGGGCTTTTCTCGTGTGTGTGTGTGTGTGTGTGTGTGTGTGTGTGTGTGTGTGTGTGTGTGAGAGAGAGAGAGAGAGAGAGAGAGAGAGAGAGAGAGAGAGAGAGAGAGAGAGAGATGCCGGAGGGGTGCGGTCGGGAGCCTGGTCAGCGGGAGTGGGGCCTCACGAGTGTGAGGGACCAAACAGGACGTAAGGGTCGGAGTGGGCGGAGCCTCACTGTGCGGGGCTGGACCTCATCTAGTGCGGAACAGGCCAGGGCCTCATTAGTCACGGCTGTAGGGGACAGGATAAGGGCCTGGTTGGGCCCCCCACCCCAACTCTCCCTCCCTCCCTCCCAAGCTCACCGGGGTGCTGGTCCCCTGCCCTGCGCGCTGGAAGGTCCACTCCACGTGCGCCTGCAGCGAGCGCGGCTCACACTCCAGGAAGGCACTGCCTCCCTCCACACCGAACACCTTCCGCTCCGGCAGCGCGGGCTGGGACAAGTCTGGGAGCAAGGGGGTGTCAGATTCAGGCCCGGCGGAGCGGGGTGGGGCGTCTTCAAGAGATGAGAGGTGGAGGCAGCAGGGCACTCACCCCCGGAGCACAGAGTTCTGGGGTCGCCGTTCTTTATGTCTTGCCGCCGGAACCTCCTAGTGTGCATGGGGGGGGGGGGGCATGGATATTGGAGCCTCCCTGAGCCCTTTTTCGTTTCACCAAGGACTCCCTCCCAGCGACTCTCCTTGCCAGCCCCTGCCCACCTCTTGGCACTGGGCTGGAAGCGTGTGCACGCAGCTCCGTCCCAGGCGCAGTAAGGGTCCCGCGCCAGGCAGCATTCAGAGCAGGCGCGGCCATGGGCGGCGCAGCGGTACAGAGGGATCTGGGCCACGGCACTCCGCGAGGCTACGTACAGCTGGTGCTAGGGGGCAGGAGAGGCTCTGGGCTGACTGAAGGAGGCCCTGTGCCCACCTCCCATTGGTCAGGGATCCTTCCCCACTTGACAGAGAACACTGAGGTCTCCGGCTACACAGCCTAACGAAGGGAGAACCTATATCTGGACTTAGGGCTTCAAACCACCAAGGGAGGCATGGGGCTGGGGGAGCCCGGGGCACCAGCTTGGTCCATTCCACCCCCAAGACTTCTGGCCACTTACCCTCTTGGAGGAGATTTGCATGCTGGTGACAGCAGCAGAGTCCTGAGAAAGAGAGAGAGAGAAAGGATGCTGGGACCAGGGCTGCATGGCGTGGGGCTGCCCCGGGATGGGCACTGGGCCTCACCTCAAACACATGCAGCTCCTCTAGGAGCAGCCCCTCGGCGTTTGGCCGGCTGCCCTTCGGGACAGAGATCACCTTGAGCACCGTCCCGGCGTCTGCAAGGGTGAGAGGGGGTGGGTGACTCTTCCTGTTCCTTGACACCCAGGGCCCAGGATCTCTTCCCCTCAGAGGCCTCCGCCCTCAGCGTGATTGGGTCAGTGGGTTGGAATAATCAGCGCAGCAGCCAGGAGATGGGGACACAGCCCAGGCAAAGTGTGGAGAGGGGGCTGGGCAAGGGGATTGAACTTCTACTGGCAGGCCACAGAGCCTGGCCTGGGGCCGGTGGGCAGTCTGGAGGTCCCTAACCTGTGCCAATGAAGAGGACGTCATAGTGTCCATCAGCAGCTGCCACACGGTCTGCAACAATCTGGGTGAAGGTGTACTCGGCCCCCACTCGTAGGAAGAGAGGGCGCCCCCCCACGGGCAGGATGGGATTATACATGAGGGGGTGGTTCCGGGCAAACTGGATGACATCATCGGGGAAGTCCTTGGTGGAACTGAAGGTGCCAAAAGTCTTGCTGGGGCACTAGGGGGTGGGAAGGAGGCAGACAGGGACGTGGTGTGAGGGCTTGGTGGGCAGCCCTCCACAGGAGACATCTGGGAATGGAGTGTACACGTGGTGGGGGAGGGGTGTGTAGGGGGGTTGGACAGAGCCCAGTCCCGGGAAGCTGAGAGAGGAGACCAAGCTTTGCCCTCAGGAGTCTGAGGAGGAGACATGGCCTCAACTGGAGGGGCCCTGTTTGGTGAAGGTGACTTTTTTCAGCCATAACAAAAGGTAGAAACCACATTTGACCAAGAAGACCCTGAGTTCTCCTCCCCCGAGGCTTTCAGTGGGTAGTGGTGGGGGCCCTTGGCTACTACGCACCATGCCGGGCCGGGGGTAGGGGACACGGCCCTGGTAGGACACCCACTGGTGCATGGGCCCCTCTTTGTGTGCAAAGGGTCCCAGGAAGGCCCGGCGCACGTCGTTCATGCTGTACACACACACCGCAGAGCCCTGGAAGATGCCACTGCAGGGAAGAACATGAGGGGAGGAGCAGGTCCAGAGGGCCCAGGCTGCCCCACCTGGCCACCTCTCGCCCCTCACCTGGAAGTGGAGAAGACAGCATAGAGCAGCGGGGTCCAGCGGTCCCTGGAGGGCAGCAGGAACACATCCTCTGTGGGGAAGGGTCCTGGTTGGGGGAGGGTGCCCAGCCCAGCAGGCCAGCCAGGCTCCAGGATCTGTGCCCCTGCCCTCCCTTCCCCCACTCTAGCCTCCACTCCCGGCACTCACGGAGCTGGTCAAAGTGCGTGTCACCCTCGACGCCGGGCACAGAGCACACCAGCCGCGCCTTCAGGAACGTGGTCCACTTGTTGACCAGGCTGCGCTGGCCACCCACGTCATTCTGTGGAGTCCATCGGAGGGGATGAGGGTGAGGCCCCAAAGGGCAAAGGGACAGAGCAGGGTCACGGATGTGGCGCAGGGAATCCTCACCCGGCAGATCTGGCCCACGCGGGATACGGACAGGCGCCCCAGTGCCGGCGCAGTCTCCACGGCTGACTCACGGAAGAAGAAGTAGATCTTGTCGTCGTCTGGGTTCTCGCTCTCCGGAATCCAGAAGACCTTAATGAACTTGGGCTCTGGCCGCAGGAGAAGGCGTGAAGTCAGTGAGTCCCTGGCCCTGATGTCCCCCCCGCCCCCCCCGCCATCCACTATGAGACCCACGCGCTGCCTCTTCTTTCTCTCACAGAGCCCACAGAGCAGCATCTGATTACTGGCAACTTCTAGGACCAAGTTCAGAAGGTGCTTCATGCACAGACTCCAGACGATCAGGGCCTGAGAGTCAAGAAGCAGCCACCAGAGGGCAGCAGAGACCATGGCTAACTGGGAATGCAGGCCCCCAACGGCAGCCCTCTCACCTTGCCCCTGCCACTTCCCCAGTCCAGAAGGCTGAGAAAGGAGGGACATCGGTGTCTGGGATTACCTTCACTCATGAATCTTTTCCTCTAACGGGAAGCAGACGCCCCACCCCTGTTTCAAACACTCTGCTGGGTCAAATTATTGCATCTCTTGTGAATCTGTTCCTTGGCCCATTCCTTCCCAGGGCACTGGATGTTCCCACTGCCTGGGATGCCCCACCCTCAGCCCTGCTGGGCTTTGGGAATTGGCTCACACCTATCCTCGGCCTTTCCCCAACTCTCTCTCCACCACCACCTGGTTGCCTCCCCTCCCCCATTCTCTCATTGGTCTCTGGGCCAATGGAATTGATTTTATCATTGGTTAGGAGGTCAAAGAGGGCATGGGCCATACCTGCCTAGTCCCTTGCAGGGCCTGCCACACGGTAGTACTTGGTGAGTCCAGGCTACACCCCTTGCTCACTTATTTTATGGGCCTAACTCCCCACCTGCCCTGTTGGGGAGGACAGTCCCCTCCTGCCACTCCCACCAGTCTTTCACCATTGAGCCAGCGGGAGTCGTGTGGCTCTGTTCGGAGACTCGGACGCCGGCCCAGGCTGCGGAAGATGGTGAAGTCCCGGCCCATGAGGTCTGCAGCCACCCCGGAATAGAGTTCTTCGCCTGCAGACGGAGCAAGGGTTGCTCAGCCAAGCAGAGGCTCTCAGGGTGCGAGGTGGGGGCCTGTGGAGCTGTGGGGCCTCTTGGGGAGTCAGTACGGCTATGGGGGTCCTCAGCGCTCTAGGGAGGGTTTTAGGACTTTGTGGGGTTTCAGCAGTTGTGCTGGGATCCCAGCCTTTGGACTCACCCACCAGCACGGAGGCAGCCCGATGCCTGGGGTCATAAGGACTCTTGCCCTTGCCATCCTCTAGCTTCTGAAGGTCCAGCCGGAGCACAGGTTCCTAGAGGTGGGACAAGTCTTAAGGCCAAGCCCCTTCCTACTCCCCCAGCCTCCCTCTCTGCCTGGGTCTGGCCTTACCTCCAGCCGGTAGCCGACCTCCACAAACGCACAGGTGGGGTGGAAGGCTCCTGTGCCACAGGCCAGCAAGTGGGTATGGTTGTAGGGATGCAGCAGCTTCACAAAGTTCATGCACTCAGTCTAGTAGGCAGGCAGGGGCAGGGGCAGGGACAATGAGGCCTCCCCCGCAGGAGGTAGCCTGAAGGGGTCCCAGCTCACCAGTGGCACCCTCGCCCCTTCTTTCTGCATAAGCACAGGCAAGTACCAGCAAGGGCTACAGGGACCTGGGTGCCGTTGGTGACCAGCCCGGCCCAGCTCTCACCAGAATGGGTGCAGCGGGAAGCACAGGCCTGCAGTGCCCCTGTGACTCACAAGCCCCCGAGAAGAATCACATGAGCCCCCACCCTGACTCACTACCTCCAGACTTCAGCCACCTCAACCCACCCCCACCCCCATCCCCGAAAGAACAGACGGGCCTCTGTTCTAGCACTGCCCTGTCCAGAGGGTGAGGGGCTGCCCTCCCTACCCCCACCCGGGCCGCCAGCACTCACACCAATGTCTTTCCCGGCCCAGTTACACTCCTCTCGCCATTCCACAGGGGCCGGCCAGGCCAGCTGCAGGAGGTTGGGGAAGGGGGGACACAGGTCAGGGACTTCTCTCTGTGCTGAGGGTGCCCACTCGGGGGACCCACCCCCTGGTCTCTCCGGGGAGCATGGAGGGGGGTTCCAGGGCTCCTTCCCCGGGCAGTGCCGAGGCTGGGGGTTCCTGGCACCTTCTTGGCCCGTTTGCTGATGTTGTCCAGGCTGAGAGAGGCCACATGGTTCTCTGCACCCACGAACAGGCGTCCGCGCTCCTCGTCTACCAGCAAAGCTTCGTAGCAGCAGGTCCTCGCCAGCCGGAAGGTCCGGAGACCGTGCTGAGCCTGGAGCTCTGCAGAGTTGGGGCACCACGGAGAGTCCGCTGCTGGGGCTCCCCAGGCCCAGCCTGTTGTCTCTCTTACAGGCCACAGCTGTCCGTGTGACTTGGCCCACACACATGTGGACTCACACCTGTGTCAGTTTACGCTCACGGAGGCCCACCCAGGTACCAAGCTTCCAGGGTAGGCAGCACGACCATGAGCCCCACTCCCAGGGGAGGGCTGGGTGAGCTCCCGGGGCGTGCTGGGCCACGCAGCATCTTTGGGCAGGCGCACCGGGCGGCTGGGGCTCTGGGGAAGGCCAGGCACGTAGGGAAAGGCAGAGCCCCGGCCCCCAAATCAGGCTGAGCGGGCTCTGCCATCCTGCCTGCCCTGCCTAGTGATCACTCCCAGGGAGGGGGTGTGGAAGGGGCTCCGAGGGAGGCTTCCCTGGGGGTAGTGGATGGTGCAGAGGCAGGGTCTGTTGCCCCAGGGAAAGGAGGGGGCTTGCTGGGAAAGCAGAGGAGAATGTGGGCAGAGAGGCAGGGGACTGAGGCCAGGGTGGGGTGAACTGGAGGTTGCCCGTGAGTGCTCCCAGTCCAATCCGGATCAGGTGGTCCACGCAGGCCAGGTGGTACGACAGCGAACACAGTGCCCCTGCCCACGCCGGGCCCCTCTCCTGCCGGCCCTGAGCTGGGGCTCCCACCAGCCAGGTGTGCCTACCTTGGAAGGAGAGCCGAAGGCGTGGAGGGCTGGGGGTGGCGCCCCCCAGCACCGCCGCCCAGAGCAAGGCCAGGCCCGGGATCATGGCGGCGGCCTCAGCCAGCCCCATCCCGGCTCTGGGCGCTCAGGGATCAGCAGGCGCGTGTGGAGGAGCCTTGTGCCGCCCTGGACTCTGCCCCGGGATCTGGAAGAGAAGGAGTCACAGCAAGGGCGAGGGAGGGCAGCAGGGGGGAGTCGTCCCGGGAGATCAGATTACAGCCCCTAGGGGAAGGAGGCTGGGGGGTCGCATTCCGTTTCCGAGCCCTCCCCGCCCTCCCTCAGAGGGTGCCCTGCCTGCCCACAATCACAGACACACCCACGCTGGGCACACCCTTGGGGTCACCCTGGCACGGACAGGCACCCGCCCCACCACGTCACCCTCCTCAGTGACTCGCTCTCCCGTGTACACACTCACAGACATTAGTGCACGCACTCTGGGTGCCTACTCCACACCAGCCTGGGAATTGAGCTGGGGACACTGGGGGACAGACGGGGGACAGACAGGTCCCCGTGCAGGAGGTGGCAGAGAGCCAACAAGGACCCAGACCAGTGTGTTTGAGAGGGCACCCAGTGCAATGGGCAAAACAAGCCGGTCGAGGGGGTGAGAGCAACGGGAGGGGTCCAGCCTCTGCAGGTGGCTGGGCGCCCATAGGCCCAGGGACAAAAGTGCCTTCTCTGCTGGAGCCAATGGGGTGGGGGGGCCTGTGAGTGCGAATGTTTGAGGGTTGCTTTGTGTGTCTGTATTGCACGTGTGTAGTATATGTGCACGCACACACGTCTGTGAGGCCATGTGGCATGCATGTGTGAGCACACACGACATTGTATGCGTTTATGCAGTGTGTGTCTGTGTGATGTGTGCACCTCACACACGTGTCTGTGTGTGTGTCAAGAGTATGTGCGTGTGAGTGTGCCTGCACATACAAGTGCATGCCTGTCTTCCTGGACATGCAGGTGAGCAAAACCCACTGCAGCGTCAATCACTGCCTATGACTCGGAGACACTCTGGCACCCACTCCTCAGAGGAAGTAGTGGGTCTGGGAGACCCCCACCTGGGCCCAGGGGCTGCACAGGAGCCCCACCCCCACTCCGACTGGGGGCTGCTTGAACAGCCCCAGCTCCAGGTGGCCTCTTCCCCCCGCCAAGTGTGGGCTGAGTTGGTCACACACAGAAACTCTGAGCTCAGACTTCAGTCAGACCCAAGAGTAGTCAAGTGCAGAGCACCAGGGGCCTGAGGCAGCCTCTCAGCACAGTGAGGGGGCTACCCATCCCCCACCCAGCCTCTCCCCACTGCCCTCGTCCTCATGGTTTCCCCATCTCTGAGCCCCTCCGACGGGGCCAGGCTTTGGCCACAGTGCCCACCGGCAGGCTGTGCAGGTGCCAGGCTCAGGAGCCCTGGTGTGGGGCGAGGTCCTGGGGGAGGATGAAGCAAGGGGCACAGCTGCTGAGGCCCATTCCAGACCACTCACTCCCCGATCCCTGCCCGGTGCCACAGCTCCGGGACCCCTCCCGGGCCAGCCCCCACCTCCTCCTCTCCCTTCGCTGACACTTGCCGCCTCTGCCTCTTCTGGGCTGGGGGGTCTGCGACGCCACACAACTCACGGCTGCCTTCCCAAAGGCCACCAAGAAGTCCAGCAGCAAGTCCCCTACCCCAGCCCCTCCTGGCCCTGAAGAAGGGGAGAAGCCTGGGGGCCCGAGGACACCCTCTGCCGGCCCCTTTAAGGAGCAGCTCCCGCCCCCACCAAGCCAGCCGCCGCCCCACAGGCCGTCAAGTTTACAGGCGGGCAGATCGGGTGACCGGGCAGGCAGCCTGGACGGCTGGAGATGGTGGCCTGGCCAAAGTGGAGCGGGCTCAAGGGAGGGGTGTGTAGGGGCGACCCCTCCCCCGTCAGGCCTCACAGCAGTAGGGCACCCCAAGCAGTAGTCTGGAACTGTGGCTGCCATTCAGGCCAAAGGAGGAGGAAGAGATCAAGACCCTCCAAACCCCAGGCGGCTCCGCACAGCAGGCAGTGGGAACAGCGGGTGGGGGCACCCCAGAGGGACCGAGGATGCAGCTGGGGCACAGCTGCCACCTCAATTCCCAGGAACCAGCTGGGGTGGGAGGGGTGGAGGTCGGGGAGGGAGTTCTCAACTGAAAGTCTGATGGGCCCTCGGGACCCTGCCCCAGACCCTCCTAACCACTCGGGCCACTCGGGCCCACACCTCTGCACCTGGCTGCCGGTGGTTGCCATGACAGCCAGTCTGGAGTGGGAGAGGAGGGCCAGAGAGAGGGGCAGGCAGGGCTGTCAGCAGGTCTTATTCTGCCCTGCGGGTCGTGGGCCCAGTCAGGCACCACCTCGTCCCAACGGTGGCCCGCATCTGTGCCCCACCAAACCCTAAGTACCCAGGGGTCTGTCTGTCTCGGGCAGGATGGGGCTTCTGCACCTCGGTGCCTCAGTTGAGAAGGGTCTGGAGGCCGGACTTGAAGCTGAATCTGGTGGACACACCCATGTGTGCTGCCGGGGGCACTTTTTTTGGAGGGGCTGAGTGGAGACCTCAGCTCCACCTGGGTGAACGTGCCAGGGAACAAAGATGGCCTTCTACCCTTCAACCTCCCACCAAAAGGCATCCTCCTGCAAGAGCCCCACGGCTGGTCAGCAGCTCCTCGGGGGTCAGCAAGGGAGGCTGTGTGGCTGCTTCAACTGCACGTAGTTCTGCTGCCCACCGCCTGCCAAGAAGTGTCCGTGCCCAGTTGGGGTGGGGTCATGCCTCTTTCCTGAGCCTCAGGGCCTGGTGTGGCTGGCCTGGTGTGGCTGGCTGGCAGGGTAGGGTAGGGGTCAAGGGGAGAACTGGGGGCTGTCAGGAGGGGTTGGGGAGGGACACACCCCTGTGTGGACGGCCGGGCTTCCGGGGTGCACCTCTCTACCTCCTTCCTCCCAGGCTTTCTGCCTTGGACCTGGGCAGCCTCCCCACCGCCCGCCTCACACAAGCAAACAAAATTCTTTGGCTGTTTACAATTTTCCACCCAAGCAGCCAAGATCTGCAAGTGTCTTTGAGGTCCTCACCCACGCCTACTGTGCCCCCTACCTGCCCCCACTGCTTTCAGTGCGTTAGGCCCAAGGGTTCCAGCCTCTGTTTCATTTGCGCCCCAGCCCTGTGCCCATATTGAGAAAGGGGACCATGACCCCCCAATTCCCATCTTTCCAACATCCTGGGACTCAACTCCCAGCTGAAGGGACTGCGCTGTCCCGGGGCCACCTGAAACCTTTGCATTGCCCTCCTTCCTTCCTCCAGGGTCCCTCCCTGGAACAGAAAGGAAGATCCCCAGGAGCGCAAGTTGTCTGTGTCCCCATGAGCAGTGTCCTTTATGCTCCCCAGGTCCTGGTGCACGCTGGGCCCTGGGCAGTGGCCTTAGGGAGATGACACTCCAGGAGCAGGCCCTTTGCAGAGCGATACACTGGGCTCTGGAGTCCCCTGGGCCTGGGTCTTGACAGCTGAGGTCCCTACTCCTGCCTGCACCCCTGCCCTAGGGCCACCCAGGCTCCTAGGCCTCCACCCTTCACCAGGGCACCCACTGGCAGAGGCCTGCCCCGGCCCTTGCCCTGGCGCTGCCCGTCAGTGGCACAGCCTGCCAGGCCTTCTCTTCTGGAGCTAACTGGCCTGTTGTGCCAAGTCCCAGCACCTGACGCCCCGTCCCTTATCACCAGCGGGGCCTGTCCCCTGAACCCTGTCTGAGCTCTGGGTGGTGCAGCTGGGACAGGGCACCCATCCGAGGAAGACTGCAGCCAGAAGACTGGCTGGGGCTAGGCCTCCGTGGCTCCGCATGTCCACCTGCTTTAGCCATCAAGGCTGGCAGCCCCACTTTCCTCGTTCTGGCCACGTGGGTACTAGGGTGTGTGCCCTGGGGACTTGGGCACGAGTCCTGGGGCGAACCTAACTGAGGCCTCAATGTCCTGACACTCTGCCACCCGCGCCCAGGGGCTCTCCTGGGGAACAGTCTGTTCAGGCACTTCCCACCCGCCCCCAGCCTGGCCTCCACGCTCCCAGGGGACCCTGGCCCACCTTTTTGGAAAGATCAGCTCCTCCCTTCCTTGCCTGTTTCCCTTTCCTTCTGAGGGCCATGTCAGAGCTGAGGTGGAGGGGCTGAGGGAGGGGCCACCAGGAATCCTGGGCCTCTAACTGTAGCCCTGCCCCCACCGCTCCGCCCCTACCCTCCGCCTCCTGCACATTCCTCCCCGGCTGAGGTCAGCCCCTCTGGGATGGGGCAGCGCCCCCCCCTCCCCACCAGCCACATCACAGCTCTTCACTCACTCCTGTTTTCCTCATTGCTCCGCGGGGAGGGGGGGCGGGGGGTGGGGCCTCCCTGTCCCTCCCTTCTCCATAGCTGGGGGGAGGGCGCCCGGAACGCCAGAAGTGGACTGCGGTGGCCCTGTGTCATTAACATACATTAACACAAAACTACGCTCCCGGGAGGAAGGCTGTTGGGTTCTAAATGCTCTGGCGGGTGGCGGTGTGTAACAGGGATCGACCCCCTAGGAGTCCCGGGAGGGGCGGGGCTGAACCCTGACACCTCCGTTCCCAGCTGTGTGTCCCTAAGGGGAAATGAAAGGTTTCGGATCGCTCCCTCGACTAGCCCCGCGGTTGTAAATGCGGGGTGCGGGGGCAGGCTGGGCAGGTCTGGCACACTGCCGGGCGGGGCGGGGTGTGCGTGTGCGCGCACAGGTGTGCACTCTCGCTGCCACCCCGGCCCTGGACGTCCTGCGGCATCCAGGCCTGGGGACCTCGAGGGAGACCCTTCCCCTCGCCTCTGCAGCCCAGTTTTCCGGAGCCCTTCTCAGGTTCGGCTCCTCTCCCGCCCCCTTTCTTCCCCTACACTGCCCCCCCCCCCCCCCCCCCCCGGCTCCCCTATACCTCCCCACGCCCACATCCCCCAGCACAGATTTCCCTCCCCAGCCGCTGGGGACCCCTCCACCTTCCTCTCCCACGGGTCTGTGACCTCCTCAGCAGTGCCCGAGTGCACCCCTATTCTTCTGAGAGCCCCCAGCTCAGGGAGAAGACAAATCTCC
This sequence comes from Sturnira hondurensis, assembly GCF_014824575.4. Classification (NCBI taxonomy): domain Eukaryota; kingdom Metazoa; phylum Chordata; class Mammalia; order Chiroptera; family Phyllostomidae; genus Sturnira; species Sturnira hondurensis. The sequence continues at coordinate 19,352,925 of NW_028079127.1, forward strand.
CTGAGGACAAGACAAGGCGCAGCCTCCCTCAGTCTGCTGAAACCTGACCTCTTCACCCTACCCCGAGGCGGTGGTCTTTCTGCCTATCCTCCTCCCGAGTTCCCCCTTCCACAGGCCCTCCTAGCCCCTGACTCAAAAGCTTGTGAAGCTCGGGGGTCCTAGGCTTTAGCCGGGCATTCCCCCCAGCCCTGCTGGCCAGGGCTCCAGCCACCCCAGGCCAGGACTGTGCTTGGGCAACGCCCTCCTGCTGTTAGGCCCGCCCCTCTGCCACCTGCTGGTCTCCTCTCCCTTCCTCCAGAAAGCCCCAGCTGCCGCCTGTGAGGCCAGGTCGAAACCTCTGCAGTGCTCTGGGCTCTCCCCAGTGGCAGTCAGCTACCATGACGTGGCCCCAAGGGCCCAGCAGAGGGCAGGCACAGGGAAGCAAGAGAGAGGGCCTGCAGGCAGCCTGCGTGGGGAACGGATGGAGAAGGGACATCTCCTTGACCCTGCACCAACCCCTCTGGCCTTGACTCCCCACCCACAATGAGGTCAGAAAGCAGAGCCAGTGGCTTCCCATTGATGTCAAATTCATTTTTCTCCTAACCAAGATCATCTGTGGGGCTGCAGCTTCTGCAAGGGGAAAACCAAGGCAGAAAGGAGAAAGGGGTCCATGGCCCTGCCACCTGCCCCCTGGGACACTGGTACCTGTCACTGTGTGATTAACTGAGGAGCTAAGTGGCTGGCAGACATGGACACACACGTACCCAGGCTGACTTGAGGCCCAACTTGGGTGTATTGTGGGAACTGGCATGTCTGAGGGGGGTTGAGGGTGCGGGCCCTGGGATCTCTCTGTAGGCAGTAGACAGGATGGGGGTCAGTTATTGGGAGTGGGCCTGGACCCATCCAGGCTTGGTGGCTTGGCTCGGCACCCTAGGGATGAGGTGGAGGAGGGGGTTGATTCTGAGAGGCCAGGAGGTTTTCCTGACTTCAGGAGACACAGGGCTACCTTGGAACATGGGAGGCGCTTCCTTCAGACCTTGGCAGCCCCTGCAGCTTCAGAGGCCCCATGGCTGTTGAGGCCCCCTGCCTCCTCTGCAGCTGGTATCTGAACCTCTACCCACCTGCTGGGGGTGGGGGTCGGGCCAGGGGAGCTGGGGAGTGGTTGCCCTCTCTGACTTTGAGCTGGTCTCTCTTTGTTCCAGTCATTTCACCACCCCCCGAGTGGGTTAAAAATACCAAGGCTGCCACCCCATCAATAGTCTGAGCAACTATGTGGTGTAGGGCGGCTCTCTGGAAGGCGGATCAGCCTTAGAGTGGTCTCAACTGGCTGCAGAGAGCCCACCTCATACTGGGACCCGCAAGCTTAGTCTGGGAACCAGGGTCTGGGTCCCTTGCCTGGCCCTGCCTATCTAGGGTCCTGGGCCTCTCGGCTGCAGCTGCCCATGGCTTGGGGCCAGGAAGATGGGCCTTTTCGGGCTGGCAGCGCTCTGGGGAACACATGGTCAGGGAGCACTGCGTCTCTGCCTCCCCTCACGCACTGCTCGGAGGGACGAGGTATGGCGGAGGTCCAGCCTTGGACAACAACAATCAGTGGGGGATCCCCAGGAGTTAACCTCATGAAATCCCTCCTGTTGGGGTGCAGGACACCTGGGATGCCCCCCAGCCTGCCACCCTCCATAGCTGGGAATTTCCCAACTGCCAAAGACAAGGAGGAATTGAGGCTCCCCCGCCAGTATTGGGACAATGGAGCCTTATGCCCTACAATTCAGAACAAGGATAGGAAGGCCAAGGGCAGGTGGGGGCTTAGTTGTCTGTACCGAGGGAAGTCCTGCTTGCCAGGACCCCACCCAGAACCACTGCCAAGCCGGGGACAAGGAGATCCTGGCCAGAATCCTGCGTGGCCCACCCAGGGAGGGAGGCGCTGGGTGCATCAGGAAGACAATACCAGCCCCTCAATGGCCCCTCTGTGTAATGCTCCCCCTCAGGAGGGAAGGAAGAAACCATCTCCGGTGCCCGCTTCCTGCTGGGCAGGCATCACTGCTCGGGGGTGGGGGCGGGCACCGGCGTCCCGCCCTCCCGTACAGGGTCCTGAGAGGTCCAGGCCTGACCGCTGAAGAAAGGCAAGGATGGGATCCTGTTCTCCTTGACTGTCGGCTCTCAGCCCCCGAGGCAGGGGCAGCAGGAAAGGCCCGGGGAACTGGGGCGGAGACAGGGGCTGGGGAACGTGGATCTCTTTCTGATGGGGCGGTTGCAGCCTCTCATCTCCTGCCAGCGGGGGGCGGGGCGGGCTTCTGGGGGACTGGCAGGTGTGCGGAGGCGGGGTCCCGGGTCCCCAGCCCCACCCTCTCTTCCCCCGCCCTGCCCTTCCCGCCTCCGCGGCGCCGACCCCGACCCAGGCCTCTTTGTCACACGGCGGGCGCTGAGCCCCCGCGGCCCCACAAAGCTCCCTTTGTGCCCTGCGGCCCGCGCAGGACCCAATGACGTCAGCCTTCGCCGCCAGCCCGGCGCTGCGAGCATGGGCTGCGACGCCCTCTGGTGGCCGAAGGCGGAGGCGTGCGCCTCTGACCCCGCCCAGTAGGGGCAGCCTTCTCGGAGCCCGGCTGGCCGCCCGCGGTCCCAGTCCGTGGGAGAAAGTCGGTAGTTTGGCCCATCCCACAGGCCCCCGGCCATGTCAGCGACTGGTTCCTTCTGCAACAACGCGTGTGCACTTCCCACAGCCTTCCGGAAGCGTCCGAATTCTTCGAGCCCTAGTCCAAATGTAGCTGAAGCCCTGCAGCCGCCCAAGCGGCCTCAGTGGCGCCAAGCTCCCTGTCTTTCCCTTACATCAGGTTCGGAGGGGGACCCCTGGGGCAAAGGCCTCTACTATCCCCAACTTTGTTTAGTGCAGCAACACGGGACCAAGGCGCCAAGGGCCTTGGGCAACACGTTAGACTGGGAGACAGGAGGGCGCGCAAGGGTCCGCAGCCCCTGCCCCTGTGAGCACAGCAATGCTGTCTGTGGGCCTGGGTGCTCAGAGCACTGCCTTCCCCACAGGACTCTCGGGGCACCCCTCCTGCTCCCAGTGTGGCCGAGTCCTTAGAACAGCTCCTTAAGAAATCTGGCCCCTGCTGCTCCATCCAGTAAGGCCTGAAGGCAGCCCCAATCTCAGCAATGCAGACAGAGGTGCTGGGAGGAGAGAGCAGACATACAGGCCCAAGCAGGAAAGACATTCAGGTCCCTGGCGNCCCTGTGAGCACAGCAATGCTGTCTGTGGGCCTGGATGCTCAGAGCACTGCCTTCCCCACAGGACTCTCGGGGCACCCCTCCTGCTCCCAGTGTGGCCGAGTCCTTAGAACAGCTCCTTAAGAAATCTGGCCCCTGCTGCTCCATCCAGTAAGGCCTGAAGGCAGCCCCAATCTCAGCAATGCAGACAGAGGTGCTGGGAGGAGAGAGCAGACATACAGGCCCAAGCAGGAAAGACATTCAGGTCCCTGGCGGAAACCTGAAGCTGGAAGAATAGGCCTGAGTGCGACGGAGAGGCGAGCCCCTGGGGTGCTGTCCCAGTGAGGGCTCAGCACCACACCCCCATCCCCACAGCACATCTGTGGGGGGCTATGCCCCCTTCTCCCCAGAGAAAGCCAAGCAGTTCTTGGTATTTTTCTTTCTACATTTTATTATTTCAAACCAGGTGAACAATTCCATAAAACGTGAAAAAAGCAAGGAAGTGTTCAACGCCCGACCTGGGGGGAGGGCATGAGGGACATGGCCCCTCAGCAGGCAGCGGCGGTTCCTAGGTTAGCGCTAAGGAGCTACGTGGAGGTTAATGGAGCGGGGCCCAGGGCTGCTGGGGCGGCCTTCCGAGACGCTGGCAGTTGTCCGGAACAGCCCCCAGGCCACGCGGCGTGGAGGGCAGGGTGGGGGCGTGGCCCGCGCGGGACGCCAGCAGGAGTGGGCAGGTGTAAACACGCAGACACAAGGCACGGAATCGCTGGAATGGGGCTGGGTGGGAGCTGGTCAGGGTCGGACAGTTTTAAATAGTTTTTCTCTAAAAAGTGTTCTAGGTTTGCAGGTTTTTTTCCTTTACTGTTTTTTTTTTTTTAAAAAAGCTACGAGAACGAGCAGGCAAACTGTGGTCTCCAGGAGCGGTGGCGTCACACGCTTCTTGTGCTTTTCCTTTGGGGCCTCCGAGCGACTGCGGGGGTGGGGGTGGGGGTGGGGTGGGGGTGGGGGTGGGGGGAGGCTCCCTGTAAACATTTTGGACTCGGGCTGGGTCAGGGGCTGGTGTTGGGCGAAGCCAGGGGTCCCAGGCTGGAGAAGTGGGTGCCCCTCCAGACACAGGTCTTGGGAGACTCAGCATGTGCTCCCCTCCCCTGTCCCAGAACAAGACAAGGGTTAAAACCAGAACAGATGCCGGGGAAGGGGGTACCGAGGCCACTCCCAGCACCTGGGACAAGAGTGGGCTTTGAACAGGGAGGCCTGTGGCAACCCCTCCCCCAAGTCTCTGGAACTGAGGGAGGGGAACTGGGGAGCCAAGAACGGAGAAAGAGGAGAAAAGCGGCTGGGGAGGGACAGGTGGAGAGCGTGGTCCTCTTGTCCCCATCTTCCTCAGGGCTGGGGGGAGCAGAGTCGGTGGTGGCCCTGGAGGTGGGGGATAGTCATGGATTGGGAGGCAGCCATTGTGTGACTCTCCCGCCTCCCTAGACAATGACCCTGTCCTTTTCTGCCCCCTCTTGTTACCAGGGACACAGTGGCCACCCAAGAGCTGGTGTCAGTTGCTGGATTACGTGGCAGTGGGGGCCTGAGTAGTGGCACAGTCCTCCCCCTCCCCAGGACCCTCAGCAGGGAGGAGCACAGAGCTGTTCACACTGACAGGTGGTCAGGCCCCCGTCGCCCAGCCTCCTTCAGGCTAGGCCAATGGGCTGTGGGTGAGGAGGTGAGTTTTTTCCAAGGAAGGTCGGACAGCCTTTTAGTTCCGTTCTGGTGCATAGCCAGGTGCTTCTGCCACGGGGACCGCTAGGCAGAACAGAGCCCAGCCCTGCCTGTGCCAGCTCCTCAGTGCCCCTCCACTCGGTGGCCCCCCTGACTCACCAGCCCATGTGACCTTTGTCCTCTGCCCTCATACAGGTACTCAGGGTCCCCACTGTGTCCCTCCCCAGCTCCCTGCCTGGCCCCCTTCTGGCTCACCATCCTGCCAGGTCAGCAGGCCCTCAGAAGAGGCCGCAGTCCTTCAGGTTGTTCTTGATGATGACGTCAGTGACAGCGTCGAACACAAACTGCACGTTCTTGGTGTCGGTGGCGCACGTGAAGTGTGTGTAGATCTCCTTGGTGTCCTTGCGCTTGTTGAGGTCCTCGAACTTGCTCTGGATGTAGCTGGACGCCTCGTCATACTTGTTGGCGCCTGTGGGACAGAGCATAGGGAATAGCGCTATGTGGGCGGTGGGTGGCCAGCCCAATGGGCACTGATGGGCGTGTGGCGTGTGTGCTGTGTTGTTGTTTAAGACTTTACTTATTTATTTTTAGAGAGAAGGGAAGGGAGGGAGAGAGGGAGAGAAACACCAATGTGCAAGAGACACATCAATCCGTTGCCTCTCACATGCCCCCTACTGGGGACCTGGCCTGAAACCCTGGGATGTGCTCAGACCTGGAATCGAACTGGTGACCTTTCAGTTCTCAGACCGGCACTCAATCCATTGAGCCACACCAGCCAGGGTAGGATGACTGTATTGTGAGTGCACACACACATCCACCCATGTGCACATACATGGGGTCCGCAGCCCAGGGTGGGAAGAAGGGCCTACATGTGCCCAAGAAGCACCGTTGGGACCGGGGCCCCACTTCTGTCCAGCAGGAGGCGCTAACAGGCCACCACCCACCCTCCCCAGAGGCCCAGCCCCCGCACCTGTGTACTCAGGGAAGCAGATGGTCAGGGGGCTCTGTGTGATCTTCTCCTCGAACAGGTCCTTCTTGTTGAGGAAGAGGATGATGGACGTGTCTGTGAACCACTTGTTGTTGCAGATGCTGTCGAACAGCTTCATGCTCTCGTGCATGCGGTTCTGAGGGCAGGACGGAGTGGTCAGTCGGCACCAGCATGGCTGGCACGCCCCGCCCCACCTGTGGCCTCTTAGCCCCTCACCATCTCCTCGTCCTCGGCCAGCACCAGGTCATAGGCGCTCAAGGCCACACAGAAGATGATGGCTGTGACGCCCTCAAAGCAGTGGATCCACTTCTTCCGCTCCGACCGCTGTCCGCCCACATCGAACATCCTGTGGACACAAGGCTGCCTTACTCCAGAGAATGGGGTTCTGGGAGAGGGTCCCCAGAACCTGAGGACAGAGGCCTGCTCAGAGTGGGACAGCCTTCATGGAATCCTCCACACTTGTCCCCCATTCTCCTGGCTCTGGGCTAGGGAGGGTCTGGCCCGGCAGGATCGGGGCTGGTCAGCGGGACTGGCCCTGGCCACGCAGACAGGCACAGCAGAGGATGAGAGCCGCCGGCAGGTGCACAGCCTCAGAAGTCTCAGAGTGGGGCGGGGGGTCCTGGACTAGCCCCTGGCTCCCAACACAGCCATGAGCAGGCTTCTGTCACCTCAAAGGCTGGCAGGTCCTGCCTCTGCACCCTGCCACTCACTTGAAGTGCAAGTCCTTGAAGGTGAAGTGCGTCTCCACGATGCCCGTGGTCTTCACGCGGGTCCGCAGCACATCCTGCTGCGTGGGGACGTAGTCGCTCTGTGCGATGCGCTCTAGATCATTCAGGTAGCTGCGGGGGGTGGTGGTGGGGTCAACAGAGGCCAGCATGGGGCCTTCTCCCATGCACCCCTGCGTTATGTTCACTGCTTGAATGAGAATACCCGTCCCACCTGTGGCCCAGGCCCGGGGTGGGGGGGCAGTGAAATTTGGGGGCCGGCCAGCCAGCCCAGCCCCAGTCTGGTCTGGGTCAGGTCTACCTGGGACAGGATCCAGCGTAGTGGAGGTGCGGGTGAGGTGGTGGGAGGGGGCAGATGAGTTCTTCAGTGAGGGATCTGGGATGCTAATCGGTGCAATTATGGCATCAGCCACAGGGCAGCCTGGCATGTCCCTTGATGCGGGGCTGAGCAGGTTAGGGCCTGCCAGACCCAGTGGGCTCTTTGCCCAGCATCCAATAAAATTTGGGCTCCTCAGGGGAGGATGCCTGCTTGGCAGAGGTCCCAGGGGCTCCACATTACCAGCTCCCTTAATGAATACTGACCCTCCCCAGCTGGGCCCCAGGGCCAGCACTGCAGCCTGCCTCAGTACCCCCCAGTGTGCTCTGGGGGCTGGGCCCGGGCCTCCCAGAGGCTGCCCAGTGCCTGCTGTGCTGACGTCTCACTCTCGGGGCCTGGCAGCTGGGGCTAGGCCTTGGCTGCCACCAGCAGCTTGGCCAGAGGGAAATGACCTCAGAGACACAGACACAGAACAGAAAAACAGGAAGGGCCATGGGGGACCATGACGCTTGTGCTGTGACCTCCATACCAGGCCCCACCCCCTACCGAGAGCCTCCAGCCTGGAGGCCCCTCGGTGGTTCCGAACGGGTCTCTCCCTCCGCGGCACGGAGGCTCGCCGCAGGAGCTGCCCTGTGGCAACCTGGGAGGATGGCTGTGACAGGAGGTGGGGTCCACCCGTCCCCTGTGGTGTCCCAATCCACTCCCACCCTGGGTGATCCTGTCAAGGCAGAAACCTGTCTAGGAGAACAGGGCCCGAGGTCTCTGCCGAACCCCCCCCACCCCCGAAGGGCGCTGGGCACACAGCGGGTGCCTGACGTGGAGTGAGGAGCGGAATGAGGGAGGAGCAGCACGTGGCCTGGAAGGTGGCTCTGTGCTCACCCTCCCTGAGTAGCCCTGGCCCTGAGGTGGCAATGGTGGACAGGGCTCACCTCCCTGCCTCTTGGACCCACAAACTCTGCTGATGCTGGGCCTCTGTCAGGGGCAGCGCCGAGGCCTGTGCTTGGCTGACTGCGCAGCTCCTGAGAGGGGAGTGTGCTCACAAGGGGGTCCAGACCTGGTCCTGTCCTCATCCTCCTTCAGTCCTGAGGGGCGAGGCTGGGGGAGGCCATCTGTGTAACTGGGCGGGGCTCAGGCATTACCGCCAGGACACCGTCTCCCACCCACCTTCCTGAGGTCCTGTCCCTTCCCGGACGGCTCAGGGTTTGGTGGGCAGATAAAGGGACTGGCTTGAGCAGGGGCAAGAGAGGGGAGGTGGGAGTACAAGGTCGGCAGCCTATCTGGGTGGCACCATCTAGAACCTGTGGATGTCCCCCAAAGCCCTGTAGCCATCAGCGCTGGCCACCAGCCTGTCCTATTCCCTTAGGGGACTCAGCACCCTGCACCAGGCTTGACGTAAGGTGGGTACTTCAGGGAAGCAGGTCAGGGCATCGTCCTGTGGGCTGGGCCTCTGGGACTCCTGGGACCCCCTGTGATTCCCCACCTGAGTCCTAGGCTCAGCTAGGAGCCAGCAGGAGGAGTCAGAGCTGAAGTCCTGGGCTGCAACCTACACACACCTGTCACCTCCCAGGCCATCCCCTCCCCCTGGTGTCTCCCTCCCTAGACAGGGTGAACTTCCTCTGTGACCTCATGCCCTGCCAGCGCTCTCCCACCCCAGGCGCTGGCCCACACTGTGCCCCTGCCGAAGGCCTTTCCCATCCCTCCCCACTAAGCCAAGTTCAGAGCTCCAATGGGACAGCGCCTCGCTGGACCTACCCCAACACCTACCAGAACACTGACACCAGAAGTTGTCACTGCCTGGGGACCTGTCTGCTCCACTCACCGTGTCCCTGAAGCCTCGCAGAGGGACTGCCACAGAGCAGGTGGCAGCCAGTGTTTCTTCAGAATGGTCGTGTGTGAGGGCAGATTAGACACGACTGGCTAGGAGGGGATGGATTCTGCAAGCCACCCTGCCTGGCCTTCCTCCTAGCTTTTTTTGTTTTTCAACTGACTTTTTAAAAAGATTTCATTTACTTATTTTCAGAGAGAGGGGAAGGGAAGGAGAAAGAGAGAAAGAGAAACAATCAACATGTGGTTGCCTCTTGTGCGCCCCCCACTGGGGACCTGGCCCGCAGCCCAGGCATGTGCCCTGACTGGGAATTGATCCAGTGACCCTTTGGTTCGCAGGCTGGGGCTCAATCCACTGAGCCACATCAGCCAGGGTTTAATTGATTTTTTAGAGAGAGAGAAGAAAGAAACATCAATTTGCTGCTCCACTTATTGAGGCATTCATTGGTTGGTTCTTACATGGGCCCTGACCAGGAGTCGAAGCCTCCTCCTGGGTGTATTGGGATGACGCTCTAGCCACCTGAGCACCTGGCCTTTAGGGATCGTGCCTTCCAACCCAAACCCTGAGCCACCAGGGCCTTGGCTGACAGTCTCCAGCTTCAGAGACTAGTGGCACGCTTCCGAGGGTGCTGCCGGCCCTCAGTCCCGACCACGGCCACCCCGCCCAGCCCCGGGCACTCACTAGGCAGCAGAGTCGTTGAGCTGGTACTCCCGAGAGCGGCTGAAGCAGGCCTGCACACCGTGGTCAGCCCAGAGCCTCCGGATGATGCTGGACAGGTCCTCAGGGAGCACGCCCTGCTCCTCGGCTGTGCTGGCCAGTGCGAACAGCTGCTTGGCGTCGTCCTGGGCACAGCAGCGGGCGGTCAGCCCGTCGCAGGATCGCACCCCGCCCCACCCATTGAGGGCATGGAGGCCTCCAGAATGGGCCCTAGGCTGGGGAGTTCTCAGGTCTCCCAGGACAGGGCTTGCCCTGAGGCCTTTTAGGAGGCAGGCAGCTGTACGGGGGAGTCCACATACCTGGCGGGACTGATCAGCAAAGTCAATCTGCAGATTGCTCATGGCTTTGACAATGGCCATGATGGACTGGATGGTGTTGCTGTAGACTACCGCTCGGTACTGCCGGCATTCCTCCTCAGAGTAGCCGTCCTCGTGGATGATCCTGGCAGCCGGGGGTCAGGGGTCAGTGTGCACAGGCCACAGGGGCCACACGTGGCCGCCTGGGGCTGTTGGACCCTGCAGGGACCTACTTCAGAGAGGATAGAACCGCCCCCAACCCACTGGGACCTGAGGATGGCTGGCTGTGTCTAGGAAGGTCCTGGCCTGGCTGCGAGGAAGAGGAGAAAGGCAAGCGTGGCGGCTGCCTCTGCACCCAGCACTTACTTCATCTGCTTGACAATGGTGCTCTTTCCCGACTCACCCGCACCTGGAACGAAGGGCACAGGTGGTCAGGGAGCCGGCCGGGGGGCTGCCAGGGGAGGCCACGAGCGGCCCAGCTACCCCACACTCCTGGAGGCAGAACCCACCCCATCCGACCCAGAGCATCACTAGATGGCGTGTGCGGTTGGGCCTGGCAGGCAGCAGAGCCGCCAGGGCTGTGGCCGGCAGGGCCACCGTGGTCACCGTGGTCAAGGCAACTTAGACACCCTGACTCTCCCCAGACCTTCGCCTCTTTCAAGTTCCACAGTCCACCATGGCCCCCACCACCTGCCTGAGTCCAGGGGCTCTGGATGGAGTCTGGGGCCAACCCTGCAGAAGTCACCCCGTCCTCACACACGCAGGCTCTGCGGCTGGTGCTCATCAACACGGAGCCCAGGCAGAGCTGGCGTGAAGGCACCCTGCACTCGTCAGAGGGCACTGGCCCTCTTCCCACTCAGCCGGAGCTGCCAAGGTCCCTGGGATGGGCAGGGCATCATCATACTCTGGTCTCCCAGACATGGCCCAAGGCCAAGGCCTTGGTCTGCTGGGCCCAGATCTGCCCTGAGCAGAGGGGGACCAGGCCCTGGGAGACAGGCGTGTGACATACACACACACATTCACACACGCTCACACAAGGGGCTTCACTGGCCTGGCAGAGCCGGCCTGGCAGAGCCAGCCTGTACTTCCCCTTGGCCAAAGCCTCCTGTGAGGGTCACAGCAGACGCACAGACATGAGACACTGCTCCTGTCCCGCTTTACAGAGGAGAGGACAGGGCGATTCAGAGAAGTCAAGTTGGGCCCCAGACCGTGCAGCCGGAATTCAGAAGGACAGGGGAGTGTGTGGGGCCAGGATGCCTGGCCTGCCCGGCCCTTCTCAAATTATGGCTCAGCCCCCGTGGGAGGCTGTGAAAAAACAGCCAGTTCCCAGCTCCGCTCCTGCACACAGAGCCAGACTGGAGGGCGCCACTCAGGGAAGCTGCATTTGCCAGGGGGTCTGTGCAGAGAAGCCCGAGGGACAGAAGGGGCAGGGGCAGGACCCGCCTCTCCAGCCACTACTCCTGAGCTCCAGGCGGAAGGCACCCCGACGGGGCCCCTCTTGCCCTGAGCCTTTGCCCACCATTCCCACTGCACCAACCCCATCACTGCCAGTTGCAGCTGCACGTGCCAGGCCTGCCTCTTGCCACCTGCAGGCCTTTCTGCCCATGTTGCCAGGCACAGCTGATCCAGTGTGTGTCCCAACCCTCCTGATCACTGTGGCAGGTGGGCCGCTCTGCGCAGCTCAGCAGGGTTGGCAGGCAGGCTGAACTCGGGGACTGAACCCCTCGGGGTAAAGAGGCCTCAGAGGACAGTGTGGCCCATATACAAACTAACCCAAGAGTACAAATGGCACAACAAGAACAACAATGGCAAAAGCTGGAGTGGCGCCCGCTAGTAACCAAATCCCACAGCCGCCCTGCAGGGCAGTTCAGCTCTCCCCCCCTCACAAGGGAGGGAACCAGGAGGCGGTGGCCACAGGTTGCAGTCCCCTGTGTGGCCCACCTCACCCACCGGGCAGTGCCTCTAAGCCACCCCAAGAGCCCTGGGCTGCAGCCAGACCCTGGGCTCGCTCCGTGCCGCTGGGTCTGCAGCACCCTCCACCCCTCCACGCAGCAGCAAACCCCACCTAGACCCCGACCCACCCACACCTGCTCTACCTTGTGCCCCAGATCCGCATGTTACCAGGAAAGGCTGAGGTGCAGCTGTGCCCTCACAGGGGTGGCCCTGGGTTTATTCACAGCCCAGTGGTCTCCCGGAGGAGGGTCTGGGCTCTCCTCACAGGTGCCACCAGCTGCCTGGAATCATGGGCTTCTGACTGTCCTGAGCCTGCTTCCCAGGAGCGATGAGCAACAGGAGCGGCAGATATGCAGGGAGGCAGCAAGCCCCTCTATTGGTCCAGCTGGGGCACCTGGGGTATGCTGCTGGGTATGGGCGGGGCTCAGGTGACAGCCCCCCACCCCCACAGCGCACAGCCCAGAAGCAGCCAGGACCTGGCACACTCGCACCCCACCTGCTGAGCAGGGATGTGGGGAGAGGGCCTAGTGGGGCAGCGGGGGCCAAGAGTGTGCAGGAATGGGCCAGACTCCTGCCAACCCCGCTGGGCGAACCCACAGAGTGACAGCTCTCCAGGGCACCGGGGACCAGAGGTCCGGGTGAGGGTTGTCCTTGTGTAACTTTGGGACTCTTGTCCCCCGGAGGCACCAGATTCCCTGCCTGGCCCGTGGACCACTTTCTGGGTAAGTGGTAGGGGCCAGGTGGTGGCCCTGCCCAGCGACGGGGAACAAACACAGCACAAACTCACTTTGCATCTCTTTGATTTTCCTTGCTGGGTGGCCAACGCAGGTGGGCAGGGGCCAGGGTGCCTGCTCCCCACCCCACCCCACCCCAGCCCGCCGACCACCAGCTTTCCCTGCGAGTCTCAGTCTCCCTTGGTCTCACACTCTAAGAATTAGGAAGCCATTCTCCTCCCCGAGCAGGGGTCACTGTAAAACACCCCCATTTGACAGGTGGACAAACCAAAGTCACAGAGCCTTGTCCCTGGACTCAGGCAGGCCAAAATGGTAGGACAAGGGCATGGTGCTGGCAGCCAGGCAGACAGCAGGGACACGAGGGGGGCAGAGCACCGGCTCAGAATCAGGAGCACGGCCCAGGAGCAGCTGGGGCAGATGGGGGGGGGGCCAGAGGCCAGGTGCGTGGGACCACGTCCTGACCCCTGGTGGAACAGGTTGGACCAGGGCCCTGGTTCTTGGGCAGCCCACCAGTCACACTGGTCACTTCCTCAGCAGGCCCCCCTTTTCCATCATATAAGCTGGAATTGGGCTCAAAGGTTGTTCGCACCTTGCTGATCCTGGGCACTCAGTGCCCCCTGCAGTCTGTACCTTTCCCTGGGAGGAGGGGGCTTTACTCGCTGGCTCCAGATTGCTGCGAAGGTGCAGGGCAGGGGACCTCAGCAGAAGGTGGAGGTGTCTCCTGCCATAGAGGGCCCCACCAGGCACTCCATGCTCAACTGTGTGAGACCAGAGGAGCCCACAGAGACTCTGGGGTGGCCGGCAGCGTTCCCACTGGGCCGCACCTCTTCTCACCAAGGGAGAAAGCTCTGCAGCCCCTACCCCAGGGCGCAGCTGCCGGGCCCCCAGCAGGGGGACAGTAATTGCCCTGATGTGTTGGGTGGCAGCGGCTGTGTAAGAACATCTGTTTCCACTCTGGGAGTGCTGAGCCCCAGCGGAGGAGGGAACAGATGGGGGAAGGGGGACAGTACCAGGCCACCTGTCTGAAGAAGGCCTGTGGGGCCTCTGCAACACGGCCACCGGTCCAGCTGCTCGATCCAGCATTCAAGTCACTGCTGCCTATCCATCCTGGGCCCTTTACCTCCCACTCAGACAAGGCTTTGCCCCGATGGGAAGCCGTGACATGCCATTGTCCCCTCTGCAGAGACTGCCAAGCCTAGAAGGGCCGGCCAGCCCACCTCTGGCTTTCAGGGCTTCTCCCAGAGGGAGGTCCAAGCCTGCCACAGCCCTGGCACCCAGGCTGACTTCCCCACACCCAGCCCCTTCCTATCAGTCCTGGCACCTCATCTGTGAAACAGGACACCACCATTACCTCCTCCTAGGAGAGGGGCGAGGATGAAAGAGGAGGCTGTTCTCACAGAGCCTGGCGCATGGGGAGCAGTCAGATAAAAGTTATTAGCGTGACTCCCTACCCTCTGGAAGATGCAGATTTCTCCAAAGCACTTGAAATGAACGCTGCAGCCCAGGGCTGTCCAACCGTACAGGTCACCACAACCACAACCTGCAGAGCGGCCTGCTAGGGCGTCGTGTTTGGAGGAGTGTCTCAGGCTTTCAGACAAAGCACAGGGAGGGCGATGACCAGCCACTAAGGGGCTGACTCAGCAGCCGTGCTTCCGGGGACTTGTGTGACCTGGGATGGGAGCGAGTGAGGGCCACGCACTCCTCTGCCAGCTTTTTGCTCTGGGTTGCCGGCTTCCCTTCCATAAGACCCGGCCTCCTTCGTGCCTAGAAGGCTCACCGCGAGCACTGCTCACCAGCTCCCTGCACTCCGAAGGCTGCACAGGCTGGGGCAAGGCTCTCTGCAGAGGCCCGGGTGCCAGTGGGCCCCCCTGGAACTCGAGGGGACAGGGAGCCCCGCCAGCTGACGTGGCAGGCCCTGGATAGAGGCTCTCAGAAGCTGCAGTGGCTGTGACCACAGGGTAGACGCGGGCAGCGGCCCAGCTCAAACCCACAGTGCCAGGCCCGCCCCCCCACTGCCACAATGCCTCAGCCTACCCCAGTGGGGCACGGGAGAAGGTGGGGGTGACCCTGACAAGCCCACCCAAAGGCACCCTAGCACCACCTCCCACTCCCATCCCAGGAAGGTGCCACGTCTCCAGCACCGTCCAAGGTTCGGCCCCCAGAGATCCTGCCCCTCCCAGGCAGCCTCGGGGTTGTGGACCTGCCACCACCAGGGGGAGCCTGGCAGCCAGAGACCCAGTGCAGGCGGTGGGGGCTGGGCAGCGCTTGGAGCATCTGTTTCTGAAAAGCAGCCTCAGCCAGGGGCCTCTGGGGGAGGGGCCTGGGCCCTCCCCCATCACCCACTCCTGAGCCTGGGAAGCCCTCTGCCTCCGAGCCACCGCAGAGGGGAACAATGGGAACGGACAGGAGGGGGAGGGCCAGCCAGACAAAGGCCCCCCAAGGCCCGCCCAGCAGCGCTTCCTCCCCCAGGTGCTACTTCTTTTTGGCCCCTTGCTCCCTCTGAGGAGGCTCAGCACAGGGCTGGCACTGTGGGAGCCTTGGGTGGGCACTGTGACACCCCGCCCATGGGGGGCCTTGCCTTCCCTAGGGGCCCTAACAAACCCAGATCTCCCACCCAGCCCCCTAACCCCCACCCCGTCCCTAACACTTGGGCGGCCTCCAGCGGCTTCCAGGGGTTCCAGATGTCCATCAGGGACGCTCCACCAACGGGGCCCGCTGTCCTCTGCCAAATCAGAGCTCTCTGCGCAGGAGAAACAGGCCTCGGGCTGGCCAGACAGCGACAGAGAGAGGGATTTCCAGGGCAGGGGGGATGGTCTCCCTCAGTGGGGGGACCATGGTGCAGAGGGAGCCAAGGCACTGGGCGAGAAGGCCAGCTGGGAGGCCCTGAGATCCGTTTACTGTTAGCCCTTAAGGGAACTGGTCTCAGCCTCTACAGGAGCCTGGACAGGCCGAGGAGGACGCAGGTCGCAGGAGGAGCCAGGCCAGAGGCACAGCTGCCCCCACCCCATGCTGCTCATGTGCGGAACTGAGCTGCTATTTTCCAAGAACCTAACCCCAGCCCCACTCTCCGGACTCTGTGAGATGCCCCGGGCCTGGGCCTCAGTGTCCCCACCTAGAAAACACCCTCCTCAAGGAAGAGTGCCAAGCCCCAGGCCTGCTCTGGACCCTCCCAGGCACCCCCACACTCACCCCAGACTGCCCCCCGGGTCTAGCCCCAGCCAGCAGGGTGTCTGTGTGCCCACAAGCCATGGCACCATGCTGAGAATGTGGGCCCGTGGGTCCCAGCACTGGGCACAGAGAGGAAAGAGGACAATCGGAGGTCACACTGAGAGTGGGATCCTCTAGGACCTGAGGCCTCGAGTGGTCAAGAGGACACGTGCTCTCTGCTTCATGTGGCCTCATAGCCCAGAGAGGCCTGGACACACAGGGCAGTGCCCCTGGAAACCTGCCTGCGGAGGGGAAGGCCACCAAGCTCAGACACAGAGGCCAAGGGGCACGATTTGCTGCCACGAAGCCCCGCACAGCGGCCCACCACAGCCTGTGCTCACAGGGAGCCCTCCGAGGGAACACACTCTCCTTCTCCTCTGGACAACTCCATCATCTGCCCAAGTGAGGGGTCCACCCAGGACTTCGACAGCCTCGAGCTGGGCACAAGCTCCCTAAGCATTGCAGGGGCGGGAAGAACAAGCACAATGAAAGGGTACAGTGACACCCTCAGCTGCCTGACTGTGCCCCGATCACTGCCGAGGGGATGTGGGCTGGGAGGGAAGGCAGGGCGAGGTCACCCTTGGCCACCCGCAGATTTCTGGCTTTGAGCAGAAAACGATTCGTGCGCAGTCTCGGGGCCCACCCTCCAGGACAGACTGTCCCCTTTCAACCTCCTAAAAGAGGAACGGGGCCCCCGAGACAGGTCCCCAGGCACACGCAGAACACATGCACGCTCGAGCGCCTGTCTGCCGTCCTGACTCATCAGTTCTTGCCAGCTGGGCACAGACTCCTGAGAGGGAACCTGCCATGTCCCCCAGGCT
Source organism: Sturnira hondurensis (assembly GCF_014824575.4). Lineage (NCBI taxonomy): Eukaryota > Metazoa > Chordata > Mammalia > Chiroptera > Phyllostomidae > Sturnira > Sturnira hondurensis. Next base: position 19,369,394 of record NW_028079127.1, read on the forward strand.
CAGTTTCCCCACCAGTGAAATGAGTGTGACATCAGCCCCAGGCTCCCGGGGTTAAGTAGGACATGACCCGGGACTGTGTGGCCCCACGCAACAGTTAAGGCACAATCAGAGGCAGCTGCTGGTATCCCCACAGACCAAGTGAGGGCACCCCAAGCCGTGGGTAGTAGCAGGGGGCACTCCTCTGTCTGGACCAAGGGGCCCTCTGTCCACGGCCAGGCAGGGGAAACCCAGAGTGAGCTAATCCTGGGGGCTGCTGTTCCATTTCCGGGCATTCATCTCGTCCTGTGGCTGGCCTTCCGGCTGTGGAGGGCAATGGCCGCTCGGGAACGCAGGAGCAGCCCTTTGCTTTCCTGCAAGCTCTCCAGCCAGTGTCCCTCTCCCAGCCACCACTTCCTGTGGTCAAAGGAGGGGCCTGGAATCCTTCTTGAAGGCGCCACCTTCCCTGGGATGCTAGGCCCAGTGCTTGCTGGGGCAGGACGAGGGACGGAGCCTCCCGGACTGACTCCCACCCAGTGCACACCAGGAGGGCAGCCCAGGCGGGTGCACAGGTGAGCCTGGGCAGCTAGGGCTCACCTGCTAGATCCCCAAGTTGATGGGGCTCACCCTCCTGCTCCCAGCACAGAGCAGGAGCAGGCCTCTAGCCTCTTCCTCTTTTGGGCTCCTCCTCCTCCAGCTGCTTCCTCCTTTCCCTCTGGTGTGGACACCACTTCCCTGAGAGGCCCAGCCCTGCCAAGCAGACTCCAGTGCCCCTCCTCCTGCCTGGGACACAGGTGCTACCATGGACACCCTGGAATGCACCAAGCCACAAGGACACCTTCTCAGTGATCACCTTTAGGCTCCAGCTCACATAGGCCTGGCACTCTCTGCCAAGCCTTGGAAATACATGCACAAGTGCCCAGCAAATGTTTGGTTATTCAGCCCTGGCCAGGTGGCTCAGTTGGTCGGGCACTGTCTTGCAAACCAAAAGGTCAAGGGTTCAATTCCCAGCCAGATCACATGCCTAGGTTGCAGGTTTGGTCCTGATATGACGGGCAACAAGATCGATGTGTCTTTCTCACAACAGTGTTTCTCTCCCTCTCCTTTTTCCTCCCTCCTCCCATCTCTAAATAAATAAATACATAAATAAATAAATAATCATCTTTGGTTATTCTGGGGAGATTATTCCTTCTAAACTGTCAATATAGCCACAGCCCCAAGAGGCAGTGCTGGGGGGGAGGGGGAGGGCGGGTTGGGGTTTAGTAGGGACAAGAGCTCCAGGCTGGTAGAGCAGGCCAAAGGAGGCCCCACCTGTCCTTAGGCTGAGGGAGGGGACGCCTCCAAGACTCAGGTACCACACCACCATCGAAGGCCTAGTCCACAGGGCACGGTGTAGGGCATTCTCAGGAGGGGTGCCCGATGACCCCTTCCCTCTCACTGAACCCCAAGGCTGGGACTCCTGCCCTGCCCCCGCAGTCCTGCCTCCCCCACAGCACCAGGCTCTGGGTCAGGCTGTCTCGCCCTCTGCCAGGGGCTGTGGTGGGACACGGTCTTGGTCCCTCAGTGGGACCTAAGAGCTTGGTCCCTAAGAGCTTATGTGGACAAAGCTTCCTCCATCCTGTTCCTGCCAAAAGAATGGGTGGCTAAGACAAAGGCCGAGAGAGACTGAGACAGAGACGAGCTCAAGGGCAGGGCATACAGGACCAGCGTGCTCCAGCCACCCCGAGGGCCAGCCCCTGCAGTGCTGGCAGCCGAGGGACCGCTGGGATGGACCTAACAGGCTGCCCAGGACCAGGGGACCCCTGACCGTGCCAGCTCCCATCTGGCAGCCCAGGCCCTGACTCAGGCACAATGGGTGGCTCGGGGCTGCCTGGGCCTGGCATGGAGGCCTGTGCTTCCCAGCTGCCCTGACTTCCACCCCTGACCACAACGGCCTCATTCTCTCTGTCCTCACCACTGCGAGGCCCTCTGCCTGGGGTTCTCCCTCCACCCCCCAGCTGAGCTCCCGCGTCACTTCCTTTGCAGAGTCGCCTGGTTTCACCCAGTCTCCTGGCTTGGGGGCACCCCTAGAAGAACTCTCAGGCTGCCCCCACCAACACGGGTTGGGCAGGCTGCAGGCAGAGGAGTGCAGACGAGGCTCAGACCCTCGCTCCCTCAGCCCGCTCTCAAAGACAAAGCCTTACCCAGACTGGGGGAGGGGTGGGAAGAAGAGGCTCGGAGGCCCAAGCTGCCCCGCCCCCATTCAAATGCTAATGAGCTCCAGCCAGGACGGAGAGGCGGGGAGCCTGGAGGTAGGCCCGGTCCCCAGACTCTGAGGAAGATGGCTCAGCCCCCAGGGTTTGGGCTTAAGGTCCCCAGGACAGTCTGTCACTCTAGGTGATGCCAGTTGCTGTCAGCAGCTGCTTGAGGTCAGGGAGGGGGTTCCCCGGGGAACTTCATACAGGGGGCCAAGCAGCCTCTAGGCCAGAGAGACCCCTCCCTACTAACCTCAGGGATCTGCAGGAATCGTCAGAAGGCCTGCCCCACCCCACCCCGCCCAGTTTCACACCTGCAGACTTCGGAGCACTGCCCCCACCACAGCTGCGGCTGCAGGCAGGCACCTCGCGCCCACGTTACGGATGAGGAGCCTACCAGGACTTCACCTGTGGCTGGCTTTCTCATCCAATGCACTAGGTGGGGCTGGGACTAGAACCCAGATCTGATGACCCCAGGAGCTGGTCCAGGGAGGGTGAGCCCTCCTACCTCTGGCCAGGAAACACCCACCCAAGGGCTTGGGAACCTAAGCTAGGTCTTCCTCCCTCAGTCTCTGTCCTCACCACTGTGTGGCCCTTGCTGAGTTGGTCCCTTTGCCTCCAATGTCTGGCCCTAGCAAATGCTGCTCATTTTTCAAGACCACCCAGAGGACTCCTCCTCCAGGAAGCACCCCTACTTTCAAGGCACTGTTAGACTCTACCCACTACCCAGCCAGCCAGGCCCCAGGCAGTAGCCCCAGAATGACTGGTCCCTGTTCCTGACCAGCTCAATAGCTTGTTCTTTTCACACACACTCAACAGGCACCTAGAGTCGCCAGGCCCTTTGCAGAGACACAGACAGGACAAAGGCCACCAAACGCTCTTCCTCTTCCTTGGGTAACCCTAATGGCACTCCTGCAGGGCTATTCTAGTTTGACCCCAGGAGCCAGGCAGGCCTGCAATGGGCCCCATGGAGCCTGAGCTGAAGGGAGAACACAGAGCCGTAGGGACAGCTGGAGTCCCTAGTGCGTGCTGTGCCCTGTGACAAGCTGCAGATTGGTCAGCAAGAGTTTGGTGTTGGGGGGTAAGGGCTGCTGTCTCTGAGCTGCTGGCACGGCCTGCAGTGAGACCAGGAGGAAAGAGCCTAAGTCTCATCATCGCCCCCATTCCCAGTCATGGGCCCTACTCTGAGCCCTTCCCATCTGCCCACGACATGCCAGGCTCATCTTACTCCTCCAGCTACCCATCCTGAAGGCCAAGTTCAGACCAGTAGCTCTCCCTCCACTGAACAGACAAGAAGCGCCCAATAGGTGCCAGGCTCCGTGCTCAGCACAGTAGGCTCAGCCCTGCCCATGAAGTCTCAAGGGCGGGCAGCTGTGACCCAGACAAACAGCACGTTCTGAAGGGGGTGGGGGGGAAGCGGGAACAATGGGAGCCAGAGGAGATGCTTCCCCAGGTTCACGGAAGGGCTCTCAAGGATGGTGGTCCCTGAGCAGAGTCTTGAAAAGGAGGCAGGAATGTGGAAAGCACAAGGGAAGAGGTGGATGCAAAGTGCCAGGGGCCAACGACAGGCACTGCCTCTCTCTTCCCCGCAGGCTGCCCACACAAGCCCGTGGGAAATCAAAGACACCCCCAAGCTCTGGCTTCCTTCCCTCTAACGCCCAGCCCAAGGCCCCAAGTTCCACCTGGGGATGATGGGTGGGGGGTGTCCCTGGAGTAGGGCTGGTATCAACAACTCTGCTCCCCCACCCAGCTGCCAGGAACAACCCTCTCACCAGCATGTACCACATCTGCCTCTGTGCAGGTGACAGTGCCAGGACCGTCCTGCTGGCAGCTCTACTCACGACTCCAAGGAGCCAGTATGCGGGTGGGGCAGCAGGCGCGGTTCTGGCTGGGAAGGAGGGCTGGCAATCACCCAGCCTGAGTCCCGTTGCCTGGACAGAGTCCTTCCCGCTATGTGGGACAGGTGCCCAGCACTCAGAAGCTGCCTCGGCTGGGCTCCCATCACCTCCTGTACCTGGGTGGGAAAGGGATGGTGGGCCAGGACACTTCCCCATGCAGACTTGGCAGACTGGGTCCTTATAACTGCAGGCAGAGCTTGGTCTCCCAGCCCGTTGCAGTGTCTCAGGGTCTCAGCACCCACCCCGCACTCCTACAGGAACCTCCGTGATGCCCCTAGCCTCCCCAACCTGGGCCCAGGCACAACTCTGGCCCAAACCTGGGAGCCCATTTCACAGAGAAAGCAAAGCAGGAGGGGCAGGATGCTAAGGTGGACTCCCCAGCCTAGAACATGATGAACAGGACCCTGCACCCCTGGTTAAGCTGATCCAGTGTTGGAGGGGTTGCTAGGCCCAACACCTGAGCTGGGCTCCTAGGAGCAAGACTGGTGGGATGGGGTCAGGTTGGGACACAGAACAGGCCAGGAGCCTGGTGTCCCTGGCCCCATCATAGCCCACATTGGACTGGGATGGGGCTACCTAGAGGCCCCTGGCCGGGCACTGGGAGGCGGCAGTGCTGAAGACACCATCCCAGGCCCAGCAGGCGACAGGCGGGCATTCCGCCGAGGCGACACCCACCCGCTGCCGCACTCGCAGCAGAGACAGGAAGAGGCAAGCGCCCGACGCAAAACAGCCCAGAAGGCTGGGCCACCGCCCCTTCCCGCCCCTTCTCTTCCTCCCGCAGTGGAGAAGCGGATGCCATTTTGAAACCTCCAGGGCTGTGCCCCCAAGGCCAGGCCCCCGGGGACAGTCAACAGATGGGCGGATGACGGAAGACATGCTGTCTCTCAGCCACATGCCCAAAGTGAAAAGCTCCACTTTTCACAACCTGGGGACCCCACAGCAGCTCTGGGGATGAGGGGCCACACCCCCCACACTAGCTAGCCTCCAGTGCTGCTGCAGGGGCCTCCCTCCCCTCAACCCTGACACCTCCCCCAAGTCAGACTGCCACCAGGCACCACACCTGCTCCCAGCGGAAGGCTGGATGGGGACAACTACAGGGACCAGAGTCTTTGCAAAAGTCCACCTCGGATGCCCACCCCCATCTGGCACCCCAACTCCTCAGCCGGCTGGTCCGCTACTCCCTCCCCACAGGGCCTCAAGACCCGACAGGCTCACCCACTCCTAGCCTTTCTGCCCGGAGGGGTGCGGGAGGCCCAGTACCCGTCAGCAGATCTCCTGGGCTGGCCCGCCAGGGCAGCAACATGTCGGCTTTCTTACCACTTCCACTTCCCCCCACCTCTCAAGCAGCCACCATCTTCCCTGGCCTTGAAGGCTTCACAGCCCAAACTCCTCCACACTCCCTCCTACTCCCAGACCTTTCCTTACCAGCCCAGACAAGGTCCAGAAACTGGGGAACAGATAGCCATCGCTACCTCCCTGGGAAGCCATGTCCTGGCCTCCTCCCTCAGCGGGACCAGTGGCGCCTCAGTCCAGCCCCTTGGGGGTCTAGGCCCTCTTCTCCCAGCCTGGCCCACCAAAGCGAGGGAGGTGGGGGACTCTGGGGAAGGCTGGAGTGTGGGAGAGGACTTAAGGGGGTGGGAGTGGCTGGGTTTGAGGAGTGGTGTGTGCAGGCAGGGACCTGGTGGGCCAGAGGCACAGAGTTGGGGTCTCTAAAGGTTTGAGGGTTCCAGTTGCTGAGAGGGCTCGAGGGCAGCCATGGCTTCCCAACTGAGAGGTCCCTTGGGGTCGGGGTGCACAGGTGGACGCAGGGTCCAGTGTGGAGATGGGGCACAGAGGGGGAAGGAGGGAATGGCTGGGGGCCCAGCAGGGGCCCCAGGGATATTCATGCCCAATGGGAATAGGGGAGCAGGTGGGAATAACAGGTGGTACCTGAGGGTGGGGGCTGACTGGGGTTCCAAGGGTTTGGGTAAAATCTAGGGAAGGCCAGAAGGATAAGGCAGGGTTTCTGAGGGCCTGTAAGGTTGGTGAGCAAGGGCGGATGGTCAAGCAGGGTTCTGGGCCCCTTACGCTGAGGGGTTCAGCGTAAGGGTTCTGGGCCCCTTGTGCTAGTTGAGGTCAAGTTAGCTGGCTGACTTTGGGGCTTGGAGTCCGGGGTGCGTTGAGGGCTTGATCTACAGTCTGGGCTACGGATCAGGCCAACCCAGAGTTTTGAACGATTATTTGGGTGTCCTGGCCAGGCCAGGTCTGGGAGTTCAAATCAAATCCAGGTGTGGGGGTCCAGGCCCAGTGTGGGAGTACGAAGCCCGAGCCTGGAAGTCAAAGTCCTTGTTGGGGGTTTGGAGCGGGAATCGGGGGTCCCGGCGCAGGGCGCGGCCTCACCCAACAGCAGCAACTTCACCTCCCGCGCAGCCTTCTCTCCGTCTTCCCGTAGATTCTTGTCGATCATCTTGGAGCGCTCGGCCGCCGCCTTGTCCTCGGCGCTCACGGTGCAGCCCATCCCGCCGTCCGCCGGCCCGGCCGCCGCCCGGCCCCCACACGGCCCCCGGCCCGGCTCGGCCCCGCGCGACCCACTCCACTCCCGCCGCCGGCCACCTCTCGCCGCCGGGCAGCTCTCGGATCGGTAGTTCCGAGCGTCTGCGGGCGGTGCCTCCCAGGACTCCGCGCACTGACGACGGGGCGGGCCAGGGGTGGGGCCGGAGAGAGCCAGGCCCGGGACTGGGCCGGGGCGGGCCCCGAGGCGGGGCCACGAGATATTCTGTGCCGGTGATTGGCCCGAGAGAGAGAGAGGAGCGAAGGAGCAGTTCGGCTCAGCCCAGACTCGGGCCGGGCTGGGGGTGGAGCCAGGCAGAGAGAGAGAGAGAGAGAGAAAGAGAGAAAGATCTGAGAGGGAGAGAGAGAGAGAGAGAGAGCCGTAGAGGTAAAGCCAGCCCAGAGATTGGACTCAGGGCGGGCGGCCGAGCTAGGATTGGGTGCGGAGCGCCTGGGGCTCAGCTGCTGGACGGCGGGGGCGGGAGGATCTTGCCGCCGGAGGGTGAGGATCCGCTGCACCTCGCGGGAACCAGCACTCCGAGCTTCTGCGAGTTGCGTGAGGAGGGTGGAGAAGGCGGGTCCTCTTCACTTGTTAAAGTTAATGAATCCAATAAACTTGTTTCGGGACTCACAGAGCCCGGATCCCCTGGACTGCGGCTTTCTCCGTCCTAAGGAAGATTTGGCCCCTTTTCTTTCTGGGTTGCATTTAAAGATAAAGTCTATTGCCATTTCTACACCTCTGCTGGGGTGCCTTCTCTAGTCTTCGAAGATGTATCCATCCTACTCTGATCTTCCAGGTGCTATCCTCCTGCAGGTAGCCATTCTGGACTCCAGCCTGGAACTCTGCAACCGGAACCCAAAGGAGAAGGAAAGAGAGGGAGGGAGAGACATGCCACCTGACTTCTGGAAACATAGTGGCCATGATCTTATGGTCTTTCCACTAGACCGTGGCTGCAACCCTGTGACTGGGCAGAGGTGGGGTGGAGGCAGCCGTGTTTCTAGTGGGACAGCTGGGGAGACTCCAGCTCAAAGACCAAGAAGGTCCACAAAGCCAGGAGGGGAGCTGGCCACCACCAATGCTTGGTCACCCACAGCCCCCTCTGCAGCACAGACTCCCCCTTCCCACCCAGGCACACATCTTGTTTTGGCTCCCCAGTCCTCAGGCTGTCTGCTCTCCTTGGAGTGTTTGTGTATCTCTATCTGAAGAGCTCCCTTGTTGAGGAGCCATTGGCTTGTAAGTCCTCCAATGGTTCCTTCTAGGCTCCTTGCTTCCTGGAGCCAAAGCTCAAGCAAGCACCGCCAAAAGCATGCAGTAAACACGGTGAAGACACCTGATGTCTGCCCAGGGACACAGCCACGCAGGGTGTGCTTTATTTATGCCTCTGATCCACAGACTGCTATACAGATGGGCACGTACAGCCTGTCCCCACACTGACTACAAACCCAGCTCCAGGGCTTGCTTCTTCCCCCACCAGCTCCTCCCCATGCAGGAGAGCTGATCCTCCTCTGGCCTCCCCATCCTGCTCCTAGCAACAGCCAACAGCTCTTGCAGTTGCCGGGCAACAGGGAGAACCTGTCAGCTCCTTGGAGGCCTGGCTTACCAGAGGTGGGCAGACACAGACCCCCATCCATGGAGGCGGGGCAGGGTGGTGCCCCTGGGGAGTATGGCCTCCCCCAGCCCCAGCCCAGGTCCTGTGGTCCTTGCTCCCTCCCCACCAGTTAGCCACTCCCTTCCAGTCCAGTGTTTTTCCTAGAGAGTCCAGCAACCTCTGCTTCTACCACTCTGGGCTGGACTGCTCCCTCTTCAGCTCCGTGGGGGTCCCCAGGGATAGGGCTAGGCCTGTGTTTGCTACTCTAGTCATATACCTCCTATTCAGGGGCTCAGACCCCACACAGCCACCTCCGGCCCTCCTCCCCTGACCGCCAGTCCTGGGAGTCCCACACTACCCTGACACTAGATACTGTGGACTCCCCTACTGGCACTGCTCTTGCAGTCCTGATTTTGTGAACACTGACTGTCCCGAGCCACCCCGTCTTGTCAATTTCTCTCCCTCCTCAACTCCCATTCAAATGTGTCCCAGTTCTGTGTCTCCACAGTCCCTTATTCTAGGCCTCCATCCTTCTCCTTGGCTCTTCTATAATCCACCCTATAATCCATCCTTTCTACATGCAGCAAAGGGGAACCTGCTGAAAGAAATTATATCATTCTCTTGCTCACAAACCTTCTGTGGCTCCCCAGTGCCCTGAGGCTACAGCTCATACACACTGCTTTGGACAGTGTAGGAGGCAGAGGTGGTGGAGTGGAAGTTGACAGCAAGGGTTCTGGGCAGCAGTCTGCAAACTTGCCAACTGCATATTACTTTGGACAAGTACCAGAAACTCCCTGTGCCTCAGTTTTCTCATCAGTAAAATGGGCCTGAAATCATTATCTACCCACTGCACTGGCTGAGGTCAGGACAAAGGAGGAAAGGTAGGTGAGCTGTGCAGAATGCACATGGCATGTAGGAAACCCTCCCTAGGGGTGAGTGGTTATCACAGTAATTTCTCCAAGGCCCCACAGGTCTGCTCTAGTTCGAGGTTCTCCTCCCTCTAATGGCCGCACACCAGCACTGCAACATTCTGACGTGCCCTGCAGTCCCCATCTCCTCCTCCCCACCTCTCCTTCCCTGGTTGGAGCTGGGCTTCTCTGCCTACTGGTGTCCTCAGGCTGCCTCCTCCCTAGCCAGACCCCAGTGTCCTGGTGCTGAGTCTCGGTCACACCAGGTCTCTGATTCTACTTCCCTTGCAGCATAATCCTTGAGGGTGGCTAAATCGTTGTCAAATTAAATGAACAAATCACACAAACTCTACTTCACCCTTCCAGGGCTCCCTTCTTCTGGAGCTGGGAGAGGTGTAAACAGCTAATCCTGCAGACACTGTAAAAATATTGGCCTTCGTGTGTGTGCAAAGAATGAAGAAATGAAGCCCTGGCTGGTGTAGCTCAGTGGATTGAGCGCGGGAACCAGATGATTGCGGTTCGATTCCCAGTCAGGACACATGCCTGGGTTGCGGGCCAGTTCCCAGCAGTGGCTAGTTCCCAGCAGGGGATGCACAAGAAGCAACCATACATTGATATTTCTCTTCCTCTCTCCTTCCCTTCCCCTCTAAAGATAAATAAATAAAATATTTTTAAAAAAAGAATGAAGAAGTGAAGGTCAGGGAGCCGCCTCAGTGGAGGTGGCGGTGAGGTGAGAGTGCTGGAGGGAGAAGTGCATTGAGGAAGGACAGTTCAGGAAGAGGGACAGGGAGGTGGGACTGGGAGGGTGGTTTGGGGGAAGGGCCGAGGAGCAAATCAAGGGTCAGAGATGGAGGAAGCCCTTGCCTGGCAGCTGAGGCAGCTGAGGCAGCCAGGCCAGAAGAGGCCAGGACTCATCCAAGGTCAGGTCATCCAGTGAGGGACCTCACGAGCACCTGCACCCTTCACACTCAGGGACCCAGAAATCCTTTTGAGAGACATTGTTTGGGCAGCAGGGGTGGGTTCCTAGCCACATGGACCTGTGCCCACCAGCCCCACACCACCTGGACTGAACCATAAAGACTATAAAAGGCCCTGGCCGGTGGAGCTCAGTGGATTGAGCGCGAGCCTCCCAAACCAGACGATCGCGGTTTAATTCCCAGTCAAGGCACATGCCTGGGTTGCAGGCCAGTTCCCGGCAGGGGACTCATGAGAGGCAACCATACATTGATATTTCTCTCCCTCTCCCCTTCCCTTCCCCTCTAAAGTTAAATAAATAATTTTTTTAAAAGACTATAAAAGGACACCCAGCCGAACTGGAGGTGGCACTTCAGCTGAAGGGAGAAGTGGCAGCTGCCAGCTCAGTGGAAAGCCAGAATAGCCTTGGGGCTGACCACAGGCCCAGGAGTACGTCCAGCTTCTCCCAAGTTCCTACCCTGAGCAGCAGAGACCCCCCCACCCTCCGTGGGCCGTGACAGACACTCCGGCCTACAAGCTCTAGGAAGGGGAAGCTGCCGGCACTTCCCCAAAGGCAGTTTCGGGATGGGTGTGTCTACCCCACCCTAGTCCAGGAACAGGCAGAACACCCCGGGGTCCTCAGAGCCAAGATCCTGACCATGCCACCTCCATGGCTCCCAGGTGGCAGGGAGTCCTGGCAAGGCCCTGTGACCACCAAATCACAGCCTGGCACACAGGGCCCCAGCAAGTTTCTGCCTGTGGCTACAGCCAGGCTCCACCTCCTGGTCCGTCCCCTGCACTTCCCCCTTCCTCTTAGCCCAGCAGCAGTTCTGAGATTGCAGTCAGCTACACTGTCCACTCCATCAAACCTGCCTTCCCAGGCTTCTCTCCCTCCCACAGAAACGGCCCCAAGCCTGGGAGGCCTGGGGCCCAGGGTCCCCTATCCTGCTTGTTCACCTCCTTCAGAGTCTATTGTTTTTGTCCTGAAGAGCTCAGGCCCCCCACTCCTTGACAGAATTTTCTAGATAGGCTAGGGGGGTTCACCTGACAGGGATGAGGATGGAGGGAGGAGAATCTGGGAGGAGGGTCATCTAGAGTTTACCGCGACCCCACTGTGCCAAGAAGCCTGGGCTGATGGAGGCATCTGGGACCCTGTGCTCCAGGAGCACCTGTCAAACAAGGTAAATGGGGACGAGCTGCCCAGTTTCAGAGAAAATCAACAGGGGTGACACAAGAGCCACTGGGGGGCATCTGCAGGAGGGAACAGTCTGAGGCCGAAACCTATGAATGCTGAGAAAGGACCAACTTTTTGACAAGCCAGAAGAGTGATAGGCAGAAGCGACAAAGTACAAAGACCCTAGGGCAGGAAGGGGCTGGGTGTTCCTAGAGCAGAAGGAAGGCCAGCCTGACCAGAATAATAAGGGCTAGAGGGACAGCAGTGTGAGAGAGCATCACTGAAGCAAAGATCAGGCAGGCAGAGATTTCTCAAGTCCCCGGGGCAGGCTGAGGCGGGGGGGTGGAGCCTGCAGCTGGCCCTTGCATCTCCAAACCAGCCACTCAAGTCCAGCCCTGCAAATCCAACTGCTCTTGGCACTCAGGGTGACATGCCTGGGGGCAGGCACTCAAGGTGACATGCCTGGGGGTAGAACTGCTTGGGGCCTTGGGAGGACACCCAGGGTGCTCTGGGGGTTTGGGGGCCAAGGTCTAAGCTGAGCCCGTCCTTGTCCTTGAAGAGTTCATGGCTCAATTTGCCAGTGTGCCTGCCACATACACAGTCTCTAAAGGCCACCTCCCCTGGGAAACACAGGGTCCTTCGAGGGCCTGGGAAGCAATAATCACCCCTATCCCAGGAGCCACTCCTCTGCCCCCCCCCTCCCCAGGTTTCACAGCCCTCCTGCCACCCTGCCCAAAGACCAAGGCTGCTAGCCTCTCCCGTGACTCGTTAGGGCCTTCATTAGCATTGCTTCCTGAAATTTAATTTAATGAAGGAGCAAAAAGAGCCCTAATGAAGGTGACGAAATAGCAGGCAGCCCATGAGGTGCCTCCAAGGCTCAGCTAGCTAGGCTCTGGGTCTCCTGTAGACAAGGACTGGGAGAAGGGGTTCGTGTCCTGGGAGGGGTGGTCACTGAGTTCTGGGAGCTCGGACTTCACTGTATGGAGTAAATGCTGGGACCAAGCTCCACGGAGTCAGAAATGAGTCCGGCCGGGGACTGCTTCAGGCTCCTGGAGGAAAGGTTTTGAGATGCTATCAGCCAGTTGGAAGGCCGGAAGGCCCCGAGGTGCAGACCAGCATGGTGTTACAACACAGGCCAGGCTGTGGGCTAATGCCTTCGGGCAGTCAGCAGAGGCCAGGTCCACAGGGCTATGGGGCAGAAAAAAGTTTGAACTTTGTTCCAAGTGTGATGGAAACCATCTGAGGGTGTGAAGGCAGAGTGACATGATCTATTTTCAAGTTCCCTCCGGATGTATGAAGTGTCTCCAGTGGGCAAGAGAGAAGGCAGGAAGGGAGGTAGGGGGTAACCACCGTGTAGTACAGGCAGCAAGGGTAATGCAGTGAAGCCTATGGACACTCGGCAGTTCAGGTCCCCTAGGCGAGGGGAGCTCTAGGGAGAAGGGCGGGTGCGGGCTCATGTAACTGGGCTGAGCTTGTTTCCTCCAGCAGCTTCGGGCTGGCCAGGCCCCTTCAGTCTTACCCACTGGCTTGGCCTCTCCTCCAAATGGGCACTGCTCAAGCACTTAAAGAAAATCAGTCTAAAGTGGTTTCCTTTATTCCCACGCCTGCTTCCCCACCTTTGTGGACCTCTCCACCTCCTCTGCTGGAGCTCTCCCCCCTCCCCCCACCGCCATTTCTCCATCGCTGGAACACCTCCCTATCCCTGCTCCCAGGTCTTAGCCAGCGTCGGGCTGCCGGGGACCCCCAGGGCTGCATTTCACAACGGAACGGGCCAGGAAGCGCAGGCTGGCGCAGAGTCGCTGAGGGTGCAGGCTCGCAGAGGCCTGCCCCTTTCCTGGCCCCGGCCTCCCACAGTCCCCTCACACCGCCGCCTCCCCAAGTCCTGAAACCCACGCCCCGTCCCGGGTAGCCTCCGCCCTAGAGGCCTCCGCGCCCCGCCCCCACCCCCACTCCCGGAGCTGAAGCCGGAAGCGGCTTCCGCGCGCGCTGCCCCGCCTCTTCCGGGGCCTCTCTAGGCAGGAGAGCAGGGTTTCGGTAGCCGCCCGCGGCCCGGCAGGGCTTCGCGGGGCAACGGCGCCTCCTGGTGGGTCTAAGGCGCAGCGCGGGAGCATAGGCCTGCCTGGTTTCTTACCCTTACCCTCCGCCCCCCCCCCGCCCCCGCGGCCACCTTCTCCCTTATGGTCACCCCTACGTGCCTGCTCTCCCGCTTCGTTCTCCCGCTTCCGCCTACCTGCCAGTGGGTGGCCAGAGAGGTGTCCCCGCACTGGGCGGCAGGCTTTTGGCGTCCTCTTGCTCAGAGCTCCCCGGGACGCCCCAACACAGGCCCCTCCCTGCTCTGACCCCAGGCCTCCAGGCAGTCTTCCAGCCTACACCCCATGGCCCATCCTCGGGCAGTCCCATGACACCCGCCTTTTTGCTTTTTCTGGCCCTAGCTTCTTTGCATCCCCTGTTTCAGGGCTCTCTCGCCTCCATCTCAAATTCACAGCATCGATTAGACGCTAATTTGGGTGATTATTCCCGGAGGGCACTTCCTCTGCTTCCTGAAGATCAGGTGCCCATTGCCTGCACCCAGCCCAGGGCCGGGTGCGCCGTGGGCGCTTTGGGTACCCGGCTGAGTTTGACCCCAAAGACGTGGACAGGATAAGAAGAGGAGCTAGCTCCAAGTAATACTTGGAGGAGCTCTCAGAACACTTGATCAAGGTTGGGTGTGGGAGTCTGGCCCTCTTCTCCATTCTGGGAACCCTTCCAAGGTCAGGGAGCCCGAGGAGGGCCCGAGTTTGGCTCCCTGAGGACCCCACCAAGTGTAGGACTAGCAACTCCTCAGTCACCTACCCAGGATGCCCAGTGGGGGGGCAGGCCCCCCCCATCCCCGCAACCTCTCTTCTCCCGCCCCGCCCCGAGCCTTCCTGCCTTCCTTCTTCCCCTGCGCCAACCAGAAAGCCTCCCTGGATTGCCTTGGATCCTCGGACCCGGCTGAACAGCCCGGAGCTGATGAGCTCTGCTAGCGGCTGGGGCAAAGTGTCGGTTGGGTTCCGGCGAGCCTAGACCTTGGCCACTGACCGCCAGGGGGCGGCAGAGACAGCCTTCTGGGGTCTGTCGCATTCTGTCTGAGTCTCACCAAGAGTGATGGGGCAGGTTAGCAGCCTTGTGTGGTTTTGAAAGCAATTTTGTTCTTTCAGATTTTTTTTGCTAGGGATACTCTCTTTTTAAAAAAAATGAATTGATCGATTGATTTTTTAAAAGGTTTTATTTGTATATTCTTAGCAGGGAGGGGAGGGAGAAAGAGGAAGAGAAACACATTTGTTGCTTCTTGTATGGCCCCTACCAGGGACCTGGTGGGCAACCCAGGCATGTGCCCTGACCGGGAATGGAACCCAATTCACTGGGCCACACCCGTCATGGCCGAATTGATTTTTTAGAGAGAGAGAGAGAGATGAAGAGACAGAGATAGGAACATCAATTTATTTTTCCATTTACTCATGTATTTATTGATTGATTCTTGTGTGTGCCCTGACCCATGACCTGGGTGCATTGGACACACGCTAACCAACTCAGCTATTCGGCCAGGGCCCCCAGGGCTACTCTCTATTTCTAAGTAACTTCCAGTCGATTATTACTGTTCTATGTTGTTTGAAAGTTATTCGGTTGCTGGATGACTTTAAATTGAGGCCAAGGCAGACATGTGCTGGTTTGCCTGAGTCCCTGGCTGGCTGTGCCTTGGACCCAGGATGCCCCAGCCACCAGAGCTTGGCCACCCAGCATACTACCTGATGCTACTCTCTACTGTCTCCCAGCTCAGTTCTTCCAGGGCCCTGGCCCAGAAGTCCCCCGGCTACCTCCAACCCACCATCCTACCAGCTTCTTCCCAGTCTTCCTCCAAAGCCTCTGAGGGCCCTGCCGCTCACGTCACACAAGTTGTCTCCATGTGGCTTTTCCAGCTCCTTCCTCTCTCTCCTCAACCACCACATTTGGGCTTGCCCTCCCTGGTCAAGGTCCTCAGCGGCCCGCATGCTGGTCTGTTCTCTACCCTCTCCTCCTGGAGCACCTGACGCTGGCTTGGCTCCCGGTGCCCTCACTCTCCTGGGTTTCCTCCCACCGCCTGTCCGCTCCTGCTCAGCCCCGTGCTGGTTCCACCTCATCTCTCCCACCACCTAACAGGAATGTTCTAGGGCTCAGTCCTGACTGCTGCCCTCCCTTACGTAAATGTCCCTCCTCCATGGCATCCAGGCCCCTGGCTCTGAGTACCACCCACTCCCCTGCCTCCCAAATCTGAAGCTCCAGGACTGGCTACTCTATTGAACCCAGGTCACACACGCAGCAGTCACCTTGGCATCTCCACTTTGATATCCAGTCAGTGTCTTAAATGTTTCATTGGCTAAGCTAATTTCCCTTCCAAGCCTGCTCCTTCCCCAGCCTCCCTCAGGGGATGTGGTGGAAGGTCCGGTCCCTAGATGGCCTTGGAGTCACCCTTGATTTGTTTTGTGCCTCCCCTCTTGCCCAAACCATCAGGGAACCCTGCTGCCTCTGCCTTCAGGACAGCTCAGTGTCTCTCCTGGACCAAGCCGCCACCCAGGCTGAGCCACTCAGCCTTTCTGTCTGAACGACCGAAGCAGCTCTGGATCAGGCCCACCCTTGGCTCCCCGACCCCCACACAGAGTCTAGTTTCAGCTCAGCAGCCAGAATAACCCATCTGAAACTTAGAGTTGCTGCTGAGTCCATTCCTGCCCCTCCTGTGATCAGGACGCTGCAGGGGCTCATCTTCCCCAGAGAAAAATCCAAAGTTCTTGGGCGGCTGACAAAGCCCCATAACATCTGCCCCCCTTTTAGCCCTCACTCACCCCTCTTATCTTCTCCTGCCTCTCCTAACATCAGGAACAATGACTGCTTGGCTGCTGCTCTCACAGGCCAGACACATTCTGCCTCCGGGCTTTGCACCAGCTGATCCCCCTGGCTGGGACAGTTGCCTGCAGGCATCCACATGGCTCCCTCCTTCTCCAAAGGTCTGATCAAAAGTCCCTTGCTCAGTGAGGCCCATCCTAGCTCACCTCCAGAGCCCCTGTTCTCCATGGCCCTCACCTTGCCACTTTTACTCCCAATAGTAATTACTAAGCATCTTTTAAAAAAATGTTTATTTTTAGAGCACGGGCCTGCGAACCAGAGTATCGCGGTTCGATTCCCAGTCAGGGCATATGCCTGGGTTGCAGGCCAGTTCCCCAGCAGGGGACTCACGAGAGGCAACCATGCATTGATATTTCTTTCCTCTCCTTCCCTTCCCCTCTAAAGATAAATAAATAAAAAATATTATTTAAAAATATCTTATTTATTTTTAGAAAGAGAGGGGACAGAGAAAGAAAGAGAGAGAAGCATCAATGTGTGGCTGCCTCTCATACATCCCCTATTGAGGACCTGGCCCACAACTCACGCATGGGCCCTGACTGGGAATTGAACCAGCGACCCTCGGGTTCACAGCCCATGCTCAGTCCACTGAGCTACACCAGCCATGGTTAGGCATCTTCTAAGAAATGATATAACTTACTTATTCTGTTTCATGTTTCTGGTCTGAATCCAATCTCCCACCCAGAATATAGTTCAAGGAAGGCAGGGTCTTCGCTTTGTTCGCTGCTGAGTGCCCAGGTGCTGGAAGAGTGCCTGGTGCAGAGGGAATCTTAACAAAAACTTGCCGGGTGAATGAATGAACCCCTGTTCAGCTGGTAGGTCATGTGCCCCTGTGCGCACAGGTGAGTGGGGAGAGGGCGGAGAACCAAGGCCCAGGCTTCTCCTGGTTTATATGCACTTACTTTCCCATTACAAGCCGTCTTAAGAAAAGCAGTTAACAAGAAGTATATAGAAGACCTTTGTGCTGAACTTTCTGACCGTTCTATCTTGTCAATATTCCAAACAGACAAGTGTTGTGTTATTGTTGTTGTTGTTGTTTTCAGAGAAATTGTTTTTTAATTTTTAGATTTTATTTGTTTATCTTAGAGAGATGGGGGAGAAAGAGAGGGAGGAAAACATTGATCGGTTGCCTCTCACACGCCCCAACCAGGGACCTGGCCCACAACCCAGGCGAGTGCCCTGACCAGGAGTCTAACTGGCTTTGACCTTTGGCTCTGTGGGACAACACTCAGCCACCAACTGAGCCACAGTGGCCAGGGCAGAAACTTTTTTTAATGTAACAAAGAATTTAAAAAACCTGGGAAATTCTTCAAAACATACAAAAATGCTTCACAATGACCAAGGGCCTGTAGGCCCGTCCTCCTGGAGTCCCGGTGTCTGGGACCTGACAGGTAGGGACGAAGGTTACTTATTTTCAAACAGTCATCTGGACACTTGGCCTTTGGATGTAGTGCAGAGGGCACATCGCCCAGCGCCTGCAGCCCCCTGCTCAGGCCGGAGAAGACCTTGCTGGGCCAGCAGAGGCAGTGGCCTCCCGGGCGCCTGCCTCCACCTTAGCTGTGTGTGTGTGGTGGGCGGGGCGGCCGCGATGCTCGCCTGGCCCCGTTCTGAGAGGCCTGCTGCCGCCCTGACCCACAGCCTTCTTTGGATGGAGGGAGTGTGAGAAAAGACCCCACGGTCTGTCCGCAGGGTGGACCCTGCCGGTGTTGCTCCTCACGCCCCAGGAGCCAGGGTCTGAGGCCGGGCTAGAGCCTCATCTTTCGGGGAAGAAGCCAGAGAGCCCCAGAGGGCAGCCCTGCACGCCAGGGCACTCTGGGCTGCAGCCACCTCCAGGCCAGCGTCCAGCTCTTCTCTGGGGCCACTGAGCTCCTGGGTGAGTCCCCAGGCTGGAGTCAGGCGACTGGGGCTGATGGGAATCAGACTCAGGAAGCCCCCCTCTGACAGGCTGGCACTGCCGTGGGCCCAGCAGCCACCAGCTTGAGGAAGTTCTTTCTTCAGGGGTTTCCCATGCTGGCAGCCGCCTTGCGAGTTCAAACTGGATTTTTCCTGCTGCCCTTTCCTCGGCGGCCTAGCTGGGCACAGGGTCTCTCCTAATGAGGGTTTCGTGCCAAGACCTGGGCAGCTCCATCCCGCTGGGTCTCAGCTGGTTCAGGTCCGCCCCAGGCAGTGGGCAGCTTCCCAGCCCCACCCAGGGCCAGGGCGCTGGGGCTGCCCTGCGTCCTTGCATCCCCTGCCCCACCCTGGGCTCCCCCCACGCAAAACTCAGACCCCACATGCAGGGACTCACTAACCCACCGTTATTCACAGGGGGTTTTCTGTTACTAAAAGGACCAGCCTGACACAGGACACAGGGTCCCTGAACTTCTGTTTGCAGACTCTAGGCATTGACGGAGGGTTGACATGGCAGCCGGGGTGTGGGCAGCGGCCCTGAAGTAGGGCTTCGCTGCCGCCCCCAGCTCAGACCCTCTCTGAAGCTGCTGCGGATGCACCTCACGTCCCTCCTTCCGGAGGCCTCTCTCTGTCCCATTTCCT
This sequence comes from Sturnira hondurensis, assembly GCF_014824575.4. Lineage (NCBI taxonomy): Eukaryota > Metazoa > Chordata > Mammalia > Chiroptera > Phyllostomidae > Sturnira > Sturnira hondurensis. Next base: position 19,388,084 of record NW_028079127.1, read on the forward strand.
GGGGCCTCATTAATTCTTCCCCACCTCACCCCGTGAGAAAGCAGGTCTGTGCTGAGCCTGGCCCAGGCCCAGAGCAGGGTCTGAGCGTGCCACTGGTTGGTTTGGGAGGCAGGGGGCGAGTGGGGTAGGGGACTGTCCCCATCCCCACCCTCAACCCAGGGAAAGAGGCAGGAGGGGCCTCTATCACCATCCACGCCCCGGCTCTCCCCCTCTTTCCCAGAACCCAGGGACCATGGAGATCAAGCATATAAAACACAGTTGGTCTTAAGTATAATATTTATAAAAGGGGCTGCCAGCCAGCCTCTCTACCCTGTGCCCGGCTGGCCCCTGGGTCTCTGGCTGCCAGGGGCAGAGGTGCCCTGGGCCCCAGCCTCCCTCTCTTCCCAGCAGGGGACGTGGGCCCAGGCTTGGGGGGGGGGGGCCAGCCTCCCCAGGACTGGTGAAGGTGCATGGCAGGGGCTTGTTGAGGACACCCCACCAATGTCACCCTCAAAAGAACCTGCTGGCTCCAGGCATAGGGTGAGGGGGTCTATTTCCGGTGGCGAGGATGGGAGAACCGGAAAAGAATACCCAAGCACCTGAGCCCACGTGCCTGCAAGGGGCCTCGGGGACAGCAGCAAGGAAAGCAAAAGGGCTGAGGGAGACCGGGCCTCAGGGGGCAGACGGTGACCCAACAGCAAGGTGGGGGATGGCTGCCGGCCTGGGTTCCAGCTCTATGTGCCCTCGCAGGCTGGCAGAGTTCAGTGTCTGCCTCTGCGTGAGGAGGGAAAGGGGCTTGGGTGAGATCTGAGGCAACGGGGCAGCCCCACCTGCTCCCAGCTCAGGAAGGCCCCGCAGACCAGGAGCCCAGCAGGGAAGGGGCCCAAGGGCTTTGGTCCTGGCTCTCTCTAAAATAACCCTTCCACAGGGAGGCCTGGGGACGGGGCCACACGCTATAGTGTTAGCCATGTCTTTCTCCTCTCCCCGATGGGCCTGTGGGTGCGAGCCGGGGCCGAGGGGCCTGGGCAGGGCACTGGGCGAGCAGACAGAGTAGGACGGGTGGTCCTAGTGGTTTCCTCCATGCTGGCTGGTCCCTGAGACCCAATCAATGACGATGAAGCTCAAGCTCATGGTCATCATCAAGAGGCCAAGCACAGCGAAACAGAGGGCCTGTGGGGTCGAAAGTCAGGGTCAGGACTGAGGTTGGGGTGGTCCCCTAAGCTTCACACCAGCCCACCAACCTCCAGGCTGCTCGCACCAGGATTTTGGGGGTGGATCTTGCAGGTTCCTTCTCGGTGGGCATGATGCGGAAGTAGAAGACAGCAGGGAAGATGAAGATGAGGCATGGGGCTGATGTGGCACCTGTAAAAAAACAAGGCATGGCCACCAACGGCTCACGGACACCTATTAGCTAAGGTTCAGGGGCACATCCAGTAAAATAGGACAGCCCTCGTAGAGGGAGGGTCTCATCTTGAGACCTCACTTGAAAGCTCGTTCTTTGGCCTCAGGGGCCTCTGGAGTGAACGGGCTAGGGTGGCTGGTGCCACAAGAATCTGTCAGTGAATGAAGCTCTCAAAGAGAAAAGGCAAGGCAGAGATACAGACAGAGACTTGAGGATATGGAGGTTCCTGGATATAGCTACTCCTGGAGGCTTTTCTACGGTTTGAACCAGTACATTCCTTTCTGTTTTTTAAAAAAAATTATTTATTTATTTTTAGAGGGGAAGGAAAGGAGAGAGGAAGAGAAACAATGTATGGTTGCTTCTCGTGCATCCCCTGCTGGGAAATGGCCTGCAATCCGGGCATGTGCCCTGACTGGGAATCGAACTGCGATCGTGTGGTTCGCAGGCCCGCGCTCAATCCACTGAGCTACACCAGCCAGGGCTCATTCCTTTCTGCTTGCTTCATTTTGAGTTTGCTTATGGACATACACAACCAAGCATCCTGGCTGTGATTTTCATGATACTTAGCCCAAGTCTGTGTGTCAGTCCCTGCAGAGTCAGGGGAGGGAGTCCCCTGAGTTGGGTCACCCCAAAGATGTCTCGGAATTGCTGATCTTCCAGCTCAGAGCCCCAGCTGGTTTGGGACCATGGACAGAGCAGCTGCCCTGCAGCCCCTGATCCTGGGGCTGCATCAAGGCTTCCCACTTACCAACCGTGAGTGAGGCTCTGCCACTCCTCCAATCTGAATTTCAGTTTTCTCGTATGCGAAATGGAGACAAGACCCAATGACGAGACCCTCCTTTGCGATGGCTCTTGACCCCCTGGCTGCACCCCATGCCCCAGAGAGAACTGACATGAGGGTTCTGAGCCCTCTGAGGGGATTGGAACAGCCTGCAGGATGAAACCTCAGGGGGGAGGCCATGCTGTGCACATGGCCAGCAGCCATTGCCTAAAGGTAGGGGCAAGCTCAGGAGTCTGCCAACAGTTGCAGAAGAGAAATTCTCTGGGGCAGCACCCAGCAGGGCCAGACCCTCACCGATGATCCCGAAGATGCCCAGGATGTTGGGGGCAAAGATGACCAGCAGGTTGATACAAGTGAGCAGGCCAGCGGCAATGAGTGAGTGCCGCAGCCAGCTGAACTCCTGGTCCTGAAACAGCATCTGCTGGATGGCGCGCCGCACCTGGGGGTGGGGGGGTCATTAACCGGTCGCGGCCTCCCTGTCGGCCCCACCCCCACTGTGCAGCCACCCAGCCACCTTCCCACGCCTCACAGGAAACAGAACGATGGGCACTGTCAGAGTGACGGCCATCAGCACGGCCACGCGCACGCACAGGATCAGCATGTCGAACGGGTCCACCTTGCTGTAGGTGTGCAGCAGCTCCGACTCCACCCCGTCTGCAGCAGGCAGGCAGGGCGGTCAGCAGACGGCCTGGGCAAGGGCCGGGGCTCCGAGCCCTGGTCTGCCCCAACGCTGTGGGGAGTGGCACGCGCCTCGCCCCCCAGCCTGGCTCCTGCCTCTGCCCCGAAGGGCAGCCATACCATAGAAGGTGAGGTAGCCGAAGAGGGCGGCCAGGAAGTACATGACGTACATGACGGAGATAGACAGGTTGGAGATGTGTTGCATCTTCTTCTTGGAGGGACTATGGAGGACAGGGGGGCTTGGTGCCAAGCTGGGCCACACTGGGAGACCCCCATGTGCCCCAGGGTCTGTCTGGCATCACACCCTCACCACATGGCAGCAAGGGTGCCTCCTTCTTGCTGCCAGTTATCACCCAGAGCAGCCATGGAGACCTTTGATAAAATGACTTGGCTCCTGTCTCCCCCCTTGCAGGGCCACATCCACCTACCCTCTCCCCAACCAGCTTGGAGAGGCAGCCCTGCCCTGCCCCGCCCCCCCCCCCAGCCTCGGAACCTACTCCTTGAGCTCCGTGTAGATGGGCAGCACCTCTGGGTGGCAGACGAAGGCAAAGGCCATGATAGGGATGGTGTATGCCGTCTAAGGGAACACGGGGGCTGTGTCAGGACAGTCCCCACCCCCTCCCTGGGCCTCTGCCCCCACCCCGGGCCTGTCAGAACCTGTATGTTAAGTGTGAAGTAGCTCGGAGTGCAGACATCTGGGGCTCCGGTCTCCCCCAGAAGCGGTGTCTCCTCCCTGCTGAACTGCATGAGGCTGAAGTTGCCTGTGATGTTGGCTAAGCTGGAGGGGAGCGGGCAGGGCACCTGGAACTTTTTGTAGATGACCTGGAGTGGGGGGAGGGGGGAGAGTGTCAGGGCAAGGCGTGGCTGCCTAGGAGGCCGCTCTGAACCCACATCCGAGATCGGGACTAGAGGAGCTGTCTTCCGACAGAGGAGCCCTGAGGAGACCTGCCCCCTCCCTCCCTCGACCGCACGGAGAGGGACTCACTGCGATCAGGAAGAAGAGCATGCAGCTGAGGGAGAAGCCACTGGAGTAGCCCAGGTAGCCTGCAAAGCCGGGGGAGGGGTGGCTGTGAAACTGCGGACCCCCGTGGGGCCGTCCCCCAACAGGCCCTTCCAAGGCCCTGACGCTGCCATACTCACCAAGCTGCCGCATCAGTGCCAAGGGGAGAATGATGGTGACGGAGACCAGAATCACCAGGTAGTTCCCGTTCACGTACCAGTCCCTGCCAGGTGGGAGTGGGGAGCCAAGATCAGAGCCCATGCAGCCCTGGCTCAGGCCACGGGCCCCCACTCCCAGTCAGGGTCACCAATGGCGCCACTGAGTGGCCTCCAAAGAATACTGGTCCACAGCCCAGAGTCTCTGTGCCCATGTGCAGAGCGGGCATGCTCTCAGCACCCGCCCAGGCAAGGCCAGAGCTTGGTGACAATTCTGACCGGAGTCTCTGCTGCTGTCTCAGGGCGCATAGGTCTGTGTCCAGCCTCCTCAGGGAGGGACCCCAGGGGTCCCAGGGAGGTGGGTGGGATGAAAGACCCTGGCTCCAGGGGGCCATTTTCCATGGGGGCTTAGGGACTTGCCAACAGCCTGTGCCCCTATGGTTCTTCGGGCATCTGCATCCTGTGTCCTCCTGCCCCACCCCCAGTGGACAGGGGTTACAGGGAACTAGTGGGATAAGGAACAGGACCACCCTTCAAAGGCAAGCCCGAAGGCCAGTTCCTTGGGGAAGGACCCCAGGGAGGTGGTTTCTGGCTGTTTCTCTCCTCCCAGCACGGCTCTCAGCCTCCTAGCCCCTGTCTGCCTGGGCTGTGTTGCCAAGCATAGGGCCTATCTTCTCTGTCCCCACTCACAGAAGCAGGAGATCGGTGCTTCCTAAACTAGTGATGGGCAACTGGGACACTACGGGCTTAATTTCTTGGTGGGAGGGGAGGAGCTAACACCCAAGCCACAGTCAGGAATAGCAGGTGCTTAGAGCTAAGCCCCAGGCTCTCGGGCCTTCTCTGCTTACTGGCTGGGTGGGGCTGTTCCTTCTGCCAGTCCACATGGCCTTCCTGGGTTCCCCTAGGTGCTTCATAAATGGGAGTGAGCTGAAGGTTGGCCCTGCTGGCAGCTCTCTGCGCCCCCCCCTCCCTCAGCAGTGACTGGTAGGGTGTGTCTCTCTCTCCTGCAAGCCCAGCCTGGGCTCTCAGGGCCAGGGGTGGACGTGGAAGGTAGACTATGGCCTCCCACCCTCACCCAGGCCCGCCCCACCCTGGGGCTCACGAAGTCTGCGCCTCCAGGTTCAGGAAGGTCTGTATGACAAGGGGCAGCTCGGACTTGATGATGTACAGGTAGCTGGACATGGCTAGAGGGAGAGGGGCGGTGGGCACCGGGGTCAGTGGAGCCAGCTGCCATCCTTCGGTTGGCCCGCCTGCCCCCGTCCGCCTGCATCGGCCCGCCAGCCGCACCTCCGATGTTTTGTAAGGTGATGGCCAGGGCCGCTGCCAGCTTTCCCGGGGTCCCAAAGGCACGGTAGCCCAGCTGCTCATAGGCACGGATTCCTGTGGGCACAGGGCATCAGGACAGCCGTGCCACCCCTCCCAGTCTGCCCTCCCGGGCTGCAGGCCCGTCTGAGGCTCACCCACGATCCCCGAGGACTTGAGTAGCAGGTGGATGGAGTAGCTGGAGAGCAGGGCTACGGCTGTCAGCAGGAACCTGGGGAGACGGGCAGGGAAAGGCTGCTGGGCTCCCCCACTGGCAGGAGACAACGAGCTGTGGGAAGCCTGGGTCTCGAGGCCACTGGCCAGGTGTCTGGGCAGGTGTGGGTGCACACTCGGCAGGCCCAGGGCCAGTCCGACCCAGAAGAGGCCCTGCAAGCCCATCGCTCCTGGAGTTCTTGGAACAAGCCTGTTTTCCACTTGGCTGTGGGGCAGAGCTCCTAGGTGAGGACACGTGTGCCCACACGGGCCTGGCCACAGGGCTGCGTCCATCACGTGTACACATAGAAGGACAGACTGGTCTGTCAGCCTGGCCCCGTGCGGTCATCTCAGCGGGCTTACTGGGAAGGAAGGGACACCCGTCTGGCCGTGACTGGTTTGTTCGGCCCTGGTCTGGGTTTGTGCGAGTGCCCACCCACTGCTGCCAGGGCCTTAGCACAGGAAGCTGGTGGGTCCTGGGAGGTCACAGGCAGTGGCTTGTTCAGGGCTCCTGTGTGAAGCAGGGGTGCAGACGGCACTCACAGGAAGAGGATGATGCCCGTGTTGGCCATGGCGTAGGCCAGCCCCAGGATGCCGCTGCCCATGATGGCGTTGCTGAGGTTGAACACTGACATCCCGAATGACGTCTTCCCTTCGAACTGCAGGATGGAGGGGGTGGGGAGTCAGCAGGCATGGAGGGCTTCTCCGTGTTCCCTCCCTGTCCCTCAGCCTCCCATGGCTGCCCTAGAACACCTCATCCCTTCCTCCCTGCCCCCAGTGGTGCCCGAGCCCCTCAGCTGTCCCACTCACGTCAGTGAAGTGTGGCTCCTTGTTGGGGCTTTTCTGCAGGAAGCCCTTGCCCTCAACACAGGTTCGCTGGGGGCCCTGGATCCTGCAGGTACAGGCCGGGTAGGCAGCTCAGCTCCAGCCCCTTGCTCTGCACCCGGCCCTGCCCCGAGTCCTGACTGGGCCCCTGCTGGGCTCACCTCTCATCTCCTGCTGTGGGGGTGCTGACCGGGTGTAGTCCCTCCGAGTGTTTACCGTTGGGCACCAGCTCCACCAGCTCTGTCTGCAGAGGTGCCTCCATGCTCAGGGGACACCACAGGAGCCCAGCTCTCACCCCGACACGCTCAGGAGTCTGCGGGGCAGGTGGCCTGTCAGATCATCCCTGCTCCTTACATAGAGGGCCCACCCGCCCAAAGGTGGTCTCAGACGTAGGCGCAGTGCACAGCGGGTCACTCAGGACACATGTGCACAGGCCGCTCTGCCCGGGCCCTCTCCTGTGGGGAGCAGAGCTTGGGTGCCCGAGTCCAGGACGTCCTGAGGGGCACCTGAGCCACATGTAGTGCTCCCTCCACAACCCGACACACGCACACCAGCCCAGGCAAGCCCCCGAGGCCTCAGTTTCCCCATCTGTGCAGTGAAGGTCAGCTGGGTAACCTCAGTTCAGAGCCCAGACGCGCCAGGACTCTGGGATGCTGAGTCCCAGACCTGTTGTCCCTGCTGTGGGGCAAGCCCTGGACAGACCCCTCTCCCCGAGGTTAATACTAGGAGACGGTTTCCTGTGCTGGCCCCAGGTGCCAGGGGCGTCCTAGCCAACCTAGAATGGCACTGCCCGACGGCGGGAGGCCTCAGGAGAGGGTGAGGGCTGTGGGCCCTGTTCCCAGCTGTCCGGCGGGCACTGTTGGCAGCCAGAACAAAGGGCCCTCTGTGGGCTGAAAGCTGGCGCCGGGGACGGCAGGCGCAGAGGCTACACCCCCCAGCCCTGGAGCCAGGAGGCCTGAGGCAGTGCTGGGTGGCTGGACACCTGGGCCCTGCCCGTCAGGCTGCAAAGGGCACTCAGGGGCCTTCCAGGAAATGGGTGCCCCAGGGCCCAGTTCTTTGGGCCACGGAGGCCTCCCCTCCACACAGCTCTGGCCACATTTTCCTTCAAGCCTCTCCTTCTCTGGGAACCCCCACACTGAGGTGCCCATCTTCCAGGACGCTTTGAGCAGTCAGTTTTCCCCATTCCTGCTCTTAGGGTGTGGCTCTGCTGGACCTCACAGGAACCAGCTCCCAGCTCTCCACCCCCCGAAACTGTCACTGCCCAGACAGCTCGCTGGCCCTCCGGGCCCTGCGGCCAAGAGCCACCCACCTGACACCCAGAAGGTACCTGGGCATAGTGCCCCCAGGATCTATAAGGACATTCTGAAGGCCGGCCAAGACAGCAGGAGAGCTGAGGCCAGAGTGGTGACCAGGGAGGGGACGGCGCTGCCAAGCAGGTCAGCCAGAGCCTAGTCTTGACGCCACGGCACCCCCTCTGCTGGGGAGCCTTGAACCCCGCCCCGGATCCTTTAACTCTGCTTCAGATCCTGATGGTCTCCGGTCTGCTCTTGAACTTGGAACACCAGGAGGTCTCAAATTTAGCACTTGGGACTGTGGCAAGTAGAGGAGGCTAGGCTCAGGCCCCAGTGTCCTGGAGGCAGCAGCTACACAGAACTGGCCAGAGGACCACCTCCCTTTGTTCCAGGCCAGAGTTCAGATCCCAGGCAGGTTGGTCCTGGGACCCCTCACCTGATACCCTCGGGCCCCTTGATCTGCCTCTCCGATGCTGGTGGCATCTGGGCCTTTCTGTCCTCCAGCCCCACCCACTTTGGACCCTGACACACGAACATCTCTTCTTGGACCAGGGTCCAAGGAGATCAGGGACCAGGGTCCCCGAGATCAGCCTGGTCTCCATGGCCCTGCCTCAAGCCTCCCCATCAGCCCTTCAGGGGATCCCAGCTGGTGTGAAGGTGCCAGCACTTGGCCTCCTGAGTCACTCCAGAGTGGCCCCTGGCTCTCAGCTGGGGTTGCCCTGGCCGGGCCTCCAGCCCTGGGCAGGCTAGGGCAGGCCCTCAGAGTGTGCTGAGTCGGCAGCCTAGACAAAGTATCCTTCTCTGCCTTAATATCCTTCCTTAGCAGCCAGGCTCGACCTCCAGGGAGACCACAGCCCATGGCACGGGCATAACCAAGGTGCCTGTGCTCCCACCTCTGTGTCCCCCCCACCCTCCCGGCAGGACCTAAGTTTAGACTCTCAGGGCCTTTCTCTTACAGCCAGCCACTGCCAGTTCTCGGGCTGGCCTGAGACCCCGAGCAGCTGTAGAATACCCTTCCTCAGTCGGCCCTCAGTCTGGAAGTGGCAAACCCCTAAGCACATCCCTCGCCCTTGGCTCCTGCTGCAGCTGAGTGTGTGCCGCGAGTGCTGGGACTCCAAAAAGGGGAGACTGAAGCATCAAGGAAGGCTTCCTGGAGGAGGAGGTGATGGAGTCAGTGTGAAATCCCAGTGGGAGTCCCCAGGGTGTGGAAACAGGAGAGAGTGACTCAAGCAGAAGACACAGCAGGGGCAAAGGCCGCTCGAGGTGTGATGTGAGGTGGGCTGTGAGGGTGAAATGAGGCTCCCTGGCCATAGACAAGCTTGTCAAAGCCTTGACAACCAGGTTGAGGAGTACACACGCACTTCACTGTAGAGTAAGGCTAAGGGCGCGGCGGGGTGATTAGCGCTGGCCTGGCATGTGGCCCCCCAGCCTGTCCCGGGGACCCAGAGCTCATTTTTGACACTGCCGTCCCTTCCCTTGGGCCTGCCACCTTCCAGGCCTCTTTCCATCAGGGAGTCATTGTAGACTCGGGGGCAAGCCCTGCCCAAGGACAGCTGCCAGCAGTCCCTGACCCACAGCAGGGACCGAGCAGGGCGAACACTCTCAGTCCGAGGCAGGCCCGGCCCTGCCTCACCATGTGACCGTGAGCAGTGTCCCCCACTCAGGACCTCAGAGTCCGCCTGTTCTGCAGGGATCCCATGAGGTTTGACTGAAGCTGGGGCCAAGTGAGGAGCTTCCCCAAGGCCTTTGTCCCTGGAGCAGGCCACGGCCCCTCAAAGTCAGGCCGCAGGGTGGGCAGACAGATCACTGCGACCTTGGGTGGGTCATCAGAATGGCATCTGTCATGGGTGCAGCGTGGGCTCCTGCAGTAGGTCGATGGCCTGGGCCACTGCCCCGGGGCCTGTTTGCTCTCTGGAAGATAAGGGCCGGGAGGGCACAGGAGGCTCAGGGTTCGTGTGCAGCAGTAACACCCGCCCACGCATGTCATGGGGTGCGAATTCGTCAGGCACACCTCAGCAGGTGTTGAGTTTGGCTAATTAAAGATTTCAAGGCCCAGGAATCCAGGCCACCGCGTGGGTCGGCTGCTGTGGGAAGCACACCTCTCTGCTTCCCTCCTCAACACTCTGGGACGGAAGTGGCTCTGCAGTAGTGAGCTGGCTACGGGCTGGCGACAGCCACGCTGTTCTTCCCTCCGCCCTGCAGCCACAAGCTCTGGTGGAGGCACAGACCCCCACGGGGCTTGCTGCCACAGCCCCAGGCGTCCTGTGTGAGGGCAGCCCAGGTCGGAGGAGATGCAGCTGGCCTGGCCCGAGGATCCACAGTGGTTATCGTTGGGGCCTCAGGCATGAGAGTTGCCCCCAGTTCCAGCTCGCCCATCCTTACCATGCCCCTCCTTGGCTGAGACAAGCTGCCCCTTCTATCCTGGCACCCCTCTGTCCGCCTGCTCGTCCAGGCTTCGGAGGGAGGCACCCTCCTAAGACAAGCTCTCAGTCAGTAGGGGAACTGGATTCATCAGACATGTCTGCATAGTGTTTTCAAGGCACAGCCACCAGGATGGGTGAGAAACTGATTCTAAGGCCAGGGGTCTGGAAATAGGGTGGGTGGGAGGGTGCTCAGAGGGAGGGAAGGTGCTGAAACAGGTGCTGCGCCTCCCCAGATGACCCCAGACCCTGACCCAGCAGGCCCAGTCCTGCACGCACTGCTCCCCCGGCGTCAACAGCACTGGGTAAGTGGCCAGTGTGTGGCCCAAACCCGGCTGGTGGCAGGCAGGAGGGGTGCACGCAGGGAAAGGCAGGTGGCCCAGAACACTGCTGTACTAGGCGCACCAATCCCTCGTCCCCTAGCCCCCTGGCCCTGGGGTCTGGGGCCTGTGCTTCTGCGTCTTAACATCTGGAAGGTAGGGGCAGAACGTGGACTTCCCTGTGACAGGGCACATCTTCTAGACTCCCAACAGGTACCTGGAGTGGGCCTAGCCGCCTACACCTGGGCCTCCCTGCCCCCAGGCCCTGCCCCCAGCCCAGGCCCCGCCCCAGCGGAGGCTGCAGCTGGGAGTTCTTGACTCAAGACTGGACCAGGGCCAGCAGCATCCCCCTCCCCCCACTGCCAGCCTGCTGAGAGGGACGTGCGGCCTGAGGCCCAGCTGAGGCAAAGGACAGGACATCACATGCCTGTGGCCCCCCAGGATCAGGGGAGACCCCGAGCCAGCCAGCCCATCCTCCTCCCTGCTGACCCGGAATCCCCTGGAGGCGGCCAAATATTTGGACAGCCGGACTTCTGGCCCCAAAGAAAGCTGGAACAGGGGCCTGGGGCAGCTCAGGACTCATTGGAGACCCCACTGGGGGTGCTAAGGGCAAGGTCAGCTTGGAGGAGAGGCTCTGTCCAACATCAGGAAGAAGCAGAGGGAGGCAGAGGGAGGGAAGAGAGAGACGGAGAGAAAACACACATGGCACATGCGTCCAGCATACTGATCTGGCCAGAGAGGCGCTGGGAGTCCGAGAAATGTGAGCGGAGAGGGGAACCAACAGAGAAGAGTACATAGAGAGCTGGGGGCGTGCAGGCAGGGAGAGAGGGAGACTGACCATCAGAGAAGGCCAACCAGGCAGAGAGAGCCAGACGGAGCAGGGACAGAGACCAGACAGCAGGCGATGACAAGGGACAGCCAACAAGAGACAGCCCCAGAAGGCTCAGGAAGGGGAGAGGAAGCCAGACGCCAAGGTGAGGGGAGCAGCAGACTCAGTGTGCCCTGTGGGGATGGCCGGGCAAAACCCCGGAGGACCCCACAAAAAAGCTGCCACAGCATTTCCAGGTTCCCACAAGGGTAGGGTGCGCCCCCATTAGCCAGGCGCTGGGACATCCAGAGGGCGGGTCTGAGCCCAGCAGGGCCACAAGGCCAGGCCCAGCTGGAATGAACCCCCTCGTCCAGCACCTGTGGCTTGTCTCCCCACACAATGGAACAGATACATGGAGAGGCTGGCCGGCAGGGGTGGCCCCGTCCTCAAGGGCCATGCACGTGTGTAGACGTGCCAGCGGAGAGGCTGTGTACAGGACGTAGCCCGCAGAGCGGAAATTCAAAACCAAGCCACCTCAAGCTGCTGGCAGGAAAGCCCCTCCTGCCCCGGCAGCCGGTCCTTCCCTTCAGCCCCTAGAAGCCCTGCCGAGCCTTCCAGAGCACCCTGCCCAACCTGCATTTGTCTTCTGGCTCCGAGTCATAGGCCAGCCCTCTGGCCAGCCCTCCACCCACCGGACTGAAGGCTCACAGGGCACATGGTAGGTCCTCAGTAAATGTCCTTAAACAAGTGGAGGGAGCTCAAGGTCCTTGACAAGCCCCCAGCCCATCTTACCGGCTCCAGGGGTACCTGGTCCACCCCCACCACGCCTGCACTGGAACACCCGCCACAGGACCCCTGCTCTGCTGCCCCATCGGCTGTGCACACACAGGTACCACATTCCCCAAACGTGTTTTCCCCTCAAATCGAGTGCCTGTCCCTACACCCAGCTCAGACTTTCAGGGCGCACTCGGTCCAGCTCGGAAGCCTTTCCTGACCCCATCCAGAGACCACAGCCGCCCCCCACCGGCCTGTCCCATCCCACTTCAGCTCTCCATTCACCCAGGACCCCATGAGTACTTGCTAAGGGTGGTAGGCACCACAACAGGAGCAACCAAACTTCATGGTCTGGTACCTGGAGTCCTGGACTGGGTGTTTTAATTTTCTTCTTTGGACCAAAAGAACCAGTACCGAACAGATGGGTGGTTTCCAAAGCCACTGAGGACATGGGCTGTACGGGTCCAGGCAGAATAAAGTTCTGGGACATGTACCCCCTGCTCCCCCAGAGGCACAGTCCCCTGCCCCCAGTGCCAAGCAGTCAGAGATTCCCCTGCTCTCAGTCATTCCAGTCCTCTTGGATATGTGTTAAGCATGGCCTCCTCCACCCCTGATTCGTCCCACCTTTGGTGCTTCCTACAGGAAGCCTTCCGGAGTTGTGCAGAACCTTCCCCTCTTAAAATGGAACTGTCCCCAGACTGCTTCCTATGCTCCAGACTGAGAACCTGTGAGGGATGAGCTTCCTTTCCAGAAGGAACTGAGCCCCCATGCCAGACTGCCTACTGCAAAGGAGCGGCAGCAGACGCAAGGTCTCTCCCAGGGACGGCACGGTGGCCCCGGGCAGTCATGAAAGGACAGGACCCGCAGGCTGAAGGAAGGATGGACCTTTGACTTAGCCTCCCTCAGACCTGTCCTAGAGCCCAAACCTGGTCTCAGGGTTCAGGTGACGGTGGGGGAGAGAGGGCGGATCCCCCTAGGCCCCGCCCCTCCCCTCTCCCTGGGTGTAAACAAACGCACGCATTCCGTGTGGCCAATCGAAGGGGCCAACGGGGCGGGGCGGGCTCCTGCAAACCGGAGTCCAGCTCTTTTCCCTCGGGGAATACTCGGTGCCATCTCTCTCAGCCCCGCCCGAGCACTGGGCGGAGAGGAGCGCACACGGAGCCTCGCCTTCAGACTCCGGAGCCACACGTGCCCGGTGCCCGCCGTGCCTGCTGGCCCGGCTGCAAATGGCACGGGCTCTAGGACCAACATGTGCCCCGCGGCCCCTCAGCAGCCTGGCCCGATCTGCCCTCAAACCTCTGCGCAGCGCGGCCGGGATAAATATACCCGGACTTCCCGCCTGCCAACCGGGCCGATTCGCCTGCCAGATGCCCGTCGGAGCAGCGCTCCGGGGCCTGCTCCCGGGCCCTCTCCTGCCGCCCCCACAGGCCAAGCCTCAAGAAGGCTTTCGGGTGCCACCGACCTCCTGCTGACCCAGCGGGCCCTGCCCAGAGGCCCCGAGGAGACGTCTCTCCAGGACACCTGCTCAAGCTCGGAGCTGAGTCCGACTGGTGGGTCCCCAGACCTGCCTCCAGAGCGTGCGGGGCTCTGGTTCTCGGAGGCTGGGGCGCCTGCCCCAGGCGGGGTGGGGGCGAGGGGAGCTACCCGGGGCCAGGTTACGCACGAGAGGGTGGGCGGTAGGGCTCGGCCGGCCCGGTGCCCCCTGGGCTGGGGGTCGGTGCCCCTAGCGGTACCTGGTTTCACGGGTGGGGACGCGCGGTGCTCAGCTCTGGCTGGCGCTGACCTCTCTGCTCCCGGCTGAGCGCAGCGCAGGGGGATGAAGGGCGCCCGGCCCCGCCCCCGGCCCGCCCCCCGCCCTCCAGTCCCCCGCGGCCCGCGGGAGGAGGGGCTGGTCAGGGGCGAGGCGGGGGCCCGGCCCAAGGAGCAAAGGAGCAGCCTGAGTGCGGAGCAACCCCTAGGCAGAAAGCAGCTGCCTCGAGAGGGTTCAGTTGAGTCCTGTGGGGAGGGAGGGGATGCTTCAGTCCAAGCAGATGCCCTCTGAGTGCCTCCTTAACCCCTAAATGCTCTGCCCGCATCCCCCCAGGTCAGCAGGGGCTCTTCAGGCAAGCGGAGTGGGAACAGGGTGAAGCTCACCCTCAGTGGAGGATGCTTGAATGGAGGACTCTCAGACCTCACTCAGGCCCCAAAACTTTCTTCCTGCCCCCGCTTCCCAAGCAGAGGTGAGATAGACGAGGAGGGGACCCCTGCATCAATTCTGTCTTCACCCCAGATGTTCAGGAGTGACTGAGGCTGGAACAGATGGGACAGGGGCAGTGAGGTCAGGGGAAGCCAGGCTTGGCTCGTGCTGGGCTTTGCCTGGCTTCTGCCCTGCCGAGTTCCCTATTTCTTTATTTCCAAGGAGTAGGGGACAGCTGTCAGTCTGCCCATGGGGAGCGGGTCCTGGGACTTGGTGTCCTGGAGCCAGGGGCTTTGGGGTGCCCTGTTCTCTGGCGGGGCCTCCATCCCACCTCTACCTGCTTCCCACACAAGACTTTGGTGCTCAGAGGTGGGTGGTGGGTGTTAAGGCCCCCCCCAGGCCCAACCAGCAGGAAGCTGGGGGAGGCCCTGACCATGGGGGTGAGCTGGGGGTTGGGGGGAGATTCCTGGAACATCTGTGTCCTTGCTGCTCAGCCACTGGCTCTGATCCGATTGATCCCACAGTCCTGCCGTTCCTGGGCAAGCTGGGTGTCTCTGGGTCCTGTCTGCCCCCTTCCCCAGGGCTGGGGGGATGCCCAGAAGGACAGGCCTCACCCCTCCACTGCCCTGGGCTAGGAGTCAGGACTCCAGGACTCTCTTCCTACTGACTCACATCACCACAGCCAAGCCTGCGGTACCTCAGTTTGCCTATGTGTCACAGGAAATGGCTCTGCCCTGTCCCACAGCCTGAAGGGAGTGGGTGAAGAAGGGAAGCTGTGAGCCAAGGGCAGGGGACCAGGCTTTGCCTGGGAGTGGCAGAGGCCAGGGACAGCCACAGATAAAGGCGAACCCCAAACCGCCCAAGCTCTCACCCTGCTGATGGCTGCAAAGTGGGAGAACCAGCTTTTCCTCCTGACCTGGGGCTGGTCTAGCCCCCAGATCAGAACTAACCTTGATCTTGAGGGACCCCAAGACTCCCAAACCCTCCCAAGGGGCTTGGGGACTTCCCACAGGGCAGTCAGATAGGAGAGAGAGGTGCTGCCCAGGGTCTCAGGCCTTCCCCCGCCTCCCACGTGCTGACACCCTGGATGCCCACAGAAGCCATTCTCAAAGGGCTGGGGGCTTCATGGGGTTAGGCCTGGCTTCACGGTCACTCAGTATGTGGAGGTTGTGGTCCTCAGTCCAGAACGGCTGTGTGGGGTCCCTGGGCCAGGCCAGTTGTGGCCAGGCTGGGGGAGGGACTGCCTGTTTGTTGATGCTGGGCCTGGTCCCCAGCCAGGGCAAACACAGCTCCCAGGCCTTTCCCGCCACCTGCCGAATCTCCCAGCCCAGCCTGTGGCGGTCACACAGCTGACAGCCAGGTTGGGGCTCTGAGAGCTGCCGGGCACCGCCTCCCAGAGACCAGAGGGGACGTCCATCCTTGCAGCTGCCTCGTGGAGGGCAGCGTCTGGAGCGGAGGCTGGCAGGAAGCTCTATCACTTCATCTCAGCCTTCGGCCCAGCCCCATCTTCACTCCCCCAACCCTGGAAACTGAGGCGCAGGCCTGAGGGACTGGCAGGCACCTGAGGTAGGATGTAGGGTCCCCGGACCACTCAGACTCTCCTTCCATGGTCCTGGCAGCTCCTTGCTCTCTTTCTCCCCCTTCAGTCCTGTCCTCTCAGCCTCCAGCAAGACAGCCTCCTCCCCTTGTGCCCCCGCCTCCCCTGGCACGCCCACCACACAATGCGCCCAGGTCAGGCCTGCCAGTGAATCCCCATCTTCACCCCCCACTCAGCCCTCCCCCTGAGCCCAGCGTCAGAACTCCCCAGTTCCTCGGACGCCCTGCAGACTGCTGCCTTGCACCCAGCTGGCCTCCCCGACATCCTCCTCCCCACCTGAGCCTCTACCCAGCGGCCTCTTCACCTTCCTCTCCACTCGGCAGGCCACTCAGGATTCTGCCTTCACTTCCCCAAACCCTCGCCCTCCTAGTTCCCACCCTGTCCCACCTCCTGAGCCAACTCCTACTTGTCCTTCAACCCCCTGCCCGAGCCACTGGGGAGAGCCAGCTCCTCCGATACTTCCTGTGGCTGTTCTGCTGCGCCTCAGCAGCCTGGGCCACCGTGTCTCCAAGCACTCCCTATAGGCCGGTCAGGCAGAGAAGCCTCTGCCAGGCTGGAGGACACGGCTGATGGAGGAGCAGCCTGTGGGCTCGTGTCTGCTGAGGGCAGAGAGGCACCCGCCCGGGCGGGGAGGAGCGAGGGTGCTCCACGGGGAGGAAACAGCGCAGCCACAGGGACACTGGAGTGTGAGTGTGGGATGAGCACCGACAGGTGTGGGGCTGCGTGCGGGGGCAGGACGCTTGGCCTGGCGTCAGTGTTGGGGGGTTTCTAGGCCTCACGGGACGTTGGCTCTCCCCTCCCAGGCCACAGGGTTGAGGACCCAGCTTTCAGCTCCTGGCTGCACTCCGCCCCCACTGGGTGTCTGGGACCCTCCTCTGTGAGCACAGACAGGGTTCAGTTGGCACAATACCTGGGAGGCTAGAGGGGACCCTCCTCTTCAGCTTTTTCCCCGAGTCCCCAGAGCTGGTGACCTCTTGGCTGAGGCCTGTCCCCACCGCCTTGGCGTGCTTTCCCTCTCTTCCCTGAGATTTGGCCCCCAGCGTCTCTGGCCACTGAAGCGGCTTAATGAGCCCAGGTCACGTGGGCCAAGCTCCTGCCCGAAGGGAGGGCCCAAGCCCCCAGTGGCCACCCAATCGGGCCCTGACGTCAGTAGCATTAACTGTCTGCCAGGCTCGTCTAATCTCTGGTCAGTGGCTGGGCCAGGTTAGTCCCGCCAGAGCCAGAGCTGAAGGCCATGAGGGCCCCCAGGGGCACCTTGAGGTTGCAGGTCAGGCAGGACGGTGGTGGCCATCGGTGCTTACAGTAAATGCCCCCTACCTACGATCCTGGGGTGGGGCCCTGGGCCCGCTCTCTCCGATCCTCTGTTGTGGACTGTGAGCCAGGCACTGTGTGCCCACCCTGCTCTGTAGGGTGTGACCACCCTGGTGTGGCAGGTGGGGCTGAGGCGGCCTGCCAGCCGCGCACAGGGCAGCCTGTGTCCAGGCGTCATCCCCAGCCCGTGGAATCCGGGACTCTGTGGGTGGAACCATGCATGGGAGGGGGCTCTCTGGAGGCTGGCATCCAGCCTCTGGATGGTGTTGGGCTTCTCTCTGCCCCTTGCCCGGGAAGGCTCGGGGGCTCTTCACCTTCTTTCCATGACAAGGTGGCTATGTGGAAGACCCCGTTTGCCCATCTCCCTTGGCAGCTTCCTCCCCTTTAACCCACTAGCTCCTCAAAGCTTCCTGTCTCCCTCCTCGCCTCCCCCGAATTAAATCCCACCATCACTCTCCTCTGCCCAGCTCACTGCAGATAGAGGTGAGCAGCCCCAGCTCAGCCAGGCCCCAGACCACCCAGTGGGGGTCCTAAACCACTGCCCAAGCCCCATCCTCCCCTCTGGCCTCCGAGCAGCACCAGGGTGGCTGCCCCCACGTGTCCTGGGCTCCCTAACCCAGCCAGGATCCTCCCCACCCCGCCACCAGCTCAGGTCTGGGAACCCTCACTCTCCCCTCTCTAGCCACCCCTTCATTGGACAGGCTCACAGCTCCATCCTCCCCCAGACATCGAGGATGCTGCCCAGGCGCTGACTTCTGCCTCCTGGACAAGTACCCACCTGCCTTGGGGACAACTCAGCCCCTCCAGCGTTCCCCTGAAGTCCCAGCTTGGTGGGGGCATCACATGCACTCGGTCAACAGACAGGCCCCGGGCCTGTCACTGAGCCCCACTCCTTGCAGACCCTGGCCCCTCGGGGTAAGGGGACATGTTTTTCCCATGGATCCCCCCAGCCCACTTCTCCCCTACCCCATGCCCATGCACACCAGTCCCCAGGAAACCCATGTGCCCCTATGTACATGTTTTTGTGAAAAATTTCAATGAGCCCTTACTGGTGTGGCTTAGTGGATTGAGCGCAGGCTGCGAACCAGGGGGTTGCTGGTTCGATTCCCGGTCGGGGCGTGTGCCTGGGTTGCAGGCAGGCCAGGTTCCCAGTGGGGGCCACATGAGAGGCGGCCACACATTGATGTTTCTCTAACTCTCTTTCTCCTTCCTTTCCCCTCTCTCTAAAAATAAATAAATACAATTAAAAAATAAAAATAAAAAAATTCAATGATTATTTCCCTCCAGAAGCAGATTTGGAAAATATCACTGATGATCTTATTTCCATTAAGGTTAGGAAAATAAAATTATAAATTGCTGTAGGCATAAGTAAAATATTTAAGCTTAAAGTAATATTTTGAGTTTTAATATACCTACTATAAATTATTTCAATGTTTTTGCAACTAAAGTTATGTATTAAAATACATAAAACCATATATAAGAGTGGACATTTTACTTTTTTTCAGGCTCCAGTGTGGCCCCAATACAGCATCAAAGGACTCTCTCAGATTTGGTTTTTATGTAGAATTTCGATATTTTGTGCATCATGGATTTTTTGGCAGTCATTTTGATTTTTAAAAGTATTGATTAGTATACCATTTGATGACTGAACTGTTTGGCCCACCCTTAAATTCTGCACTGGAGGTGTCGCCTCATTTGCTTCACTCGGCCCGATTCCAGCCAGGCCATTCTGTCCTCACTTCCCGGGCTTCTGAGACCCATCACCTCGCGGAGGAGGCCCGGGCCTCCAGGCTGGCATTTGGGGCTTCCCACCATCTCCCCACTCCATGTCCCCCTTCGCTTGCTCCTCCTACTCTACTGAATTCCTGTGGCTCCCAGGCCCCTGTTCCTGGGGCTTACACACCCTACTACCCCAGCCAGAATGAGCTTTCATCTCAAAACTCCCCCTTGCCTTGGCTGGTGTGGCTCAGTGGATTAAGCATTGGCCTGTGAACTGAAAGGTTGCTGGTTTGATTCCTGGTCAGGGCACGTGCCTGAGTTGTGGGCCAGGTCCTCAGCTGGGGGTGTTGGAGAGGCAACCTGTTGATGTTTCGCTCACACATTAATGTCTCTCCCTCCTCTCTCTCTAAACATAGTCTTCAAAAAACAAAAACAAACACCCTCCCTCTTGATCCAAGACCACCCCTGTGAACATTTCCCAGGGTCCCTCTACCCCTGATGGGGATCAGGAGGCACAGGTCTGTCCCATGCTCCGAAGAGTGCCCCCTTGCCCCCATGTCAGGCCAGGTGCTTCAACCTGGAAGGAACCATCTTCCCACTCGTGTCCAGCCCAGCTCTGGGCACTTCATAAATGCTCTTGACTCATGACAATCAATCCTCCCCCTCCCCCCAAGGCAGGGACAGCGAGGCCGATGCAAAGGTTTATTGCCAAGTTGGTGCACCTAGCTGAGGGGAGTCCTGCCCTGGCCATGCTGGAGGGGAGTGCCTGTCCTCGCCTGCAGGACAGGTCCTGTCCACAGGTGTCAGCAAGTGCTGGGTGACAGAGGAGCAGTAGGGGATGGGGATGAGGGGACGTGAGCCTTTGTCCCTCAGTCATTCCTGCCAGGGAGTGGGCCCTGGATAGAAAGGGCAAGAGAAGCTGCTGGAGGGTCACCTGGGTTTGCTTGTGACCCTACCTGAGGTAGACGCCTGGGGCCTCCATCCTGTCCCCCATCCCTGCCTGGGGCTGATCAATGGAAGCTGGACTCTGCCCCCAGCCACCCCTCAGGACAGTTCAACCATTGGCCGTCGCTGGTGTCAACAGTACCCTCCCTCAACAGACCGTCCCCTTGGCCAACTGGCCTGAAGTACTCTGGGTCGGTGGGTGAGGTGGGACAAGGATCTGGCATCAAAGGATGGAGGGGGCAGAGCCTGTGGGGGAAGGGGTTAGGGGGCCACTCTGAGATTTGCACAGGGTTGGGGGAAGGGTCCGACTTGAGTCTCTCCCTGGCATCCAGGGGCCCCCAGGCCTGCTCCCACTCACTAATTCACCTATGTAGGAGCTGCACAGGCTAGAGCTGGCTTAGACTTTGGACCCCTGGAGCTGCTGGGAGGGACAGTTACTGGCCACTAGGTAGACAGGTGTCAGACTTGTCACATGGAGGTGGTACAGCTGGAACAGGCTGATGGTAAGCAGCAGGTCTGCCTGGAGGAGGGATCCCAGCCTGCCTGCGGCCCCCCCCCACCTCCGCCCCGCCTGGCCCTTCATGAAACTCCGGGAGGGAGGGGAGGGAGGGCTGTTTGATGAGCCCAGACCCACCGGGTGAGTCATGGGGCCCCTGGGGCAGGATTGCTGCTGGAGGTTGGTCAGTCAGGCACTGCTGAGTCACTGTGTGCTCTAGCTGCCCCAGGTCCTGCCAGCTCCCAGCTAGGGCTGGCTGTGGTGGGTCCTGGAGACCAGCTCAGCCAGGCCGTGAAGGGCAGCTCGGGGGCTGGGGGCTCCTGGCTCTGGGAGGCCTGGGAGCACGGGGGAGGGTTGGGAACTCAAAGCCAGTGTGCTCAGGGTTTTGGTTCTGTGGCTGGTGGGGCCACAGGCTGGGCCCTGGAGTCCTGCGGGGCTGACTGGGTCCTGTTGGCTGAGGCTACAAGGTGGGTAGGCTACAGGGCCTCAGGACAAGCCTGGGTTCAGGAGCCTGGGAAAAGAAGAAGGAACCTTGTCAGCATCCCTGGCTCCAGAATCACTGGGCTTAGGCTCAGAGAGATTGTGGAAGTGGATTTGGAAGCAGGACCGTCTGAGAGGATGGGGGCCTGAGAAGAGGCTAAGTGGATGGGACTTGTGGGCCAGGGGAGGGGCCTAGGGCAGTGGGGTGGAGCCTGAGGAGGCAGGGTGGGGCCTGGAAGCAGAGGGTCTGGATGCTGGGGGTGAAGCAGTGGAGTGGATAGGCTGTGGAATGGGGCTGGGGCTGGGGGCATGGAGACCAGGCATCGCTACAGGGAGGCCTTGCAGCTGGGAGACGCCCACCTCAAAAGAGGCCGCAGTCTTTGAGGTTCTCCTTGATGATGATGTCTGTGACAGCGTCAAAGACAAATTTGACATTCTGCGTGTCAGTGGCGCAGGTCATGTGGGAATAGATCTCCTTCACGTCACGCCGCATGTTGAGTTCCAGGAACTGCACCTTGATGTAGTTGCCCGCGTCCTCGTATGTGTTGGGCCCTGCGGGAACGAGGGCTCTCACTCCCCGCCCCAAGTCCTTCGTGGGGAGCAGCGGGGGAGCGCGGCCCAGATCCTGCAGCAGGGCTGCAGTGGGGCGGTGTGTGTGTGTGTGGGGGGGGGGTTCTCACCGTCGTAGTCCGGAAAGCAGATGCTAAGATGCGCCTTTTTTATCTTCTCGGAGAACACGTCCTTCTTGTTGAGGAAGAGCACGATGGACGTGGTGGCGAAGTAGCGGTGGTTGCATATGCTGTTGAACAAGTGCAGGCTCTCGTGCATGCGGTTCTGCGGAGGGCAGAGGCCATCGGCACACGGGCACACGGGCACACGGGCACAGGGGCACACGGGCAGCGGCCGGCTCCCGCTACAGCTTCAGGCCAGCCTCCCCTGGACCCTCCCCGCAGGGCTGCTGGCCGCCCCGTCTCTTTGGACGGCTCTGCAACGAGCGTCCCCTCCCGGTCGCAGCATGGGTCCTGCTGCGTACTCACCACTTCGTCGTCCTCCACCAGCACCATGTCGTAGGCGCTCAGTGCCGCGATGAAGATGATGCAGGTCACCCCCTCGAAGCAGTGGATCCACTTCTTTCGCTCCGAGCGCTGCCCGCCCACATCGAACATCCTGCGGGGTCGGTGGGGCCTGAACCCGCGCGTCCAAACCCCTGGACACGCCGGCAAGCCTCCCCTCGCCTGCCAAGGTGGCCTGGGCGGGACCGGCATTTGGAGGGGCTGGGCCTTCCTGCAGGCGGGATATCTGGGAAGGGGCAGGGTCTCTCAGGGACACGGGGCCTCGGGGCGATGAACTTGCGAGCAGCGGGCCCCTGAGCGGCCCGGGCGCCAGGTCGTACCGGAAGTTGAGGTCCTTGAAGGAAAATTGCGTCTCGATGATGCCGGTGGTCTTGACACGAGAGCGCAGCACATCCTGCTCAGTGGGCACGTAGCCCGGCGTCACCAGGCGTTCCAGGTCCGAGAGGTAGCTGCGAGAGAGCCCGGGATGTGGGTGGGAGGGTGGGGTGCAGGGGCGTGGCCGGGCCCGCCCCCGCCCCCGCCCCCTGCCCGGGCGCTCACTAGCCCGCGGAGTCGTTGAGCTGGTACTCAGAGGCACGCTCGAAACAGGCCTGGATACCCGAGTCCTTCCACAGCCGCTGGATGATGTCCGACATCTCCTTGGGCATCGTGCCCTCCTCGATGGTGTCCGCCATGTGCATCAGCTTCCGGGCATCATCCTGGGGACAGGGTGGGAGTGGTTGGTGGTGGCCCTGGACTTGAGCCCGGCCCCGCGCCTCGAATCCTCCGGCGCAGCCCCGCGCAGCCCCGCTCCGCCGTGCTCCGCCGCGCTCAGCCCGCTTCTGGGCACACCTGGCGCGCGGAGTCTCCGTACTGGATGTTGAGCGTGGTCATGGCGCGCACGATGGCCAGAATGGACTGCAGCGTGTTGCCATAGATGATGGCGATGAACTCGAGGCACTCTTCCAGCGAGTACCCGTCCTGGTGGATAATCCTGCGGCCGGGGCGAGCGGGGTTCAGCGCCTCGCGGTCAGTTAGGGAAGAACTGGCCCAGCGCGCACGCCTCCCCCCCCCCCCACCTCGCGGCCTAGGCACCGGCACTTGCACTCACTTCATCTGCTTGACAATGGTGCTCTTCCCAGACTCGCCGGCACCTGGAAGGGAAGCCCTGCCTCAGAGCTGCGCTGACCGCTCCTACCTCCCCCTCCTTCCCGTCCCCTGCCCCCTGCCCCCTGCCCCACCAGGCTGGGGCAACGGCTAGGCCGACCCAGAGCGCTGGCCTAGCCCTGGATTCCCCCTGGTTTTCTCTCATTCCCCCAAAGTAAGGTCCTGACACACTAGCAGAAAAATGTTTGTAAATGTCAGGAGTGACGGAAGAATGCCGAAGAGGGGCATCAACGACCTCAGCTGCGCTTGGGAACCTGCAAGATCCTGGTTTTCTCCGTCTTAGTCTGAGGCCAAAATAAAGAAAGCCTGGAGCGTCACCTTGTGAAAATATATGGGACTGCATGCCCAGGGTTATTTGAGCCGGGTGGACCCAGCTTTCCAGCTGGGGTGGGGAGTGCCTCCCTGAGGCTCAGAGGGCATTAGCACCCTTGGTGAGGGAGAGATGAGCTGACAGCCCCTCTAAGCCTGCTCTCTCAAGGGTGTAGGACGCAGTTAATGGGATTTCTGGCTTAGCCTCCCTGTCTTCCCTGTCCCTGGAGGGCCCTGGCAGAGCCTGCACCCCTCTCAGAGCAGCTCCTTCTTCCCTTGGAGGGTGGCAGTGGCCTTGAGGTGCTGGATTGGACCCCCATGACCCTCTCTGCCACGGCACCATGGGCAAGCTTCATCTATTCCCCTCCGTGCCTTAGTCCCTTCCTCCCCCTGCAGCTGCTTTGCATGTCTGCCAACAATAAAGCTCTGAAAACGGGACCGCTGTGTGGCCCTGGGTGGTGCTAGACGCTGCCCACTTTCTGGAGGACTGTGACTTCTTCCCCAAGGGAGCAGCCCTAATGTGGGGTTCCCAGGAATTCCCTGGTTTCTGATCCCTGCCCAGCAGGGCCATCAAGCCCGGCCAGGGCAAAAATGTGCCGGTAAGCACACTTCTATAAGAGTGTCTGGTACACACTTCTCAGAAGGGGAGGTTGCTGGAGGTGGGCCCTCTGGAGAGGGGCCCCATGGCGTGCCCAGCTCTGGGGAGCCAGGGCACCACCAGTCAGGCCCAGTTTTGTCCGGCCGGGGCTTCCTCTCTGTTCCCTGCCCTGCTCCAGGCTCACCATGCTTCCCAAGTCATCCCTGCTCCACAGAAGGGCCACCTGCCTGCCCCCCAGGCCTCTGGCTTTGTGGCAGTGGCCCCACCTTGGCCCACACCCCTACCCAAAAGCAGCAGTTTCACGGTTCGGGCATCCTTCTCAGCATCTTCTTTCAGCTTCTTTTCTAGCTCCCGTGAGTGTTTCTCCTCCGCACTGGCCCCAGCCCCCATGGCCCCAGCAGCGGGTGAAGAAACGGGGTCAGTTGGCTCTTCTGAATGGCGGGATCTCCAGAGCCAGACTCAGGCCAGCCTCTGGCCTCCTCAGACACTCTTCTGGCCCCGGGACTGGCAATCAACTGGCTCTCCAGACCTGTGCAGGCCCTGGTGGGGTGGCTTAGTGGGATTTGGGTGCTGGGGGTAGCCAAGAGCCAATCAGAGACAAGGACAGGTGAATCCAGCTCAGCCCCCAGCCCTTCTAATCGGGCTGGCTGGGTGGCCCCAATCCCTCAGCTGCTGACTCTGCACCCCTCTACCACCTCTTCCAATCTCCAGAAGACATCCTAGAAGGGAAGAGACATCAGTCTCCTGCCTCTGCCCTGGAGGAGGGAGACAGGACGGTGGGGCGGGGTTCCAGGCTCAGAAAGGGGAGGAAAGGGCCTGAGCCAACAGGGTGGGGGCCATGGGGGTGGGGCTGGCAGCAGGGAGGAGGGGAAGGGTGTACTGAGCACTTGCCCCGGCTGAGCACTGGACTGGGCACCGCTCCCTGTCTTGTGAGCTCACGCTGGCCCTGGGGGAGGGTGCCCGCATCCTTGGCCCCCTTGTACTGACTCCCAGGACTCCACGCTGTCCAGGGAATCAGGCAAATGGGGATGTTGCATTTGCGCCACTCGAGGGGGCTGCTTCTGACCCAGGCAGAGCCACTGAACGCTGTGTGCCCATGGGTTTGAGTGCGTGTGCGCATCCCCTATGTGTGCCTGGGGGTGTGTCTGTCTTTAACTGGCCCCTAGTAAGGCAATGTCAGGATACATGTTTGTTCATCTGTACTTGTGTGTATACATGTTCCTGTGCCTTTATGTGTACGTACATGCCTACACACACCTGTTTGTGTACAGGTGTACACATATGTATGTGCCTTTGTGCACTTCTTTGTGCACACATGTGCTTATAAACACACATGCTTGGGCGAACACTTGTGCATGAATGTATAAATGTATGTGCATGTGTGTTAGTGCATACTTACCTGTGTCTGTGCATGTACATTTATGCATGTGTGTACCTGTGTGTGTGCACTTTCCTGTGCTCCTTTCTTCAAATATTTTATTTATTTATTTAAAATTTTATTGATTTTTGGAGAGAGAGGAAGGAAGGGATAAAGAGAAGGAGAGAAACACCCATGTGTGGTTGCCTCCCACACACCCCCAACTGGGGACCCGGCCCGCAACCCAGGCACCTGCCCTGACGGGGAACTGAACTGGTGACCTTTTGGTTCGCAGGCCACTGTGCCTCTTTTTGTGCATGTAAACCTGAGTGCAACAAAGTCTCTGACCTGCAGAGGTGGCCAAGCTCTTTTGGGGAGTGTTTTGCAGGCCTGCTGTCGGCTGGGGAAACTGAGTCCCAGAGCAGGTCTCGCACTGGAAGGGGAACCGAGGGGTGGGGCCCATCTGCTCCGCTCTTGTTCTGTACCATAGGTGCCCTGGAACCTGCCTAGTGGTCCCTCTGAGCCTGCCACCTTTGGGGACTGTGTGTGGGTTCAGGTGGGGAGGCAGTGGGGCCATGGCAGTGAGCCATGCTGCCAGGAGGCAGTGGCTCCAGGGAGCCTGGAGTGTCAGTCCCTGGGTTCTGGAGATTTCCCACCACGCATCAGGGGACCCAAACCCTGGGCTCCCTCCAGGGGGGCCCGAGCCTCCTGCTTGGACTCTCTGCCTTTTAGCACTCGACTCTGTTCGCAACCCAAGAGACCACGAGGGGGTGCCAGGGCCCCAAACCCTATGTGGGTGGGGATACTGACTCCCACCTCAGCATCAACTCTCCTCTGTTGTGGGATGGGGGTTTCTGTCCAGGAGAGATCATCTGTCCCTTTTCAGCCGCATGTTCCATCCTCCACCCCCCACATTTTAAGTGGGGCCCAGCGGGGTCTCTGCAGCCCTTTATACACTCACTGCCCAGAGGTTTGGGGCGGTACAGGAGCCAAGGTTCATTAAACCAACTGAACCCTGGTATCTGCACATGGAGTTTATTTAAAGTGGGGATAATCCACTGCCTCCTAGCGCCCACCTGGTCCCTGTCACCAGGCACGGCCCTAAGCCCTGCCGGGTTTATGGGCCTCCCCAGCCCCACTGCCTCCCCTCGCTCAGTCCCTCACCTGTCTACTCTCCCCGCTTCTGCTCATCTGCTCCTGTGGGACCCTCGCTGAGAGCCACTGGGTGCAGGCAGGAAGGATGAGGAAGCCAGGGGAGGTGAGTGTTGAACTGACAATCGAATGAGCGAGGGGAAGCTGGCTTCCAGGAGAGAGCCTGTGGGAACGGTTGCCAGGCCACGCAGGGTGGGGGTGAAGGGCCGGGGGGACAAAATCTGGGCATGGGCTGAACCCCCATCCTTCTTCCCCTACCAAGGAGAAAAGCCAAAGTCCAGTCCCAGAGCCAGTGTTTATTAACAAGATGGAACCCAAGGGTGGTGGTGGCCTGGGCAGCAGAGGGCCGCCAGGAGCCCCCACCCACCTCCCCAGCGGCCCCCCTGAGCTATTTACACCCATCATCTGAAGTGGTGGGCAGAAGGGAGCCCCAAGTCTCCACCAGAGCCCCTCTGCCCTCAGCCCTACTTGCACCCAGCCTCTCTGCAGCTCTCCCAGCCCCCAAGTCAGCGGCACAAAGCGAGGAGGTAGAACGGCCAGGCAGGGAGGGGAGGGGGGCCACCCATGCAGGGCTCCTTCTCTAGTCCCCAATAAATAGAGAATAAATACCCGGGAAAGGGCTGGCCTTGATTGAGTGCCCCCCTCCCAGGCAGGGGCAGGCATCCCATGCCGGTCCCCTCCTTCCCTCCCTCTCCAAGTGCATCTGAGCCCCCGGCCCACCCCCAGTCTCCGAAGCAGTTCTCAGTCCACAGGGTGGCTCAGGTCGACAGCGCTTGCTGTCAAAGTCGTGCAGCCCGCGCCCGTCTGGGTGGGGGGCGGGCTCCCTCCTTGTGTCCTGTGGGTCCCAGCAGTGGCTGTTGGGCAGGTGGACCCCCAGCTGAGGTGGGGGCCTGTGCGGTCCTGGCCGGGCCGTACCCGCTGGCTGGGCCCGATTAGGTGGCCTCTGTTTCCTGTTGTCTCTGACCAGCACGGGTCTGAGTTCTGGAGGACGCTGCCGCGGAGGCAGCTCTGTACAACCCACCAATAAATACTGTCTTTGCAGGGGCAGGGTGTGTATAGAATATAGATATTTTTATATATATATATATCTATATATCTTTTATATTAAAAGGGACAAGGGACAGGCTGGCCCATGGCCAGGCTCAGGCAGCTGGCCTCATGTGTCCGGCGGGTGATGGCGGCGGTTCCGGGGCTTTTTCTGGTCCTGGGGGTCAGGAGGCCTGGGTGCCCCCGGCGCCTCCCGGGAACTAGGGGGCACGTGGCGCCAGTAGCCCTGGCAGTACTGGTGGATGAGGCCCACTTCCGGCTGAGCCAGCAGCTGGGCCAGCTCCTGGTAGGAGGGAGTTGGGAGGCCAGCACCTGCGGGCGGTGGGGCGCTCACGGCCGGTGGTGGGAAGAGGGCGGTGTGGACAGCGTCCTGGCCCAGCACGTGCAGCTGCACTCGCGTGACGATGTGTTTGAAGTTGTTCTCGGTGGCTGTGCAGGAGTACAGGCCGCGGTCCCCGAGCTGCAGGGCGCGAAGCAGCAGGCCCTGCTCGGTGCGCAGGAAGCGGTCCTCCGCGCGGATCTGCAGGGGCAGGGAGCGGGGCTCAGGGGCGGTGCGGCCACCCTGCTGCCCCAGCCAGCTCCCAGATCAGGCCACCTTCGCCGCTGCTCCGTGGAGGGGCACCCAAGCGGAGTTTCCATATACCAAGAAAACCCACGTGGAGGTTTCACGTGACACCTGAATGAGGCATCCGTGCCATTTCCATCTCGGGGGGGGGGGGACCATTAGGTAATTCTGGGCCATGAGAGAGTCTTGGAGCACACTCAGAGAATTTCTATCTAATGAGAACGCGCAGCTGGGGCCCGCTCAGAACATTTCCGCGGAAGGAAACTCTGCGGGGGGCCTGGAAGGCATTTCCAGAAAGTGAGGGCTACCCCACAGAGCTTCCATATGCTGGGCCCACCCCCAGGAGGTTTTCCTGCAACGAGGCACACTTCCCATAGAAGCACACATGGAGCTTTCATGTAGAGGCATGCTCATACATGGGTCCATGTAACATGGAAACCCTGCAGAGTTCCCGCATGACTAGGCGACTTCCTCATAGGGAAGGAAGCTCGGGTTGGCCCATCAACATTTCACCCATGTGGAATTTCTACATGGAGGACTCCCGCACCCACAGTGGTGGTGGGCGGGGGGCGGGCTGTGGGGCACAGGAAATCACCTCCCGGCGCCGGTCACTGGGATCTCGCTGGAACAGCCACTTAACGGTGGCCTGGGGTGAGCGGGGCTGGCACTCCAGGAAGGCGGCGCTGCCCGCTACGCCATACTGCACTGACTCCACGGCATTCTTGTTGGCTGGGGAAGGAGAGGGCGCTATGTTGAAGCAGCAGGGCCTCCGGGCAGAGGGCAGCTGGGGAGGGGCTGGCACTGGGGAGCCCGTGCAGAGACATCCCTCCACAAAGGCAGGGATGAGCCATCGGACATCCACTTCTTGCGGGGGTGGCTAGGGAAATCCCATCTCCGAAGCCCCAAGCCTCCTCACCCCCGTGGGTCATGTGAGACTCCTTCCACTGGGGCCCTGTGAGCAGCTCGGGGGCCCACACGGGGTGCCATTCACTCACCATTGGAGTTGAAGCCGCGGCACTGCCTGATGGGGTTCCCGTGCCGGACGTCCTGCCGGCGGCTCCGCCTGGGTGAGGAGAGGTCCTGACGAAGAGTGCCTGAGGAAGTGTACCCCCCAAGGTCCCCATCCCCTGGAGACCAGGGCTCACAGACTCCCCGGGGTGCTACCACATCCACCTCCAAGCCCCCAGGACAGGGCCCTGGGTGTGGTGGCTCAAATTCCAAGGGTCTGGGGATCCACACCTCTTGGAGGACGCTGTGTAGCGGGAACAGGCCTGGCCATCCCAGGCACAGTAGGGGTCCCGGGCGAGGCAGCAGTCAGCGCAGGCAGCCCCATATGCCTGGCAGCGGTGCAGGCTCAGGTGTGTGACACCCACAGCGGAGGCCACGTACAGTTGTTGCTGGGGGAGAGGAAGGGGCCTGTCAGCCCCCTCCTGCAGCCAGCCCCCACCTGGAGCTGGCTGGCCTGGGCTCCTGCCCCTCCTGTTCTGTGCCGCAGCTGCCCCACCCCTGTGCCGAGGCCTCAACCCCAAGGGGCTGCAGGCTCTACCCTGCTCCCAGCCCACTTCACCAAACTCACCCTCTTGGAAGAGATGGTCATGGTTTTAACTGGTGCTGGGTCCTGGAAGAAGGTAAGAATCAGCTGCAGGTTCTGGGGACCCCCTACCAGCCCTGCCCTGGAGGTCTGCAGTCAGGAGCTGGTCCTGAGGAGGGCCCTGGCGAGGGCCATCCTGGGGTGTCACACTGACCTTGAAGACCTCCACCTCCTCCAGCATGAGCTCCTCCGTCTCCTGGTCATCCTTGGGCAGCACAATGACCTTCTGCACTGTCCCGCGGTCTGGAACGGGCCGGGCAGGGCCTCAGTGGGGCTGAGGACACTGGGGAAGGGGCACCAGCCTCAGCCCCTTCCCCCACCAGGGCCCAAACCCCAGAGGGCAGTGGGGCAGCAGCTCTGTGCCAAGGTCGAAGAGCTTCCCCAGTGACGGCAAGAGGTCCGAGGGGACAGGCTCAGGGTAAGGGGTGTCAGGGCCAGGGCCCACCCCTGCCACCCCAGACCCTCATTTGGGCGCTGCTCAGAATAGGAGGCTGGAGCTGGCCCCCACTGAGGGCCACTGGAACTGGGCTGGGTGTGCTTGCACATGTGTGCACGAGAGTGTGTGTCAGTATTCAGACCCATGGATCCTGGTGATGTCTGCCACCTGCTCCCCCTTTCCTGCTCAAATGTGGGTCCTCAGGCACCCAGTGCCCCTGCTCTCCTGGCCCCTAGGCGGTGAGGAGGGACTCTGCCCACCCCTAGTCTCAGTTATCCTGGCAACAGGAAGAACGCTCCAAAGGATGAAGGTGGCAGAGCTGACATTGGCCCGCCTGTAGCAACCCCTAGCAGCGTAGGTCCCAGCCCCACGGGTCAGCACCCTCCACCCAGCGGGCCCAGCGCAGAAGGAGCCGGGAGCAGCAGTGGGTACCTGTGCCCAGGAAAAGCACCTCATAGCGCCCATCGGCTGCATCCACCTGGTCCACAGCGACAGTGGTGAGCCGGTAGGGAGCGCCTGTGCGGACCACCAGGGGTCGCCGCTGCAGCGGGTACACGGCCTGGTACATGAGTGGGTGGCTACGCATGAAGTTGATCACTTCGTCAGGATAGTCCTTGGTGGACTTCATGGACGGTGTGAAGGTCCCACCAGGGCACTGTGGGCAGGTGCGAGTGTCAGGCCCAGGCCGCCCAGGTGGGGCTCCCTGGACCCACGAGCTGCAGGAGAGGCCTCTGTTCTGCGGTTCCCACCTCCCCCACCAGCTCTGCTCTCCACTGCGGCCAGGCTTCTGCCCGCACCCAGGATCTCTGCAGGGTCTGCTCCAGGGGTGGTCCCATGGTCCCGCATTGCCAGGTCCCACTGCTACCTCCCTGGCCTCATGTGCTACGACCGCAGGGCAGCATTGAGCAGAGTTGACCACTCCCTGACCATGTCCTTGCCGCTCTGATGTCTGATCAGATCCCACCCCCTCCCTCGCCAACAGTCAGCCGGCTATGCTGACCTCCCACCTGCCACCTTTGCTCCGCAGCCTGGCACTGTGTGCAAACGGTTTGGGGAGTTTTTAAAATTTGGCTTTACCGAGGGCGATGGTGGGCTCGAGTGTGTACGGTTGACCTCTCCCACCGGTGAGCTGCAGGATGGCGGGGCCCCTGTCTACACAGGAGCAGCGCTCCCAGACGGAAAGGGAGAGGCAGGGGACCCTCACCGTGCCAGGCCGCGGGTAGGGCATCTTCCCTGAGAAGGGCATCCACTGGTAGTTGGGGCCCTCCTTGTGGGCAAATGGCCCGTTGAAGACCATGCGTATGTCCGCCATGGAGTAGACGCACACGGCCGAGCCTCGGAACACGGAACTGCGGGCAGGGCAGGCTGCTGCTGTGGACGGGGCAGACCCTCGGCCCAGGGCCCCTCCTACCTGTCCCCACCCTGCAGCTGGCCACCAGGATGAGGTCCTCCACAAGGCACAGCCCCCCAACCCGGCCACACCCTGCTGCGGCTGGCCTTTGCCCCAGCCTCACCCCGAGGAGGTAAAGACAGCATAAATGACAGGGTTCCTCACATCCTGGGTCTGCTGGACAAACACATCCTCTGGGGGCAGAAGGAGAAGGCGCTGGGAGGGTGCCATGGCCAGGAGCCCTAGGGCCCTGCCCGCTTCTGCCCAGGGGGACCCACTCGAGATGCCCGCACCAGCCGCCTCCCCTCCCGTGGGAGCCACAGGACCCCACCCGCCTGCTGGGTGCTCACGGAGCTCATCAAAGTGCGTCTCAATGCCGTCTTCGCCCGGCACAGAGCACACCAGCCGCGCCTTCAGGAATGTGCTCCACTTGTTGACCAGGCAGCAGTGGCCGCCATCATCATTCTGGGGGGCGGGGGGCAGGGGCTGGGTCAGATCAGCTGGCTCAGCCCCAGGCCCATGCAGAAGGGCTGACAGAGCCAGGACCGGCTGGCCCACCCACAGTGCCTACCAGGCAGATCCGCCCGATGCGGGCATACACCGCGGGGCTCTGCGACGTCTCTGCAGACCGCTCGCGGAAGAAGAAGTAGAGCTTGTCGTCATTGCGCTCGGCACTGTCAGGGATGAGCTCAGCGTGGATGAAAGACGGGTCTGCAGACGGGCTGGGGTCAGCTGGGCCAGCCCTCCTCTGACAACGCCTCTGTCCCCTACAGAATGCCCGCCAAGTACAGGACGACCCCCAATTCTTCTCCAGAGGAGAATCCCTCCTCCCCAGCCAGTCATAGGGCTGGACATTCCCCCAACCCAGACAGGCTCCACCCCCATCCTGCCCCCGGGCCTGGAGGGATGCGCTCACCATTCAGCCACCGGGAGTTGTACTGATCTGTGCGCATAGCCGTCTGCTTTCCAAGGGTGCGGAAGATGGCTGCGTCTGTACCCATGAAGTCGATGTACACACCAGCATAGAGCTCCTCATCTGTGGGGGGCCGGTGGGTCAGTCAGGGGGGCCGCCCTTTGCCAGGACCAGGGTGCAGACCAAAGGACCTGCAAGGCAGGGTCCTGCCCCCCTCCCCGGCCCCTCAGGGCACAACTGCATCACCACTGGGGTGCTGGGCCATGCCTGCTGGCTCTGGGAGGCCTGGGATTAAGTGGCACTGAGCTCTGATTAGCAGCCAGAGCCAGTTTCTGTGGGGGGCACTCCCACCAGGGCTGACTGCAAGGGGCACCTGCGGTCCCTGGGGGTGGGGCTGGGGCCAGCTGCCAACCCTACTGTGTGGTGCTCCCTCCTGCACCACCTGATACCTGTCAATAACCTCAGGAGCATAGATAAGAACAAAATGGAGTAAAACAATTAGGAAGTGATGAGTTTGGAATATTTTTACCTTTTAAAAGTAATTGATTTCATTGTAAGTTGATATAATTTAATTTTGAATAATAGCTGTTTGACAGCTAGCTGACAAAACACTGGAAAATGGAACCACCTCACCGGCCCCGAGGCTTCCTTCTAGACACCCCCAGGCAGGCCCTGCCTTTCTATTGGAACGCCGGTCTGGGCATGGCCCTCAGGCTAGGACCCTGTCACTCAGCAGGAGGGGAGGACAGTGCCCGCCTGCTGCCTCTGGGGCCACTCCCAGGCCTGAGGGAGCCTGGCGCCCAGCTGCACTGGGCAGCCAGAAGGTGGGCACAGCACAGGGCCTGGGTTGGCGGTGGGCTCCCCCAACCTGTGGGTAGGGGCAGCAGCTGCTCCCAAGACCCCAGACAGGGCCCTTCCTCAGAGAACGTCCCTCTTACCCTCCCAGACACCTGACCAGACAAGAACCACGTTCCCTCCAGTGGGTCATGGGCCAGGAGCCCAGGAAGGCTCTGGCCTGTGCATGGACCACACTGTGGATCCCGGGATCGGATCTGGCCACCTCGGCACCCTTACCTGAGGGGCTGGGTAGATGGTAGCTCACATGGCCTAGCCTCTGCCACTCAGCTCACACTGGGGTAGGCTGTATCCCTTTCCCTGCCAGGTGGGGCCTCACCGTGGGGGTTCAGGGCCAGCATGTTCACCTGGGGCAAGTGTTGGTGCCACCCCCCACCACACAGGCAGAGGCCACACTTTCAGGCTGTAGGACCAGGGGGGGTGGGGGCACTCACTGATGAGGGCTGAGGCTGTGTCCAGCTTGGGGTCGTATGGACACTTGCCCTTCCCTGACTCGAGTCTCTCGGGCTCCAGGTAGAAGACGTAGTCCTGCAGGGCAGATGCGGACTCAGTGGCCAGTCCCACAGCCAGGCAGGGCAAGGGCTATCAGGGCCCAGGGTCAAGTTGGGCCCCCAGGGACACCTTGAAGCCACCACCCTTCACTCCCCGGATCTCCCTGAGTTTTAACTCTGTCCAGACAGATTTCCCAGGACAGGGCCACATGGCAGGTTCCAAGGGAGGTGCTGCCTGGTCCCAGGTCTCAGAGGGCTCTGCTTTGGGGGGCCATGAGAGGGGGGTGGGCTTACAGGGGCTGAAGCCCTCGAACACCGGCTGGTTCAGGAAGGCTCTGGCTGGGCCCTCGTGGACCATAGAAGGGAAGCTTTGTGAACTGTGGCTGCCTGTCCTGGGCTGAGAAGGGACTGCTAACCTCACCAGGGCTACTGGCCAAGGGCCTGGCTCCTGTCCTTTGCCATCAGGTCCCACCAGGTCAGAGGGTTCTGAGGCCACTGTGTCCCCAAGCTTTGTGTCCTATCTGTGGTCCTCAGGACAGACTAATAGGCCATGGCCTTTTTCCTGCCCCTCAGCAGAGCCCCCAACTCCACGTCTCCCCCGGGAGGCAGGAATTGAAAGGTCTGGCTCAGACCCCATGGAATTCACAAAGGCCCCCATGCCTCCCAGCTTAGCCTGGAAGATGCTGGGAGGAAGGCTGGTGAAGGTCCTGGACCGGGATGAGCGCACGGGGACAAGAGAGGGAAAGGAGAGAGGTGCAGAGGCAGAAGGAGCTGGCAGCGGGGGGTTGGGGGCAGGGATGGCGATGGGAAGGTGTACACAGGCCCGATTCCAGTTACACAATGCACAAGCGACTTTCTGCACACTTGGGACAGCACACATCAGAGCTTGGCACACATCATTGGCAGCGTACAGAACCCACTGTTCACACCCTGGGCACACACACACACAGCCAGAGTGGCTCCACTTTTCAGCACTGCCCACCACATACACATGCCCGAGTGACCACACGCTCTCACACACACCGGCAGCCCCTGCCCAGCCCCAGCCCCGCCCCCACCTCAGTCCAGGGTCCTGATGGGTAACAGACAGCTCTGCCCCTCCCACCCCTGGGGAAGAGGGCCTCAGGTGTGTGCCTGTGCTCACTGAGGACCCAGCACAGGAGGCATGGGCCACAGACCCGAGAGCAATGTGTCACTGCGCACATGTGCCATGTTCCCACTCTGGTGCTGAGTAAAGTGTGGGCTCCAGAGCAAACGTGTGCCCAAGTGTATGTTGGTGTGTGCTCACGAGTGTCTACACACAGGTCCTGAGGGCTGAGGAATGGCTGTCCCCAAGACACCTGGCTTCCCCACCTGGTGGCTTCAGGACTCCTTGCCTGCAGGGGTCCCACTGAGGCCGACTTGAGTCCAGCTGGGACTGCCTTCAGAATCACTGCAGGAGAGGGTCCGGGGAGGGGTGCAGACAGAGGGGAGCCCCGGGGAGCCCCTGGGGCGCAGGCTCATGGCTGGAAGGCCAGGCCCAGGAGAGTTCAGTTCAGAGGCAGAGCTGCCTGGCAAGGGCCTGGGGGAATGAGGCCCACCTGGCGTGGGGCTGTGGGCGTCGGGCGGAGGGCGCCGTCCGTGGCTCTGCTGCCTCGACCTCGGACCACCTGCCTCTGGGTCCAGGGAGTGGCCTAAGAAGATGAGGAACAAGGTTAGAGCCAGGGGCGGCAGGGGCCGCAGGGGCCGGGGGAGCGGGCTCGGGCTGCCAGCCTCTCACACCACACGTGCCAGGAACACATGTGAGCACCTGGGCCCCCAGAGTACACACACACACCGGTGCACACACATATACACACTGCTTGGCTCACACTGGTATGCACACACACGCCCCCTAGGTCCAACCACTCTTGCACATGCCCTACAAGGTCACACCAGCTACACGCATGCCCACATGGAAATGGAAAAGGGCAGAAGCAGGCGGGGGGTGGTGGCAGAGCTGGGGAAGGGGCAGCTCTCCCCCAGGCCCAGTGGCAGAAGCTGACCCAGGTGTCCAGCCTTTTGACGCGGATGCCCCAGCCAGGCCCTCTGGCTCGGCTGCAGGGCACGGTCCGTGGGCGTGGCCCAGAGGACTAGGGAGCGAGTGCTTACTAGGCGCCAGGTCCGGCGCTAAGAGCTTTAGGAATATTAGGTCACTGCCCCCTCCTCACCCGGACCTGTGAGAAATGCAACTATTAGCCCCGTCTTCAGGGGAGGAAACTGAGGTTCCGAGAGGTGAAAGAAGTCACTTACCCATGGTCACAGGCCTGGGAGGCGGCAGGGCTGGGGTTCAGGCCCGGCCTCCCATCAGAACCCTGAATGCAGCCTCCAGTGGAGGCAGCCCAGGGCGCGGGTGGGCGGAGCTTACCTGGGCCCTGCGGCCTCGGTTGACGTAGGCGCACATGGGGTTGTAGGCGCCGGTCCCACACACATACAGGTGTGTTCGGTTCCAGGGCTGGATGAGCCTGACGAAGTTCCCGCACTCACCCTGGGGCCAGAGGGAAAGCCAGGGAGGTGCCCAGATGCCTCCCTGGAGCCAGCTGCCCACCCCCCATCCCCCCTGTGGACCCGCGGCACTCACGTTGCCATCCTTGCCTGAGAGCACGCACTCCTCAATGCGCTGCGGGGAGGCTGCCCAGTGGATCTGTGGGAGACGGGCCTCAGCGTGTGCAGCCTGCGGGACAGGGCCCCCAGCCCTGCGGCCCCGTGCCCCCCAGTGCCCCGCCCCACACCTGGGCTGGCCCTTACAATGAGCGGCTCGCGGTTGATGTCATGCAGATCCAGGGACAGCACGTAGTCCTTGCTGCCCACGTACATGCGGTCGTGGTCCTCGTCCTTGAGCAGGATGCGGTAGTCAGTGGTGTTGAGCAGGAAGTTGAAGAAGTGGGCGGTGCCCGTGGCCTTCAGCTCTGGGAGCGGAGGGCAGGGCGGCAGTTGGGCCAGAGGGCAGACGGTCCAATCATACCCCCTTTGGCAGAGAGGGTCTCCCTCCGCCCCCCAACCCCCACTTGGTTATCTTAACCCCCAGCCTCCCCTCCAGGGATTACTTAGCTCTCTGTCTAGTCCCTGGTTTGCTGGGAAGAGAAAGTGGGACAGGTAGGCAGGTCAGGGAGGAACCACACCCAAAGCTCCAGTCCTGATTCATCTACAACCCGTCAGTCTCTGGCTTCCAATGAGAGGACAGTGGGCAGGAGCCAGCAAGTGTGACCGCATCAAAGAGTCCTTGCTCTGGCGGGGGCTGGTGCTCCCCCGCTGACTCAGGGCAGGGCCAGCATCCCAGGGGGCCTAAAAGGGTTCCTGAGTGGGAGGTGGGGGGGGTGCATCCAGGACAGCCTGCAGATGCTGGCACAGAGCCAGGGCGTCCTGTCCTCACCCCCGGGCAGAGGGTGATGCTGGTACACAGCAAGATCCCCACCCGGTCTGAGTAGGTTAGCCAGGACACCAGCAAGCCCTGCTGGAGCCATACTGCTTTGTGGACTGGGCTCTTCCCAGGCCCCACCGGGCTGCTAAAAGTGGGGGCTCTCCGGCCACTTGGAGGCAGCCAGGAGCAACAGCCTTTTCGGCAGGAGTCCAGCAGCCGGACCCTCCCACCTCCAGGGTGCTGGGGAGAGTCCTCTTCCCTAGGGGGGAGGACAGGAGGGAACTTAGCAAAGGACAGACCAAAGACAGACACAGGACTCCAGGAAACCTAGAAACCTTCCTTTGGGAGGGCAAGGGCCCAGGGGTTCCCTGGCAAGCCCCTCCTACACCCACGCCTCACTATTTTTAGCTCAGCAGAGAGGGAAGATTGTAATGAGGGTGATGAATATTCACCATCACGGGAGACATGAGATGGCAGCACACAGAAGAGCACACGCACGTCTACACCAGGAGCAGGTATGCACGAGTGCACACGTGTCCTGAACTAGGCAAGGCACTCCCCCAGGATCACACCCCCGACCCAGCTCCCTGACCTGCCTCTGGTTGCACTGCCAGTTCCCCACCCCACAGCTGGTGTCCCATCTCACACCTGGTTCCCCATCTCACACCTGGTTCCCCATCTCACACCTGGTTCCCCATCCCACAGCTGGTTCCCCATCTCACACCTGGTTCCCCATCCCACAGCTGGTTCCCTATCTCACTTCTGGTTCCCCATCCCATAGCTCGTTTCCCATCTCACAGCTAGTTCCTTATCCTACAGCTGTTTCCCCACCTCATAGTTGGTTCCCCACCCCACAGCTGGTCCCCTACCCCACAGGTGGTAACCCATCGTACAGATGGGACAATCAAGGGGGAGGCCTGGAGAGGGAGAACAGCTGGGATCAAAGGCCCTCCAGGGCTGCCTGAAGTGGAACCAGCGGGTGGCCCCATCCCATCAGTCAAGGTTGCCCTCGCTTGGCTGCCCCTGACCCCTGCTGTGTGGGGGGGAACCTGGAGCAGAGCAGGGGGTGCCGTGCCCTTGCACAGCTTTGGACACAGCTCCTGGATGTGCCGGGATGGGTGTGTGTGGTGGGCTGGCAGCCAGGGGACTCCCACAGTGGACCCAGAGCCTATGTCCGAAGGTTGGAGGGCAAGCAAAGGCCTTGCCCTATCCAGCCCTGACTGTGTGGCGACAAGAGAATACAGGTGATGACCTTGGCCAACCTCTGGGACGCAGGAATGCCGATGGATCAAAGGGCCGATCCCTGCCTGGCTGCAGCCTCGCCCGCCTGTCCGGCGGCGCCTCTGAAGTCCTGGGCAGGGCAGCCTGGGCACCTGTCCTGCACCTGTTGTTGGGCCACTCGGAGTCCCCTGCTTGGCCACCCAGCCATAGCGACAACAGGAAAGTAAACATTTCCCTACCCCCAGGGCCAGGAAGTGGCCAGAGAGGAAGTGGGGCTGCCAGCGGAGCCCCCCCAGGCTGGGCCGGCCGGCCAGGGGTTATTTATACCCTGGCTGGGGGCATGGCTTGGTTGTGCCCTTACCAGTCCTGCTGGGACAGGGGCGTTTGGGGGATGATGGAGGGGAGGGAGGCAGAGACTCAAGTGGCACCTTCAGACACAGGCACCGGGTGTAGGGGAAGCTCCTGACATTTAGCCCCAGGGACAGCACCAGCCATAGTCCCTACCCTCCCTCCACCCCCGACCCCTGTCCCTCTGACATGCTGTGACTCCATAAGCCCAAGCCCCAAGTCCAAGTGCCCTCCTGGGGGCTCACAGCCCCAGTACTCCAGGCTTCCCACCTAGGGCCACAGCCTTCTTGACGCAAGGAGGTCTGGCCAGGGCAAAGCCAGTCCTGGCTGGGGGGCTGCCCACTGGAACGGCCTGGGCCGGAAGGTGACTTTCCTGCCATGGACAGGACACATGACTCAGGATCCTCAGTTTCCCTCCCAGTGGCCACGGGATGTGACGTCAATGGCTCTGTTGCCATTGGGCATGATGTTTTGGTGACTGAGGAAACTGACCGGGGCAGGGCACCCACCCTGTGGGGCCCTGTGGTGCGGCAATGGGGTGGGACAGAGGGCTAGGAATCTGGGTGTGACTCGGGCTTCTGGGGTGGGCTTCATGAGCCCACTAGGGCGCTCTGCCTCACATCCCTCCCTAGACCACCCCTTGGGATCTCCTGGTGCTGACATTCAAGGGGATCCTGGTGGCGGGGAGGACGCTAGCACTGGGCGTCTTTGGGTCCCCCCCACACCCAACCTTTTTGGGCTGTCTCTGCCTTGGCAGGGAGAGGAAGTCCCTTCGCCATGGATGCAGTCCTCCCAGAAGTCGCCATCGCGTGGAGGCCGTCTACCCTCAGCTGCGTCCCAGCCTCCTCATTTCCGAGTGCCGGGGTGGGAAGTGGAGAGGGCAGCGGGCAGGAAGGAACTTCCTGTGACTCAGCCCCAGCCCTGCCCTGACTCCAACCTGTCTCGCCCCAACCCCCACCCACAGGAGCACAGCAAGACCCCAGAGTATCCATCCAAAGCCAGGCTACCAGAGGGGAAAGGGAAGGGGGAGGGGTAGGAGGTCATCAGGGCCCCAGGGTGAATTGGACCCAGGGCTCTGGCCCCAGTGCCCACGGCTGGAGTGTCTGCCAGACTGTGGGAAAGGGTTCAGACAAGGGGCCCCACGGCCGCCCTCCAGCCCCAGTGCCAAGGCAGAGTTGCGTTCATGGCAGGTCACACAGGATGAGGAGTAAAGGTGGCATCCTGTCCCCCTTCCCGCCCTACCACAGGGCCAAGGAATTGGGGGCATCTCTCTTCCAACAAGAAGCCCGGGGCGAGGTAGGAGCCCTGGAGCTCTCCTCTGACAGCCCAGGCAGCAGTGCTGGCTCCTCCTGACCGCCCCCACCCCCCGCCCCGCTCCGCCCTCTAAGATGCAAGGACTCGGCCAAGGATCTGGGGGCCAGGGGGCATGGGTGGGTGTGTGGCTGACGTGGGCCCAGCCTGGTCATGTCCTCAGGCCAGCCCCCACCTCTGCCCCACTTGGCCCAGGCCCAGTCCTGGCTGCAGGGGTGTCACCCGTCCCCCACCCCATGGTGCTACTGAGGGAGAGGCTGGGCACCCTCAAGGGTTCAGTGGCTGTTGGGACTCAAGTCTGGATAAGCCTTGACCTTGGGTGGGGAGAGTGATGTGCCTGGGGAAGAATCCTGGGAAGGGCACCCCACCCCATACCCTCACCCAAACTGGGCACAGGTTGGGTGGGGCAACATCCGGGAAGGCTTTTCCCCGTCATCAGGGAAGGAAGAGCCTTTTCTGGCATCAGACACCCCGTTTCCGCAGCTGGTCCCAGCCTCCAGCCCTCCCCCACGGCCATTAGACGCTCAAGGTCCCGGCCCAGAACAGCCTGGCGGAGGGCCAGGGGTAGGAACATTCTCAGTGTATGGGGGCTTCCTGCAGGGGGTCTCTGTCCCCTCCTCTCTGGAAGCTGAGGTGGTGGGCGGGCGAGGGCAGCCCTGGGGAGGCGTGTCCATAGCCCTGGCCCTGCAGACCCCAAGTGGGGGGCCCCAACCCCTGCTGCCCGTCTCCAAGACAGCAGGCCTGCTGCAGAAAGGGGCTCCTGGAGCAGAGGTGGGTGACCGCC
Organism: Sturnira hondurensis; assembly: GCF_014824575.4. Taxonomy (NCBI): domain Eukaryota; kingdom Metazoa; phylum Chordata; class Mammalia; order Chiroptera; family Phyllostomidae; genus Sturnira; species Sturnira hondurensis. The sequence goes on from NW_028079127.1 coordinate 19,428,723, forward strand.
CCCTTGGTTACAGCCCCACAAAGCCATGGGCCTTGACTGACAGCGGCACTTCCCAGGCTCTGTTTGGGCGCTGGGGGGTGATAGACAGGTCCCTGCAGCCCAGCGCCAACCTCTGACCTCATGTGGGCTGGTGCAGCCCTAATCCCTGAGCTGAAGAGAAATGAGGTTGGGGGTCAGGGCTGGGGGTGCTGGCCAGGGTCTCTGTCAGCCCTTCATCCTCCTGCCCTTCTGAGGAGGGAAACTGAGGTGGACAAGGAGACGGTAGCGGTGGCAACAGCATGAGTGACAGAGTCCGGAGGGACCCCACTGAACACCCCCATGGGCCTTAGGGAAGGATGACCCCCAGCCCCCAGCCCTTTTCTCATTCCCCCAAAGCTTCGAGGGGCCCCAGGGAAGGCCCAGAGGCTGGGCTGGGCCCTGGCTCCTGGCCTAATCCTCTTTTAATGAGAGGTGACTGGAAGGCCTCAGGCCTGGCCACAGCCCTGCCACCCCCGGGGAGCCCCAGCCAGGCTTAGCTGGGGGCAGCACAGCCCCCAAAGACACCTCGCACACCTTTCCCCTACTCAGGGTACGCAGCTCACAGTGCCCCAGTGCCAACAAGACTCCAACACTGGCCCTCGAAACCCAGGGCGCCGGCGTCAGCGGGGGTGTGCCAGCGTGACACCCACCCTGTGTCCCCACGGACCTTCTCTTGGACATTTCCTGTTATTCGGGTCCAGGTGCCACATGGGGCTGGGAGGACAGGCGGTCACTCACGATCCAAGGGCTGGCTCTCCCAGTTCCCAGCCCCAGGATGTTCTTGATGGAAACCCCTAGAAACCAGATCCAGGGTTTTGCTGTGGATTTGAGTGTTCTCCTTAGTACCTGTCCCCTCTGTTCCCCTCCGTGAGCCTGGGTCTCCAGGTTGGAGACCCGGGAGCCACTGACATTTGCCCCCCTTCCCCTCAGGCAGGTGAGCCAGGTCGGTGCCAACAAAAACAATTACAACCGCTCTCACCCAATTAGCAACTAATTATGGCCTCTAGTCCATTCAACATAATTAACATGTAAATGACTCGGTGTGTTTATATTCAATAACTACTGATTGAATTTAATTTAAATGTCTGAACTAGGGACCCAGTTACCGTATTTCACCACCTAGAACTGCCACTTCCTGGGACTACTCCCTCCTCCAGCGAAGAGGGACTGGAGGCCAGGGTGGAGGGTGGAGGGGCAGGCGCCTCAACACTGGCCTGGCCCTGGTAAGGGTGGAGATGGGTGCAGCCCCTGCACCCCTGACACGCCTATCCCAGGGGTATGGGGAGGCAGTGAGTCAGAAGAGCCCCCAGTGGAACCCTCAAGATGGGAAACCCTCTGGAATGAGGGGCCCCATCTTAAGGGCTATTGTAAACATCCTAGCTGTTCAGTAAACACCAAGCTGGACAGGAGCCTGCGTGGAGGAACCACCCAGCTGGGCTAAGCTCCACTGCAGGCTTCTCTCCCATTTGGGGAGCTGGGGCTGGGGTTGGGGCTGGGAGCTGGAGATTGGGGGCTGGGGGCTGGGGCTGGGGCTGGGGGTTGGGGGCCCTGGGGCTGGGGCATGCTGTTCCCACGCCCGTTCCGCCCCAGCGCCCGCCTGCTCCGCCCAGGAGAGGACAGGCTGGGGGCACAAGAAAAGCTGGGAGGCAAGGGGCAGCAGGGTCACTCCCTGGCACACGGGCCAGCTGCAACCAGAGGTTACACCCTTCTCCCCTGTGGGACGTTAGTGACTTTCAGCCATTTTGTCCCAGCAGGTTGGGGCTCTCCAGCCTGGGTGCCTCTGCTAGTCACCGTCCACCCCCAGGGCCCCATGGGCCTAATCTTTCTAGGCCTGGGCTGGTGGCTCAGGGGGCCAACAGGTCCCACAGGGACCCTAACAGGGCACACGGCTGACTGTAATAAGACCTCTGGGCACGCACCAGCCACGCAGGGTTCAGAGCTCCAGCCCTGCTTGGCAAAAGCACAGAGCAGTGGAGGGAGCCTGCCGGGCAGCGCGGCTCTGCACAGGGAGCGGGAGGGCGTGGGCAGGGTCAGGCAAGCAGCTCGCACAGAAACGTGCCCTGAAAAGTGTGCAGGGGGTGGAGGGGAAGAGGGATTGGTAGTGAGGGGGAGGGCTGCCCTGACCCATGTTTCAGGTGGGGACAGTGAAATGACCGCCAGTGCCTCCAGCTCCACAGGCCTGGGGACCTACCCCTCCTCCCACATTCCAGACCTGGCCCGGAAACTCCTCACTGCTTCCTCAGCCACCTCCTCCTCCTGCGACTGCAAAAGACAACAAACTCTCCATGGCTCATTTACTCCGATAAATCAACCAGACAGACAGGCCAGGATGGGCCGACAGGCTCAGCCCCCACCTCTGCTGCCCTCCTCGGACTCCCGGGCTCCCTGCAGCCCCTTCACGTCACCCACCCAAAGATTCCCAGGATATCCCTCACAGCCTGAACCCCCTGCCCAACACTTGAGGGGCAGGAATGAGGCACCACAGACAGATGTGCGCCCAGAGCCAGCCGTGGGGGATGCTGTGAGGCCGGGGCAGGGGCCCTCCAAGGAAGGCCTGCACTGGGACAGGAAGGTGTGGAACAAAATGACAGTGCGGCAGCCCTGGGCAGAGGCCCCCGGAGCACCGCCCACTGGACCTTGGTGATGAGGAGCCCACGAGGCCCCCACATCTAGCTGCTGTTCTGCCGGGGGTAGAGTGTGACCGGCGGGGACAGCAGTCCTGCCCCAGGTGGGGAGTGAGGGCTTCGGCACCGAGCCTTCAGTGGGAGGAAAGAAGGTTCCCGGCTGGATGCAGGGACCTCGGAGGAAAGAGCATGTCTGAGTAGGAAGCCAAGGATGGGTCAGGGTGGTGATGGGAAGGGGTGCAGGCAAGGGGGAGTAGGGGGAAGGAAGGAAGAAGAGTGGGGGAGGGGGTCTGGAGCTGAGGCCACACGCTCCAAAGGCTTCTGGGTCCCAGAGGGGCCTGCGGCTTTGGGGCTGCCCCTGCCTGCAGAGATGCAGCAGATGGCCAGTTCTTGCAGGGCTGCCCCACTGCAAATGCCCCGGTCGGCTCGCTGAGGCCTCCCACCCCCACAGGCTGGCCCCCTGGGTCCTCCACAGCCACCACCCAGGCCCCATTTTCTGCTGGGTCAGGACCAGTGGTCAGGGTCTGGAGCCCAGGGGACTGCTGTCCCCTCCCTGCAGCTGCTCAGCTGCCTTGGCAGGATGGCAGCAGACGGGGAGGGCGGGGGGCGGGGGGGTGCGCTGCAGACCCGCCAAGCTCAGGCACCCACGTGAGCTGGGCTTGGGATTCAGACTGAAGCGTTCTGGCATCTAGGCCTCTGGCAAAGGCCCTCTTGCTATTTCTAAGAAAAATGCAGCAGGAATCTTCTCCGCTTCTCCAAAGTGCCAAGGGCCCCTTGAGGTGGAGCTCAGATTCCCTGGCCAGCGCCAGGCCAGGCCAGCCCTGGCTAACAAACTCTGGGCCCAGCTGTGTAGACAGATGCCCAAGTGAGCAGCCAAGGTCCAGTCACCACTACACAAACTGCAGGAGGCAGGACAGTGCCCAGGGTGTGGGACCCGGCAGGACTGGGGAGCTCATCCCCAGGGGGCCCCTCTGAGGCATCCCCTCCCCAGCTGCATCTCTGTTATTGGATTTGCCCCGCGATAGGGATGTGTCATCTCTGCCGGGATTAAAAAGAGCTTAAAAATCACAAGGAGAAAGTGCAACCGGACTCCAACCAGCACTTTGCCCTTTCTGTGGTGCTGCAGCGCACACCCTGCCTCTGCTCCTTCCAAACCTCCCTGCCCTCCACTTGAGATGTGGCTTCCTCCGCCAAGAAGCCTGCCAGGATGCCCACGGGAGCCCCTCTTCTCCTCCTGACGCAACTTCACCCACAGGGCGCAGGGCCCCTCCTGCAGTCCTCGCCAGAGATTAGAAGTCCAGAGGGGGCCAGTGAGGGGCTCCCTGGGCGCCCTCTGGGACCGGCCCTCCTGTCGGCCACCGGCAGTGGGGCTGTGGGGCTCCTCGTGACTGAGACTCCCGTCGTGGAGGCTGCAACCTGACTCACAAAGTTCACCCTCCCTACAACACAATGAGGTTGGTACCGTTTTACAGATGAAGTAGCAAGGACACCGAGGGACTTTGCCACCCAGGGTCCACCCATGGCCAGGAGGCAAGCAGGACAGCTGAGCCCCTCAGGACGCTGCCTCCACAGGGCCAAGGAGAGACCTGGGTTGAGAGAGGCCAGGGCACTTGTCCGAGGTCACCCAGCTCAGCAGGGTGGAATGGGGTGTGTCTGTCTTCAGGGCCAGTCCTCTCAACCCCCACAACCAGCACCTGTGCATTCTGCCAAGTTGCAGTGCCCGCTTGCCACCCTGGGGGTGAGGGTGGTGGGGGAGAGCTGGATGTCTCCCAGGAGTCAGAGGCCAGGTACCTATGGCTCTGAGACACCCGCTGGGCCCGCACCACCTCTGGAGGGGCCCCTAGGTTGGGGCACACCCACACAGGTGCAGACAGTCCGGAGCCCGCGAGGAGGCTGCTGCCTCCAAAGCCACAGGGTAAGAGATGCTTTTATGAGATTTTTATCTTGGCGGTTTCTCTTTAAATTCTTTACGATTACAAAGCAGTGGGGGCTGCCAAGGAACATGATTTACTCCTTGAGCATGCACCAGCTCCCTGCTCAGTGCCAAGGGAAGCTGGAGCCAGGGAGGGAGGGGCGGGTGTTGTACCAGGGAGCCAGAGACAAGGCTGGGGCTGCTGAGGCCCAGCCAGTGGCAGTCTCATCCGAAGCCCGGCTGGGCCTGGCAAGGACCACAACTAAAGGCCCAGCCCTTGGCCCTGCTGACTCAGGCAGGGCCTCAGGCAGGTTCCCTGCAAGCACAAGCTGATGCTGGCCAGCTGAGAGGCGGGAGGCCGGTCCCCAGGACCTCCCAACTCTCCGAGTGGCCACTTCCAAGTTCCCTCCCAGGAGGGAGGCAGCTCCCATTTCCAGGAACACTGGTCCCAAATGCAGGGATCTGGGCTCAAGTTCATAAGTTGGGTCTTCCTTCCTCCCTCTTTTCTGGCTCATCCTGAAACACCCACCCATCCTGGTTTGCTTGCTCCAAATCCTCCCATAGGTGTCCAAGGCACCTGACCCCTGCCCAGGTGGCTCCCTAGTGCCACCCTTGCAATCTGAAGTGCCATGCCTATCTGGCTGACCCAGGCACACCTGCAGGTAAGGGCGGCCCCTAACTCCCCAGCCCCACCCCCACCCTTGTGCATCAGGCCTGGGGGTGTGGCAATGTGCCATGGAGGCTTGCATAATCCCCCACCCACGGTGACCCCTCCTAACCTCCAGCCTATCTCAACATCTCCTAACAAGGAAACCAGGAGGCTCTGGCTCTCTGATGCCACATGAAAACGATGTCAGTGGTGGCACAATTCTGGGCCACCTGGGCGTTAGCTGCACCCCCTCCCCAGGCTCGGAGGCCCCACCCATTGCTCCTCCATTGAACCTTCGGGGCCTGGTTTCCTTTCCTGAAAGGAAAGAGCTTCCTAGGGGCATGAGAAGCTGCCCAGTTCGACCCAGCCCTTTCCTTGGGAAATGAGGCTGGGATAACTAGAGTTGGCCCTGCAGGTCCCTGGCACCTCGTCCCTAGCTCAAGGGGCAGGGCTGGGCCTGCACCCCCGACCCACTCCACTCTCAATCCTGGGACAGCCTCAGACATCAGGCAGAGCCTGGCTCTATCCTGGTCCTGCTCCTGCTCCTGAGCCGCCTGGGAAGCCTGCAGATCTCCTGCCCCACAGGAAACCCAGGGAGGCCCCTCAGGCCTTGTGGAGATGGCTGGTTAGCGTCACGACACCTACTGTTATCTCCGTTATTGGCATCTTTCCTGATTTCCTTTGGCAAAATGACCTTCTGCTCCCTCTCCCCACCCCTGCCTCAGTTTCCCCTGTAGCCCAGCCACCTCGTATGTCACCACAACACCTCTTTCCCCACCAAACACGTCATGGCCCCCAGTCCTGGCCAGAGCCAGCTGGTAGCAGTGCTGTACTGTGGGGCAGCTTCCTGGCAAAAGCGAATGTTCCCTGAGTCGATCAAAGGACCCCGCAGGGCCCTGGGACCTCCCTGCCGCAGCCAAGGTGGGCCCTCTTGGGTGGGGGGCTCCTTCTCCCAGACCTGGTCAGTGACTCTAGGGCAAAGGGGACCCCAGGCCCAGGCAAGGACGGGTGCAGAGAAGAGGGTCCTGCTGTCCAGGCTCTCTCATCCCAAGCCCCATGAACTCTCAAGGGCACCTCGCCTGCTCCTGGAGATCTTGACCCCTCACTTCTGCTTGACCTTGGCTGTGCTGCTGATGGGAGCTCAGGAGGTGAGCCACAGGAGCCCCTAATTCTGACCGAACCCTGGGTCCCTGCCCCCTTGCACTCTCTCAGCTGCAGGCTCGGCTGGGGCGCCCAGGCGGACAGGCAGGCGACAAGCCCAAGTCTGGCCCAGTCCCTGCTTTTGTTCCTTTATCTGCCCTGGGCAGACAGGCCCCCGTGCCAGTACCTCCTAAGTGCAGCAGGATGCAGGCAGGGGAGGGGCGGAGCCTTGGCTGGGTCCCTGAGGCCCAGCATGCCAGCTGCTGTACCCATCCAAGGCACAGATGGAGAAACTGAGGCATGGAGCCAGAGCAACCACCAGTGCTTCCGAGAGCACCCCTCTCTGTGCCTGTCTTGTGTACCCAGGAGAAGCACCCCCTCTCTCAGCCCCTGGCCCAGCTGGGGGGTCCCAGTTTCTATAGGTGCTGGTCACTGTTTTCACTCCACAAACACTTGGTGAGGACTTACCCCTCACTGAGGGCCACTTCGGGGACATGACAGGGCCTGGTGCACAGTAGACACTCAAGTCTCGGCTAAACTAAGTAACGTGAACCTTAAAACTAGGACACAAGATCAAGGGGGAAAAAGAAGGACCATCAGGGCAGGGACACCTACATGTGCAAAGGCACCTAGGCCCTGGAACAGGGTGGCCCCGGGGCATCCCGCAGCCCCACCCAGGCTGCCAGCACCCTCAGCTGGCTGCCAGGGGCTGGGCTTTTAGTCACCGCAGGTGTTGGCTTCAGAGCTAATTGAGAGGGAATCGACCTGACTGATGTGGGCGTCAGGTGACGACAAGGCCAGGACACCAGGGTTCTATTTCTGGCCTCACTTCTGCCTCCTGCCTAACCTTGGCCTTGGCCTTGCCCTTGCCTGAGCCTCGGTTTCTTTCTCTGGAACAAAAGCCTTTGCCCTTTTGCCCCCTGGAGGTCCAAGAAGGTTTCAAAGGAGCTTACAGAGGACCTCCCTATGTCTCATCCCACCTGCTGCCTCTCAGGGGTCCCCAGGGTGATGACAGAGATGTCACTCAGAGTGGGTATCTGGGCTTCAGGGTGCCTGGGGTGTGGAAAGCAAGCCCCCCCGGCCCTCCCTGCGGGATGTTCTAACCCCGCTGCCTGCACACAGGGCCGGGAAGGGGGAATCAGGCCCTTTCAAGACTCACTAATCTGCTCTGAGGGATTCCACCAGGGGAGGGGGGTCCACCAGGGGAGGGGGTCAGCAGAACAGACAGCTCATCTTCCAGGCCTGGAAAGGGGGCTGCTTCCGCAAACCAAACCGCTCCACACTTCGGCCCACTTCCCAGGCCTGCAAGGACTCCTTTCAGGCCCCCCTTACAATAAGCCATGCCCGGCTGTCCCCACTGAGCGGCAGGGGCAGGACCAGGGCAGGGGAGGGGCTCTGCCAGGGGACTTGGGGACACGATGAGGCGAGAGCTGGGTCTCAGCCAAGCCTGAGGAAGGAAAGAGGTCGGCCCAGCCTTTCACCCCAAAATGTGTGCCCGGAAATCTGGCCAGCCAGGGTTGAGTCGCCCCACCCAGGGCAGGCGGCTGGACAAAGAGACCACAGGAGGGCCAAGGCTGAGACTCAGGAGTGACCCCAGGTCCCCCAGACCAAGTGCTGGAGGCAGACCTGGCCACACAGACCTTTGAGGAAGGGACCAGTCACAAGCCATCTGTGCAGCTGGATGTGTGCGTCTCGCACTGTCTCCCACCTGGTGGCTTGGGTGCCGAGGGGTTGGAGCTGCGGGACCCGCCTCTCTGCAGCCCGCAGCCCAGCACTGGGACCTTCCACCATCTTCTAAAGCAGACACACATTCCCAGAACCCACCAGGTGGCCTTCCCTCCAGGCACAGCCCACAGCGCCCCCCTCACTCCTGGGAACCCCTCCCACACGGAGACCCACAGGACGGTTCCTCAAGCAGCCAGGCCCCTACAGAGCAGGCCCCCCTCCTCCAGCTTCCCGAAGCCTCTGTGTCTTCAGGATGGTGCGGCCCTCCACCCCAGGGGCTGCCCCGGGCAGGACCCCACGCACAGCAGCCGAAGGAAGGGCTCCTGCCCACACCAGTTCGGGAGGTGTGTCAGCCGCGGCTTCCCAACAGGGGCCGCTCTACACGCTTGAGGCCGCCTCCCTGGAGACCTCACGTCTTGACTCCAGAAGGGACTGACTCAAGAACCTTCTTCAAAATGTCTAAGTGGCGCTGTTTCCAGCCTCTCCCAGCAGGTCACAACCTCCCTGTCCCCACCACACACACACCCAGGGCGACCCACATGGCTCCACATTTTGTCCTTGTTTGGCCTGGCTGCTCCTCTCCCCTGAGCACCTGATCAGGCACTGTGCACAGGGGACAAGGCTGTGCGACACCAAGGTGGTCTCTTACCTTTGAATGAGAGCCGGACCCGAGGTGTGGCCGGGAGATGGTCCTGGAAGGGGGTGGCTGGCCAGGCCCCAAACACCAGGAAAGCCCAGAGGAGACCAGCGACAGGCATCGTGGGAGGGGCCTAGGGCCCAGGAAGCAGGCTCGGCTGTCAGGACACCTGGCAGGGGGGAGTCAGGATTGGAATGCATGAGGCAGGCAGGGGAGTCCTGCCCTGCCCACATTTCCCTAATGTAATTCTGCCCAGGTACCTCGATTTCCCAGTCTGAACAAGTGGGGTTATGGGTGCCTCTTTGTTCACACCCCCAGCCCGGAGCCATGACTGCCCCAGTGTGCAAACCTCATGTATATTCTTGTCTCTGCTTTTGTCTGGGGAGGTGTAACCAACAGACCCAAAGATCAAGCAACCAGGTGCAGCCTGGGGCCAGCAGAGCTAACAGGGGCCACCAGGGACTCAATCCTGAAACCTCCGGCCCTCAGCACCCTGCAAGCCATTCACAGGGCCCAGCTCAGCAGGCCATCTTGCAGCCCTCTGCACCCCACAGGCTCTCATCCTGGTACCCACCCCCAACCACCAGGGCTGCCTGTCCCTCTCCCACCTCATGGGCTGGGGGCAAGAGCCCTACCTGCCTGCTCCAGTGAAACCTCCCCTCCCAGTACAGGAAAATCGGGACCTGGGGTGGGGTGGGGTACGTGGGAGAGAGTGGAGGATGAGGGAGACACGCGCAGACAGCCTACATGGGAAGAGACAGCAGCCAGAAAAGGAGCGGCAAAGAATAGCAGCCTCCTTTTACTGAGATCACAGCAGGAGGGATCCAGGTCAGACCTACAGAAGGACTTCCTGTTAGGAAAAGTTCCAGTTCTGCCTGGAGAGGGTGAAGAAGGGGAGCTAGGATGGCTGGCTCACCTAGGCAGGCCTGCAGTCTCCCCTGCAGAGCTCTCCCACCCCCAAGTTTCAATACTATGTTTTTCAAATATTGTCTCCCGGGGCAGGCTTGCTGTTGGGTAAACGCAGCCCAGCACCAGTTGTCGGAACATATTGCTCCCTCCCGGCAAAAACCAGTGCCAACTCCCAACCCCCCACCCAGATGCACTGGAGGTGGGGGCACCAAGGATGACAATGTGAGCCCCATCCTCCAGATCTGCCCTGTCTATCCCCTTCTCCCATGGGGGGGAGAACCCCAGGTCAGTTTCAGGACCCTGGGGTGGGGTGAGGCGTATTGTGGCCTGTCCATCCCCTGCACGGGCTGACATATGCTGAAGCCAGGCCCAGGTGTCACATCGGACCATCAGGCCCCACAAGACAGACCCCGGTGCCCTGCCTTGACCCCCATCCCCCAGCCTTTGCCTCTCCAGCCAAGGCAAACCCCTCGTGGTTGCTGAGACAGGAAGTGTCGCCTCAGGCCCCTGGCCCATTCCCCAGGTGGCGCCCTCGGTGGGAAACAGCCTCTCCGGTGGGCCTGACACACCTCTCCAGTTTCTTCAAAATCCCCTAAGGCAGATGCTCCCTGGCGCCGGCCCGCCCCCTGCCTGCCAGAGCTCCTCGCTGGTGCTGACTGAAGGGCAGGCTCTGATGAGGGGGTGGGGGGTGCTGGGAAAGGGCTCTGTGTCCACACTATCCTTGGGGTACACACGGGAGAGGCCCCCACTTACAGCTGTGGACAAGCACACACATAAATCCTCACTGCGTGCCCACACATGTCTTAACAAGCATGTGTTTGCTCAAGAACTTGACCTGCTAGTGGGGTGGGGCTCAAGAAAGCTGGGAGGCACTGTCCTGCGGCTTGGGGAGATCTTGGGGAGATCGAGATGCAGAAAGCATCCCTCGGAGAACTTCGGTCCCGGTCCCGTGTACCAAGGGCCTCAGGCTGATTCACCTCCCCTGCTCCCCATGACCCCATTTGTCCTGCATCCATTTTCATGGTGACAAGGTCAGGATCACCAGGGACAGTGTTGGGGTCCCCCAAGGTGTCCAGGAAGGTGGAAGGCTTTGCCCTACTGGACCCCTACAGGGAACTCCACAGTGCTCTGGCCCTTTAAAGGGGTGAATGAGGGACATTTGAATCTGCTGGGGCCTCAGGCCCAAGTCTAAGCCTCCACTGGCAGCTTGGGGACTATGGGGGAGAAGGGGGTGAAGGGAGGAGAGGAGGAGGACAGAAGGAGATTTGGGGAAGACACTTCCGCAGTCACCTCCCCGCTGCCGACCCCTAGATGCATTCCACTCAGCCCCAGCCCCAGAGAAGCCCCCAGTCACCTAGCCCAGGTGGGTGGGGGACAGGCACCGCCACCTGGGAGCCCACCAGGAGGAGAGCAGAGAAAGAAGGAAGGAAGGAAAGAAGGCTGGTGGGAGGGAGCAAGGGAGGGAGGCAGGCGGGAGGGAGGAGGAGAGAGGGAGGAGAGAGGGAGGGACGGAGGAGAGACGCTCGAACAAAGAACCGAGGAGCTGGGGCTGGCGAGGGGTACAGGGACGGGGCGGTGGATCGAGGGGGTCTGGAGGTACCTGGGCTTGGGGCAGGGGGCCAGGTGGTAGAATCGCCTGGTCGGCTCCAGACCTCCCAGGCTGAGGGTGGGGGTGGGGGTGGACAGCCTGCCTCAGGGAAGGGAGGTAGGCTTCTTAGGGCTGAGGACTACCAGGCTGGAAGGGGGGTAGGAGCAGGGGCTGTGGGGGAACATGGGGAAGAAATTATTAATGGCATCCCACCCCCTACCCTGGACACTCCCTGGACACTCGCCCTCCTGGTTCCTTGGTTCCCCCCTCCCCCAACACCCCACAGACCAGGAAGCAGAGCTGGGATTGAAACCCCTCCTTTCATGGTGGTGGGGGGTTCCCAGTCAAGGTCACCTGGGTTTGGCTCCATCCTCCCCCTCAAGGTATGCCTAGCAGAGCAGTGGGAGGCTGAGCCTGGGCTGCTGGCCTTCTCTTCCCCAGCCACACTTCCGGACCTGGCTCCTTCAGAACTGAGGGGCAGCAGCAAACGTAGCCATGCCCAGTGCCCTGGTCCCCCAGGACACCCACCCCGCCGGTCCGGGCACACTCCTGTTGCCACCTTGAAAAAGGCTCCAGCTCCACCTAACCACCCCCTTGGGGGCTGCGGTGAGCCTCCCCAACCGCCGGGTGTAGTTTCCATGTTCTGGGAGACAATCCGGGTGAGTTCAGGAGGAAAGGAGCCACCAGCCTGCCCAGCTCCAGGGCAGACAGGGGCGGTGCTGAGTCCGCCCCTCCCCCAGGTGTTCACGGGCTGCTGCAGTTCACAAGACAGTTATCTCAAGAATGAGAAGTGATTTAGCCAGCCAGGCCCCCAGCTCTAGCTCCAGGTGACCCGTTTCTGCCTTCCCTGCCTCACCCCTGGGCCACCTTAACACTTTCTGGCCCCACCTGCTCTAGGAGAACCCATCAAGCTCCTGGTGTCCCCTGCTCACTTCACCGCTGGGGGCCCAGCCTGCCCAAATGGGTGGCAGGTTGTCCCAGCTCACCTAAACCCCACATACAACTGGGTCCCTAATGGAGCAAGACCCCCTTCAGAAAAGCAAACCCAAGCTGGCACCTGGGGGCCAAGGGGCTGGCACAGTGCTGAGAGAAAAGCCTTGGGGCTGGCGGTCCTGCGGATCTGGGAGACCCGGCGCGCGGGGGCAGCCAACATAGTGCTTCCCTTGAGCAGAAGATCGTCAGATCGGGACACTGAGGCAGGCCGGGCGCACCTACCCGGGAACTGCGCTGCCTGAGGCGTTAGTGAGAGAGAGAGCTGAGCCAGGAGAAGGGGCACTCGGGTTCCCGCTCCAGGAACGTGGGGGCGGGGGCAAGGGAACACTAACCCACCCACCCACCCAGAACCTTATGGAAAAAAGTTGCTTTGCACACTGGAGACTCCGCAGGCCACATCATCCACACACCTCCATGTCGCCCCAATGCCAAGGGTCCGGCAGACCGAACAGGTACAGCGCCCATTCCAGTTCGGTCGCCCCTGCGTCTGTGGTAAGCCCCCTGACCCTCCGCTGCCCGCGCCTCGGACACTCGCGCAGAGTTGCAGTGCCGCGGGTCCCAGAGGGATCGAAGGGTGGCCCGGGTGCCTGCCCGCTCCCTCCCGCTTCCCGCTGCACTCACCTCTTCCGCGGCGGCGGGGCCTGGGCTCCCGGGCGGCGGCGGCAGAGCCGCTCCCGGTTGGGCCGGCCCGGACTAGAGGCCCCCCGAGGCCATGGCCCTGTCGGCGCCCTCTCGCCGCTGTGCCTGAACACGGGTCGGCGCCGCGGCCCCGGCTTAACGGGTTCCGAGGGCTTCAAGCGCGTCAGCAGCTGAGGCCCCGGGCCCCAGCCCGGGCCATGGGAAGGCTCAGGGGCGCTCGGGGCCGCCACCCCCCGGGTGGGCTGCGGGCGCCCCCTGGCCGGCGCGCCGAGGGTGCATTCCCCGGCGCGGGACCCGGGGCGCGGGCAACGGCGCACTCGGCTTCGGGGAGCTGCGCTCGGCTCGGCCCGATGGCGCTGTGCCTGCCTGGTTGCTGGGCTGGGGCCCGGCGGCCGCGCGGGGATGCGCCGCTCCTCGCCGAAAGCCCTGGCCCTTCGCTGCACTCGGGCTGGCCGGACCACGGCCGTTCGCTAGATCGCTGGCTCTGGTCTCGCGGCCGCAGCCGGGACGGGGTGCTCCTAGCCGCGCGGGGAGCGCCCCTAATTGGCCACCGTGGGCGACATTTGCATAGCGCGGCCCCGCCCCGCCCGGCCCCACCCCCGGGGCGGGACCCGCCCGGCCGCCACCCCGCCCCCGCTCCACCTGTCCGCTGGTTAGGCTGGGGTCTCCCAAGCGGTGGGGCAGCCCGCGCCAGGGGAGGTTAATCTGCACCCTGCACCCCCGCCCTGGCTTCGCGGGCGGCGCCCCCGCCCCGCCCTGGCTTTGTCTCTCGGTGGATACACCGAGCTCCAGCGTCTGGTGTTTACCCAGCACTCAACTCCCTGGCGGGAAGGGCAAGCGCGCCGGGGAGCAACGAGCCTGCGCTCACCTGCGCACCCCTGGTCGTGTCGCTCCTGCCCACTCCCTGCTGACCCGCTGCGCGTGAGTCCCGCAGCGCAGGACCCAGGACTGCCCCGGACGCTCAGCAGGTGGCGATGCAGCCCCTGGGACAGCTGGCACCGCTGGATGCTGCCCACACGCTCCAGCCCAGGCCGGGTTGCCGCAATCGAGCCGCACATCTCTGCCAGCCACTCGTGGGGTACCTGTGATTCCCCGCAACCTCCAGCCTTATTTCAAGCCAGCAGCCCCAGGGACCCACCCATTATGGTTCTATATCCCAGAGAAACCAGATAGGCTGGGCCTCCTCTCCTAAAAGGGACATTTGCTTTCAAATGGCCTTGTGATGACCCCAGAACCCTGCAACTGAACAGGAAGGACCCTCTACCCAACCCAACCCCCAAGGTCATGGCCTCGCCAGCCAGGACCACAGTCTCTGCCCTGCCCCAGGCACTTTGCTAAGGTCCCAAGGGGTGGTCTTTGTCCACTCACTCCTCCCTCTACTATTCCTGCTCCCTCCTCCTTTCCTACCTCCTCTTCTTCTCCCTCCTTCTCCCCTCTCCTCCTCCCCTTCTTTTTCCTTTCCCTCCTTGTCTTCTTTTCTGTCCTCTTCTTCCCTTCTCCTCACCCCCCCTCTTTTTCCTTACTCCTCTCCCTCCTCTTCCTCTCAACTCCTCTCCTTTCTCTAGTCCCCCTCTCAGGGCTCCCGTCTCCAGCTCCCCGCCCCCCTCCTGGCTAACCAGATCCCCAGGAGAAGGCCTCTGTCCCTCCGACCCAGTGGCTGGTTGACTGCAGATGCAGGGTGGAGCGGGACGTGGAGGATCCTGCTGACTGGCCTTGGAGTGCTGGCTCACAGGCTTCCTGCAGGGGCTGGCCATTGGTGGGAGGAGACCCCAGCTTGGAGTCCAGTGACTGCAGTGACAGGGCCCACACCTCTCCTCTGGGTCTTGTCTCATTTGAAACAGTGTGACTGCCCTGGTTGGTGTAGCTCAGTGGATTGAGTGCAGGCCTGCAGACCAAAGGACTGTAGTTAGATTCCCAGTCAGGGCACACACCTTGGTTACAGGCCAGATCCCAGCAGGGGACATATGAGAGGCAACCATACATTGATATTTCTCTCCCTCTCTCCTTCCCTTCCCCTCTAAAGGTAAATAAATAAAGTCTTAAAAAAAAAAAAGAACCACTGTGACCGTCATTGCTCCTCATCTTCACTCCTGTATTACCAGGTTACCCCGGAGGTTACCACCACTGAGCCATCATCAACCAGGCACCCTATGCCACTATTGCTGTGGTTTCCAACGCCATCCCTTCTACCACCCTCAGCGCCACTTTCCTCAGAGCCCGGCCGCCTC
This sequence comes from Sturnira hondurensis, assembly GCF_014824575.4. NCBI lineage: Eukaryota > Metazoa > Chordata > Mammalia > Chiroptera > Phyllostomidae > Sturnira > Sturnira hondurensis. The sequence goes on from NW_028079127.1 coordinate 19,443,785, forward strand.
AGTCGGCACCCCCGGCGTGATCATCATCGTGGTCACTAAAGCAGAGCTGTAAGGACTTGCCAAAGGCCCCAGAGGGCTGGAAGCGTGCTGGGTTGGGAAGGGAAAAGGCTCAGTGGGTCTGTCCATGGAGCTCCACTCACACACCCAGAATAGGCCCAGGACACGGAGGTCTTGGGGGGCGGGGGGCCGGACAGCGAGCGGGGAGAGAGCTAGAGCTGAGCCTGGCTACACACGGCAGAACGCCAAGTCTCTCCTAAACAATTTGAGAAGGCTGAGTAATCAATACAAATAAGAACAATTATGATTGCAGCAGCGAATCTGCACTGCACCCTCGCCCTGTGTCTGTACTGAGCTCAGCTCTGTGTGTGTACACACACACACACACACACACACACACACAGAAATTGTAATACACACCCACCCACACATACATATTAGGGAGGAAATTGTAGGGCCTTCCATTCTCCCATTGACGGTGTCCAGAGCCCCCTGAAGCCTCTGTGCCAGGTTGGGAGTCCTGCAGGCCAGGTTTGTAGTTATTCAGCCCACGGCTCTTCACAGTCCCATTGTGAAGCAGGTCTCAGCATCCTCATTGTACAGATGAGCAAGAGGAGACTGGGAAGAGCTCTGGGAAGGTTCTAGGAGGGAAAGGCCAGGCCATGGGGTCCCATAGAACCAAGGGCCCGCAGCCCAGACAGGTACTCTGGGGTGGCTGTGGGTACAGGAGCCCCGCACGGCACTCATGGAGGTCAGTAAGCCTTCACTGAATGAATCAGAGCGCTAATCTCTGCAGCACCGATCTGAGGATCAGAGAGGGAACCGAGCCCAGAGCCAAGTGGCCGGGAGCCAACTCCCCGCCCTACAACCCAACCCCTGTGGACTCACTGGCCCCACCCGACGTTTTTCTTACCACCCAGGGCCCTTCTGTCCCCCCCTCCAAAAGCCACTCACCCATGCTACTTCACCCAAGAGCCACCCAGGATGCCCTGTGGAGTGGCTCACTGGCCAGGCCTGCCCCTTCTCTGCTGGACACTCAGACCCCGGGCGTGCTTCTTCAGCTTTCCTACAGCCTGCCCTGGCACCAGTCCGGACATACGAGGTGGGGGGGCGGGGGCGGTGCAAAGATGGTCATGCCAGGTCTGGTTCTCTCACCAACCCAGCCTCTGGGGTCCCCCTCCTAGAGCAGCCCCCACTTTCTTCCCAGATGGCCTCTGGTGCCTATAAGGCAGGCCCCCGGGGTGACACCCTGACTGTGTAGCTGAGGACCCACAGCTTGGAGCCTGTGGGAGCCTCAGAGGCGCCCAGGGCCCCACAGCAGGTGTTGCAATTGGGAAGGAATTGGCCCCTTTGTCTCAGCCCCCACCCAGTACTGACAGCAGGCAGGAGAACTTTGGAGGTCTTCTCCACCCCACGCCCCAGCCCTTCAGGCTGGTCCAGTCTTTGTTTCTGGAAGGGCTCCTGTCTGTTTCTTTTCCTTCTGGCTCTTCCAGCTGTGCTGTGGGGACTGAGGCACACCCCTGGGCCTTCTGGGGCCTGACCATCCTCTGTCTGTTCACCCTGTGACCTGCATCCTCAGGTGGATGGGGGAAGCCCACTATACTACGTAACTGGAGAGAGACTGTGCTCCGGGCCTCTGCATCCGGAAGGCGGGACTCGGAAAGCCCGGTCTGCAGAGGCCCTCCATGCCCCCTGGATGAAGGTGGCAACTAAGCCAGCACTCCCCATTCTGGCCCGGTCTCTGGGGAACCTGTTTCCCGGGCCTAGCAGGATAAGCAAGCCCTGGCCCGCCCAGCCCCGGCTTGCTGGCTCAGGTTTCCCCACTTTCTGGTTTTCTCATCTCCCCTGCCCCAAGCGCTGCCTGCTCTCTGGCCCAGCCCCCACCGCCCTTGCCGGAACTGGATCCCAGAGAGGGGGAGTGTTGGAAAAGGGGCCAGGGAGGGGTGCAGGGAGGCTGCTCAGGCAGCACCAGGAGGGGGCGGGCATGGAGGAGTCGCCAGCAGCCTCGAGCTGGAATGGGGGTCGGCTCCTCCTGCTCAGCCTTTTCCTGCCCAGCCTGCCCCAGGGGCTGGCTCTGAGCCGATCAAAACTGGAACGACCCACCTCCCTGGCTGCTCCCCAAAGCTGCCTCTAGGTCTTTTCTGCTGCTGTCCCCTCTACCGGGAATGCTCTTCCCAGAGTTTAGTGCCAGTATAAATCCCATGTTTCCTCTAGACTGGAGCCCTCGTCCGCCTCCTTCACCCGAGAACGCTGTCCCTTTCTGCACCAGGGCCTGGCCTCCCTGCTTTGAGCTGCCTCACCCCGAGCCTCTTCCAGGAGCTCTTCCTGCCCATCTCTGGGTCTTTGCACATGCCGACCCCTGTGTCTGGAACCTTCCCTATTCCCTTTTTTTGGCCTCAGGCCTCTGGGAAGACATCACCCCCCAGAAAGCCAATCCTATTGGCCCAGCCAGGAGTTTCCTTGGGCCCCTTGTGGTCCTGCTGCCCCATCTAGACCCTCCAAGATCCTGTCTGGGACCCAGGGCCCTCTGCATCCTCCCAGCTGGTCCCCACGTGGGTCTATCCTACTGGCAGCTGCTTCTCATGAGTCGAGAGTGAACAAGAGGGGGACACAAGGATGTGACCCTCACACGCTCCCCCATCGTGTGTGTGTATTTGTACTTGGGGGGGTGAGGGAGTGGGGGTTGGGTAGGCCCAAGCTTGGCTGGCTGCCGAGTGACCCGTGACTGTCAGCCCGCCAAGCATGTCCTGTTTAGACAGGGGCCAGACAGCCAGTCCTTGCCCACCGGGCCTGCCAGCCCCTGCTGGGGAGCCCAGGTCCCGGGCCTGGTGCTCAATCCTTATCTGGTTGTGGAGAGGCCTCCTCGCTGAGTTGGGTGGAGCTTCGGGGTTTCCTTTGCACGATGGCAGAGGCCCTGCCTCCAGTGCCTGGGGACCCCTGGGTGCTGGCTGGGTAATGGTTAGGTAGCCCCAGCGTCCAGGGCTCAGGTGGAGCCCAGCTGAGGAGACAGGTCTGCATGGAAAAGACCGGGATCTGGAGCCCAGCCTGGGAGCCCCCACCAGCAACTCGTTGGCCTCTCCTGAGCGAGCTGGGGCAGCTCCAGCTTCCAGCTTCTCTGGCCAAAAAGCCAAGAATCGGCCTGGACTCTCCCACTCACAGTTGCATCCAAACCATCAGCAAATACTTTCAACTTTACCTTCAAAATATACGAAGTATCAGATGACCACTTCCTGGCCAGCAGCCCTGCAGCCATTGTCTTTGAAGCCTCCATGTCTACAGGAGCCTTGTCCCTCCTTGAGTGCAGGAGCCCCCGCACTGGACTCCCTGCTGCTCTTGCAGATTCTACAGTCTAGGCAATTGGGATCGGGGTGGGGGGGTGACAGGTCATGTCTCTCTCTCGCCCGAAGCTCTCAAAGGCTCCTACTTCATTGAGAGTCAAAGCCAAGTCCTTACAGTGGCTGTCCCCCCAGCCCTCTGCCCACCTGTGGACACCTGCCCTCTGCTCTGGGCTGCATCCTCCCCTCTTCCTCCCACAGCAGGCCCACTCCAGCCTCAGGGCTCCTGCTGACTGAATTGGAGGGCCCTCAGCCCAGGGCCCCTCTGTCCTCTGATTGGGGTCTGGGAGCTGCTTTCTACCCTCATCTCTGGGTAGAGCAGGGTTGGATGCCCATTTGCTCTTATCTCTTCTGCCTAAGAGCCGGGCTGATCACAGAGTATTTTGAGCTGCAGCAGCAGGGACTCAGGTAGACTTGGCCTTGAGTTAAAAGGCAGTGCAGCTCCAGTGGTGAGCCCCCAGGGGCAGAAGTGCACCTCGGCTTGGCAAGGCCTGGGCAGCCCCCGCACGAGCTGACTGTGATGGGCTCAGATCCTGTGGGGCTTCTGGCTGCCTCCCAGGCCCACATCTGCCGCACACACCCCTGCATGTGTCTGTGTGGCCGCAGTCCTGGGGGAGGGGGCCCAAGGAAGGTCCTGAAGCCAGGCCTGCAAGCTGGGATCTGGACTTACTTAGTTCCAAATGACTGGGGAATGTCCCTTCCGTGACAGACATGGAGCAGCTTCCCCTGGTCCCCCACTACACAGGGAAGTGGACCCAGATGAAGGCGACCCCCCGGGAGGGAGCGGGGCTAGCAGGCGGACTGGGGCGCCCGGCCATCCTGGTCCTCTTCGCGAAGCTTAGCTCCAGTTCTCCTCCCAAGAAAGGGCTGTAACAGGAGGTTTCTGTCTATACTCAGACCAGAGACCTAAGCCCAGAGCATCCTATTTTGGTCTCCCCCACTTCAAGCCAGACACAGAGGATTGGGGCCTGCTGGGCCACGAGGCTTCTGCAGAACAGCAGCATTGGAAGGCCTGGAAGAAGGGCTCCTTGCAGAGAACCTCCCGCCAGCTCGTGGCCCCAGTGCTTTGGAGGAGGGTTGGGTAGCAGGGCTAATGCCAGGCGGCATGGAGCTGGGCCTGCCCTGGCCGGCCTGGTGCCAGCCAAGAACTTCATCCAGCCGAGAAGCCTCTTTGCTCCCTGGGCCTCAGTTGGCAGGGCAGCAAAGTTGAGCCTGGGCCCCCTAACCCAGGACGGGATGCCTTCCTGTCCTATAAGGGTTTGATTTCCAAACAGAGCTGGACAGGGCTGCTCTGTTGGCCATTCCTGGCCTCTGACCCCACACCCAGAGGGCGTGGCCTCCACCTGCACTGTCTGTGGAATACGAGGAAGGATCAGGCCTCCGGCTTGCCTTGGCCGGAACATCACCGGGAGCCCATTCAACAGAAGGGAATATCACGACCTTGAAGAGGAGCAGCCTGGGGGGCCTTGTCTGGGGAATCCAGACTACGGCCCCCTTGAGTGTTAGTGGGCAGCTGCTGATTGAGAGGAAACTAGGACTGGTCGGAGGGTGATGAGGTGCAACACAGTCTGATTTGAGATTGTAGAGGGTTCTCTGGCTCCTGAGGGGCCACAGAGGGAGCTGCGGGCATTCAGGAGAGAGAGGAGAGGCCTGGGCTGCTCACTGGGGGCGCCACCGAGTGTCTTCCTAATCAGCTGGGGTCCCTTCATCCTTCCTCTGGAGCCCGTCCACTAGGTCTGACCTGAGATTTGGGGGTAGGGAGAGGCCTTGTCCGTGGTCTCCACACATCCCACAAGCGGCCTGGCTGGCTGGCCTCCCTGCCCCCTTTCCTGAGACAGGGGTTGAAGCTTCAATCCAAGGGCAAGTTTCTACAAAACTCATATTAGCTGCAGGAAGGAGCAGGGACCAGCCTAGATGGAGGGATAAGAAAGGGGGAGGGGAAGAAGGAGGGGGCAAGGCCTGCAAAGGAGATATCAGGATTCTGTACCACCGTCTGGCTGACTCCAGCACCCCCAGACTAACTTGGGTGCCTTGCTCTTGCCACCCCGAAGGATGCACTGGTGTGTGCACAGCCTGCCTGAGCACCTACTCTGTGCCACCTCCACCTCAGTCACGGTCACACAGGTAGTCCCCTCCGCTTTCCACCTCAGCCTGCATCTGTGCCCCGCAGGCTGCAGGCTGCTGCTCAGCCCCTCCCTCTGTGCCACCCCGCCCCAACAGCAGCTCAGTGCCTCCCGGCCAAGGACATCTGTCCCAGCCTGAGAGGAGTCTAAATTTCTTGGGGGCCCAAAGATGAGATCTCAGGCAACATCCCAAGGCCCTGGGACAATACAGGCCCTCGGGAAGCCCAAATTTCCCAGCCAAGGCTCTGGTTGGGCCTGGTTCCCCGGGAGGGGCCCAGCAAGACTGGCTGAGGCTTGTTCTCTGAATAACACTGGTGTTTCTTGCTGGAGTTAGTCACCCACAGAAGGGGCCTGGTCCTGGACCTTTGGCTTGCTCAGGGCTCAGGTTCCGCAGCCTTGGGTTATACAAGGTGTTCCAGGCTGAGTCCCCATTGTCCTGGTGCCTTCTGTTGGGGAAGGGGCCCCGGAGGCGGAACGAGCTGATCTGGAGAGGGGTACAAGGTGTGTGTCCCCACCAGCCAGAGTCTGAAAGAAATTATATGTTCAACTGTGAGCACCACCCCCCTGCCCCCCTGAACCTGGTGGGGAGTGCCAATTCCTGCGCCCTCTGTCTCTTGTTGACCAAGGGCACTGACCACCCCACCAGGATGGGACTGCACACCCTGTGGACCCCAGGCTCTGGAGAACTCACCCCACAGGTCCCCAGGATGGGGTCTTCACACATTCCCAGGCCAGGGACCCCCACCCTCTACCAGGCCAGACCATTTGGTAAAAGGGGACAGCAAAGCGAGGGCCCTAAAAGTCTGAGTCAAAACTAGCAAAACCCCGCCTGCTGGCTAAGGGACCAAGAGGTCACACAGAGGGGTCCTGCAGGGGCTCCCAGACAAACCTCAGTGGCGAGGAAACACTCCCCAGGGCCTGGCTGTGTGGTTCCTTGGGTCCTGGGAGGGGACCCTGCAGGGCTGCGGCCTCACCACCCTACTAGCACATGGTTCTCAAGCCCTTGGCCAGGCCAGTCTCCCACCAGGAAGGTCTCCATCTCCGGGGGCTGCTCTCTGGGTCTTTCTGGCCTGCCTCAAATGCTGTCCCCCACCCCTGAAGGTCTCCCCAATTATCCAGCTAGTCTTGGTCCTCTGACCTGCTGGAGGAAAGCCCTCTCTCTGCCTTTTGTCTCGGTCAAACATCATTCATTCATTCACTCCTTCATGCTTCACTATCATTCATTTTGCAGACATCACAGGTGCCCAACCCTGCGCAGCAGAGGCCAGTGTCGCCACGCCTCACCTCATTCTGGCCCGTGAACTCCAGAGGGTCTGGTGGAGTCTGCCCTGGGCGAAGGGTTCACACTGGCTCTGGGAGGACAGTCGCATGGGCCGGCCTGCCACTGGGCCCCTGCTCACTGGGTGAGGACGCCACCAAGTCCCCACCCCCCACTGCTGACTTCCCTCCACCCCCTGTAAGGCCTGAAATGTCAACAACATTGTCTCTGAGAAGTGAAAGGACAGGCTTACAGGCCTGGGACTGAGGGCCAGAAGATCTTGAAGTCCAGAGGACCTCGAGAGACCTTGGTAGCACCGGGCAGGAAGTTCAAGTCCTTTGGGGGCCCAGGCCGCTCCTGCCCCAACCCCTTGGAGAGGCCTCAGGAGGGCTGGGAGCTGGGCCCCGGGCGGGGAAGGGGCTGGCATCTACCGAAGCCTCTACATAAGTGTGGAGACTGGCGGGAGTCTGGCTGGGGCGCAGCCCCGCCACTCTGGCCCTGCCGTCCAAGCTGCTGCCAGAGCTTCCACTGGAGGGGGTCGTGGCCACCTCGGGCAGAGCTGCTGAGCAATCTGATCTCACTGTGCCTCTCTCTACCTGCCCAAAATCCAGGCCAGCAAGGCTGCAGGTGCTGTGCATGTGCACATGCAGGCGTAGCAAGGTCCCTGAGGACCCCGCCCAGGACCCCTCAAACCCACACCTGGAGGTGAGGCTCTTGCCCCATTGTGTGCGTGTGCAGCCCATTCTCTGGACCCCAGTTTTCCCATCTGTGACAGGAGAACAAGTTCCCCCTCCCAGGGGCTGAGAGGGTGAAACAAGCCACCAAGAGAGAGCAGATTGCGAGGAGCAGCACGCAGGGTGCACTCCGCTGGAGTCACCTTTGTTATGACTCCTTGTCACTCCCCAGTGGATGATGACAGACACAGACGTCATCACCAGGGGCACAAGGGCTTGCCTGAACTGCTCTGCCATCTGCTGGGGCCCCAGGAGAAAGAGGGCAGGCGCCTGCTCTGCTGTCCAGCAGAAGGGTCCACCTGGATGGGGCAGCCTTAACCCAAGATCATGCTATACTGCCTGCCTGTCAGGCACGCGGGACCCTCGCGGCAGCCACACAGTGGCCCCACTGCAGCCTCCACCAGCGAAGGTGACCTCAGCGTCGCCTAGTGGGCCTTCACGGGGTTCTCATGGGGGTGTAGCACTAGCAAAGCAGGACACACGCCGGCATCCCTCTGGAGGAAGCCAACCCACGGTACGGCAGCCAGGAGCCCTCCGCCGTCCAGCCCACGGCCCTCCAGGTATTTTCGGACTCTCGGTGCAGGAGCCTGCAGGGCAGGGGATGGGTGGCTCAGAGAAGGCTGTGCAGAGGAGGTGGTGCTGCTGCTGGGCCTTAAAGAGCCAGTTAGAGGCTTGTGGGTTGTAGGAACAGCCTGAGCTAGAGCCCTGGGCAGGACCCATCCGGGTGTGTCCTGAGGCGGGACTGGGGAGCTGCCTCTAGCAGGATGCAGACGAACAGGGTCTGAATGTACTAGACACTAACACTGGGGCGGGGGCAAGGGGGGCAGGTGGGGACAAGAGGGGCAGGACGCTCCATTTTGGCTGATACTGAAGAGCTCGGAGCGGCGGATGGAGTTCGCAGAGGCAGGTGTGGGCCCGGGAACAGCCCTGGGGAGGCCCTGTTGGAGGAAGGGGCAGCCACAGGCCCTGGCAGCTGGCAAGTCAGTCGGAAGGGGAAGCAGAGGTGCGAAGAACCAGGTCATTTCTGCCCAGGGGCTGGGTGCAGGGACCCTGAGCCGCCGCTGAGCAGTCTGCTGGTGGCTTGCGGGCTGTCTTCCCCAGAGAGAAGGACGCCCATCTGGAGAATGTGCTTCCTTCCCTCGGGTGTGGAGCTGGGAGGCCTTGAAGTTCCGGCAGAACACAAGGCCAAGGGCTGGGTTCCTCTGGAACCTTCTCTCCTCCCCGGTGTCCTAGCGACCTTGACAACCCTGGCTGCCATTCAAACACACTTACGGATGACCCTGGGGCTGGTGCAGGCCCCCTGCTTCCAGGAGGCATGGACAGCTCCTCAGAGACCCTGCCCCAGCGCCCTCACTCACAGACAAGGAAGCTGAGGTCCAGAGAAAGAGGGCCCAGGGCGCCAAGGGGCTCTGGCCCTCCATGGTCCCTGTGGGCACTCCTGCCAGGCCCCATGCAGAATTCCTGGCAGAGAGAGTGGGCTCTGACTACAAGCTGGCTTTGAGGTGCCACCAGGTGCCCCAGCCTGGCCTCCCAGAGTCCCCAGACCCTCTCAGGCCTCTGGTCTCTGTCCCTTCCCCAGGCGCAAAGACTTGGCAGACCCTCCGTCCCCAGGCACTTCCCGGGGAGGACGCCAGGCTGCCTGCTTCTCCTGGTGAGAACCCTACATGCTGCTGCTTTCTGGCTTCCTGTGCACTGAAGGTGGTCCCATGCTGCCCAGTCTGGGGACCCCCATCTCAGGGGTCGGCTGAACCAGGTCGGGAAGAGATGGGAGTGTGAGGAGAGGGCCCCGGTGGAGGATGCCCAGCCTGTCTCCCCCAGGGGTTGTCTGGGTGTCAGGCCGGGCTCTTGGCTGCCCTGCCCCCACCAGGTGTGGGGCTTCCGGCAGCTCAGAGGCCCCTTTGTCCCTTATCTTCTCTGCCTCCTCCGTGGCAGTATCCAGATAAGCATCCCCCACCTGGGGGAATTGGGGCTGAAATTCCAGCCCAGCGGCCCATTCCCCCAACTGGGGGTCTGGACCTGCCCAGATCTCACAGTCCACCTCGGAGCCCCCCAGCTGCACGTTTTCCTCAGGACCCCCCCTTCTGTGGTCACTCAGATGCCCCTCCCCCGTGCTGTTGACTGTGGGCCACTCTGAGGGCCCTTTCCTCCCACTCTGCCTGGCTAGGGGTGGGGGGTTTGCTGATGGCCCTAACCTACCAGTAGGAGCCAGAAGCTGAAGAGCTGACCCCTGAGTGATCCCAGAGACCCCCCAGGCCACCCCCAGACACAGACCCCCAGCTTCCTGGACCACCCCTCGCAGGGGCTCTGTCTCCACCTCCCAGGCCCACTCAGCCTCTCTTCTTCCCTGGCTCCCCCTCCCCCCTCATTAAGCCTCCTAAACCCGCCAGCTCCCTGAAGCAGGAAATTGCATTCTGCCAAGATTAAATGGACTTGAACGCCCTGCCTCTGCCCGCCAGGGAGGGGAGCCGAAAGAAGCCAAGTTTGCTTCGGGTGGGGGCCGGGAATTGCAGGTTGAGGAGGGGGGTCCTGAAAGGTGGCGTATTGAAAGATGGGGTAGGGGCTTCCTGATGGCAAGGGGTGAGGACAGGAGGAGGTGAGGGAGGTTGGGGACAGCTGATAGCCTCCCTCCCCTGCGTGGGAAGGAGACCATCGAGAGGAAGCCACTCTGTGGGGGTGGGCACAGTCTGATTAGGGAGGGGGAGGGGGAGTGGGGCAGGGGCAGGGCGAGGGGAAGGAATGGTGATTGGGAGGTGAGAGGGGATGCCTGTCAGGTGGCGACCCAACTGACAGGAAATGGGAAATGAACCTGGGGGTGGGGCACTTACCGCCTTTTGGAGTACCAGGGGGAGGGGCTGGCACAACTCACCCCCACCACTGGCTCAAGTCTCTTAGCAAGGTCAGGCCTGTTAGGGACCCTGTGGGCCCTTGCCGGTAGGTCCTTGGGGAGCCTCATGCAGTCCTAAAGGTACCCAGGACCCCGGCCCCCACCCTTACGCAGCAAGCAAAGTGGGGGCACAAGTCATGAGGGTCCCAGGCAGTGAGGGCCCAGAGCCTGCACCCCCAGAAGCCCCACCGCCCACAAAGGCTTGCGCTTCTTGCCCGTGGGCTGAGAGCTCTGGGAGGTGGACACCCGCTCTGGGCAGGCCACACACGGTCCCCAGGTTCTGGCGGCACATTGTCCCCATTGCTCAGCGGCTGCTACTCCTCCCAGGTCCCAGGCCCCCCCCCCCACTCCCGGCCCAAGGAAGATGCCCAGATGACAGGGGAATGGGGGAGGGTCCCGCCCATCTCTTCTTCCCTGGGTGGGCAGGGGCAGGGACAGCTAGGCTTAGTGTGAGCCTCAGACAGACAGTTCACACCCGACACGGCCCAGCCCTGCACAGAGTCCGGCACTGGGCTGGAGGAATAAGAACAGCTGGTGCAAACTGGTCGCCATCTTCCCTGGGAGCGCTCACTCCAGGGAGCTGTGACTGCAGGCAGCCATGTTTATGAGCCCCACTGTGTGCCAGCCTGTCCTCAGCTCTGAGGCAGCAGTGGGCGCTGGGAAGTGTTGCCCAGCTTGATTGATATGGTAGCATGGAAGACCATGTGAGACATCCTCTTGGAGGAAATAGAGGGCATTCGTGTGCCAGGAGGAGAAGACAGGTCATCTGGGGCAGCAGTGGTCAGCCAGGCTGAGGGGTTGGAGTCCTATGTGGTCATTGGCAGGCCTGGGGCAATGGATGGCTGTGGGAAACCCTGTGAGCTCTGGAGCAGGGCTGGAGGGTGCCCCCCACCCCCACCCTAGCTGAGCCGGTTGCTCAGATGTTGGTGCCCATTTCAGGCAACCTGAGCTGAGTGGTCATTTTCCCAGCAGGGAGACGGGTGAAAAATAGGCTTCATCTGCATCCCTGGGAGGTGAGACAGGTGTGCCCCTTACTGGTGCACTGGCAGTCACCCCAGCAGGCCCTGGGGGAACACACCGGTCCCTGAGAATAGGGTGCCTGCCACAAGGAGAGCTGTGCTGTGCCTGCTGGGAAGGGACACACCTGAGTCCAGATAAGGCCGAGGTGACAAGTAGCCCTGACAGCCTGCTCCCCAGTCCCTGGCCCGAACTGCTCCCTGTCGTTCTCTGGTTGGTTCTCAGTCTCCAGGTAGATGAGTGGGGCCAGCTGCCCAGGAGATCTGAGCTAGCCTGTCCTTCAGGTCACTGACAGAGCAGTGACCCGAGGCCCTGCCACTGCCTTGTCCTGGCTCCACATCCCCAGGCTATCCATTGTGGACCAAAGGTCCCCGCCCCGGGCTCCCCTCTGACCTCCCCTCCCCTCCCCCCGCCCCCTCCCAAGCCCCTCTGGGATCTCCTGTCAGGGAAAACCTGTGGACAGCCCCAGCCAGGAGGGCCCTGCTGGGTGCCAACCTGCCTACGCTCTGGACTGCAGCCGCAGACTCCTGGACCTGGTCAGCCCAGCTCGGGGGCCTCTCCTGAGGAAGCTACCCTAGTCCCTCCTCCAAGGTAACACACCGCTGTGGCCTCCAACCCAGTCAGTCCCCTCCATGGGACCGTGCACTCCAAGCTGGTGGGTCCGTCACACCTGGTCCCCAGGACCTGGCAGCACCAGGCATCCACTAAGCCAACTGAGGCAGTGACCGACTACAAGGTTCTGGTACATTTCAAAGGCTTCGGGGCAAGTCCGTGGCCTTGTCCATGGAGCAGCCCGTCTGCCCCTCTCTTCCCCGGGGTGGGTGGCGCCTCAGGAGGGTGCAGGCATCAGGCAGAGGTGGTTTCTGTCAGTACAGAGCTCAGAGCCTTCCTGGCGGACAGGCCAGGGACTGAGGAAATAGGTGCTATGCCCTCAGGCTCCACACACTCTAGAGAGGCCTGAGATGGACAGGGAGGGGGGCTGTTCTGGTCAGGGCACTGTCATCAGCTGGGTGGGGTGGGAGGGCTTCCTAAGCTTCTAAAGTCCACCTGCTCAGCCAGCAATGGGACCACCTCAATGACACCCAGCGCTTCTCACCCTCTGGGCTCTGATCAGCCCCCTGCCTTTTTGGCTGGGTCACCTAAGCTGCCGACAGGGCAATTTATATCCTTCACTCAGCAGCTACCGCTGCGCCCACCCCAACACATGGCTGGCCAGCCTTAGTTTCACCCGGGGGAACATGACCTGCCAGGAGGCCTATTCAACCCCACTTTTTCCTTGACAAGGGCTGCCCACCTCGGCCCAGGGCCCCACCCCCACCCCTACCATCCGGCTGCCAGGGCTGTGCAGACCCCGGGCTGTGGGGTTCCCACTGGGCTTCCGTCTCTTTCTGAGACTGGGAGGCCTCCCAGCTGCAGAGCAGAATTGCTCACCCCTTGCCTGGAGGTGGCACGAGGGCGCGCGCCCTGGACTCGGTCTGGCACGTCTTGTAGTCACAAACAGTTGCTGGCATTTCTTCAGTTTCTCTTTCAAATGGCCCCTGGGGAGGCAGCCTTCTGGGCCCTGACTCCTGGTCCTGCAGCCCCGAGGACCCCTCCACTGAGGCAAAGCGATGTGGCACTTCCTGCTTCTCAGGAGCCAGCTGTGGTGGGGTCCCCGCAGTGGGTCGGAGGCTGCTCCCTGCAGGGCGTGCATGGGGTGTGCACAGGGTGTGGGGGACAGGGTGCTGGCTCTCAGCCCAGAGCAGAAGAGGTGGCCAGTGTCGGGGCCTCCAGGGTCCCAGGACGAGGTGGGCTCTATGCCCACGCAGACCCTCATTCTCCTCAGAGGAAGGTTCGGACCAGCCGTGCCCTGCTGTCCCCCATCATCTGTACGGCCCCAACCCCGACTCCGACGGGGCTCCAAGTGCTGCCCGAGCCGCCAGGGCCAGCAGCACGCGCTTGGTGCTCCCCAATGCCCCCATCAGCAGTCATCAGCAGCTCACAGCAAGTCAGGTCCCCAGGTGCCTGCCCCTCCCAGAGAGGGGTCACCCAGTTCGATCCCCAGGCTGGGTTGCAAGTTCAGCCCCTGGTCCGTTGGGCCTGTGAGAAGCAATCCATCCATTTTTTTCTCTCGCTTCTCACATGGATGCTTCTCTTCCTCTGTTCCCCTCCCTCTGTTAAATAAATAAAATCTTTAATCAAAAGTAAAAAAAGAAGGCTCTTGCAGCCTAAGGGCCACAGATTGCTGGGGGAGGGCGGAGCTGGCCCTCCCTGGAGCCCACAGCCCTGGGAGAGGGTTGGGGCAGCGAAGAAGAGGCGCTGGGAGCCGAGCAGGGCAGTTCCCAGGTGCCTGCCAGCTGAGCCTGGGGAAGGCTTGGGGGCCAGGGGGCCCCCAACAGGACACCCCAGTCTCACTAGGGCTTGCCTGGGGCTTCTCTGGTCTGGGAGTCTGGAGGAGAAGGGGCAGAAAGCAAGGTGAGTTGTGGGGGGGTGTCCACCACCTCCTTCCTCCTGGGCCCCTGGCCCCACCACGCCTTCTCGGAGATCTGCTCCGCCACAGCTGTCCCGCCGGCTGGCAGGAGAGCAGAAAAGAGTTGGCTGTACCCACCATTGAGAGCCCTGTGGCTTCGTCTGGGCCAGTGGGGCCTACAGAGCTGGCGGCACTGATTACTCACGAAAGCGTCAAACAGAGACTTCATTACCCTGCACGGGGGCCGCAGACCCAGGTGGCCAGGCACTTGTGGACCCTGACTGGGCCGTGTAGGCAGACTGGGCTGGGGTTGCTGTGTAACAGAGGAGACGGGGTAGGGCCACACTAACCCAGACAACCCTTAGCACTCTGGGACTTCCCTGCCGCCTCCGGTGAGGGAGACCCGAGTGGGCAGGGCCTCACACAGTCTGGACTCTGACTGGGGCTTCTCTGTAGCTCCTCAAGGTTGGCCTGCCCACCTGTGTCCCCAGAAGGGCTATTGCTCTGGGGTCTTGGCCCTTGAGCCCCAGGGATAGGGAAGCAGGGAGTGACTTCCCTTTGGTCTTGGCGCCCGCCTGAGGGCCACCCGGCTGCACTCAGGGAGGTGTCCACCTGTCGGCCCTGGGCTGTGAGCGCCTCTTCTCCCAGCCAGAAGGCAGGTGGTGGCGGCAGGGAGGGGTGCCAGGCCTCACAGCTTTACAATGACCAGACTAACGAGGCCGGTGCCTGTGAGGATCCTAGACAGGAGGGGCATCCAGAACTGGACAGTGTCTGCACCCCCTTCTGTACGTCCTCAGATGTCCTCCACCCAGACCCCACCGGCCCGGGCTCCAGCAGGCTGAGCTCCTTAGCACCAGGACGCAGCCTAAACAACATCTGCCCCCTATTGTCCAGGGGGCCTTGAGATCCTCAGATGAGCCCTGGGGACACAGCGGGGAGGCAGGGAGGGTCCCTGCTGACTCCTTCCATGGGCGCACAGCCCCACCAGCTGCGCTGCAGCCAGGCTTCCCCGGAGCGCTGGCCACCGCCTCTCCCGACTCCACTCGCAGAGCTCTCATCCTCTTACTGTAAACCTGGGCCTGGAGAGGGACCCTGTTCCTCCAGGGTCTAGTTGGGGTGGAGGAGTCAGGAGGAACGGGACCTGAGTCGAGTCTTCACATCGACACCCCACCTCTGGCTGGCGGCAGCGGCCGCCCCCACCTGTCTCCAAAGACTCAGAGAAGAAAAGGGAAGACTGAGGTGTCTGAGGATGAGGATTGAGGGTGGGAATTACCTCAACTGAATGTTAAAAACCCCTGGCTGGTTGCCATGGTGACAGAAAGGTGCATCCCATTGCCATGGCAACAGGCAAACACCGAGGTCTGCTGCTGGGATTGGGGATTTGGGATGTGGCCGGAGGGGGTGGGAGGAGGCTGGGCCTGGGCTGCAGCAGTTGTGGGTTTGTTGGGGAGCAGGGTGGCTACAAAGCCTAGACTCCTACATCCCCACCTTTCCAGGGGCCAGAAGTCCAGGTTGGGCGCCCCACCTGCCCCCCAGCAGTGGCATCAGAGGAGAAAGATGGTTGGAAGTCCTCCCCTGTCCCCCACCTGCCTCCTAGGTCTCCAGCCTAGGAGTCCCGAGGGGATCTGCTTAACTGGGAGCCTCACTGGGCAGAGCCTGGGGCTTGGAGACCATCCAAGGGGCTCCTGACCTGAGAGAGTGGCAGCCTGGGGGTCACGTGGGTCACCGGTCCTGGAAAAGAAAAGTATGTGGCCAGGAATCAGCTGAGGCTGGGAGGACAACTGTGAAAGACACCACACCCTTGGCAGACGACCACACGCCACTGAGGAAGGCCCCTCAGGGCACAGACCCCCCTCTGAGACCTGGCCACTGGGACTCAGGACGCAGCAGCACCCTGGCCCCGCGAGAGGGCAGAAAGGCTCCTGCCCCGAGCCCAGTCGGCATGCCCTCAGGAAGCCCAGGGCAGCCTGGCCGTCAGAAGCACAGGCCGCTTTCGACAGGTTCTGGTGCAGGCTCAGGACCAACTTACCAACCATCCATCTCTACTAATCCTGCCAGGTCCACAGGCCCCAGGGACAATCTGCCTGGACACTGGCCCTGTGGCCTGCCCTCCACCCTCAGCGTCAGTCTCTGGGGTTCCCAGTGACGCCAGAAGATGCTCAGCAGACACACGTGGGAGCCTATTGGCTCCAGAGTCTCAGGCGCTTCCATTAGCGCATTAGTGTAGCCGAGGTTCCGAGACTCCTGCGTGCCGGCTGCCTGTGGCCTCGGTAGACCTCGCACTGTGTGTGCACGCGCCTGCACAGGACAGTCAGCAAAGGGGGCGTCTGCCTTCCCAGCCTGCCAGCCTCAGGCAGGCCTGTCACGGTCTGGACCTGTGAGAGCACAGCGCAGTCACAGAGCTCCGGGGCACCAGCAGCACTGGGGAGGCTGTGTGACACCCCCCAGCCCGCTGCCCGGGGTGGGTGGAGCTGGGGGAGAGTTGGTCTAGGGGCAAAGCAGCCCTTAGGCACGTCAGAGAAGCCCCCTGGCTGCGACAGTAAGGAAGTAAGGGAGAACCCTGCCCCCTTCCAGGCATGGTCTTGGCTGCCCTCCGCGAGCACGCCCACTCCTGGGCACATGGGCACGTGGGCTCGCACAGGGCTGCAGGTGGAGTCCAGCTCCACCACCAGGACTTGGATTTGGGGCTTCAACACGCTTCCCCTAAGGGGGCCGACCCCTCTTCAGGGCAGGAACCTGGGAGCTGCGTCAGTCACTGCAGCCTCAGCTGCTCTGTGACCCACAGGAGCCCCTGGGACGCATGCACACAGCCCACCAAGCCCTGCGAGGAGGACCCCAGCCCGGCTGTCACACTCAGCCTCACCTCGCACCAGAAAGGGCCTGGTGGTCTTTCTGTCAGAGGGCTCGGGCTGGTGCCAGCGAGCCTGGAAAGGCAAAGGTGTGGGTCCCAGGAGGTAGAAGCCAGAGAGGGCAGTGGGGCTCCACCCCTGGCCCCCCTGGGCTGCCCTGCCCCCTCACCACCCTCCCTGAGTCCGGTTTGGCAGAGCTGGGCTGCCTGCTCTGTGGGGGCTGTACCCTGTGGGCGACTCCTGGATCACACCCCTCCAGGAACATAGTAGGTGTCTACCCTGACCCTGGAGCAGGCAGGAAATATGTCCCAGGTGCAGTGTCCCCAGTACAGGACCTGCCAGGGCCAGGCAGAGCAGCCTTGGCCAGTGCTGCCCCTTGGAGGCAGTCCCTCCCTCAGCTCCCACTTCCGGGCCTCGGCTCTCCCAGCCCCTCACTGGCGTGAGCCCAGGCCACAACCCGCCCAGTCAGGCCTGCCCCTATCTGCCCAGGATCGAGACCCAGCTCTGCCCCCAGAAACGCAAGTCCTGTGGTCCTGACCCCACAGGCTCTCAGGACAAAGGCTGGGGCTGGGGCCTGGCACATCCAGCCTATCTTGTCATTAATATTTATCAGGCCTCAGGGGCCAGAGCCTGCAGCTGGCTTGGGGTTGGGGGTGGGGAGTGGGCCGAGGCTTCGGAAGGGTCTCAAAGCCCTTCCCTAATGAGGGTGTGGTAAGGGGAGAGAGCCACCTGGCCTTGGGATCCTGGGGGAGGGAGAGGACAGATGGACAGCGGGACAGAGTCAGGGAAGCCTGGGGAGACTTGGGCTTCCTCCAGCAGCCAGACCTGGCCACGCACCCAGGAATGTGGGGGAGGCAGGGGCCGTGGAAGCTGCCTCCCCGGGCCCTGGGTGGTCCTCCCACAGAGGAGCCTCGAGACCTGTGCTGCCCACTCACACACGGGCCACAGACCCTGTTCTCACTCTCAAAAGGCTCCTCCCCACGCGGCCCAGAGAGCCCGGCGTCCGGTCCTGCACCATCCTCCCGACCTGTGCTCCTGCCGAGGCCCCGTCCCAGCTGCGCTCGCAGGCGCACTTCCACGAGGAACTGTGCCCCAAGCAAGCCTCTCACCACATCTCCTGCCCCGCCCTTGCCTCTGGGACCGGCTCCACGTGCCCCTTCAGCTTGAACCAGGCAAAAGAGTGCTCCAAACGCTCTTCCTCCCTCCATCCTGCAGACCTGTGCTCACCACCACCCAGGAGACCCCGCCGCCCAGCCTAGCACCAGACCCTCTCTTTGTCAATGGGACTCCTGACCTCAGGTGCTGGAAACCCTGTGGTAAGCAGAGCAGACCCCTGTTGGGGGGCCTCTGCCCCGTGTGCCTGCCATGCCCCTGCCCCCTCACTGGCATGTTGGTGGGACCCACAGTTGGAATCAAAGCCTTCTGCTCAGAGCTGAGCCACGCAGCGGGGAGCTGGGTGCCTCCATTTCCCCAGTGCTGGGCATGGAGAGTGAGGGGCTGGGAGAGGGCACACGGGTGGGGGGGGCACAGAGGCTCCTCCTCACTGCCACAGGCAGGCGCAGCTGCAGACCGGGGGCGCTGCCCTAGCCATGGAGCACCCCCAGTAGATAATGAGGGGCTGTGGGGGAAGGGACAGCCTCAGGCACAGCCTGGGGGGGAAGGCTGCCTCCCAAAGCCCAGAGCCTCATTAGTGGAAGCCTAGGAGGGAGGCAGCTAAGTGGGTCAGTCCCCTCCCCCAGCCTGCCTGACAGGTGTGGGTGGGAGGGAGGACTGTCAGCCCCATTGAAGTCAGTTCCGCTCTGAGTCCCCTCTCCCTCCAGCCCCTTCCCTGAGCCCCCTGCCCCTCACAGAGCCCCCTCCTTCTCCAGGGGCCCTCCCCCAGGAGCTCCCATTCCCTCTCCGAGACCCCCTCTGTGGCCTCCTTCCCCTTCCTGAGCCCCACCCCCTCTCTGCGCTGCCCATCCCCCTCCCTGCATTACCCCCAGCCCCCAGGTGCTGGCCCCTCAGCCAGCCTCCCCAAGGCATCCTGCAGACGGAGCCACACCTGGGAGAAATTGAAATCTTAGACTCTTTCCCTGCCCCCGCCAACGAAGCAGACATCCCTGTCCTGGCCGCGAAAGGCAGTAAAACACCGTTCCGCTGGGGCCGGCCAGGCTGTGCCAGAACAAGCAGCCAGGTCTGGGGAGGGAGCCAGGCAGGGGCGTGTGGGCTCCAGGCCAGGGCTCCTCTGCCCCCCACCCCCACAGCCAACCGTCTCTGGGTGGCTGCTCTGGGGTCTTCAACTCCCCTCTCTGCTCACAGTCAGGAAGCTGATTGTCCTGGCAGGTCTATCTCACGCACAAGGTGGGCGGAGGAGAGAGGGGGTTGTGTCCCAGAGGCGGGTCTTCTCCTGCAGGGCGGAGGGGTTCACAGAGGATGAGCTGCCTGGGTCCCCCTGCCAGCTCAGGACTGAGCCAGAGGAGGACGTGGTGGACACCCCAACTGCCAACCCCCATCCCCTTGCCCCTCCAGTCTGTGGCTGGGCCCCTCCCTGATCAAGGACCTGCCAGGGCTCCCATTTCCTGTCGAGGCCACCTTCCTCAGGCTCTGAGAAACCCTGGGACTGGCCAGCTGCTCCCAGGGCTGAGGGTATAGTGTGGACGATGCTCTGCCACTCTTGATGTCATTGTCCCTGATGTCCTCCTGGGACACAGTCTGGTTTGTCAAGCCCCAGTGCAGCCTGAGGCCCGCCGGTCACTGTCTGGCTGCACAAGAGTTAATCCCAGGGTGCCCCCCCCCCCACCACGTGCGCACAGTCAAATTCCAGGAACGATTTCCATTAAGGACGCTTGGAGCAGATTTCATTTACATTAATAAGAACCAGAAAAAGTGGGGGTGGGGGGTGCGCAACCGCTCGCTCGCTCGCTCCCTCGCTGTGTGGCTGCCGCTCAGGGTTCGCGCGAGCCCGGTGGAGACGGAGCGGAGCGGCGCGGCCCGCGAGCCTGGTCTTAGAGGGGCCGGCAGAGCCCGCGCTGCAGAGCCTCGTCTGCGCGGGGAGGCGGCACCCACCCGGTGCTGGGGACTCCCAGCCTGGGGGGCCCCAGGGGCTCTCCCAGTCCGAGGCCACGGCAGAGCCTCGTCCTGGGTGCGAGAGAACGCCAGCCCAGGGAAATGAGGAGCACAGAGGCAGGCGTCCAGAGCAGTCGCCGCACTCTGTCCGGTGGGGTTGGCTGCTGCCCGGCTCTGAGCCTCAGTTTACCCATCTGTTTGAGAGGCTGCTCCTTCTCTCCCCACCTAGTGTGGCTGCAGGCATTAGAAGGGAGGTTCCGAGCCTTGAGTCTATTTTAGGAGCACATGCCCCCACCTTCCTCAGCCTCCCTTCCCCCTTCAGCTCTGTCTCTGGACTCTAGAGCTGAGCCATGGACCCCGTTCTTGGGAAGCTCAGGAGCCTTTTGGGGGTGGAAACCCCCCAAGACGCTCTCCCTGGGCAGGAGGGAGTTGCAGTGACTGCGTGCCTGAGCGCAGCTGGCCTGGGCTCTGCCAACCTAAGCCCTGCGGCCCTTTCCCTTCCCAGCTCCCAGCTGGCTTCCTTCCTGCTCAGGTAGCAAGAGTGATTCCCGCCCGCTTGGCCCAGAGCGGGCCGCCAGTGCACACAGGGTGAGGTTTCCTGACTGGACCCAACCTGCCCGTGAGCAGGGAATCAGCTGGGGAAGAGTATTCATGAGCTTGCACGTTCCACGTATGAGGACGGGGTGCGGGGCAGCTGGGGTCTGCAGGCATCTGCGTGTCCTACTCCAATACACACCAAAGGTGCTGAAGAAACATGCCTGTTGCCACGGCCTGTGCGTGCCTGCGCATGCTTGTGAGTGCAAAGGGCTGCCCCTCAGCCCAGCCAGGAGCTGGGGAGAAGGAAGAAGGGGAGGAAGCCCCCTCCTGATGCCCCCCAGGATTTGAGCCTAGCCCTGCCCATTCCAGGCCCCACACATCTGGACAGGGCATTGCAACCTTTGCAGAGTAGGCTGGGCCCCCACATCTGCACCACCCCCAGGGCCCAAGCAAGGGGATACAGGGGGACACTTAATTACACCCATGAATCATTCTCAAATAGCTCTGTCCAGCCAGCCTCAGGGTGGTAGCATGGTGGTGCCTGCATGGAACTGGGAGCTGGGCCTGGGTGCACCAGGCTCTGGGGGCCTCAGTCTGGCAGGGAAGCTGGCAGGGGTCCTGGCCAGGCCTCCCGGCCCCTCCTTTCTTCCCCCTGCCTGCTGCAGCCTCACCTCCCCCATCAATGTGCAGAATTCACCCACTGCTGCTTAGCTGTCTTAGGCTGTGTTATCTGAAGGCAGCCAGTGGGTGGAGCACAGCCCACTCCCCCAGACCCAGCTGCCCCCACCCTGTGTTATCTTGTCCCAGCAGCTTCCTCCCACCCCTAGCAGCCTCAGACCTTTCTGCTCCTCTTCCCAGCATCCTCTCAGCCTTGCTTTGTCTGCAGTTGTCTTTTTTCCTGCCTCTCCCTATCTTCTCTCTCTCCCCAGGGCATTGGGGAGCACATCCCAAGGCTGAGCTTACCTCACCCTCAGCACATCAGTGGGAGCATGTCTTGCCCAAAGCTGGAGCCTGACCCTGTGCCTGCAGCCAGGCACCTGTCTTCCCCAAGTGAGTCACTGTGGCTAGGGGCCAGCTGGACCGGGGCACCTGGGTCAGAACCCAGGCTCAGCACTTCCCCACCCGGAACCTCTAGCCACTGTCTGCTTTGAGCCTCAATTTCCTTTTTTTTAAAAAAAAGACTTTATTTATTTATCTTTAGAGGGGAAGGAAAGGAGAGAGAGAGAATATCAATGTATGGTTACCTCTCTGGATCTCCTGCCGGGAACTGGCCTGCAACCCAGGCATGTGCCCTGACTGGGAATCGAACCGTGATCTCCTGGTTCACAGGCCTGTGCTCAGTCCACTGAGCTACACCAGCCAGGGCTGTTTCCTTTTTAAAAAAGATGAAAGTGGTCCAGGGACTAAGTGGGATAAGAGGGCTCTGCCCCTCGTTCATGCCTCCTGCTGGGAATTCCCTGCCTCCCTCCGAGTACCTGGGCCAGCTCAGCCCCAACTCCTCGGGCTGGAGAAACAGAGGTGGTGGGTCAGGAGTGGGTTCTGCCAAGAGAGTATTTCTGTGAGTCGATAATCAGGCAGAGGGGTGAAGGGCGTGTGAGGGTAGAAACACATTTTATCAACTGCAGGAATCATCCACCCGGGTTGGAAAGAATTGTTAGACACATAATGGCAGCCTGGCCCTTGCCCCACGGTGGAGCAGGGGATCCCTGGGGGTGCGACACCTGTCAAGAACATGCAGGGCCAGCACTGACAGAGCTTCATGGCCTGAGTTCTGGCCAGGTGTCCTTGAATCTCAAAGAGACCTGGTAGAGACCGTGGGACCCTGGAGCGCCCCAGGACTTAGTGAGATAGCCCTCCCACCACCACCACCTTAACCAGCCTTGCCCCATAGATGATGGAGTGCTGCCACCTGGTGGTTACCAGCAGCACCGTCGCCTTCTCCAGGGTCCCGTCTGGGGGTAACTTCCCCCCCAACTCCCCTGCCCCACCACTTCCACAAATGCACACACGCGCATGTGTGCGCGCACACACACCTGTCTCTGAGGGCATCCCTCGGGAATCGGGGTGGCTGGTGGCTGGGCTCCGGGCGCCCTTGAGACCCCCCAGCCAGACCGCATGCCTGGGGAGCTTAGCTCAGGCCTGGCTGTTCATCTGGGCTTTGAAAGGCGTTTGATGCGTGGCCACGACAGCTGCGCCTGGACAGCCCTCAAAGCCTTGTACTTCGCAGCAGCTGTCCCAGCCAAGGGCAGGCTGGGCTTGGAATCCCAGGAGGTTCCCTGTAGTTCAGCGAGAGACCCTTCTAGTTCGGAATTTGGGCTTCCCTCATTGGGAAGCCAGCACAGCTCTTGCCTCACCCCCATGTCAGGCATGGCTAGGAGGGACAGTGGCTCTGTGGGCAGGACACAGCCTGCTGGTCCCTGGGCTTGGGGTTGGAGCAGACCCTGAGGGGCTGGTGAGGGGATGAGGGGTGAGCAGCCCCGGGCTCTTGGGGCTTCAGCCTCAGATCCTGAGGGGGTGAGCCGTTTGGTACCACCAGGATCTCCCAAATATGGTCTCACATGAAAGATGTGGGCCAAGGTACAGCCTTGAGAAATGGGGCCATTGGTTCAGATGCCAGGTGAGGGCTGCAGTCACCTGGCTAGGTATGCTGATGACAAATGTGGCTGAGGAGCTGGCTGGAAGCAGGAGGGGGAGCTTCAGCTCCTTGGAGGGCCAGACGCTGACTGTGTGTTCATGGGAAAGCACACGCCAATGCTGGCAGCAGATGCTGTGGTCCGGGAGGAAGGCGGCTGCCAGCACAGACAAGCACGGAACTGACTCAGTACCTTGCCTGGTGTGAAGTCAATCTGGGGCTCCCCTGCCAGGGCTCAGCCTTTGAGGAGCTGATGTGCATCATTGGGGGTCTCCAGGTCGCACGAGTGTGCTCACCTGAAGAGCTGCATGGAAGGAGGTTGCTGCTCGGGTGAAAAAGCATCAGCACCCCCTGGGCGCTGAAGGGCTCTGGTGGTGGGGCTGGCCTCCCCTGGGAGGTTGGGTCTATTTTGTGGGGCTCCCAGGCCTTATCCCACAAAACACCCGGGCTTGGGGCTTCTGCATTTGCCTCATCCGCCTAGGAAAAGCTGGGCTCGATCTCCCCAAGGTAACCCTTGGGAGATTAGGGTGAGGGCAGGTGCTGAGAAACCCCTCCTGAGCATTTTCTTTTTTAAAAAAATATATTTTATTGATTATGCCATAACAGTTGTCCTATTCCCCCCTTCATTCCCCTCCACCCTGCACACCCCTCCCCCACCATTCCCCCCCTTTAGTTTATGTCCATGTGCCACAAGTTCTTTAGATTCTATATTTCCCCTACTACTCCTGCCCTCCCCCTGTCTATTTTCTACCTACCATCTATGCTACTTATTCTCTGTACCTTCTCCCCCTTCTCCTCCTCCTATTCCCCTGTTGCCAACCCTCCATGTGATCTCCATTTCTATGGCTCTGCTCCTGATCTAGCTGTCCTCTTGGTTTGCTTTTGTTTTAGGTGTGTTTGTTAATAACTGTGAGTTTGCTGTCCTTTCACTGTTCATATTTTTATCTTCTTTTTCTTAGATAAGTCCCTTTAACATTTCATATAATATGGGCTTGGTGATGATGAACTCCTTGAATTTGACCTTATCTGAGAAGCAATTTATCTGCCCTTCCATTCTAAATGAAAGCTTTGCTGCATAGAGTAATCTTGGCTGTAGGTCTTTGGATTTCATGACTTGGAAGATTTCTGTCCAGCCCCTTCTTGCCTGTGAGGTCTCTTTTGAGAAATCCGCTGACAGTCTGATGGGAACTCCTTTGTAGGTGACTGTCCCCTTATCTCTCGCTGTTTCTAGGATTCTCTCCTTCATTTTAATTTTGGCAAATTTAATTATGATGTGTCTTGGTGTGTTCCTTCTTGGGTTCAACTTCTTTGGGACTTTCTGAGCTTCCTGGACTTCCTGGAAGTCTATTTCCTTTGATAGACTGGGGAAGTTCTCCTTTATTATTTGTTCATATAAGTTTTCCACTTGTCACTCTTCCTCTTCCCCTTCTGGTACCCCTATCATTTGGATGTTGGAACGTTTAAAGATGTCCTGGAGGTTCCTAAGCCTCTCCTCATTTTTTTGAATTCTTGTTTCTTCCTTCTTTTCTGTTTGGTTGTTTCTTTCTTCCTTCTGGTCTACTCCACTGATTTGAGTTCCAGTTTCCTTTCTATCACTATTGGTTTCCTGTGCATTTCCCTTCATTTCACTTAGTTTAGCCTTCATTTGTTCCTCTAATTTGTGACTAAAATCAACCAGTTCTGTGAGCATCCTGATCACCAGTGTTTTGAACTGTGCATCTGATAGGTTGGCTATCTCTTGGTTGCTTAGAATTATTGGCTCTGGGGCTTTGAGCTGTTCTTGAGCCATAATGTTTTGGTCCATTCGTGCCTGTTCCATATGAGGGGCGGAGCCCTAGGTGTTCACCAGGGCGGGGCAACTCAGTCACTGGGTTGTGACGCTGTATGTGGGGGCGGGGGTCAGAGAGCGGCAATGGTGGTCCCCTCTGCTGCTTCCTGCAAGCTGCTGGGGCCTGCGTGGTCTGTCTCACTGCTCGCTCCTTGGCCTGGTTTATCTGCGTGTGAATGTGTGACCGCAGTCAGTCAGCCATCTCGTGCCCTCACTGGGTCTCCCCTTCGCCACCCCATGCCTGGGATCTGTCATTCGCCACTTGCGTGCCCGGGGAAGGTCTGGCCAACTTTTCCTGCTCAACCCCACTCCCCCAGCTGCTGGCTCTGCCCCTCTTACCAGTCTGGCTGACAGGTCCATTGTTGTCAGACTTCCATACAGTTCAAGTTTGTGTGTTTTGGTTGCGTTTTTATTACCAAAACTTTGTTGTCTTTATTACTAAAACTTGGTTGTGCGAGGAGGCACAGTGTTTCTACCCACACCTCCATCTTAGCTGGAAGTGGCATTTTCATTCTAACTTTGTAAGGACCAGCCCCACTTGAATATAGAAAAATGTGACCATCCACAAGGCTGTGGAGCTGGAGCTTTAAGAATAAGCCTCTGACCCCATCTCTGACCCCTTGTAACCCTCGGCGCCCAGGCAATAGTTTGGCCAGACTGGCAGTGTGGATGTGCCCTCACCACCACCACCCCCCTCTTCTGGTCCCCAGAGCAGATGCACACCCAAGCGCACTTCTTGCCTGTGTCAAGCCCGGTCTTGCTGGCAAAAACGAGGTCAGGTGATACCGCTGAGTCTGGAAATGGAGCAACGTCCCGGCACACCTCCTCAGCAGTTGTGGTGGCCTGAGTTGGGGCCACCACAGCAGAGGTCAGGACAGGTGTTGTCTGTGTCATGCGCTGTGAGCAGTGACATCCCCACCCCCTGCACACCTGGACCACACCTGAAAACTGCATCCGAGAGCTCTCCTGGGTTTTCAGGGGCTCCAAGTGGAAAAGCTGACTCACCCGTGACTAGATTTCCATGCAGAGGTTCACACGTCGACCAATGCTTGAACTTAAAAAATCTGCAGAGGAGCCCTGGCTGGTGTAGCTGCCAGGCCTGCGCCCTGATTGAGCGCAGGCCTGCGAACCACACAATCGCGGTTTGATTCCCAGTCAGGGCACATGCCCGGGTTGCAGACCAGTTCCCAGTGGGGGACACATGAGAGGCAACCATGCATTGATGTTTCTCTCCCTCTCTCCTTCCCTTCCCCTCTAAAGATAAATAAATTTTTTTAAAAAAAGTATTAAGATTATTAAAAAAAATAAAAATAAAAAAAATTAAAATCTGCAGAGGAGAAAACTTGACCACCATGCTGTATACCTGAGACTGTAGTGATGCAAAGCAACACCGAATGTAAACCGTCGCTGAGAAAATGTCTGAGAAGCCTGAATGTAACTGGGCACGGAGAACGGCACAAACCACCGAAGGTCACCCAGTGCACTGACTACTTCTGCTGCTTCTGCTTGGCCCCGCCCATCACTCAGAAATAAAGAGACAAAGACACTCACTTTTCAAGGTGTTTCT
Organism: Sturnira hondurensis; assembly: GCF_014824575.4. Lineage (NCBI taxonomy): Eukaryota > Metazoa > Chordata > Mammalia > Chiroptera > Phyllostomidae > Sturnira > Sturnira hondurensis. The sequence continues at coordinate 19,470,043 of NW_028079127.1, forward strand.
TTTGTAAAGAAGCCAGATTTGGCAACTAGGCTGAAAATCTTCCAAAATTCTGTACAAATGTTTAATATACAAATATACATAAGGCTTTTGCCAAGAAAAAGACAGCACGACAACAGACGACAGAGGCGGCTTTGGTGTCTCGCACCAGGGCATCCCAGCACGCCCCGGGAGCGCGGGGCTGGGAAACACAGTACACTGCAGTACGCACACGGCGGCAGAAAGGCCCCCAGGCCAGCCCACAAGTCCTCTGGCAGGAAGGAAGGCCATTCACCCGACAGCCCTGGAGGAACTCCTTGAAGTGGGAGAACCTTGCAGAATGACGAGGCTCGCTCTGGAAACTATTAACAGGACAAGGCGTGCCCTTAGAGACGGGTGGCGAGAGTGACTCAGGCGATGGACTGCTCTTTGTGCCCTTTGGAGCTTCTTCTCCTCTCTTTTGGAGTCTCACTCCATCTCCGTGAACCGGGCGAACATGGCCTTCCGGACAGCATCTTTGTAGGAGTCGGCACCAGACAGTCCGTATGCGCTTCCCTTGGCTCCGAGGCCAGCTCCTTTTAGCCGGACTTGAGCCTGGGGGCACAAAACTGCCGTCAGCAGCCGACTATGGGCGGCCCCCACGCCCCTGCCCACTCCCTCCTGAGCAAGACCACCCACTAAAAGACAGGAAGTTTCATCTAAAGACAAGAATCCCTCCACTGGAGACCTGGAGCGGGTTTAAGGACGGAAGGTATAAAATGGGCCAAGATGACAGGCAGACAGAGCCATGCTCCACTCCCCTACTGCCCAGTGCCTGCTGAGCCAGCACCTGTGCCTGGACACTGGGACCCCAAACGTGCCACTGAAGCCCGGGAAGGCCTGGCAGTTATGAGCACAGATCATGGCAGGACAGCCTGGTGTCAGCAGGGTTCCCGGCACGTGTGGTCTGCAGAAGGCTGACCAAGCGCTGCTGCCGGCGTGGGTGGGTCTTGTCTAGAGGGCCAGTGCGGGATGGCGGGGTGGGGTGGGCTCTGACCCCTGGATGGCCCTCATTCTGGGCTCTGACCATATGAAGGGATTCATCATGGATGAAAGCCCTACTATTCTGTACTTTGCTTTACATGTAACCAAAATCACCGGGGAAGAAAGTAAAGCACAGGTACCTGTAAAAAATCCAATGGAGGTTACATGGGTCTGAGCTGGTGTTAAGGAGGGGTTCGTTTATAACAAAGGACATGAACACACACAGTCCTTAGGAGAAAAATAGGTTTCACCCCAATGCACCAAAATCAAGCACCAGACCACAAAAATCAAGCACATTCCTTCCGAGTGCCATCGTGAAGGAGGGTGGAGTCTGGGGAGCTGTCCCTGGGCCCTGTGCAGGCCCCGCGGCTCACCTCGATGGGGGCGGTGATGCCTTGACACTTCCTTCCCAAACCCGAGCCTTCCCGCCAGCCCATGGCCTGCAGCATCTTGTTGCCAATGTTACTGTGGTCAATGCCGTCTTTGGTGGGCTGCTCGTAATTCCTGCCAGCGGCAAACACACAGTTACTCAAGACAGCTCGAGCCCCGGCGGAGGAGGCGGAGGGGCTCACCACACATACACAGTGCCCGCATCCAGCTGCTTCTTGCGCTTGGGCTCTGGGGGTTCTGGAATGCCGTACTTCTCCCGTCTCTCGGCGGCTCGGTCCCGGTACTTCATCTACGCGGGAGGACAGGCACAGCTGAGACCCTGAGACTCTGGTCTGGGACCACCGCGTGCAGCTCTGCTCCAGAGCCTCCAGTGTTTTTGTAACCCGGAGCCCGGCCTTCAGGGGCAGTTTGAGACGTGCACGCCCCGGTCCCCTCCGGGCGCCGAGCCGCCTCCGACAGGGCAGGTTGTTAGAGACAAACGGGGGCTCTACGGCAGAACTGCACCCCCCCCAAGCAGTTTTGCTAATTAGCCACTGCTCGTCACACCCTTCCAACAGCCTGCCAGGGTCCCAGAGGAAGAGGAGGGCAGGGATGTCGCTTCCCTCAGCATGTGGACAGGCCCGCCTCCAGGGACAGACAATGTCCAGGAGGCGCCCAGAGACCTGCTCAGCAGTCTCTGGGGAGCTGCTTCCACAAACAGTGGGAAAAAACAGGAAAGAGAGAAAAAGCAAACCCTAACTACAGATGCTCAGAATCACTCCAGGAGAGGAATCTCCCTAGTTCACCCATGGGTTCATTTCTAACCCGTGGGGTTCCGTTCGTGTTTAGAACCCTGCCTGGCTGGCCCTCATCTTGCCAAACCCCTGTGTATCACTGGCCGCAGGCCGCCCCACCCACTGCTTCCTCCCCCATCGCCTGCAGTCACCTGAGGCCCTGCTGTCCCCTGGGCCTAGTCTGAAGCCTCTCTCACTGCCCCGGAAGGCTCCTGTGGCCAGGCCGAAAAGATGCCCCTCTTCCTCCATCAGAGCCGGTGACCTGCACCAGCAAGCCTTTGGGTTCAGGACTCGTGAGCAGTCCTCAGGCATCCTGCCTGTGTGTGCCCACACAGGGACAGTGCGGGCTCTCCTGGCACACATCGGGGTCTAGCCTGCCCCAGTGGCTACCGTTGAGCATGTGACAGAGCCTCCCTGGCTCGGGACCTAAAACTAAATGCCACCAACAAAGGCAAAAGGCACAGACCCCAAGACACTCTTCGCAGCGGCCCCTTGCCCCTCTTCACCTCTCTCTCCCTCAGCTCCAAGGCCTCCAGCTCCTGCTCGCTCAGGCGGGACCGCCGGTAGATGTCCATGTTTTGCTGCAGGAGAGGGTTGACAGACACGGTAAGAACTCAGGCACCCCGACCTGAAACGCAGTACCGTGGTCAGCACCTACCGAACTCTAAGAGCCAAAGCCCAGCCCACTAACCTACAGCAAGAAACCCAGAGCCCCGTGAGCGTGGTGCTGCCACGCTCTGCTCCCTCCCAACTCTGAACCAGGCCACGGGCAGGCCTCATCCGAACGCCTTTCAGATGTTCTTTAAGAGGAGGCATGACCCCCTCCCCACGAGACTGCAACCGCTTTACTGAGGCAGCTGGACCGGAGCCTGCCCGCCTGAGAAGTGTCGGAGTCACAGACAGCCCACCAAAGGCAGTCACTACACGAGGCTGCCCACCACCCCCCCGCCCTGGCCTCAAGCAGCAGAGCAGCAGGGTCACCTTGTGCAGGTCCGAGAGCTGCTGGTGCCTGACCAGGGCGTCTTTGTTTGGGAACTGGCGCCGGCAGAGCAGGCAGGCCATCTTTTTCCAGTCGGCCAGCTTCTCTTCCTCACTCTCAAGTCTCTCCACCAGCTCCTCTTCATTGTCACTGTCACCACTGTAAGCAGCAACCAGACCCCTCTGGGGACAAAAGAAGGTGGTCACTGGACATGTACAACAGGAGGAGAGGTACGCCTGCGTACCTGGACGGAGTAACCCACAACCCACGGTGGGACAGACGCCCCACCGGCCCGGGCCCCACTTCACACACACTGCACGGAGCAGCCCTCCTGCTGCGACCCTCGGGCGGGGGTGGGGGGTGTCCAAGAAGAGTTCATGTACGGCTGTTTTCCAGCCACTGACTGTATAGAGAAACCCCAAATACAACAGAGCAGAGAAACAGTCCACAAAGATCAGCATCTACCAAGTAAAACATGTTTCTTGCTGCCTTCATTTTCTCTCCATGTCATGAAAACTCTATTTACATGTGCAGTAAACCTCAATCAGCTGAGTCCAGGAATGCAGGCCCCACTCCCCGCCCCACCTCACCTGCTCCCACAGGAAACACAAAGCCCTGAACGTGGTGTCTATGTGCAGACGCTGCTCCGAACACCCACCAATGCCGGACAGAGCACGTTTTAAGTAGAAGTCACAACAGCCATCACACAGCTGAGATTCCAAGACACAACCCACCCCCCGTCCACGGTCTCCAGGACACAGGTGGTCCTTCCTTACCTTGAGGGGATTCTCCTCGTCTCCATTCCGCACCAGTTCGGGGATGAGCTGCTGCCTCTCAGCTAGGGCTCCCTGGGACACAGAACACGCCATGAGCCTCCCACCTGGTGGGAGTTCCCATCACCGTGCCCGCCGTTCCCGCTGCCGTCACCTTCTTCTCGAAGAGAGCGAAGCCAGCATCGGCTGCGGCCGACTCCTTCCTTTCTTCTTCTCTCGAGGCACTGACAGGCTGAAAGCTGTTTTTAAAATTTTCTTTCTGCTTGTTTAAACTCTTAGCCCAGCGTTCCATGTCTTTGGCGATCTAATGTCAAAACAAACACCATGGGAAACATTTATGCACAGACACTTAGAAAACCCTTCCTCAGCCTCGCGTGTCTGTCTATAGGCCATCAGGAGTTTTATCTCAGCCCCACGCTCCGCCACGCCCCCGCCTACTGCTAACTGAAACGCCTCGCCAGGCACTGTGACTGCTGCTCAGGAGCCCGGCTCCTGTAGGACATTGGGCAGACGGAGAGACAATGTGTGATAATGCTGAAGACTGCAAAATGTTCCCCAGACTGGACATGAGTAAGACTTGTGGCCATTTTTACGAATCTAAATAAAGCTAACATAAATGCTACAACCAAAAAACAGAACAAAATCTTAAGCCCAATGCTGCAGACAGAACTGCAGGTCTGCGGCTGGGCCACGCCCCCACCTGCTGGGCTGTCTTGCTCTTGGGCTTCTCCTTCTTCTCCTTCCCCTCTTTTGCTGGAGGCAGGCCCGCCTGCTGGTGGGGGCCCGACTCCGCAGCGGGCACGTAGGTCTCCTTCTCTCCGTCCCAGTACAGGTACTGCTGAGTGAGGGAATTGTAGTAGTACTAGGAAAAAAAAAAAACAACTAATGCAGACTTTCTGCTACATCAAACCATCAACTTAAAGAAGTATTTGGTCAAAAAGGCATATTAAACCCTGGCTGGTTTAGCTCAGTGGATTGAACATGGGCCTGCAGACCAAATAACCGTGTTCGATTCCCAGTCAGGGCACATGCCTGGGTTGCAGGCCAGTTCCTGGCAGGGGACCCACAAGAAACAACCATACATCGATATTTCTCTCTCCCTCTCTCCTTCCCTTCCCCTCTAAAGATAAATAAATAAAATCTTTAAAAAAAAAGCACATCAGAGTTGTTTTGTCAAAAAAAACCCCTACACATACAGGTCCTGGCTGGCGTAGCTCAGTGGATTGAGCACAGGCCTGCGAACCAAAGGACTGCAGTTCAATTCCCAGTCAGGGCACATGCCTGGGTTGCAAGCCAGTTCCCTGCAGGCCGACTCCCAGCAGGGGATGCACAAAAGGAAACCATACATTGATATTTCTCTCCCTCTCTCCTTCCCCTCTAAAATAAATAAATAAATAAATAAATAAATAAATAAATAAATAAATACCTTGGATGGCCATGGGGGAGCCGCCCACTGCGGTGTGGTGAGGACAGGGGACCAGCTGGCCAAGGTGGGAAACCTCTCAGGCAAGAGCAGAGTGGTCTCCACTGATCTAACCCCTGGGCCGACGGGAGACCCAGATGGCCATGTGTTGGACTCCTTTCCACAGACAGCCTGCCTACACAGACCAGGCGGCCAGAACACCCCCCATGACAGCAGCAAACAGCTGTCACCATCTTTGACCACACACAACACTGGACACCGAGGCCACCAAACACAGGGCTCTAAGTCACTAGCGTGGGTGCCTGAAGGAGGTGAGGATGGAGGGACTGGATCTGAGGTCTCTGGGAAGAGCTGCCCCTGTGGAGGGAGCACCTGTCACTCCAGCTGCTCAGAGGGCCCCAGGAGAGACTGTCTGTTATGTCTCTTCCGGGGAAGGGGGTAGGTCGGACACAGGTATCACAATGTCTTGTCCGGCAAAGAGAACCTCCCGGGACAAGGACAGACCTCGGTGAGGAGAGTGGAGGAAGCCTGCAGAGACTCGGCCTGCAGAGGACGGGCCCGCCACTTCCCACCTCACTCTTTCAGACACCCACGAGCTCTCAATGCCAACTTCCTGTTAAAAGCACTTGTTTTATTATTCTATATATATAGCTCCTGACCATAGTTTATTTATGGAGCGTTAAAGTTGCTTTTCAGCTTTAAAAATTACATACAGCACCTCAAATAAAACATCACTCCACATATCTGCTAATTTCTACCCTTGAGAATACACGGGGCTGCTATAAAGAAGCTGGACACAAGCCCTGGCTCGTGTGGCTCAGTGGACTGAGTCCTGGCCTGAGAACCAAAAGGTCGCTGGTTCAATTCCCCGTCAGGACACGTGCCTGGGTTGTGGGCCAGGTCCCCAGTCGTGGCCACGCGAGAGGCAACCGACTGATGTTTCTCTCCTTCTCTTTCTCCCTCCCTTACCTTCTAAGAATAAATAAAACCTTAAACGCTAGACATGAAAGGTCACGTGGTGACGGATTCCGTTTATCTGAAAGGCCAAGGAGAGGCAAACCCACAGGGACAGAAGCAGAGAGTGGTTACCGGGGGGGGGGGGGGGGGGGGGGGGGGGGGCGGGNGGGGGGGGACTAGGGAGCGACCGCCTGGTGACGGGTGCAGGGTGTGTCTTGGGTGGTGAAGGCGCTGTGCAGTTAGGCGACAGCGATGGCTGGGCCACACTGTGAGGACGCCAAAACCACTGAATCATCCACTCCAAATGGTCACAATGGTGCGTTTTAGGTTATGTGAATTTCATTTTGATTAAAAAAAAGGATACACGGTTGTAAAAACACAACTGAAAATTTCTATCCAGGACTTTACAGGAAGGTTAACAGCCACCTACAAACTTGACTCGACAGAATGAACCATAGTAGCATAACAGGGGTCAGACCTGTGGTTCCCGGAGGGGAGGGGCCTGCCTAGCAGGGCCGAGGGCTCTTGTGGCACCAGGTGCGGTCTCTGTCGCCTCCATGCCGGCTGGCCCATGGGTGTGCGTGAACGTAAACAAAGAACTGCACGCCAGTGTCGTGTACTTCTCTGTGGGTGCATTATACCTCGACAGTTTTTCTAACCCACAAATTAAAAACTTAAATTCTAAAATACACAAACTCCATCTCGAAGGGTTTGAAGACATTAAAGCTAATCTGGGTCACTTGCCACTTGGCAGGGTTATTTCCTTCCTGCCTCATAAGTGCACTGCACGGAACAGAGGCGTCTCCAGTACCTGTGAGTTGGGGTCGTAGTACAGCCCTGTTGCCGGGTCGTAGTAGTACCCCGAGGACTCATCGTACTGGTAAGTGGACGTGTCTGGCACGGCTGCAAAGCAAAACCCAGACACAGTCAGCCCGTGAGAAACAGGCCGCGTCCCAACTCTACGGTGTGAGACGCAGCAAGCATCAACGGTTTCCTTCTTTCACATCCTGAGTGTCCCTCTGACACCCATGAAGGGAGCGGGACTCCAGTTTACCAAACAAAGGCAGCAACTGGTGCCTTCCAACTGCCAACAGCCCGCCATGAGGTTCGGCTTACCATATTTGGTACCAGGAACTACACCGGTAGGGGGCGCAGCGGGGGCCTGCGCGCTCGTGCTAGCGCTGGGCTGTGCTTCCTCGGTCTGGAAGAAAAGAGCAGCACGATATAATTCCAACTGTGCAACCTGAGAGCACCGAACCACTGCAGCCGTCCTCTGGACGGGCTCCCCGGCACCCACGCCTCGGTCAGGACCTGAGGCAGCGCCAGAGCCAAAAATGCGCTCACAACGTGCTCCCTAATGGCCGCCGGGTCGGGGCATGCAGAAAGCATAAATATACCTTGTTTGGAATTTCACGTTTTAAATATAGACACAAGATAATTGTATTATCTAATTGGATCAGACGGAGAAGTAAGGTTGGAGCATGTGTTATTCAACCCCGGCTCGTACAGCAGGAAAGGCCTTTGTCCAAAAAAAAAGGTCTCTCCGACAGCCCCCAGCCACGTATCTAGGACACAGGACAACAGGATTACCGGAGAGCTGGGTGGATTGGAGGTCTGATTATACAGCTGGGGGCTCTGGGACACTACGGCTGCTGAGGTGGTGGTCACCGTGGTGCCTGTGACACAAACACAGGGGTTAGGAGGAGCCCAGTGCCTTCATCTGTAATGCCCGGTCTAGCCTCTGTCTTCACGTCGGTTCTTAATGATCTCACTCCCACTAGACACCCTGAACCTATGACATTTTCATCTTTGTGATCCAACTAGAATGCGACACTGTTACACATTTCTCTATGATGGCCAAAAAGAAAGAAGGAAAGAATCCGTATCTCCTCTGGGGTCAAGAAAAGATAAAACTCTAAGGCCTTCATAATTCTGGAATAACAATTAAGCAAAAGCGTCTTATAGCGACCCTTCTGATTGCGGTCAGGCACCAGACTCCAGGGTCACCTGACCCCACGTGGGCACTTGTGAGTCCTAAGAGCACAGAGAGGGCACACAGAGGTGAAGCCCCAGAATGAACATGAGCACTGGTAATCATCCCCAGCCCCTCGGACACAGTGACGGCCCCGAAGGTGTCCCCCAGGCTCGCGGGGAAATGGACTTGGAGCTTGGGGTCCCCTAGAACATCTAGGCGCATCTCCTCAACTGCAGCTGCTTAAACAAAAGAGAAAAGGAAGACGAAGTTTCTACCTGATGCAGATGACGCATCAGATTCCAACCCTCCAGCTTGCTGCTGATAAAACTGCTGGTAGTCCTGTGAGTACTGAAGAATAAAGCCCACTGTTAGAGCCGCTGTTCTCAGGCACGCTCAGGAGACCAGAAGTCGCACGCTGGCCAAACCTCCCTACCTGAGCGTACTGGGTGTAGCCATCCTGGCCTGGCTGCAGGTAACTGTAGTCTACACTGCCTCCTTCACCACTCTGAGACTACAAAATGTCAGAAAAGGAGGAAACACAAACTTAGTGGACACCAAGAAAAGAAACCGGGACATATTCCCTAAAGACGTCTTGTAGAGCTTGTAAGGCAAGCACCATGGGGAGGTCACTTCTGTGAATTGTGAACGACACCCCTACACTACTCTGAGCCAAAGATCCCCCCCTTACCTGGGTGGATGACCACTGAGCAGCAGCAATAGCTGTACTGGCCACAGAGAAGGCGCTGACCCGGTTACCATCTGGGAGGACCAGGTCTCTGAAACCACAAGGATCCAGTCATGTGACTCCACACCAGTAACCACCCCCTGACCCCACATGGCCACAGAAACAACGATTCACTGCAGCCTTTGCTGGGAGGTCTCAAGGGCCAGCGAGGCCACCTTTTGGAGCGAGGAGGGTCTCCATGGGCAATGTCCCCAGTGGACAAGTGTCCCCATAGTATCACTGTTCTACTTTGTACCCTGCCATCAAATAAGGTGTCTGCTGGATGAGCAATGACACCAGAAACGAGAAATCTGCACCGCCAGACCACAGCACTGGGCACACGAAGCCATCAGCGTGCTGTTCTGGAAGGAGGGCCGTTTCCGGGTGGGCTCGCACCATTCTGACTCGGTCTGCATGGCGCATATTCTCAATCTGTCCACCCTGTCTGCTTTGGTCCTGCTCTGAAGTTTTCTGGCAACTGAAAACTTCAGTTACTGAGGACAGGGGGCACTAAATCTAGGAGGAGACAACTGTCTCCCTCCCAGCTTCGGTGACCAGAGAGGATAGGCCTCAGCGCAGGGAACACGGGTGCAGTTAGCAAAGCAACCCTGGGCGAGGGCGAGGGCGCACGCGCAGCAGTTTGAAGTAAGGACAAGGGAAGCCACTCACTTTCTGGCACTTTTTGCAAAGTCAACCCCAATAGTTTTGCCATCAATTTTCAAGGGAGGATGGAGACTCTGTAATATCTGAAGAAGCTGAGAGGCATCCTGAAAAAGAATGTAAAAAAAACAAACCCATTAGACTTTGGGTTCACAATCTGGTATCACAATCGGATGAACCGCATTTGTCTTTTAAGGTTCAGTTTCCTTTCAAAGGAGAGACCCAGCAAGGCCCTCACCATCGCAGAGGACAGCTGCACGAAGGCGAAGCCCCTGTTCTGCTGGGTCTGCCGGTCTTTGATGAGGCGAATGTTGTTGACAGCTAAGGACGCGTAGGGAGACAGCGCTGTCATGATGGAATCCACCACCGTGTGCGGAGCGATATTTCGGAGTATGATGGCTGGGGAGGGAGGGGAACGAGACAAATGACATGTGCGTGCCTTCCCACCCCCAATGCTTTTCAAAGCAGGTTCAAGCACAGACAAATCCAACTGAGGAGGTTCCTAGTGTACCTTTCACTTTGACATGGAGAAGATTCTAAAAACCAATCTTTTATAGGACAACCTGAAGCTGCTGCTGCTGCTGCTCATAAAAAAGGGTAAAAGAACAAAAAACTTCAATTTCTAAAGTAAAGACCAAAGATCATACTTGAACTTACTATCACAGTAGTAGTCCACAGACTGGACTGATTCTGTGGTCCCGGAGGGCACTTCCTGTTCAGAGTCTACAAAAGGGAAGGGAAAGGGGGGGGAGACACAGTCACTGAAGAGAGACACACAACATATTAAAACCCCAAAGTCTTATTAAGTAAATAATCTCCTTTTTTAACCATTTGTGGCTATAATAAAGACTCATAATTTTTTAAAGATTTTATTTATTTATCTTTAGAGGGGAAGGGAAAGAGAGAGGGAGAGAAATATCAATGTAGGGTTGCCTCTCATGCACCCCCTGCTGGGAACTGGCCTGCAACCCAGGCATGTGCCCTGACTGGGAATCGAACCGCAATACTCTGGTTTGCAGGCCCGCGCTCAATCCACTGAGCTACACCGGCCAGGGCAAGACTCATAAACTTTGACATGGTAAATGTAAAATGCAAAAACTGGGCACATGGACTAACGAAAAGCCGATACAGGAGGCAAACCAGGCAAGCACTCAGTTCTGGGACCAAAAGGAACTCTGGCATCTCTGGTTGACGCCAGCAGCACCTACCAACCCCATGGCGAGAAAGTTGAAGGGAAATATCCAAGTCACTTGTTTAAATGCCCTACTTTTCCCAAGTTCAGACAACCCAATTTGTCAGTTTTGTTTTTCTTTAATTCCTCACTTGAGGATATGTTCATTGATTTCAGAGAGTTAGAGAAGGGAATGAGAAACATCAATCAGTTTTTGCCTCCTGCACCCGCCCAGACAGGGGATCAAACCCACAGCCCACGCACCCACCCAGCCAGGGCCCAACTGGTCAGGTTTTAATGCGTATTTCACACAGGTGAATCTGGGCTTACCAAACTTGTCCGCTCCACATCGGAAGCATTTTAGTCTTTTCCTGAAATTGTTAAGGCAGCACTGGAAAAAAAGAAATGTACCTGTTATTATTTCTCAATAGGCCAGGCTTACCAGGAGCAATGTGGGTTTGAGCAAGAAGGCCATGGCAAGTCCAGTAAGCACCTAAATAACAGCACGTACCCAAGAGAAAGGAGCATCAACCTAAATATTAGAACGCTTTGCAACGTGAATTCTTCCAAGAGAAACAAATGCTGGCATATTCCGAAGTAGATTCCATTTTGATCAAGTTGGGGGGTTTTAGTTCAACCAAAAACCTACAGCCAGTCACGGCAAAGCGCCCCCTTGCGCTAGAAGAGAGGATGTCGACCACCCCGTACACACAGACAATGCAGAGAACGTGGGCCATGGACAGGGCCAAGAGCCAGAGCCCTCTCAAAACGTCAATGGCAATACCCAAGTTCAAAACTGTGCCCTGGACCATAACAGACCTTCCCTAACATGGCAGGGTCACAAGGACTTTTGTTAGTGTAACTAAGAGACTGCCAGCACTTGTAAGCTTCAGAACTCAAGGAACTGTAAAGTGAAACAAACCTAAAATCTTTTTTTTTCAAAGATTTTTAAATTTATTTTTTGACAGAGAGGAAGGGAAGGAGAGAGGGAGAGAAATATCAATGTATGGTTGCCTCTCATGCATCCGCTGTTGGGAACTGGCCTGCAACCAAGGCATGTGCCCTGACTGGGAATCGAACTGCGATCGTGTGGTTCGCAGGCCCACGCTCAATCCACTGAGCTACACCAGCCAGGGCACAAACCTAAAATCTTTATTAGAATCCTGGCCTTAGGACCTGAATCCTGATCAATAAACCCTCCAGTGTTCTAGGGCCCAGTCCTCTCACGGGGACATAGGAGGACCCAAAGAAAGTCACAAAGCACAAGAAACACCCTGTGCCAAAAACTGGCGACTACGTCCTCCTGCTTCCCTCTTTGGGCAGACGTACACACACAGAAACAGTGGAACCCCGAGGTCCTGTCACGTGGGCAGAACCCAGCCTCACCTTGTTACAAAGCCAATCTTCAAACTTAGGTCTGGGGTTGCTATAATGCATTGCAATGTGCTTTCCTTGAATCACCAACTTTTTCTGTAAAAAAAAAAGTAATTAGTTATTCCCCTTGTGGGGAACGTGCGTCCGTTTTCCCAGGGCAGAGCACACTTCGGAAGAATCAGTGCTCTGGAGTTAAATGGACAACATACGGGGAGGGCCAACCACCGCCACCTATGCTCTGCCCATCCAATCCTTCAGACAGGCAGCAAGAGAATGGGGTGCGGAGTGAAGGTGAACGGAGTCGGGGAGCGCTGAGAGAGCTGCCACACACTACGCGCTGACATGCACCAGGCGTGTCTCCAGCGGAGACAGAAGTCCTAACATTCAGCATTGACAGGCTGCCTGAGAGTGACAGTCTATTTCAAAAAGCAGAAAACACAACGCTCCCAATTCTGAGGTTGCCTCCTACTTAAGCCCTCAGCATGGTGTCCTTGGGCTTTGCTTCACTTCTTCCCCAGGCCCCCAGCCTTATGCAAGTTAAGCCTTCGCATGTCCCCTTCCCCCAAATTCCTGCTTCAGGATGTGTCCTCTGGGAGACAAGGGAGGGAAATGCATTTTAACAGGGAATCTGGTTACGTCTTTCTCAGGAGGGGCTATTCTGAATGCCATCGACTCTAGAACAGCTAGATGAGATTTTTTTCCTGCCAAATGCAACCACGTAATGTCCTAGGCGACAGATGTGTTTTTCACGGAAATAGATGGTACTCTCTTCAAAATGAGAAACCAGGAGGCCAATGAAGTTTCTTCAAGGGGGCAGGAACAACTCGTAAATGCTGTACACCACCTCGCCCTTCAGGTCAGCCGGGTGACTGAAGGGGGCCGAGTTTTAAAAGGTCAGAACTCCAAGCTGAGTCAGTCTAGCCAAGAGCACACCCAGCACCTGCCCCCAAAGAGTCTTCATTTCACAGGAGCGCCTTTTCTCTATCTGTGTTTGAGGGGAGGTGGGAAAGGGAGTGGGGTGTTGACACTATTGGAATAGATTTAAGCAGGAGGTTAGATGTCCAGATTTTTAAAAGGAGTCTAACCCTCTAAACATACATACTGTTGAGCAATTTGGTTCTTGCCAAGTCCTGGAAGAGTTAAGACATGCTGTGCATGTCGTCTCTGCAATATCTAAAGGTAAGACTGCATGTCTGGCCGAGAGGGAAAGAGCTGAAGGGCCATCCACTCCTTGTGTTGTACAGAAGCAAAAACAAAGAAGCTGGGAGGTGTGTCAACAGACATCCCGCTGGGAGGGATGTGCACTGGGGAGACTCCAAACTACCGCTGAGTGGGTCCCTAATCCTGTTGGCCTTTTAGTTCTGGAGTGAATTCAAACTGTAATAAAGTATTACACATTAGCACAGCTTTGTATACATTAAAATTGTGGAGATGTCTCAGTGTCTTATAGACTTTAATTTCCCAGGAGTTTTAAACTCCTGGTCAAGTCCTTCTGACAGAGCCACTGCACTGAAGGACGCTGCCGTGTCAAGTGGACAGACGCATGTGACACGCGTGCACATTCTTCATTCGCTAGGATGGTGTCCACGGGATGAAATGAAGGAAGCTGCACTTTTGTATGACCAGGTTGTCACCTCTGGGTTAAGACAACGAGGCTCAAACATCTTAACAAAATCAATCAAAATCAGTGAGTCTTGTTATAAATGGCAACATATTAATAAAGAATGTAGTTCTTATTTATGGGTGATGAATCATAAAACACTGCAGAAAAGCAACATTAGTTAAGAGAACTTCCCGGAATGCACCTGGTTAAGGCATTCAAGACTGTGCTTTGGAGTTCTGGTAAAAATGTTGTTCAGGTGCCAAGCACCGAACATTATCTTGATACTTCAGTTAATGCTACATCAAAGAACCACCACCGACTTGCTTTGAACAGGCTACCACAGGCATTCTCAGGGGAATAAGAATGTTAATGCCACTCCAACTAGATTAGACGGCAGCAGGACACCAGCTCCCGGGCTAATCTCATCAGACTTATTGTTCATAAATTCCAGCAGGTCCTTAAATAGGCCCGGAAGACCCACAGGAGCAGTAATGCCTCCCAGAGATTTGTGGTCTCCAAGCAGAAATAAGGAATTATTTATAAAATGCCCGCAGCGGATTCTATTATATTCTCTTCATTGTCAAAATGGAGAGCTGGATATTCTAGGATTACTCCCAATGGACATAATGAATCGGGACATAATCGGGGAAACAGGGCCACCGAGACGCTTCGGTGATCAGCAGACAGGTGTGCTCGGTGGTTAACAGGTAACAGAGGCCTGCCAGGGAGGCGAGTCTGAAGAAGAGCGGATTCTGCTATGCAGTCCTTGGTACTCTATTTACTCTGGTCAATTTTAATATATACAAAGCTTTTCTTTTCTTAAAGTCACTCCTTTGGAACAAACCACTCCTTCAACCTTTTTAAAACTGTACAGACTTGTTCCACTTTCATGAATATCTAGGCTTGGTGAGTGAAGCAACCTGATTGGCTTCCATCCAGCTGGTAGCATCTTGCAAGTGATAAAACTCCACGAAGGCGAAACCACGGCTTACACCTAGAGACAGCATTCAGATATAGACGGGATACTTGTGTTAGTCAGTTCCTTTATAACAGGCGAATCTCTCTCCCACTGCTTCAACACTGCGTGACAAAGCCAATTGGGAAGCAGCTTTACAAATGTGACTTGACTTGGGGATCTTCTTGATACTTTGCCATGGCAAGGAACCAAGCCGCCTGAGCTAAATGCCACTCGATTTGATTCCACGCTTAAAAAGTAACCATGCAACCGACTACAAACAAGGAGTTTATAAATCACTACTTACCGAAGGAAAGAAAGGTCCCTAAAAGCAAAGTTTTTAAAAAGCTCCTCAGATGCTAACATCGTTTTCAAAGAGTCACATTCCTTAGCCATGGCAAACCTTTCATTCTGAATTCATGTGCTTGAAGGCTGGGGGCATCAGGACGGTCTTAGGGACTGAGGTGGGAACGGGGAAGAGGCCGGAGCAGCGGAACCGAGCAGGCGCTCACCTGTCTTCCTTTTCATCAGCCGCACGTCCGCAGGCTGAGGGCCTTCAAAGGACTCCATCATTTCCCGAATCTGCACAGGGTTTTACATTCATAGTTAAAGCTTCTGCCACAAACCATTCCATACCAAGAAAGTTCAGGAACAGGGGGCTACGCTGACCGCTAAATTGGCCAAGTTTTGAACCTCTACCACCCAAATGCAATGCCTGGAAAATTAGAATAAAGGAAGACTTATCACAGCAATTGCCGTGTTCCTGCCTCCTTAAAGACGTTCTTCACAGGCCCAGGCGCCTTAGGGCACAGTCTTGCTCAGGGCCCCATCCTCAACCCCCCCGCACTCTAGTGTAATCTCACTGTCCTTTGGTCTAAAGGACCAGGGGAAAAAACGAGACTTTACAAATATTTTTATTTACTGATTTTTAGAGAGAGAGGGAGTGGGAGTGGGGGAGGGGGAGAGAGAGCAGCAGAGAGAGATTTGCTGTTCCCCGCACTTACGCATTCACTGGTCCTTGTACGCGCCCTGACAGAGGATCGAACCCACAACCATGGCACACTGGGATGACTCTCCAACCAACTGAGCACCCACCAGGGTCACAAAATGAGATTTAAAAGAGGCAGAGGATGTGTCACTGTCCTCTGAAGTACCTGGTCAAGACTCAATAGTCAGCCCCGACTGGTGTGGGTCAGTGGGTTGGGCCTCATCCTGCAAAGCAAAAGACAGGTTGCTGGTTCGATCCCCAGTCAAGGCATTGGCCTGGGTTGCAGGGCAGGTCCCCTGTAGGGGGTATGCAAGGCAACCAATTGATATTTCTCTTGAACGCTGATGATTCTCTCCCTCTCTTCCTCCCTTCCCTTCTCTCTAAAAATAAATAAAATCTTTTAAAAAAGTATTTTCTGCACAGCATCTTAAGAAATAATTTTCTTATATTCACTTTAACACTGAAAACTAACAAAGCTCATACACTGTTAGGCTCTTAGTAAATAAAAATAACATTAATTTGGCCTAAAGAATCAATTCTGGCTGGCAGGTTTCTTACAGTGTCAGACCAAGTCCTTACTGCAAAAGGCAATGAGAGAAAATACATTAGCATCTCCATCACCACACTAGGAAGCAACACTCCCAGGGAAAAAAAACTGGGCCTGACGTGCGAGCTGGAGAGTCCTGGAGGCCCCTGCTACACAGGCCGCACGCAGGACGGTGCGGTGGATGCTCAGTGTTTGTGGACGCCGCACCTGCAAAGGTGCCCACTCACTAAGCCCACAAGGCCAAGTGCACCCCTGCGGCACGCTCATGCTCCTCTGTAGACATGTGCCAAGCGGCAAGGGAGCCGAGTGTCCCCTGCATGAGCTCCTGGCAGAGGGGCGGCCTGGCCTTGTCTCGGTGTTCACACTATCAACAAGCACCCTTTCCAGTCTATTCAGTGCCAGGCTCTCCCCGTTTCCGATGCCCTCACTATGGAAATGGCTCTCCAAGCACAGTGCGGAGGTGCTGTCTGGTGTTCCTCAGTGCAAGGAGGCCACGAGGCACCTTAGGGACAGTATGTGAAACGCATTGGGTGGCCTTCCTCCGCATGACCAAGAGCTGCTGCTGGCCATGAGTTCATGAGTTCGAGGCGATGAGGCCAACTACATCCACTATATGAGTCATCTCTAAATAAGTGCATATAAACAAGGCTGATGAGAACCTAACTAGAGGCCCATGACTACCTAACTCGGTATTTTCCTCAGGAGCAACAGTTGAGAACTCGCAGTGACTACACAAATCAGTGGTCCCCAATCTTCTTGGCACCAGGGACCAGTTTCATGGAAGATAATTCTTCCACCGATAGGAATGGAGGGGGACAGGACACAACACACTGGAGACGGAGCTCAGATGGTAATGTGAGCAGAGCTCTACTTGCTGGCCTTCGCTCACCTTCTGCTGTGTGGCCCGGTCCCTGACGGGCCACAGACTGGTAGCTGTCCATGGCCTGGGGGCTGGGGAGCCCTGGTATAGACAACGACTACCACGGTTAAGGAAAATCAACTGTATTTCTATTTTTACAAAGTAAGAGAAGTGCTACACTGAGCCAGACCCAACCCTAGGTCCAGGTTCATGCTTAGTAACACAGTAGCTAAAGACAATTACTTTAGTTACATTTAGTGATATAGTAACATATATGGCAACATAGTAACTGAAGACAGTCTAATAATTCAAGGGCCAGTGGAGGAGGAACTAAAATGGCAAACAATAATGAAAGTGATAAACTAAAGCCAAGGAGATGATTAAATACTATACTTTGAAAATGTTTTCAAGATCCCAACAAGTAAAGTTCTAAGATGACTGTGTAGCACTTGGGAACCTCAGAAATTCTGCTCTGAAACTAGCCTTCCATAGTAGAGACTTCTATTTCCCCAAAGAAGCCTAGGACACACTAGTGTGACGACCTCAGTTTCACCAGCAGCAGGGAGGCCCCACAGTCTTGTCAAGGCATCGCTCTCCACTTGCCACCCACTTCCTCTGTGGGCTCCCAGGGCCACAGGCCTAACAGACTCAAGGGGATAGCTGGACAGACAAGCTACCGTTTCCGACTTGGCACCTTCAGGACCTTCCATCCCCTACTCCACATGCTCACTGCTGTCATACCTGAGCACAGTTCTGCCTTCGCTGTTTACCCACCACCGTGTTCTCCTGCCACCATGCCAACCTGCACCACTTTTGCAGCCGGGCCACACCCTTGAGAACTCTTTTATACTTAGCTGGGCTTTCCAGCACCTGGCCCCAACAGCACCTTCCCGGCCACCTCTCTCCTACCAAAAGCCTTTGCCCTCAGTCAAATCGGAACACACTCATTTCACCAGCACTGGCTGAGCAGTTTCCTGCATTCAAGGGTTTGGTACAGACGCCCAGTTCACAGGAAGCCTGCCTTCAGGGCATGCTGTCACACTGTACGTGTTACAGGAACGTCACAGGCTCAGTGCTTTGGGAAGAGACCAAGGAAGCAGGTCTGCCTGGGGTCTTTCCTCCCCGACCTTCACCATCATGAAATGGTCCTCGACTAGTCATTTTCACTGATTTTTTTAAAAGTCTGTATATGCTAAAGAAGGCCCTTGTAAACCTATTCTTTGTTTTGTCCTTACAAGCACATTCATGAACCTGCTTGTAAACAATTCACGAAAGAACTCCGTGTTAACTGAGTTTGGGAGACCAAGAGAGGCTTCACATAAAGTAGCTTCAAACAGAAAAAAGCACACGATGTGGGCCGTAGTGGCCCACAGTGGGGGAAGGGGGTGGGAATGTCTGGAAGGAACGGGGAGCCAGGGGATGACCTTCCTTTTTAACAGGCTTCTCAGATGTTTCACATGGGTGATTTTCAGAAAATCAAAGGGTGGCCATATCACTAAGAAAGTGTTTTTACTGATACGTGCTCAGCACGTAAGTAACCAATTCGGTAAGAATGTACCAACTATTTCCTAAGGGACATTGAAGGAACAAGACCTGA
Organism: Sturnira hondurensis; assembly: GCF_014824575.4. Classification (NCBI taxonomy): domain Eukaryota; kingdom Metazoa; phylum Chordata; class Mammalia; order Chiroptera; family Phyllostomidae; genus Sturnira; species Sturnira hondurensis. The sequence continues at coordinate 19,488,790 of NW_028079127.1, forward strand.
CCCTTGTAGTTAAGGAACATCTGAAAATTCTACACTGAGTTTCAAGGCCTAAATGTTAATGGTAACTTATATGAATAAATGAACCAAATTGAGAGAAGTCTCCCCAAAAGACTTCTTTTGGGAGAGACCCCCCCCCCATAACCCCTGGAATTATCTTCTGGAGGGTGGGCCGCTTGTAGCACGGGATTCCCCTGCTAGTTGAGAGTCCGAGGAGCCCATGCGGATCAGTGCACCAGCTGGTGCTATGGCGAGAGGCTGCATTCAGCCTAAGTGAATATTTTTTTTGAGGACTCTTTCAACACATTTCTCCTTCTCGTGGGTGATTTACAAGCGCACCCGTCCACACTGCACTGAGCGTTCAGCAGTTCTTGACCAAAAAGTGGCATGACCCCTATGCCCCACTCCCCCTATTTACCGAATCTCACCCCAAGCGACGCTCTGTCTCACCACTAAAAAAGTCCTCAAAGGGAAACATTTTACCGGTGTGGAAGAGGGGAAACAAAAATGGCAGAAACACCAAAAGGCATCGAAATCGATGAGTTCAAACACTGTTTGGAGCAGTGGAACAAAGTCTCAATAGACGTATTCCATCAGATGCAGAGTACTTTGAACGCGACTTAAGTTTCAACATGTAAGAATAAATACACAATTTTTCATAACTAAATGCAGGTTTCTGGGGGGTTGCCCTCCTCCTATTTCACTAGTTGATTAGAGTAAAACAAGTAACACAGGAAGACAATGGCGGAAGTTCAAAGCGCATCACGCCTACTAGACTGCTCCCAGAAGTGCCGCCCCCTTACGTCGCTCTCCGTGATGGTGATGGGAAGGCCGCGCAGCATGATGGTCTTGCTCTCCCGCTCGTCGCTGATGTCGTGCCGGTAGTCATGCTCGCCGTAGTCGCCATCTGAGTGGTAGCCATCTTCAGATCGGTCACTGTTCCTTCTTTCACGTTCTCTCTGATTTACGATAAACAAAACCACAATTAAAGTCCCGCTGGGTTTCTGCCCTCTGACCCGCGACTCCCATGAAAATGTGCTCCGCAGTGTTTTCTAAAAACAGCAGAGCACTGCGAACCCAGACCAGAAACACCCAGTCAGCAACCATCTAGTTCAGAAGAACGTTCCGACACCTCACTGCACAGTATTTCAACACACAAGGAAATACCATTACCCGTTACAGTACAGAGATTATGTGCATGGGAAAAGTAGAAAAAGAAAAAAAAAAGTGGAAAATTATACGGGCAGCTTAAGTATTTCTAAACAAAGCATGTATGAAAGGAATATGAAAAAAGGCATGCTAAGGTGACTGAAACTACAACTTTTGGAAACACCACATGAGGCCCAGGGCTGGTCATTACGCCCACCTGTTTCACCTTTAAAAGGGGAAGACCACCTGCCTTATGGGGCACAGGGAGACCCAAGCGAGTTCACGTAAGGGAAGTGCTCAGAGAAGTGCCTGGTGCGTGGTGAGCCCTATGGCCCATCTCTCTGTTACTGTACAAAAGTTAAGTTTGTCTTTGAGGCTTACAGTCCATCAATAGATTTCAGAATAATGACACTCCAGAGGAGAGACTGCCACACTTGGGACACTCATTTCAAGGATCCTAGAGGTTCTGTGCACTCCGTTCACACTCTACCTATACATGGCTGCGGACCACTGACCTCTGGACTGTCGTAGTCTCGGTAGTCGTCGTATCTATCGCCCCTCCGGTCGTCACCTGACCTTTTGTAGTCGGAGTCCCTCCGCCTGCTTCGGGACTCGCGCTCATCACGGTCGTCCCTGTCTATGATGGAACCGTACCTTCCACTGCGCTCTGTTCTACTCACTCTGCCGGGGAAAAGAATTTCCATTTACTCTAAAGTAAATCACATTTTGTTCCTTTAGAAAACACGGGTGAACACAAAACCCACAGCTCAGTTTATAAGACATACAAATAGTTTTATGCATCCCTTAAAATTTATCACTAAATTCTGGTTCAAAGACAAGCACTGGGAAAACATCTGTATCCCTCAGTGCAAAGGTAATTTTTAGGAATTCATGCTAAATCTGAAAATACAACTGTCAAATGTTGGGCTTAATATTTCTGAGAAAGGACTAGGTTGTTCAAATTTATCCTGCATTTTCCCAAGCCTGTGCTGTACACATCACGCCATTTACCTGATTTTGATCTTAGTGATCAAAAGTAGGAAGAAAAAAATTATTAGCATTTCACCCAATTTCAAAGGAGAACACATCATGACTCGTCCATTGTCAAGGGTATCACAGCCACGTGGATAAGATACATAAACCCTTCTTCCCAGCAGGCAGCTAACAGAGCAGTTGTCTGTTAGACATAACCGCACGGCCAGGGAACAGCACTCCCTCCGGCACCAGGTCTCTGTCTAATCTCTGGGCAGCACTGGGAACTCTAAAGACAGAGGCTTAAACCCATCCGGCCACAGGTACACGGAGTTCTTTCAAATTGTTTATAAGCAGGTTCATAAATGTGCTTGTAAGGACAAGACAAAGGATAGGTTTATAAGGCTTCCTTTAGCATATACAGATTTAAAGCAAATTAGTGAAAATGACTAGTCTAGGACCATTTTATGATTGTGAAGGTCAGGGAGGAGAGACCCTAAGACGGTAAATGTTAATAAGTTATCTGGAACCATAGACTGCTGACACAGAATTAAAATAATGACATCACGTGGCACACACACTTCCCTAGTTCCTCAGGGCCATCATCAGTCTGACCCATCACTGGGACTGGCCTCAATATTAAGGAGGTAGGTTCTGTGTTTAAATCTAATGGTTTGAGTGAGAGAAATCTACAGATGGCACAGGAGCCAAACGCTCTCGCCTTAGTTCTCCACTAATTCTTCAGCAGTTTTTCTGTATGTAACCCACAGGCCCAAACTTTCAGCTCTATACATCTGGATCATCTTGCTATACAGGGGACAATGATGAGAACCGGCACTCCCTGACCGCTTACGACGCCATGCAGGTCGTGTGCCGAGCACTGGAGTGTCCCCGGGCTTCTGCAGAGGCTGCCACCCACACGGCCCGGCCTCGGCGATTCACAGCACCTCGCACTCCTTTGCCGAGTTCTTGCTTATCCTCAGGCTTCCTCTTAGAGAATACCTCCCCCAGGGAGCTTTCCTGGCCGTTTCCAGGAAAAAACACGTGCTTCCTATGTGTCCGAACAGCACCCTCAACTTCCTCTCTCACAGTACGGCTCACACAATGCATTGATTCCTGCACTAAACTGCATGCTCGTGACATCAAGGGTCATGAAAGTGCTCAGTGCAAGGCCTGGCACAAACAGGCACTCGAGTATTTGATGAGCAGACGATTTACAAAACTATTCAGTCTTCACTGAAATGTTGAGGTGAAAGGCATGTACAGTAGCAACTTACCGTTTGTCTGAACCCATGGCCTTACTGAAGATCTAGCTCACTGCTTCAAAAGGTTCGAGTTGGGTTTTTCTCTAGGAGAGAAGAGAGATTGATTGCTGCAAATATGAGAGATTGATTGCCGTTATTCCATAAGCTGGGAAACTACTGAGGTTTGAATGCTATCAAAACCACAGAAGGGGACCAACTGTCAACACTGAAATCACTACATTTTGTTCACAATGCAGAAAGCTGGAAAATGAAGCATACTTTAGCACAGCAGACTCCATATTCAACAACAAACCCAGAAAAGGGTGCCAGCGGAACAGTCCTTCCCTGTTCCTACTTTAAGATTACAAAGCAAAAAGGACAGCGTTGCAACGAGCTCCCTTGCTCCGCATCAAAGAAACTCCAGTAGTGGGGTAGATGACCATTAAAACACTAACCACTGTGTCTTTATCAATACAAGGAAAAACATGAAATTCTAAAGTTCCTGATGAAATTAATCAAAATCAGAAGCGGAGATGCTGAGCTGGAATTCACTCCATGTGTAACATAACGGCTGATTCAATCCGACAGGAGCAAAGCTGGACTTCGCTCCGGGTAACAATACCCACCCCGAGAAACCGAGCGCTGATGCCGCGCCAGTCCTGACCCCGCGGCGCCCCAGCCCCCGAGCGCCGGTAAACCATCACGCACAACCCGAACGCGTCCGCTGCCTGCGAGGGCCGCGAAACTGTTCTAGAGCAGGCACCCAACGAACATTTGCAGAATTACTGGAAGAGAATCACCTGGGAGCATCAAGGCCTCGGGCAGAATCGCTAAGGTCGCCCTTGGTCTCCTGGGCAGTGCCCGACCCACCTCCGGGGGGTGTCAAGGCCGAGATGGCGGCGCCACCGCCGGGGAGACCAGCCGGGGCGCCCAGCTTTCCCTGCCTCCCTGCACACGCCCCTCCCGGCCCCAAGAGGTTCCCAGCCCGCAGATCAGACTTCACAGAACAGCCTTACGGAGAGGGCTTATTAGATGCAGCTGTGGGGCGACGCTGGCTACAGATTGCCAGGAATGCCGAGCACCCGGGGGACCACCACGGCTCCGGGCTCATTTGGGCTGGGGTGTCGGAAGGGCGTCCCGACACGGACTCATTCAGAGGCCGAACGAAACAAGCCTGGAGCTGCGCGGGAGAGCGTATCGTGAAAGATGACAGCTCTGGCGGCGAAGAGCAGCGCGGGCCTCCAACGCCTCGGGTAGTTTAGCCCCGCGAGACAGCCGCCCGGATCGGCAGCCACCCGCCCGCGGCCCAAAGGGAGGCTCCGTAAGGCCTGTCCCAACAGCAAGAACAGCCGGTCATTTACACTTACCTTCAGGAAGGGTCGGAGTTGCAGAAGTAGCGGTTTCTTGCCTCAGAATCTCCAACAGGGTACCACCGCTCCACAAAATGGCGTCTCTGTCGACCGCCGTCTCCTACCCACAGTGCCTCGCGCCCGTCCCCTCCCCCGACACGCCTCCCAAGGAGGCATCCAATCCGCGAAGGAGTCTGGCTGCGCGAGGGCTCCTGGGAAGTGTGGTCGCTAGAGCAGCCTGTCAGTTACTGCACACTCCGTGTTAATTTCCTGCGTATTTCCCTTTCTTCAAAACACTGACCGTTGTGGAGCTGCCTTTTGCAGACGTGGCTTAGAGCTTTTACCTTTATTAGATGTAGTAATTTTTTGCCTTTGCTACAAGTGTTTTTAATCCGGCTTTAGGATTAAACGCTAGTTGATACTATGTTATAGTTAGTTAATGGACACTAAGATCATTGGGCTACTTTACAAATACCTATTTTCACCTTCATAACCTATGAAATGGCGATTAAATCCACTTTGCAGGTGAGGAACTTGAGATTTATGAAAATCAGGAAAATTCTTGAAGGCAGGTCTTCAAAGTATTGGGTTGGCCCAAAAGTTTGTTTAGTTTTTTCTGTAAAATAAAAGACACATTTTTCATTTTCAACAATAACTTTATTGACTTGGATATTTTGAGTATGTTGGCTATCTCCCACTATTGGCTTCTAGTGGGTAGAGGCCAGGGGTGCTGCTAAACATCTTCTAATGCATAAAACAGGCCCACAGCAAAGAATTATTTGGCCAACATATCAGTAGTACAAAGAAACTTTGCAAACCATTTTTGACATGTTCCATAAGACACAACACCTTCTCCATACACTGCACACTTCTTTTTGTGTGTGTTTCAGTTGCATTTTTATATTTCTTGAAATAATAATTATTATTTTTTTAATTTTGTTTATTTATCTTTAGAGGGGAAAGGAAGGAGAGAGGGAGAGAAACATCAGTGTATGGTCGCCTCTGGTGTGTCCCCTGCTGGGAACTGGCCTGCAACCCAGGCATGCGCCCTGACTGGGAATCAAACCGCGATCCCTTGGTTCGCAAGCCCACGCCCAATCCACTGAGCCACACCAGCCAGGGCTATTTCTTGAAATAATTAAATAGTATGCCAAAATTTTTGCATATTTTCTTCCATCTTCAATATTGAAATGGCTGCACAAAAATTCACCAATTGGGGGAAATTGTTTTTAAAGATTCAGGCTGATAGGACAACTGTCACAATGTGATCTAACAAAATTATTTCGAATGAAGTTAGAGACAACTAAGCACTACTAGAGCCATCCTACTGAAAAAAACTAAGTGAACTTTTTGGCCAGCCCAATTATCACTCATTGATATTCTCTAGTTCTAAGACAAGGGCTCAGGAAAGTAATTTTCATGGTTAATTTAACAGTTACTACTTGGACATCTAGTGATAAGTATCTCAAGGTTAACCCAACCAAAACCCAACCTCCTTTCCAAAACCTGCCCCAGCTCACAAATGGAAATTCCCTACTTCCAGTTAGGGCAAAAATCTTAAGAGTAATCCATGACTTTTTCCTCAAACCCTCCCTGTCAGCAAATCTTTCTATTTTCAAAATAGTTTTAGGATGTGACCACTTCTGGCCGCAACTGCTGTCCACCTAGGCAAAGCCATCATTTTCCAGAGACAGTAGGTGACACAGAGCAATTAGTGGTGGAACTGGGATATGAACTAGGAAGTTTGATTTCAGAGTCCTTGCCCTCAACCACTAGACTGTAAACTCCGAAACAGCAGGAACTTCTGTCTGTTTAATTCACTAGTTGTCACAAGCATATGTTCATGATACAGTCTTTCCTATAAGTCAGCCAGGGAGCTGCTCAGCTAGCTGTCTGCTGAGCAGCCCAGCACCAAGAAATAGATGAGTCACACAAGGGAACTATACTATTCACTGAGCTTTTATTGAATGTAGATTCATTCAAAGTAGAATAGAAGATCAACATACATTAATATCCTGCTCACGCTCTAACAATCTAAGAGAAATATAATAATATACATACACAGCAGTGAATGGGGCATACCGAATTCGAGTCCCAGAGTCTCAGTCTGCGGCAGGTGGGCAAGGGAGGATCTCCAGAGCCAGCAGGGCAAACAAAGTCCTCTGTCCAGCAGGGCAGAGTCTCCAGCAGCCGACGCCAAGGAAGATCAGTGCAGCATAGAGCAGCACTCTGGTGTGTGGAGCTCGGCAGTCTCTGCAGTGGTCTGGAGCCTGCCTCAGTTATACCTTCTAAGTGGTGCACTCCACCCTTCTGGGTCTTTTGATAAATGTCTTGGCACCCCTGATGGCAAGTGGAGAATTTGCCCAGGAGTCCATCTATGGGTGGTCTCACTCTGCAGACATGGCTGCTCTGACCACGTGTGCAGATACCTTAGGTGTGTCTCCTTGCCAAACGTGTCTGCTCTGATTTAGGTAGTTTCCCCCTTGAACCAAAGTGTCATGGTGACCGACAGCCATTTTGGTTGACACGAGTGACTCCACTTTGTTTTATATACTTTACGTTATCTTGAGTGGACCAACACCATTTTATTGGTCCTGCTTGCCACACTGCTATACCCCCAGCGCTTCTACTGGTGCCTGGCACATGGTATGTACTCAGTAAATATTTGCTGAACAACAAGTCAATCAATCTACTACTTAAGCTAAAAGTGAAACATTTGTGGCAGAAAGAAGCAGGGATCCATGGGTGATTCATAGAGATGTTCTGGACTCCCACCAGTGACGTGATAGTATTGCTGTGCATACACTTACCATAACTTGCTCCCTGGCATTATTGATAAAGGCATTTTTAGTGGAACTGAATTTTCAGGTCACATATACAAATTTAAAAATAGACCATGACAAGGCAGAAGAAATCAGTTCAGTTACAGAAAACTGCACCCATACCACTCACTCTCTTGTAGATAAGAAACCTTTCAGAAATAAGTGGAAGGATGTCAGTGAGATTACAGACCAGAAACTTCAAACATACTAAAAAATTTTTTTCCTGGAATAGTATCTTTGAACAGGTATGGCTTATCCTTCTACATCAAGGGCTTTAAGTGGCTGACAGTGGAAACCTTATGGGTAATTGAAAACATGACAATAGTGAAAGGTAGAAATATCTGGATTTTGGAATAATGAGTAACTGCTTTCTGTTCCCTCCCCGCTTCCTCTCTCACACTGCGTGTGTTTGTGTGTGTAAGTATGAGTGTATGGAGTCCACCTGGACTACTACAACAAAATATCATAGACTTGGTAGCTTATAAACAACAGAAATTTCTTTGTTTTGGAAGTGGGAAGTCCAACATCATGGTGCCAGCCAATTGGATGAGGGGCCTCTTGTACATTATATCCTCAGATGGTGGAAGGGTCTACAGAGCTCCGTGGGAATTTATTTAAATAAAAAAAATAGCTTGAATCCTATTTATAACAACTCCGTCCTCATGAACTGATCACTTCTCAGGGGTCCTTATATACTAATACCATCACCTTTGGGGGTTAGGATTTCAATATATAAATTTGGGGGGGACACACAAATATTCAGGTCACAGCACTATCTACCCACACACATTTGTACCTTTTCATGTGTATACATGTGAGATACACACACACACACACACACACACGAATATACATTCCAACTTATGGGGGAAGTACATATATGAGTGTATATAAAACTTTTATCATTAGAAAAAAGTAAATGTTTGTATATTTGTGAAGGCACACAAATATATTTTAAAAAATTTGGATTTATTTACTTTTAAGGAAAGGGGAAAGGAGGGAGAAAGAGAAGGGAACGTCAATGTGTGGTTGCCTCTCGCACACCCCCAACTGGGGACCTGGCCCACAACCCAAGCATGTGCCCTGACTGGGAATTGAACAAGACCTTTTGGTCACAGGCTAGGGCTCAACCCACTAGGCCACACCAGCCAGGGCCACACAAAGAGTTGTTTAATGAAATTTAAAAGTTAAATAAAGATGGGGTCACTGCAACCTTGCAACGGACAATGAAGATGCCAAGAATCCAGAAGCTGCCTGACTTAACTGCCACGAGCAGTTGACAGCACCCTTCCCAAAGCTGTTCAACAAGCGTTTCTAAGCATCGCTGGGGTGGTGCTGGGCTGGCCTCCTTCCCGGCCCGCAGGCTACATGGCTGTTTGTAAACGGTACAAAGTCGTTCTCACACTTGAAGGAGCTGCCTAGGAAAAAAGATGGATCCCATCAGGTGGAAGTACCATCTCCCACATTCTCTGGTTGCTGACCTTTTTTGTGTGGACGTTGTCCTGCCGAGCTCCAGGGCTGTGCTCCCAAGGGCCTGTCTGGCAGCTGATGTGGGTCTGGAAAAGTTTAAATTTCCAGCTCCGTACGAAAAACAATGACAACAGAGGGAGAGCTGTGTTCGGCACAGAATAAAGGTAGTCCCTAAGGTTGCCTTTCCTATTTTTTTTTTGAAACAAGAAAACAAGGGCTCTTCTCAATGAAATAATAACTTTAGCCCCCTGACTCCCCTTAATCTTCCACTTGGCAAATGAAAAAACTAGCTCATGCGTTTGTGTCCCAGGCTGGAACTACCGCTCTAGAATACTGCTCTAGAACACCAAGTAAAAGAGATTTTTTTTTTGGTGGGGGGAACTCTGGCCTATACCAAGGAACTAAAGTAATTTCTTTTGTCAAGATGGGCTTTGGTGAACTGAAAGATGTCATTAACATATAGTTCAACTAGTATTTCCCAGACTTAGAGGTCAGCACTATTCACTCCTCTATTGAGTGTGTACTGTGTCAGGCCCTGTGCCAGGGGCTGGGGATGTAATAGTGAAGAAAATTACCCAGGATCGCTGTCCTTACACAGCTGGCATTCTGATCAAAGGCCTCGGGGAACTTCCCAGGGACACCATAGGGTGACACATTTTTCGCACCCATTTCTCCTTTCATTAGTACCTGAAGTACTGCTCTTAAGACATATTAAATACTTTATTTAAAGAGAGCAGAAGGGAGAAAGAGAGGGAAACATCAATGTGTGGTTGATGTCCCCCTACTGGGGACCTGGCTCACAACCCAGGCATGTGCCCTGACTGGGAATTGAACCAGTGACCCTTTAGTTTGCAGGCTGGTGCTCAACCCACTGAGCCACACCAGCCACAGCTAAAATGTGTTAAATACTTTAAACCTTATCTCCAACAGCAAAATTTCCGTTAAAGAGGCAAAATAAAACTAGGAAAATAATAAAACTGCAATGGCCCAAACTAGCCTCCTAGGTCCAAGGTCTTCAGGGAAAATGAGAATCAAGTCCGGCTCAGACCACCCCGATAGCTCGCTGTACTTCTCCAAGGGTTTCAACATGCCAATAATTGCTCGATGTTCATCTCTTCCCCAGATGACTGAGTCCCCTTGATACTGACACCAGTCTCGCTATAGCAGCCTAGTGACAGCTAGGGTAGGCTCTCAAAACCTTCATAGAATGACCACATAATAACTTGGTACTTCCGCTGGGCAGCCAATAACCCGGGCCAACCAAGTACCCCAGCGGGAGTCTTCCGCAGGGAAGCACTTGGTGCGTTCTGCGGCTCACTCTAGGCCCCGGGGGAGGGCAACAGAGCTGCAAGGAAAACCTGGTTTGATCGGCGCAGGACAAACTTGGACCAGCTCCCAGTGTCTGCAGACCTACTCAGTGAAGGTCAGACACAAAGTACCGAGATGCACTACAGGTGTAGCTGCGACCATCACCAAACCAGAGGGGCTTGAGTGCCCCTGTCTGGGGCTTCGAGACGCAAATGGGCCACCTTCTGTGATGCCGGCACCAGTGGCAGCAAGGCCGGAACCCGAGGTGCTCAATCCCTCAGCCAGCATTCTCCTGAATGTTTGATTTCCATTTTGAAGGAGTAAAGACTTATTAAGAGAAAGGGATTCTAACTGGACACAGCATGCACACAATTTAAATACACGTTTATCATTTCTGTTGCTGGAAATGTTTTCTCTTTGGTGAATGCCCACTTCTCCTTACCTCCCCCACTCCTCATTGCCGTCCCCTCCAGAGGGCCGATCCCACCCCCACCTTCTCCCGACAGAGCCCTTCTAGTTCCCGTCTAATGCTGGATCTGCCCATACACCGGGGGTTGGCAAACCACTAACTATGCTCCACGCAGCAGCATCTCAAACGGGCCCACTTCAAGGCCCCCACCCCTACCCCCCTATGGGAGAAAAATGCAAGGACACCAAAAAATCACATTGAAAAAAAGTTTATTTAAAAAAGTTCTAGCAGCCAGAACAGTAACAAAACAAAAGGAGAGACGGACAAACAAAACAAGAAGGAGGCCGTGTCCTGCGGGACATGTCTCCGCTCTTCAATCAAGCTCCTTGTACCGTGCGAACATGACTCGGCGCACAGCATCTCGGTAAGTCTCGTTGGACTGTCTCTTGCTGGGTCTCCCTGGAGCCCCCGCGCTGGGCCCCCGCGTCCGGCCTTCGGTCTGTACGAGAAAGGCAAACAATGAGGAGGGCTCACTCTATGAAGTTAGCCTCGGGCTGGTCTTTGACTACAAGCATTTCTGAGTTGGAACGGAGCGGGGCGGAGGCAAAGTTTTCAGATGTTTCATAAACAAACCCTGAGATGATTAAGGAGGCGGTGCAGCAGTGAGTCCAGGACTCGGACCCCCCACTGGAGCCAGGAGGAGCCACTCTACAGGTGGCAGTTTCAGGGGGCGAAGTGAGCACGGGCCGTGTTTCCCTTTCGTACCTTTCTCCTCGTCTCCTGAAATCTAAGGGGCACAGCCCTTCCTGGGAACCAGGATGAATTCATGTGCCCCAAATTTGAGCCATCAACCACCTCTGATGACAACTTCTCCCAGAGATGCCTTTGTACCTCTAGTTGCTAGCTCCCTGGATCTTTTCACCAAAGGATTCTTCAGTCTCAAACTGCCTATTTCCCAGGATGCCTCACCTCTTACTCTGTGTAAGAGTAAGATGAGCTCCATTCCAATTTCTCCCCCCTTCCCCACTGCCAGGTGAACTGCAAAGGGCAAGCATGCCTCGCTATAACCCAGCAACCAAGACCGAGGGGCTCCTCAGCCCCCACATCCGCTGCTAGCAGTGGAAAAAGCCCGGCTGAAAGGCAGAGACACAGCTCTGGGTCACAGAGTGAGATCAAGTTAAATGTATTTCCGGTTTATGGCAGCCCAACAAGACGGAAACCATTTCACCTCTTCGGCGGAAGCCAGTCCGGGATGACCAGATCCGAGGCCTGCCCCCTTCCTCCAAGCTGCAGCCTGCTGGGCACAGCCGCCTTTGCTGCCATCGTCCGGGCCTTCTTTACCCGCAGGCCTACGGTCGCTGCAAAGGAAGCAGACAGACTCAGGGCCACTGCCCAAGTGGCCCGCTCACGAGTCTACTGAAAACTTGTCCTCTTGATTCAGCTTTGCCTCCTCTTACAGGTATTGAACGGTATCTCTGAGCATCTGCGACCCATGCAACAGGCTCTGTCCTGGGGACACTGAAATGACCGAGGCCGGACCCTGTCCACTGGGAAGGATGGGAGAGGGATACTAGGCCAGCAGATGCTCACGGCATATCAAGCAGCTCAACCCCCGGTGTGGCAGCCCGCTACTGAAATACAGCACAGGGGACACAAGCTATAAAGGCGTGTCCAACCTGCCGCAGGATGGCTATGAACGCGGCCCAACACAAAGTCATAAATTTACTTAAAACATTATGAGACCTTTTTTGTGATTACTTGTCACAACGTATTCAATGTGTGGCCCAAGACAACTCTTCTTCTTCCAGTGTGGACCAGAGGCGCCAAAACGTTGGACACCCCTACAAAGGGCATCACTGCAAATGACAGAAATCCCAACAGGGGAGGGTGCATCTGGACAGGGCCTGACCAATGAGGAGTCTGTGCACTCGGGATAAAAGGGAGGGAGGAAAGGAGGGCACGGTGGGAAGCAGTAAAAGCACACAACCTCTCCAGGAGGGGACAGGCAGGGTCTGACCAAAGACTGCTTGGGCCAGACTGAAAATACTTGAACATCACACTAAACCATGGCAGTGCACTTCATCCTTCAGGCAAAGAAACACCCTGAAACCCGAGCCTCCCTCTAGGCAAGGTCTCCCTCCACAAAAAAGACGAATTTTAGGAGATTTCTGCACACAGAGGTAATTTTGGTGGCAGGGTAGAGAATGGACTGAAGAATGAGAGGCAAAGGTTGAGACTGAATCTGGGAGCTGGCCACTAATGCTACGGGAGACAGGGGAATAAGACCAAGTCAGAGCCGGCAGGGTGCACTGCGGCGATGCTCTGATGCTGACACAGGAACACAGCAGGGTCAGCAGAGCTGGACCAAGTCTAACGTGGAATAGGATATGACACTGAGCAATTGTTCAGTGCGAGGGATCTGAGAGGGTCCAGGAGGACACACCCAGGAGGTAAATGGAAATAGTGATTTCAAGCTCAGAAAACAGAAATGATTTGTAATGGAGCCACAGGACTGGTTAGTCTGTTAGGGGTGGCTGAGGCTTTGGGTCCGTTGGACAGTGCAGGTCAAGAGGGTAAGGCACTGAGGGCAGAGTGCTGGTGAATGTCTGGAATCACCCAGAAAAGGGATGAGCAGGAAGGAGGACGAAGGGAGAGAGCCAGCAGCACACAGTGTGAAAGGTACAGGGAATAGAGGAAGGGTCCCCTCCACCCAAGAACAGCAGACTCAGAGTGACCGTGCCCTCCTCTGTCTCCTGGCTGACCCCTGCACCTGTCCTCGTCCAGTGCAGTTGAAACTGCAAAGAGTGACCCAGTGGGATGTTACATTGATTAAGTTGTGCCCACTTAACACTTCTTAAATATGCAAACAGAATAGACTAGAATAAAAACATCAGTTTATTTACTGAACACAGAAAGTATTTTCCATGAGGATTTCTTTCTCAGTTACACACACAGAGTTACTGAGTCACGACCCCAAAATAACCCCCTATCTGTGGGCTGTGAGCAGGGAAGGTGAAGTGCCAGAGCCCAGCCCCATTGGGCCTCTGCAGGGCCGTTCTCCACCCCCCACCTCCGGCCCCACAGGCACTCTACCCCGGCTTCTGGTTACCCTGCTCACTAACACAGAGGTACTAGATCACACGTTGTTGCCAACCACTTGAGTACCTGCCCTGCGCTAAGACAAAGTCTCAGCGTGGCGTTCAAGGAGCAGGCATTCCATGAAGTGGTCTTCGGTCAGCCGCTAGGCCAGCCTCATCTCCTGTCACTCAACCACGTGTCTCTAGCGTTTAACGCCATCAAGCTACCAAGAACCCCCCAAATGCATCCTAACCCCCCTCTCATCCATGGTGTTTGCAGTTTCCTCCAATGGATATGCACCCCCTTCTCCACTGTATCTGTCTGTCCTGCGAGACACAGCGCCACCTAAGCATTCTTTATTCCGAGTTCAGACAGTTGAGGATAATACACATTCTTTCCACCTGAGCATTCCTCACACTTAACACAGGATCTGCATACAGTGGGTTATCAACAAATTCTGTGTAACTCTGGGCTCATGACCTGAAGACTATCAAACTGGAAACCAGTACAGGCAGCTGGAGATCATATATCTCTACCAGCAGCCAACCACTTACTCAGCCCCTCCGTGTAACAACGAAGGTTCCTGAGTATGACTGGGACCACAACTGGTGAGGAGAGAGGGCTCCCATGCAGGCCCACTGCAGCATGGGCCCTGAGCAGCTAGGCCACCGTACACACGTACACACACACACACACACACACACGCACGCACGCACGCAAACACTCCCTGTGTGAAGACAGGTGGTCAAGAGGGTGGAGTGACCCTCGTGCTCGAGGAGCTCCGACAGAACCTGCTCCCCAACACCTGACCTCCGTGCAACAGAAACAGCAGCGGTCTGGGGAGGAGACAGTTTCAGCATCAGGTCCCGAGGCTTAGGCTGAGCCAAGAGTTCCTGGCTCACCTGTCAGTTTCCCTGGAGTATTTCATCCGTTTTCTTTCTGGAGAGTCAAAAGACTGAAGCTTTTCTCTGCGGTCATTCCCTCTTTCTTTAAATTTTCCCTGTTGATAAGCAGAAGAACAAATCTGACATTTCTATATGAGGGGATAAAAAAGTAGGGAAGCTTCACTTTACCCCTGACATTTCTTCTAATATGAAGGGAGTTCAGCTGCGAACTCCTGGAAGCTCTTACTCCTTCGCACATTCTTCTTGTGAAAGCAGCAGCTTCCTGGACAGGTCGGTTTGGAAAGGAGCAGTGGTGTGCTGGGGTCAGCTGTCTCCTCCTCTTCTGAGGAGGAAGAGCTCTCCAACAGGCCTGGATGGGCGGACTCCGAACCATCACAGCAGACCTGTCCTGGGCCAGTGCAGCTGGAGGCCGGGCAGGTGAGCTTGGCTCACTGGGTGGTCTAGGTGGCAGGTGCACCTGGCTCTCACAGGTCGTGAACTGTGCCCGCAGCTGGAAGATGGTGCTTCAGCAGCCCTATCCCACACCCCTTCCCTGATTTTAAAAGCTGGGCAGGAAAGAGGAGTGCTACTTACTCAGTCTACTCAGAGATCCCTAGCAGCACATTTTTAAAAACCTCAACTTTATTAAGGTATTATTATTATTTTTTAAACATTGATCATTGATTGCTTCTTTTTAAATTTTTTTAAAGATTTTATTTATTTATGTTTAGAGGGGAAGGGAAGGAGAGAGGGAGAGAAACATCAATGTACGGTTGCCTCTTGTGTGTCCCCTGCTGGGAACTGGCCTGCAACCCAGACATGTGCCCTGACTGGGAATCGAACCGCAATCCTCTGGTCCGCAGGCCCGTGCTCAATCCACTGAGCTATACCAGCCAGGGCTTAAGGTATTATTTATAAATTATAAAATGCACCCATTTTAATGTAGTTTGATGAGCTTTGAGAAACGTACACAGCATCTTTCAGGGCCTCTTCGCTCTCCGTCTTGACTACCGCCTGGAAATCCCACCCCGGAAAGCAGAGGCAGCGCGGGAGGAGGTCACCAAAGCTCACCTGCCGCTCTCTCCTCTCCAGGTAGGCGAGCTCCTGCTCCGACTGCTTTATCTTCCGGTGGATTTCCAGGTTTTGCTGAGAAGAGAAGGAGTTCTGAGTACAGGGCTAGAACAAGCCTCTCGGAAATACCTCCAGGCCTCCCCATAGCCGCTCCAGGACAGCAGCCCCTTCCACTGACCAGCTCTGCTGAGTGGTCACCGTACCCTGTGAGCAAAAACTGCTAAGTGGTCTTGCTTAGGCCCAGCCTGGGAACCCAGGTTGCAATGCTACCTTGTCATACCGAGTAGTTACGTGCTGTGGCACAAGGGGGAACGTAACTAAAACTTCACTTCTGTTTACAGTGTAAAAGACACAGATCTGGTTTATAGACCTCTTTACCTGTAAAATTTACCTAAGATAAAAATTATGGGAGAGGCGAATTCGAGCATACCAGGGAAGAAAACCAAACGCTCACATGCTCTGTCTGCCACCACAGCTGCCACCACCGCCACTACCACCCTCAGACACTGGTCACTTTCAAGCCCCCAGAGAGATAGTAACAAACCCCAAGGGCCTCAAGAAACAGACTGCTTTGAGAGTCTCCTACTCCTTAAGGGCCCCGCACTGAAGTGTGGGCTCCCCTACACGAGGCCCTCAAGCATACAGGGTAAGACACTGTGCGGAGAGGGGTTCTCTGCGCTCCGTAAGGAAAGGAGAACCACTACACCCACTTCCCATTGCCCGGGGGGCAGTTCCATTTGTGGGGTTACCAGACGGCTAGTTCCTCTTCCCTGACAACTACTTTTTATCCTGTTAGCCATTTATTAGCATTTTCATCAGAGAGCTGAAATTTCAATGTTAGTCTGATGACTCCGAATTTGAAAAGACCAAAGGGACTCAGAGGTCATCTGTTGCAGGGACTGTCGGAAGAAGTGTCCCAGAATCCTGGAAACTTTGCAGACCCTCCAGAAGCAGCTGGGAGAAGGGGCGTGCTTATTACAAAGTCAGAGCTTCTCAGCTTTTAGCCACTGGAGACAGGGTTTTGTGTTGAGGGAAAGTCTAAACCCAACGCCCTGACCTGCCCTTGCAGCACCTGCCACAGAAGGGGTCAGAAACAAACGGCTCTGCAGCACGAGTCCACCTATGGGCTTCGCCTGCCTAGAGTCCGGCTCCCTGGTCGGTCCGTATAAATGGGAAGGCTGGTGTGTGTCTGTTCGACACCCAGACTAGCTGCTGTGCCGTGGCTTCTAGCAGCAACTTCCTACGTGAAGAGACCGCAGAATGTGACCCACCAGGGGAAAAGAACACCTTGCCAGGGCTAGATGGAACCAGGGGACGCCTGCAAGTACTGAAGATGAGAAGGGGCTTATCTGAGGTCTGGTTAATGACACAGCTAAGATGAGAAACCCAGGAGGTGAGCCGCCTACTCCACAAGCCCTTCTCCCCCCTCCTGCCCCAACCCCGTCTCCAGCACAGGCTCCAGGTTGGGTGCCCCAGCCCCAGCTGCTGCCTGTCTTGGGTATAAAGTTTTGGAAGGTGGGCACGGCTTCAATCAAAGCAACTCATGAACAAAAGGTGGAGGAACAACGTACTCTTGAAGTGTGGACTGATTAGTTATTGGAACTGGGGATGACACAGGCTTAGGAAGGACAGCACAAACCTGAAATGCTCACCACTGTCTGAAAGTTTGAAAGGTCAGGGCCCTTCCCTTAATACCTTGTGCAGGTCTGAGAGCTGCTGGTGTTTGATCAGAACTTCCTTATTGGGAAACTGCCTTCTGCAGAGCAGACAGGCCAGTTTATTCCAGTCAGTGAGTTTGTCTTCTTCATTCTCCTTCTTGGTTGTCGCCTCGTCCCGCTGCTGGGGCTGCGCTGGGCGGGGCTGTGGAGGAGGGGGTTGCTCCTCCTCCTCATCCTCTTCATAGTCACTGTCGCCTCCATATTCACCCAGGAGGCCGATCAGTGGGTTTACCACCTTGGGCTGCAAGGAGAAGGCCAAGGGTTAACACCAAACTCAGCCTTATTCTGGGGCCTGTTTTCTAGACATTCTGTTATGGGCATCTCATTTCTCCTTTTATTTATTTATTTATTTATTTAAAGATTTTATTTATTTATTTATCTTTAGAGGGGAAGGAGAGAGGGAGAGAAACATCAATGTATGGTTGCCTTTCGTGCATCCCCTGCTGGGAGTTGGCCTGCAGGGAACCGGCCTGCAACCCAGGCATGTGCCCTGACTGGGAATCGAACCGTGATCCTCTGGTTAGCAGGCCTGTGCTCAATCCACTGAGCTACACCAGCCAGGGCTCATTTCTCCTTTTAGTCTGAATAGTGAACTGGGTTCAATACAGGCCCACGGACCACAACGCTCATTTCCCAAATGAGAGCTTGATATTCCTCCTTGCTCACTGAGATGCGAGCCAATTTCCTTAGGAGTGACTGCAGCACAGAATGGTGAGGAGAAGAGAAAGGGGAGCTGAAGCAGAACACAGAAACAGAGTGGAAAGTTACAAGTTACAAAGAGGAAGAGAGAGCAACCATCTCCAAGCCACTGTAAACACGGAGAAAAGGAAAGAGAAATTTTATGAAGGCTGTAGTGACCCCTAGGGACCAGTGCAACTGGAGAGTAGCGCTCAGGCGGGCAGGTGGGGCTCCTCAGCAGGCGAAGGCGAAGGCGGGTCCGCACTGATGTGTTACAATGAATTGAATAATAATGCCGAGGGGGCAGAGAGTACTGATCAACAGCTTACAGAAAACGGTTAATTAATGGTGCACAGTCATTGTCCTATGATCAATGAAAAAAAAAGAAAGAACGATAGAAAGAAGATTACTGTTATACATCTATATTTAATGTGAATCATATGATTACATTGGGACTATTACTTTAGGTACCTAAAAAACGGGTACCAACAAGAATAAATTTGAAATGGATTGAATACTTATAGGTTAGATTCAAAACCATAAAAATCCTAGAAGAAAACAGGGACGGTAAAATCTAAGATATTTCTTATAGCAATATTTTTTCTGCCATATCTCCTTACACAAGGGAAACAAAAGAAAAAGTAAATAAATGGGACCACATCAAACTAGAAAGTATTTGCACAGCCAAGGAAACCACCCACAAAATGAAAAGACAAATGACTGAATGGGGGAACACATTTGCTGATACATCTAATAAGGGGTTAATATCCAACATTTGTAAGAACTTATAAAATGCAACACCCACAAAAATAAACAATCTAATTTAAAAACAGGCCTAGGACCTGAATATATACTTCTGCAAAGAGGACACAGGGATGACCAATAGACACATGAAAAGATGCTCCAGTCGTTCATCATCAGAGAGATGCAAATTAAAACCACAGTGAGATACCATTTCACACCTGTCAGAATGTCTGGCAACAATAAACCCACACACAACAAGTGCTGGCCAGGATGTGGAGAAAGGGGAGCCCTAGTGCCCTGTTGGTGGGAATGCAGCCTGGTGCAGCCACTATGGGAAATGGTATGAAGGGTCCTCAAAAAATTATAAATGGAACTGCCTTATGACCCAGAGATTCCACTTCTGGGAATTTATCTGAAGAAACTGAAACACTAACTCGAAAGAATAGATGCACCCCATGCTCACTGCCGCATTATTTACAACAGCCAAGCATCTACTCCGCATCTCCATTTTTATGGAGCTCCGAAGACAGGAAACATCAGGGCCAGAAAAAAATGGGTTCCCAAGAATCAACAAGACCAAGACTATATACATCTTTTTTTTTTAAAGATTTTATTTATTTATCATTAGAGAGGAAAGGAAGGAGAGAAGGAGAGAAACATCAATGCATGGTTGCCTCTCGTGAGTCCCCTGCTGGGAACCGGCCCGCAACCCAGGCGTGTGCCCTGACTGGGAATCGAACCTCGATCGTGTGGTTCGCAGGCCCGTGCTCAATCCACTGAGCTACACCAGCCAGGGCAAGACTATATACATCTTAAAAAGAACTAGGCATTCCCTGATCTGGTGGGAATGGAGCAGGGTGGAGGGAAAGAGGACAGAAAACCGGCTCTGACCCGCCAGTTTTACCCATTAGAAGACAATTTCGTCATGTGTACGTGTGTTTGTGAGGCAGAGAGAGCTAAGGACCAACACCGAAGTGAGGCATGGGCCTCTGAACCCCTCTCTGACCAGGGTCCCACTCGGCCCAGGCTGGGGGCAGTGGCTGGGCCTTACCGGTGGGGGACTCTCTTCCTTCTTCACAGTGGGAGGCAGGGGCTTCTTAAAGACATCCTCTAGGGGCACTGTGCCCTCACCAGCATTTTCCTGAAACTGATAAAAACCAAGACAATTCTCATACGGTACTCATAAAAGTGAGGTTAAGAGCTATTGCTATGATTTCAAAATCAGTATATATTGAACGATAACTACACATCAGGAAGACGATATGCTCATACACATTATCTTCAGCCTTTACTACAATCCTCCTATACGGGCATTGATATCCTCATCCTTGAAATGATTGAGAATATAATTAGAAAAAAAAAGTAGCAAAAGCAGACACCAAATACTAAGCAGCTGTCACTCTGAAGTCTAAATTTTCGGACACACCCATTCTCTCTCTCAAGGCAAACTGAGCAGTATTCAAAGAAAAAAAAAAGACAAGTTACAAATTGAACTGTAACATTCATCCCTTTTCATTAATGTGTCAGGATAAATGAAATACAATTCTTTGGAGAATAATTTGACTTTATGCCAGGAAATATAAAAATGATCATCAGCTTTAATCTTGAAATTTAATCCTAAGGAAACGGTTTAAAAGGAGAAATAAAATACTAATGCTATAAATCATGTCAGTGAGAGATTAGAAAGAAGAGACATGAAGTGCCTAAATGACGAAGAAAACAAGGGTGCAGGTTTACTGTGAATTTTTACCAGACAGGCATTAAAGTAACAATTTAGAAATATCACAGAAATGAGGGAAAACACTTAGGATCAAACACAGAGTGAACGAAGAACCCCGAACGGCGCCCCCTAGACTGGCCCGTCGACCTGTGCGAGCAGACTGCAGCACCGAGAGGGGAGGGGAGCCCGTGGGACTGCGTGCGGGCAGTCCGTTCTGCCACCGTGCTTCTGCGCGTGTGAGAGGGAGCCCCTCGGTGAGAGGCAAGGGGGCTGCCTGCTTTTCTGGCAATTTTCCGCCTCAAACGCAGACATCCTCTGCCGTGACCTCTTCACCTGCATTTGTAAATACACGCTGAGGAGAGAGCAGAGCCCAAGTTCTCACCCTTGTCACTCCTCGGTCTTTTTTCTCCTTGCCGTCTCTTTTAGATGCTTCCTTCTTGCTTGACTTTTGACTGCCCGATTTCTTCTCCTTGCTCTCTTCTTCCTCAGGGGACCCTGGCTCCTGGGGCACGTAGACTTCTTGCTGCAATACGGTTGGAAACAGTTAAGTCTACAGAATATCTCACTTTCCCAGGAGTCCAGGTCTAGGGAGCACAGTTCCTTTCTGGGGGAAAGAGCAGCTCTCTCACCCCCAAATCCAAGAGGAGACCACATCAAACAACCTAAAAATCCACTCAAGGGGCCAGGACACATCCGGACCACTCACTGTCCCTTTTTCCAAGGGCAGCGCTGTCCTTACCTGTCATGCCATAAGGCATTGGTTTTCCAGAGGCAACAGTTAATATAAAGGTCATCATCTTTAAAATCCACCTGAATAAATACAACTTAATAGAAGATCTGGACTTTTTAAAACACCACATTAGACAGGAGGAGCAGGTGGTCAAATCAGCTGCCTGGATTGGAGAAACACTCAGTTTCCGTAGGTTTCAAGTTTTCCAACTTTTCATGTAATGAGCAACCAGAGAATCCAGACGACAAATCTTCAAAGTAACAAATTGTAGGCACTCTTCTCAAAAGATTCACTGACAAAGTAAACAAAGACAAAAACTCACCTGGGTATTGGGGTCATAGTATGTTCCCGCCAAGGGGTCGTAATAGTAGCCCGTAGCAGAGTCGTATATGTAGCAGTCCGATGACGCTAGAGGGGACAAAAACAGAGGAAGCGTCAGTCCCTGCCCGTGGAGCCCTCACTGGGACTCGCCAAGAAGAGCCCAGGAACGGGGCTGGCCAGGCCGAACAGGAGCAAAACCCGTAGGTGGTACTCTCTGAAGGAGCGCCCCTCCT
This sequence comes from Sturnira hondurensis, assembly GCF_014824575.4. Lineage (NCBI taxonomy): Eukaryota > Metazoa > Chordata > Mammalia > Chiroptera > Phyllostomidae > Sturnira > Sturnira hondurensis. Next base: position 19,510,687 of record NW_028079127.1, read on the forward strand.
GCCAACTTCGCTATCACAAAAATTCCAATTAATGAGTAGTCAAGCCCCCAAAAACCCACAATAAAAATAAAACAAAGTCACTCACACTGTTGTCCTTGTCGATTTGACTCTGAAGACCAGTCTGAATTTCTGCCACCTCCCCTCCTATCTCGAAAATACTTTTTACCCTGTCACAGAAAGGCAAGTTAAAATAATGGGCCTTCTGACAGCTATCACCCCTAACAGACACCCACTGGAGAGAATTCACGATCACTTGTTCAGTCACCCGAGGACATGAACAGCACTCACTCTCCAACCACCAAAGCCTACCTGATAGTAGTGCATGTGGTCGGAATGGTCCCCAGAATCATTTCTGCAACAAACAAAACAACAGGACATGCGCCTGCTACCAAGAGTCACTTGAGAAGTGCCCAACCCCACGGATTGGCCAAGTAATTCTCTTTCCCCCATTTTGCAGGAAAAGCAACCACCGCCCCCAGCAAGCAGTCCTGCTTGCTGCAGAGTCCTGAACAGAGGGGCAGCGGGACTTCCACGGAACCATCCAATGGAGCAAAACTATCGGGCTGAGGGAGCAAGAGCCAGATCACTCCTATCCCTGCAACCCGGCCTCTCTGATGCAGCGTGTCCCAGTTACCACTCCTGGGCCAAGATGGGCGAAAGAGTACAGAGGAGTTAGACTTCCCAGGGCCACGGGGTGTGGACAAGGCCCTGACTATTAGGAAATCAGGACAGCATTTTCTTAGTATTCCAAGGGGCAAGGCTGCACCAGATTTTTCTGCCCATCCAAGAGCATAGCATCATTTGGGACCCAATGATACCAGGCAGTCAAGGAGGAAAGAACTACAGACCTACCAAGTACTACTATTTAAGGGAAAAATAAATAAATCTGGACTCAGAGCAAGGCAAACTTCAGAAAAAGAAAGCATACAGCAATCCGTGAAAGGAAGGCATCAAGTCTCACTGTCCCATCTCTCCAGCCAGGAACAGAAGTTTCCTCCCAAAATCCTGAGTGGAGGCAGCACAAGGACACCACCCCCGCCTTACCTTCGTTTCCCAGTGGCCAGGTTGACGGCTACCATCTTCCCATCGATGCTGAATGGTGGGTCTAGGTTCTGCAAGATCTTCACTACCCGAAGTGCTTCCTGGGGAACCAGACACGTGTGAACCCAAAGAGGGAAAAGGCCGTGCCTTCTGAGAGAGACCTGAATAAGCATTTCACCTTTCAGAAGAAAAAAATTACTAAACAACACATTTGGGTCACAGCTGTGAGAGGAAGGGCACACTGGCCAGAAAGGTTTCCTAATGAAGGGTTGGCCAGAGTGGGTGGGGAAGTCATCAGTTTCCCTTTTAATTGGAAACGATTTTATTTATTGTGATAAGCATCCCTTTTCTGTTCCTGAAGAGAGAACAGCATAATCAGCTTTTTGTTTCTGGTCAGTTTCTGAAACAAATTTAAGAAATTCAAGTCCTTTTCTTTTACGCTGCAACTGTCCTCACATCAGATTCAGTTTACAAAGTCCCTTGTGGTTTCTGAGCACGAAATCTAAGTACTAATGATTTCTATTTCTATCTTCATGTTACCTCCATAGAAAAGGGCCCCACAGCTAAAAATTCAAGCCACAAGAATCTTTGAAAGCAACACTCCGAGGAAAAAGAGAAAGTGTACTATTACCATCAAACATAAGACCATCTGGGGACTTCCGGCCAAGATGGAGGCGTAGGTGGAAACACTGTGCCCCCCTCCCACAACTAAATTTAAAGACAGCTAAATTTGAGAAACAAAGACGAAGCCAAAACAGTGAAAAGCGAACTGTATGGAAGTCTACAACAACAAACCACTCAGCCAGATGGGTAAGAGGGGCAGGGTCGGCGGTGGAGCGGGGTCGGGCTGGAAAGATCGTTGGGTCCGACTGACCCAGGAGCGGAGGTGGTTGGTGGATCCCAGGTGTGGGGTGGCGACGGGCGGACCCAGTGAGGGCACAGGACGGCTGGCTGACTGTGGTCACATATTCGCATGCAAATAAACCAAGTGAAGGAACAAACAGTGAGACAGACCGCTCAGGCTAGGGCCCCAGCAATGGGAATTAGAGCCTGAAAGCACCAACTGGAAAGACTTTCTCAGGCCCACAGAGAGTTCATTGGAGAGACTCACAGGGTCCTGGAGAATACAGGGGCCTACACACCCGGGAACCAGCACCAGAGGGGCCCAATTTGCTCGTGGGAAGCCGCAGAGGGGACAGAAATCTGAGAGAGAGCAGAGTGGAGCAAAGTGCCATTTTTCCCCTCTGATCCCGCCCCCACATACAGTGTCACAACCCAGCAACTGGGTCGCCTGGCCCTGGTGAACACCTAAGGCTCCGCCCCTCAAACATAACAGATGCGAACAGACCAAACATTATGACTCAAGAACAGCTCAAAGCCCCAGAGCCTATAATTCTAAGTGACCAAGAAATAGCCAACCTATCAGATGCACAGTTCAAAACACTGGTGATCAGGATGCTCACAGAACTGGTTGATTTTAGACACAAATTAGAGGAACATATGAAGGCTAAACTGATTGAAATGAAGGGAAATGCACAGGAAACCAATAGTGATAGAAAGGAAACTGGGACTCAAATCAAGGGAGTGGACCAGAAGGAAGAAAGAAACAACCAAACAGAAAAGAAGGGAGAAACAAGAATTCAACAAAATGAGGAGAGGCTTAGGAACCTCCAGGACATTTTTAAACGTTCCAACGTCTGAATTATAGGGGTACCAGAAGGGGAAGAGGAACAGCCATGAGTAGAAAACTTATTTGAACAAATAATAAAGGAGAACTTCCCCAGTCTGGCAAAGGAAATAAACTTCCAGGAAATCCAGGAAGCTCAGAGAGTCCCAAAGAAGTTGGACCCAAGAAGGAACATACCAAGGCACATTATAATTACATTAGCCAAGATTAAAATGAAGGAGAGAATCCTAGAAGCAGTAAGAGATAAGGGGATAGTCACCTACAAAGGAGTGCCCATCAGACTGTCAGCTGATTTCTCTCTTTTTTTAAAAGATTTTATTTATTTATTTATCTTTACAGAGGAAGGAGAGAGAAACATCAATGTATGGTTGCCTTTCATGTGTCCCCTGCTGGGAGTTGGCCTGCAGGGAACCAACCTGCAACCCAGGCATGTGCCTTGACTGGGAATCGAAACGCGATCCTCTGGTTCGCAGGCCCGAGCTCAATCTACTGAGCTACACCAGCCAGGGCTGATTTCTCAAAAGAGACCTTACAGGCAAGAAGGGGCTGAAATCCAAAGACCTACATCCAAGATTGCTCTATCCAGCAAAGTTTTCATTTAGAATGGAAGGGCAGATAAAGTGCTTCTCAGATAAGGTCAAATTCAAGGAGTTCATCATCACCAAGCCCTTATTATATGAAATGTTCAAGGGACTTAGCTAAGAAGAAGATAAAAAATATGAATAGTGAAAGGACAGCAAACTCATAGTTATTAACAAACACACCTAAAACAAAAGCAAACTAAGAGGGCAGCTAGATCGGGAGCAGAAACATAGAAATGGAGATCACATGGAGGGTTAGCAACAGGGGAGTGGGAGGAGGAGAAGGGGGGAGAAGGTACAGAGAGTAAGTAGCATAGGCAGTGGGTAGAAAATAGACAGGGGGGAGGGCAGGAATACTATGGGAAATACAGAATCTAAAGAACTTGTGACACATGGACATGAACAAAAGGGAGGGAATGGTGGGGGAGGGGTGTGCAGGGTGGAGGGGAGTGAAGTGGGGGAATGGGACAATTGTAATGGCATAATCAATAAAATATATTTTTTAAAAAAGATACTGGAGCTTGAAGAGGTTAAGTAAACTGTCCAAGGTCCATAGCTAATAGGTCAAATTTGGGTTCAAACCCAGGGCTTTTTTTTTTTTTTTTTTTTAACCTTAATGACAAGGCTTACACACTCAAGTCAACAAGTTAACTAAGGAACCTAGCACCCTGACACCAAGCAAGCCTCCTGGGTGTTGAGAAGAGAAAACTGAAACCAAACCTGCTCTTATAACAAGTATTTTCCAAGTACCTACCATGTGCCGTGCATTGTTTGGGGTGAATGAGATGGACGTGGTTCCCACCTTCAGACTTTACACTCTAGAAATGAGTTGGGTGGGACTTCCACCAAGATGGAGGCGTAGGTGGAAACGCTGTGCCTTCTCCCACAGCCAAGTTTGAATACAACAAAGGTTTGGAGAACAAAGACACACCCAAAGACCAGAAAACTGAATTATACGGAAGTCCCGACAACGAGGAACCGTTCAATGGGGACGGTAAGAGGGACGGAGCCAGCAGCGGAGCTGGGTCGGGCAGGACAGACCCCCGACCTAGGTGCGCAGAAAGCCCGGAACCAGTCGGGGTGCGGGGCAGACTGACTGCGGTCACACATTCTCGCACAGTGAGATGGACCACGGAGGCCCCAGGGGGCGAGGGCTGACGGCGGTGGCACACTCGCGTGCAGTGGAATGAAACGTGTGGGACCGGTGATGGTGGCTGGGGCGCTGGTGGGGGCCGCAGCGGCAGGCGGCAGATGGGACGCCATAGTTCCTCTCTGACCCCGCCCCCACATACAACATCACAACCCAGCGACTTAGTTGCCCTGCTCTAGTGAACACCTTAGGGCTCAGATCCTGCTATGGAACAGGCACGAACAGCCCAAAAGATGGCGCAAGAAGAACTCAAAGTCCCAGAGCCGATAACTCTCAGCGACCAAGAAATTGCCAGCCTCTCAGAAGCACAATTCAAGACACTATTTATCAGGATGCTCACAGAACTGGTTGATTATAGTCACAAATTAGAGGAACATATGAAGGCTAAACTAATTGAAATGAAGGGAGATGTCCAGGAAACCAATAGCGATGGAAAGGAAACTGGGACTCAAATCAATGGAATGGACCAAAAGGAAGAACAAAACATCCCACCAGAAAGGAATGAAGAAATGAGAATTCAAAAAAATGAGGAGAGGCTTAGGAACCTCCAGGACATCTTTAAACGTTCCAACATCTGGATTATAGGGGTACCAGAAGGGGGAAAGAAACAGCCACGAGTGGAAAACGTACTTGAACAAATAATAAAGGAGAACTTCCCCAGTCTGGCAAAGGAAATAGACTTCCAGGAAATCCAAGAAGCTCAGAGAGTCCCAAAGAAGTTGGACCCAAGAAGGAACACACCAAGGCACATCATAATTACATTAGCCAAGACTAAAATGAAGGAGAGAATCCTAGAAGCAGCAAGAGATAAGGGGACAGTCACCTACAAAGGAGTACCCATCAGACTGTCAGCGGATTTCTCAAAAGAGACCTTACAGGCAAGAAGGGGCTGGAAAGAAGTATTCCAAGTCATGAAATCCAAAGACCTACAGCCAAGATTGCTTTATCCAGCAAAACTTTCATTTAGAATGGAAGGACAGATAAAGTGCTTCTCAGATAAGGTCAAGTTCAAGGAGTTCATCATCACCAAGCCCTTATTATATGAAATGCTAAAGGGACTTATCTAAGAAAAAGAAGCTAAAAATATGAACAGTGAAAGGACAGCAAACTCACAGTTATTAACAACCACACCTAAAACAAAAGCAAACCAAGAAGACAGCTAGATCAGGAATGAAACCATAGAAATGAAGAACACATGGAGGGTTAGAAACAGGGGGGTGGGAGGAGGAGAAGGGGGGAAAAGGTACAGAAAATAGCATAGACAGTAGGTAGAAAATAGATAGGGGGGAGGTCGAGAATAGTGGAGGAAATATAGAATCTAAAGAACTTGAGACACGTGGTTATAAACGAAGGGTGGGAGAATGGTGGGGGAGGGAGTGTGCGGGTGGAGGGGAATGAAGGGGGGGAATAGAACAACTGTAATGGTATAGTCAATAAAATATATTAAAAAATAAAATTAAATTAAAAAAAAAAGAAATGAGTTGGGATACTGAGCCATTGTGACTCAGAAGAACCAAGGCGGTGGCAGTGAGAACATAACATAGGAGAAGGGACTCTGGCTCCCAAGCAGGCTCCCAGGATGATGGGGAGGGGTGAAAGGAAATCATATCATTGCGACAAACAGAAGAAATGTAACATGAGAACTTGGGCTGATTTAACAAGCACCGATAGAGGACCAACTAAGGGCAAGGCACCACGCTGGGCCCTTCTTTTTAGAAGGTATTCTAGTATTTCATGCGCCTCCTGTTTCCTACATACAGGCATCTCCTAAGAAAAAGCTGTATTCCCATGGGAAGATCACAGGTACATATTAAAGATCTCACTGACTGTTCTAAAAGTGGCATGAAGATGAGAGTCTCTTCCACGTGGGGAGCCTGCGTGGAACTGACGGCACAGGGGCGGGGGCTCCAGACCAGACTGCATGCAGGCAGTGACCACAGAATCAGGGCATTCAGACCGTGTCTCCCTCTGATGCATCTAACCGTGGAAACTCAATCAGGTCCAGAAATGAATCAATTTCTTTTGCCTGTGTCCTTAAAATTGATGAATAGAGCCTTTGCTTAGAGCTACTGAAGCTGCTATTCATCTCAGTTAGTTGCTAAATAAAACGTTGTTCTTGGATGTAAAAAACAAAACAAAACAAAACCATAAGACCATCTGTAGTCAGCAAAACAAGTTTGAGAACCAGAAAATTCACTAAACTCTTGACAGGGTCGCACTCAGATTCTTCACGAGCGACTAAGCTCTATTTTTAACTGGAAACTGTAAAGGCCACAGACAGGAGTGGATCTGGAAAGCCACTCAGAATTCTAAGTTTAAGGGCAGTTGCTTCATCCGAACGAACACTAAAGGAGAGGAGAAAACAAGAGGGGTGGTGACACCAGGCGGCACACAAGGACTCCACAAATAAGGAAGTGTCCGGCAGACCTTCTCGAGGTTCCCACAGCCAGCTGTCCCCAGACCACTGCAAGGAGGGGGAAACGCACCGCATGGGAGTCGAGGTCAATGAAGCCGTAGGTGTGGCCCATGGGGCCGGTCCTGTTCTTGATGATCCGGACGTTGGCAGTGGTCAGGTGGACGTAGGGCTCCAGCACTTCCACGATCACCTCGGGCGGCGTGGACCGATAGATGCGTTTGAGCATGATTGCTGCACAAACCACGCACGGATGGTAGAGAAGCAAGGGAAGAGAAAGGTTCGTTTCTGAAGTCCTCAGAGCCTGACTATCCTTTTTCCTTTTCTTTTTTTACATTAATTTAATTAATTCTTTATTTTTACTGTAGATGACTGCAGTTGCTACTTGGTCTAGCGAGGCTGCTTCTGTAACAAAATGTTAGCCAAATACCTACTTCATACTTTTGTTCACCAAGACTCAGAATCTAAAATTAAGCCTTGCTGCCTTTGCTATTTGCTATTCTAACCAGAACTTGCTATTTGGAGGGGGAGGATTCCTCCAATCAGCGCAGCGAGGCCCGCAGAGAAAAGCTGTGTGAGGGCGTGGGGTGCGGCAGACCCGGGCCACCACGCGGCTGCCTGGCTCCAACCACAGCGGTCACAGTCTGCCGCATGCCCCGACCGGCCACTTACTTTTGCTCTCCCCGTCCTGGCGCGTCTCCCCAGACCATGGCTCCTTCTCTCGGTCTCTTCGGAAGCTGAGCCCTTCCCTTCGAGGAGGCAGATACCTTTCTGCTTCTCTCTTTTGATGTCCTAAGCGCGGTTCTTGTCCTTCTTCCCGCTTCTTGGGTTCAGGTTCCTTATCAGAGGACTTTGGAGGTTGGTTGGGTGGTTTTTCTGATGGTGCTGGTATGGGTGTTTTCTGAGGCTGGGGGTAACTTACTAAATCTTGCTTGGACTCTGCCACTAGAGAAACAGAAAATCACCAGCAGCTTTTGTTTTTTAATGTAAAACATTTTAAATTTATTTATTTTTAGAGATGGGGAAGGGAAGGAGAAAGAGAAGGAGAGAAACATTAATGTGTGGCTGCTTCCCGTGCACCCCCGTAGGGGACCTGGCTCACAACTCAGACAATGTACTGCAACTGGGAACCAAACCGGCAACCCTTTGGCTCGCAAGCCTGCACTCAGTCAGGGCCCACTAGCAGGTTTTAGCCAAAAAACTACCTCTGCAATCCTCCTTATCTGACACCAAATACCGACACTGGAATGCTTTTAATAGTCTCAGAAATACGTACAAAAAAAGGTCCTGACAAACTATAAGCAAAACTAATGAGACCACACAAAGTTCACAAAAGAAACTATCCAGCCCTGGCTGGTGTGGCTCAGTGGATTGAGCGCGGGCTTCGTTTCTGAAGTCCTCAGAGCCTGACTATCCTTTTGAAGGAACCGTGAACCAAAGGATCACAGTTCAATTCCCAGGTAGGGCACATGCCTGGGTTGTGGGCCAGTTACCAGCAGGGGACTCATGAGAGGCAACCATACGTTGATATTTCTCTCCCTCTCTCCTTCCCTCCCCCCCTCTAAAGAGAAATAAATAAAATCTTTTAAAAAAAACTATCCAAGTATTTAAAAAATTTAATATTATGAGTAGTCTATCACTCCCCAAACACTTAAATAGAAGAAATCCTTCATGGACACAGACAACAGTGTGGTGATTGCGAGGAAAGGGGGGGAAGGAGGTGGAAGAGGGGATGGGGGGGATAAATGATAATGGAAAACATACAATATAAAAAATAAAAATTTAAAGTATAAGAAATCCTTCATGAGAACCTGGACCTTATGATTATAACCACTCATAAGAACAGATCTGGAGACAAAATCAGCAAAAACATGACCCTTGCTAGAAGTCTGGTGTAAAGATACACCCAAAACATGTCTAGGTGTCTTGCTTCTTCCAGGGTTATGACGCAAGGGCAGCTGTCTCACACTCTGCAAGACCACAGGCCCCTCTCCTGTGGTGGCGCTAAGAACAGACCCACTTGCACACGGCTCGTTTATACACAAATACTTACAATGGGCAAATGTCCTTCAAGATATAAATGATTCATCGCAAACCTCTTTTTATAGGAGAATAATCTATCCAGTTAATTAGGGGCATATTTTTGCAATTAATTCATCCTCAGAGGGTTCACCGGAAGCCATGTGGCTCAAAAGGAGACACTCTACGGCAGGAGTGACACAGAGACCAGTAACACTGACCAGCAACTGGTGAGTACCCGCCTTCTGTTTGCAGGTTAGAGCTGTCTCAGCCATCCCGGTGGCATGGCCCAGGGGTTTTTATACACCATCTATTCATTTGTAAGAAGAGACTGAGAAAGAAGTCCTTCTTGAGAGAAAAAAATATAATTCTGCCTAATCTGAAGTCATACAATAAGCTAAAAAGCTCAGTAATTTACTTGCCTTCCCACGTGTTGGTTTGGTCTCTAGAGCATGCCCTTCCCACAGAGGCTCACAATACTTGCCTCACAGCCTCCCGCAGAGAAAAGATTCTACACCACAGGCCAAAGCTCCACTAAGAAACTCTTCACAGGCGCCCTACATTCCAACTGTGGAGCAGTTAGGCTGCTCAGAGGCTACCTGGGTCTTGCACAGAACTGTCTTTTATGGTTGTGCGTAGTCCCATCCCCACCCCCGCCCCGGTGGGACTCTGTGACCCCAAGTCCTTCACTCACAGTCCACGTGAGGTTAGACATCACAGTGCACCTTTGAGACATTGACAGATCAACTTGTATTCACTGAAGGCCAAGGAAAGCAGGGAATGCGTTTTGCTCAGCGCACAAAATAAAAATCGCCACCTCTACCACCACTTACCTTCTCGCGGGCACTTGCAGAATGAGCACGAAGACCGGTGTCCCCCAGTACTGGCCTTACACTGCAAGAAGAGGAGGAAGAATTCAGTTGGGCTGAAAATATTTTTAGAAACCTTATGTGTACCCTGCACAGTAACACCTGCCAAAAATGAAAGAAATGGGCCAGATCCCACATCGCCCTAAAGCCTAAGACAGAGCTGGCAGACGGAACTGGCAAGCTGCCGTTTGAGAGCTGCCTTCTGACAGGGAGTCTGGACTTTGGGGCAGCCCCAAATGTCCCTGCCCTGGGCAAGGATTTCCATAGGAAATAAGCTTAAGGAAGAAAACTGGACTGTTAAGATGTATTGGTCATGCTTTTGGCAGCTACTCTGAGGATGTTAAAGGGAAAAAAATGTTCACTAGCCTGGAACAAAGGAAGAAACACATTGCAATGTGAATGTAATTCTTCTTGTCTAAACCTCTGGGCAAGCACGATGCCCAAACTCAAAGCCCCTGAAGTTTTGCCACTGAGCGTCCAAGTGCCATGACGGCAGGGAGTTGACTGGCAGGAAACCAAAGAGCAGGACCCGCGAGGAGGGTGCCAATTGAGTAGGGTTTTGCAGGGTGAGCAAGGGTCCACCAGACGGAGGAGAGGAGACAACATTAATCGCGGCGATTCACGATTAAACAGCACACGCCCCGTTCTGGGCCTACGTGTCATCACTTATTGATGCAGATGGCTATCATCTCTCCATCCTGTAGATTATGAAAATGAGGCCTGTAGAGGTTAAGTCAGTTAAGGGAGATCATTACAGGTGACCATTCCATCGTTCCCTTCTCTGTAACGGGCGCGCACACACCCCCTGCCCATCATCAAGTGACTGTGCCGCCTCCCTACCGGGTGAGTGCACTTCCCTTCTCCACCTTGGCCATGTGTCTTTCTTCACTGGCCACTGGAGTGTGAGTGAATGTGACCTACATGGTCTGAGGCTTCAAGAGCCACTGCTTTTGGGAATGAGCCTCCTGTACTTCCCCTTAGACAGCGCACCAGTCCCATACCAGGATGCTCGTCCTCCTGGGTCCCAGAACAAAGGCCACGGAGCAGAACTGTTAGCAATGACTCACAGCCCCCGGCAGGTACTGTGAGTGGAGGATATGTTTGCATTTAAGTCACTAGGGTTTGGGGATATTTGTTATCAAAGCAGAGCTGTCAGTGGTGGAGCCAGGATCCAAACCTCAATAGGTACAATTTAAATACCACAAAATTCTCCCATCTGAGTGTCTGACTCAATGATTTCTAGTATGTGTATAGTGCAGCCATCACCACAAGCTAACTTTAGTTAAGAGTTTTATCATCCCAAACCAGGCCAGGCAGAGGCAGTTCCCACTCTCACCGCACTCCCATGCAACTGCGACATATGATCTTTTGTGTCTGGCAGAGCTTTTTCTGGGTTCCTCTACGCTGCAGTGCACACCAGCACTGCATTTCTTTCTATCGCCAAGCTGTATCCCACCGCGTGGCTACACCCCCTTCTGCTTGCCCACCCACCTACCCATCAGCCTCGCACATCCGGGCTGCTTCCACTTGCTGGCTGTGGAGAATGCTGCCACTGCAAGTGTGTTTGGAAAGCCAGCGCGTTCCACGTCAGGCCCGAGGTCACATGCACAGGTTTGGCACTTCGACACTTGGCCCCCCAAAACACAAAAATTAAAAAGTAGCCAGAGACAGCTAAGCAAGTGGCCTGTCATTTTAAGGGGACAATGTAACCAAGCCATTCTGTTCTTTCAAGCAACAGCCTTGGCAACAGCGGTGTAATTCTGACATCAGATATCAACCTGTCTTTCTCTCTTCCTTTCCCTCTCTCTAAATATAAATGAATAAAACCTTAAAAAAAAGTTAAATGTTTTCCTAAATTGACATTTTAAGGTAATATATCCATGAAATATGGGTGCATCGGTTAATGACAACCAAGCTATCCAAACTGTACCTTATTGAGATGAATAAATGTCAAGCTAAAGTTTTTACTGACTTTTATTAAGTTCTAAACATGGTTCAGAACTTTATTGAATTTTTCATAATTATTTTTGAAACTAAGTAGCAGCAATGAAAAATGACAAATTATATTTTCCTGCTCAACTGCAATCAAAATGGACTTCTAGTAAGAACAAAGCCTAGCCCTGGCTGGTGCGGCTCAGTGGAAGAACCAAAGGATCGCCCATCCAATTCCCAGTCTGGGGCACAACCCTGGGTCAGATTCCCCAGTAGGGGGTGCTTGAGGTGTTTCTCTCCCTCTTTCTCCCTCCCTTCCACTCTCTCTGATAAATAAATGAATAAATAAAATCTAACAACAACAACAAAAAGAGTATAGCCTAAAATCTTTTAACACACTATTCCACAGGAATATGGAGTTGAACAGGTAAAATGCCATGGGACATGAAGTTCTATATCCTAGAAACTCCTGAGTGTCCCAAAACGTACACCTCACACAGCACCAGCCTCTCCAAAAGCACCTTTGCAAACAATAGCTCCCCTGGGTCACTCCCAGGAAGGGCAGCTGGGGAGAGGTTAAAAGTCAAGTGACTAGGAGCCCCCAAAAGTGTTTCTAACTGCAGGCCCAGAGCCCGCTATGGCCACAGGTGGCAGCTGGCGAACAGGAACTCCAGGTGACCTTGCCCTGACCTCTAGTTCATCTGAAAGGACCAAAGAAGAGCCTTGGCCCTGGCAAAGCCCTCTGCCAGGCAGCATTCCCGGAGACAAGGAGAAGCTGCGATGTCAGATCCTCACTTTGGAGGAAAAGAACTCCTGGCACTCACCCGTTTGCAGTACCAAAAATCCAGACTTGGTACATACTCGAGGGTGACCTCTTTGTCACGGATCATCAGAGTTCCCTGTGAAGACAAAGACAGAAGACATCAACATTGACCCTCAGAGGAACAGAGAGACGGGAAGGCACAGACAGCCTTTCCAGTCCCAGAGCTGAAACATTTTACAAAGGGTGAGCTTATTCATCGACACAAGTCAGTGGCTGTTTTAAGCCATGGACTTGGGGTGGTGTGGCAGAGCCAGTGTAAGCTTAGGGAAAGTGAGTGGGAGAAGGTGGCATCAGTCTTTGGCCTTGACTCCTGCAGGCGGGGCACTGTCTCTGGGCAGGGGAGGCCCAGTCCACTCCTCCAGAGCTCAGGCAGTGTGCTCTCAAGACGAGTCCCCTGCAAGTCCCCTGCCTGGCTCAGGAGCCAGCACACCCCCAGAAGCAGACCCTTCCTTCTGCAGCACAGAGGCCCAGTGGCCCTCGCAATGGTCTTCTCTTGCAGGGCTAAGTCGGACTCCTGGGAGAGGGGTGCGGCTGGTAACTTTGGTGCCTGGGAACTCGCTTTGGAACACTGGCTGTGTGGCTAAAGCACCAGGAGAAAGAGGTACGACATGGAAGTCGCAAAGAAAGGAGCATGTTGAAAGCCTCTCAGCAGGTCACATCCTTATATCAGGAAACTGAATGGCTGGTGGCAGTGGCAGTGGCCGCAGCATCACCCTGGCTTGGAGCCTACAGAGCAGGCCGCCATGAGATCTGAGAACCAACCACTGGAAAACGAGCAGTCTGGGGAAGCCTGGCACGGGAACGGGGGAGAGGGGCTCGGCAAGCTGGCACCCACGGGCTCCTTTGCTGTGCACTTTGGACAAGTCATGAAATCTACTTTGCATCAAGAAAAAGTAAGTTTTGTCCAATAAACACTAACCTGCAGATATGTGTTAAAGCTGAGGAAAAAACGCCTTTGCCTCCCGCCCCATACGTGTGAGCGCACTAACTGAAAATGCGACTGGAACTAGCCCCTGCGCTGCTCAGTGGCTGCCCGCTAGGGTCCTCTGTGTCTCCTCAGACTGGGCTCTGAGTTCTACAAGGCTTTCCTTTGCAATTGGACCTCAGTGTCTTGCTTGAATCCATACATCTGCCAAATAACGCTTTACCTCTCTGCTTTTCACACCAAAAGAGGCAAGAAAAATACACAGGATAAAATTATTGTCTTGTCAAAACCAAAGGAAAACAGCTTGCCTACCTGAGTCCTAGACTCTGGTCTCTGAGAAACTGTTGACTCCAGCTGAGCCTCAAGCTGGAGGACGATGAAAATAAATATTTGCTAACATTTATTATGTGCTTACTTAGAGCCAGAATTTGTTAAGTACACGAGTATTGTTGTATTTAATCCCCTAAATGATGCCAGGAAGTAACATTATCTCCACTTTACAGATGAGGAAACGTGCCAGAGAGGCAAGATCACCCAGCTGGTGAAAAGCAGAGCCAGGTGCCCATCTGGGGCCATAGAGAAGGGACCCCCACCCCATTCACCAACTCCTGCTCGGTACCGGCGGGGAGCCGACCAAGAAAGAGAACAGCTCTGTAGGCAGGCAGGGTCAGAGGGGATGGCACTCTGACAAGTTTTACCCTCAAAACTGTATCTTTCCACTCAGAGGCTGTATATCAAGTGATTTAAAAACACGGACTCTGGCCCTGGCTGGGTGGGTCAGTGGGTTGGAACGCTGTCCCACACACCTAAAAGGTTGCTGGTCCCAGTCAGGGCACATACTAGGCTGCAGGTTCAACCCCAGCCGGGACGAATATAGGAGGCAACTGATTGATGTTTCTCTCCTTCTCTTTGTCTCTCTAAAAATCAATGACCATATCCTAAGGGAAGGCTTAAAAAAGTGAACTCTGGGTCTCTTTCCATAAATTTAAACCCTGCCTCCTCTCCAACCTTCAGCAAGGTCCTTAACCTCTCTGCACTGCAGTTTCCTCGTCTGGAAAGGAGGGATGACAGTACCCACTTCCTAAGGTGGTTATGATGATTGAGAGTTTACCGGGGACTCGGTGAAGGCTCAGTGAATGCACTGCGACCCGCTGTGCTAGGCAAGGCCCAGCACCCGTGGACGAGACCAGGCAGGGTCAGACAGCCACCCACTGCTTGTCGGTGGCACAATCTCACCACTCCTCACATCCTACTGAAAGATGACACTTTCATAGGGGATGGTCACTGCCTGTCAGAACCTGCATCTTTAGGATAGCACGTGGTGTCAGGTGTCCACTGCTGGGCCAAATCTTAGCATCCAGGCCACATCTTCCTGGACTTTTATTCTCGGTACCAAGTGTAGTACCCGGTACAGAAAAGGGATTTAATAAGTGCTTGTGAATGAAAGGCCGAATGCATCCAACCATCACTGGAAGACTGACATGCGCAGTGCACAGTGGCTCTGGAGGGAGTGCTGCCATCACAGGCTCGTCGTCCCCCGGCCCACAGAGTGTGTGGGCTGCCATTCCAACCGTGAGTGCTGTGTCGGAACACAGCACTCCTGTGCTGCAGCCCATTGCAAATTCTGATTTTGCCACTTGGAGGCGTCAGTAGATTCAGAAGTTTGTAAGGCAAGGAGCACTTTATCCTTCTCAGGCAATGAATATGCAGTCCAGGTGCTGGGGGCCCTTCTGTGGAAGGCAGGGAAACCCCTCCACCAGAAGTGCTCATCGGCATACCAACTTTGACCAAGGCGATGATTTCTTCCTTTCTTTTTCTTTTTTAACCTCATGTCCCCCCATTCACAACACAGACCAGGCAGAAGCCAGGGCCGAGGTGTGTACGGGTGAGTTTACTCTGCCTCCTCTTTCTGTGCAGGCTGTGCGAGAATACAGCCCATGGTAAGCGCCAGGAGGCCAAGGCAATGCTTTCTTATTCCTCAGAGTCCCCTACAACCAAGGCAGCCCTTTCTTTTCAGCCTGCACATGGCTAGACACAAGGCTGCCAGAGCGACCACAGCAGGCGAAGGCCTGACACACACTAACCCTCCCAGGCCTGCGATGCCCCGTCTTCGGACTTCGCGGGGCACAGATCTGCCAGCGTCTCCTAGGGCAGCCACTTGTGGGCTGTCGGGTTAATAAATGAGGAGGACGATTTCATCACTTTTTGGTTGTCCGCTTGTCATATATCTGCCATCTTCACACATTAGACTTTTTATTCATCCTTTGACTTATTGAGCCATGCATTAAGCTACTAAAGCAAAGGTACCTGTAAAGACCATTGAGTCTGATGAACCAGGTGGGGCTCCTGAAGAGGTACCATATATTTCAAAGTAAATCCAAAGATACCTACCTCCTTTGTCAGGAGTGTAAGATTAGGTTTAAATTAGATTAAAACCTGCTAAAATCCTCCCAAGCCCCAAACCCTCACCTGACAAGTCACATGCAGGTGGTGTTCCTAAGCACATCTCAAGGGTCCCAATGTGAAGCTGCAACATCTAGAGATAATGTCCTCCTGAAAGCAAATCAAGGCCTTCCTCTCCACCTCAGGGACCCCCGAGAGGAGCACACCTGGGTGAGAGGGCTGCTGAGTCCAACCAACCCCACATTTCCATTTCCCTTTTCAGCTGCTGCTCTTGGATATTTCATAAACCCATTCTGTGACTGTCAACCTTGAGAAGCGTTTGAGTCAGCAAACTGAGACTGTACCTTATGCTCAAGCTGGCTCATAACCAAGCCCACGGATTCTTAAGGTACTGGGGGGTGGGGACCAGAGAAAATGGACACAACACTTCTGGCCTGGAGCTTTGCACCTTTGTTAAATATTTCCAACACGAGCACAGTCACAGTTAAACTCTGTACTGAGAATATAGCTGCTGTGCGACACAGGGGGTGGGGGACAGAGGGGGAGGGGAGGGGAGAGAGCGCATGCGCAAGCACGCGCACGCATCAAGACGGGAAAGTATGTGAGCCTTGTGAATACAACTCACACTGAAAAATCAGCAATCCCTCCTCGTAGGTTTGTGCTTCTTCCAAACACAGGATGGGAGAATCAGGTTACTGGTGGTTGAGAACTGGTACTGTTTATCAAAGATAGTAATCTTTATTCACAAAGCAATTACAGTTTACAAAGGCATTTTCCACAAATGTCTTCTCACTCAATGCTCACAAGGAGGATGTATATAAAACCCACTTCCGCATGGACAGTACAGCTGAAGACACCCAGCACAACCTGCCGAAGACCACAGAGCTCGTCAGCGGCACACAGAGGGCTGCCAGTCAGGTTTTCTTTTCACCACATTGCTTTTCTGTTTTGCTTTGTTTTTAAACTTCCAGGGAGCCAGCCAACTCATGATACTTGCCACACCAAAGAGGTGGCTTCTGATAAATGCACAACATAAAATCTAAAGAAGTTCACAAGCAGTGGACCCATAGGGAGTTTTTAGAGAGTACCATAAAAGAGACCTAGCTTTTTGCCCTGACCGGTGTGGCTCAGTTGGTTGGGCATTGACCCACAAAGCAAAAGGTCACAGATCAGGGCACATGCCTAGGTTGCAGGTTGGGTCCAGTCAGGGTACGTATGGGAGGCAACCAATCGATGTTTCTCTCTCACATCAGTATTTCTCTCCCTCTCTTTCTCCCTTCCTTCTCCTCTCTCTAAAAGTAAATATATAAAATCTAAAAAAAAAAAGACTTTGCTTCTTGATAGCTTTGTCAGCCCCTAAACTGGCCTGCTCAAGGCGGTCTTTATGTTCTTAAAGCACCTACAATTACTTCAGGTGCTGTGCCGCCGCTAATAAGTAGCTGCTACCAAGAGTTTCAACAATTGTGACAGAAAAAAATAAAGAGGAACAAATCAGCAGACTTAAAACAGATGTGTTGTTCCTCTTAGGATAAAAGAGTGGTTTTAATAGCAAACTTTCGCGACGCAACCAGGCTCATTCTTTCCAGGGCAAGGACATGCGACATTTCAAACATTTTGTAAAACTCAGTATTCCCAAAGGCCAAATCCAAAATGAGCCAGAAAGAGGAAAGGAGGAGAAAGAGGAAGGGGGGACGTAGAGGCCAGAAACCCTGAGGGAAGCACACGGGCGCTCCCGGACAACTCTGTAGCCCTGTCCACGGACCCCGCACCCTCCGCTCAGCCTAGACCTCCACCCAACAGGATCTGAGCTGTCCTCTCAGCAGCCAGGACATGAGGTCCTAATGGGATCTCTGATGGAAACAGAACTCCACTTCAGGGTCCAACCTAAGGTGGACGGGCAAGAAGATACTGCCTTCTTGGGCTGCTACTTACCTTGAGATATCTTTTCTTGTCCAGATGGAAAATAGAGCAAGAACATTTTCTAAAATCCTCCTTAGCATTTTTCACTGACCAGTTTATCTGTATCCTAAGAGGATCTGTATCCTAACTGGCATCTTGCTAAAACCTTACTTGTGCTCTCTTGAAGCAATATGGCTGGTCTGGCCCTGGCTGGTGTGGCTCAGTGGATTGAGGGCTGGCCTGCGAACCAAAGGGTCACCGGTTCAATTCCCAGTCAGGGCACATGCCTGGCTTGTGAGCCAAGTCCCCAGTTGGGGATATGCAAGAGGCAGCTGATTCATGTTTATCTATCTTCCCCTCACTCTAAGAAATAAATAAAATCTTAAAAGAAAAACACAGCTGGCCTGTGTTTCATGGAGCTCCACCCAGCAGGCCGAGAGCTCACCGAAGTCAGAGTCTCAAACTGAACTCTCCTCCAGGAACACAATACACTCTAGACCAGGCTCTGACACACAGCGACCTGATTATTCGGAAGGCATCTGCTGCTGAGAGTCTATTCCACCCACTCCACCACCACCCCCTGCCAGGCCTCTGTGTATTTAAAGTAAGATGCCAATTCTTTCAGCAAAGGCCTCTTATCATAATCACAGAATATCAGTGATCTGTAGGGTTGGAGTTAACTTCATTGGCTGAGGCACAGACTTTGGGAAACAGATGACTTGGGGATCCACAGGATCCTCCCGTGGATCTAAGAGGCACTTGAGTCAAAATCAAAGAGGCTGGGGTGGGGGGAAAAGGCAGAAAACTGTGCTTGAACAACAACAAAAATGTTTTTAAAAAGAACATTCAAAACAAAACAAAGAGGCAAAATACAAGCAAACACATAAATAAACGAGTAAGCAGACAACTGAATAATCAAAAGAGCCAAGTCTTCTCTCTCTGGAGAAGGTGAGGCTCTATCTACCATAGAGACTGGGAGAGACTGCCAGGCAGGTGGGGCCTCAGCAAGTCACAACGCCACAAACAGCTCACTACGGAGAAGTGATTTACGGGCTCGGGTTACTAGCACTTAGAACAAATGAACCGCTGTGAACCACTAAAACGCAAAATTTTTTGAAACTTTCAGTTTGTTAATTATGTTTTGAGCAATGTTTCATTCAATGATTACAAGGACCTCAGTGAAGATTTCCCTTGCCAATCAAAAATTCATTTCCTAATAAAGATACAGCCTGATTCTTAGTGGGAGTAGAAGCTGGCATGTGAACATACCTTACGGATAACCCTCAGAATTCCCTGCAGAGTTCAGGTCTCTGTAACCTCCATTTAATTTTATTTTTCCTTCTCGGTTGGTTTCAGTCACACAGTAATGAAATCAAAGTTCTCATAAAGCAGAACACAGAAACAGGGCATCGCTCGTTCTTCCCTGGGGATCTTCCCAGTTAACCCCGAAACAGCTGCGGGGCTCGCAGGGCCGAGGTGTTTAGTCCCAGCCGAAAGTCAGGCTCCCTCCAGAGCAGTGAGGACCACTTTCCCCACAGGGTTGGATGTACTGCTACGACACTCTTCACATTCTCAGATGACTGCTGTTCTAGCTCCCCCAGCTCTTTTCTTCTAGAAAAAGTAGACCCTAAATTCCACACACAGGGATGCTTCATTGTCTAGGTCTTTAAATCAAGCCACTGTAGCGGAGGGCAATTTCTAAAATCAGCGTGGAAAACGTAAAGCTTCTTATTTTGCTGTGTTTACTGAGAAATGTACACAAACCACTTCTCTTTTCCTTCCCTCACGGAGCTGATGGCAGGAGGTGGCAGGAACAGCCAAGAGAGCAGATGACGCCCACAAGACCTAACACACTGCACAGGCCACACTGCTGAGCCCCCCTGCCCCCGGGCTGCGGAGTGCTCACCAGGCACCCCCAAGGCACTGCAGCTGTTCTTCTGGCCTCACCACTGAACAGAGACCGTACCCACCGGCTCGTTATCGATGACCTCCCACCAGAGCTGTAGTCCTCCTAAAGGCCGTCCCGATTGGCCTCTCCAGCTTCGATGGCCTTGTTCAGACATTTCAGAGGATGGCGCTGACATCCTTTCTACAGAAACAGCACCCTGAGAAGGTGAGTAAAACACAGAGCCACCAGACTTCTGAACACACTGGTCAACCACCATTTTGGGGAGGTACCCGCCCCCCTCCAGCTCTTTTCTTCTTAAGCAAAAAGCTATAGACCTGATGCTACTCTGCCAGGGCCCACCGGACAGGAGGTTGGGTCCCCAATCTTTTTAGGTCTACTGATTCTCACATGGAAATAACACAGAATTATCAACTTCAACCTCTATTAAATATAAGCAGTGGTGCCCTGACCAGTATGGCTCAGTGGGTTGGGCATCATCCCGCAAAGCAAAAGGTGGCTGGTTCGACTCCCAGTCAGGGCACATGACTGGGTTCAGGTTCCACCCCCACTCAGGGCACGGGCTGAAGGAAACCCATCGATGTTTCTCTCACACGTTAATGTTTCTCACCCTGTCTTTCTCCCTCCCTTCCATTTTCTCTAAAAATAATTAATAAAATCTTAAAATCTCTGGTAATCCAAGAGTTTCGGAGAAGACAAAGACAACAGGCCTCCCGCCCCAACCACCACTGCTGCCAAGTGCCACGGAGGCGCAGCCCACGGCACCCAGAAGCCCTGACCAGGACTACTCGCCCCGGCAACCTAACACAGATGCACCCTTTGGGTGCCTTTAAACCCCCTTGGACCCCCTAGTGTATTAAAAGGCCTCCCTTATATTTGTTTGACGGTTATCAAGGCAGCCAAAATAAGTGATTATATAATTAGAAACTTCTACTTATAAGGAAAACGGGGACCCTGGCTGGTGTAGCTCAGTGGATTGAGTGAGGGCTTGCAAACCAAACAATCGGGGTTCGATTCCCAGTCAGGGCACATGCCTGGGTTGCAGGCCAGTTCCCAGCAGAGGACGCATGAAAGGCAACCATACATCGATGTTTCTCTCCCTCTCTCCCCGTCCCCTCTAAAGATAAATTAAAAACAAAAACAAAAACAAAACGGGGAAAATACACTAAAAAGGGAGGGCCTTGAGCAGCGTTGGGAAGTGCCTTGAGGTCTCCGTTACACAGAACGGACCACACATCCAGGTTCCCTAAGATGAGTCACACTGTGCTCTGTCCTGCTGAAAGACTCTGCATTAGGCAGT
Organism: Sturnira hondurensis; assembly: GCF_014824575.4. NCBI lineage: Eukaryota > Metazoa > Chordata > Mammalia > Chiroptera > Phyllostomidae > Sturnira > Sturnira hondurensis. The sequence goes on from NW_028079127.1 coordinate 19,531,635, forward strand.
GCAAGCCAACTGGAGGTTCTGGAAGATGGTCGACATTATAACACCCACTGGCTTCTCTTAAAGCGATTTCAATTCAATGTACTGAGATTATTTCTTCTTGTAGGAGGATTTCTAGAGTTTTATAGATTTTTAAATGCCTTTACCTGTTTCCCTACCATCTCCTCATCCCTCAAAATCACTAGCCAGAGCAGGGTATGTATTTTTTTTGTTTTATTAAAGCTTTATTAATTTATTTTTAAAGAGAGGGGAAGGGAGGAAAAAAGAGAGGGAGAGAAACATCGATGTGCAGGGGAAACACTGATCAACTGCCTCTCGCTTGTCCCCAACCAGGGACTTGGCCCGCAACCCAAATACGCACCCTGACCAGGAATCACACTGGTGCCACTTCGGTTTGCAGGCCGGCACCCAGTCCCCCGAGCCACACCAGCCAGGGCAGGATATGTATTCTTTATTCAATAACCCGTATGTTCTCCCGGCTGACTAGGCATGGGGGTTTAGCAGTGCTCTCGTGGAGATTATGTATTAGAGCACGAGGACAATAAACACATAAACTTTTAAATGAGTAAGAAGCACACAGGTCTATCTGAAATTCTTACCAGGAAACATACAAAACGGGAAGGGTTCAAGAGAGACAAGTCACTGTGTTGTTAACAGTTCACTGATAGTTCAGGTATCAAGTGCATTGTGAGCTGCATGTACAATGGACAAAGCTGGATGTGACCCAGAGAGGAGAGAACGATCAACCACACTTAAAAGAAGTGAGAGAGTGCAGAAATAAGTAAGATCAAGATACATCAAGAGACTTCTTCTTGCTAAGAGAAGCCTACAGAAACGCTGGTGCTTTCAGACAGGAGGCATCCGACTTCTGCCCCCATAAATCTGTGTTAACATGTAACGAGATTCAGAACTCATGCAGAAAACCTGCATCCCAGCCGGCCCAGGAAACACACAGCCGTTATTGTTCTAACCTTTCTAGCTTCCGAACGTTCTGCTCTTGTATTCAAACTTCGGACACTGACTCCATGGCACATGCCTGAGCCATTACTCTTCATTCCATGTGTCATTTTAAATGGGATAAAAACAGAAGTGCACATGTTTATTATTTACTGTATGTTTTAAAGAGTTTGTTTATTTTTAGAGAGAGGAGAAGGTGGGGAGAAAGAGAGTCAGAGAAACACTGATATGTGAGAGATCTATGAACTGGTTGCCTCTACCACGCCCCCAACTGGGGACCTGGCCCACAGCCCAGGCATGTGCCTGGACTGGGACTCCAACCAGCAACCTTTTGGTTCACAGGCTGGTCCTCAATCCACTGAGCCACACCAGTCGGGGCTATTTATTATATTTCATTGTTATAAGGACAATTAAGGTTTGGAGAAATAAGTTCTATAACCTGAAAGAATTTGGAATCTGGTTCTTAACCTGGAAAATTGAGAGACTCCTTCTGAGTAGTCTCCAATGCCTATTTGCTTCCTTTTCCTTGGGAGCAAGGCTGCATTTAATTGGGTACAATGCTGCCTGGAATAAAGGAGTTTCCCAGTCCTCCCTGTGGTTTAAGTGTGGCCAGGATAAAATTCTTATCAACTGGACATAAGCAAAAATAGTGCTTGCCAAGTCCAGGAAGTATTCTTAAAGAAAGGTCCATGTCCACATTCATCCCTTTTTCTTTCCCATTGGTTGGCAAGTCAGAGTGATGGCTGACACTCAGCAGCCACCTTGGACCATGAGGTGGAAGTCATGTGTTGAGGACTGAAAGGGCCAGGTCCCTGATGTTCATGGCACCAACTTAAGAAAGTCTGAGTGACTCAGACTTCATTCATAAAGGGAAATGAACTCCTTTAAGCCACTGTTATTACTGATGTTCTGTCACTCACAGCTGAATCTAATCCTAACTAATATAGCTGCTTTTGGAAATTATTGGTGATAGGTAGAGATGGGTATTTTGTGCAAAAGACATAGGCTATGAAATAGAGAAAGCTATGGAATAACTAGCTGAGTAGTAGAACTAAAGGTATAAAAAATGACAACACAAACGCCTCATGGTTTTCTGCTAAACTCCAGTCCTTTATCTCTGACGGTCACTGAAAGGTCCTGCTGCCACCTGACACTGAGCACATTGGAAAGCCATGCTCACCCCTCTCCCTCTAAACGCCTTCCCTCTCCATGTGCTTTATTTCTGTTCAGGGTGTGGCCACTCTTCTAACCTCTGGGTGGCCTTGGAATCTGCCCTCCCCTTTGCCCCTCTGTCCAATACCCAGTGTCACCAAACCCTGGAGCAGGGTGTCAAACTCATTTTCACCAGGGGCCATATCAGCTGAGAGGCTGCCTTCAAAGGGCCAAATGTAATTTCAGGACTGTATAAATGTAACTACTAATTAACTAGGGGCAAGGAGCTTCGCAGCTGGGTAGAAACAAGGTGGAGGCCTGGGGGGCCTTGTGTTTGCCACCTGTGCTGTAAGGAGTGGAAAGAAGAAAATTAGCTGTTTGAGCGCCAACTGCAAATGCTGGATACGCTCAAAGCCCAAATAATGAAGGCTCACCCATGTTGGGGGCAGCAAGCGCCCTGAGGCATCTGGTCAAAAATGGCCATGTGAATGCCCAGAGCAACCAAAACAGAACAGGAGCCTGGCCACTGGAACTATGACTATTCCACTACGGGCTCTCCATTTGGAGAATGCTCCTGAACAAAACCAAAAGCTTTAGCATTTTCACTTTTAGATACCGTAGTCACCTAGACAACTGAAAACACTCTACGCAGACATTTGTACAGGGGCGTGCACAGCAGCATTATTCACAATGGCCAGACGTGGAGATAACCCAACGCCTGTCAGCTAAGTAATGAACGAAGAAGATGTGCCCCATCCAGACAACGGAACAGTCAGCCATAAAAATGAATAATGTACTGATTCTCAGTATAACGCAGATAACTAAGCCTTATGCTAAGAAGCTTACAGTGTGTGGCCACATTCATGAGAGACACCTCCAGCAGGCGAGTCTGTAGACAGAATGTAGACTAGTGGGTATTTAGAGGATGCGAACGAGGGGAGAGGGACTTGGGCATGACTACTAAAGGGTACACGGTTTGCTTTTTGGGTGATGGAAACGTTCAGGAATTAGTGGTGATGGTTGTATAACCTTGTGAATACACTAAATAAAAACCACTAAATAATACACTTGGAAAGGGTGAATTTCATGGTATGTGAATCATACCTCTGTTAAAACAAAGAAAACAAAACCACCACCAAGAAGCTTTCAGGGCTGGAAGACTACTGCCAGAACCGAAACACAGTCATCCCACTCTCCCCTCTCGGCCCCGCCCACAGCCTGAGGTGAGCACTGGGCCTCCAGCCTTCCCCTCTACCTGCGCACACCACGGCCACACCCACCCTCCTTGGCACACCCCAGTTCCTGCCCGAAGCCTCTGGTCCCCCACGACTATATATAAATGAAGATTAATGGACTCTAACTGTAGGGAAGATCCATTTTCCCAACAAAAAGATGGCCAAAAAGCAATCTGCCCAACCTCGAGTAAATAAACTTAAAAGGATATAAACGTAACTAGCCAAATGTCTATCTACTTACACTTAATTTATTAATTAGTCTTGGACACTTAAATTGAAAATAATGTGGTCTTAGTTATGACTGTGGCCCCAATACCTGTCACTGGCAGACGTATAAACACACAGTGCTCCTCCTTTTCTGCAGGATGTGTTCCAGGACCCCCAGTGGATGCCTGAAACTGGGTGTACTGAACCCTCTATTACTATGGTTTTGCCCGTATATACATACCAATGGGAAAGTTTATTTTATAAATTAGGCACGGTAAGGGATTAATAACAATAGTAACAAAACAGAATATAATTGTAACCACGAACTGTAATGAAAGTTACGAGATATGGCATTATTATGTAAAATGAGGGTGACTTGAAAAAAAAGCACTTGGACTCTGCAACCAAGACAGCTTCTAAGTGACCAACAGGCAGGCTAGGCCATGCACTGCAGACACCACACAAGGGGATGGCCCATGGGCCCCGGGTGGGACAGAGTAGGGCGGCGTGAGATTTCGTCACAGTAAGCAGAACTGCACAGTTTAAAACATACAAATTGCTCATTTCCGGTATTTTTAATACGTCTGGACCACAGGTTACCGAAGTGAGTGAGAGTGCAACCGCAAGGGAGCTACTGTGGTAGGGGATTCACGGCTACTGCACGCGCGCATCTTGGAAGTAATCGATGTGAGTTTACACTAGTGGGTGGCAGACGGAAGGCACACAACTGCCAACAAGGCCACTCGTGGGCATGTGTTAACAGGAGGAGCACACCTGTCTACCAGGAGAAACGACAACTCTGAAACAGCCCAGACGGGGCAAAACCTGACATTTCCTTTGGCGGTGGAGCTAATGAGTAATACACTGTGATACATATATGCGTGTAACAGAAGACTGTGTAACAATGAAATGAACACATCCTAGTTATACACCAGATGAATTTCAAAAATAACACTAGGCATAAAGAAAGTCAGGTAGAACAGTGCATCCTGTGTGACTCCACAGCAAGTCGAAGACTCTCCAGGTTGGAACCAGGACAGTGACAACCTCTGGGAAGGGTGGGAAGGATACGGAGCAAGAGCAGCAGGAGAGGCTTCTGCACAGGGAGCAGAGTTTGTTTAACAACCAGGTGGTGGCGGAGCCCCCATGAATGGACTAGTGCCCTACAGAGAGACCAAGATGACCTTGTTCTCCACCATGTGAGGACACAGCACGAAGGCAGCCTCTACCAACCAGGGAGAGGGGCCGTAGATGGAAACAAATGGGCCAGTACCTTGACCTTGGCCTTTCCAGCCTCCAGAACTGAGAAATAAATGTCTACTGTTTAAGCCACCCCATCTAAGGTATTTTGTTATAGCAGCCAAAGTTAAGACAACAGGTTTTTTCAATTGGTGATAATTCACTAAACAGTACATTTACGATCTGTGTTATTTTCTGTATGTATGCAATAGTCCCCACCCAAAAAAGGGGAGGGGGAATAATGATTCAGAAACACTGCCCTTTCCATCTGTACACTTCTATTTTATTCAAGCTCTTTACAAGCTACATGTATTTCCATAACCAACAGCGCCATTTTAGGCGATCTAGTAATTTCCTAGATCATATGGTTCTAATTGCCACAAAGCTGCTTAAGATAGACCACGTTTTGAATATGTGAATATGTTGTAAACTTCGGAGGCTTACTGTAAGTCAAAAGTACATTTTGGCATAAAATTACAATAGTCAATTCTTTCATCAGTCCTTTAAGTGAATTTGAATACTTGTTTTATTAAAAATGTTATCTTCTTATTTATGAGATTATAACCCCAGAATAATCACTGAAATTGTGTTAAAATTCTCTACCTCCTAAAAACCAAGCAACCAACCAAACAAATAAGCAAACAACAACAACAACAAAAAACCCAGCCCTGGCTGGTGTGGCTCAGTGGATTGAGTGCCAGCTTGTGAACCAAAGGGTCACCAGTGTGATTCCCAGTCAGGGCACATGAGTGGGTTGTGGGCCAGGTCCCCAACAGGGGGCACACAAGAGGCAATCACACATTGATGTTTCTCTCTCCAAAAATAAATAAAATCTACCCCCCCCCTAAGATTCTGTTAGTTGTCTTTTATTAGTTAATGACTAACATATCATCCTCAAATAATACCACATTTTGCTATGTATAATGCACACTTTTTGCCCAAATTTTTGAGGGAAAAATAAGAATGAGCATTATACATGGGTATAATGAATACTTACCATCAGTATAATAATCCTGTGTATAATGCACACAAAATATGGGTGTGCATGACATATGGGAGCACATTGTACATGGCAGAATACAGAACTCTGTGTCTGAAGAAAAGTTGTTGAGAAATACCCAACAACAACACTTTATGAGACCTTTTTAAAAAGGCAAAGATTCTCTCTTTTCTAAGGGATACATTCTTGGGAAAACCCACCTCATATTCTGATAACATACTTATTTTCAACATTTCAAAAAGTCTAACAGGTATCCTATATGTGTCTATCTTAATACCACACAGGATAGAGAAGATGTCCTGTTTTTTTCTTTATCACTGATATTTATCAAGAATCAATAACTTACAAAAGAAATGCAAATAACCAGTAATCAAATATAAAAAGTTCTATCTCACTAATAACCTAAAAAAAGAATATTAAATCATTCCCTTCGCTGTTACACCAGCAACATATTTTTTAAAATTATGAAGTATTTTCAACACACAGAAAATTAGAGACGACAATGACAAACACCCAGGGACCACCCAGTACCAGTATTTGTTGTTACCACTGGCACCAGCCGGGATGCAGGGAGAACAGGTGTCCTCAAGCGCGCTGCCATAAGGATGAGTCAGGAAATTTCTGGATGGCAATTTGACTACGCTCATGGAGCCATAAAATATGCTTAGCACCTCACTGGGCAAGTTTACCTGGAGGAATTAACTTGAAGAGGTAATTAAGGCTCTCTACAAGGATACTGATCACAGCAATGTTTAATACAATAACTGCAAAATGTTACATGAAGAACTAGTTAAATCATGGTAAAACATACTGTGGAGCATGACCCGTAACAAAGAAAAAAAGAAAATGTACGTTACTAACATCAACAACTAAACAGGGGCCATCACTACTGACTTGAAGAGCACTGAAAAGGTAAGATCATGAACAACCCTGCACCCACCCATCTGACAGCCTAGAGGAGAAGGACCGATTCTTAGAAAAGCAATTCCACCACAGCTCGCCCAAGAAAAGACAGCATGGACAGGGCTGCACCTACTTTTAAAAATTGGGTCCATAATTAATAATCCTCCCAAACTGGAAGCACCAGGCTCAGATTGGTGCACCAATCATGCCTACTAAACAGGTAACAAAGCAATTACACAAATTTTCTACAATCCCTTCCAGAAGCTAGAAGTAGAGGGAACAGTTCCTAACTCAGTCTACGAGGAAGGTGTCACCCTGACACTAAACCAGACAAAGATGTTACAAGAAAACAACTATGAATCAGTATGTCCTCTGAGCAAAGACGTAAAACCCTTCAACAAAATACTAGCAAACTGAATGCAACAATATATTAAAAGAATTATATACATTAAGCAACTGAGATTTATTTCAGGTATGCAAACATGGCTCAACTTTCAAAAATCAATTAGTTACCCATCACATCAACAGGCTAAAGAAAACAAAGTCATATGATTATATCGATAGATGGGGGTGGGTGGGAAAGAAGCATTTGACAAAATCCAACACCCACTGAGCAAACTAGGAACAGACAGGAACCTTTTCAACTTGATCAAGAACATCAGGGGGAAAAATCCCTACAGTTGGCAAATACACGTCATCAGCAAAGTGCAAATTAAAACAACAAGACTGCTACACTCCTAGCAGAATGGCCAAAATCCCAAACGCTGACAACACCAAATGCTGATGAGGACGTGGAGCAACAGGAACCCTCATTCATTGCTGGTGGGGATGCAAAGCGGTACAGCTACTTTGGAAGACAGTCTGGCAGTTTCTTTCAAAACTAAACATACTCTTCTTACCATGCAACCCAGTAATCACGCTCCTTGGTATTTACCCAAAGAGGCTGAAAGCTTATGTCCAGACAAAAACCCACACATAGATGTATTTTATAGCAGCCTTACTCATAATTGCCAAAATTTGGAAGCAACCAAGATGTTCTTCAGTAGGTGAATAGGTAAATAAACTGTGGTCCATCGAGACAATGGAACATTATTCAAAAGTTTAAACAGAGAGCAAGAGAAAAGGAATAGCTGTGAAAAGACATGGAGGAACCTTAAATGCATATTACTATGCTGCAGAAGCCAATCTGAAAAGACTACATACTGTATGATTCCAACTATATGACTTTCTGGACAAAAACTATGAAGACTGTAAAAAGATCAGTGATTGCTAGGGGTTGGGGGGAGAAAAGATGAATGGTGGAGCACAGAGGATGTTTAGGGCAGTGAAACTCCTCTGTATGATAATACACTGCCATTATACACACACGTCATTATAACTTTGTCCAAACCTGGAGAATGTACAACACTAAGAGTGAAGCTTCATGTAAACTACAGACTTTGGTTGATAATGAAGTCTCAGTGTGGATTCGCTGACTGTAGCAAATACACTGCACTGATGGTACGAAAGCTGAGTACGGTGGTGGAGATGGGGTAGGTATACAGGAATTCTCTGTATTTTCTGCTTAATTTTTTTAAATGAACTTAAAACTGCTCTAAAAATATAAAGTCTATTTAAAAGGAAGAATATTGCCCTGGCTGGTGTAGCTCAGTGGATTGAGCGCGGGCCTGTGAACCACACGATCGCGGTTCGATTCCCAGTCAGGGCACATGCCTGGGTTTCAGGCCAGTTCCCAGCAGGGGACATGCGAGAGGCAACCATACATTGATATTTCTCTCCCTCTCTCCTTCTCTTTCCCTATAAGGATAAATAAAATCTTTAAAAAAGGAAGAATATCCATTAATTAAAAAATAGTCACAGTAGTACCAGTTAACTTTTTCTTTTAACCTGTGTTTTACTCATTTTCTATAGTAGAATGAATAGAAATCCCACAGTTTTTCATAGGGGTATGAATGAACAATTCTGACACTGCTCTGCGTATATCCTAGGACTAAGCACATAAGTAAGTGTCTTGTGGATAATGAGAACTAAGATTTTCACTGTTGCAAAAAGAATTACAAATAAGGTTTAACAATAGACTTCCAGCCAAGATGAAGGCATAGGTAGCACACTGTGTCTCCTCGCACAACCAAAAGGACAATAAAAGGTTTAAAAACAAAAAATAACAGTAACTGCCAGAAAATCAAACTGTACAGAAGTCCAACAACCAAGGAGTTAAAGGAAAAACACTCCTCCAGACCAGTAGGAGAGCGGAGACGGGCGGCAGAGTGGAGAGAGCTCACAGCAAAGCAGTGGCTGAAGGTCGGGCCAGGGCTGAGGCTGGCAGACCTGGCAGTCCCACATTCATGCACAGATAAACCTGGAGGAACAACTGGGGAGTTAGACCACACAACCCAGTGTTCCAGTGGGGAAATAAAGCCACAAACCTCTGACTGAAAACTCCTGTGGGGGTTGTGGCTGCAGGAGAAACTCCCAGCCTCACAGAAGAATTTGTTGGAGAGACCCACAGGGGTCCTAGAATGTACACAAGCTCACCCACCTTGGAATCAGCACCAAAAGGGCCCAATTTGCTTGTGGGTAGCAGGGGAAGTGACTGAAAGCCCACAGAGCAAGCACCATTGTTCCCTCTCCCACCCTCCCCCACATACACCCTCCCCCACATACGGCACCACAACACAGAGATGTGGGTTGCCCCACCCTGGTGAATACCTAAGGTTCTACCCCTTACTACCTAACATGTGCGCTGAGACAAAGAAAAAGGCCCAAATGAAAGAACAGATCAAAGCTCCAGAAAAAATACAAGTAAGTGATGAAAAGATAGCCAACCTATCAGATGCACAGTTCATAACACTGGTTATCAGGGTGCTCACAGAATTGGTTGAGTATGGCTGGAAAATAGAGGAAGAAATGAAGGGTATGAAAAGTGAAATAAAGGAAAATATTCAGGGAACCAAGAGTGACATGAAGGAAACTGGGACTGAAATCAACCATTTGGACCAGAAGGAAGAAATAAACATTCAACCAGAACAGAATGAAGAATCAAGAATTCAAAAAAATGAGGAGAGCCTTAGGAACCTCTGGGACAACTTTAAACATCCCAACATCTAAATCGTAGGGGTGCCAGAAGGAGAAGGGGAAGACCAAGAAATTGAAAACTTATTGGAAAAAATAATGAAGGAGAACTTCCCCAGTCTGGCAAAGGAAACGGACTTCCAGGAAATCCAGGAAACCCAGAGAGTCCCAAAGAGGTTGGACCCAAGGAGGAACACACCAAGGCACACCACAATTACATTACCCAATATTAAAGAGAAGGAGGGAATCTTAAAAGCAGCAAGAGAAAAGGAGACTGTTACCTACAAAGGAGTTCCAGTAACACTATCAGTTGATTTCTCAAAAGAAACCTTACAGGCAAGAAGGGGCTTCGGGACACTGTAACAAAGGGCTTTGAAAATCTGTGCCCACATTTATTTAAGGCTACATTATGGCTCTTTACTAGGCATATTCTATCGCTTTATTCTGAGATTTCTCTAGTTGGAGACAGTTGTAAAGTACTCCAAACACTAATATGGGGATTATGAAAACCACAGTGCCATTTCCCAGGAGTGGGATGTAAATTCTTTCAGTACTTTTTCTTGAAATACTTTCATGTAAAATGGTAGTATATCGAGGAGTTCCATTTTATTTTTATCCTCAACTAAGGACATTTTTTAAAATGCTTAAACCTCAACATACTCTTTTTTTTTTTAAAGATTTTATTCATTTATCTTTAGAGGGGAAGGGAAGGAGGGGAGAGAAATATCAATGTATAGTTGCCTCTCGCGTGTCCTCTGCTGGGAACTGGCCTGCAACCCAGGCATGTGCCCTGACTGGGAATCGAACCATAATCCCTTAGTTCACGGCCCGCATTCAATCCACTGAGCTACGCCAGCCAGGGCAAGGACATTTCTTTTCATTGTTGAGAGATAGAGATAGAGAGACAACATCGATGTTAGAAACACTGGTTGATTGCCTTCTCATACGCGCCCAGACTGGGGCTCGCACCCCTATTGAGGATCAAACCCACAATCAGGGTATGTGCCCTGACTGGGAATCGAACCCATGACCTTTGGTCTATGGCATGATGCTCCAACCAAGCCATACCAGCCAGGGCTGTTGAGGAGTTTTAGATCTCTAAATCAGGTAGGAAGGTCTTTGTGTTGATGTAAAGATTTACTTCTCATCCCTTTTGCTTTTTTAAGCTTCACTACAATGTGACTACAACCAGATTAGTGAATCCAGATAAACTCTTGAATGAAATTGTGTCTATCCTTCCAAAGAAGTATGCTTTGTATGAAAGGTCAGTGCCCACATTTTAAATATTCCCTGGAAAACTATCTGACATGTTAAGTCTTTCTGTTTAGAGAAATTATTTGTTTTTTCCAGTAAATCCTATCCAATGTGTAATCTGCTGACTCCACACCCCCGATATCCAATAGGCATGTCTGCTGGATAACAGAACACCTTCATCATATGTCAGGCTGATTCTAAAAAATCTGGTCAATACGTTAAATGGGTCCCACTCCGTAGTAGCTCCCGTTCCAAAGCAAGATTGTGACTTAAGTCTAAAGGGTGAGCAGGAGGCCGGCCTGCACTCTCCCTGCAGTCCCAACGCCACCCATCACTCCCCAGCCTGCTGGGACCAGAAGGAAGGCAAGGAGAAAGATGCTTCATTAAGAGACAGCCCATGGCAAGCTGAGTCACCTTGTCGTTGGCTAACCAGATCTCGTCCCTTTATATCCAAGTTTCTCAGCCTCGGCACTATCGACTTTTGGGGCCCAATAATCTTTCATTATGCAGCTGTCCTGAGCATTGTAGGATGTTTAGTGTCATCCCTGGCTTCTGCCCACTAGATGCCAGTATGGACAACCAAAAGTGTCTCTGGACATGGCTAAATGTCCAGTGGGTGGGGAGGAGAGGAGAGGTTGTCCAAATTGCCTCCCCGTTCTCTCCACCCACTTTTAAGAACTGCTGTATTGCAACAAGATTATCAGACCAGTGGTGTCTGTTCCCCTCTCCCCTGGCTGCACTGCTTCTTGGTCTAATGTTGACTAGCACGCCTTCTCTGTGTGTGAGGCATCGTAAGTCCACCTCTCTCATGGGGGAACACATTCACTGGTTTTCTGAAAAGCTAGACTAAAATCACAAAGCCCAGGAATGGAAGGTTTGATTCTGGCCCTATTTCCCGTCCTCTAACTCCACCTCAGGACCTGCGCAGCAGGGGACCCTCTTGGAAGGGCTGACAAGATAGCTCTTTAAACCTTACTCACCTTCCAAAGCATCCTTTCCACCTGCCAGAAGAGTACCTCCAACTACCAAGCAAGGGTGCGGTGGGAGGCCAAGTTAAATGGGGCCTCTTTTCAAGGGCAGGGATCATCACTATCCAAAACTCTCGGCATTCTTGCCAGGTCCAGGGGTGGGGAAGGGGGTGGGGGTGTGTGTGCAGTGGTGGTGGAAGAGGGGATAAGGGGGATAAATGGTAATGAGAAACAATTAAATGGTAACAATACAACTGAAAAATGAATCAGGGAACCAATCTCTGCATACAAATGCAGTAAAAAGTTAACATTTGGGGAATCTGAGTGCAAAGCACACAGTAATTCTTCGTGCTGTCTGTGCAACTTTTAAATGTGATATCATTAAAAAAAAAAATCCCCAACAGGAATCTTATCAGAGTAATGAAGGTGTCCTAAAACTGAATTACAACGATGGTTTCATAGCTTCATAAATTTACTAAAAATCTTTCAATTATACACTTAAAATGGGTGAATTTTGATACATAAATTATCTCAGTAATTTTTTTCTTAGGAAAAAAAGGACCTCTGTATCCGCTCATACTGGAGGTCACACATGACAGCAAGGTCAGTGCTGCTGGGAAGAGGCCACCAAGGACGACACCCAGGGAGGGCTCGTCACCCCGCACAGAGCGCTGCTGTCACCCAGAGCGGTCCCGCACCTTCCTCCTCACTCTGCGCCTCTCCCCAAGGGCCTGGTGGCCAATAATCTATCTACTTTCTGTGATAAGACTTCTTTTGTTCCTATATATTTTCCTCTGGATTGAACATTTACACAGATTAAACACAAATTTCATGTTATCACAGATTTTGGTAAAATACATTGTCATTAGTATACAACATTAGCTTTACTATTCTCAGCATGTGAGATTAAAAGTAATTATTAGTCCAGATAAGCTTATCCATAATCATCAAAGTAATATTATAAATATTCGTAATAAGAAATACCATTATGTACGTATTGTAAACACTACATTTTCTTGTATGTAATATACCTCATATATAAATGAGCTGGAGGGCAGAATGATTAACACCCGAACACTTGGCCCAGTGGAGAATGAGGCATGTGTTACACTATAACCTGCAAGTTCAGCTCTGATGGGGAAGATGCCTAACGCTCAATGCCACCTACAGTATAAGAAAATTCTGTGATAAACCAGCAAGGCTCTCCACCACACAAGTGCTAGAATGGCCACAGTCCTCTGCACTCACACGCTGGGTGCCCTAGCATGCGTCCCTCAGACACTGTCAGGACTGGCTACCCGGCCTCCTTCCCTTTCATCCCAGAAGCCCAGACATCCCAGTATCATGGGAAAGGCCGTAGGCGACAGCACCAAGTGAACTGGCTGCCGAAGACCAATGGCCCCCAAAGCAGTGTCACCGCTTTTTAGGCGTCTCGGATTCCCAGGCGGTGGTTAAGCAGCCAAGGACAGGGAGGACAACCGAGCAGAGTCCCCTGTTCCAGAATCACTCTCACCACTCGGCACAGCCACACGCTAGCCCCTGTAGCGTGTGCTGCACATGCAGTGCATATACTCATCTCACAGCTGCTCCAAGGCAGGCACAACGATTATCCCTCCATTTGATAGGGGGAAGCAGATTCAGGAGTTATAAAAGAGCCAGGAAGTGATGAAGCTGGAATTCTAAACCTGTCTGTGCTCCTTACCCTCTCCTGTCCGCAGGTGTACAAAGTCATAAATCGAAGTCATCATCAAGATCACACACTGAACTGTGCCTTTGTATAACCCGAGCTAGTTAATTAGAATCGTACGTACCCCACCTGCTTTTTCAGTGACTGTCTGTCTATCAGCAAGTTCCAAAAGACCACAAAGATCGAAAACACTTTGCACAATCTCATTTTTATAAAGTCAAACATTAACTAAATATACAAGCTGAAAAAGATATGTCATCAAAGCACAAGGTCAGACTATAGAGGCACATTTCCAATTTAGAAGTTAAGAGCTGAATTACCTCAACCCACATATACGAACCACAACATGTATGGCAAAAATAATTATAAACTTTGTAGGAGACACACTGGAAGTTCCTCTTAACACTGCCAAAGGGTAAGTATTTACTTTTCAAATTCGAAAAAATTAAATTGAATCCAGTTTAGAGCACCCCTTATAATTACATGAGAAAGTCTGAGATACGGCAAAATCGGGGCTAGGCCAGCAGAGTGCAGGGTTTTAAAGCCACAGGCTCGAGGTCCACTGTGCTCGGGCCCAGACCCCAGGCCTCACGTGTGAAGCATCTCTGGCTCTTTCTGTTGAGAGAATCTCAGATTTGAAGGCTAAGACAGGAGAATCTCCTAGAGAGGCCTGGAAGCGGTCCTCTGACAATCAGCCCTGGCCAACAGGCTAAATGAGGAGTATTATCGATGCAATAATTATCCTCCCAGGCAATACCATGTTCTTTCTTAGCCGTATACTCCAGGAAGCCAAGACTGGAGTAGCTGTTCACTTGAGACTTCCTTGTTTCAGTGAGACGAGAAGTTGCTGTGGTAGCGGACACTGGACACAGAGACATTAAGCCACCTACCCTCGTCACGCAGGAGGAGGGGACAGAGCTGGGACGCGGCTCCAGGCCGTCTGCCTCTCGATATGCTGCCTCGGGCCCAGTCAAGACCCCACCACTGTACAGGCAACTGAACTGCATCATCAGATCACCAAGCTTTAAAATCATTTTTAATTCTCCTGAGCACCTCAATTCTCTGAAGAGCAAGATCTTCAATAACTATTGATTATCAAGTTTAGAATGCATTTCCTTTCTCCCCCCCCAAACCTCCATTGTGGGCAATCAGGAGAAGGTACTGAGATAGAAGTTTCCGGAAGAATGGCAGGAACTCAAGCCACAAGTTATACAGCTGAGCCCTGGCCAGAACGCCACATTCTCCTCGGTGAAGCAGTTTTGGAGAGAGGGTGCAGGCACATGACTTTGCAGGAATTTATAAAGATTTTGCTGTTGTTGCTACTCGGAAGGCACACAATTTAAGCACTTCAGTGTTTCACGCAGTGTTCTTACCAACATGAGTTGGACTCCCACACGCCAGTCTTCACCTAGTTTCCCATCATGATCTCCCAGGACAGTCAGCAGGAACTCTGTCAGGGGAGAGGAACCCTCGAACCCAGGCGTGCTCTGAAAATCTAGCAATATTTACACTTCCCGTGCCCCAGAAATAAGCTTGCCAGTGATCTCATTTTCACTGCAAGGGCAGACCCCACTTGCGCTGTGGCTTCCTTCACATACCTTCAGAAACACCCTGGCCATCCCAGTAGCTTCAGAACCCCAAACTCTCTCAACTTCACTTACACAAATAACACCTTTGTAAAATTCCAAACAATCTATAGCCTTTATGTTCGCTTGGCAGAAAAGGCCAGCTTCTCACAAAATTTTCATGTCAGGTGATAACAGAACCCTTTTCCTTGCATGGTATGAAGTCAAGCTGATTCGGTCACACAGCCCAGTCAGCTGTGGCTGAAGGCCACCGAGGCTAAAACGGTTGAGTAAAAAAATTCCATGGAGATGAATTTTTCTCCCAGAGCCATCTTATAAGAGAATTTCAGTGAATATTTGGCCAAACACGAACAGGTAACAAACAACACATCTGTATACTTGAGAAAATAACACGCTAACTTCTGCAGACCAAATGACAACAGTTTGAGAGAGTAAGTACTCTGAACCGGGCAACCGCCACGAGAGCCTGATTCTCTAGCACAGTGCTTCTCGCTCCCTCCCAAGTCCCAGTGCGGTGGCATACCCCGCAAAAGGAAACAATATTCACCTTTGGTCTCCAGGGACTTGGACAACAAAGAAACCTAAGGGTAGCCCTGGCCGGGGAGCTCAGTTAATGTTAGAGTATCCTTCTGACGTGCCAAGGTTGCAGGTTCAATCCCCAGTCCGGGCACATACAAGCATCAAACAATGAATGCATGAATAAGTGGAACAACAAATCGATGTTTCTCTCTCTCTCTCCAATCAATAATAAAATAAAATGAAATTAAATTAAAAATTTTAAAGAAGTCAGTGTATATGACACCGCTGGAAAGCACTGTGTGCACAGGGGATGAAACAAAAACAGGCCCTGCCTCGCAGTGCTTGCTGGCTTTCCACTCCTCTGAGACAGGGAAGGTGACGTCTGAGCCAAAAGACCTGTTAGAAACCACTTCCCAACTTGATGAAGCGGTGCCCCAGGGAGTCCGCCCAGCTTGGGACTGCTGCAGGGACGCCGACAGCGATGCCTCCCCATCGGCGGCACTGGGGAAGGGCTGCAGGGGCCTTGGTTATCATCTCAAACAACCTCATGCAGGCATATATAACCCAGAACATTTGACAAAGCAGGCTGGCAGGCTGCCAATATCAGTCAATGATGAATAAAAATCATTTCACATCAAGAGTCAGTAGCAAAGAGTTATAAAAAACTCAACCCAAAGCATTTCACAGAAACCTCCTTAGATGCATATACAGACTCTACTCAGAGATGCCCGGCAGAGGGTGACCCAGAATCTGTACCGATCTGGGCTACAGACAAAACCTGAGGGGGGGAAAAAACGAACAGATGGAGATGTTTGTCTTCCATGAACACCTGGTCTGTGCACGTGAAGGAGCAAGGCCTTCTTCCTTCACATCTTATGTCTCGTAGAAGGTTCTGTGTTCTTGGGAGCTTGGCCCGTATCCGTTTCCTTAGAGAATATCCAGACAGGAACACTTATGTTCCTAGAATTAGGATTGGAAATCACTTGACATGAACAAGGGGAGAGGAGGAGGAGATGACTGTTTAATTTTAAATGATTACTAGGTACCAGGTGCTATGCAAAATGTTCTGTACGTGTTTACTGTTCACCAAGAGTCACTCCTCAAATGCAATGTCACTCCTCAAGAAGGTTCCTGACCTCCCCATCTAAAACTGCCCTATCACAGGTACTCTCAGTACAAGCCTGTTTACTATCTTTACAGTGCTTAGCATCATCATGTTATTTTAAATTTGTCTACCTGCTTATGCACTAAAAGAGAACGTACACAATTTGTCGTGCTTCTGGCAGCAGCTCCGGCCTGCCCACAGGTGCCTGGCCCACCGCAGGCCCTGCAAATGTGTGATCTCCTCTAACGCACACCAGCGCCCCATGAGGTACTGGTAACAGAGGAACGGAGACTGAGGGAGGGTAAGACACCTGCCAGCAACAATCCAACCAGGAAGTGACATCTGACTGCAGAGCCTGTGCTCCTCTTTCGTGTCTACGCACAACTTCCCTAGAGACCCCATTCGCAGAAAACTCTCCATCAGAACAGTTTCCGCACATTCCAAGTGGTCATAAAGATTACTGAAAGAACGCGGACTGCATCGTGAAGTCTAGGAGATTCAGCAGGAGGAGACTGTTGCGTGGCCGTGCTAGCAGGATGCCCTCGGTCCCATGACTGAGGAAGAATAAAAATCTAGGAAGTCGCTCTGGCTGCTGTGGTTCAGTGGCTTGAGCGCCAGCCTACAAACCAAAGGGTCGCTGGTTCAATTCCCAGTCAGGACACATTGCCTGGGTTGCAGGTCAGGTCCCCAGTGGGGGGTATGTGAGAGGCAACCACACATTGATGTTTCTATCCGCCTCTTTCTCCCTCCCTCCCTCCCTCCCCCTCTGTAAAAATAAATAAATAAATACAATCTTTAATTTTTAAAAATAAAAATTTAGGAAGTTGACTGAAAAAGGATATGGTGATGTCTTAGTAAGGAGTAACTTCAATGGATGTTGAAAATTATATCAGACCAAAATTTGGAGTTTATCTGAGAACACCAGCGGGGATCCGCTGGTATGGGATCCATGAGTAAGTACCACGTAGTTTCTGTTGGCTTTCTCAGTGTGAAATTTAAGTTCTAGAAGACAGGGCCGTCCCCTACTTATACTCCTGCACAGAGTCCCCTAAGGTACCCTATGCATGAGAATGTCAAAACATTCTGTTTCACACCAGGAAGAATCCCGGGCCTGCCCCTGCTTTGTTCTGCCGTCCACTCACAGGACAAGAATCACTCATCAGGGCTCTGGAGCCCCTAAAAGTGCTCAGATTGGTGGGGAGGGTGAGAGGAGAGAGGATGCTTGTGTAGATGAACAC
This sequence comes from Sturnira hondurensis, assembly GCF_014824575.4. Taxonomy (NCBI): domain Eukaryota; kingdom Metazoa; phylum Chordata; class Mammalia; order Chiroptera; family Phyllostomidae; genus Sturnira; species Sturnira hondurensis. The sequence continues at coordinate 19,549,754 of NW_028079127.1, forward strand.
TTTCCCAGACGTGGCTCTAACAGAAACCCTGACTAAGGGCACGCCTTGTGTTTAAGGAAGGCTGCCCTAGTTCCCCTTGGCACTACACTTCAGGGGGCTGGATACTTTCAACAAGATTTTTTTGTTGGGATGGAGGAAGAGGCAGTTAAGGCACAATACTCCCTTATTTTTTAAGACCAAAGATTCCCTGGCTCTGATAAAAAGCAACAGCCCTCCAGAAGAAACACAGTGAGTTGGTAGAATGGTACAAAAGAGATGGCATCTGCCATGGCTCCCCATTTCTGTTTCCATCACTCACAGGATCGCTTAGTACAGAGGCAGAGGACTCAGCAACTCTCCACTGGTAAGACAGTGAACTAAATGAGTGCTCGCACATTAGGACAGACCGTCAGAGAAAACCGACCATAAGCATGCGGATTGGGACCTTCATTCTTCTCTCCCAATACTGGACGGCTGCACAGCTGCTGACACGTAATTCATGTCTGCTAATGACTGATTCAGTAATGGACACGAACAATCAGCCAACAGGAACTCTGTCAGGGGTACATGGTCCTAACCCAGTCGTTCTCTGAGGATCTAGCAATGTTTGCATCACTAACAACAGAGATGGATGCAGCAGTTTTCCTCTAATTGCTGCTTCTCCCGAAGGATTTAGAGATGCCATCTCCGTAGGAGGAGCAGTGGCCGAAGAAGGGACAGGTTCAGCACACTGAGCCACGCTGAAGGGAAAGAAGCTCGGATACAGGGGCCTTAGGCTGTAGAAGAGGAACTGCCTTCTCCACCAGGGCCTTCTTTCAAGACTCCGGGGCACTGCCTTCACACTCTTCAAAATAGGCAGTGGGTACATAAAAATCAAACTATATCACTAAGTTTCTTTCTCTTACTTTACCGTTGGAGGAACTAGGACACCACAAAAAAAATAACAACAAACAAACAAGAACCTTCCCCAAGCAGACACCTAGACAAGCAGGACTGTATTTGTTTCATAATCCTTCCCCAAACTACCAGGCAGGGTTTAATAAAGACCCAGATGTCAGATCTAGGGGGAGAGCTGAATACACCTAGGTGTTTCAAACACAAGGTAAGTACAGATTCCAATTCACCAGCTTTGACTACATGCAGCCAAGAACTTGAGTACAAAACTCCACTTTGTAAAGAACAATCAATGAAATAGACACAAACCATCCATGACTCTCTCCTCCCCGAGGGCCTCTGTACGAAAGGAGCACGAGCAGGTGGCTCCCAGTGGCACCGCAGCTGCCACCAGCGGCCTTCGCCCTAGGTCTGGATGAGCGCTGACCCAGGATGCCTGAGCCAGGCAGTTCCCTGAGAGCACAGAAACCCAAGGATCACCCTCTGAACCAGGATCCACATCTCCGTCACACTCCGCAGGGAAGCCCTGCCTGTTCCTTCCCAGCTACTGTCTTTGGAACGTAGCCCAGCTACAACTGGGCTCTTGTTTTTAAATACACTCTGTGCCCATTAACTCTTCCACAGGAACCTTCCCAGCCTCTTTTACAGTTTCTCCTCACAACCGCTTTTTGGTTGGAATTGGTATGCTCCAAATACAGATTTCTGGTACCTTTCCAAAGTTGGATCACTTGAAACCCTCCCTCCCATACATAAAAATATATCCTTCCAGCATCATTTGACCGAAGTGTAAAGCAACCTGGTTGGCCTCCATGCATCCGATGGCATCTTCCAAGAGTGAAAACTCCACGCAGACATAGCCATAGTCGTAACCTGGGGACAGCATTTAAATACAGACGGGAGTGGTGTTAGTGCCTTGCAAACACAAAAGACAGACTTAAACCCCCTGTTTCTGAACCCCTTAAAAACACAAGCCCTCCCGACTAGCCCCTCCCTCCCCTATACTAGGCAAAGCTGCTACCCCCCAAACAGAAAAAAAGTACTGAAGGAAAGTTTGGATGTTTCTGGATTTTGAGAGTCATTCCAAAAAATGACTTTTCCTATTAACCAAGATGATCCTCTGCCCTCTTAGCAGGGATGATCTGGGGCGGGGGTAATCCCACAGAAAATTCACATGGGGACCCAAAACAGTATAACCACTGGCTGAATCTTCTGGAAAAACACTCAACAAGAATAGGAAAATATCTAAGAAAAAAAAAGTATCCTGAGAGAGGAAGTAGCAGTAATTATCCCAAAGCTGTGCTGACAGTCACCGCTTTGCAAGCAGAAACCACCTTAAAGACAGAAGTGCTGACAGACCGAGCAACTATTCTGTTTGGACACCACAGGAGGCTTCTGGTCGGCAGGGGACTGACCATTTCAGGTCTCCTATTTTCCTGGTTTCAACTCAAGTCACAAAGCAGCTAAATCTTTACAAAAGGAAGAAGGTGTGGAAGCATAAAGAGGTACAAAGAGCAGGGTCCAAAACTGTGCTCATGCACAAGGACTGGAGGTGGGGTAGGCTGGGGGAGAGAGAGCTGTTGTTAGCAACCAACACACTGCAGAATGAATGGTACGTACCATCAGTTATCACACACCCTCCACCTGTCATCTGATCAAGCGTCATCTGTGGCTCTCATGACCCATGAGATGGCAAAGTCATGGGATTTACAGGCTGCTGAACTCTACCCCAGCCAACCCACCCTCTGCCACTTCCCCGCTGTGCCAGCATCGACTACAAAAACACACCCATGGTTAGCGCAATGGTCCACCAGGGGCTCCCAGGCCTCCCCCACTGCCTCGCAGGGTAGAGAAGCTCACTGTCAGGGGTGACAGTGTACAACTGGACCAGCGAGGAAAAGGTGCGATTTGTTCAGGTGAGAAACAAAACTCAGGAAAAGAAAACAACACAAAACCTGGGACAATTCCGAGCACAAGGTGTAACAACAGGAAACTGCTAGCATTGATTTAAGGTATCAAAGACAAAAAGTTAAATCAAATCAAATCAAATCATATTAAATTAAATTATTAAAAAACTAGGGCAATGTAAAACATAGCTTAAAAAGTAGACCAAAATTAATAAAATGGGTTGGATTCTTTATCAGTGGAATGAATGGCCTGAAATGTTTTATTAAGCTTTAACTTAAGACTTGTTAAATACTTCAAGTTCTTTATGATAAGCTACAGTGGTATGAGGTGACTGTTGCTCTGAATGTTTTAGGAAATGACCAGGAAGAATAAACAAAAGCTGCTGGAAGTCTCCGATTTTCTACCTGATTTCACAGTTTGGACCGTAACCCCTGTAACCTCTGTTTAAACTTACCACAAAATCAGCCTCTTCTGATTAGTAACTCTTTGAAGAAATGAAACTAGTTTGGAGAAACTGTGTGTGTATTTGTATGCATCCTATTAACAACAGAAACTGTTTTGTTATTGAATTCCTTTCAAGTACTCTCGTGATCAAACTCAGTGCACATCTCACCCGTAAAATGCTCTGCATCGTGTAAAGGGTTCTGCGTGTTTTGGGGAGAGACTGCGGAACAGCAGAAAAACCAAGGTGCCTTTGGTCACTGAGTAGCCCCTGCAGATGCTCAAATGCACGTCTACACTCAGAAAGGGGCAGCCACGGAAGGAGCAGGGATGCTCTCAATTGTGTCGATGCCCACGACGTGCACACAAGGGAGTGTCCAGGAGTGTGGAGAACCACCCGCAGCCGGTAAAGGAAAACAGGAACCAACACCGAACTGTCAAAGCCTTGAGTTTCCTTTCTACGCTTACAGAAGTGACTCCTGTGGCCCAGAGGAGTGCACGGAATCCGTAGAGAAACAGACAGAGAGAGAGAGTGAGAGGGAAGAGAGGATTCATGACAATATGCATACTTGGCTAAAGGACAAACAGATACTAAAGCCACTGGGAAGGAAAAGATATGGTCTGCAGGACACTAAGAGAATCGAATAGCATCTTTATACATCAACCCTGCAATACTGTATGTTGACAATGTACTTCAGATTGAATATTAAATTCACAAACCCAATGCTCTGCTCAATTTCTTATGTCCATAATGTTAGCTAACAAAGAATAACAGAAATTTAAAGTTTAATTATAATGCCTAAAACTTAAAAAAAATAATAAAAGTTTAAAAAGTACATAATCTTGATCCAAGGCATTTTGTGTGTTCAAGACTTATTTTTACCACAATGATTTTTAGTAATTAACAAAACTGATTGTAATACTAAGTAATATTTACATAGCACTTGCTGCTGCAAGGCTATAATCAAAATACTTTACAGATATTAATTGAATCCTCACAGACTATCCTATGAAGCAAGTATTACTAACCACATTTTACCCAGGGAGAAGCAGGCAGAAAAAGAACAGTGACTTGCTCAAAGTCACCAATGGTAAGCAACAGCAGTACTAGGTGTCCAACTACCACTTTGGAAGCGTGCAACTGGCCCACGCAAAACCCCTCACTCTGACATCTTGTCAGCACTTTCAATTCTCCTCCCTTCAACTATGCGTATGAGTTGCTGGTTCATGATAAGACAGATGAAACGAAGATATGCACTGAGAATTACTTGGTTAATCTTTGAAAGCTGCCATTATGGTTCTATTTTATTTAGTTCACCATCTGCACCAAGTGGTTTTATATATTTAAAAACATATATATACTTTGGCTTATATTTTCAAGTAGTTTTCCAAGTCCAAAATTAACCCTAGGGCTGCTTCCTTCTTGGTGGTTCTCTGGGCCCAGAGTAATCTCTGTTGGGAAATTCTCACCCTTATTCAATTCATATTTATTACTCTGACAGTAACAATGCCATCTGAGCACACTTGATGGGACTGTCCTTGTCCTCAGAGAGCTCAGTCCAATAAGAGTTATGACAAGTAGGTGCCCTGGCTGGTGTGGCTCAGTGGACTGATTGCCAGCCTGCAAACCAAAAGGTCACAGGTTCGATTCCCAGTCAGGGTGCATGCCTGGGTTGCGGCCCAGGTCCCCAGTTGGGGCATGCAAGAGGCAACCAATCTCTCACACATCAATGTTTCTCTCCCTTTCTTTCTCCCTCCTTTCCCCTCTCTCTAAAAATAAATAAATAAAATCTTTAAAAAAGAGTTATGAAAAGTAGAGAGGCACTGACCACCTAAAGATGCTACATAAGTTGAAAAAAGGAGTTATTCTTTTTTAAGTTGAGCTGTAATGGACAAATAACAATGTATTTTTTTTAAGATTTTATTTATTTATCCTAGAGGGGAAGGGAAGGAGAGAGAGAAATATCAATCAATGTATGGTTGCCTCTCATCCATCCCCTGCCGGGAATCGGGAACCGGGAACTGGCCTGCAACCCAGGCATGTGCCCTGACTGGGAATTGAACCTCGATCGTGTGGTTCGCAGGCCCGCACTCAATCCACTGAGCTACACCAGCCAGGAAATAACAATGTATTAGTTTTGGGTGTACAAGAGAATAATTCAATATATGTATAGCAAAATGATACATTTAAATAACATTCACCACCACGCATAGTTATAACTTTTCTCTCGTGATAAGAACTCTGAAGACCCACTCTCTTAACAAGATGGTCACCATGCTGCACACCACCTTCCTGGGACCTGCTTGTCTGGGGACAGAGCTGATGGTCTTGCCCAATTTTTGTTCACTTCAAATCGAACGAAAACCCTACAGAGTAGCCATGAGTAGGAGAGGACCCTTCACAGGTCTGCCCTCTTCCCCAGCTTGGAACACTGCAGGCTGGCAGGGAAAATGGTGCAGGCCCCGCAAAAGATCACCCACGAGAGGAGCAGCACGAAATGACGCAGCAAACTGTGCATGCACAGAGGTGGTCACAACACGAGAGGTCCCAGATCAGTGGGCGAGGACTTCTTTGCATTTGTGTACCCCCAACACGAGCACAACACCTGGAGCACCATGGCACTCAGTCAGTGATGTCTCACCAATTGTAATGAGTGTGTCCATTGGAGTGACACGTGGGAAACATAATTTCTAGAGTTCTGTACACAGGCAGAAGCTACAACTAACTCACCACATGCTCTCAGTCAAGCCGCTTCTCTCCAGGCCTGGGTTATCCCATATTCCAAGTAGCACTGATACTAACTCCTTTGTGGGGGGCATGAGATAATGCATTCCAGTGCCCCTGTGCTTCTGTATAGTACTGTCAGACAGCCGCCTCCGTGTTGCAGCTAAAATTTTCACACTGATGAATTTCCTTGCTAATTTCTAATGTATGCTAAGAATGTTCTGCTTCTCCCACAGGCTACAAAGCTATTTTCATTTTGAGTGGGAAGAAAAATATGTCCCATAAACATTTTCCCCGCTGCCTTGGCCCTAGTGGATAAAAAGGAACACGCACCGCTGTTCTGGGGGCTAGGGAAAGGTTCCCAAAGGCAGTGGCTTCAGAGCTCGAACCCGGTCAGGACGCAAGCAGACCGCGTGGGCCCAGCCCCTCCACCTACTCCACAAGTGAACTAGCACCCAGAGAAGGGCCAGAAAGAGGCACGTTGTGAGACTTGCACCTTGACCAGCCCACGAGCCTAGGTCATTTATGTCCTGTAACGGAGAACTGATGCCCACCTGAAGGCACAAGGAACTGACCAGATCCAGTTTGGGGACCTCCTCTGTGGTACCATCAAAAGACATTTCATCTTTGTTCCAGTTTATTGGCACAGAGTTTCTAAAAGTCTTGAAATTTCCTGAGTGGTAAGGGTGATATCTTTTGTTCTAATGAGGTGATTCCTGGCAGACAGAAAGATGGATTAGAAGCCTGGAACTTTTAACTTCACCCTCAACTTCCAGGGAAGGGAAAGGGTCTGCCAATTGAGCCAATGATCAATGGCTAATGACTTAATCAATAATGCCTGCACAATGGAACCTCCATTAAACCTCTAAATGACAAGATTTGGAAAGCGTCCAGGTTGGTGAAGAAAACCCACATTGCAGGTCCTTTCCAGACCCAGGTGCCTCTGTACCTCTTCACCAGGTCCTTTGTAATACACTGTCTGAGTGTCTCCCTGAGCCCTGTGGGCCTTTCTGGCAAAACACCACAGCTGCAGGAGGCAAGTGAGGACCTCCAACAGAGGTGCGGGTGATCTGGGGTCTGAAACTCGAGACTGGCATCCAAGTGAGGGCAGTCTTACAGGAATGAGCCCTTAAACCTATGGAGTCTGGTGCTGACTCTGGAAAGTCAGTGTCAGAACTGAACTGAATTACAGGACAACCACTTGGTGCTGGAATTGGGTGGCAAACACTGCTTTCCACGGATGCCATTCTGAAACACGTTCAAGCTTCCACCTGTCAATGTCTCTGAAGTTTGGCCCCCACCCAGCCTTCTGCCAAGTTCAATGACAAACACTACCATAATCAGCTACCTTACAGGTAAGCACTTGTCCTCCAAGCAGCCATTTTAAAATACGGACTATTTTTTATTAAGGTTCCCTCCAAAAGTTCCATTTCATCGGATAGGCTCATACACCTGCCAAACATATTTACTATCTGATATAAAAGGTGAACACTTTTGAGGCTTTGACATTAGCCCAAAAGCTAAAATGAAAATTTTAAACTTTCTAACAAATACAGAATTTTTAATTACTCCCAATGATACAGACAGCAAAATAGAAAACTCTTCTCCCTCAACACAACACCACCGCACGGTTTTAGAAACGAAAATTAAGTCTGACAATACCATTCTGTGCCAAGCTTCTTGGGAGGTTATATTCATCCAGTGTTTTATTTCCAGAGTTTGCACACACCTGCTAACTTCACACACTCTAGGGTTGCAGAAACACTTCTCAGGAACATTTCCACAAGTGTTATTTAACCATCAATCCACACGTGACCTGCGCTGCTGCCCGGCATGGCTACAGCCCGGTGTGTGATACGGGATGACACGACCAAGGTTTTCTTCTTTGACTTGGAGGCAAGCAAAGCAGGGAATCATTCAGTCTGTGGCACAAATCCAGCTGACAGACTACCGGCGGAAAAACCAATGAAGCTACACTAAGCAATGACTTTTCTACTCTGTCACCATCATTCAGGAACATTTGATTCACCGCTCTAAGTGACATTATCTCGTCACTTCACCTCAGCAGAGCTGTCAAGCACTAATCCACAGCTCCCCCGCCCCCAGCTCTTGTAACAAGGGATTCTCTACCGTGCATTTGACAACTATGACAACCAACTCCACCTCTGGTAAAGGCAAAGAGCACCTGCAGGCATTCAAATCAGACACGGAACAAAGAAGTAGCCTTGTCTGTCCTGCTCCTCCTGCTCCTAAAACAACGAATGAACTGCAAAAGATAGAGATCAAGCCAATGAATAGCTTTATGTTCTCTTTCCAGGCCAAACCTAGTTTTTAAAATAGTGGTTAAAAAAATAGCAGGAGGCCCAACACAACCAAGAGAAGAGAGAACACATAGCAAAACTGACATTCTTTCAACAGGACTAAGTTCCACAAGTGAAATACTACCGTCTCCCCATCCTGGTTCCTGAGGTGCATTTGAGGCGGCTTCAGACCACTCTAAACGTCTCAGAGTCCCGGACCACTCAAACACTCCCCAAACGGCAGAGCCGTCCTCTTTTCATAAAAACAAATGATAGCAAAGCATCCCCAATACAAGACTGAAACAACCAAGACCTTTCTCTCTAGGAATTTATCAATTCTGTAACCCAAATACGTTTTAGAGGTTAAAATATTCTTTTCTCAACTTTGGGTGCGGCACCCACAACAGAACACACAGAAGTCACGTTATGAAGTATATACCTGAAATTTGTTATTAACCAATGTTATCCCAATAAATGTAATTTTACAACATTTTTTTTAAAAAGATGGTATTTATTTATTTTTAGATAGAGGGAGAGGGAAGGAGAAAAAGGAGAGAAACATCAACGTCTGGTTGCACCTCATGCACCTGGTACTGGGGACCTGGCCCGCAACCCAGGAGTGTGCCCTGACTGGGAGTTGAACCTGTGACTTTTTGGTTCGCAGGCTGGCACTCAATTCACTGAGCCACACCAGCCAGGGCTCAATTATAAAAAATAAAAATATGCATTGGAACAAGGTGCAAGGGCCTTATGGAGAGCACACAAAAAGCCAGGTGTATCTCTATGCACTCTTCTCCACATCTCATGTAACCATCCCAACGCCCACAGAGCCGGGCTTTCTTTCTGCTTCACCTCTCTAAAACTCAGGGGACATCACTAACAATTATTCTCTGACCAATGATTACCTCCGAGCATTCTTTTACACTTCTTTTTTAATCCTGTTGCCTCTAAAAGTCTTGTCATTCTCTAGTAACTCTAGAGAGTAACTAGTACTCTTCTAGTTACTAGTCTTCTAGAACGACAAGACTCTTCTTGTCATTCTCTAGTAACTCTAAGATTAGAAATCACCAAACACTTTTCATCAAGTTATCCAGAGTAGTAAATTCTTCAAACTTTCAGCCAAAAAGAACCCATTACTCCCAGATTCCCTTACAAAAATTGAATTACAAGATATTGTGGCCTATTCAGAAGAAAAATACAGAACCCATACCCATTTCCACAAGAATCGAAGACCTTTACAGTCAAAGATTATATTGTTTGTGTCCACCAGCATATCTTCTGCATTTCAACACTCGTATATTGGTTGGATGAATGAGCCACATACAGGGTAGGGCAAAAGTAGCTTTATAGTTGTCCATATGGGAAATAAGGGAACAATAAATAACACAAGAATAAACTCTGTGTTTTGCATACTCATAAATGTAAACCTACTTTTGCCCCACCCTGCATTTGGCAGGAAATATCAAAGAATGAATTATTAAGTCTTTCAAGATTACGGAGGGCTATTTTATTTAAAAAGATGAAAATATAACAACATATTTTATGGATAGCATAACTAAGACTAGGGACATTACTGAACTGTACCAGAAAGGTGTAAGTACCAGTTAGAGACCATTAACATCCGTGCTGAAACTCTGTAAATGTTTGCTGTACTGATGAAAATACTTTTAAGAAATCAACTTTTATATGACTTGTCAACCAATTTTCAAAAAGGTGTATTTTTTTAAACTAACATATAATTCACATACCATAAAACGCACCTTTTTAAAGTGTGCAGTTTCAGCCCTGGCTGGTGTGGCTCAGTGGACTAAGTGGTAGCCTGCGAACCAAAGTGTCGCGGGTTCAATTCCAAGTCAGGGCACATGCCTGGGCTGCAGGCCAGATCCCCAGTTGGGGGTATGCAAGGGGCAACCACACACTGATGTTTCTATCCCTCTTTTTCTCACTCCCTCCCCATCTCTAAAAATAAATCCATAAATAAAATCTTTAAAAATATAAAATAAGGCAAATCCCAAGTGACTCTAAAGATAACGAAAACTAACCCTACTTCCAGCACCTCCCCAGGCTCACCCGATCCCTCCAGCACAGCATCACGGGATTCTCCTCCAGGTGTGTCATTCCTCATCAGCCACGGGGTCTGTCCACTGACTCCTCCAGATTCATCTGACCCAAAAAATGCGTCTTCGCTTCCCATCTTATTTTTAAAGCTCAGCCACCTTTCCTTAAGGCTCATCTGTAACCATCCCCCCAAGGATGATATCACCCCGATAAGAGTCCCAGTTGAAAACAACACCTTCTGCAGTTTCAGACACGTGACAAGTAAATGTGTTATTTCCCGATTAGCCGACGGTCAGTTTTCCCCCAAGAACTAAAATTGTTCCTTGTCTAGTCTGTAAATGACAAAAATACTGCAGAAATGCGTTTGCAATGTTCAGCAACTCTCACTTATTTTTTCTACATGCTGTTCGCTACTGCGTCTTTGGCGGCTCCATGTGGGATGCTGTGAACTACGCACGGCTGGTGTCGTCGGTGTTGATCCAGTTCACGATGCCTTTCTGCCCCTAAATCGATGGATCATCTCTGGCTTTTTCTTCCTTCTCTTAAGGAAGGCACTTCTGTTTTGTCAAAATGGAAGTAAAAACTCAAATCATTTCAATTGTGAGAAATAAAAAGATATAATAAGCCTGTTACCCTTAATAAATGCAGAGGGTACGGGGTGTCTCTAACAATGTCACTTTCAGTGTAACCAATGTGCTCGGGTAGGAGACCAAGTGACCTGGTGGCTGCAAATGCCCACCTTCTACGAGGAAAGCTCCTTCCTAGGGCTCCAGAAACCGCCTGTCCACCACATGAACAGTGACAGAATCACGGCACCGAGACTTCCCTCCAACACCCCCTTCATGAACCTCCAACTTCTCAACGCCAGTTAATGAACAGTCCGAAAATAATTCTGTAGCTCTGCAGTCACTACAGAGTTACATTCTTTGTTTGAGACTTAGTAGGAACCAATCCTGGAACTACACAGAGTTTGCTTAAATGACACAACTCCTTTGGAAACAAACCACAGCAAGCTTACACACAGTACAGTACACAGTCCCACCTAAAAGCCAAGAGCACGCATGTCTGCAGGCATGTCGCTGAGACCCTAGGAGAATGAGGGTGTCCACGGCCACTCTGAGGCCTCTGGAAGCGGGGAGCTACACAAACACAGAACACAACCCAGCCCATGACTGCGCCAGCTCCGCCCAGCTCTCCAGAGTAGAACTGATCCCAGGTGGGCTCCTAAACCAGGTAAGCATTCTCTGCTCACAGATGAGTCTCTTAAGAGGAAAGCACACAGGCAATCTAATGCAGCGGTTCTCACAATCCAGGGCACACCAAAATCCCAAGAAGGGCCTGTTAGTGCAGAGATTGCGGGCCGGCTCCCAGATTTTCTGATTGCGGGGGTTGAGGCCGTGGGGACACTGCCAGTCCCGGCCAGCTTTGGGAACCAGCGCTCCACAGTCTGCCTGTTGACAGATGCTGTTCATTGTAGGCTTTACCTTGCAAGATTTCTGCTGATTGTTTAAAAATAAAATACATCAGCTGTATGCCAGTTTTTCCATTTTTAATTGGAAATCATTTCAAAGTTACCAAAAAGTTGCAAGAATAATAGTACAAAGAACACTTACACACTCCTTACCCATATTCCTCTACTAATACATTTTGTGTATCTACTTTATCATTATTCTCTTCCTCCCTTCTCCATCCATATCCATCAAATATTTTTTTCTAAACCATAAGAAAAAAAGCTGCATACATCAAGGTCATTTACTCCTAGAAATGTCACTGTGTGTTTCCTAAGAATAAGGACGCTCTTTTGCATGTAACCACAGTAGTCACCAACTTCGGTGCATTTAACGTTGACACACCACTTCCACAGCCAATACACAGAGCAGCTCCATCCGGCCCCTAAGCCCTCTCCTGCTTCCACTTCACTGTCAGCCCCTCCCCCAACACCCTGACCATTACTGTTTTCTATTCCTACAATTATGACTTCCCAGAATGTCATATAAATGAAATCATACCGCATGCTGTCTCTTGAAAAATGACGATCAGCACTCGGTCCCTGGCGGGAGCACAACCACACCTTTCTGACGAGGCCCGGCCCCTCCCCCAGGGCACCATTACCTTGGCCCTTCTCTCTCCTGAGCTCCAAGGCCCTTCTTTTGCCTCTGTAACTTCTTTCCTGAGCCCATTTCTTCTACAGCTCACTTCTACCTCTGTGACTTTTAAAATAAACTTTCTTACAGAAATAAAAGTAATAAAAATGATGATCAAATGCATGTAACATAAAATGCACCATTTTAAAGTGTCAATTAAGTGCATTCACCATGTCACGCGACCACCACCGCCACTTAGATCCAGAACAGGTTTTCATCCCCAAAGGAAACCCCGGACGGATTAAGCAGTCACTCCCTATTTCCCTCTTCTCCAGCCCCTGGCAACTACCAAATTACCAATCCACCAATCTACTTACTCTCTCTATAGATTCGCTGTTCTCAGCATAGCATACAAATGGAATCATACAATATGTGGTCTTTTGAGTCTGGATTCTTTCACTTAGCAAGTTTTCAAGGCTCACTGAAGTTACAGTATATATCAGTACTTCATTTCTTTGTATGTCAGTATGTAAGTTTTTGAGTAGTTACTTTCACGCAGCACAATGCCTCTGAGATTCATCCCTGTAGTTACATGCATGAGTAGTTTCTTCATTTTTATTGTTGAGAAGAATTCCACTGTATGTATATACAAGAGTGTTTGTCCAGTCACCAAGACATTTCACTCCTGATACTTTCCCAGGAATATAATCATGTAACTCAAGGTAATTTACAACAATGGGGGTTATAATATATTTGAAGATGGCAAAAGAAAAACTCAAATATATACAACATGTGTAGGTTCACAATCCTTTATGTGTAACTCCAAAATGAACAAAAAAACCCCCATCAATATCAAGTTTTATTGTAAATTTTCAGTGAGGTTATCTGGAGACATCCCAACCTCCACGATACTAAGTCTCTTTATAGTCTTTTTTTAGTTCTCTTAATGAGAATAGTCATATATTTTTCTGTAGAAATACTATGTCTAATACACATCCTACTAGGGAATACAATTCATATATGATCTATGCACTGCATTACCTTTCCACATTCAGAAAAATGTATAAACTCATCTGACCCTGCAGATTTTGGATTGAAGTTGTGACCTTGTACTTTCACAACTCTAAATGAGACAAAAAAGCAACTGTTAATGACTGGAGTCAGGGAGCATTCACCTCTCTGTTACAGGCTAGCTCTCCATTACATCAACCAAATCACGAACTTTACCCCTTAACACCCCACTTACAAGCAATATCTACTCTGCATGGTCTTTTTAGGTTATGAAACAGCCTTAAAAATTTGACTACCATTTACAAAATTATCTTTTCTACTGAAATTCACACACAATATTTTTTAAAATAAATGTTGCCTTGGCTGGTGTGGCTTAGTGGATTGAGCGTTGGCCTGTGAACTGAAAGGTCACCAGTTCAATTCCATGTCAGGGCACAAGCCTGGGTTCTGGCCACGTCCCTGGCTGGGGCACGCAAGAAGCAACCAGTCAATGTTTCTCTTGCACATCGATGTTTCTCCCTCCCTTCCCCTCTCTCTAAAAATAAATAAATAAAACCTTAAAAAAAAGCAGATGTTAAAATTCTCAGAACACACGACTGTTTCACGGCACATTCTTCAGTAGACACAGAAGACTGCACCGCTATGACATCCGAACCACCCTGTAATGCTCCTCACCACAGAAGAGGTCACAGCTGCTCCATATGTACATCGCAGACTCATTCATGCCATGCGCACGGGAGCCAGGCAGTGCCAGGTGGGGCACGCAGGAAAAGGGATGGACCAAGACAAACAACGTTCCTGCTTTGTGAAGCTAACTCTCTAGTCGGAGGAATAAGACACACAAAACCACTAAGAAAAATATCAGTGATGGGTCCTACGACAATAAACTAGGATCTAATTTTAAATGACCGAGGAGTGATTTTAGATTGGGATGGTGAGGCAAGGCCTCTGAGAAGTGAAACTGAAGCCAAGAACTAAACCCGAGAAGACAAGTAAGGATCAGAGGGAAGAGCAGGGCCAAGGCCCTGGCAGAGAACAAAGTCTGCGCTGGCCGAGGGTAGAGAAGAGGGCAGTATGGCTGGAGCATAACAAGAAAGGTAGAGAGCAGCACAGGATGAGGCCCCACAGCCCAGGGCCAGCTCATGCAGGACAAGGAGTCGGGACTTTCTTCCAAGTGACAGGGAAGGCTATTAGAGGCTTTGGGGCATGGGAGTAACATGAGCCAACTGGTATTTTTAAAAGTTCACTCTACTTGCCACACAGAGATGTAATATGGATAACATGGGACTGGTAATCCAATCCCTTCATTAAATATATATATATATTTAATACAAACATACATTTATATACATACTTAATATAGTATCACTTCATATAATATGCCAAAAAAAGACTGCATTTCCTGAAGGTATATAGTGTTTTAAACCAATGTCCTGCATGATTTCACAAGCGTACCAATGTTTTTGGTTGGCCAGTTATGATTCTACTAATAGCTGCCATGGCCAGCAAGCTTAAGAGCTTCCTTGTGGACGCTTTACATTGATATTGTATTTTATTCAGCTAATAAATCTGACAATATAAATAGAAAGACGATGAATACTAAAGAAATAAAGAGTTTAAATTGCTGTTATTACATATCAAGACATCTTTTCTTTCCTGAATACACCAATACTTAATGAAAGCAGTGCATAAAACAAGGTCAAAGCTGAGGTTACTAAGCTATTACAGTTAAAAAGCAACTGAAGCCTATACATTCTACTTCAGTTCCCAAAGATAACAGTAAATCAAGAAAATGTGTATGAGATGTGTGCAAAAAAAAACCAAAACCACACAACAAAAAAAAATTAAGTCTAATGTGCAAGAACAACAGAACTCCTAAGTAGTGTTTCCACAAATTCAGAGTTGCCTTTAAAACAAACAAATGATTAGCTTTTGAGAAGTATGCTTCTGAGTTTGTTCTCGAATTACAGAAAAAATATTTCTGGAGTTATTGTGTTTCAGCACTGGATTATTTAAAGCACAAAAATTTATTTTTGTGGATAGTTTCCCTCTGCAAAACTAATCTGAAGAAGCTACCTAGTTAATACAAAACTTCTGTTTTATGGTAAGCTGTTTAAAAGTAATCTATATCCTCAAAAATACGGCATGCTTTTAATTGAAGAGTTCTTTAACTTGAATTAATGAAATCTAAATTCTGTGAAAAGATTAATTGCCCTACTTTCTTCAATTTAAAATTCTGCATGACAGGTCACTTAAAGATTACTTTTATTTTTAAGCCATTTCATATTATTTAATGCTAAAAATACTGGTCAATACTTTGAGTACTTGGCACCTCCCTTTGACTACGTTTCCTGTAGTAAGATCTGAAGGACCCAAGGAACTGCTACTCTCAAATATTAGAAAGATATTTTGAAAAGTTTAATCTGCAGTTCAGACCACAGAACAGAGGTCAAAGAGAAAGTTCTCCTGGATCTACTTATGGATTTCAACAAACTAGCTGTTGCAGGACTCCATTCTCAAAGCAAGACTGAAAAGTCAAGAAAGCTCTAATCTGTATAATTTCTCTGGAAAGTTGTAAATTTCATGCTGAAGCAATAAAATGTAAACTTTAATGTACAGCAAGTTCATTAAATATTCCACCACCATGAACAACATAAGCAGCAAGATTAGTGATGCAATCATGTAAAATGCACTGGGGGACAAATGCTGCAACACTCGCTCCGCGTCCCACAGGCACTCAGAAGAACTGGAAGAGGCATCTTGCCGTGCGTGTGCACGAAACATCCACAAGGAACAGCAGCTGAGACTAGGGCTGGCTGCTGTGTGAAGGCACCGACAGGAGGCTTCTGGAAATCTTAACTGTGGTTTCTTTAAAATTTCCTGCGTAGCACACAAGGCCGAGATCTGACAAAGACCCCTCCTAATCCAAGGCCACATGCATAACAAGGAACCCACCTGCGTTGTACTCCTTCAACTGCAAGTCCCTTACAGGCATGTCATCAGGAGTCCGAAAGGCATTAAGAATCTGCAAGAATATGGTATTTACTGTAATGACGGAAATCATAATCAAATACTGAATACTGTATTTCCCCAACTGGTTTTTACTCTGCATAATTTAAAGCTGTGATTACTTTATAAAGGCAAATAATTTCATAAAGGAAGAAATTCACATAACTTAAAGTTATGATTACTTTGTAAATGTGTTTTGGCATTCAAACATGTTGAATGAGCCGAACATAATTATTATTCAAAAATTCCCAACTATATAAAAAAGGCAGAAGAAAGAGCCTATCACAAGCTGGAGCTCAGGCTATGCCCTGAACTCAGGCCGCCGGTGACCTGAGCCTCCCCTGCTCGCCTGCGGTATGACTTGTCCGGGCCCCGTTTCTCTTCTGTTCAACATCAGATGACACTCCGAACACATTCCAGTCCACAGCGCTTCCCTCCCTCAGCCTGGTGAGTCCTCTTCCTCCTCCTCTGGACTGTTCTCTCAGTGCACTCAGTCCTGGGCTCAAATGTCACTTCCTCACGATGGCCTTCCCTAACTACCAGATCTAAAACAGCTCCTACCCCAGAGACGCTTGAGTGCTCTGCTTTACTTCCCTTCAGAGCATTCATCACGGCCTGAAAGCACCTACCTCTGGCTTACTTGTTTTATTATCCACAGAGGAAGTGACTTTACAATATCCACTGCTATATCACTCAGTGCCTATGCAGTGCCTGGCCTACAGGAGTACTTAACATCTGAAGTGAATTGATTAAGAGTACCTACTCATACTACATTAGAATATTCAAATGAAGTAATGCTTGTAAGTAAAGTATGCGAAGTAAGCACCACACAATGCCTGGCAGAGTAAGCACTGTTTGTTCTCACTGTAATATTCCGACCAAATTCTTCCTCTGTTCAGCCACGATGCAGTCAGGCCGTCAGTCCTTTAACACTGAGGAGCTAGAAAGCTCCCAATTCTCACTATTGTAAATAAACTGCACTGTATGTGCGCTGTCCAACTCTCCCTTTGGGTTAGGCTCTAAGGGCCGATGTCAGGTTGAAGGGCAGCAATCACTCGCCACGGTATTACGGTATTTTTTACAAACCACACCTCACTAGAACATGCGTAACTGATGAGGTGTGAATGTGCTCGCTGACGTACCAAAGCCAGCTTCCTGGGCCAGCTACTGTACTACAGTAATGCAAGGTGTGGGCACTGCCTTGAGCTGGGTGAAGAACGCCCAAGGATTCCCTGCACATTTCTGTGCACCGTCCTGTGAATCTGCAATCTTTCAAAATGAAGTCTAAAAAAAATTTTAACCAACCAAAAAAATTTGAAAGTGCAAAAGGAACAACAAAACTAAAAAGACACATACCTCTTCTTTTGTGGCATTTTCAGGCACCCCACTTAATCGAATAAGCTTGCTTGGTTTCTCCTCACTTGGGCCAGTCCTATAGTCTTGATCCTTGAAGCCAGAATAAAAAATTATTTCAGAAATAAATGTGTTAGTACAAAATGCAACTGAATAGAAAATACAGGTACTCAGGTTCAAAAATCAAATTAATTTGCATCACATGAAGATATGAAAAACTGTCCTGGCTGGTATGGTTCCCAGTCAGGGCAAGTGCCTGGGTTGTGTGTGGGCCAAGTCAGGTCCCCAATTGGGGGTGCTCGAGAGGCAACCACACATTGATATTTCTCTCCCTTCCTCCCTTCCCTTCTCTCTAAAAACATATAAATGAAATCTTTTTAAAACATTTTAAAAAAGATATGAAAAACTGTAATTTTCTGTTTTACTGAGATCCAAAATTTGACCTCAAATCACTAGAATACAAATGTGCTAAGACCAAGGCTCATCGAGAGTCTTGAAATAGTAAGGTAAATACTTGTTTTTTTCTTTAAAGACACATTTAGTTGTTTTGTTTTGTTTTTTTAGATTTTATTTATTTATTTTTAGAGAGAGAGGAAGGGAGGGAGAAAGAGAGGGAAGGAAACATCAATGTGTGGTTGTCTTTCCTGTGGCCCGCACTGGGGACCTGGCCCCTAACCCAGGCATGTGCCCTGACTGGGAATTGAATAGACAACCCTTTGGTTCGCAGCCCAGCACTCAACCATTGAGCCACACCAGCCACGGCATAAAGTAGAATCTTAAGAGAAACAATACTGAACAGGACTTTTATAATCAGGGAAAAAACAAATAAAACTTTCTCAAAACTGTAATTTTCTTCTCTTGAATGAGAAAATAGGAAAGAAAAGAGAAATTGAAGCCATGTCATTTATCAAAGATGTCATCTATAAATAAATTCCAAAATAGCCCTGGCTGGTGTGGCTCAGTGGATTGAGCACTAACCTACAAACCAAAGGGTTGCCGGTTCAATTCCCAGTCAGGGCACATGCCTGGGTTGCAGGCCAGGTCCCTAGTTGGGGGCCCATGAGAGGCAACCATATACTGATGGTTGTAAGAAACCGTAACTTTCTCCCTCCCTTCCTCTCTCTATAAAAATAAATAAAATCTTCAAAAAAAAAATCTGAGCTGAGGGTCCTTCCTCCAGAGATGTACACTCCATTACCTGAGTACACATTTTGCCTTTTAGTGGTTGTATAAGGAGACACTCTGAACTAATGGTCCTGGACTCTACACTTCATCCCTCAGAAAATCCTTATGGAAAAGCTAAAACACATTTCACTCCAATAACACACCTGGAGCTCCTGTTGGGCATCTCGAGAAGTTTTGCCCTCAGGAAAAGTCTTGCTCTGGCCATAGCCAAACATCTGGCTCCCTGGCAGTCTGTGATCCACATCGCGGTACTCCATGCTTCTGTAATCAGTGTCTTGCCGACCAAGAAAGTCCAGACCACCTTCTTCTTTAAACAGACCAGAACCAGAACTCTGTTTTTCACCTCCAGAAGGTTGTGACTTGTCTTGGTCTTGAAGTGGACTTTGGCTGTTCTGAAAGTCTGATGAAGATTCATGTTCAAAGGCTACACCTTGTGTTTCTCCTTCCCTTGTTTCTGAATGTTCAAATTCTCCTTTCTGAATGCCAAAAGCAGGCCTTTCCGTTGCATGGTCATGTGCAGATTTTTCTCTCTTGTTCACATTCATACCAGAATGTTCTCTATCTTGTGTAGAGGGCTGAATGTAATCCAAAATATTTGGATCTGCAGAGGGCATCTCCCTACCCTTAAATTCCATACATGTTCCCACGTCTCTGCCCCTAAAGTCCTGATCAGTCCTGGACCGGTGTCTGCCTCTGAAATCTGAATGTGGTGTATCCCTGTCCCTAAAGTCTAGATCACTAGTGCCTGAACCTCGGCCTCTAAAGTCCACCTGTGTTCCGTCTTTGTCCCTGAAGTCCAAATCAGACACATCCCTATTCCTAAAGTCAGAACGAGCTGGATCTCTGGTCCTGAAATCCAAATCTGGTAAATCCCTTCCCCTAAAATCTGTATGAGATCCATCCCGGCCTCGAAAATCTAAATCATAAGTGCCCCGGCCCCTGAAGTCAGGTGGAGGAACATCCCTACCTCGGAAGTCAACAGGGTGAGCATCCCTGTCTCTGTAGTTCATGTGAGAGGCTTCTCTGCCTCTATAATCCATAGAAGTACCATTACCACCCCTATAGTCCATAGGTGGTCCTTCTCTATCCCGAAAATCCCCAGAATGTATGTCTCTACCTCTGAAGTCCAACTGTGATGAATCTCTGCTCTGGAAATCAGAAGATGAAAAATCCCCCCCCCTGAAATCATGTCCAGATCCCTCCCCTCCTCGATAGTCACCATGCAGTCCGTCTCTAACTCCATAGCTGAAAGAATGCTCTTCTATATTTGCAAAGGGAGGCCCCGAATGCCCCTGGAAATCAAAAGGAAGTGAATCTCTGCCAGGAAAGTTGCCAGAGTGTCTCTCTTGAGCATGACTCTTAAGGGGAGGAGGAGGATAATCCCTGTTCCACCCGGGAGCAAACCTTTCTTCTTGGCTCCCACTGTAGAAACAAAGACAGTGTTATTCATATTGTCCAGAGAGTTTGCAATCTACACACCAGCATATTCTTCTCTAATCACAGCAAATTCTTCTGTACACATTTTTTGGGGGGGCAGAGTTCTGTAACAAGGTCCTAGATATGCAGAAAACAGCAAGGTTTTGCTACTTTAGGACGAAGTGGCGGAGTAAACTTTTATGCTCCCATTTCAGAACACGAGGAAAGTCAACACAAGGTTTTCAACATGACTGCTGCAGAAAAAGCTTTCACCCAGTCCTGCAACAGGGAAAATCCGCAACACCAGATAAGCTAGCAATGGTGACACACCATAGAAATGTCCATTTCCTATAGCCAGGGGACTTAAAATTCCAAGATCAACACGATGGTTCCTATACATCAGAAGAATCAATGCACTGTAAATTTCTCATGGTAAGTTTCAGGAGGTGTCTTTCTCATTGCTGCATATAGGAGGAACATTCCGAAACATTTTATTACAGTTACAGCATGGACACCACCCAACAGAATGGATGCAGGCCCCAAATGAAGAAACTCTGGCTGTAAATAACCAGTGGGAGCACACCCATGTACACCAGCTGAGCACCAGCCCTGGCTGCATCTAAGTACCAGTGCAGTGGCTCCACCTAGAAGCATTCTCGCCTGGTCCCCACTATTATAACTACACAAAGGTATCACAGAAGGCAGCATGAATCATGCCACAAGCATGTATGTGTAAGTTGACTAAGCCAAGCAATAACATCCTGGAGTTTAATGCTGAAAGGATCTAGAGAGAGCATTTGGCCTTCAGGCATTATCCCCAGGTCTCCAATAGAGAAGCTGATATTCCAGGTTCTAATGCTTCATGCTAATTTTTCATGGTAATATTTAAAAATAAGTATAGTAGTCCTGGCTTGTGTAGCTCGGTGGATTGAGCATGGGCCTGCGAACCAAAAGGTCCCCAGTTTGATTCCCAATCAGGACACATGCCTGGGTTTCAGGCCAGGTCCCAATGAGAGGCAACCACACATTGATGTTTCTCTCCCTCTCTTTCTCCTTCCCTTCCTGTCTCTCTAAAAATAAATAAATAAAGATTTTAAAAAATAAAATAGAATAAAAATAAGTATAGTATTAAATTCATATTCTCAGTTTACAGAACTCAGGCAATAAGTGAGAACTAGCCCAATCTTTTATACTACCCAACTTCTGTCCTTTGCCTAACTTCCAAGTCATTTTACATTGATTTGGCTCTGATAAAAGTTTAGGGAGTTTAAACAGGCAATTGGGTACCCAGAATTTTGACCTTGAGGAAAACAGTAGGACATGAAAAAGGAATACACTAAGTGATCTGAAGGATTATATGCTATTTAGCCATAAAACAAAAATATTAAGAGATCAGGTCCAGCTCAGTTCTCCTCCTGGAATATACAGGGTCTATGACAGACAGGACCCATTTGAACTCAGACTACCCAAATATACTAGAAAGATTCAAAGGACAACTGATTCCAGATCGCTCAGTTCAAGACAAATAGTTACAATGCCAAATTCTTTCTTAAAGTAATAAATTTAACAACAGCAACCTAAACATTACAGTTATGAATACTTAGTAAATTTTCAGAACATGATGATTTCCATTAGTCCCATTAACATTAGTTATTTCTATGTGGTTCCTCACAAGAGGGGCAAGTTTAAATGTTCTTCATAAGTAAGTCAATTTGACACTAAAATAAAGATGTTACACCAACTGTAACATCTCCCCTATTTAAAACCATTCATATCGCAATAGTTATCTTGCAGGAAGACTTAAGCCTCAGCAGACACTCACAAGACAAGGGCTGAGGTATCCAGACTTACTCATTTTCTGACCAGAACACATCCAACACTGTCTTTAAACACTGCCCTAGGGGGTATCTCTCTCTCTTAAGTTGAGAAGATCAGATAGGTATAGAGTATAACCTACTGTACTGGGGTTATTAGAACTGTATTTTATGCAGACTATTCAAGAAACGGTTCTGTTAACATAAAATAGCAGTGACTATGAAAATTATTTTTAACCAAATAAAAAATTTTTAAGAAAAGTTGTTAAAAAGAAAAAAGAAAAGTTAAAATGAAATACAAATCATTTTCCTGTGAGATACCTTTTTTAAAAACCAAATTAGTCCTCCTAAAACTTACATAAACTATGTATAAACTATGTATAAACTATGTATAAAACTTGTATAAACTATGTCTCCCTTCTACTCAAAGATCTTTAAAAATAGCATGTAAGGACTTATAGTTAAACTAAAATTAAGGTGAGGAAATATAACTTTAAATAATAATTGGTCAAAAAAAGTGTTCTAAAAATTTTTAGAAAGTTAAGCAATAGAGCTAAAGTTACCTGACATTTCTACAGGCTTATCTAAACCATGCAAATGGGTTAGTTCTTTAAGAAACAGCCTTACTTATAAAATAATTATCCATAAATATAAGTAAAAAGAATAGCTTATTGCTGCTCTAATAGCCTATTTTCTTTCTCACTGCTTCACTAATAAATTCACTTTAAACTAAAAAAAAAAAAGAACAGATTACAATCTAAATATACAAAAATGTTAAAAAGTACAAGCCCGCTGATCTAGGGATCAGCAAACTTTTCCCATAAAGAGCCAGACAGTAATCATACTAGTCTCTGTCACAACCGTTTGACTTGGCATGAAAGCCACACAGACCATCTGTACGTGAACGGTCATGGCTGCGTTCCAATAAAACAAAAATGAACTATGGTCTGTAGTGTGCTGACCACTCATCCAGACCTTAATATTTTGAAAGAAAAAACATACTCGGCCTCACTACGACTGCTTTAATTTAAGGATCACTACGCAGAAAGACCCCTATCATTTAGTGTTTATGAAACACTAGCTTTACTCAATATTATATAGATTTTTTACTCGATTATCTACCTCAGTTTTTCAGGGGACCCCAAGCTTCAGAACAATAAATGGAACATCTATTAAATCTGCACAATAAAATCTTGCAGACTATTAATCCAAAAGGAAATTTACTAGCAACAGAAGTCTCAATTGGAGCATCAATACCTTTTAATGTGTAACTTTAAGGTCAGATTTGTTGGCTGTATACCAAGTACACTGATAAAAATCACATTCCTATAGCATTTTATTAATTGTAAACACAATGAAAACGTTTTAAAAAATACTATCATCAGTGTTTATTATATTGGCTGTTTAAAAAATTAACTCCCTCCACCCTGGCTGGTGTGGGCACAGTGGATTGAGTGCCAACCTGCAAACCTTTTGGTCGCCAGTTTGAGTCCCAGTCAGGTTGCAGGCCAGCTCCCCAGGTGGGGGCAAGAGACAATCAATTGATATACTGAATATTAATATCTCTCACACATCAATGTTTCTCTTCCACTCTTTCTCCCTCCCTCCCCCTCTCTCTAAATAAGTAAAATCTTTATATAAAAGGTGCCTCTTTCAAAAATATAAACTCCCACCCTGGCTGGTGTAGCTCAGTGGATTGAGTGCGGGCCTGCGAACCAGAGGATCGCGGTTCGATTCCCAGTCAGGGCACATGCCTGGGTTGCAGGCCGGTTCCTTGCAGGCCAACTACCAGCAGGGGATGCACAAAAGGCAACCATACATTGATGTTTCTCTCCCTCTCTCCTTTCCCTCTAAACATAAATAAATAAAATCTTTAAAAAAAAAAATATATATATATATATATAAACTCCCTTCAAATCTAAACTACACAACTGAATGGTACCACACTCCCCACTTATCCCTGCCCTCCGCACTGCCTCACACTGAAATGTGGCGTAGGAAACCGCATCCAGTCATTTTTCCTTCTCGGAACCATTTCTAGTAGCTGCAGATCAAAGTGGCACACGGGCAAGACGCAGCTCTGGATTCTAGAAGCATATTAGTGAGCTTAATGAAATACTTATGTACATTTATAAACATTTATGCTGACTTTCCTTATTAGCCAAGTATGTATTATGTTGCTAAAAGACATTTTTTAATACTTAAAAAAATGTTAAAACACAAAACACTTGGCACATTGGGTATTTAGTCTCAAAATCACTTCAGAAATGACTAGAAAATTTTTTAAGTTTCCAATGTTTAAAAACCAGACCTATTTCTATACAAAGAAAATATCCTCCTTTATAGTAGACCAAAAAAAGTTATCCCGTATCCTTAGAACACTAACAATACCCACGTTTGCAGACTCACCGAAAAGGCCCTGTTCTGCTGGCAGACCGAGAATCACCCCACATTCTTAGGTCGGGAGGGCCCAACAAGGAGATCCTCCCCTACCGAGCTCCAGTTGCGGCAGCACCTGCACAAAGCAAAGCACGAAACGTAAGTGCGTTAGAAAATGAAGCAGAGGCTAAACTGATTTCCTCCTGCCTGGCTGATGCGGGGCTACGGCAGCAGGGGTATTTTTGGAAGTCACGTTTAAACATTTACATATTAATTTATAACAAGAACAATAATTTTTAATTAAAAACGTGTACTCCAGAGCACCACAAACTTCTCAGTGTAGTAAGAATACTTCATATTTAATAAATACTAATTTTCCCAGCAGCCATTCTACCTCCCTCTCTGGAAAAGGCACCCCACCAAAGCGCCATCGCCAGCCTGCCCAGCCCGCCCAGCCAACCAGAACAGGGTACTGCCTCGCCCTAGCGCCCCAGCCCCAGCGCCCCAGCGCTGCTGGAGGTGGCCAGCAACCCCGCCCACTTGCCGAGAGGCCGACAGCAGGGCTTTGCCGCAGCTGCTGAAAAGGAGGCAAGCTTTCAGGACGTTGGATTTGGCAGTACTTTCATGACACCAAAAGCACAAAAGAAACAAAAGAAACAAAACAGATAAACTACACTTCACTGACTGTAAGAACTTTTGTGCATCAAAGTATTCTATCAAGAGAGTGAAAAGATAACGTACAGGTCTGTCAACTGGCAGACAAGGAAGTTCCGAAGTCTCCTTCCTCCACAGAAATATTGAAAAACAAGCAGTAACGGTCTAAATCAACTTCGCTGGAGCTTTAGAAAAGTCAAAGTTTATAACAGTCAAGCAAATGCTCAGTGAAGCCATCTTCAAAATGACAGCCAAGCTTTGTTTTCCCACTCGCCCTGGCCCACGCCCCCCGCCATGGCAGTGGCAGGCCAGTTCCCAGCCCCCCAGACGACCTGCACACTGCTGTGTACTATACTCCTGGCGTAACCGTCTGGGGCATATCGAAGGGTCGACGCAAGGTGCTTGTTTCTATTGTACCTCAGCAGAACTTGGGGGCGAGGGTGAGGGCAAGCAGCAGGAGGCATTGCTAGAAAAAGCTGCAAAGCAGACTTAGAGACTCACACATATAGAGAAGTTGGGGTAAAAAAACTTTGAAAAATTAGAATATTCCACAGCAACATGTACATGGGAAAATTTTGAAAGCCACACACATACCCAGACACATGATCAGACAAGACCTGAAGACTTTCACCTTTCACCTCAGGCTGATCCCTAGGCTTAGAGCAAGCCCAGCTAAGTGCTGAAGGACTGTCCCAACACAGAACCAGTCCGCAAAAGCAGAGAGTTTACTTTCTGCTTTCCCCCTTTTTTTGGTTTTTGTGGTGTTTTGTTTCTTTTTGGTTGGTTGGTTTGTTCGTTTGATCTCCTGGTGTTCGAGGAAATCTTGCTTAAAATATCAGATAACCAGAGGAGCAGCGGGCAGCCCCAGCCCACCCCGGTGAACCCCCGAACCTGTCCCCAAGGCCCCTTCCTCTTGACTGTCCAGCCAGCTGAAAGCAGCCCTGCCTTGGCTCACTTCTTCCCTATGACATTTCTAGAGCCCAAGCGGCCCCACCAAGGCTCTTTCCTACTGCTTCTATGTCAGGCCCTTCCTGGTTTCAGCCCAGCTTTAATAAATATGCTCTTGCTCTGGCTGGTGTGGCTCACTGGCCTGCGAACCAAAGGGTTGCCAGTAAGATTCCCAGTCAGGGCACATGCCTGGGTTGTACACCAGGCCCCCAGTTGGGGGTGCACCAACCACACACTCAGGTTTCTCTCCCTCTCTTTCTCCCCCCTTCCCCTCAATCTAAAAATAAAATCTGAAACAAAATTTTAATTACCTCTTTAAAAATAAATGGACTCTCAAAAAATTAGATGAATAAGCACTACAAAAATAAAAAAGAAAAATGCCTGACATCAGTGATCAAACGTGACAAAGAGCAGTCTTTGCAAAAATAGTTTAGAAAATGTCCCAAAATAGACTACCACAGCCTTGAACAATTTTTAAAAAATCACCAAACTCCAAGAAAGGGGAGAATCTGATTTCCAGAGTTACTACATTATAATAGTCAAATGCCCAATTTTCAACAACAATAATTAAAAACCCACAAGGCATACAAAGACACCAGAAAATACAGCCCATTCAAAGAAACAAAATAGATCAACAAATCCATCCCTGAGTAAGCCCAGACATCAGACTTACTAGACAAAGGCTTTGTGACAAGGGTCTTAAATATGCTTAAGAGCTAAATGAAAATATGGACAGAGAACTAAAGGAGATCAGAAAAACAATGTATAAACAAAATGAACTTCCAGCCAAGATGGAGGCGTAGGTAGACACACTGTGCCTCTTCACACAACCAAAATTAAGGACAACAAAAATGCATCCAGAACTGTCAGAAAATTGAACTGTACGGAAGTCCGACAACCATTCATCCAGACCAGTAAGTGGGGTGGAGTCGGCGGCTGGCGGAGAGGGGTTACGGCAGGAAAAAGCGATGGCTGGTGACCCGGGTGTCTAGGTGGTGACCGGGCAGACCCCAGGCATGGGGAGGCAATGAGAAGACCCAGCGAGGCACACAAGGTGGCTGTGTGACCGAAGTCACACATTCACACGCAGATAAATAAGGCGAAAACGTCTCGCAAAGCGAGACAGACCACACAACCCAGAGCCCCAGCGGTGCAAAATAAAGCCTAAAAGCACCGATTGAAAACACTTGTGGGGGTTGAGGGGCCAGGAGAGACTCCCAGCCTCACAGGATAGTTTGTTGAAGAGACCCACAGGGTCCTAGAATGTATACAAGCCCACACACCTGGGAACCAGCACTGGGAACTAGCACCAGAAGGGCCCAATTTGCTTCTGGGAAGTGGCAGAAGGGACTGAAACCCGAGAGAGAGTGGAGCAAGGGCCATTGTTCCCCCTCTCACCTCGCCCCCACATACAGCGTCACAACCCAGAGACTGGGTTGCCCTGCCCTGGTGAACAGCTAAGGCCCCACCTCTCACTAAGTAACGGGAGCCACCAGACCCCCTCCCCAAAAAAGGCTCAAGTGAAGAACAGATCAAAGCCCCAGAGCCAATACATCTAAGTGACCAAGAGATAGCCAACCTATCAGATGCACAGTTCAAAGCACTGGTGATCAGGATGCTCACAGAATTGGTTGATTTTGGCGGCAAATGAAGGCTACACTAAATGAAATGAAGGAAAATGCACAGGGAACCAATAGTGATGGGAAGAAAACTGGGACTCAAATCAATGGAGTGGACCAGAAGGAAGAAAGAAACAAACAAACAGAAAAGAATGAAGAAACAAGAATTCAAAAAAATGAGGAGAGGCTTAGAAACCTTCAGGACATCTTTAAATGTTCCCACATCTGAATTATAGGGGTACCAGAAGGGGAAGAGGAAGAGCAACAAGTGGAAACATTATTTGAACAAATAATAAAGGAGAACTTCCCCAATCTGGCAAAGGAAATAGACTTCCAGGAAATCCAGGAAGCTCAGAGTCCCAAAGAAGTTGGTCCCAAGAAGGAACACACCAAGGCACATCGTAATTACATTAGTCAAGATTAAAATGAAGGAGAGAATCCTAGAAGCAGCAAGAGAAAAGGGGACAGTCACCTACAAAGGAGTGCCTGTAAGACTGTGAGCTGATTTCTCAAAAGAGACCTTACAGGCAAGAAGGGTCTGGAAAGAAGTATTCCAAGTCATGAAATCCAAAGACCTATAGCCAAGATTGCTCTATCCAGCAAAGCTTTCATTTAGAATGGAAGGGAAGATGAAGTGCTTCTCAGATAAGGTCAAATTCAAGGAGTTCATCATCACCAAGCCCTTATTCTATGAAATGTTAAAGGGACTTATCTAAGAAAAAGAAGATGAAAAATACGAACAGTGAAAGGACAGCAAACTCACAGTTACTAACACTAGACCACACCTAAAACAAAAGCAAACCAAGAGGACAGCTAGATCAGGAGCGGAACCATAGAAATGAAGAACACATGGAGGGTTAGCAACAGGGGAGTGGGAGGAGGAGAAGATGGGAGAAGGTACAGAAAATAAGTAGCATAGATGGTAGGTAGAAAATAGACAGGGGAGGGCAAGAATAGTATGGGAAATGTAGAAGCTAAAGAACTTATGACACATGGACATGAACTAAAGGGGGGAATGTAGATGGAAGGGGGTGTGCAGGGTGGAGGGTAATGAGGGAGGGGGAAATGGGACAACTGTAATAGCATAATCAATAAAATATATTAAAAAATAAAAGTAAAAAAATAAACAAAATGAGACAATCAACAAAGGGAAACTTTTATAAAGAAACCAGATGAAAATTCTGGAGCTGAAAAAGTTCAATTATTGAAATGAAAAATTCAGAAGAGTTCAACAACAGAGTTGAGCAAACAGAAGAAAGGACTGGCAAACGTAAAGACGGGGCAATTGGAATTCTCACGTCTGAGAAGCAAAAAGAAAAAAGAATGAACAAAGGTGAGCAAATCCTACAGGGCCTGGAGACACCATCTAGTGGGCCAATTTAAGATTACAGAGCCCTGGCCAAGCATAGCTCAGCTGGTTGGGCATCACAGCAAACCAAAAGGTCACTGTTCAGGCTCTGTGCTCTGTCCCTGGTCAGGGCGCCTGCAAAAAGCTGCAACCATGGATGTTACTCTCTCACATCAGTATTTCTCTCTTTCTCCTTCCCTCCCCTTCTCTCTATCTACAATACAAGTAAAAAAAAAATTATGGAGTCCTAGAAGAGAGAGAGAAAGGGACATAAAGACTATATGAAGAAATAATGGGACTCCGATATCGCCCAATTTGGTGAAAGATATAAATCTACAAATCCAAGAAGCTAAATGAAGTACAAGTAGCATAAACTCACAAGACACACTATGATGAAACTGTTGAAAACAAGGCATCTTGAAAGCAGCAAGAGACTTGTAATGTACAAGAGGTCCTTGATAAAATTATCAGCCAATTTCTCATCAGAAAACTTGGAGGCCAGACAGCAGTAGACAACATATTAAATATTGGGGGTGGGGGGTGGGGGAGGGGCAAACCAGATATTAAGAATTCTATGCCAACTATGATTGAATATAAATTTTTAAAAATTGTGTATCT
This sequence comes from Sturnira hondurensis, assembly GCF_014824575.4. Taxonomy (NCBI): domain Eukaryota; kingdom Metazoa; phylum Chordata; class Mammalia; order Chiroptera; family Phyllostomidae; genus Sturnira; species Sturnira hondurensis. The sequence continues at coordinate 19,579,494 of NW_028079127.1, forward strand.
GGCAAACTCTCCTTCAAATATGAGGAAGTAATTACCATGGTAGAGTGGCTCAGTTGGTTGGAGTATCGTCCCGTACACCAAAAGGTTGTGGGTTCGATTCCTGGTCAGGGCACATACGTGGGTTGAAGGTTCCATGCCAGGCCAGGGTGTGAATGGGAGGCAACCAATCGGTGTTTCTTTCCCACAACAATGTTTATCTCTCTCCCCTCTCCCTCCCTCTCTAAAAACAATAAATATAACTTCAGGTGAGGATTTTTTAAAAAGACATGCATTGAAAAATTAGTTTGGGTAATACGAGGATACAATTTACAAACATGTCATCTGTGACATCAAAAAGAAAAAGAGGCTCTGGCTGGTATGGTGAGTGCTAGCCTGCAAACCAGAAGATCACCAGTTCGATTCCTGGTCAGGGCACACGCCTGGGTTACAGGTCAGGTCCCCCATTGGGAATGTGCTAAGAGGCAACCAGTGATGTTTTTTGAGTGATGTTTCTCTTTGCAGATCAATGTTTCTCTCCCTCTCTTTCTCCCTCCCTTCCTCTCTCTCTGAACATAAATAAACAAAATCTTTTTTCAAAAAGAGAAAGAAGAAAGTAAAGGAACTGTATAGGAAGATTTTTTTTGTATGCTGTTGAACTTAAGTTGGTATAAAGTTAAATTAAATTGTTATAACTGTAGAATGTTCAATGTAATCCCCATGGTTACCAACACAAAATTATCTATAATATACACATAGGAAAATGAGAAGGAAATCCAAACATTTCACATAAAAAAATTCAACTAAACATAAAAGGCAATAATGCAAGAAATAAAAAACAAAAAAGCTATAAAGTATATAGAAAATAGCAAAATGGCAGAAGTCCATCCTTATCAGTAATTACTTTAAAGGTAAATGGTTTAAATTCTTCTAATTAAAAGACCAGAGACTGGTACAATATAGGAAAACATGATCCATCTTTATGCTGTAAGAGACTCCTATTTTTCCCCATACCCAGCTTCTACTGCGTCTTTAAAATATCACAAATGAGTCTGAGGAACCATGCAGCATCTTGCTGTTTGGGTAGCATGCAACTTAAATCTCATCTATCAACCTAACCTGTCCCTTTTTCAGAAACAGACACCATCCAAAATTTTTCTGATAGCCTTGTTGTTAACTGTTGTGGCTTGTTAAATCAAAGCAGCTGAATTTGATACAAGTTCAGTATCATTTCCTTCAAGAATTAACTCATCTTTCTGGGTTTGAGATGCTAAACAAGCGAGAACTGACCTCAACCAAACCCTGTGGAAATACCTCCATTCAAGAAATGTTGGATTTCAACAAGAGAATCATTGTCCTAAATAATGTTGTTGGGGGAGGGAGCATACGGAGACCTCACTCGGGGACGGTAGCCCAGTGGAACACCCTGGATCGGGTTCCATACATGACTGCAGACAGTGTGAACAGCCAACCTCTCGGTTTGTGAAATGACACCCAACCCACTGAACCACACCAGTCAGGGCTTAAATGTGCATTTATGTCTGACTTTCCAGATCCTCGTCCAGAAATTTATTCTCTAGATATTTAGCTTGTGGTGACATGCTTGCAAAGGCCCATAGTGCAGCATTATTTGTAATAACCAAAGATTATAAACTCTAAATACACAAAGGGAGACCACCCCAGAAACAGAATTTATTTATTTAAAAACTGTGTATTTATTCTTACATGTTTAAACTTCAGTCACCTTCAAAGTACTCTCCAGCTGATGCAATACACCTATCAAAACGGTTTTTACACAGCTCAAAATAGTTTTTGAACTCGTTGATTTTGATGCCTTTTAATGTTTCTGCCGTTTTTTTGTTTCACCTCTTCCACACCGGCAAAATGTTTCCCTTTGAGCACTTTTTTCATTGGGAAAAACAACAAAAAAAGTTGCTTGGTGCAAGATCAGGTAAATAAGGAGGGTGGGGCACAGGAGTCATGTTGTTTTGGGTCAAAAACGGCTGAACACTCAGCAGTATAGGCAGGTGCCCTTGTAAATCACCCATCACGAGATGGGCAAACACAGTGAGCCTTCAAAAAAAATTCACTGAAGCTGAATGCAGCCTCTCACAACAAGGCCAGCGGATACACTAATTGAGATGGATTCTCAGAACACTCAACTAGCAAGGGAAGCCTGAACTACAAGGGGCCTGCCCTCCCAAAGATAATTCTGTTTTTTGGGGGGGTTCCCCTCACATATCAATAGAGTATATTTGTATTATTGAAATACTATGCAACTCCAAAAATAAGGTAGCTATGTTGACTAAGCTATTATATATTAAATCTAACAATATGTGCAAAATACTATTTGTAATAGTGTCATTTGTACAAAACAAAAGAATACATACAACAAAGTTGGAGGACTCAACATCTCCTGATTTTAAAACTTACTACAAAGCTACACTACTGAAGATAGCGAGGCACTGATGTAAGGATAAACATACAGATCAACGGGAGAGAATCGAGAGTCCAGAAATAATCCCTCACAGTTCGGGTGAAGGTTTTTAGAAACGAGTGACAAGACCATTCAGAAGGAAGAACAGTCTTTCCAACAAATGATACTGGGGTAACTGGATGTCTCCATGTTAACGAATGAAAGAATGGTTTTCATGTGAATTCAAAAGAACTGCTTCATATCCACGAGGGTGGTGATGATAATAATAGAAAAATAAAAAGACAGGTAGGTTGGCAGGGACGTGGAGATACTGGACTCCTCATACACTGCTGGTGGGAAAAGGGCAACAGATGTGTCAAACCATGCACTAGTGGTTCCCTCCAAGTTCTCCCTAGGATAGCTGAAGTTCCCAGACATGCAGCTGAATCCAGCAAAGCAAGTGATTAAAGGCCTTGGGACCAAAATGATCTGAACCTGAAATGGGTAAAAACTCTTGAGTTGCTGGCACTGAGCCAGGGCCACTTTTGGTAAGCAGAACTGGCACTTCGGTATAAACTAAATGCCAGCTCAAGGCTTTAAATGCTGAAGCTCATTAGATGCCAGCAAAGATGTTGGTTATACGTGCAGCAAGACAGGAGTTAAGAAAAGCAAGAATCTAAAATAACCTAACTCTGAAACTAAATGGCACTAAAACATCAACTCCACACATGAGTATGGCTGGCAGTGAACATGAAAGTGGGAGGGAACTGCCACCCTAACGGCCCAGGCCCCACTCTGCACAGATGCCACACAAGTAGACAGTCCCCAGGGGGAGTTCTGAGGACTGAGGTGTGAGCTCAGGTGAAGCTGCTGCAGGTACAGACCTTTGTTGTAAATAGTCAAATGAGAGCCTTGAAGGTTGAAGTGAAACATGGTTCCCCGTGAACAGCAGTAACAAAGGTCAACTTGGTCCTGGGACGGCAAGCGCCTCGATCCATCGAGCTACAGACTGGGCCATATTCCCAGTGATGCCCTTCTATCAAGTCCTTCATGTTTCAGCTTTGCAATCACACTCCCTCAGAACTGCAAGACTTTGGTTTCCAGGAAGCTGACCAGTTAGAGAATAAAACCTACCCATTTGTGGGTCTACACCCTTTACAACAGGAACCATGACGGTGGCTGGCTGTTTCTGAGCCTCCTCCACCTTTCATTCCTGATTAACAAAACATTCCTAGCAAATGCTTCCACTCGGGTCCATCCTGCAGATTCAAGAATGTTACCTCTAGCCACACGAAGCCAATTCCTAAGGACATCCCTCCTTTTTAATGATGACTTCGATTCCAGAAGACAACGAAGCAAAACCAGGGGTCTTATTCTTTCAGTGTTGGCTAAAGTACATGGCAGTTTTGTTCTGCTTTATACACTCTAATTTTCTGCCCTGGCTGGTGTGGCACAGTGGATGAATGCTGGCCTACAAACCGAAGGGTCACTGGTTCAATTCCTGGTCAGGGCACATGCCTGGGTTGCAGGCCAGGTCAGGTCCCCAGTGGGGGCATGTGAGAGACAACCACACATTGATGTTTCTCTCCCTCTCTTTCAGTCTAAAATAAATAAATAAAATCTTTATAAAAAACCAACAAAACAAATTTTCTCCAAAGTATTGGGTCAACCAGGACCCAGGAGTCTGCTACGTTTATCCCACAGGACAGTTCCAGCAGTGCTCAGCTGTCTCTAGCTGAGACAATTGTTTCTAACTTCATTCGAAACAATTTTGTTAGATTATATGGTGACAGCTGTCATATCAGCATGCATTAAAAAAAAGTTATCGCCTTGGCTGGTGTGGCTCAGTGGATTGAGCGCCGGCCTATGAACCAAAGGGTCGCTGATTCAATTCCCAGTCAGGGCACACATGCCTGGGTTGCAGGCCAGATCCCTGGTAGGAGGCACATGAGAGGCAACCACATTGGTATTTCTCTCCCTTCCTTTCTCTAAAAATAAATAAATAAAATACTTTTAAAAAAATGGGTCAGACATAAATGCAGAAGCTAAACATAAAAGCTTCTATTAACAAGAGAAAACCTTTGTAAGCTTGGTGGCAGCAAACACTGCTATAAAGGATGCAGAAAGCATTAACCATAAAAGAAAAGAAAAAGATCAAAATTAACACTTGTTCTTCAAAAGACACTGCTGAAAAAAACAAACAGGCAAACTATGGGAACGGGGAGTAAATATTTGAAACATGTACCTCACAAATGCTATTATTAGTCATAAAGAAAATAGATTAAAACCACAAATTAACAAGACTTGCCCTGACTGGTGTGGCTCAGCTGCCTGGGCACTGGCCTACATACTGAAAGGTCGCTGGTTCGATTCCTGGTCAGGGCATATACGAGAGGCGACCAATTGATGTTTCTCTCTCACATTGATGTTTCTCCCCCTCTTTCTCCCTTCCTTCTCCTCTCTCTACATTCAATAGAACAAAAAGATTTTTTACACAAAATCAACAAGACTCACCAAACCAAATACACATAGATTTCCAGCAATCAGAACTCTCATACATTGCTGGAAAAATGGCCATACAATACAACCAGATTCGAAACTGCTGATAAACGTTACCCCAGGACCCAGGAATTCCACTTCTAAGTCTTTACCTGAGGTAAATGAAAACAAAAGACTTGTACAGGTATGTTCACAACACCTTTATTCATAATAGCTTTTTAAAATGGGAACAACCCTAACATCCTGCAGTAGGATCTAAACACTGTTTGGTGTCCTGGAGGGTTTTCCTCACTGAGGTGGTGCACATCAGCGAGATTTCAAATGGAGAGGGGCCTTTAGGGCAAAATGGAATGAAGGCTGGCAAGAAACGGGAGTAGAATCAACAGACCCATTTTTTAATATTTTTTATTATTATTGATTTTAGAGAGGGGAGGGAAGGGAGTGGGGAGGAGAAAGAGAAACATCAATTTGAAGTTCCACTTACTGATGCATTCACTGGTTGCTTCTTGTATGTGCCCTAATAGGAGACTGAATTCATGACCTTGGTGTATAGGGATGATGCTCTAACCAACTGAGCTACCTGGCCAAGGCTTAATTACATATTTTTAAAAATTGTTGTAAAATATACATAATATAAAATTTGCTATTTATCATTTTTAAGTGTATGATTCAGTGGCATTAAGTACCTTTGTGCGACCACCATCACTATCTATCCATGTAACTTTTTTCATCTTGCAAAACTGAAACTCTGTATTCATTAAAAAGTAACTCCCCATTCCCCTCTTTACCTAGCCCTTGGCAACCAACCTTCTAATTTCTGTCTATATGATTTTGACTACCCTGAGTACCTCTCACGATGCTAGTAGAATCATACAATATCTGTCCTTCTGTCACTGGCTTATTTCATTTAGCACATGGTCTTCAAGGTTCACCCATACTGCAGCATGTTAGAATTCCGTTCCTTTTTCAAGGCTGAATAGTGTTCCATTATATGTATATACCGCATTTTATTTATGCAGTCACCCACTGATGGGTTACTTCCATCTCTTAGCTATTATGATTATGAGCATGGTGGACAAATATCACTGCGACTGTTTTCAATTCTTTTAGATATATACCCCAAAGTAGAACTGCTGAATCTCACGGAAATTGTTTTTAGTTCTTTGAGGAGCCACCATACTATTTCCCACAGCCGCTATACAATTTAACACGACAGCACACAAGAGGTTTGTTATGGGCTGAATTGCGCCTCCACCATCACCGTACCCACTGCCCCAATTTCTATGCCTAAGCCCTGGCCTCCACTGTGACTATATTTGGAGGTAGGACCTCTCAGAAGGTGATTAAGGTTAAAGAAGTCATAAGGGCGTGCCCTAATCTAACAGGACTGGTATCAGAAGAGACATCAGAGATGCATGCACAGAGAAAAGGCCATGTGAGAACACAGCAAGCTGAAAGAGTCCTCTCCAAAGATCAACCTGCTAGCACCTTGACCTTGGACTTAAGCCTCCAGACTATGAGAAAATAATTTTCTGTTGTTTAAGCCAGTCTGTGGTATTTTGTTAATGGCAGCTCTAGCAGAACAATATTAAGTTCCAATTTCTTTATATCCTAACCAACCTCTATTTTTCTGTTTGTTTTGGATAACAGCCATCCCAGCAGGTAGAACCTGGCATCTCATTGTTTTTTTGATTTGCATTCCCTAATGTTGATGTTGAGCATCTTTTCCTGTGCTTATCAGTCATTTGTATATCCTTCTTTGGAGAAGTGTCTACTTAAATTCTTTGCCCAGCCCTGGCCCATGTGGCTCAGTGGATTGAGTGCTGAAAGGCTGCCAGTTCAATTCCCAACAGGGCACATGCCTGGGTCGCAGGCCAGGTCCCCAGCTGGGGGCATGTGAGAGGCAACAGATGGATATATCTCTCACACATCAGTGTTCCTCTCTCTCTCTTTTTCTCCCTCTCTTCCCCTCTATCTAAAAATAAATAAATACAATCTTTAAAAAAAAAAACACAATAAATCCTTTCCCAGAAGTTTTCTATATATTCTGGATATCAAGCCCTTATCAGATATATGATTTGCAAATATTGTCTCCCATTCTATGGATTGCCTTTTTACTCTGTTGATATTGTTCATTGATGCAGAAAAGTTTTTAATTTTGATGAAGTCCAATTGGTCTACTTTTCTTTTGTTGCCTGTGTTGGAGTCATTCAAGGGATTGTTGCTAAATCCAATACATAAAGTCTTCCCACATGTTTTCTTCTAGGAATATTAGAGTTTCGGTGCTGACATTTAGCGGCAAGATCAAGTCTTTTCTTTCTTTCTTTTTTTCTTTCTTTCTTGTTATTATTTTTACTTTAATTGTTGTTCAAGTACAGTTTTCTGCCTTTTACTCCCATCCCAACCCACCCCTCAAGATCAATTCTGAAAGAGAGCCCTGGCTGGGTAGCTCAGTTGGTTAGAGCATCGTCTGGATAGGCCAAGGTTGTGGGTTTGATCTCCAGTCAGGGCACATGAAAGCAGCAAAAAATTAGTGCATAAATAAATGGAACAACAAATCGATGTATGTCTCTCTCTCTCTACCCATCTCTAAAATTAATAATTTTTAAGTAACATATAAATATTTTAAAAATCCCTGGACAGGTGACTGGTCAGCTGGAATATCATCCCATAAAGCAAAAGGTGCAGGTTCAGTTCCCGGAAAGTGCACATGCCTGGGTTGTGGGTCCCATCCCCAGTTGGGGCAGGTGCAAGGGGCAACCAATTCATGTTTCCCTCTCACTGAATGTTTCTCTCCCTCTTTTCTTCCTCCCTTCCACCTCTCTAAAAAAAAAAAAAGGTGCAGCCACTGTGAAAAACAGTACTGGTGGGGGGTCCTCAAAAAATTAAAAATATCGCTCTCCCTCTCCAGAACACGCCCACACCTTTCTTCCTTCTCAGGCCCGCAACCAGTGGGGCTAAGGGCAGCAGCAGCGCCTCTCAGGCTAATTCCCTCCCTCTCCCCAACCTGTCTCCAGGGCCCCTCTTGCTGACATCGAGCTGACAGCAGCCCTGCTTAGGCTCATTCCATTCCTATGTCACTTCCAGGGAGCCAAAGCAGCCCCACACAGGCTCTCTCCTGGTGCTTCTTCTGTCCTAAACCCTTCCTGGTGTCACTGTCCCACACGAGCTTTAATAAACACACTCTCAAAATAAAAAATAATAATAAAAAAGAATTAAAATAGAATTATCATATAATCCAGCAATTCCATTTCTAGGTATATACCCAAAAGAAATGAAAACAGGGAAGGACTTCAACTGATACTTCTATGCCCATACTCACTATACCATTATTCACAACAGCCCCAAGGTGGAAAGAACCCAAATGTCCATCAGACAAATAAATGTGTAATATATTTCCATACAATGGAATACTATTCAGCCTCAGAAAGGAATGAAATTGACAGATGCTGTAACATGGGTGAAGCTTGAAGATATGATATTAAGTGAAATAAAGGCCAGACACAAAAGGACAAATACTGTATGACTTACGATTCAACTTATATGAGGTACCTAGAATAGGCAAATTCATAGAAACAGAAAGTAGAACGGTAGCCGCCAAGCGCTGAGGAAGGAGAGAATGGGAAACTATTATTTAATGGGAGCAAACTTTGGGAAGCCGCAGCACTGTAGAGCTAGATGGTAATGATGGCTGCACAGCAGCGCCCATGTACTTAACACCACTGAGCCGTACACGGAAAAATGACCCTGACCGGCGGTGTAGCTCAGCTGGTTGGGCACCATCCCACAAAGTGAAAGACCACTGGTTCCATTCCTGGTCGGGGCACATGCCTGGGTCGCAGGGCTGGGCCTTCATGGGGGCGGGTGCAAGAGGCAACCAATGGATGTTTCTCTCCCTCTTTCTCCCTGACTTCCCTTCCCTCTAAAAATAAATACATAAAATCACTTTTTAAGAAATGGTTAAAATGGGCCTGGCTGGTGTGGCTCAGATGGTTGGAGCGTCATCCCACAGACTAAAGGGTTGCAGGTTGGATGGACACATGGTCAGGGGACATACCCACGTTGCAGGTTCAATCCCCAGTCAGGGCACATGCAAGTAGGCAACCAATCGATGTTTCTCTCTCATATCAAAATTTTTTCTCTTTCTCTCTAAAAGCAATAAAAAACATGTCCTCAGGTGAGGATTAAAAATATGCTTAAAATGAAGAAGCACTGGAGAGCTTACTTCCCAGTATATGTTATCAGTCTGGCTAAATAAACTCATAAAAAAATTTAAATGGTTAAAATGGGGTAAAAAATGAGCCAGAGAGAGAAAGAGACCACCACACCCCAACAGGACCACTATTCTAAAACAAAACTAACAAGTATTGGCAAAGGTGCGGAGACACTGGAACCCTGGTGCGTTGCTGATGCGAATGTGCGACTGCTACGGAACAGTAGTATGGCGGAGCCTGAAAACCCAGGCACAAAACTGTCATAGGACCCCACTCCTGGGTGTAAACCCAACGAAAGTAAAAACAGGGCCGTGAAGAATTATTTACACACCCATGTTTATGGCAGCATTACCCACCATTGCCAAAAGGTGGACACAACCCAAATATCTACCAAAAAATGAACGGATAAAATACCCATACACACCAAGAGGATATTATGCAGCCTTAAAAGAGAATAAAGGTATCAATTATATCACAATAGAAATTTTGTTTTTGATTTTTAAAAAGGAATGAAGTTTAGATACATGCATGCTATGACATGAATGAACCCTGAAAACATTATGTTAAGTGAATGAATTAAATTCGACATGAAAAGACAAATACGGAATGATTCCACTTACATGGAGTACTGGTTCTAGGTACAGGCCGATTCCTAGAGACAGAATATAGATTGGATGTTACCAGGTGCTGGAGGGCAGAGGCAATGGGAGTTACTTGGTTACGGTAAGAATTTCTGCTTGGGGTGATGAAAAAGTTCTAGAAATAGTGGCGATGACTGCACTACACTACATTGCGTGTGTAATTAACACACTGAATGTTACACTTAAAATGGTTTAAATGGCAAGTTTTGTTATAATATATGTAACATAATATATTTATCACAACTTTGTTAAAAAATTAGTAATACACAAAAAATGACTTACACACCTTAAACCGGCAAACTGTGTGAATTACATCTCAACAACACTGCTTTTATAAAAAAAGGTAACCATGGTGGCTAACATTTAGTGAACACTTTTTGCACATGAGGCTCATATGTATTCCAGTAACTTCACAACCACCTGTGAGGTAGCTACATTTCTTAACATCATTTTAAATGCGAGGAGACTGGAGTCAGGCAATTTATCCAATGTCACTAAGTGGAGTTGTCCATCAGGAATTCAGATCCTATCAGCCTATAGAGCTTTTATTGACTCTGCTATACTGAGTCCCAGTATAGGAAGGTTATAAAACTCACTCAAGAGATGCCCCATCGACTCAGAAAATGAGATGAACAATGTATGGTGGGAGTCTAGCAGAAAAAGTAATTCTAAGCACTTGGTGTAGAGCTCAAAAAGTCCAAAGAAATGACTTACTATCTTTAAAATTTCTGTTGTTTTTTATTGCTGTTTGAGCTTTTCTTTTTTTAACCTTTACTTGAGAATATGTTTACTGATTTTAGAGAGGGAGAGATAAACAATGAATGGTTACCTCCCAAACCTGCCCTGACTAGGGATCGAACCTACAATCTAGGTATATGCCCTGACTGGGAAGGAACCCACAACTTTTTCGTGTACTGGACAATGCTCCAACCAACTGAGTCACCAGTCCAGGGCTATTTTTTTAAAGTTTGTTTTTTTTTTCCCAAAGATTTACTTATTTATTTCCAGAGAGAGGGGGAAGGAGGGAGAAAGAGAGGGAAAGAAACATTGATGTGTGGCTGCCTCTTGCATGCCACCAACTGGGGACCTGGCTGGCAACCGAGGTGTGTGCCCTAACAGGGAATTGAACCAGAGACCCTTTGGTTCTCAGGCCAGCACTCAAGCCAGTGAGCCACACCAGCCAGGGCAGGGCTGTTGTTTTGATCTTTAAAATTACAAAACTTTCCAATAATTTTAATCTTAATATAACTCTGAACTAATTAATACCAGTACATAAAATAAACACTGTGTAGAAGAATATAACCTCGTCCCCAGGCATCTGCAACAAGATGGCAGAGATCATTTAGTAACTTTCTCCCCTGAAAATTCTCCTCTGAAAGACCAGAATAACTCAGGATACGAAAGGCAACAAAAACCCAAGTCTGGTACCGGAATTCTGTAAAGAAGGGTGCTATAGATGTCCGGAAAGAGAGACCTGGTTCCTAGGTTTGGTAGGTTTGGTACCTAGCTGGGTGCTAGTTAGTAAGATTCAGATTCAACTTTTGTGTTTCACCAAAATGGTAACATACCATTAGTTACTACAGACATTGCCAGCCCTACCGTCATTCACCATACTTCTTGATACTTCTCCCTACGGTCCTTACAAGTGTGCAGATGTTGACATTATATCAAACCCTTCACACCGGTGACATTACTCAACAGGAAGTTGAAAACTAACAAACCTAGGATACAATCCAGAGTTCAGAAAATGAACAGGTGATCAGGCGCATCAAAACCTACTGAACTCCTTCACTTAGATCCAGCAACTTTGACTTCACAAGCAAACCTGCAACATGCAAAAAATACAATTACCCTTACAGTTTATGTAAACTCTATAAAACAAGGCCCTTTCCAGTTTTTTTAATGCACTCCCAGAGTTGAACACAGTTGCAAAACATCAATTCTAAAGTTAAGAGAAAAACCTATTTGCAACGCCAAAAGGAATCTAAACATTGAATAAGAGGGAAAAATCCCGCTCCTCCCATATTTGCCCAACGGGCGCAGAACCCACCAGACCACTCCGCACCCCCCCCCCCGCCCGCCCGCCTCCAGGTTCTACTGCCCAAGATGACGGGAACTGAGCCCTCGCGCCCAGCAGTTCCGCCGGGTGCACTCGTGTCCGTCCTGGTCTGAGAGTGAGGCTACGTGCTAGGCATAGAAGGGCTCCCTCTCGAGTGATGCCTTAGAACTAAATTAGATTCCCGCAAAAGCAGGACGGTAAAAAGAAGGAATATAGGGCCCGCCCGCGGGCTCCGCAGAGCGGGAGCACCAAATCGGAACCGCGCGCCAGTCCCCGATCCCGCAAGCCGGACGCCCCGAGGCTGGACCGGTAATTCTACCGCCCTGCCGGGGCCCGCCCCTGGCCCGCGACCGTTCCGGGGCGTTCCTCCCGTGGGCGGCGCCTCCCTCACCACACCAGCACTTGGCTGTCTTCTCCGCGAGCTAAGTCGCGGCCGCCCGGCCGCACCGAAGCCGCAGCTTCCAGGCCGCGCGGGCCCTGGATGTCCACCGCGGCCTGGCAGGCCGACTTCGTGCCCGCGGCTTCCAGCACGTCGCCCTGCCTCCCCAGGCCCTTACCGAGGCAGCGCGGCCTCCGCGGCCCGCTCCTCCTAATCCTCAGCCGCAGCCACCGACCCAGTGTCGCGGAGACCGGAACTTCCTCCGCGCAGGGCCGCTGTCTCCACAAAGGCGCCGCGCCGCCGCCTTCCGCGCTCGGCCCGCCGGGATATGGAGTATAGCGGCGGGTAGCGCCGACTCCACTCCCGCCGTGCCCTGCGCGTGGGGGGGCAGGGCGTGCCCGCGGGGGCGGGGCGTGAGGGCAAGCCGCTCGCCGGCGCCCAATGAGAGGGTGCGCTTTCCCTCCCGGACCCGGACCTTTGCGGGTTGCGCTCTGGCTTTTTGTTTGTGGCCACTAGATCTCCGATTCTCGAGGCGTGTAGTCTCCTGCTGGCTGGTCTGTTCGAGGTTTGCTCCCCTCCAGGAGCGTGGATTCCACCCTGGCTTTCCTAACTCGAGGCTGCCTTATTGTCGGTTATTGTGAAGGAAATAAAAGGGAGTTCTTTTCGATTCGGGGGAAGGCGTTGCTGGCCCTGCCAGTTCCAGTTTAGCCCTTTTGCCCAAGATCGAGAATAGGTGAGAAAGAAGTACTTGAATTAGAGAAACCACTGTCACAAAATTCGTCTCCATTTACTTCTGATAGATTTCCAAGTTAGACATTCTCAGTTCAAAAATACCAGGCGAACTTGTAGACGCAGAGCCGCGGCGCAGTAGCGATGCCGCTTGGAAGCCGAATACGCACCTCCAGCATGACCCCTCTGGCCATAACATCTCGAATGAGAGCTGCGCCCAGGCCAGCACCAGCAGCTCAGCCACCGGCGCCAGCTCCACCATCTGCTGTTGGCTCACCTGCTGCTCCCCCAACCCTACCCTGGCAGCCAGGTTTCATGGCCCAGATGGCAACCACTGCAGCTGGTGTGGCTGTGGGCTCTGCTGTTGGCCACACGCTAGGTCAAGCATGCCACTAGTGGGGCTTCAGTGGAGGAAGCAACTGAGACCTCAAGGGCTGACATCACTTACTAGGAGCCTCAGGCAACTCAGCGGACATGCCAGCCGCAGCAGCAATTTGGTCCATGCCACTATGAGATGAAACAGTTTTTGGCATGTACACAAAACCAGAGTAACCTTAAGGTTCGTGAAGATTTCAGCGAGGGCATGAAACAGTGCAGGTTTGCAAATGGATTCGCCTAATCAAGAAATTCATATTGAATAAATGGAAAGTCATCTCTATGACCAAGTTAATTTAGTATAAAGCTATAATTGACAGTAAAAGTATAAAACTACCAGTTAAACCGATCCTATCGTTAGTAGTTTCCTTGCATCCGAACTGCAATGGAAAAGAGTGTTCTTACTATAAAGAAGTTCATTAGGGTGGTATTGGGTTTGGGATGGGCAGATATTTGCGTCATGGCCTTCTTAAACCAGCTTTTGTGATGTTATCATTTGTGGATCAATTAGAATAAAGTTATTTTCTCCCCCCCAAAAAAACAAAAACAAAAACAGGCGGATAGTAGCTATTTAAAGGTTCAGTAGTCCTACCTCTAAGGAAAATCCACCCAGCTTCCACAGGGTCTTACTAGCTGTCAGACAACAAATCTGGCTAAGAGGGAGTGACTTGTGCAAGGTCACAGAGGAACTGGAAGTTATTTGCATATCAGCAATGTAGTGGAAAACGGGGCATAAGAGCTTTCGGTTTGCAGTTCACGTCCAGAATCTCATTCCAAGGCTTCCAGCTGTATTGTCTACACTGTTGAAATGCTTCCTGATTTCAGCCTCCTGGTGCCCTGTCAATGAATTTTAGCCTAAATTTTTAGGGAAAGTAGCCTGATTTTTTAGCCTAAATTCAACATTATGGTATCAAAAGAAGCCTGCTGCAAGAAAAATCAATAAAGCATTCTAAAATAAAGCAAACCTTATCTGTAGAGAAAGGAGGCTGTGGGGGTTAAGTAGTCTCTAAAATTACCTTCCTACTTTTTAGGCATCTTGTCTGGGTCACTTCATTCAAGAATTGTATAAAGTACCTGTTGTGTGCCAAGCACTGTATCACATGCTGGAGACACAGGGAAAAACAAAGCTGATAAAATCTCTGCCCCAAAACAAAAATGGAAAAAATGAGAAAGTGAAAAAAAAAGGGAGCAATAACACAAGAAGAATAAACTAAAAAGCAAACAAACAAAAAGTCTCTGCCCTACTCGGGGTGGAGGCGAGGGTAGTTTTGGGAGACAGACGGCAAATCAAAGGAGATATACAATCTCTGCAGAAATGAATTTGGTTTCTGTAAGAAGGGAGATGAAAGCTGCTGGAGGGCTCTGCATAGAATAATATGACTTGCCTTCCGTGTTAATAGTATCCCTCTGGCTGCTGTGAAGAATAGGCTGAAGGTGGGGAGGGCAAAAGCACAGAGTAGCACAACCACAGAAGGACTGTAGTTGTATTTGCGTGGTCACAGTGGGAACAGGAGACAGACTGGTGTGAGGGAAGAGAGGGAAGAATGTGGGAGGGGCAGTTTTGGTAGAAAGAGCAGGAGATCAGTTTGGGGTAGGTTGAGGTTTCCATGCCTAGTAGACAAGTGAGACCTGGAGTTAACAGTTGGGTACATAAGTCTGGAGTTCGGGGTAAAGGTCAGAGTTAGAGATGAAAATCTGGAAAGTATCAGCATGTCTCTAGTGCTGGGACTGTTCCAATATGAACAAAGGAGTGTGTATAGATTGATCGGAGTTCCAGACCTGAGCCCTGGGGCACACCAGCACTGAGAGTTTCTAGGATAGTAGAGGAATAGCTACAAAGAACTGTGGGTACTTTGACTTGCTTCCCCAAACTAGGCCATTTAAAAATATATTTATGTTTAGAGAGAGAGGAAGGGAGGGAGAAAAAGAGGGAGAGAAACATCAATGCGTGAAATACATCAACTGGTTGCTTCTCACATGCCCCCAAATGCGGACCTGGCCCAAACCCCAGGCATGTATCCTGATTGGGAGTCGAACTGGCAACTTTTCAGTTCACAGGCTGGCACTTAATCCACTAAGCAACACCAGTCAGGCCTGGGCCATTACTGGCATATTACTCCCTTATCAGATAGTACTTTATCCTCTGAAGAGGTAAACCATATTAAGGTACTAATTACTTTTGCCTATACCTAATGTCCTTGGGTAATAATAATTGCTACACTTTATCTCACTCTATTCTTGGCATTGTTCTAGGATTTCATTATCTCATCAAATCTTTCACAATAATTGTATGGCATACCCTCTTACAGTTAAGGAGACCAAAGCTCAGAAAGAGTCATTTGCCCACAGCAGGAAAGTAGAGGGCAGGGGATTTTACCCACACCAATACTACTCCAAGGCTCATGTTCCTGACTACTTTCCCCTTTTTATTCAGGTAATTACTGAGGGTTTTCAGAGGAAGCATCTGGAGAGTTTTTGTAATTACATGGGCCCGTAGCACCTGTAAGATTGTATTTACTGCCTAAGACCAGGAAGTATGAGCCACTTAAAAGGGCTGACCCTCCCCTGAAACAGGGAGGACGGGGTCCAATCAGGAAGGTGGGCCCTCTTTCAGTCCCTATGTCTCTCTCACACAGAAAGACGTTGTCCTGCCTGTTGTTCCTGGTTGTCTGTCTCATCTGGGGTCATAGCTCTCCAGCATCGAAAGTAGGGATTGGATCAAATGCTAAAACAAGGGACAGGAACCAGGAGAGAGAGATGATAAAAGACCACAGACGAAATTTTCCAGCAAAGCAGACAAACCAGCTGCCGAGCTTCAAAAGGCAAGGAAAGCCTCTTAAAATTTTTCAGGGAAGGACTAACCATTAAAATGAGCTCGGAATACTGCACATTAGACATCTTGTATTTGCATGAGGGGAAACTGCTGAAGGTACTGAAAGAGTCACGAAGAGATCTGGCCCAGCGCCGCGCAGCAGGGCAGCAACAGGGCTAGAGACAGACCCAAGCCTCAGGGTACAGGCGGGCGTCTTCACTGTAGCGGAAAACTCTCACAGGATCTCCGACTCTGCAATGCCCGCTAGAGCTATGAAACAGAAGAAAAGTGGGAAAGAACAAGAGGTTTGTGAGGATGACAGGGGTCCACAAAACAGAAACCTAAGGGTTTGAGGAGCCCCCAACCTGGAGGGCAACAGAAGGCACAGTGTGGCTCGCAGTGTTTGTTTTTCTGCGGCAGAGACCAGCGTTTGCAGCAGCATCTTGCAGGGCGGCACAGCCCTCATGGGATTGCCATTTGTTACTCCAAATGACCAGGATTTTTTTTAAGGTGTTATTTTATTTTAGTTTTAGAGAGGGGAAGGGAGGGAAACACCCATCGGTTGCCTCTTGCACATGCCCCAACCGGGACCTGGCCTGCAACCCAGTCATGTACCCTGCCCAGGAATCGAACTGGCAACCTTTTGTTTTGCAGGACGACACCCAACCAACCAAGCCACGTAAGTCAGGGCCAAATGGCCAAGATTTATTTCTTTTCTTTTCTTAAAAAACAAAATTATTATTTATTTATTTATTTCTAGAGACAGGGGATGGGAAGGAGAAAGAGAGGGAGAGAAACATCAATGTGTGGTTGCCTCTCATATGTCCCCCACTGGGGACCTGGCCTGAAACCCAGGCATGTGCCCTGACTGGGAATCGATCCAGCGACCCCTTGTTTCACAGGCCCGTGCTCAATCCACTGAGCCACATCAGCCAGGGCCAAGATTTATTTCTTGATAATCTTATTGGCAAAAAGTGAAGGGAGAGGCTGTCCCAATGTTCAAATATAATTCAATAGGTGGGTTAAAATGAAGTTTAAATAACAACCTTAAAAGATATTAGTAATTAGCCCTGGCTGGTGTAGCTCAGTGGATTGAGCACAAGCTTGTGAACCAGATGATCGCGGTTCGATTCCCAGTCAGGGCACATGCTTGGGTTGCAGGCCAGTTCCCAGCAGGGGACTCATGAGAGGTGACCATACATTGATACTTCTCTCCTTCTCTCCTTCTCTCTTTCCTTTCCCCTCTAAAGATAAATAAATAAAATATTTAATTAAAAAAGATATTAGTAATTAGCCACAATGGTTTGTTCTGTGGATGAAAAAGGGGTTCTATTGGAGGTAACCTCCCAAGGTGATCTGATCATAAATTCCTAACTTGGCAGGTCATGGCGGTTGTCATGCCTAAGGAATAGGGGTATATATATATATATATATATATATATATATATATATTTAGTAAAAGGTTTATCTTTCTTAGGCAAGCCCTGTCCATTGTTTTCATGCATCAGGTTTAAAATGAGCCTTAACCACCCTCAAAAGAGCACATAATCTTAACTATTTCATAATCCAATATCTGCCTTGCTTTCTCCCACCTTCGTGTAATCTTCCTTACCCTCCCTCCTTCATTCCACAATGCACAAATGAAACTGTAAAACTGTCGTTTTGTGGAGCATTTGAGATCTTCCTTCCTGGCAACAGTCATCAGTTTGGGCTCACACTCTGACAAAGAGTCTCTGCAGGGTTGGACGTTTCTTTGTCAGCAGCTCTGTGAGGGTGTCCTAGGCACAAGTCTTAGCCAGGAGCACAGCAGGTAAGCATATGGCCACTTGCTTGGCAAAGTAGATGCTCTCCTTCTAGACAGTAGTGGTATCCAGCAGTGGTGCGTTCTGGTGGAGCTGATGTGCTTGAAAGCAAGAGTGAGACTCAAAGAAACCCCTAGAGCAATGCAAAGACTGTCAAGGAGACTCACTAGGTATATTAGAAAACTTTAGATGTATCTCCTATGCGGATCAATTCTCTGTGGGTACAATTTTTGGTCAATGGAGTATAGCCAGGATATTCCTGTACCAACCAGAGAACGTAAGAGGAATCCGCTCTTACAATGTAATATGACAGAATGAATGAGAGCAAAACTGTATAAATGATATTTGCTCTAAAGGAGGGAGCCTGGACTCCTGAGCTAGTGAGGAGGGAAAATAATGAATGACTTGTGGAGACCTGGAGAGACTCTTTCTCCCTCCTCCTCTCTCCTCTCCAGAGGCATTGGACATTTTCTCACATGCTCTTACCCAAAAGGGAGGAGAAAGTGTCCCTTGAATTATGTGCCAGGTTCCAATAGCCTTGTGTAAAGTCATCTCTGGTAAAAGGCCACAGCTTTGTCACCATGTCACCACAGGCCAGTGTGGTGGAGGTCAGCTACCTGAGATCACGAGAGCAGCCCAGGGCAGAGCTCTCCTGCACTTCCAGGGCAGGACTGACATGGGGACAAACCATTGCCCTGGGTTGCTTGAAACAGCAAGGAAAGTCGAAGGAGCAATTTCAGACTTCCCCTTCATCCCAGAACCCTCGAGTGAATTAACCACAAGGCTCTAAAGTGATTGAATTGCTTCAGAGAAAACGTGAGCAGTCTTGTTGTGAATCCCTAATTTTATATCTCTCGACTGTTCTCCAAAGGTAAGATCGTTTGGGAAAGCTTTATATTTTCTTGCGTTTATTGCTCTGCATCTAGGAAATGACAAAATCTGTAGTAGTGGTTCCTTGCCCTGGCAAATCATCTGGGAAGCTTTTAAAAAGATACTGTTGTGGAAAAATGCAATTCAAAATGTTACATGGTTTAAAGAATGATAAAAATAAAAATAAAAAAGATACTGTTGTTTGAGTCCCATTCCAATCAAATCAAACCAAACTCTCTAAGGGTGGTGTCCAGGGGTGACTGTCTTTTTGAAGTTCCCCGTGTCGTTCTGTGTGCAGTCAGTTTGAGAATTGCTGTTTTGGGGCCATACTATTATATTAAAACATGATTAAAATAAAAATATTAATAAAACAGCGTGGCTAAAAACATTTTTTAGCAACAATTGATGTGCCTGCAGTCTTTACAGCCAGTGTGGCTGAGCCCACTAATGACATTTACAAAGCTCCCCAAACTTGCACTGTCCTTCTACAATTAGTGAAGGAAACAACACCAACGTCTCTTTCTTTCCCTTGCAATAAACCTCTAGTTGGCTGGGGCGGAGGGGCCGGGGTGTCTGGGTCTCTGCTCACTCAGGACTGGGCTCGGAGGAGGCGCTGGACCTGGCCGGGACGCAGGAAAAGGTGGTGTGGGTGAGACAGCCCCTGCCGGGATTGTGCTCCGCCCTGGGTTCTGCCTAGACTCTACCCGCTGCCTCCCCACCCGAGGCATTGCCGGCGGCCGTGAGCTGAGGACTACATTTCCCATAATGCAGCCCTGGGGAGGGCGGGACCGGGCCAGGCGGCTGGAACCGGGCCTCTGCCGGGAGAGGCGGGCTAGGGCGGTCTTCCTGGGCCAGCGGCCGGACAAGGGGCGGTGGGAAGGGGAGGTGGTCCTCCCCTTCCCATGAAGTGGCCATGTCTGTGTCAGCAGGGTGTCGTGGCCCCGCGAACCTGCGCCTTCAGTCCGGGCCCGGCCAGACACCTGTACCCTCCTGGGGGTCTGGCAGAGGGCAGTGACCTGCAATCTCTGTGCGTCCTGGATCCCCGGGAGAAACAGGTGAGTCCCTCTGCCAACCCACGTGGTCTGGGGGCGCCGAGACTGGAGAGCTGTCATCCTTGGAGGGAGGGGCTTGAAGACGGGAGGGCTGGGGGTGTCCTGCCGTTTAGGCTGCCATTTGCGGTAGGAGGACTTGTTCTTTCTGGGGTCCCTTAGCTGGTTGTCCCCCAGCTGGGGAATACAAAAGGCGAGGCCTCGAACCCATCCTTTGGCTGGGAGGGCAAAGTCCTGTAGGGGGCAGTGGCCAAGGAGAACCCGCCCGTCAATGCACACATTCCGCTAACAGAGTCCTCCAGAAGATCGGTAGAGGTGACTCCGGGCAGCTCCTGAAAGTGCCTTGGAGCTTGGTGCTTTGTTTACAAGCGTGCTCTGGCTCAGATAACTGGGCTGCCCTGTGAACTGGGGGAACCACCTTTTCTGGGTTCTAGGGGAAGGCGACCAGCCTTTGTCAGAGAGGGGAGTGGCTACCAGTGGTGACTAGGATCAGGCCATGCCCTCAGCATGGAGTAGGCATCCTGCTGAAGCACCTACAGCACAGCCTCACCTGGCTCTGTCTGCACCCAGCCTTAGGTCCTGGCACGGTCCTCCTGGGAAGCCACTCCTCAGAGTCAAGGCTACAGGGAGCACTATCTAAGCAGGAAAAGGGAATCAGTAGGGAGGGGCTTTTGCAAGGTCCTCCCCGCTTCAGGGCAGGCACACTAGAAGGGCTGATTGAGTCAACCTTCTTGGTGGCACTGCTGCTGTCACTGCAGAGCACTTTTAGGCAAAGTAGCAAGCCATGGGGGCTTCTAGAGAAGCTGCCAGAGGAGGCGCCTCAAGGGAGCATCTGGGACTTGTTCCAAGAGACCTCTCTTGCTTAACTGCTTCAGGCTGAGCCTCCCAGGAGCCTCAGCTACACAGGTTATATGGCTCCAGTGGGGTTGGGGTGGGTTTTGTTGTTAGTCACTTAGCTCCCTGCCTAGTTTCCAGGATAAGTGTCCGGAGAACTGTTTGCTTCATTGGGGCTTCTTGCTGGATTGACCTTGGAGATGCTGAGATGTTGCATGATCTCAGGTGGCAGGCCTCTACTAGCCCCGGCCAGCTGAACCTGCCCCCACTGTGTGTGGGTACCACCCAGCCAGGCTTGATTCAGTCACCTGAAGCCCAGAAGGGATCAGTGGGTAGTGGGCCCTTGGGACACCGGGCTAGCTGCTGTCGACCTTGCTTGGATCTTTGAGCCAGAGGTGCAAGGCTACAGAGCAGGAACATGTGGCAGACCAAAGAGTTCAACTTGGGAGAGACTTTCAGGAGGAGCAGAGGAGTAATGGTCCGTTTTTGCAAATCCGGGGCCCATGAGTGGCCAGCTAGCCTGGAGGAACTCCCAACCCCAGTCCCAGAGACAGCTCTTTGGCCCAATATCGAGGTGGGGCACTTCAGGCCAGAGCCCAACTGGCTTCACAAGGTCAGAAGCACATTTTCCCAGGCCAGTTCACTCTGGGCCTGATTTTGAGAGTGAGCACACTCTCAAAGGACTGATGTACATGGCAGAGAGCAGCGGATGGGTCCATGTGTAAGTACAACCACACATGGTCTGAATGCTAAGAAAAATCATGCTGCGTGAATGGCAGGAGCTGAGTCTACAGTGCCTGTTCTGCACCAAGGCAATCAGATTACACAGATTATTTCATTTCCTCCTCCACAATCTAATGAATCTGTACCATCAGTGTCTCCATTTTACAGATGAGAAAACTGAGATAAATAAAACCAAACCAGGTTGGCTGTGGCTATTGTGGCTCAGTGGATTGAGTGCCGGCCTGTGAACCAAAGGGTTGCTGCAATTAATTTTAGAGAGAGGGGAAAGCAGGGAGAAAGGGAGGGAGAGAAACACAGATCTCTTCCCTCTCACACGTGCTCATCCAGGGACCTGGCCGGCAACCCAGGCTTGTGCCCTGACTGGGAATTAGCAGGTGACCTTTCAGTTCGCAGGATGACACCCAACCCACTGAGCCACACCAGTCACGGCAGATTCTTGATTTGGACATTATCCTCTTAGCATCAGTAATCCATTCCACAAAAATTGAACAGTCCGTCTGGAACTACTAACTTAGTGTCTGTTTCCTGTTATCTTAAATGGGAAAAAATTATAATGCTTCCCTCATCAACCCAGATCCTCAATTTTCTAAAATGTCACTAAAACACAGGGGAAATACATACCTGATATATGCCCGATAAATTACAGTGTTGGGATATAAATTGCTTAAAACGTTTCCACCTGATCCAGGCAGCATTTATTGCTTTGATCCAGTTTCACAGCCTCTTCCAGCACCTGCAGCAGACATGGTGCAAGTAAGCCCCCTTTGCTGATCTCCCATCTGGCCTGTTTGGAATGTAATCTGAGGTTTTAAATACACATACTTCGTTAAAAATGCAGACCAAGCCCTGGTGTGGCTCAGTGGACTGAGTACCAGCCTGCGAACCGGAAGATTGCTGGTTTGATGTCTGGTCAGGTCACGTGCCTGGGTTGCAGGCCGGGTCCCCAGTTGGGGGTGTGCAAGAGGCAACCAGTTGATGTTTCTCTCCCTCTCTTTCTCCCTCCCTCCCCGCTCTCTAAAAATAAGTAAATGAAATCTTAAAAAATACAGATCAAATTTTGATGCTGTAAATACACATTTTTCTGTATAAACAGAAGCTGAATCAATACCTGTTTATTGTATTATTCATCTATTGCTGTGTAACAAATTATCCCAAAACTCAGCAGTTTAAAACAACAATAACTATGTATCCTCTACTTCAATTCCTGTTGGTCAGGAGCTCGGGAGCAGCTTGGCTGGATGGTTGGGGCTCAGGGTCTCGTGAGGCTGCAGTCATCGGCAGGCGTGACTGGGCCGAGACAGTCTGCTTCCCAGATCACTCACTCACATGATTGGTGCTGGCTGTTTTTAGGTTCACAGTTTCTGGCCATGAGTTTCTTTCTGTAGGGCTGCTCGTGTCCTCACAACATGGCTGATGTTGGCACCCAGAGAGAGTGAGCCAAGCGGGCGAGGCAGAAGCCACTGTGTCTTTTACAACCCAGCCTCAGAAGTCACGTGTCACTTTCACATTATCCTACCGGTTACTCAGATCCGCCCTGCGCAGTGAGAGGAGAGTGCATAAAGGCACGCATGCCAGGAGTGGAGGCTCACTGGCAACCGAATAAAAAGCTGGCTACCAAGGTTGGGCATTAAAAACCAAGAGGTGTCAGGTGGGAAAGTGTTAAGTAGAGAGACATTTGGTGGGGCGTGCCTGTATCCTGGAACACAGCCCACAGGGGTCGCTGGTGGTTTGGTATATGAGGTGTGGGGAAAGGAGAGGCACAAGGGATGATGCTGGGATTCCTCACTGTGCAACTGCAAAGGTGAAATTGTCTTTCACCGAGATGGAGAGAACACTGGGCGGGAAGGCTGCTCAATGGGGAGACCAGGGACTCCGTGTTGGACGCAGGACTTCTCTAAGACACCCATGCTGCCTTGGCAATCAATGAGTGTTAGTTGATGTTATCGGTTTGTAAAATAAAAAAGATTTACATTTTATGTACATTTTGTTAAAAGACTAGAAGGAAACAGACTAAAATGTGAACAGTGAAAGATTCTGCGTGGGAGAATGACTTTTTAAAAATACTTTTTGTGTACTTTCCAAGTTTTCTACAATGAATAGATAACATCAGTTCTTCCTTTTTATGATCAGGAAAAGAACAACATACTTCATTTTTGAGAGGGGAATTCTTGGAGCCCATTCCCCTGAGGTTTGAGCTAGCTGGGTCCGGGTGAGGGACACTCACTTTCCTGTATTTAACCACTGTTAATTATGCCTGTGTTCCCTGCCAAAAGCACCTTCCTTCTTCCCCTGGACGATGCCTTTGTTTGCCCTGCAGGAGAGCCCAAGGAATGGCTGCCAACATGCAGAGGAAGAGAAGCAGCGAATGCCCTGACGGCACGTTGGCTCCTTCCAATGGGCAGAGTGTGGAGAGAGCCGAGAGCCCCACACCAGGACTGGCCCAGGGAATGGAGCCAGGTATGGTCAGGGTGTGCCAAGCTGTGAGCTGGAGCAGCTTCCAGGACAGTCAGGGGGTTCCCAGCCACTCTTTCGCTCCCACTCACTCATGGATGTGTGTTCAGCTACTCACAGGGTGTTTGTCGGGTGCTAGGGTACCACAGGTAGCCAAGCCCAGCCTGCTTCCAGCTTCCTGGCCCTTCACACTGGCCCGCTCGCCCTGAGCTGTCTGGCTGCCAGCGTGGGCCCTCCTCCTAGTCCCTGTGTGTACAGTGCACCTGCCTGGCTCCTCCCCACTCAGCTGTTAGCATAAGGGTCACCTCCTCACAAGTGAGGCCTGCTCTGACCAAGCTCTTTACAGAACAGTGGTTATTTTGTCATTTTGTTTTATTTTTTTAATGTCTGTATGGCGCATCTCGCACAACCACAGACCAAGGGCTCTTTGAGTACACAGCAGTTGTACCCGTGTATCCATGATGCCTGGTTCAGTGCCCAACTCCTAACAGAGACCCAAATAAACCTGTTGAACTGTTCTGTCAAAGAGTGAGTCGGAAGAGAAAGATGGACATGGTCCCTGGGGAGAGTCACAGGCTGATGGGGCCCACTCGTTGGAGCGGGTCAGGAGCTGTGGGCGAGCAGCCGAGGCGCCTTCTTCCAGGGAGAGACTCACCGAGCACAGGAGCTATTCTAGGCATGGGTGAGGTGCTGGGCACACAGCAGTGGACAGCCAGCTTCCTGTCCTTGGCGGGGGGTGGGGGTGGGAACCCCATCGTAATCAGGAAGAAGGACAATAACTGATGAGTTAGTTATTTGAGGAGGAATTCAAAGGGCAGATATGATAGAGTGCCTGGGGCTGGTGGTCAGGTGAGGAGACAACTAACATCTCTGCTGAGAGTTGACAAAGAACGAGCCATGCGAGGAGGTGGTAGTGCCCTCCAGGCAGAGGGGACAGCAGATGCAGAGGTCCTGGGGTAGGTAAGCGGTGGTGCGAGTGTCCACAGGGCAGATGGACAGAGGCCAGTGTGACTGGGATGAACAAGGGCTATGAGCTGAGAGTGGGAGAGGTGGGCAGGTACCAGCCGCCCCCATAGCCATCGGGGGCTGGGGCCTTATTCCTCGCGTGAAAAGGAGAAGCATGGTGGCCTGTAAGTTTCAGGGAGGCGTGACTTGTCACAGACAGTAGCAGAGGGAAGAGTAATTTACCTCATCGGGACAGGCAGTCAAGTTAGAGCGTGGATGAGAAACCTTGCTGGCAAGGTGGCCTGCCAGCGGCTGCTGCTCTAAGCGTCAGTGCTTTTGGCTGGCAGGTGCAGGGCAGGAGGGCGCCATGTTCGTCCATGCTCGTTCCTACGAGGACCTGACTGAATCGGAGGATGGGGCAGCTCCTGGGGAGAGTCCCAAGGAAGGTGCCGGGGGTCCGCCACCGCTGCCAGCAGACATGCGTCAGATCAGCCAGGACTTCAGTGAGCTGAGCACCCAGCTGACGGGTGTGGCCCGAGACCTCCAGGAGGAGATGCTGCCAGGAAGCTCTGAGGACTGGGCAGAGCCCCCCAGGGCAGCCGGGAGACCAGCCGCAGAGCCCCCCACGGAGGGCACAGATGAGGGGGCTGAGGAGGAGGCTGCTGAGGCCTGGCGACTGCACCAGAAGCATGTCTTTGTGCTGAGCGAGGCGGGGAAGCCCGTGTACTCCCGCTATGGGTCAGAGGAGGCACTTTCCAGCACCATGGGTGTCATGGTGGCGCTGGTGTCCTTCCTGGAAGCTGACAAGAACGCCATTCGTTCCATCCATGCAGGTGAGCCACCTGGAGGGGGGTTGGAAGGCTCCCCTGGCCAGGTTCCTTCAGAGCAGGTTTTGGACTCCCTGAGCCTAAGAGGGATGGGACGTGCTGTGTGGCGGATGGTGGCCCTTCACTCACTGGGCTCAGGTCCTCGTGTGAGCAGGGAATGACCATGCTGACTGCCTCACTGGGCTGCTGTAAGGGCCAAAGGTGGCTCCGATATGGGCTTTGCACTTGGAGAGGCTGAGAAGCCTGAGGGGTGGTGACTGAGGTCCTGAGCCCCACCCAGCTCTTGCCATTTGGCACAGGAATGTGTGTTTTTCTGAAGTGCTTCCTGAGTTTCTGCTGGTGCCAGTCCATGAAGCAAGTTTCAGGGACAGGCCCCCATCCCTCAGGGAAGAAGGGCTGTGAGCTGCTGGTTTTCTCATCATCCCGAAGCCCCTACTGTGTGCAGAGCTGTTGGGGGCGGGGCGGGCGGAGAGGATATGGAGGGCAATGAGCTGCCAGGAGGCGGGGCTCAGAGATACCTGGGTGAGGCCAATCTGGGAGGGCTTCCTGGAGAGGGGCTGAAGCTGACATCCCACCTCCACTCCCCCACCCCGCCCGCAGATGGCTACAAGGTAGTATTCGTACGTCGGAGCCCACTGGTGCTGGTGGCTGTGGCCCGCACGCGGCAGTCGGCGCAGGAACTGGCGCAGGAGCTGCTCTATATCTACTACCAGATCCTGAGCCTTCTTACAGGCGCGCAGCTGAGCCACATCTTCCAGCAGAAGCAGAACTATGACCTGCGGCGTCTGCTCTCGGGCTCCGAGCGCATCACTGACAACCTGTTACAGCTCATGGCGCGAGACCCCAGCTTCCTGATGGGGGCTGCACGCTGCCTGCCCCTGGCGGCTGCCGTGCGCGATGCTGTGAGTGTCAGCCTGCAGCAGGCGCGCGCACGCAGCCTTGTCTTTTCCATCCTGCTGGCGCGCAACCAGCTTGTGGCACTCGTGCGCCGCAAGGACCAGTTCCTGCACCCCATCGACCTGCACTTGCTCTTCAACCTCATAAGTTCTTCCTCGTCCTTCCGCGAAGGCGAGGCCTGGACGCCCGTGTGCCTGCCCAAATTCAACGCAGCTGGCTTCTTCCATGCGCACATCTCTTACCTGGAGCCAGACACCGACCTCTGCCTGCTGCTCATTTCCACCGACCGTGAGGACTTCTTCGCAGTGTCTGACTGCCGCCGCCGCTTTCAGGAGCGCCTGCGGAGGCGAGGAGCCCATGTGGCACTGCGGGAGGCACTGCGCACGCCCTACTACAGTGTTGCCCAAGTGGGCATCCCCGACCTGCGTCATTTCCTCTATAAGTCAAAGAGCTCTGGACTCTTCACCAGGTGAGGGAGGGCATGGGGTATGCTGCATGAGGGAGACAGAGGACTGGGGAGCGGGGCTGGTGGGGCCTGAGCCATGATGCAGTGCTGAAGCTGAGGACCCACCAGGACCCAGGGAAGACGACATGCTGGGTCTGTTTTACTCTGATACAACCACCCAGACTCCTTGCTCTCACCCTACTCTCTACGGGTATACGCCTCTCTATTCCTTACCCAGACAGCCTGGGTAAAGAAGCTGGGAGGACGCTGGAGCAGAAGTCTCTTGGGTCCCTTGCCCTGGAGCAAGTTTGCCTTAGGGGTCACTTTGGTCCAGCCCAGGACTCAGAACTCCTCCCCTTCCTCCTCCAACAGAAGGGCTGGGCCCAAATGTGGCAGCTTCTGCACTCTCTTTAGCCCTTTTGGGTCCAAAGGGTTCCCAGCTCAGCTTCCCTTCACTTCAGACCTTCACTCTGTCTGAGACACCTTCACTCTGTCTGAGACGCCTCCACTCAGATTGGCCTCTCCAGAGGAGGATCACCAAAGATGCCAGGAACTTGGGGGGCGGAGAACAGGCTTCCAATCTGGGTGGACCCAGCCCAGCCCAGCCCTGTCCTGTCCTGGGGGGTCTCCTGTGTGGGGAAACAATGCCCTGCCCTGGGGAAGCATTTGGAGAAGCCTCCTTGGTTCGGATTAGGTGCTCCCAGATCTCCAGAAAAGGTGAGGAAAGTCATGCCTTTGCAAACTCACTCCCCGTCTCCAGCCCTGAGATTGAGGCCCCGTACACCAGTGAGGAGGAGCAGGAGCGGCTCCTGGGCCTCTACCAGTACCTGCACAGCCGTGCCCACAACGCCTCCCGCCCACTCAAGACCATCTACTACACAGGCCCCAACGAGAACCTCCTGGCCTGGGTAAGGCAGCCTTGGGATGAGCTGAGCTCCGTCGGGGTTCCAGGCAGGGCTCACAAGGGGTGTCTAACCTAGATGATCACCCTGTGCCCCCTCCCTCAGGTCACAGGTGCCTTTGAGCTCTACATGTGCTACAGCCCCCTGGGGACCAAGGCGTCAGCCGTCAGTGCCATCCATAAGCTGATGCGCTGGATCCGCAAGGAAGAAGACCGCCTCTTCATCCTGACGCCACTCACGTATTGATGGCAATGTGCGTGGGCTCAGCCCTCCTGAGCCCGCTGGGCTGTGCAAGCCATGGGTGCCTCCAGGAAGAGCTGGCCTCTCTTGCCCAAGCAGCAGGCAGGGACTGTGGTGCGTGCATTAAAGTGCTTTGGGGTAAACACTCGTCAGGCCTTGTCACTGGCTCCTTTGCTTACCCACTCTCACGCGCAGACACGGGATCCTCCTCCCCAGTCCCTGACATGCTTCCCCATGCACAGGGGCACATGCACACGTAAGCCCGCCTCCTCCCTCCCTCAAATAGCATCAAACTGCATCAGCTCAGAGGTGGACCCTGGGGTTGAGCTGTTTCCATTTAGGTGAAGTCCTGCCACATGTAAAGGTTTGCACCCTGCTGGCTGTGCCCCTATAGCCCCATTCCCATACTCAGTCCGAGGTCCTGGTCCCTCCCTTCTCACTCCTAGGTGGGGCCTGCATCCATGTACCCCAAAGGACCATGCAACCACCCTGGAAGCCCTGGCTGTGGCTCTGCTCATTGATTGCTGGGCAGGGACAGAGCTAAGTAAGACGGGGACTGTCAGCTGGGGAGAGTCTGA
Source organism: Sturnira hondurensis (assembly GCF_014824575.4). Taxonomy (NCBI): domain Eukaryota; kingdom Metazoa; phylum Chordata; class Mammalia; order Chiroptera; family Phyllostomidae; genus Sturnira; species Sturnira hondurensis. The sequence continues at coordinate 19,608,178 of NW_028079127.1, forward strand.
GCCCTGGTACAACTGGGAGCCCCAGGAGGCTCAGCAATGATGTCCCAGCCTCAATCACTCTGTCCTGAGACCCTCTTTGGGCCGATCTCAAAGCATAGTGCAGAAAGCCTGTACCTTGCTGCTAGGGGGGATCTCCCGATTCCGCTGCAACTTAACCATCTCGTTAGTGGGGAGAGCGAGGGACCCAGGTCTTTATCAGAGAACAGCATCCACTGACTGGGCTTCGGACTGTGGAACAAGTCACGCTCGTGCTGTCTCCAAGAGCTAGGCGAGAAGGCTGTGCCACTAAGACTAACCCATGTTCCAGAACACGCCTGTGTGGGTGGCCCGGGACAAGTATGCCCTGGAATGGTTCCACGTACTGTCCCAGGAAATGGCAGCAGAGCCCCTGCCCTTGGCCCTACCCTGGCCATACTTGAATGGGTGTGTGCCGTGGTCCAGCCGCAGCAGGGTCCAGGGGTCCCTCGAGGTGAGGATAGGCATCGGCGCTGGGTAACAGGCAACTACACAGCTCAAAGGCAGGTGAAGCACTGTTCCGTTTATTGCAAGTACAAGCAGGTTTTTATATTTTCATTTCTGGTAGTGATTAACATTTACAGGTGCATAGCATGATCAGTTAAGCAGAAAAAATCAATACAAAGGTAACCAGGAAAAGTACGAAAGTTCCCATAGTGTCAGTTATGTTAAACAAAAGTTATTTTGACCAGGAGAACCATTAATCAGACAATTTGAAATAGCTCTATGTACACAGTTTGAATGTCTTACTGTTTATTAAAGTTCTCAGAGTTTGTCACGGACAACAGGTACGCTAGACCGAGCAGAGGTTAGGAAATTCATTATAAGCCTTTGTAATGTCTAACTTAGCTATCTATCTTTCTGTCTAAAATATTTCTCTGTGTACTATAAACTCTATTTCTCTAGTAACTGTTTTCTACATGCTTAATAGCTAACTAGCTTTTCCTATTTCTTTGCCTGTCTAATTCTAATAGATATATATCCCTATTCGAGGTAAAGGAGGGGCTGTGATTCCAACAACTTTAGACATTCAGGGGCTATTTCATTAGAGGGGATTTGCCTCGGGACTTACTTAAGGGGGCTGCCTTGGGTATTCCAGGCCCCCTACTAGCTGATATCATCTTATCCTACAATTGCTTAATCAGGTCAGGGAAGGAGGGGTTATTCTGGGGAAAGGCCAAGGTGATATTGTTCTCAGCCTGACTTAGTTGCTGTTCAGTTCTGAGAATGGTCAGCATTTCTAGGAGATTCTAAATTATCAGACAGGTAAAGGTTAGAACACCAAGAGACAGCAAGATTAAGATCAACACCACATATCCATTCGTGCCACGTCCGCCAGGCCGGAACACGCTTCTTTGAAGTCGTCCTCCCCACGCTCGGACTTTGTCAGGCAGCATGATTGGAGCTGGGACTGGACGTGGCAGGTGTGGCAGCAGGTCCTCTGCCTAGACCCCCAAAGCTTCCCCGGGCAGCCAGAGGCTTGGTGGGTGCCGCTCACCCTGCACGTATACCCTGGGCTTCTTTTCTGCCTGTTTCCTGCTTCTGTTCTTCCCCTTGATCCTGGCCAAGGCTCCAAGCCACTGCCTCTGGGGCCAGGGTGCTGCCAGGCCAGCTGTCGCTGACTCCTATTGGTGTTCTGGCCGGTGGTCAGTGCCAAGGTGCCCCCATTGGCCATCCTGATCCCTGTAGGGCTCTCAGCTTCCCTACAATTCAGCGTATGTTCTGGGCGGGTGTGAGAAGGGGCGGTCACAATTAGTTGGGTGTGTATGTCTGGGAGGGTAGGCACCTGGGAGTGTAGGGCTAATCTGGATCAAGGAAGGGGCCACAGACAGACAGGGAGGATGTTCCTAGTGGAGGAGCCAGTATCGCCATGGGAAGGACCTGGGAAAGAATCTGGTGTGACTGGTTTACGGCAAAGTAGGAGGAATCTTCAAGGCCTTGGGTTCTCAGACTCCCGGTAAGTCTGGCAGTGGGAGCCACTGAATGTGTTCAAGTTGCAGTCATGGGATTCTTCTCCTGTGCATAGAGGTCCCTGCTGGCGCTAGGATGTCTCTCTGGGTTGGAGAAAGAGGCTGGCACTGGTTCCCTGGCATATCTTTCAGAGGGGAGTGAGAGCCCAAAGAAGGCAAGGTGGCTAGCACTCCTTCAAGGTGACAGATGAGGCACAGTTGGGCAGGTCGTAAGCCACGTATGGACCAGGCTTTGTGCGTTCACCTTGGTGGAGACTTGTACTGGGCATTGCAAGGCTCCTTTAGCTGACTTCCCCCACAGGGCTTGCCTGCCTCTCCTTCCTCAGAGCAAGCAGAAGGGGTGGGGGCACAGAGGGACAAAGTGGGGGACCCTCCTGTGGACCCCTCCTCCAACACCACAGGCTGCCTGTGAGAAAACACGGACCTGGGGGCAGCCAAAAGCTTGGCCACATGGTGGCAGCAGAGAACTAATTGTTAATTGCTGCACCCCACCCCGCAAAGGGGAGGACAGGGTGATTAAGGAGGGCTCCCCAGTGTCCTGGGGCAGGACACAGGTCATGGAAATCCACCGTCTCTGCTGCAGGTGGAGAATGTTTCCTTTCGGTCTTGCCCTCATGACTATCTTTAGACATGTTGACCGTGGAGCACAGGAACTGTGCCATGATTTTCCACACTTGTTTATTCATTTCCGGGCCAATTCTGGTCAGAGAAGGGAGTGCCTTTTACATTACCTCGGGCATTGTACCCTCCCAGCATGTCACCAGGTGCCCAGCCTGGAGGAGAAGGGGAATCTGGCACTGGGAAGGGGGGCGGGCGTGAGTCAGGTATCCAGAATGCACTATACTGAGGTGGAATGCAGCACGGGGTCTGTGAGCCACCCCGAAATGGACCTGACATTGCCTGCATTAGGAAGGCTTCCTGGAGAAGGTGCCACCTAAGCTGCAAGAAGGGGAAAGGGTGCTCCTGGAGGAGGTAGAAGGAGTATGGGCTGGGTGGGGAGTGGAGGAGATAGAGCTCCTGGGGCCAGGACGAATCCTGTTGGGCTGTGGCCTCCTCTCGCTCCTGCTCCCCTTATTCTTCAAAGTCTAGGGACCCACGGTTTGCAAGTCCTCAGGCCAAGGCCAGCCTGTGAAGCTTCCCCTCCCTCCAGGACCATTTGGCTGAGGGGTCGTCAGGTTGAGAATGTCCCCCAGAGCCCCTCTTCAGTGTTGGGGGGGACCAGGGTTGATGCCTGGAGAGAATTTTATGAGTTTATTTGAGCCAAACTGATGACAATTGCTGGGCAGCAGAATTTCAATGGACTGAAAAAATATTCTAGTAAATGGCAGTTTTTCAGCTTGTTTTGTACACTTTGAATCAAATGAGAAGTTGGGGAGGGTTACATGATCTTTACTGGTGGTAAATTAAGGAGAAAGCAACAGTAGGGAGAACCTCTGGGATTAATTAAATAGTAAAACTGAGAGATAAACTTTTTTTAAATTAATTTATTTTTAGAGGGAGGGGAAGGGTGAGAGAGAGAGGGAGAGAAATATCGATATGTGGTTGCCTCTTGCACGTCCCCAACCTGGGACCTGGCCCACAACCCAGACATGTGCCCTGACTGGGAATTGAAATGGCAACCGTTTGGTTTGCAGGCTGGCACTCAATCCACCGAGCTACACCAGCCAGGGCTGACACAAACTTCTTTCACATCGGTGGGTACAGGATAACTAACATGTACAGCACACAGAGGTGGTATTTGGGGAACAAAATCATGATGAGGGGCTCTGTGGTCTCGGGCTCGGTGCTGTGGGTACACCCACAGGAATCTTTGATATGTGAAGACAACAAGCAGGATCGGTTGAGATTAGCCTTTGTCAGGGAAGCTGCAGGCCTCGGCTGTGACTACCCACCATGACCCACTGCTAGTCAGGGGTTTTTATATTCAGACCAAACTCGGCCTCTGCGTCTGTAGGCCCCACCCTGCTGGCCTCCCTGAGCTTGTCAGGTTTAGTATGAGGTTCCTCCTTCACCCACACCAGTTACTGAGGGGAAGCTGTGGAGGCCCAGGTGAGAGATGGCGAGAGCAGGTGTGGGTTGCCTCCCCTCCCCCCAGCCCCACATCCCAGCCTGGAGAGAGAGCTCTGGGCCATCACCTCCTCAGAACTGCATCCTCATTTCAGAGAGGGAGAGACTCGAGGCCCAGCAAGGCTTACGGGGCAGGTTAGAAGTGCCCATGCTTCCCCCACATCAGGGAGTGCTGGAGCAGGGCCAGAAAGGAAGGCCAGCCTGGTGTTTCCCCTTCCTCTCCTGCAGCTTCTGCGTCCTGAGGCAGCGGTGGGGGGCCAGAACGTGGGCTGGGCCTTCATGTAAGGTGGGCTGGCCCCATCTTATGACCCCTCCCGTCCAAAGGTGGTCAAGGTGCAACACACCCTCCTCTGACACCATCCTGCAGCTGACAGGCCAGGGCAAGCCCATGGAAGGATGGTCCCTGCCCACAGAGGATGGTGGGGAGAAGGATCGCTCCCAGGGTCCCCTCACCTCTCCTCTCCAGTCTCATGCACATTTCCTGGTCTCTTCCCCACACAGTGGATTCCCCAGCCCCTGCCCAGGAACCAGCATTGAGGATTTTGCTGTAAAAAGGCACCGAGAGAAGAAATGAGCCAGGCCATCTTCGAACCCTCCCTGGCACTGGGGCGGCCCCGCCCCCGCCTCACCTCGGCCCATTGCGTTGTGGGGGCCTGGATGGGACGGTTCAGGCCTACCTGCTTCTCTCCAGGCCATTCCAAGCATACTCAGCTCCAGTCCACTGAGAGAAAGACGCTCAAGGAGGAGGAGTAGGACATCCCAGAGTCTGGAGGTCAGGCGGGGCCAAGCCGTCAACAGGCCCCTCCCACCGCCCCGCCCCAAACCCTGGCCCCGCCCGTCCCCGTCTTGTCCCTCGACTTTGCTCTGAGAGACGGCTGGGAGCGGCAGCACGCACTGCGAGCAGGTGAGTCGGCCTCTCCCGTTCCTGCCGGCTGTGTGTGTCCGTCTGCGCCAGGTGCTCAGACCCGAGGGCCGGGGAGGAGAGGGGAGCATCACAGGAGCTCCAGGCGGGGCTCTGCTGCCCAGGGCTCTCAAGACCCGCGCTGGACGCTGGTCCCAGCCCTCGAGTCTGCTCCCAGCCAGGCCTTTGGCCTGAGGGAATCCCCGTGGGGCCCCAGCTGGGCCTCCATGGAGCTCCTGCCGCCGCACTTGCAGCCCTCCCTGTTGTGGCTGCTCTTGCTGCTGCCGCCGGCGGTGCCCGAGGCTGGCAGGTCCTGGCAGTGCCCGAGCATCCCCTACTCTGCCTCCCGTGACTTTGACGTGAAGTACACGGTGCCCAGCTTCTCTGCTGGCGGAACGGTACAGGCCCTGGCGACCTATGATGGGGGCGAGGATGGAAGTGCGGTGTTCGTGGCCACGCGCAATCGCTTGTACATGCTTGGGCCGGACCTGCAGTTCCTTGAGAGCCTGGCCACAGGACCTGCTGGGGACCCTGACTGCCAAACGTGTGCAGCCTGCGGCCCGGGCCCCCACGGCCCTCCGGGGAACACAGACACAAAGGTGCTGGTGCTGGAGCCGGGACTGCCGGCCCTGATCAGCTGTGGCTCAAGCCTGCACGGCCGCTGCTTCCAGCATGAGCTCGAGTTCAACGGGACCACCCTGCGCTTGGTACCGCCAGCCTGCCTCTTCTCCCCCCGCCACAACCGGCCCGAAGACTGCCCCGACTGCGTGGCCAGCCCTCTGGGCACCCTCGTGACCGTGGTGGAGCAGGGCCACGCTGCTTACTTCTATGTGGCATCTTCTCTGGACGCGGATGTGGCCGCGAGCTTCAGCCCACGCTCAGTGTCCATCCGGCGCCTCAAGGCGGACGCATCAGGATTCGCACCAGACTTTGAGGCACTATCGGTGCTGCCCCGGCACCTCCCTTCCTACCACATTGAATACGTGTACAGCTTCCATGCGGGAGCCTTCGTCTATTTCCTGACTGTGCAGCCGGCTAGCTTGGCTGCCACTCCCGGTGCCTTGCACACGCGCCTGGCCCGGCTCAGCGCGGTGGACACCGATGTGGGCAACTACCGTGAGCTGGTTCTTGATTGCCATTTTGAGCCTAAACGCCGGCGACGTGGGGCTTCTGGGGTCGGGCAGCCGTATCCAGTACTGCGGGCAGCACACACAGCTCCCGTGGGCAGCCTACTGGCCGCTGAGCTGAGTGTAGCCGAGGGCCAGGAAGTGCTCTTTGGGGTCTTCGTGGCCAGCAGAGACAGCAGCCCGGGTGGCGGTCCCAAATCTGTCGTCTGTGCCTTCCCCGTCGATCTGGTGAACAAACTCATCGAGGTCGGCGAGGAGCGCTGCTGTGAGCCGCCCATTCACCTGGGCCTCCGGAGGGACCTCGACTTCTTCCAGGCCCCCAGTTTGTGCCCCAACCCGGTAAGCTGGAAAAGGGAACCTCGTCTGTGAGCAGTGTGCATGAGGCTGAATCCAGGCTGCTTTCCTCCCACCGCAGAGCTTCTGGGAGCTGGGGAGCCCAGGAGGGGGGGGGGGGCAAGAGAGGTTTTCTCTCCCACCCAGTTCTTTAGCGCCGCTGGGGTTGGGGGGCGGGGGTCAGCCAACCAAGGCCGCAGGGGGCGCTCATCTCCCAGCCAGGCCAGCCCGGGTTGCTACCCCATTTTGCTCTCTCACCCTCAGACCTGTCATGACCTCTGATTTTTTAGGCAGTTTCCCCGGTTATGTGAGAACTGGATTGCGTCATAACTGTCTCTCCGCCAGGCACACCACCAAACTCCTGGAATGGAGACATCCGCCACTATCTGCCCACTGCACACACCCTCAGGGCAGACATGGGAGAACAACCCCCCACGCCTGCAGATGCTCAGAGATTCACGCAGACTCACAGCTGCTTACGAACACAGTTCCTTTTTTTTTCAAATTTAATCTTTATTGTATTTTTTCCCCCAGTACCATTTAATCCCCTTATACCTCCCTCCCCTCAGACAGTTTCATTTTCTCTATGGGGACACTTGTTTTGCCCTGCTGCCCAAAGAGGAGGAGGCAGGAGTTGTGGAGAACACTCCCGTCCCGTTCTGGGGAGCTTCCTGGGCGGGGAGGGGTGGGGGCTGGCCAGGGAGTTTTCACAGGTTGGGTTTTATGGACCCACTCATCCCTGACTAGTCATTCTCTGTGGGGCAGTTGAGGAGGCCCCGGGACATGGTGGGAAGGTGGCTTGGTTCTAGTAGATTCCAGGGGGCTCACCCCGATGTTGTGCAAACAACTGTAAACATCTGAGAATGAGTAAAGCCCGGTTGGAACTGATTCACCACACGGGAGTCCCAGACTTTTTTCCGCACTAGTTGGGGCCCTGCCCGAGTCTCCCTTCTCACCCTAGGCAGGAGATCTCCCAGCCCATGCTGAACTGGGGGCTCCTTCTTTAGGCCCTACCCCGGTTCTCCCAGGCCATGGTGTCAGAAAGCTGGAGAAGAGACAAACAGGACATTCCTTAAAATGCTGTGGACAAAACCAAAACTGATTTTGTGAAGCCACTGAAACAGTCTTACCTTAGATTACAAGAAATTAAACCAAGGAATGGTTTAATTCCACTCAACCAAGGAAATGGGATGAGTGGCACTGGAGGGGTGGTCTTTCAGCGAGCTGACCCACAGGCACTGCTCCAGAATCTTTGGCTGTCCTGTGGCCGTAGCCCTGCTGTGATGTCTGCTATCAATTCCTTTCCAGCTCTTGTGGATAGCTCAGAGGTGGGAGAAGTTATATGCATGAGGTTGGGGGAGCCTTCAGCCTCCCTCCCTCAGTTGAGGCCATCTAAGTTGAGAAGGCCCTAGGGCTGGGACTCCCTTGTCTGGGCCTGGCAGCCCTGCCTGCCCTCTTCTTCTTCCTTCTGGGGAGTCAGAACCTCTCCCCAACTTGGCTAGTGGTCAGTGGGTCAATAGACACCAAGCAAGACTTGGTGGTGCCAGGCTGTAGGAAGACTAATCTCCAGCCCCGCCCACAGGTCGGCCCAGCCCCTGGGAGGTGTGTGAGCCAGCTTGTACTGTGCTTGCCCAGGGGCCAGGCACGCACCCTCCAGGGCTGTGTGCCTATTGCGGCTGGCCTCAGGAAGCCCGAGCGGCGCAGAGCTGCTCCCCGCTGTCTGTGGGTCCCGGTGGAGTTTGAGTCTGGCTGGGGCAATTGTCCTCCTCTGTGGGACATTGATCACTACAGTGTTTTCAGGAGCCACGGCCCTCGACAACCCTGGGAGGCCAGAGCCAGGACTCTGGAACCCAGGGCAAGCAGGCAAGGGCGTGACCCAGACTGGAGTAGGGCCTCTTCCGCCCCTCAGCCCCACCTGTCCCTGAGTCATGCTGAAAACACCTGGCTGGCTTCCGCCTAGGAATGGGCCCCTTTCCTTCCTCAAGTGAGGACAGAGTCCCAGTCCCCGCCTACCCAGGCCACAGACCCAGAGTGTGTGGGGTTTGGGGCCCAGCTCTGTACCTGCTCTTACCCCCGGGCTCCTGATTCGTGCTGGGGTCTGATGATGGGGTCACGCAGACCTGGTCTGATGCCGGCCTCCGGGGCCGCAGCCCTGAGCACCGCCTTTGGAGCTGGAGGGGGGTCCTAAGCAGCTAGGACTACTGAGCCCTGCCAGCTTTGCACCCAGCTCCACCTGATACCTTGCATTCACACTCTGGCTTCCTGATTTCCAGAAGCTTCCATAGCCCTTCTCTGGAGCATTGAGTGCAGCCCCCAAACACCCTCCTATTAAGAGCAAGGGAGAGATTAGCATCTCCTAACCCCTGGGGCCTAGCTTGGCACCCAGGCCTTCGGACCTCGGTTTGTCCATTTGTATCCTGTAGGAGGCACTGGTGGCCACTGGAGGTGCAGGAAGACCTCTGGAGTCTCAAGGAGAAGGACCCTGTTACCAACCCTGTACTGATAAATTAATCTTAGAGTTCAGGCCCCTTGTGCTGGTGGAGAAACTGAAGCCCTGAGAGGGAACAATGTTTGCTGAAGTGCAGAGCAGAACCAGCAGGGGGCAGGAGAGGATTCTAGTCAAGAGCTCATGCAGCAGAGCTGGCTCCCCTCCAGGAGGGGCTTTGCAGCCTTTGACAAGTGACCAAACCTCTCTGAGCCTCTTTCCTTATCTGTAAAATGGGGGTGGTGAGTGGTTGTGGCGACAGAATGGGGTTGGGTCTGTAAGGCTCAGTTAGTAGCTCATCATCAGAGTGGACGTGGTGGGGTAGGGCGAGGTGAAGGGGGAGCTGGCCTTCCAGTCAGGGCCTACTCTAGCCCTGCATCCTCCGAGAGCCCAGTCGTGGGGTGGGGGGGGGATCCAGGAGCCAGCCGGCCTGGTGAGGGGTGGGAGTTCAGGCTGCTGCGGTCGCTGACAGAGGTGCCGAGGGGTCACTGTGAGGGATGAGTCCTGACCCTTTCCCTGGTTTTCCCCAGCCTGGCCTGGCATCCCTCAGTCCCAACACCAGCTGCTACCACTTCCCTCTGCGGGTCAGCAGCAGCCTCTTACGTGTGGACCTGTTCAACGGGCTGTTAGGGCCTGTGCAGGTCACTGCGCTGTACGTGACGCGCCTCGACAATGTCACAGTGGCCCACATGGGTACGACTGATGGGCGCATCCTGCAGGTAGGTCCCTCGTCTCCACAGTCCTTTGTCCCTGGGTCCCTGTCCCCATCCCCATTTTGCTCACAGTTCACCTGTCCCAGGTGGAGCTGGCCAGGTCTCTCAACTACCTGCTGTATGTGTCCAACTTCTCACTGAGTAACAATAAGCAGCCTGTGCAGCGGAATGTCAGTCGCCTTGGGAACCACCTGTTCTTTGCTTCTGGGGACCAGGTAAGGTGCACAGGGGCAGGGCCTGGGGCCATCTGACCCTGGGAGGCATTGGCACATAGGTCTTACCACCCTGATCTAGAATGGCACCAGGGTGGGGTCTATGGGGCCCAGGACCCCAGCCCTCTCCAGCCATCCCTGAGAAGTCCTTCTGCCATTCCAAGGTCTTCCAGGTACCTGTCCAGGGCCCAGGCTGCCGCCACTTCCTCACCTGTGGGCGTTGCCTGCGGGCGCAGCATTTCATGGGCTGTGGCTGGTGTGGGGGCGTCTGTCGTCGGCAGAAGGAATGTTCTGCCTCCTGGCAACAGGACCATTGTGCCCCTGAACTTACTGAGGTATGGCTTCCCTGGCTGGGCACAGGTGAGGGCGACACAGACTGGGCCTGGGGTGGGGAACAGCAGGTGTTGGCCATGATCCTCCTCAGGCCTGCGATGTCCTCAAGGACGGCATCCTTGGCAGAGGAGATGGCCCATGCAAAGTTTTGGAGGCAGAAAAGTGCTTGAGTGAGGACTAGCAAATGGCTTAGAATGAATGGGAGTGTGGGGCAGGCAAGGGGGGTGGCAGAGAAGTTTGGGGGAAGCAGACAGGGCTGGGAGTCCTGGCCCACAAAGGCCATCTGCTCCCTCTCTAGTTCTATCCTCACAGTGGACCCCTAAGGGGCAGCACGAGGCTGACCTTGTGTGGCTCCAACTTCTACCTGCACTTTGGCGGTCCGGTGCCTGAGGGCACCCATCAGGTCACCGTGGGCCAAAGTCCCTGCCGACTGTTGCCCAAGCACAGCTCAAACTTCAGGTACAACTGTTCCCTGCCCTTCCCATCCCTGATGGGGGCAACCAAGCCGTTCCTTGCCCGTGAGACTATCCTCTGCTTATTGGGGGCAAGGGGGCATGAGGCTGGCTGCAGTGGCTCTGGCTGCTTCGTGTATGCAGCCATGTCTCTGTCCCTTCTTGAGCCTGCGTATGCCTTACCTGTCCCTTGAGTCATGGACTGGGCAAGGCTAGCCACTGCCCTGCCAGATCCTGCCTGCCCTGGAGGCTGCCCAGGAGAGAGGCCACCTTCAGGCTCAGAGGAGACCTATGATTTGCGGTGGGCATGCAACTAGGCCTGTGTGACCCCTGGCTGACCTTGAGTTCCCGGGTGCTCTAGCCCAATGTCCCGGAAGGGCTTCATAGAAGAGCTTGAGTGTGAGCTGGAACCCTTGGGCACACAGTCAGCTGGGCCTGTCAACATTAGCCTCACTGTCACCAACATGCCACCGGGCAAGTACTTCCGGATAGAAGGCACCTCCATGCTGCAAGGCTTCTCTTTCGTGGTGAGACCACCTTGCCTTGTCTGTGCCCTTGGCCAGTGGGTGATGTGGGGAGGGAAGGGCTTGGAGTGGAGGGTGTCCTACACTAAGCTACCTCCATACCCTCTCAGGAGCCTGTGCTGAAAGAAGTACAGCCCCTCTTTGGCCCACGGGCAGGGGGCACCCGCCTCACCCTTAAAGGCCAGGGCCTGTCCACAGGCACGAGCCGGGCTGTGCTGGTCAACGGGACTGAGTGTCTTCTGGAATGGTAAGTGCTGGCTGGCAAGGGGATGGGAGGTCAAAGGGCTCCACCAGGGAGCCCTCACCAGGTAGGACTTGGATCGCTGTCAGAGCAGAGGGAGAAGGGCTCAGTCACGTGGTCAGGTCCCGGAAGAAGGGTCTCTCGTTGCCTGTAGTCCTTCTTGCCTGGTGTGGGACTGGCAAGAGAGACAACCACAATCCATTGCCTTCCTTCAGCCAACGATGTGGGGAATCTATGCCCTCCCTGCCTTCTTGGGGGTCTCCCTGGACCCAGCCTGTATAAGACACAGACCTGTGGAGTATGGGCGGTGGGGAGATGACCAACAGAGGAACTGGGAGAGATTGGCAGACCCCTGGAGGAAGTGGGCCTAAGTGTCACCTGGGTCGTGACCCTGAACCTCGTCTCTCTGTTCTATAGGGTCAGCGAGGGGCAGCTTTTATGTACCACGCCGCCCAGTCCTGCTTCGGCGAGCGTTCCCATTCGCCTGCAGGTGGGGGGTGCCGAGGTGCCTGGCTCCTGGACCTTTGACTACCGGGAAGACCCCATCGTGCTGGGCATCAGCCCCGACTGTGGCTACGCGTGCGTGCTACCTCTCCCCACCCTGTTCTGCTAGGAATGAGGGAGCCACCCTAGAGAGCACCCTAAGCCCACCCCCCTGCTCTCCTTCACAGAGGCTCCCACGTCACCATCCGTGGCCAGCACCTGACGTCAGTGTGGAGCCTAGCACTGTCATTCCATGATGGGCTTAAGGCGGTGGAGAACAGGGTGAGTGGGCCCTGGTAGCCGCCGGGTGGACACTGACTGGGAGGGAGGGGGGCCGGGCCAGTCCCCTATGTTCCTGCCCCACCCCGTGCTGGGTAGAGGAGACGGGGGGGTGGTGGGGGGGTGGGGGGGTGGGAGGTGCTTGGCTAACTACTCTTGATGGGCCCCAGCAGTGTGAGGGGCAGCTGCCGGAGAAGCATCGGTGCCGCCTGCCCGAATACGTGGTCCGAGGCCCCCAGGGGTGGGTGACAGGGAACCTGAGTGCCTGGGGGGATGGAGCTGCTGGCTTCACACTGCCTGGCTTTCGCTTCCTGCCCCCACCCCACCCGCCCAGCACTGACCTGGCCCCACTGAAGCCTGAGGAGCATGCCATTAAGTTGGAGGTAAGTGTGGGGATGGAGGGCGGGTGCAGTGAAAGGTTAGAGCTGAAGCCTGCCCAGGGGTGATGGGGACACCGGCCAGCCCTCATGACTGTCTCTGCAGTACATTGGGCTAGGAGCTGTGGCTGACTGTGTGGACGTGAACGTGACCGTGGGTGGTAAGAGCTGCCAGCATGAGCTCCGAGGGGATGTGGTCATTTGTCCCCTGCCCCCCTCTCTGCCACTGGACAAGGACGGCACCCCACTGCAGGTAAGCAGCTTGACTGGCTCTTCACAGGAGACATGGGTGGGGGTCCGCAGGCTGGCCCTGAGCTGCCACCTGCCCCCAGGTCTGCGTGGATGGTGAATGTCACATCCTGGGCAGAGTGGTGCGGCCAAGCTCAGAAGGCATCCCACGGAGAACAGTCCTCGGTGTCCTGCTGGCCCTGGCCCTGCTTGTGGTTGTGTTGGCCGCTGCACTTGTCTTCAGCTACCGGCGGAGGAAGCGGCTAGGTGAGGTCTCCACGCCCATCCTGACTTGGCCTCTGTCCCCAAACAGTGGTGTCCCCAAGTCCCTGTATCCTCTTTCTGCCCAGGCCTTGGGGGTTGGCCCACACTTTCGGGGTAGTAGTCAGCCTCTAGGAGCTTAGAGAGGTCGTCTACCGGGCCTTCTTCCCATAGTCCTTCCTCCAAACCTGCACTGCCCAGCATCCTCGGACCAAATCACCAGTGCCACACCTCTGCCCCTGCTCCAGTCTGGCTCCTGTCACCAATACAGCCCTGGTGAGACAAAGGCACTTGAAGCTGAGGCCGCCACACCCTCTGCTCAGTCAACAAGTCACTCACTCTCTCCCCTCTGCAGCAGCTCCTTTCGTGGGTAGTCTGGATTCCACCACCCGGGTCCACGGCGAGTCCTTCTCAGACCGCGGGGATGGGTCCCATGTCCCACTGCTTCAGACAAAGTCCATCCAGCTTGGGGATCTGGACTCTGCACTCCTGGCTGAGGTCAAGGATGTGCTGATTCCCCACGAGCGGGTGGTCACCCACAGTGACCGAGTCATTGGCAAAGGTGAGGAGACCAGGCCAGGTGGGGCTGAGGCAGAGATGGGGTCCCGAGATGACATGGGCTCACAGGACAGCTAGGCAGGACTGTCACCAACCTCCTACTCTGGCCTTCTCACCAACTTCTGTGACGTTGGGCGTCCCCAGCAGCCTCCAACCGCTCAGAAAGTGGGGATTTGTTCTGTCTTCCACGGGCTTGGGTGCAGACCAGGCAGGCCCGGGAGGCTGCAGCCTCTGCCGTCACACAGCTCCTGATTGTTTCCAACGTTGGATCGGCCATTCAGTGCCCCGGGGGTCTGGTTGTCAAAGTAGGGGGTGTGGTCCGGTGCTGGGCTCTGGGGCCCCCCTCACCATCTCCCCTTGCCAGGCCACTTTGGGGTTGTCTACCACGGAGAATACACAGACGAGGCCCAGGCTCGAATTCACTGTGCAGTCAAGTCACTGAGTCGTGAGTGGGGCGGAAGGCTGGGCGGGTCCTCATCCCCGCTGGCTACCATTGCGCTGAGTGACCTCGAGCGGGAGGGCCGTCTTCTCCATTGCCCCCCCGACCCTTGTGAAGGGCCCCCCACCGTGGGCCTGACTTGCGCTGCTCCGCAGGCATCACAGAGCTGCAGGAGGTGGAGGCCTTCCTGCGCGAGGGGCTGCTCATGCGTGGTCTGCACCACCCGAATGTGCTGGCCCTCGTTGGAATTGTGCTGCCGCCCGAAGGGCTGCCCTGTGTGCTGCTGCCCTACATGCGCCACGGGGACCTGCTCCGGTTCATCCGCTCGCCCCAGCGGGTCAGTGCTCAGCGGGCCCTGGGTCGGGAGGCTCGGGCAGCCTTCGCCAGTGGAGCTGCCCTGCTTTCGCCTGCTGACCCACCTGTGCCCCCAGAACCCCACCGTGAAGGACCTCATCGGCTTCGGCCTGCAAGTAGCCCGTGGCATGGAGTACCTGGCGGAGCAGAAGTTTGTACACAGGGACCTGGCTGCTCGGAACTGCATGTGAGGGGCCAGGGCAGTTGGGGTGAAAGGAGGGGGCAGGGTGCCAGTGTCTATAGCTGCCCTGAAGGCACCTCAGGGGAGATTCCCCGCTCCAGCCCTGGCCGCACAGCCCTGGCCGTGTCCTCTTCTCTCTGGCCTTAGTTTTCTTGCCTGCCCAGGTCAGGCTTACCGGGGACTCCATGGCTCTGAAACCCTGTCAAGACCTGGGACAGGTGGATTCAGGGCCTGTTGGGGGCCAGTCCTGAGTGTGATTCCCCTCTCCCAGGCTGGATGAGTCTTTCACAGTCAAGGTGGCTGACTTTGGCTTGGCCCGAGGTGTCCTGGACAAGGAATACTACAGTGTCCAACAGCACCGTCATGCTCGCCTGCCTGTCAAATGGATGGCCCTGGAGAGTCTGCAGACCTACAGGTTCACCAGCAAGTCTGACGTGGTGAGGCCCCACTGCCCCGGCGTCCACATGGCCTCGTGTCCTGGGAGAACACTTGGCCTTGCCCCTCTAACTCTGCATGAGGAGCCACGCCCAGGGACTCTCCAAACTGGTCAGCCGCCACCGCCCAATCACCCACCTCTTGGGCAGGAGGAGGCTATGAACTCACTGGCTCCTCAACATGGCAGGCCCTGCCCAGCCCCAACTCCAGACCGGTTCAGGTGGTGGGAGGAGGGCTAGGGAAGATGCTTGTGAGGTGTTGAGGAACAGGCTGTGATTGGGGGCAGAGCCCCCACTTCCAGCAAGAGGGGTCTGGGAGGTAGAAGACCTGGGAGGCCCACCTGCCCCAAGTTCGGGGTGACGATCGAGCTCCTTCCCCCTGCCCCTCCCCCAGTGGTCATTTGGCGTGCTGCTGTGGGAGCTGCTGACACGAGGGGCCCCCCCGTACCCTCACGTCGACCCTTTCGACCTCCCTCACTTCCTGGCCCAGGGCCGTCGCCTGCCCCAGCCAGAGTATTGCCCCAATTCTCTGTGAGTATGTACAGGTGCCGGTGGGGAGGAAGCTGGACCCCAGAGATGAGGGGTGGGTGGGAGACCAAGTTCTTGCCTCGCTTTCTGACTGATCCTTTGGTTGACCTGGAAAGGGACCCTCTCTGGGCCTTAGTTTCCTCATCTGTGGATTGGTTTTGCCCCTATTCAGGGCTGGGTGCTGGGAGGATGTGATGGTCACCATGGTAACAGCATTCCCATCTCAGAGTCTGGGTTGAGGCCAGTGATTTGATTTCTCAGCAGTCCTCTCCCCCTCCCCTGCCAAGGGGGGCTGTTTTCCATCTTTTCCACTCACTTAATCTCAAGGAAAGCTTCCATTAGCTCCCACACTAGCCCCCTCCACATCTCCAGATCAGATGTTTTTTTCACGGGATCTAGTTTCAGATTTCCCATTCTTGGAGGCATGGCGACAGCTGTGTTGTCCTTGCTGCCTGTAGGGTGGGCTTGGTGCCGCAGTTCATCTTCTTAAGCAGTGAGTGCCTTAGCAGTACCCAGGTCTCTGTGGTTAGGACAGAAGAGCCAGGTCACGGGTCCTGTCTCCTGCTGCGCTCCAGGGGGAATGTGTAACCCTCCGGCGCAGCCCCGCCTGCCCCGAGTCTGCTCACTGTTATTCACGATGCTGATGCATCTGGTTTGCAGGGAGGGAAGTTAACCTCACTGCCTACCTGCCTCCAGGCAAGGCTTCTGAAACAGTCTCTGAGGCGGAGAGTGTCCTGGGTGGGGGGTTTTATTGGGAGGCAGGACTGGGCAGGCAGAGAAGCTGGGCCATGCGGCCGATGCAACAGAGGCCACAGCCCACCCCACAGGGGCCGCTGGAGGTGATGGCCCTTTGCAGTTTTATGGAACTAAGATCGAGGGGCCTGGTCTTTGTCCCAGATGTTAAGCAGGCACTGGTCACAGCTGTCCTGGAAGCGACTGTGAGCTTGGGAGAGGCAGTTCTTTTCTGCCTGGGGCAGGTCTAGAAAGGATCTCACCTGGAGCTAAGCGGTCAGTGGGGTGGTGGTGGGGGAATGAGAGGGATCTGGGTTGGGGAGCACCCCACTGTCCCGGGGTAAGTCCCATCACCTCTCTGGGCCCCAGTTTCCTCATCTGAATAGTTGGGATGGTAACAGGACCGACCTCAGAGCGCCTGAGAATTATGCGAGGTATTGTTTGTAGGGGACTTAAAGGATCACTGAAGGCAGGGGTGACATTCCCAAGATAAAGGGGCGACTATGAGGTGCCACCAGGCAAACCAGAGAAACCCTGCTTGGGAATGAGGGCGCAAGTGACACTGCCTCACGTGTCCTTGTCTCCAGGCTTTTCGTCCCCGAGTCTCTGGACCTGGGTGTGTTCCCTACAAGGTGTGTGGTGACGGCCGTGAGAGCTTATGGGCTGGGCCCTTCACCGGCCTCCTGTCAGCTTGTGCCCCAGTGGCTGCGGGGTCAGAGGAGGGTCCAGAGGTGCAGGGCAGTTAAGGAGCTTGCCCCTAATCAGCCCAAGGCACGAGGGCCCAGGGCCCAGGCTCTTATCCCCTGAGGTACTTGGACCTTCGCCAGGGCGGGAAGGCAAGACTGGCGCGGCAATCACAACAAAGAGAAGAGCCGTCCCCCTGATGGGGGACAGCTAGGCATTAGGTCCCGGGGTTAACCGGGTGGGCAGCCCAGAACCTCTGGGTCTCTGCCGCTGACCTTCTCCTCCCGGCACAGGTACTCGGTGATGCTGTGCTGCTGGGCAGCCGACCCTGCAATGCGACCCGCCTTTGGAACGCTGGCAAGAGAAGTCGAGCAAGTGGCAGCGGCTCTGTGTGGGGACCACTATGTGCAGCTGGCCGTGGCCTACGTGAACCTGGGCCTTGATGCCCCCAAGGACGCAATTGTGCCCCCAGAACAGTCACTGTCCCCACCTGTGCACAGGAGCCCCAGGCAGCCTCGGCCCCTCTCAGAGCCACCAAGGCCCACGTGACCTCAGCCCTGGGCAGGCCCCAAGGGGCTGGACCTGCAGAGCTACTCCTGGGAGTTAACTTCTGGGCTACGCCACACCAGGGGGTGGCCCGACCTGCACTCTGCCCTGTCCCTTACCCTTACTTGCCAAGCTGTAGGAGGGGAACAAGGCACATTGACCCCTCACTCCACAGAGGGAGCCAGTGAGGGTGACCCTTGATGTAATGAATACTTATGGACCTGCCGTGTGCCTGGCCTGCTGGGCACAGGGACTCAGCCATGACCAGCCACCGGCCCATGAACCAGTAAATAAACAAGTGACTATTTAAACACAAATTGTGGTAAATGTTATGAAAATAGATCAGTGGCTTTAGGAGAATGGGGCACAGCATTGGATAGAAAGTTGAATACAGAGGTGAGGGAATCCCCCTGGAAGTGACATTTTTGCTGAGACCCTGTCAGGTGGGGGCTGTGCCAGCAACAGAGTTGGGAGAGAGACCCTGAGGCTAGAAAGGTTTGGGGTTAGAGAGAAGGCTGTAGGGAACAGGAAGGCAGGCAAGCCCCAGGCACAGGTTACAGGGCCCTGGGACTTTTGGACAGAACCAAGAGGGCGGCTGGGGATCCAGGACTGCAGCAGCCAGGGTGGCTTCTCCTATTGCCCAGTCTTCTGTCCCCTTCCCTGGGCTCTTGTCCCTCTCCAGGGCTCCCTGCTCTGCCTGCAGCTGCCACCCCACCATAGGCACACTGTCAGGGCAGGGACACTCCCTGCTGCCCCACCTGCAGGCATTGTCCCTGAAGCCTTGAGAGCTATGAGCCGGCAGCAAGGCCTTGGCACCACACTCTCCGGTAGCAGCTTTGAGGTGCTGACTACCCAGGCTATTCACACTCATCAAGGCCACTCCATACGAGCCTCTCGAAGGCCAGGCTCCACTGGACAGGGAGAACAGCTTCCTCCTCGTACTAGCCCTTGCCAGGCCCTCCATGCTGAGGGGGCAGCTGAGCCCAGGGCATAACGGTACATCATGGCGGTTCCGCTCTCTTGTTCAGGACCCCTGTAGTCCCCATCCTGCCAGTTTGGGGGACCCCAGTTCACCCTAAAGGGAGCATGTTCCCTTTCCTGTGGGTCCCCAGCTCTGCCCTGTCTCAGGGGACCCAGGTAAGGAGAGTGGGGGTCTCCTTGGAAACTGGAGCTGCCCAATGTTCTCCACCCGTACTGCTGTCCACTCGAACACCTTGGGCCGGTGGGAGGCCCAGCTGGGGGCCTAAGGACCCTGAGGACAGGTAGACAAAGCTTAAAAGGGGACTCTTCTGCTCAAGTGCCGGGGTACAGAGATTAGGGGCCCGTGAGCTGGAGAGGGGTAGAGGCAGATGTTCTGCCTGTTCATCATTGCACCTGTGCTACCCACTCTGTGCAGGTACGAGAGAGCTTGTCGCCTTCCTTTCCTGCTCAGCCAGAAACCCTGGGCTCTGAGGGGTGGGGGAAACCCCTGTGTTGCCCTTGAGGCTGGGAGAGAGGTAAGTGGACTGTCTCAGGGGACAGCCTCCCAGCCGTGGTCCCCATCTATACTAGTTGTAAAAGACTGTCTCAGTCCCTCTGACTTCCCATCCCTGTGCCCTTACCTTGTCCTGGGGATCGAGGGTCACCCAGGGCACCAAGCCTTGCGTGGGGAGAGAGGAGGAGGTCCCGGGGCTTCTCTGAAGCTGGACTGAGGCTTCTTACCCACTGAACCTCTGCAGCTCATGGACCACTGGCTCATGTGTTCATCACAGAGGGACTCAGAAGGACTCCCCACTGGCTGGGAGGGGGGCTTGGCAAGGAGAGAGGTCCCAGAAAAAGAAGATGGAAGGGAACTCTAAGGGGTGTCAGGTTTCCAGGGTCAGCTACTCAGGGAGGGACCCCAGTGAGGCCAGTGCTTGGGCTCCTGGTCCGTGGCACAGCTGTACCCCGCCCCCTGGGTGCTGCTGTCCTCCAAGTCCCCCTGGAGTGTGAGGAGCTGAAGCTGCGCCAGGGTTTTAAATTCCTGCCTGTACCACCAGGGAGGTGTTTCTCGGCCCCCAGATCAGCCGGGAGACTCTGAGTGACTTCCAGGGCTCTTGGAGGCTGGGCTGTCTTCCCACTGGGTGGCCCATGCAAGGGGAAGCTTGCCAGTGGCCATGGTGGGTGGCATGGCTGTCTCCCAGGGCCTTGGGAGACTGCCAGGAGCAGTGGAGAGCACCCCTAGAGCTCCCCTTCCGGCACAGTGGGGCCCTCTGAGCCTCAGTCTTTGGGGGTTTGTTCCAGTGGGTATTTTGCAGAGATGCCAGAGAGCCTCTGGCTGGTA
Source organism: Sturnira hondurensis (assembly GCF_014824575.4). Lineage (NCBI taxonomy): Eukaryota > Metazoa > Chordata > Mammalia > Chiroptera > Phyllostomidae > Sturnira > Sturnira hondurensis. The sequence continues at coordinate 19,627,937 of NW_028079127.1, forward strand.
TGGCCCCCTGGTAGGCTCTTCATGTTTAAGGATGGTGACCTGGAGCATGGCCTGCAGAGACTTGGTTCTCTCTTGGCAGGAGTCCTTGGCCCAAAGGTAGGCTCCAGCGGGTGGCAGAGCCTGCCTGACCCCGCTCAGCCTGGAGGTGTGGCACCTGAATCCCAGCCAACCCCTGCTGACGCCCTCGGACACTCTCAGAAATGAATGTTTCTCCAGAACCCCTGTCCCTGTCCATTTATCCCACACAGACCCACAGCCCCAGCCTCTATGTGGAAGAGCGGCCTCTGCGCCTGCCTCTCTACTCATTCAGCACCCTGGGCATCCTCTGCCCAGGCCACAGGATGTCCATTCCAGGCCTAGCCGGGACTGTTGGGCTGCCCTGGAAGGAGAGGCAGCAAGAGCAGGCTTTCCCCTCACTGAGCAGGGTGAGGAGCCTGGGGCCATCTTCTGTCCTTCTAGGCGACCCATGCCCCCTCCTCCACCCATCCGGCAGCCCTGACTTTGGAAGGGAAGCAGAGGCCCTGAGGGGCCTGGCAGCCCACCCTGTGCTGGGAAGATGGCAGGAGGCCTTTGCGTTGGCGTCACCTGTCTGCCACATTGTTTCTCCATAGGAGCTCAGGGGTTAGGCTTGATCTCAGGAGCGGGGAGCTGGAGAAAGTTGCTGAATCCCTAAGGCTGAGCATAGGCAGCAGCAGAGGGGCTTCCGATGCTGGGGCCTCCTCCACTCCCTCCTCTCTGCTGGCTGTCACATTAGTTGAGCCACCTCACTTGTGGTCAGCCTTGGACGGGGCACTTGGGATCTGGGAATGCATCACAGGAGGCAGGGGACTGAATGCGGCTGGTGGGCCAGATCACGGAGTTCCACGAGCTGTGAAACCAGCACCCTCACCCTTGCCACAGCTGCACCCGTGCAGCCTGGACTGTGGACCCTTAGTGTCAGCCAAACAGTCAGCTCCGCCCCTGGGCTCCATGGTAGTGACGGCTTCAGCCACATGTCAGTCCTGCTGACATGACCCCCCAAGTTGGGGGTGCCCCCCCTTTGAGGGGGAAAGGGATCCTTTGGGCAGCCCCAGGCACCCTGCCCTCATGGGCTCCTGCCTGGGGCCTGGGGCCCTCGGGGACCTGAGGGAGGGCAGCTCCGCTCACATCCCCTCTGCAGGCAGGGCTGGAGGTCTCTTCCAGCAGTCACGGGGGCCATGTGTGCTTCTGGAGGCACTGGCTCTGCCGCGCCTCTGCCGGCCGCTGCACAGGGACGGCTCCCAGGGCGGGCAAGGAGCCCACCCCCAGCCCCTACGGTGGCCGCGGCAGCAGTCAGGGTGGCTGTGCAGCTGCCCTCCCTGCGGGCTGGTGCGGCTGGCCAGCTTTCACGCAGAGTTACGTAAGCCTGAGTCAATTGGAGCTCCGAGCAGTTCATTGTGGGCTATTTTTAAGCTGTAACACATAGCAGCAGAGGGGTCACTGCACTGAGGCTTGCAGGGAAGATTGTTCAAACATCTGTTATTTAAATTTCTCTATCCCTTAGAGCTGCATCCTCTTGGCACTCTTGGGCTCCACCTTCCGCAGCCCAGGGTAGGAGCAGGCTACCGCCCCTCACTCCACTGTTGGCTCCCCGAGGACTGGGGTTCTGTGCACCCTGGCATCTTCATTTAGGGTCAGGCAGGGGCCTGGGAGGAGGAGATGCCAGTTCCTTTAACATGGAATGGGGGCAACCTGGCCAGGAAACTTCAAGGGAGCAGGGGGTCAGGGCTCGCAGGTCATGCAGAGAGCCCCAGGGAGGAGGGTCTGAAGACGGAGATGCAGACAGAGCGCTGGGTATGGGGCTGGGAGACCGAGCGCGCTTCCCCTCTCCTTGGGGCCTTGGTTTCTCATCAGCGCCCAGCAAAGGCTGGCAAAAATGATCCTTTCGGGTCTTCAGGAGCCAGCCTTTGCCTGGGCTGTGCTCCTATCTAGAGTGACCCCTGCCACCGTACCCGCCCCAGATCTAAATCCGGATCTGAATGCTGCCCATCTGCAGCCTCTGGTGAGTGAGTCCCAGGATAGTCCACAGGGGTGAACCTCTGGGGAATGGGCCTGCTGTTCACTCCATTAGCAAGTGACTGGCTGCACTGGGAGCCTCTTCAGCCTCCTTCAGTGTGTGTGTGTGTATGTGTGTGTGTGTGTGTTTTAAGATTTATTTATTTATCTTTAGAGAGAGGGGAAGTGAGGGAGAAAGAGAGGAGAGAAACATCCATGTGCAAGGGATACGTCAATCAGTTGCCTCTTGCACTCCCCCACCTGGGGACCTGACCTGCAACCCAGGCATGTGCCCTGACTGGGTATTGAATCAGCGACCTTTCAGTTCACAGGCCAGCACTCAGTCCACTGAGCCACACCAGCCAGGGCTCTGTTTTATAATTCTTGTTTTTTGTTTGTTTCCTTTTAGGCTCCTTCTGATCCTGGACTTTTGGAGATGTCCAGAGTCTTCCCAGGGCACAGGAGCAGCAGGCAGGTGGACTGGAGGAGTGTGGGGTCAGGGACTTGATGGAACTGTCTCCTGGGGCCACAGTGGAGCCCAAATCTGTCTGCTCAGGAGAAGCAGGTGCAGGAGACTTGGCTGGGCAGGGAGCTCCCAGCGGCACGGAGCCTTCTGTGCCCCTTCCCTTGGTGATGTCCTGCTCACCATCCTCAGGCCCTCCTAGGTGGCGGGGCTCTGGCCTGATCCACAGGAAACAAGAGTCCCTCGGAGTGACTGACTCTTCCCATCTCTGGAAGTCTCACCCTCTCCACAGAGGCTGGGAGCCTCCCCCCAAACCTGACAGGTGGGGGTCAGGTGCGGTATGAGAGGAGGCAGTGCCTGGACCTGCCCTCACAGAGGGGGACTCTGTGTGGCCTCACCCTGAGACTGAGCTCCTTTGAGTTCCTTCTGGGCCCCTCTGTCCCAGAGAGCCCTCATCCTGGGGAATGGGCTTAGCCTGGGGGAGGGGCTCTCAGGTTGCCATGGCAACATGTTGGCCCTCCTCACTTTCTAGAATCAGAAATAGAATTGGATGCCCTTCTTCCTGGTGAGAGACTATTTAAAAACATGTTGGGGGGGTACAGGGGGCAATGTTCCTGCTTGATTCCTGGGGGCTGGGCAAAAGGGCCCCTTGCCTGGGAGCCTCTCTAGCTGCCCTGCTGCCCCTCCCCTCAGAGGGGTACAGTGGAATGGGCTTTGGCCAGCCAAGAATTCTGCGTATGAAGGACTCAGCCTGGTTCCTCAGGCCCCCACTCAGCAATGCCCCGTTTATGGTGCCAACAGGGAAAATGCCCCCTCCCAGGCCTGGGCCACCTGCCGAGCTACAGGGAGGAGGAGCAGTCGTGGGGACACCCACCTGGGTGGGCTCTCCTCTCCCAGAGGAGAGGCGTGTTGGCCTCCCTCCAGCAGGGACCGTGCCCCACGGCACCGAGCATGGCACCAGTGGTAGTACCGTAGATTCAGAAGTGTGGGTGCAAAGCCTGGTGGCCTGGCTGCAGATTCTGGCTCTACTGATACTCACTAGAGCTGAGAGCTCTGGAAAGTCTCTCCTCTCTGTGCCTTGATGTCCTCGTTTGTAAAACAAGGACGATAGTGCCAGGCTCGTGGAGCTGTTGTGGGGCTAGGCTCCGCGGGCTCAGAGCTGCCCGGCGGGTGCAGAGGGAGAACGCAGTCACGCACAGTGAGCGTTTCTATTGCTGGAGGGGCGTTTGCTTCCCTGGTGGGACATTCTCTTCTCTCCAGACGGCCTTCTTTGGCCTTCCTTCGTAGGCTACACCCTCCCCCCAGGACACCTCAGGTCTGTCGATTACAGAAACCCAGTCCTGAAAAGGGGATTGTGTGTCCCCTCTTCTGCAGGAGGTAGGGGATAGCTCACTGGTTGGACAGCGCAGGGTGGGGGCGGCTCCCAGGGCCTCCCTCCATGCCTTCCCAGCCCTCCCAGGCGCAGCCCAGCTCAAGGACTGCACAGGATCTAGCATCTCTATTGTGTGTGTGTCAGGGGGCAACACCCCAAAGGCAGTTCTTAGGGCCAGAGATTAGTGAAGTCAATAGTGTTCAGTGTGTGTGTGTGTGATATGCATTCAGCCCACAGACCCCTGGGCTCTGCTACCTTCCTGGGCCATGGTGTGTGGTGAGCAGCAGTGTCCAGAGACATCTATCTCCATCTGTAACTGAGGTAGCACCTAGGGAAGGGGGAGGGGGCCCCGAGGGCCTGAGACCGGGCTGAGTCAGGCTGTGCCCAGTGCCGAGTTGGAAGGTGCAGACGCAGCACAGCGCTAGCCTTGGCCCCGGGTCACGCCGCTTCACACCCCACGGCCAACTGTAAGCACTATTTTTAACCTCTGTGAAAACACGCAGCTTCAGAGGACAAGCCTACAGCCCTTGTCCTGTTCAGCTTGTCTCCACAAACCTGTTTCCTGGCCAGAAAGACTGAGGCCTGAAAGGACTCGGTCTGGAGGAAAGAGGGAGGAGGCCCAGAGCTCACGGCTGGGGGGATGGAGGAGGCCTGACCCAGAGCCAGGTCAGGACCTCCAGGTCCAGGCCTTCGGCAGCAAGCAATGCCCCAGCCGGGTGCCCAGGTCTGTCCCCTGTGGTGGCAGGGCAGGTCTGGGCCTGGGCTGGTTGTCAAGGCAGGTCCCAACCCTCTGTCCCTCTGCCCATCTAAGAAATGGAGAGTGGAACTGCCCACCTGGTCTAATAGCTTACATTTCCTAGGAGCCCACCCCATGTTCAGGCCTTCATCTGATGGCCTTCATTGTGTATGCGGCTGTGCCCACTGTGTGTCTGGGCCCCCACCCACTCTCCCCCACCATGTACCAACTGTGTACCTGGAGCCACTGTGGCCCTCTGTGCCCCAATTGGTCATTGTCTCTTGGCTGGCCCTGTGTTCGCAGTGGCCAAGCCCTATACCCAGTGTTCCAGCCCCCTCCTGGCCACAATATGACAAGAGCTAGAACATCCTGACTTGAGAATTCTGAGCCAAGGCCCTGCCCCCACCCCTACGGTCCCCATCCCCACCTCTGTGGGACACCAGTCCTAGGTTCCAAGGACGTGTGGCTCTGGGGAGGGGGCTCTGTGAGGCACAGGCGGAGGAGAACCATCTGGAACAGAACAACTGCCAAGGAGCTTCTGTCCCTGGGGAGGGAGCCGAAGAACCTGCGGGAGGGGAGCTTGGGTCTGAGCCTGGGCCCCTCACCCTCCTCTGCCCCCAGGACTGAGTGGTGAAGGGGCTTTGGCCCCACAAAGGGACTCATGTCACACACTTGGAACTGCCTCCGTGGGTCAACCTCGTATCAAATTGCCACATGGGTAATGAGTAGAAAGAGCTGAATGTGGCACGTGAAGAGCCCGGGCGCCTAGGGGTGTCCTCAGCATCTTCCCTGTCCACCTTCCTCTCTTGGCCTTCCCCTGACCACCCTCCCTGCTCCCGGATCACTGCCTCACTGTAGGGCAGGACCAAGCAGAGCGGTCCAGCTGGTAAAGGAACAGGAGGCTGGCTTAGGATTGGCAGGCTCTACTGTGAGGGGCTGGCTGGACCGTTCTGTCTCCTCAGCTTCCCTGGGTGGGGCCCTGGTTCTCTACACACTGTCACCCCCACCCAGGTCACTGGGGGCTGTGATGTGTGGGGTCGTCATGGCAATGCAGTGGGGGCAGGGCACCTAGGGCATGGAGCAGGACTATGGAGGTCACCAAGAAGGTGGGGGACCCTGATCCATTGGGCCCCTGGGGCCACCCCTCAGACAGAAGCCAGGAGCTGGGGAGTAACCTCAGAGGGTCCCAGGGACTATGGGCAAACTCAGGGTCCATATGCCTTAGGCTGGGGTTGTCACTGCCCACCGAGGCCATCACTGAGGGGACCCATGGCCCAGCCTCTCAGGCCCATGTCCCTGAGCCCATTTACCAGCTACTCCTGGACCCTGCTGAGGTTGGTGCACAGAATGCTTATGAGCAGGCCTCCCCTGATGCCATGAGATCCTCCTCCACTAGCCTGTTACCAAGCCCTATTGTGGGAGCCCAGTTGCATCTCATCATGGAGAATGGGACCCTGGCCCTACCCTTGAATATGCACAGCGACAGCACCAGCGATGTGGTCCAGCACGGATCCTGCTGCTCCTGGTTTCAGGTGCAGAGTGCGAGGGCGGGCAAGGCTCCAGCTAAAGTCCTGGTAGGCTGGGGCAAAGGGCCCAGCAGCAGCGACCAGATAGCTCCCCTGGGCATTAGGACAAGCCAGTGGCTACCCTCTTTCCTTCCAGGGGAGGATGGCTCGGCTATAGCCCAAGGTCCTCTTCTGGCTACAGCCCAAGATCAAGGCCAGGGCAAGTGCCCGTGCCTGGCTCACACTCCTCCACCCTCAACTCTGGCAAATACTCCAGCTCTGGGAACAACCCCAAAGCCAGAAGCAGTTGAACCTTATACCTACGACCCCGACCACCCGACTGGTAGCATTGCCATCACCAAGGGCTTGTCCCAAGACCCCCTGCTCAGGAAGTGTGGCAACCCATTGTCAGTCTTCTTGGAGCCTTCCAATGTGGCCACATCTTGCCAGGACAGAGTGCGTTTCAGTTCTCAGGAGAAGCATCCCACCCCAGGACCCACTCAGAAAGTGTCCCCTGGCCATGCCCAGGAGCTTCACGTTACCGGAAGGCAGGTGTTACCCCAGCAGCCTGATAAGCCGCTGGTCTGCACCTCCAGGCCAGGCAGCTCAACACCAGTCTCAGGAAGGCCGGGCACCCCCAAGTTCTGCTGGAGGAGTAGCCAGCAGAGCCTTGGCCCCCAGTCAGCCAGGCAGCCCCTCATAGTCGGCAACAACACCTGCTCCAGTGCGCCCCTCTCTGTCTGCCAAGCCACCTGCCACGAACAGTCCCCAGTCCAGCCTCCTGAAGAAGCCGTACAGATCACCCCCTCCACTGCTCCTGCCTGCCAGCTCCAGGACGTCCTGGAAGACCATGTGCTGGTGTTTGATGTGGCCACAGGTGACACCAGGACTGGACAGCTGTGCCATGACCCCACGGGCTCACGAGCAGTACTGGTGGGCCTCACGCCCAAATACCCAGTTATTTATGCCCCTGAAAATACACCAACCGCCTGGCCAGCGGCCGTGCCCATCGCCTCTCCTGACAGCAATCATCCCAGCTTCTGGCCCATCTCATCAGTGCTGTCTAGCCCCGTGCCCTCCAGTCTCTCTCCTGTCAGCTACCGAGAGGTGGCCCTGGTCCCCAAGGAGGCCAGGCTCCACCTGGATGCCCCTGGTACTGAGACACCCATCAGGGTGGGGATGCTCACTGGGCCCATTCCATTGGGGATGCCCCTCCAATTTGATACGAGGGCATTGAACCAGGTTCATGATCTTGGCTGCTCTGAACCTAATGCTGAAAAAACTCAATCTAGTCACACCACCTGGACACTGGACGCTTCCGGGATGCAGGACACTTCTATGGCCCAGGCCAAGAAACTGCAGTGGATGAACTCAGAGCCAGCCCCAGAGCCTGCTTCTTCAGCTGCACCCCAGCAGGCACCTAGATCCCTGTTACCGGAGGAGACTGGCACCCACAGCTGGAAAGAGGTCCATGCTGCCCACCCCAACAGCCCTCAGGCTGAAGGCGCTAGGCAGGACTCCCGTGGTAGTTGGACCCCACTAGCTGGGCAACCTCCCCTCTTTGGACAGCCCCCTCCAACTAGTCAGCCTGCCTCTGCTGAGCAGCACCCCCTTTCTGACCAGCCCCCTCTCACTGGGACTGCTCTTCCCAGGCAGCCTCCCTTTCCCCAAGAACCCCCCATCTTCACAGGGCCCATCCTCTCCGTAGGTCCCCCTACCAGCAGGGAGGCTGGCCAGGCTTCCATGCTGTGCCAGGAAGGTGAGGCCTTGGGTCTGCCTGCCCACGTGGGGGTGCTTCGGGTGCCACTGGCCCCTGAAAAGGCCCATGATGTCTATGTGAGAAGAGAAAAGGTCGGCATCGGCTCCGCTCCAAGCTCCGGCACACAGCGGCACTCGTCCTGGCCACGGGGCAGCTCTCACAGCGCCCCAGAGGAGCAGCTCTCCCTGACCACGCCCACTGCGCCTGGCTCTGGCTACAGGGCCTTGCCCACGGCCACAGGTGGCAATGAGCCCCAGGGTCCCCAGCTCAAGCAGACAGCTAAGGACATTACAGACTCATCAGTGGTCACAAAACTTGGCCCACTCCATGGGACCTACTATGAGCTGGTGTCCCCCACAGATTCTCTGCCAGTACAGTCCCCAGTGCCCTGCTGGCACTCCCTGGGTCCTTATCAGGACATGGCAGCTGTAGTGATTGACACAGGAACAGGCTTCACCAAGTGCGGAGTGACTGGAGAGGACCACGTCCTCAGTGTGGTGCCCTCATGCGTGCAGCCGCTACAGCCGCCTGCCCAGCACCAGCCCGGGTACGCCCTGCCCGAGAACAGAGAGGGCTCCTGCATGGTGCTGAATCGAGGGGTGGTCTCCGACTGGGACGCGCTGGAGCTGCTGTGGCAGCACCTGTTCTACTGCAGGCTGGGCGTACAGCCCGAGGAGCTGGCTGTCCTCGTGGCCGACTCGCCCATCTCACCGCGCACCAACCGCGAGAAGGTGGCTGAAATTCTCTTCGAGCATTTCCACGTGCCCGCCATGCAGGCAGCGCACCAGGCCCTGCTGGCGCTCTATGCTTACGGGCGCACCACTGGGCTGGTGCTGGGCAGTGGTCACGGCACCTCTTATGCCGCACCCATCCTCACGGGGGATCTGGCCCCACTTGACACCTACCGCCTGGATGTGGCCGGCGTTGACCTCACTGAATACCTGGCTCAGCTATTGCTGGCTAGCGGCCACTCGCCACCCGAGAAAGGGCTCATTAACCAGTTTAAAGAGGCCTGCTGCTATGTGGCATTGGATGTGAAAGCCGAGGTGACCCGCACCCAGGCCCAGGCCCCGGTGAACTTCATGCTTCCAGACAAGCAGGTCATCACACTGGGCTCCGAGCGCTTCTGCTGCCCTGAGGCCCTCTTCCAGCCCAATCTGCTAGGCCTCAACCAGCCAGGCCTCCCACAACTAGCCCTCCAAAGCATCAGTCGGCTGGAGGCCAAGCAGCAGGAGCAGCTGCTAGCCAATGTGGTGCTGGAGGGTGGCAGCACCCTGCTGAGCGGCTTTCCTGAGCGCTTGAGACAGGAGCTGGGCCCTGGGGCAACTGTGCTGGGCTCTCCCCACCGCGCAGTTGCCGCCTGGCTTGGAGGCTCCATCATGGCATCCCGGAACTCCTTCCAGAGCCTGTGGCTCAGCCGCCGTGAGTACGAGGAGGAGGGCCCATGGGCCATCTACAAGTACAACCTGTGAGCACATAAAAGTTCTGGTTCTCCTTACTTTGAGCACTGTGGCTTGTTTTAGGCCCAGGGCCCTGTGGAAAGGGCGAGGGCCCCGGCATGGGGTCAGAGATGGGGCCCTTGGCACACTGAGGGCACACCCAGCCTCTGCATGCTGGAGCTCCACAGGTCCCGGCAATCCCATCCTTTGTAGAGCACCCCAGAGCCCCTTGGCATTGACCCTGGTCTAACCTGACCTTTACTGCACCCCAAGGGCAAACACAGAGAGTGGCTGCTGTGGGTTTTGCCCTGTTGCCCTGGCAACAAGTGCAATTACATTTGATTGCCAGCTGGTTGCTATGGCAATTTCAAACATAATGTAATAACCCACACAGCCTGGAGTGAGTCACGATGGGGGGGCAGCCCCCTCCCCTAGCTGCTCAGGAGAAGACTATTTACCCTCCCCCAGCTTGGGCTCTATAGAGGGGGCTGAGGCCAGCAACAGAGACCACAGCCAAATAGTTCCAAAGATGGCTGGAGCATTGGTTGCCCCCAAGGGACAGTACCTGTCTGAGTCTGGGCTTCATGGGGGAGATAGCCTTGTAATGCAGTTCCCTCCTGAAATCTGAACTTTGGCTGGAGCTCTCTGCTGGGTAGTCAGGGGCTTCCGCCCACCAGACAGAACGTGAGGGTGCAGGGGTGCTGGCCTTCAGTTCCCTGGGGCAGGAAGTTGGGGTAGTGGGGCAGATAAGTCCTGGCTCTGGGACAGGAGGGGGGAGTACCCCTGAACCTGGCGTGGGACTCTGGCCCAGTCTGCAGGCTCACACCGTATCCTGCTTCTCTGACATCCAGCTCGGGTAAGAGGTGGAACAGTCAACTTTGGACTCTCTTCTCTTGCTCAGCCTCCCAACACAGTCAGCTCTTGCTCACAGGGTGGCCAGGGGACATGCCACCTCAGGAGATTCTCCTAGAGGCTACCAGGCAATGCTGACCACCCCTGACCTTGTCCCAAACTCTATCTTGTGCTGGGGCCTCTGTCATCCCTCTGTCCAGGGCATTGGCCAGAAGCCATGGCTCCTGACCTTGTCTGGCTCTGAAAGTGGGAGTAGAAATGAAGGCCTGTGGTCCCAGCCCATGGTCCGATAAAGCTGGAAGGGTGGCATTTGGCTGGTGGTATTACTTCCTGCCTGGAGGGCACCTAGAGATCAAAGCTTAACCTTACCCTGCTTGTGCTGCTCAGGCTGGAGGCTGGAGGGATAAACTAGGGCCCAACCACGACCTTGGGTTCTGTCTTTAGGTTGCCCTCTCCAGAAAAGACCAAAACCTGGTTACACCTTCCCACCATGTGGGTGCACACCACCCCCAATCCCCCGAGAATGAGGGGCTGCCCTAAGTGCAGAGACTAGACACGGCCAATAACGTAGTGTCATCCCAGCCCCTGCCCACCCCTGGGCATGGTCCAGCCTCCTCCCATGTCCTGTCCTCACACCCTAATTCAACCTCCACAGCCCCGAGGCTTGTGTCATGCAGGAAGGACACCAGTGTCTCCCAGGACGAGTTACTGCATCCGTGAGCACGTGCGAGCAAGCACGCCTGGGTGCACACAGAATGCAGACACACGTGCCCCTGGGCACCACTGCACACACAGTGCTGTTGTCTTCTCCTTTAGCAGAAGAGCACACACACACAGACACACTCACACGTGTGCACACACACCCTGCCACGTGCTCTCACCCACAGGCACATGGAGTGTGCACAGGACCAAGAAGAGGTGGAGCCCTGCCAGCAGCAGGCAGGGCTCTTGCAAGCCACCTCTTCCCCTGCCTCTAAATCCCCCGTTGCAGTCTCTCTGTAGCTCAGCTTCTTCGTGCCTGGATATGCATGACCTCCGGGAAAGACAGAAAACGTGTGTGATGTGGGGGCTCAGCCAACCATGGCTCAGCTGCTCCACACACCTCGAACTGTGGTGTCAGGGACAGTGGGCAGACAGCAGGCAGGACTGAGTGCCAGGGCGTTCATTCATTCTGCAGACAGGAGCTGAGCATGCGGAGGTGAGACACAGGCTCTGCTCTGCCTGTGCCCAGCTTGCCAGGAGATGCCTCTTCAGCAGTGGGGTTGGTGCCATGACTGAGACCACCCAGACGTGAATCAGTCTGGCCTGGAAGAGGGGCCCCAACGCCAGGGAGGGATGTGAAGGGCTCCTCAACAACCCCTCCGGAGGAAGATATTGAGGGGCCCTGTTTGAGCAGTCATTGCCCAGGCTAGTCTCAACCCCAGCCCCAACTTCCACACTTGAGGAGTCACTCCCGTCAGCAGCCACGAGGAGCCATGCAGGGGAGATTCAACATGGCCAAGGGCTGGGGAGGACCCGTCCCAGGATGGGGTCAGAAGGCTCACTGGGAGGGGTGGGCTGGGTGGAGCCCAGCTTCAGGGGTGGAGAAGCTTAAGTTTGTCCCTCAGATCCTGTGAGGGGACAGGGCCAAGCATTGGGTCCATGCACCTGCTTGATAAGGGGCAGAGAAATGGCCAAAGCCTTCCTTCAGAGCTTGTGCCTGGCGGCTCTCACCCTCCCCCAGTGAGGGGCTGGGTCTCCTCAGCCCCCAGCCAGAGAAGCACAGGCGTAGGGCTTCTTTGTCGGAGCTTCCATCTCCGGGTGCCCTCTGAGCAGGGTCTAGGTCTGTATTGCTGTACCCCAGCCCAGGGCACCCACCGATGGCGATTCTGCTCATGGAGTGTTTGTGGGCAGTAGAACTGGGAAGAAAGCAGGTTCCACACCATGCCATGTGCCTGGAACACCCTTGTGGTCACCCTTGTGCCTGGAACACCATGACTTTCATAGTTTGGAAATTCAGTGCGACAATAGGAAGGGCTGACTGGGCCAGACACCCTGGCCCAGACTTGAGGATGGCACAGGCTTTGGCCTTGCAGGAGTGGAGTTCAGGATGGGAAGGAGATTCTGCCTCCGGTGGTCTGGAGCCCTCGCTGGCCAGTTGTGCGCGCGCGCGCGCGCGCGTGCGCGCGCACACGCCCCCCGTTTGTTTACTACTCCTAGCTAGGGGATGCTAGCCTGTAGTGCCGCTTGCCTTAACGACTGCCCACTTGGTTCTTTCAAGCGGGTTCCATCCTTTGGGTCCTGTGCAGCTCCTGGACTCAGGCGTTCCACGCACCTCCTACTCTCCAGCCCTGCAATGGGCATAGGGAGGCCCCTCTGACCCCTGTTGCTCAGTCAGTTCGAGGGCCTAAGGGAGCCTAAGGGGTGGCAGACCGGTACCACCCGTGTCCCCTCGCCTTCGAGTGGGGTTCCGGCCGCAGGCTTCGCCAGGGGCGGGGCGGAGCCGGCTGAGGAAGCCCCGCCCCCAGCCCGCCCCCGGCCCGGGGTGCGAATCTGATGCGGGCGAGCGGCGGGAGATGCTGGAGGTTCGCGAGCCGAAGCGGCTGCAGCTGGCGCCGCGTCTGCCCCGCGTGCTCGGAGCAGATTCTGCCCGCCGCCCCTGGAGCCTTCAGTGCCCGCGCTGAACCCGCGATCGCATCCTCCCTGTGATCGACCGGCGCTGCAGGTGCGGAACGGGCCGGGCCGGGGGGGGGCGTCCCCCCGAACGCACGTTGTGGTCTTGGGGGATTGGGTCTCTGGTTTGAGGTTCGGGTCGCCAAGTGTGTGGGTTCCCGCGAGGCTTGGGGCTTCGGCGGGGGCAGAGCACGCGGGCTCTGCAGATCCGGGGGTCGGCGTGCGGGGTTGGGCTAAAGTTCCCTGTCACCTCTTGACGGCTGGGCGGAGGGGTCCCAGGGGAAGCCTCTGAGTCAGGTGCAGGCGAATCTCCTCTACCGCCTCCCGCCCCCCTGTGTACTCCCCGCCCCCCGTCTCGCTAAGCTCCTAATTGTGAAAACATTAACCCTCAGACATTCGTGGTGCCCCACTGGGGTAGGGCCCGGGAGCTGCGCCGTCCCTCCTGACTCCCAGAGCCTCCAGCCCTCCCAACTGCCCCCGGCTCCCTCCCTCCCGCGCAAAGCAGTCACTAATTTCCATGACAACAGTTTTTTTATGGACGACAACCTGGAGGGGGCTGGGCGGGGCTGCCGGGAGCGGCGAAGGGGCTCCAAGCCCCGGGGCACCAGCAGCCCCCTAGCCAGGATCTAGATCCCAAGCCGTAACTCCGGGCCTAGCCGGGGGTTCGAGGCTCCTCCAGCGCTGGGCGGTGGGGGTGGGGGACGCACATGTTTCTGCTGGGAGGTGCGGGGCTTGGTGCTCACACGTGTGCCTCCCGCATGTGTATTGCTGTGCCAGCGGGGGCGAGCCAGCAGCATTGGGGAAGGGGGTCAGGGTGGCATCGCGGCGGGAAGCAGGGCCCCCGGCGAAGGAAGGGTGGACAGTGGAAGATGGGGTATTTTCCTCTCCCAGCCTGGAGCACCTGCAGAGACCCTAGGCCCTCCCAGCCCCCACCCCCCACGGCTCTGCAAACTGCTTTTGTCCGCACCCCTTAGGCAGACGCTGCTCAGCCAGCTTCCCTCCTGGGGAGCAGGCCCTCCGGCCTCACCAAAAGCTGGGGCTGCAGCAGTCCAGTCCCGTACTGCCGCCCTCCTCCAAGGAGCAGGCTTTGAGAGCCCCCAGGACCGCCTGCGGAGGCCTGGCTGTCCCCTACCCCAGCTGATTCCTGTCAGCTTTGGCCATTTGCTGGACCCCAGTTTCCTCAACTGAGGTTACTGGGTCCCCACTTCTCTCAGTGTCCGCCTGGCCTCTGGGGTGGGGAGCCCCCCTCCCACTTTTTAAAAGAGCGTTTGGTGTGGACTCCAGGTGCCATAGGCTGTCTTTTCCATATCTGCTGCCAGGTCTCCTCTCCAGCCCGTGTGCTGGCCACCACTCACTAGTAGGCGATCAGTCCTTGCCCTGGAAGAAGGCTGCTGAGTCTGTGATCCCTATCTAGGGAAACCGAGGCAAGGAGAGGTGGGGCTATGCAGTTATCATCCTGTTTCTAGGTGGCTTAGAGTGCTCTTACTGGCGCACCTGACAAAGTGCACTGTAGGGAGGGGACAGTGGTGGCAGGGAATTAGGCTGAGATGCTAGAGGAGCCCTGGGGACCCAGGACCTCCTGGGGGCCCAAGAAGAGCAGAGCAGAAGAGGGAGGTGTGTGGCAGGGGAGTCCTGGCAGAGCTGGGCCAGCTGAGAGGAGGGGCTGTGAAGGGAAGCAGCCAGGCCTCCCAGCTTGTCTCCACCCTCCTCATACCTTCCACCTTCCATGTATGGGGCCTGCCTGCCCTGAGCCTGGCGACGATGGCCATGGAGGGGCTGAGGCATGCTTTGACTTAGGGAATGGCAACAGTTGGCCTCTTCCCCCAGGCTGAGGCTGTGCCTCCCACATCAAGTTAGATGCATGTCCAGGGGATGCAGGGGGTCAGCCTCAAAGGGCGGCTCCTGGCCCAGGTGTTCAGGGCATGTGGCCGTGAAGGCCTAGGGCTCTGCTGGCACCCACGGGCCCCTTCAGAGCCACCTGCCCACCTTTCTCTCCTGTATCCTTGTGGCTGCTTCCTTTTTATTCTTTTGCCTCTTTGCTCCCCTTCCATCACAGGTTGTGCCTTTGTCTGTCCGTGTCCTTGCCCCATTCTCTCTTTTTCAAAGTCTCTCAGTCCCCCCACCTCCCTATCCTTCATAGGAACCAGCGTCACAGAGCCCATGGGGAAGGAAGCTGGCAAAGGCCTCAGGGAATTCTTGCGGAAGGGGTTTGGCCACCGCCTCCCTCCTCCCATTCCCCTTGTTTTAAAACTTCCATCACCATAGCAACCCTTTGCTCTCTGAGCCCTCCCCTGCATTTCCCCTCCTTCACCCACAAGGAGGCAGGGTCCCCAGTAGATTTTTCCTTCAGGGGTTCAAAGATTGGGACCTCAGGCCCCCGGGAGGGTCAGTTGGCTCTTGGCCCTGGGCCCTGGATGCATGTTGAGGACTGAACTTTCTAGAAGCAGTGCAGGATTGTGTACCCACCCCAGAGAGTGCAGGTGCCCCTGTCTCCACACTCCCTCATTAGATGGGAGAGCCTAGGGACAACGGTGTAGCTAGAGCCTGAAGGACAGCTGGGCCGCTCCTGGCCCATTCCCTGAAGCAGCTGGATGGAGGGCTAGAAGCTTGGCCCTACCTCCTGCCGCCAGACCCTGAGGATGAGGTCTCTAGTTCCCTTGGTCCTTCCGGTGAGGCCTCAGCGGTGGGCCAGGCAGGGCTTGGGCCTAGGTAGGCATGTCCATTGCACCAGGAAACCCAGCCCCAGTCCCTGAGGGAGGAGAGCAGGGAAAGGAAGTGGGTGCTGCAGGCTGGTGTTCACAGCTGCCACTAAATCGGGAGGTGTTGTCCACAGTTGTCGGGAGGCAGCCGAAGCCTCCTGGCCCCTCCAAGCCTTCCTAGGTTTGCTGCAAGCTGTGGAACCCCACATGGCAGAGGACGGGGTGGCAGGAAACTCCTGTGCGTGCCTAGGAAAGGTGGGGTCAACCCCAGGTTGACCCTACTGGAAAGGAGGGGACAGGACTCTCCTGTGGGACTTCTGGGCCTCTGGAGCTGGCCTCTGTCCCTCTCAGGTTCCCCCTAGGCCAGACTGGCCTTAGGCGGCAGTAGGGCCCCTAGGGGACATTTTGTCACCAGGGCATCTGCTGTCAGAGGCTTCCTCGAGGTTGCCCAAGGCTTGAGGGCCTGAGCCCAGGGGTCAGAATGAGCAGGGCTTGGCCCTCAGGCTCCCTTAGAGCTGGCAGGAGGGCAGGGGCAGTGCCAGGCTCTGCATCCTCCTGGGTACACCGTTCAGTTCTTGGCAGAGAACGGGAGAAGCCAGGTGCCTTCTTGGGAAACGACTGCTGTGAGGCTCCTGCGCCCTCCCATGTCCCAGTGTGGACCCAGGCAGAGCCCAGGCTCTGTGTTGCTGAAGCTCCCCGCTGTTGTGTGTTGAGTCGGAGCTGCCTGTGCCATGGGGGCGCAAAATGCAAACCCCTTTCTGCCTAGCCTTTCAGTTCTTGAAGCCGTGTCTTGGCTGTTCCTCCCAGCTTTGGGGCCACCCCCCGCTGCTGCCTCCCCCACCTGCCACCCTGCCACCTTGCTGCAGACAGGTGTCAGGGGCTCTATGCACCAGCAGCCTCCCAGGCGGCAGCAGTGGGTGGCAGATGGTACAGTGGTGGGGGTGGAGGGGATCAAGGCGCTAACCCCGGCAGGGCCCCCTTTCTTCTCTCTTCGTCCTGGGGCCAGGGTGGGGGTGGGAGCAAGTGAGCAGAGTTAGGCTGGTGAGGAGACGCCGCAGTGGGCTGAGATCAGGGCAGCCTTGGTGGGGGGCAGGTGGATCCATCCCTGCGCTGCCCGTGAGGCTTTAGGACATGACTTCAGGCTGATGTGACTGTGAGCAGAGGGCCGGATTTCTGTGGTGGGGACAGACCTCAAGAGCAGCCCTGGATCCCTGTGGGCACAAGTACAAGTGCATGGCCAAAAGCTGGGCCAAGATCAGGGACAGGCATGTACAAAACCTCCCACGCGGTGCGTCAGTGCAGGGAGCTATGGAGTGGGGTGGGGGGAGGTGGAAATAGTGGAAGGTATTTCAGAAGGGCCGTCTTGAGTCTGGAGCATCAGGATTGTTTTAGACAATCTGTTGCACAAACCACCTTATGTCAGAAATCGCAGTGAGAGAAGAGATTCGGCCCCGATGCCGGCACCTAGCTCAGGTGGAGGCCGCTCCACGGGGAGGCAAGATGGGCAGTACCCACCCTTCCTGCCACTGAGTGGACACTGGAGCTGGCGAGTCACCTGTTGTTGGAGGTTTAGGTAGTTGCTGGGGTTTTTTTTCATGTTATAAATAACCCTGGCGTGACAAATAGGATACTGATGGGAGACTGGGGGGAAGGGCATTCCTGCCAGAGGGAATGATCTAGGCAAAGCCACAGAGCTGGGACACAGTCCCTCCTAGCATGCCTGCTGAATCCAGTCCAAGGTCTCGGATTCCAGCCAGGGAAGGGGACCGTGGAACACACCAGAGGGATTGACGCAGCCCATCCCCAGATTTAGGGCAGAGAGATGGGTGGCCACAGGGGTGGGTGGCTGCACCTCTGCCGTCGGCTGTAAGAGCAGGATCCTAGCCACATGCTCCTCCCCAGCAGACGCAGGAGCAGGGCTGTGACCACGGCTGCAAAGACACGCAGCTGCAGCCAGGGACGATCTTCAAAGCCTCACTCGTTCGGCTTTGCAGTGCCTCACAAGATGGCTTAAGCCCTGCCTTGAATCACACTGATGAAATACATTTGTGATCCCCAAGCCTCGAACAACCCAGAGGAGGGAACAATAGAATTCGTTCCCTGATGCTAAGGACAAATCTGAGGGAGAACCTCCAGGACCGTGACCCCTGGGAAGTGGGTGGCCTCTGCCTGGGAGGGAGGGAGCAAGCGAGCAACAGCCAGGGCTGGCCGTGGGGCTTGCGCAGGCCCTGGCCCTGGATCCCGGCTGGCAGAGTTCCTCTAACTCAAGCGCCTTCCTCTGGTGGTGGCTTCCTCCCTTCCCCACTACACCATGGCTGCGAGTGGCTCCAGGTAGGGGAGCATGGAGGTCCCTGCCCTAGCCCTGTGAGCAGCAAGTGCTAATCACTGTGGAGGGACAATAACTTGCAGCCAGCAGAGCCAGAGCCAGTTGAAAGCAGCCTTGGGGCTGAGCTTGCTGGAGCCCCAGGGTCCCTGCAACCAGGCATTATGGTGACAGACTCTGGGTCAGGTCTGCAAAGGTCCTGACACTGTCTCCAGCTCGCCTCCCGAAGTTCGCCTCTGAGCAAGGACTGTGAGTGCCTTTCCACTGGGTCAGAGAGTCAGTCCACCCAGCACTGCAGGTGGCGATTGGGCTGACCTGTGGGGCACCATGCCTCAGCTGCCAGAGTACCTGGAGCCTGCTGCAGTCAGCTCTGCAAGTGGTCACCCTTATGCCTGGAACATCCACCCCTAGCCAGCAGCCTCTCCTGGACCCGAGTGCCCAGGTCTCCTGTGGGCACCAGCAGTGAGGCACTAGGCCGGCTTGTGCTGACTTTCCCGACCTTTTCTGGGCCATTAGCCCTGCAGGCCTCCGGGCAAATGCTCCTGCTCTAAGGCCCAGCCCTGAGTGCTTCTTCCTCAGTCTCCTTGCTTCTCTACCGGGGTGGGGTTTCTGCTTCTGAGGACTGTCCCCCTCAAGCACAGTGCCTGAGTGCAGGGGTTCATAAATCAGTCCACATGATTATTATTATTATCAGTCCACTATTCTGAAACCCCAACAGAAAGTTAAACGAAAGATATAAACCTGTCCCTCCGACATCAACTCTTTGCCCCAAAGAGAACTCTTAATTTCTTAGGTGTCCTCCCAAAACAGGATTATATAAACTGGCAGGTAAATTTTAAAAAATTAGGCAAATAGCAGCACTCTTTTCCCACCATTCTGTCCCTTGCTTTTTCGCTTCAAGGCGTATCTCAGAGACTGTCCGCAGCAGCTTATTTCAATCTACTTTATTTTTTAATATGTGTATTGATTTTAGAGAGAGTGCAAGGGGTGGGGGGAGAGAGAGAGAAAGAGAGAGAGAAGAACATTGATGACAGAGAGAAATGTGGATCGGATGCCTCTCATAAGTGCCCTGACCAAGGATCAAATCCACAACCTTATGGTGCACGGGACGATGCTCCAACCAACTGAGCCACACCAGCCAAGGCTCAATCTACGTTATTCTTTTTAATAGCCACCAAGTATTCTTTAGTTTGGGTGACCATGTTTTTATTAACATTTTTTATTGTGAAACACAACAAAAATGTAGGAATGTGCCAACACTTGTATGTACATTTTTACAAATTATTGTAAAGCTGTAAAACCATCACGTCGGTTCTGAAATAGGCCCAACAGAGTCCCCCCAAGGGTCCTGCCTCAGTCGAAACCCCTGTCTTTCTCTTAGAAGGACTCGTGGTGTTTATTTCCTAGTTTTCTTTGCAGTTTTGCCAGTATGTTTATGTCCTCAGACAACACAGGTTAGTTCTGCCTGCCTGGAGCTTGGTATCGATTCTATAACTGACAACATATTGATTCTAGATTATATAATCACACCCCATGCGTATCCATTTGTGTCTTTTTCACTCAGCACCCTCAGCTTCACCCTGTGGGTGGGCGTCGCTATAGCTATGTCACTTCCCCTGTCGTGTGATGTTCCATTGTGTGACTGTGTCATGACCCACATGCAGTGTCACTAGGTTGATGGATATTTGGGTTGTTTCTAGTTTTTGGCAACAGTGAACGTTGCAACTGTGAGCATCCTTGTACGAGTGCCCCGATGTACAGATATACATATTTCTGTCGGGCGTATATATTTAGCAGTGCAGTTGCTGATTCATAGGGTATGTCTGACGTCCACGGTTTCAGCAAACCGCTTTCCCAAGGGGAGGGAGGCTGGCCCTCCCCTGGCAGTGCTCATGTTCTTCTCGTGATTTTTGCCAACACTTGGTATCTTCAGACTTTCGGAGATTGACGACTGAGGGGTGGGTGGTTACAGCCCCCTTGGTCTGTTAAATAGCTGAAATGTTAAATAGCTGACCAGTCACCCTTGTCAGTGCATATATTACAAAGTGATTTCCTGATAGGTCACTTGAGTACAGTTTTTATAAGCAGGAGCTATTGGAGTCCAGGGAGGCAAGCTGAGTGGCTGGGGGTGTGACCAGAAAAGCAGGGGTAGGACCTGAGCCTGACCACCCTTGGCCATTCCTGCCCTAGATTCTGCCCCTGGCTTGGCCTGAGCCAGGCTGGGGTCTCCCAGGGACGACCTGTATGTCGTGGGGAGCAGTGGGGAACGGTACAGCTGAGCCAGACCCCATCCTGCCCACAGCTCAGAGCCCGGCAATGCCGTTTGGGTGTGTGACTCTGGGTGACAAGAAGAACTATAACCAGCCATCGGAGGTGACTGACAGATATGATTTGGGACAGGTCATCAAAACGTGAGTGCTGGTCTGGTGGGCAAGGGTGGGTGGGCAAGGGGAGTGGCATGCGGCCCAAGCTGAGGCCATGGCCAAGTGGGTGCCTGTTGCTGCAGTGAAGAGTTCTGTGAGATCTTCCGGGCCAAGGACAAGACGACGGGCAAGCTGCACACCTGTAAGAAGTTCCAGAAGCGGGATGGCCGCAAGGTGCGGAAGGCAGCCAAGAACGAGATAGGCATCCTCAAGATGTAAGTGTGAGGCCTGGGGATGGGGCCGGGAGGCAGCAGGGCAGGGATGGGGGGGCAGAGACCTTGAGCAGTACGAGCCTCTGGCCAGTTCGTCTGCTGCGGCCCGAGGCAGCAGTGGTGGCGGCGGCACTCGCTTAGGGGTCCCCCCCGCCCTTATCGGCTCTTCCGTCTGCTGCCAGGGTGAAACATCCCAACATCTTGCAACTGGTGGATGTGTTTGTGACCCGCAAGGAGTACTTCATCTTCCTGGAGCTGTGAGTGTGGGCCTGGGGTCCCAGGATTCCTCCATCCTCTACAGCCAGGGAAAGCCCCCTGCTTGGACCCTTGGGGTCCCAGGCCCTGTGCCTTGCCCAGCCAGCTACCCGGTGGGGGCAGCCTGCCCGAGGGCTCCTGCCCCACCCCCGATCCTGCCCACGCCAGGCTCAGGGGCTGGTGTCCCTCAGGGCCACGGGGAGGGAGGTGTTTGACTGGATCCTGGACCAGGGCTACTACTCGGAGCGAGACACGAGCAACGTGGTGCGGCAGGTGCTGGAGGCTGTGGCCTACCTGCACTCACTCAAGATCGTGCACAGGAACCTCAAGGTGAGGCCAGGAGGCTGCTCAGAGGGTCGGTTGGCAGCTGGCCTGGGGCTGAGCTGGGCAGTACTTTGGGGACTTGGTCCACCCTCTGAGGTCCTCTCCTCATGGGATCTTTCTCTGCCCACCCACATGGCATTTCTGGCCGGAGCAGCTGGAGAACCTGGTTTATTACAACAGGCTGAAGAACTCAAAGATTGTCATCAGCGACTTCCACCTGGCTAAGCTAGAGAATGGCCTCATCAAGGAGCCCTGTGGGACCCCTGAGTACCTGGGCAAGCAGAGGAGGGGCAGGGGCAGGGTGGGAAACAGCCTTCACGGAGTGGCTCTGGGTGGGAGGGGAGGAAGACTCCAGGGAGGGGGTGTGAGTGGTACCCGGCCTGGCAGGCCTGATAATGACCAGCTGATTAGAACCGTATTTGCAGCCCCGGAGGTGGTAGGCCGGCAGCGGTATGGCCGCCCTGTGGACTGCTGGGCCATTGGAGTCATCATGTACATCCTGTGAGTGGACGGGCAGAGGCTCACAGCCAGGTGGCGTGGGGGCCTGTGCCTGTGGCCTTCCTGGGCGACCTTGCCCTTTGGCTCTCATGCAGGCTTTCAGGGAACCCACCTTTCTATGAGGAGGTGGAGGAAGATGACTATGAGAACCATGACAAGAACCTCTTCCGCAAGATCCTGGCTGGCGACTATGAATTTGACTCTCCGTACTGGGATGACATCTCACAGGCGGGTGAGGAGGTGCCCAGCATCTGGGGAGAGTGAAGGGCTGGTATGGGGGACCTGTTCTCAGCCTCCTCTGCCGGATTCTGCTCCTACCCCCCAGCCCATCCACCACCTCTAGACAGTGAGATGGGGTGCCATGCCTAGCCTCTCCCTGGCTTTGTCCCCAGCCAAAGACCTGGTCACAAGGCTGATGGAGGTGGAGCAAGACCAGCGGATCACTGCAGAAGAGGCCATCTCCCACGAGTGGTGAGCAGGGCCCAAGGAAGGTCAGCGGAGAGGCCAGGCCCCCGTCCTCCTCACACCAAGCAGGCCCCATCAAGAGGCCCTGGGGGGCGGTGTTGGGTGCAGCCAGAGCCACAGGGTCTGCCTGGCAATCCCTGGGTCTTACAAGGAAAGGGCTGGGCAGAGGCTCCATTAAGGCCATACTTCCGATCCAGACACATTTGCACCCTTTCCAGGATTTCTGGCAATGCTGCTTCTGATAAAAACATCAAGGATGGTGTCTGTGCCCAGATTGAAAAGAACTTTGCCAGGGCCAAGTGGAAGGTAAGGCTTGGACGGCTCTCTTTCCTGGTATGGTCCCAAATGCTCCTTCTGGCACCCACAGTCTCTTGCCTGCACACATACAGGCTTTTCTCCACCCACAGCATAGCTGTAGCCACCACCTGAAGTGAGTGTGCCGAGCAGCCGGGTACCTGGCCCTGGGGTGATCAGAGGCAGCCAGGGGCACCATGGGAAGGACCTGGGCTTGGCCTTTGACAGGGAATGGACTCGCCATCTGTAAGCCTAACTCTAACCTCTCTCACTGTCCTGCTTTCAGAAAGCTGTCCGAGTGACAACTCTCATGAAGCGGCTCCGGGCGCCGGAGCAGTCCGGCACCGCTGCGGCCCCGTCTGCCCCAGCCACAGACACTGCTGCTCCTGGGGCTGCAGGTGGGGCCGCAGCTGCAAATGCAGCTGCCCCAGCTGTTGGGGGCAGTGCCACCTCAGTCACAGCAGGTGATGCTGCAAAGAGTGATAATGTAGGCCCTGCAGACCGTAGTGCCACCCCAGCCACAGATGGGAGCGTCACCCCAGCCACCGATGGGAGTGTCACCCCAGCTACTGATGGGAGCGTCACCCCCGCCACTGATGGAAGTGTCACACCAGCCACTGACAGGAGTGCTACTCCAGCCATAGACGGGAGAGCCACACCAGCCGCAGAAGAGAGCACTGTGCCCACCAGCCAAAGCAGTGCCACCCCTGAGCCAGCTATGGCCCAGCTGGACAGCATAGCCCCAGGGGGCGCAACAGGCCAGGCTCTACCCTCTAGTAAAGGGGAAGAGGCTGCTGGCTCTGTCGGGTCTCAGAGAGAGGAGACCAGCTGAGTGGGCAGGCCGGTGTGGGGGGACGGGGAAGGGCAGGAGGGTGGGAGAGTGGATGAGGGGCTTTTCACTGTATATAGAGTCACTGGCATGATGCCCTTGCTCCCCCCCAGCCCCTGCCTCTCAGCATAGGGTGTGCCTGGAGGCCACAGGAGAGCAGTGTCCTCTCTCCTGTGTGTGTGTATGCGTGTGTGTGTGAGTGGAGAGCAAGCCAGAGGCAGGACCGGCCCCAGCCCCTGCATGGATTCCTCGTGGCTTTACTGTCTTTTGCTAGCTTCACCGGTTTTGTTCCTTGTGGGATGCTGCTCTAGGGATACTCAGGAGGTCCCTGCTCCCCTTCCTCTTTTGCCTCCCAATCCCCCCCAGGCAGGCCCTGCAGGTCCCATTCTCTCCCAGGCTCTAAACTTGGGTGGCCTTGCCCTGAGAGCTGGTCCTCCAGCGAGGCCCTGTCAGCGGTCTTAGGCTTCTACACATGGAGGTATGTGCCTGTGGTATGCGGGCTGCTGTAGGAGTGGGCACAGGCTGGAACAGAGAACGCAGAAATCTAGGGCAGTATGCTTTAAGACAAGACTGGTTGTATGGTTGGGGGCATGCTTGGTAGCTGTGGGGGTCCTCAGAAGGAAAAAAGAATGAGGAGGGTAGAAGCTTCCATCTTTGTCCCTGGGAAGCCCCTCCCAAGACCCTTGTGCTATTTCCTGCCCTCCTGGGTCCTGCATTGGGTTTCCCTGTGCCCTGAGTCCATGAGCCTATATGGAGAAGGAGGAGCAATTAAGATGTGGCAATGAGAACTTGGAGGACAGAGTGCAGGCTCAATACCTAGTGTACCAGCCTAGCTGGGTCCTTCCCATGAACCAAACAGGAAGGGCTGATCTCCCCTGGCTCTTCCCATATGGCCACCTTCCCGAGCAGTTTACAGTCCACCTATCCCAGGGGGCCTGCCACCTGGCAGTGTCCCAGTCTGATTTGGGGGTGTGCCCTTCATGGGCAGATTTTGTCTCTCCCACTTCAACAACAAAATGGAGAGAAGAACCCCCTTTATGTCTGACCCCTTCCCCTTCTATCAGCTCAGAGAGAGGCCCAGGTGCCCTTGAGCCAAGCTGAGTTCCTTTGCTGGAATGAGGAAGTGGGATAAGGCTCCCCAGTTTCCTGATGGAGGCTCCTGGCAGGTGCCCTGTGTCAGACCCCACCACAGCCTGGGCAGGCAGCCACACTGGTCCCGACCCTTGCTCGGCACTCTGGTGGCGGTCCGGCCCTTCTCCCTGCATGCCTGTGGGTCTGCTCTGGTGTATGAAGATCAGTGGGCTAACTGTGCCTGCTGAACCTGGCAAATAAATGTCACCCTGCCAAAGCCTCTGGCCACCCTCTTGCCTTTGCTTCCTCTGTATCATTGGGGAGGGGCCCCTGGAAGGCAGTGGGGTGGGGAGAGGCTAGAAGCAGGTTCACAGAGAGTGGTCTGGGCTTGGTGCCATGAGGCTTGCTTGGGCTGAGAATGCAGATCACTCTTGCCATGGTGCGTTCCTTGATGGTGGTGACGGGTGCCTTTGGACTGTAGTAATCCATGTGGATGATGGATCCCATGATGGATTTGTGCCAAGGAATAACCCTGGGCTGCTGTCCTGACAAGTCTTGTTTAACAAGGAGTCCTCATCTTAACCTAGACATAGAATTAGAACCCACCAAAACCCAGCCACCAGAGAGAGAGATCTTGCTGATAGATGAATTGGCCTTCCCTGGGTTGGGGAGAGGGTGCACCGTGGGCATTGCACAAAGGTCCTATGCGGCCCTCTGTATAGAATCCTTCTTCCTGGGAACAACACCTGTGCTTTCCACATAGGCCAGAAGGATTCACTCTGAGTCTACTTCAGGTGGACAAACCAGCTCTGTATTATGGGGCTCTGCATAAGGCTTCCGGGGAGGGCGTGGGGCGAGGGGCGGACCACTGCTTGTTTCAGCCCCTACCGTCCCAGGCGAACCCACTCTCTTTCTCAGGGAAGACACAAAGATAACTTCTGTGGTGTGGGAATAAGAAAAAAGAGCTTGTTAGTTACTGGTCTATGAAACATCTGGGCCTCAAAATTCCAATCCCGCTGCAGTTCAGAGGCATAACTGATCCTCCTGGGGGCTAAGAGCCCTGCCACCTTCGAACTTGGGGATAGGCCGTCGCGCCTTGCTGGGGTAAAGCCAGAGTGAACTTAGGATGTCCTGAAGGGTTAGGATCTGTGTCCATTTTCCCAACATGACTCAACAGCCGAGGGCAGGGAGGGTGGTATGTGGGAACTGTGGGCTTCTAGCATATGGCCCACCATTGTCCAAGCGCAGGGGACCCGTTCTCTATCGGGATCATCGTCCCTTTCCCCTACCGCTGCGGTCTTGACTCTCCCGAGGTTCAGAGAATGCTGCCCTGAGAGAGCAGGGCCGAGGAGCCGGTGCCGCACTGGTAAGCCTCGCATCAGCTTTGGTTTGCTCCTGGGCAGCAGCGTAGCAGCTCCCACTCCCGATCCTGCGCTGGGCCCTTTTTGAGCTATACAGGCGACTGGTTCTGGCCCGCGCTCCACCCCGTGATTCTAATTGGCCGCAAGGCCGATAGGCCCCGCCCACAAGGGCTCGTCCAATCCGAACTCAACCTTCAGGTTCTACCTCTACGTTTCGTGACGCCACTTCCGGCCCTACCCCGGAAGTCGAGCTGTAGAGCCAAATTTGAAGGAGCTGAGGCGCGGGGACGCAGCCAAGAAGCTGGATCCTTCGCGGTTTCCACGGCTGCCTGGGCCCGTTGAGTCCAGTGATCATGCCTATCCGTGCACTATGCACCATCNGGCCGAGGAGCCGGTGCCGCACTGGTAAGCCTCGCATCAGCTTTGGTTTGCTCCTCGGCAGCAGCGTAGCAGCTCCCACTCCCGATCCTGCGCTGGGCCCTTTTTGAGCTATACAAGCGACTGGTTCTGGCCCGCGCTCCACCCCGTGATTCTAATTGGCCGCAAGGCCGATAAGCCCCGCCCACAAGGGCTCGTCCAATCCGAACTCAACCTTCAGGTTCTACCTCTACGTTTCGTGAAGCCACTTCCGGCCCTACCCCGGAAGTCGAGCTGTAGAGCCAAATTTGAAGGAGCTGAGGCGCGGGGACGCAGCCAAGAAGCTGGATCCTTCGCGGTTTCCACGGCTGCCTGGGCCCGTTGAGTCCAGTGATCATGCCTATCCGTGCACTATGCACCATCTGCTCCGACTTCTTCGACCACTCGCGCGACGTGGCTGCCATCCACTGCGGCCACACCTTCCACCTGCAGTGGTGAGTGACCACTGTTTCGGGGCTGGGCACTTTCTCCAGTACGGCTACAGGAATGTGGGGTGTCGGCCCCTGGGCTGCCAGCCCCCGGATCCCGGGCGGGTGATGAGGATGGCACTAGACGGGGCCCCACAGGAGGTTTCCGACCTGGGCAGAGGAGGATCAGGGCAGGCTTTCCTCCGGAGGTGACAGCTGAACTGAGTGAGTCCAGGGGGACCGAGTTAGTTCAGTGAAGATAGGAGTAGGGACATTCATGATCGGCTTGCGAAGAGATGTGACTTCAAAACTATTAGCCGGGCGGAGGTGAGCTTTCACCAAACTGACGAGCCCTTTTGTTTCTTCGAGGTAGAAACCTGTTAGGCCTCTGGCTACCCGATTTGTTGGGGTTTGCTTGATGGTTTGGAATGCTTCTCTCCAGAGTCATCTCTTTGGTCAGACACCGCAAGCAAAACTCAGTTAACACCTAAGGACAAGGAGGTGCTCCCTGATCAAGCCGTGCTGCTAACCCTATGGGACCATTCTATTGAGTACAGAGGGTTGGCAAAGATTTTTCTAGCAACTGCGGATGGGCTGGTTCAGAGCCCCTTGGCTCCTTTATTTATTGTGGTAAACTATGCATAACAGACTTTACCATTATTTCCTCTTCCTTTTTTTTTTTACTGTATATATATTTTATTGTAAAGGAATGTAGTATACAGTTTACCATTTTAACCGTTTTTGGACTCTTACAAAGTATTTAACAAAGAAAATTCAGTATGAAAAAGTACACAACCCTATTTTATTTATTTTTCTTTTCCTTTCAGATTTTTTCTTTTTTAAATTTAATTGTTGTTCAAGTAGAGTTTTCTGTCTTTTACTCCCAGCCCAGCCCAGCCCCCCAGTGCTCCCCACCTTCNCCCCCCCCCCCCCCCCCCCCCGCAGTTGTTGTCCATGTGTCCTTTATACTAGTTCCTGTAAATCCTTCCCCTCTTTCCCCTGAAATTCCCTCCCCTCTCCTCTTGGGTCACTGTCCCCCTGTTCTCTATTTCAGTGTCTTTGTTTTCCTATTTTAAAATAGACCCTTTGGAGAGGGGTGAACACAGCCATTGTTTATACTCTCCCTAAGGCGTCTAACATGATAGTGTTTCCCCCTTTTGCCACCATTTCAATGTAGTCCTGTTGCCCACCAGTTGTCATTATCTATCCATATGTTTTCTGGCACAAGGTTCGTAAAGGAATCAGATTCCTGCAGTATTCCGTGGACATGGATGCCACCATCTAATTTCAATAACTTTTTGTCTATAATTTTAACTTGGGAGCTCTGTGCATGGGGTTGACTTCCTGAGCTCAAAGATGCCTTCCATTTGGACCACTTTTAAGTGTACAAATCAGTGGCATTAAGTATGTCAACAATGTTGGATAACCATTACTGCCATCTATTTCCAGAACTCTTCCATCACTCCAGAGAAATAACACTGTACCATTAAATAATCGCTCTCTATCCCCGCTCCTCAAAGCCCTCGGAATCCTCTGTTTTATCTTCTGTCTCCTCAAATTTTCCTATTCTAGGTACCTCATAAAAGTGGAATCATACAATAGGTGTTTTTTTGAGCCCAGCATCGTGTTTTCAAGGTTAATCCATATTGTAGCATGTATGAGAATTTTATTCCTTCTTTTAAAGAACATTTTTTAATTCTTAAAAAATTGATTTGAGAGAGAGAGAGAGAGAGAAGCCGTGGATTTGTTGTTTCACCCGTTTGTGTAGTTACTGGTTAATTCCTGTAAATGGCCTAACCTGGGATCAAAGCCACAACCTTGGTATCTGGAAACTCTCTAATCACCTGAGCTATCCGGCCAGGGTGAGAGTTTCATCCTCTTTTATGACTAAACAATATTCTGTTACACGGAAATGCCATGTTTTGCGTATCCCTTTATCTGTTAATGAACCTTGGTTTGTTTCCATGTTTTGGCTACTATGAATTATGCTACTGTAAATATCGGTGTACAAGTGTATATGTTTGAGTCCCTGCCTTCATTTCTTTTTAAAAAATATTTTATTCATTTTGTTTTTAGAGAGAGGGAGAGGGAGGAAGAAAGAGAGAAACGGAAGCATCAGTTGGTTGCGCCATGACCAGGGACTGAACCCTGGCTGGTGCTTTGACTGGGAATTAAACGAGGACCTTTCACTTTGTGGGATGACGCCCAAGCAACCGAGCCATTTCGGTCAGCTTTCATTCCTTTTGGGTTATACCCAGAGGTAGAATTACTGGATCCTATAGTAATTCTATGTTTAATTTTTTTGAGAAACTGCCTTCCTGTTTTCCACATCAACTGCATTAGGTTTCCAGTTTCTCCACATCCTTGTCAATACTTGTTGTTTTCTGTTTTTATTTTGTTTTTCATAATAGCCATCTTAACAGGTGTCTTCTTTTTTAATGTGTGTGTTTACAGCTATCAGTTTCCCTCTTAGCACTGCTTTTGCTGTATTTCATAAGTTTTTGGTATATGGTGTTTTTACTCTTTGAAGGTATTTTCTAATTTCCCTTGTAATTTCTTCTTTACCCATTGGTTGTTTAAGAGTGTATTATTTAATTTCCTTGTATTTGTGAATTGTCCGTTTTTCTTCTGTTACTGATTTTTAGTTTCGTTCCATTGTGATCAGAGAAGATACTTTGTATGATTTCAGTCTTTTAAAATTTATTAAGATTTCTTTTGTGGCCCAACACGTGGTCTGTCCTGGAGAATGTCCCATGTGCACTTGAGAGAAATGTGTATTTGGCTATTATTGGGGGGAGTATATGTCTGTTAGATCTAGTTGCTTTATTTCATTGTTCAAGTTCTCTGTTTCTGATTGTTTTGTCCATTATTGAAAGTGTAGGGTATTGACATCTTCAATTTTTGTTGTAGAACTATCTCTATCTCCCTTCCATTCTCTCCAACTTTTTAAATATATTTTTGGGCCCTGTTGTTAGGTGCATATGTGTTTATAATTGTTATTGCTCCTTGGATTGAAACTTTTATCAATATATAAAGTCCTTCTTTGTCTCTTATAACCTTTTCTTTTTTTCTTCTTCTTCCTTAAAGTCGATTTTGTCTGACAATTAAGTAGGCACTTTAGCTCTCTTTGTTAATGTTTTTCTTATCCTGGTTGGGATTCATTAATAAATTTCTTCAATTTGTGGAATGATTTCTTTAATTAGTTTTGGAAGATTATCAGCAATTATCTCTTCATGCATCACCTCTGTTCCTTTATCTCTTCTAGAGTAGTTCCTCATTTCCGCTCTAACAAGCTACCGCTCATTGACTTCGTGACTTCCAACAACACTAATATGTCATCCTACAGTTCTGGAGGTCAGAAGTCTGAAATGGGTTGTGCTGGGTTAAACTCGAGGTTCGTAGGTGGGACTTCCCTTTGGCTCACGGCCCCTCTCCCCACCTGCAGAGCCAGCTGTGTTACCTCTTCAGATCTCTCTGTGTGACTCTGACACTCCTGCCCCGCTTGTAAGGGGCCTTGTGATCACATGCGGCACACCTGGATGGGGTAGTCCCCTAGCTGAAGACTCTTAATAAACCACATCTGCAAAATCGCTCTTGTCATATAAGGTACAGTGTTCACAGGTTTTAGAAATTAGGATGTAGACTTCTTGGGGGAGGACATTATTCTGCCTCCCATTCTTTCTGAAACTCCGATGAGGCGTGTGCTGCACTGTCTCACAGCATCTTCTGTGCCGCTCACATCTCCTTAGTTCCCAGGGTTTCCTCCGCCCTGTTGTTCAGTATTCAAATTCTTCAGCTGTGTCTAAACTGCTCTGAAACCCATCCACTGAATTCGTAACTTTGGCCATTTTGTCATTATAGCACTTCTGTTTGGTCGCCTTTTATTTTCTGATTCTCTACCAATATTTACAATCTTGGTTTGATTTATTTTGCATGGCATGTCGTGGCCTGTGTCCGACGTCTCTGTGGGTGTGTTTTCATTGGCACTTCTAGCGTTTTTTTTTCTTGTGCGACTGTAAAAAAACGATTTTGTTGAAACGTAACCCATCACATAAAGTACACATATAGTAAAAGTACGGCTTGCGCAGTTTTCACAACCTGAAGGAGACAGGAAAGAAGGCATCAGCGCTCCAGAAACCTCCCTGCGCGCCCTTCCCGGTTCCCGCACACCGCCTCTCCCGCACACATGAGGATGCCTGCCGTCCCGACTTCCAACAGCATAGATGAGTTTTGCCTGCTGTTTTACTTTATGTAAATGCAGTTGTACACAGTATACCTTTTTTTGGTATCTGGCCTCTCTTCCTCCGTGTTACGTTTATGTGATTCTTTTGTAACATTCTTCTTCATTGTAGATTCATCCATTCTCATTGCTGTATAGTATTCTATTGTGCATGTTCATCTTTGATTGTATGTTGTGTATAGTACCTGAAAAGGCATTTACAAAAAGAGGCCTGGGACGATGGTGTCACCCTCTGGAAAGCCCCGTTTCTTCCTGTCCCTGGGCGTGGGCGAGTCCACTAGTAGGGGATGGCTCTAAAGTTTAGGGCTTGAAGTTTTGTTGGACCAGACAGATAGATGTTGCAAAGCTGGGCTGTGTTTTGCTTTTACTGCTTCCTGTTTCACTTCTGGTTTTCCCTTCCTTTGAGAATATAGCCTTCCAGAGTCCCAGCTAAAGAGGGGGTGTTATTAGGATCCCTGTCTCTGAGGGACTCTGGGTTTTGACGGTCACCCCCCGTCAAAGCCCAGAAGGTTCACAAGAGAGCAGCTCAGTGGCAGAAAGGGCCAAGCCAGCAGGGCCAGAAAGGGGCATTGTGGGGTGTGCTATCACTGCCCGGGGTGCTGCCCCCGGTGTGGGCGGGCATTGGTCCAGGAAGGACAGGACGGGCCCGTTAGTGGTCAGCATGCCTACCTGGCCTGTGTGTCTCCAGCCAAGCCACAGCTCACCAGTCTGTTCTTCTGCGTCTCATTGCAGCCTCATCCAGTGGTTCGATACAGCACCCAGTCGGACCTGCCCACAGTGCCGAGTCCAGGTGAGGGTGGTGGAGTAGAAACACCACAGCTCAGACACCTCTTCCTTGCCAGCGAGCAGGAACGAGGAAAAGTCTCTGAAGCTGATACCTTTCTCTGACCCCTTTGGACCCTCGTGGTTTGAGGCTGGTTGAACCTCACTAGTGCTTTTCAGCGGCTGGGCAGGTTTGGCACCCTTCCCTGCCTTTCCCTATTTTCTCAATGCCCGGTACTTAGAGCTGGGGAGTCTTCTGAGTGGTCACTGTCTGGGTCCGCAGAGATAGGACTTCGGTAACCACCAACCAAGAGTGGCACCAGCTTGGGGCACCGACAGGGCTACAGAGGTCATGTGCCTCCAAGGAACACAGTGTGAAATGTCAGGTCCGAGGACAGACCAGGCTGCGTGGTAGGCTGCATGTACCCCTGTCCTCCTCACCCATGACCCAACCACACACTCACACTTTCTTGTTCCCCTTCCAGGTTGGCAAAAGGACCATTATCAATAAGCTCTTCTTCGACCTTGCCCAGGAGGAGGAGGGTGTCCTAGATGCTGAATTCTTAAAGGTACCCAGAATGTATCTCATGCTACTGAACCCCCCGCCCTCTGAGAGTTCTTTCTGCCCCCACCCAGGGAGAGTACCCAGAGTAGGAGGTGGATTTCCACAGGGGAGACTTTGCAGAAAGCTCAAGGCAGAGGCAACGAGAGCAGAGAACCAGGGAGATCAAGAGCGTCTTTGGAGACATGCCCAGTGAGCCTTCCCTTTGGGACTTCAAAGCAACTCCGACTCGGGGTCAGAGTGCCTCTCTCAAGGCCCCTCACCTTGCCAAGGCTCTGGGACCATCCCCCATGGCCCACTTTGCTGCTTGGACAGTCAGGGGCAGATTAGAAAACACTTCTAGTCCTCAGCCAGGGAAGGTACATGGACCCTTTGTTTATAAACCTGGCTGTGTCTCAAAGCTGCCCAGGGGGCTCGGCACGGGCTCAGTGCCTGTGCCTTTCCCAGGCCAGGAATAGAGGGCAGAGCCCTGGAAACAACATGTGCAGCGGGGGTAGAAACCCCCACTGCAGGCGAGGGTGGGTGCATCCCCTCCTACACTCCTACTGCTTTTCCTCCACATCTGAGATGCAGCTTCCTTTGTGCACAAGGGGCTGGATTGGCAGAAACCTCTCGAGGAAGTGGGATTGGGGTTCGCAAGTGAGCCTGGGCTGTGAGGGTTAATTTGCTGGGCATCTGTCAGATCAGGGCTCATTTGGCCCTGGCTCCAGGGTGCCATGATGTCCTTGAAACCTCACTGCTTCAGGAACATGGAGCTTTTGTGCTTAAAGCCAGCATGTTCATCGTCATGGTAACTGCTCCCAGTTTTAAGCCGTGTTCTCCCTGTGATACAGGCAACAAAGGCAGCTCCATTTCTTTCTGGCTTTCAAAGTCAGATCTAGGAGACAGGGAGGCAAGGGCTTGGAACGCATCCTGCTTGCATGTGGCAGGAGCCGGGGGCCTGGGGCTAGTTTTTCTTCTCAGGCAGCTCCTGCACGTCCTTCTCAACCCACCACGTCCACCTCGAGATGCTCAGCCTACACCGACCAGCCCAGCCACCGAACATACCTGCCCCAGAGTCCTGAGTGGAGAGTTTGGCCACATGGGGCTTATCCCCCTACTGGGTCATGCATGAGGTTCTGAGTCTGTGTTGATGTGGAGAAGATGATCTGGAGGAGGATTTGTCTGGTTCCATCCAGCTACCCTTGGCCAAGCCTGTTGCTTCTGCAGAGCCTACTTTTCCTGCTTATGGACGAGACCCCCTATCTTGCCCACGGAGATGCTGAGTCCTCTGGACTTCTGGACAGGAGCTGGGCGCAGCTCTGCCCCAGCCTCTCCGCGGTCCTGCAGCAGTGCTCCTCAGTGCACACATGGGCTCCAGGGGCTCACACAGCCTGGCTGGAACATAGCACATATCTAACCCAGCAGCCCGAAGCTGCCAAAGCTCACTGACCATATTCACCCCAGGGCTGGAAGATCTGTGGCACACAGAGCCAGCTTAGAGCTTGGACGAAAGGGGGCTGAAGCAGGCAGGACCCCAGGGTGGAGGAGTGGTGGCCCAAGGTCCTTGGCCATGCCCACCTTGTGTCCCCGCCAAGGGCAGCTGGTGCCCAGAGAGGGTGTGGGCCAGCCCAGGGCCGGGAAACCAGTGGAAGCCACCACCAGGGCACTGAGCGCACAGGTCCAGCCTCACATCTCCTACTCTGTTCTGCCTCTTTCCCTGTCTGGGGGTCTTGTCCCCGACATCATTTCCCCCCTGCTTGCCCAGTTTTTAAAAAGGCACACAGAGTTGAAGCAAGGCGTATCTCTGCATCGTCAGCTCAGTCTGGCCCTAGGGTGCAGCAGAGAGTGACAGGCTTCATCCTCCCCTCCCAGGGCTGCCCATAGCCCATGGGAGGCCGAGGGGAGGCCGGCCTTGGTATCTTACTGCTGCTTATGGTGGGTGTTGCCTTGCAGAATGAACTGGATAACGTCAGGGCCCAGCTTTCCCACAAAGGTGAGTTGGCGAGAGACAAGGGGCTGTGGGCAGCCTCGGACTTGGGAGCTGGTGGGAGCGGCACTGGGGGGAAGCTTCCAGTCTGCTGGTGGGGCCCGGCCCTGCCCTGCTCTGTGCACCCGAGTGTCTTGCCTGCGCTCGTGACTGAAGGGGAGAGGAAGGGCTGGTGACCAAAGCCATCCACCTTGCCCAGCACTCAGGCTGGGAGGGGCTTCCCGGTCCACCGGAGTGTGTGTAGGAGGGGTTTCGGCCACGGAGTTTGGCGGGAACCTTCATGACTTCTGGGGGTGATGATGCAACTAGACCCGTGGGAGTGGGGGGCAGTGGAGTCTTTACTCAGGTGGACCAAGCTGCAGAAAGAGGGTCTTGTCCCCTGAATGAGACTCTAGCCTGGCTTCCCTGCTTTGGGGCGTGCCAGAGAGAGAGGCCCGCCCCCCATTTCTCTGGCCTGGGACTTGTTCCTCACCTCTCTCTGGGGTGGGGCACTGGAGCCCAGAAGCCTGGGTTCTCATGCTGACCGTTGGATGAGCACGTCTCTTTTCTCCAGAGAGGGAGAAACGGGACAGCCAGGACATCATCGACACTCTGCGGGCCACACTGGAAGAACGCAACGCCACTGTGGAATCTCTGCAGGGGGCCTTAGATGAGGCTGAAATGCTGTGCTCCACCCTCAAGGTGCGTCCCTGGGTCCTGTGGGCGCAGTTGATGGGGGACCTAGCCCCAACCCTGGGCTCACCACTCTGGGTTCGACGGGTTCTGCCTGGGCAGCAGCTCAGTGTGTGCCGTTGTAAAATGGAGGTGAATCCCTTGGTCCCCAGGCCCCCCCAAAGTGTACCCACCCAGCTCATAAGAAAAAGGCCACATTGACCACACCTATAAATTTTGTCCCAAGTCTGGAGAGGTGAGGGCTTCCCCACACTTCATGGAGGGGCTGCTCAGCCATGGCCTTGGTGAGACTGGGCCATGTTTCCGGAGTGGTTTGTACTCCACCAATGAATTCAGCCAGCCTGGAGAAACTGCCATCGCACTCTAGTCCTTGGTCGGGCTGCTCTCTGGAGCCAGATCAAACAGCACTCCAGGGAGGAGCAGAGGCCTTTGAAGTTGGCTGTGCTGAGCTGACCGGGCAGATCAAAGCCTGCAGAGCCAGCTGTTCTAGATCCAGATGAATTTTCTATCAGCCTGGGTTGGTGAGCCTCTTGCTCTCCAAGGGGCATGAGGCGATTGATCTGAACCCACAATTGGTATTCTGGCCTTGTAGCCGGGAGCGGTTGTCGCAGGATGCCGTTTGAAAGGGGAAGGGAGGCATCCTTGTGAACAGAGTGGGCCCCAGGTGTTCATTGTCCATGTTCCCGCTTGGTGGCTGGTCTGGACCACGTGGCCTAGCCGGTGCAGGGGAGGGAGTGCTCAGCACCTGGCTGCAAAGCAGGCACCTCTGACGGCGTTCCCAGAGGTGGAGTGGTCCTGTGCTGAGGGCAGCCTGGCTGTTGCCTCTGGCTCAGCCCTACTGTCCTGGCCACTGTCCATGAGTCTGGATGGTGGACAGCAAGTCCTGGCTTTGTGCTTTGGCCTTCTTCCACTCCCTGCACAACACGCGCATGAGCCCGGGGCACAGGAGTGTGGCAGCCCACAAGGGGCCTGTGGTGCTAGCCTCAGGCTGCACCTATCGTAAGACCTGTGTCAGGGGATGTAAGCAAGGAGGTGAGGCAGCTGCTGGCCTAGGGCCTCTTAGCGGAAAAAACACAAGCTAGAATGGGGCCCAGGAGCCTTGCCCCCTGGGGGTTGGGGACATGTGGTTCTCAGCATCTGCAAAAGCAGAGAGTCCTAGGGTGGAGTCACTCTCTGAGCAACAGGTATGTGTGGGTGTGTTTGCTCTTCAGAAACAGATGAAGTTCTTGGAGCAGCAGCAGGATGAGACCAGACAGGCACGGGAGGAGGCCCGCCGACTCAGGGGCAAGATGCAGACCATGGAGCGGTGAGCTTGGAGCCGGGGCCGGCCCTGTGCCTTGGTCCCAGGGCCTCCGGGTGGCCCAGCTCATAGGACCACAGCGGAACCTGAGTCACCTCTGTGGCTCTAATCTCCATAGGCCTCAGGGGGACTCAGGTCAACTGGGTCTCTTTGCTCAGGCTCTGGGCACTGGTTGCCTGTGGATACACAATCTGGCAGGTCTTTTGCTCCAAAAACTGCTCTCCAGGGACTGCTGACCTTGAGGACCTCTGTCAGACCCCGTCTTCCCCAACAACACCCTTGCAACTGTTTTCAGCTCTGCTGTGGGGCCTTTCTTTGGGCAGACCCGCCTGCTAAAGCATCCTAGCAGGCCAGGCTGTCACCATAGCAACAGTAGCAAGGGGAGGTAGAGCTGCACTGGGTACCTACCCATCAGCCTCCAGATTTTAAATGCCGTGGGCTGGGTGTTTTTCAGGATTGAGCACCTACTCAAGAGCCAGCGGCCTGAAGTGGAGGAGATGATCCGAGACATGGGCGTGGGCCAGTCAGCAGTGGAGCAGCTGGCTGTGTACTGCGTGTCCCTCAAGAAGTGCGTCCTCTGGCCCCTCTGTCTAAGCCTAGGAGCCGAGCCACGGCACCCCAGCCATGGCTTTCCACCTGCTGCCCCTCTCTTGCAAGGCAGAGCAGGCGGAGTTAAGGGGCAAGCTCTGGAGCCATGCTGCCTCAGTTTGAACCCTGACCCTCCCTCTCACCGTGTGGCCAGAGCTGTTTTTTAGCCTCTGTGACCCTCAGCTTACTGAATGGAGATAGTGACAACTAGCCTCAGGGTTATTGAGAACTGGGTGATTATAGCATTATTCTAAGGAGGCTTGCACAGCTCTGGGCTGTCAGCCCCGTTGCAGTATTGGCAGCCCATTTCCCATCAGCAATGTTACTGACCCTGCCTGCTTGTATCAGAAACTTCGCTCAGATTCTCCAGTACTAAGGGTGGGAGGTTGGGGAAACAGCCACTTAGCTGATGGGCGCTGAGGATCTGAGATGCCTCCTGTGGGGGCCAGGTGGTGTAGGGGGCCTCCGGGGTGAGGCTGGGGCTTTCTGCACACCTTCTCAAACCACCAGCACCTGCAGGGCGCTGGGTGCAGGACCCTCTTCATGCCAGCCTGCTGAGCGCAGGCGTCAGAGTTGGAAAGAGAGCAGGGGAGGGGCTGGGCTGGGCTTTGTGTTTGGCTGGTGCTCAGTCTGACCGGTGGGTATCGTGTTCTGACCTGTCTTTCTTTGGCCCCTGTGTAGAGAGTACGAGAATCTGAAAGAGGCACGGAAGGCCTCAGGGGAGCTAGCAGACAAGCTGAAGAAGGATTTGTTTTCTTCCAAAAGCAAGGTACCTTAGTGGGGAGCAGAGGGCGAAGGGAGAGGTGGCTATTCTTTTTCCATGCTTGCTCACATCTCCTGAGCAAGGCCATGGGGCCTGGTGGTGCAGCCGATTCCATGGGGCCGTCAGATGAATCATGGAGACGGGTTACTGGCCTTCACTGGCATTGGCTATGGCCACGTGGCTTGTCCATTTAGGGTGGCAGGTCACGCAGGTACTGTCCTAGTACATTCTCTCTTCTGCTCTTCCTGGCTCCTGGGTACCTCTCAACTAGCAGGAGAGCACAGGTCCCAAGTGCGACAGCTGCAAAGGTCTGCTTTTCTACCAGGTCCAGAGTAGGAGGGCTCTTAGAACCTGACTCGGTCAGCACCGCCACTCTTATTTCTGGGCCCAGCACGTCCGTGGCTGCAGGGTATAAGGAACAGCTCTTGCTCCTGGGCGGCTCCAGAAGGACATTGCTGGACTACAACTCATGCCCCTGGAGCTGGGGCCTCCTGCATGTGTCCCCATAATTTTCTGGACCCTGGTCTACCATGAGCATGTGCTGGGTAGCAGCTGATGGGGGCGGGGCACACGGCCACCCCTGGCCCATCCTTTACTCCCTGTGCTTTTGTAGTTGCAGACAGTCTACTCGGAACTGGACCAGACCAAGTTGGAGCTGAGGTCAGCTCAGAAGGATCTGCAGAGTGCTGACAAGGAAATTGCGGTGAGGGTCACCCCTGGCTGAAGGGGAGTGGGGTGGTTTGTGTGCCCTCCCAGAGCACCGCTGGGCTAGCTGTGTCTGGAACCTGTGTGCCAGTCGGCGCTGGTGGTTCTGGGCTCCATGCATCCTCCTGGGTCGGGGTGGGTCAGGACCTTGACCCTGCTCTGGAGCCTGGGTAGACAGCATGGCGGGTCTTCACTCAAAGTCTGTCCTGGACCTTCAGCTCCAGGACCAGCGGAGGAAGCGCCTTGCCTCCACAGCCCCACGGTGGGTTCCAGGCCTCGTTCTGTTCCCAGAGGCCTCGCCTGCCACGTGCTGTTCAAGTTCTCAGCAGTCTGCCTGCACTTGACGCCTCGCCTTTCTTTCACACTTTTCTCTTTCCCTCCCCAAGAGCCTGAAAAAAAAGCTGACGATGCTGCAGGAAACCCTGAACCTGCCACCAGTGGACAGTGAGACCGTGAACCGCCTGGTCTTGGAGAGGTTGGTTGACCCTCTGGGCTGGTGCGGGCCTCTAGCTGCAAGAGCTCCCCAGGGTCTTCAGTCCCCCTGGCTCTGGTGGGGTGGGTGGTCCACTGGCCGTGAGGGTGGTGGTGCTCCTGCACTGGGAGACAGCGAAGACTTAGCTGGAAAGCAGCATTGAGGCAAGTTCCGGGCTCTGACAAGGAGAGGCCAGGTGGGCCAGGGAGGGCCTACAGACGGTCGCAGAAGGGAAGGCAGCGTTGACTGCCTCTGGGCAGCTGTTTATGGGATTGCCCACCAGATGCATCTGTCAGCCCCAGATTCTGAAACAAACAGGAAACCATTGGCTAAAGAATTCCCCTCTGGTCCTGGGAATGCATGCATGGGAGCTGCCAGCAGAGGGAGCCAAGAGGCAAAGGGATGCAGGTCCCTGCCTGGAGCAGACATCCACCCCAGCCTGCTCCTGAGTGTTCAGTCCTCAGGACAGTCTCTCACCTGGCTGCCCAGATGAGGCCCCAGCACCCAACGACCCGGCCGGCCTCTTACTGACCCACTCAGTGTCCTTCGGGAAGTCGTTCTGTGCCCTCTTCCCTGCGTCCAGTTAGCTGCTGGAGCCTGCCCTCCTAACTTACAGGGCCTCCTGCCCCTTTCCCTTGCCACTACCTCCCCATTCGGCTTGTGGCCCATCCTCTCACTCATTCTATTCTGTGTGGGCCTGCAGCCCCCCGGCCACGCTTCTCCTAGAATTTCGGGGAAATCTATGGGAGCCGATGGTGGTTGCCTGTTCCATTTGTCGCAGTAGGGTTATCCTTCACACCCATCATTTCAGGGTGGCCTCAGGAGGTGACTAGCACCCCCAACTATACAGAGGGTATTTGGAAGACATCAAGGACCCCATGGGCCGTCTCTGATGCTTGGGGGGCTATTGTCCCGGGCTGCCCCTGTGGTCCTGAGTAACCCACCAATCTGTGCCTCTAGCCCGGCCCCTGTAGAGATGCTAAACCTGAAGCTTCGGCGGCCAGCCTTCAGTGATGAGATCGACCTCAATGCCACCTTTGATGTGGACACCCCCCCAGCCCGGCCCGCCGGCATTCGGCATGGCCATGCCAAGCAGCTCTGCCCAGAGACGGCACAGTAAGCAATAGCCCCTGGCCCTGTCTGCAGCCTGGAGGGAGGGTGGCTAAGAGATCTCTGTAGGCCCTGCCCTAGCAGCTCTGAGCAGCTGATGGGGCGGTGAGGGTCGCCCGGCCTTGGAAAGGCTTTGGTTTCAGCCACCTTTCCTTCCCTCTCCTGAGTACACTCTGTCACAGCCTTTCTCACTGTGTCATCGCCCTTCACCATCACCCTTCAGGCAAGGCCGTTGGGATGTGAATTGGAGAGAGTGCAGGGGTCCCAGTGGGGGCAAGCATTGGCTAATGGTGTGATGGGTGCGTGCTCTTGGAATGGCTGCCCACCGGGGTCCTGAGCCAGGGTCCTGCACCTCCTCCCCCTTTGTGTGCCTCTCAGACTCATGTTTGAGGCAGGACTGTCTCAAACCATGGAGCCCAGGCCCACACCCCATACATGGGTGGCCCGCCGGCAGGGGCAGGTAGGAGAGGCTGTGTGGAGCTGCGGGGGGGGGGGGGGGGGGGGTTGGGCACTCACTGGGGTGCAGGGGCACTGGGAGTAGGGAGGCTTTCTCCTCGGCCAGTCAGTCCAAGTGTAGTTCAGCGTGGAGAGGAGAACGACTCTCGCACATACACATATAGGTGGACACATCTCACGAGCTCAGGTCTCGTCCTCGCATACGTGGGTATGCGCTGCTCAGGTAAGGGGGCTCCAGAGCTGAGCAGGTTTCCTCGTAGTCAAAGACTTTGGGCCTGTGAGAAAGAAATTGAGATGTGAGGCCCTGGAGACGGAGGAGGCCCAGGGAGAGGGCAAAAGGGACAGCGGCTGGGCTCCTACCTCCCCGGACCGCAGGGGTGGAGGCACCTGTGCTGCACGGTGATGAGCAACACACCCAGCGCATGCGCATGCACGCTGCAGTCGGGGGCCTTCCCAGTGCCCGGTCCACACTCTCGCCTCTTCGGGTGGTCTTTTCTCTAGTTGGAAAGTGGGTACCTGGGGCCTACAGGTTGCTGGGCCTTTTAGAGACACTGCTACCATCTTTAGGGCCTGCAGAGCATGAGGGAGCCTGGGATCCCCCCAACTTGGATCAGCCTCTGCAGACTCAGAATTGCAGCAAACGAAGGGTCTTCCCATGGTATTCATGTGGCCCCACCACGGCTCTGGGGACAGGAGCAGAGGGTCCAGAGTCAGCAGGCCCTGATCCTGCCCCTGTGCTCATGGCTTTGAGAAGCCACAGGGTCAGCTGTACATCACCATCCTCCCACCCACCTAGGAAAATACAGGAGAGAGGGTTTCTAGCTGCTGGGGTCCCAGGAATGGAACGGAAACACTGCACCCAGCTCTGGGGCTAAGGATGGGAGGCCAGGGCCTGGGGCCATGACCTGTTCTGCCCCAGGCCCCGCCTGCACAGAATATCTAGATTATCTAGGGAGATGGCCTGGCCCTGTGTTCTGAGAGTGCTTTGTGGGCTGCTGAATTTACTGAGGGCTTCCTGGAGTGGTAGCCCCCCCTCTGGGCAGACAGGACGAGGCCTGAGCTCGTGAGATGTGTCCGCCTATATCAGGGCATGGCTGAATGAGTGGGGCTGTCCTGCCCCACAGAGCCTGGGACATGGTGAGGTGCCTGTGGGTTTGGGGAGCGTTGGAATTAGCTTGCCCCCAAGTGGAAGCCATAAGACTGGGACATGGTCCAACCTCTTCTGCCTTCACCACTCTGGCAGCTGTGGCTGTCTGACAATTCATAGATGTGCACCTGCAGAGGGTCCTGAGGAGCCTTGCCTAGCACGACAGCAGCTGTGCCACACGTTGGCTCTGCAAGGGGCATGTCCTGAGCTCAACCACCCTGTCCCGGTACTCGCTCACCTGCCCGTTGCCCTTATGTCTCACAGCTCTCCCATTCAGGACGCTCCCAAGAAGGTGCCCAAAGTCTGCAGGCAGGTAAGGCCCCCCAGTCAGTTGCCATCCCGTCCTGGCTCGGACTGAGTGTGAAGCCAGGCTCCCGTGAGGGAAGGCCCTCTCAGCCCTGGCCCAGGACCGACGCCCTTCGGAGCCACCCTTGGAACCCTGCTCATGGTCCTCCCTGCCTCCCGGCGAGGCATCAGAGGTCCTGATCCTGTCCCACCACCACTGCCCACCCCTCCATGCCACCCTCTGGCTCATCAAATCTGGCTCTGGCGTGTCCCCTGCAGGAGACCC
This sequence comes from Sturnira hondurensis, assembly GCF_014824575.4. NCBI lineage: Eukaryota > Metazoa > Chordata > Mammalia > Chiroptera > Phyllostomidae > Sturnira > Sturnira hondurensis. Next base: position 19,669,623 of record NW_028079127.1, read on the forward strand.
AGCTCTCGCTGGGTGGCCAACACTGTGTGGGAGAACCAGATGAGGAGCTGGCTGGCGCCTTCCCTCTCTTCATCCGGAATGCCGTCCTGGGCCTGAAACAGCCCAAGAGAGCCAGGGCAGAGCCCTGCCGCAGCACAGATGCAGTGAGTATGGCTTCCCACAAGTGGCAAGTGCCAGCCCTCTCGGGATGGGGCGCCGTGGCCAGCCACCGCCACTGCCCCCACGCCCCCCAGCTCATTAGCCTGGTTCACTCATCTCTTCTTTTCCTTTAGGTACGGACCGGCTTCGATGGTCTTGGGGGCCGGACAAAATTCATCCAGCCTGTATCCTTGTTCTGTGGCTCTGGGCGAATGTAGCTATCAAGTCCACACCATCCCTTACTGGAGCCCCCAGACCATAGCCTGCCGGGGCCTGCAGCCTCACATTTGCAGAGCCAGGCCTCGCTGAGTACAGCAGGGCAGCCCACCCCCAAGTCTCAGCCTTCCTGCCCTGCACCTCAATCCCCTCTTTCGGCCTTATCCTTGACATCTCCTTCAGACTGACACAACTATTATCCGCCCACTGCCTGTGAAGCCCAAGGCCAAGGTGAAGCAGAAAGTGGGGGCCAGGAAGGGGCTCCCTCCCTCCCAGGCCAAGCTGGACACTTTTCTGTGGTAGAGAGAACAGTGCATCTGATTGATGGCCACATAGCTGCCTCCGACTTACACGTCCAAGACTGGCTCAGCGGGGGTTTGTGGGGCAGAGCCCCTCTTCCAGGACCAGCCTCAAAGGCAGTGGTGGACAAGCAGGTGGGGCTGAGGGTAAGGCCTAGAGGATGTGCTTTTCCGTAGCATACCCTGGCCCACCCCCACCATACTGGGCCTAGCGGTCACCGTTGCCGCCAGCACGGCTTGCTCCTTGTTGTAAGCGCCTATTTATTGTCAGGACCACATGTTGGGCTGCTTCTGATCGTCCAGACTGGGTCGGCTGTGTGGGCCAAGGTGCCGGAGGCTTCCCAGGCAGCTTTAGCCTGCCCAAGCTCCTGCCTGCTTCTGGCTTCTTGCTAGGCATGGCCTGGGCCAAGCAGAATGAGGAAGGGGGGGCAGTGGTGGGGAGAGGATAGGGGCAAGTTTTCTGTGTTGAAAATAAAAAAAAGACTCTTTTCTTCCTGGGTCCGGGAGCATATTTGCACTTTGGAAACCGTTCAGTGTGACTTTCTAAAGCAGGACCTGCACCCAGGCTCGGACCCTCAGGCACGGAGCCCCTGAGAGGGCACGGGGATTCGAGCAAGAATGCAGTCACTGCGGCCTTGTCCGCAGACTGTCCCCTGGGCACAGCCCAGAGCCCTCTGTCGGGAAGTCTAAGGGAACAGCGCGGTGCCCAGTGCCTTTCTGCTTTTTCAGCCAGAAAGGCTTTGTCGGCCGTTAGCAGGGGTAGTGGGGCGGAGACTTCAGGGACACACACGAAGAACACGGCTTGCTTCCGCCCTCTAGGAGCAAAATTTGGCAGTCCCTGAGGTGTGGGAGACTCAGTCTCCAAAGTTATAATATGCTACTCAGAAGCTAGTTCTCCACCAAAAATTACAAAGCATATAAATAAACAGGAGAGTGTGGCTCATTCACAGGGAAGAGAGAATTCCATAGAAACTCTCGCCGACAGATGTTGGAACTGAAAAGTATAACAGATGATTCACTATTGCTAGAGTCACAAAAGTTGATTGCTTTCTTATATATCATCAGTGAACAATTGAAATTAAAAACACACTAGCATTTACATTAGTAACAAGAAGAGGAAGAAATTAAATATAAGTCTAACAAAATATGTACAAGATCTTTGTGAGGAAGACATTAAAACTTTGATGAAGGAAATTTTGTAAAGAGCTAAGAAAAGGGAGACGTATTCCAGGCACGTGGACAGGAAGACACAGTACCGTCACGACGCCAATTCTTCCAACTTGATCTACAGAATCGATGAAATTCCAGTAAAAACCCCAGCAAGTTATTTTGTTATCAACAAACTGATTTAAATGCTTATATGGAAAAGCAAAAGACCAGTAGCCAACACAATACTGAAGAAGAACAAGGTCAAGGACTGACATCCCCCAACTTCAAGGTGTATTATAAAGCTACACTAATCAAGATGGTATAGTACTGTCAAGTAAATAGAAAACTAGAGCAATGGAACAGAATAGAGAGCCCAGAAATAGGCCCATATAAATGCAGTCAGCTGATCTTTGACAAAGGAGCAAAGGAAATGCAGTGGGAAAAGGGTCATCTTTTCAACAATGGTGCTGGAACAACAGGCATCCACGTGCAAAAAAAACTCTAGACAGTACTTACATCTTCACAGAAATCAACTCAGTGGATCACAGAACCGACCGCAAAACACTGAGCAATAGAACTAGGAGGTAACAGTAACGGAGGAAACCTAGGTGACCTTGGGCTTGGTGATGACTTCTTAAACAATACTAAAAGCATAATCCATGAAAGAAAAATTTACATAATTTGGACTTCAATAAAATTTAAAATTGATGGCCCTGGCCGAGTGGCTCAGTTGGTTGGGGCATCCCAATATGCTGGCGTCGATGGTTCGATTCCCAGTCAGGACACGTACAGGAATCAACTGGCGAACACATGAGTAGGTGGACCGACAAATCTCTTGCTCTTGAAACAAGTAGGTAAGTAAATAAGTAAAACTTCGGCTCTGTGAAAGATGCTGTTAAGAGAATGAAAAGCTGAGCCACAGATTGGGAAAAAATCTTTGCAAAAACATCTGGTAAAGGACTGAATCCAAAATATAGAAACAACTCTTACAATTCAACAAGAAACAGCTCCGTTTAAAAATGGGCCAAAGTCCAAACACACACCTCGCCAGAGGTGACAAACAGATGGCAAATAAGCATGTGAAAGACACAACATCATGTAATTAGAGGGGTGCGAATTAAAACGAGGAGACACCGCCACACACCGGCCAAAGGGCCGAGACTCAGCACGCTGACAGCACCAAGTGCTGGTGAGGGCGTGGAGGGACGGGGCCTCATTCGTTGCTGGTGGAAACGCTACATGCTGCGCTGTGGCAGTTTCTCACAAAAGCTAAACACGAGCCTGCGATCATGCTCCTAGGTATTTACCCAACTGACTCAAAAGCGTACGGCCACACAAAACCGCTCACAAACACCTGTAGCAGTTTTATTCATAATTTCTGAAAAAATAGCCCTGGCTGGTGTGGCTCAGTGGATTGAGTGCTGGCCGGCCAACCAAATGGTTGCTGGTTCAATTCCCAGTCGGGGCACAGGCCCGGGTTGTGGTTCCGTCTGATCCCTTGGGGGCGAGTGCCAGAAGCCCCAGGTGACGTTTCTCACATGGGTGTTTTTCTCCTTCTCTTTCTCCCTTCTTTCTCCTCTCTAAAAATAAATGAGTAAAATCTTTTTGAAAAAATCAATGGGTCTAAGAAAAAAATCACAGGGAAATTAGAAAATACCTTGAGGTGATTGAAAAGAAAAACATCAACATTTATGGGTTGCAGCAAAAATTGTACTGAGAGAGAAATTTATAGCTATAAACACCTACATGTAAAAAATATCTAAAACCAATAATCTCACCGTACTTTAAAATTTTTTTTAGTTTGTTGATTCTAGAGAGACAGGGAGAGAGAGAGATTTGTTGTTACATTTATTCATGCATTCATTGGTTGTTTACTGCAAGTGCCCTGACCGGGGACGGAACCTGGAACCTTGGCTTATTGGGATGATGTTCTAACCAACTGAGCTGTTTAGCTAGTGCCTCACTGTACACCTTGAGGAACCAGCAAAAGAAGAGCATCTAACCTCAAAGCTAGCAGAAGGAAGGAAATAAAGATTAGATGTAAATTAAATAGAAAAATGTGATATTGTGAACTATGCATGATAAGTTCATGCAGTGTTTGGTCTTTGTCCTGGCACGGAGCTCCTAAACCCTTGGACTTCCCTGAGATGAAACGGAGGAAGGTCTTCTGTTGTGGTAAGAAGTGACCTTTGGAAAGCACCAAAGGACGGGGGCTGCTTGCCAGTGGAGCCAACCCTGTGATTAGGAGGGGGTGGGAATTTCGGTCTCATCCACGCCCCCCCCCACACACACACACCTCCTGGGATGGGAGAGGGTCTGGAGATTGAATTCAATCACACCAACAGCCAAAGATTTAATAATCACACCTGTATAGTGAAGCTTTCGTAGTAACCCAAAAGGATGGGGTTTGGAATGTGTCTGGTTTGGTGAACTCATGGAGGTGCTGAGAGGGTGGTGAGCCAGACAGAGCAGGCCCCTCCCCTGGCCCTTTTCACCTACCTCTTCCATACGGCCAGTCCTGAGTCATGTCCCCTTGTGATAAACTGGCAATGTAGTCAGCAAACGGTTTCCCTGAGTTGTGTGAGCTAATGAATTGAACCTGAGCAGGGGGTTATGGGAACCTCTAACCTGTAACCAGCTAATCAGTAGTACAGGTGACAACCTGGACTTGTGGCTGACACCTGAAGCTGGAGGAGGAGGGCAGTCTCACAGGACAGAGTCCCTGCCCTGTGGGAGCTCTGCTGTCACCAGGCAGACGGTGTCAGAACTCACCTGCACCATGGGACACAGCTGGTGGTGGACGGCCTGGCAGTGGGGAGTAAACACACATGTCAGAACTGGTGTCCGGACCCCAAAACAACGGAGAAGATAAAAAAAACCCAAGGCAGTTTCTTTGAAAACATCAACAAAATTGACAACCTTTTAAATAAACTGACTAAGAAAAAGAGAGAGAAGACTCAAAATCTCAAAATCAGAAATGAAAAGTGGGGACATTTCTACCAATTTTACAAAAGTAAAAAGAACTATAAGGGAGTATGATGACCAATGGTTCACCAACACATTGAATGACCTAATTGAAATGGACAAATTTCTAGAAATACAGAAACTAGCAAAACTGACTCAAGAAGAAACACAAAATCTGAATAGATTTATACCTAGTAAGGGGATTAAATAAGTATTCAGTGAACTGCCCCGACAGAAAAGCCTGGAGCCAGTTTCAGGGGTGATTCTACTGTCAGCAAGCGCAGGTCCGGCTGCCCGCCTGGGTGAAAGCCAGCCCTAGAGGCAGGTGCTGACAGAAAGGAAGCTGGTTTCATTCGGACACCGACCACCTGGAAGATGAGAGGCTCACATCTCAAAGCCCATCTCCCTCTTTCGGTGGAGGCAGAAGTTTCTGTAAGGAGGGAGAGGAGAACAAAGGTATCGGGAAGGGACGGGTTGCAAATTCCTCTACGTGCGCACGAGCACAGCCTGTTCCAATAAGGCAAGTGTTGGATGGTCTGGTGTGCGTCATCCTGGTTAGTCACCTGGGCTTCACGTCTTCCTGGCCCCGCGGCTGAAGGTCAGCAAACCTCCTGGAGCTGGGAGGCCTGAAGGTCAGAGTGAGTGTCTTTTGAAGTCAGTTCCTAGGATTCCTACACAAACGCGCTGTTCCTCTACCAGCAGCGTGTGAGTCAGAATCCCACTCGCAGAGACAGGGTCAGAGGAGCGGCGGGGCGCGTTACCATCCCCACCGTTATACCACCAAATGCTCGAAAAAGTGCTGACCCCAAAAAGACACTACCCACAGGATGGGAGGAAGTATCTGCAAGTCGTGTATCTGGTAAGGGATATCCGGAACATGCAGACAACTTCTAAAGTTCAACAACACAAAAACAACCCAATTCAAAGATGAATAAATATTTCTCCAACGAATATGGCCAGTAAGTACATCCATGTCATCCAAACGATCAATAGCACATAAGGAGATACTCAGTGTCACAGATCGTTAGGGAAATGCACATCAAAACGACCATGAGATGCCACCTCACACCCCGTGGGATGGCTGCTATCAAAACAGCAACAACAGCAACAGAAAACAAGTGTGAGAAAAGATTTGGACAAATCGGAAGCTTTGTGCGCCATTGGTGGGAATGTAACCTGTTACAGCTGCTGTGGAAAACAGTAGGGCAGTTCTTCAAAAAAATTAAAAATAGAATTACTATATCTAGCCATCTCACTTCTGGGTATATATCCCAAAGCCTGGAAGCAGAATCTCAAAAAGGTGTTTGTCCACCGTGTTCATAGCAGCATTCTTCCCAACAGCCAAAACTTGAAGCAGCCGGTCTCCGTCGACAAAGGAGTGGGTGAGCAAAAGGTGGGACATACATACACAGTGGAATGTTACTTGGCCTTAAAAAGGAAGGACATTTTGAAATATGCTACAACGTGAATGAACTTGAGAGCATTTGCCAAGTGAAACAGCCAGTCCCAAAGGGACAACCCGGCCCCGGTCTCTGTACCTAGTGCATGTGACACATCCAATAAATGTCGAGTGAAAACATGCACGCACAAAATCACCTGCTGCTTTACACCCACCAGGACGGGTATAATTTCTTCTCGAAAGAGAAAAGGGAATGTTGGCCACAATGTTGGAAAACAAGAATCTTGTACACAGCTGGTCTAACACATTTTGTTGGTCCCTCGAAAAGTTAAACATAGAATTACCATGTGACCCAGCAATTTTACTCCTGGGCATAGACTCCAACTGAATGAGAACAGGGGCTCAGGCACACGTTCGAGCACGGTCAGAGCAGCACTCCGAAAGGAGGAAACCACTCAGAAGTCCATCAGTAGGTGACTGTATAAACAAATTGTGATACATGTATGCGGTGGAATATTATTCGGCCATGAAAAGGAACGACAGACTCATACGTGCTACAATTTGAATGAACCTCAAAAATGTTTAGCTCAGTGGATTGAGTGCAGGCCTGCGAACCAAACCATCGTGGTTCGATTCCCAGTCAGGGCAGATGCCTGGGTTGCAGGCCAGTTCCCAGCAGGGGACTCGTGAGAGGCAACCATACATTGATATTTCTCTCCCTCCCTCCTTCCCTTCCCCTCTAAAGATGAACAAATAAAATCTTTAAAAAAAAAACCCAAAAACGTTTTGCTAAGTGAGAAAAGGCAGATACCAGAAGTCACATTTTGTTTGATTCCTTTTTTGAAAACATTTTATTTATTTTGTTAGAGAGACAGGAAGGGAGGGAGAAAAACATCGGGCGTGTGGATCGGTGGCTTCTCGCCCGCCACTGATGGAGTCCCCGTCCTACAGTCCGGGTGGGGGTGCTCTTCGGTGGGCTGTAAAAATTTTGAGGGGGGTGGTGCTGGCATGGTGAATACACTGAATTCCACTGAACTGTACACTTGGAATGGTTATTTTCATATTACGGGGATCTTACCTCAATTTTCAAAAGAAGTTTCGACAGCACGTGGTTTGACTATTGTGAAGCTTGGTGGGAGGTGCGGTCCATCTTCAGGGTGCTGGCCCCAAGTTCCCAAGAAAGCAAAACAACACATTTGTGGGTGAGAGCTACGTAGGGCCTCTCTGTGCTATTTTTGCAACTTCCTTTGAGTGGATAACTATTTCAAAATAAAAGGTTAAAGGAAAAATGAGGACACGTGACCTCTCAGGTCTGGCTCGCAGAGGCGGACCGCGCCCTCTTGAAGTCTGTCTGAGGCCTTGTCCCTGGCTGGCCACCTTGGACTGCCATCCCACTGTCTGTTCTGGGCTGGCAGCTGTGGGCAGGGAGGGGTCCTCATGCCCTGAGGAGAGAGCACAGGGCGCAGCAGGCGACCCCTGGGGTCTCTAAGTGTCTGCGTGGTTGGGGGGGGGTTGCGGGGAATTTCAGGACAGGGAATTCTCAGCATTCTGTGCGCAAGAAGCCCATTCAGGCAGGGGCACCTGAGAGGTTTGGGACATCTAGGGAGCCACAGGAAGTGACCTCATCCAGCCCCTATGGGTCCCTCTCACAGCCTGGCCCCTCCCTGTTCCCCCAGAGGCTGAATGGGCTGACGTCTGTCCCACCTGCCCCCGGGGCTGCCAGTCTCGCCTTGGCAGGGTGAGGCTGTTCAGCAAGGGCCAGAGGCAGGACAAGGAACCAGGTCAGAGTCTAGTTTCACTTTCAGTTTTGCTTTCCCTGAAATGACAGAGGAGCCCAGAAGAAAGCTCCTGGGCTTTCCTTGGCAGCGACCAGCAGCGTCTTTCACTCCCTCAGCCTTAGTGCCTGCTTGCACTGAGCTACCGCTGGGCACTGGCCTCTGCCCGCACCGCCTCCCCCAGAGACCCCCGTCATCACTACTGCCTGGTGTCCAGGACCAGGCCTCAGGATGGGTGTCCAGGACACCTCCAAGTCACTGGATGAGGAACTGTACTCGCGGCAGCTGTGAGGCCGGAGGTGGGGTGGGGAGTGGGGTGGCCCTCTGACCTCTGGTCTCCCATTGCCTGCCCTCCTGCTTTCCATCCGCAGGTATGTGCTGGGCTTGCCAGCCATGCAAAGGCTTCAGGAGGGTAAGGTCCTGCTGTCAGGCCTCCAGGGCCTGGGGGCTGAGGTGGCCAAAAACCTGGTCCTGATGGGCGTGGGCAGCCTCACTCTGCATGACCCCCATCCTGCCTGCTGGTCTGACCTGGCTGCCCAGGTGAGACCAGGGTGCCTGTGGGTTCGCAGACCAGGGTTGGGGCAGGGCCCAGGAGGCATCTCCTTGCTCAGACTGGACTGGGTCTCTCTCTCTAGTTTTTCCTCTCGGAGCAGGACTTGGGAAGGAGTAGGGCTGAAGCAACTCGAGAACTTGTGGCCAAGCTCAACGGAGCCGTCCAGGTCTGCGTCTGCGCAGGCGACATCACAGAGGAACTGCTGCAGGACTTCCAGGTTCCTTCCCAGCCCCACTTCCCAGGCCGGCCCAGCCCCCTCCTCCAGCCCTTGGCCGCAGGGTGGGCGGGGCGGTGGCTCTAGCCCTGCTGACTCTGCGGTCCACCCAGGCGGTGGTGCTGACCGCCTCGAGCCTGGAGGAGCAGCTGAAGGTGAACACCTTGTGCCGCAAGCACGGAGTCTGCTTTCTGGTGGCTGACACCCGGGGCCTTGTGGGGTGAGTGAGGCTGCCTGCCTAGCCTGCCTCATCACAGACAGCATCTGGTCCCAGAGTTGTCCCTGGGTCCGGGCTTGCCCGAGTGCCCCGCACCCAGCCCCAGGTCTACCGCAGCACCCCCTTCGATTCTGGACCTCAGCCCCACCCCTCGGCTTCCTCCACCCCAGCCCCCAGACATGCCCCAGTAACAGCCTCCAGCTCCACTCCCAAGCCTCTCCTAGCATTCCTTCCCGACTCTGGCTCCCTTGTGTCTCCCACCCTTTGCCCCTGAGCCCCTATCGCCCCCCCGCGCCCCGCCCCCCAACCACAGGCAGCTCTTCTGTGACTTTGGTGAGGACTTCACTGTTCAGGACCTTACAGAGGAAGAGCCCCAGGCAGCCACCATCCAGCACATCTCTCAGGTGGGCGCTTGGGTGTGGGTGGAAGACGGGCTGCAGGAGCCTGTGGAAGGCAGGTGCGGGCAGCTCTGAGCCCAGCCACCTCTTATCCAGGGCTCCCCTGGCATTCTGACTCTGAGAGAAGATGCCCACGACTTCCACGATGGGGACTTGGTGACGTTCTCTGGCATTGAGGGCATGGTCGAGCTCAACAGCTGTGCTCCCAGGCCCGTCCGCGTGCAGGGTGAGCCAGCCCCACTGCAGTTCCCGGCTCCCCTACTGGGGGCAGACGCGGCCTGGTCCTTGGGGACAGGTTCTCCCTCTGCCTTCCTCAGGGTGGGCCACGTCAAGGACACAGGCACAAGGCAGGACGGGGTGTGGGGAACCACTCAGGTTCAGAGGTCACACTAACTAGGCTGGATCTGCCCCAGAGGACGGGACCTTGGAGATTGGGGACACAACAACTTTCTCCTCTTACTCACGTGGTGGAGCTGTCACCAAGGTGAAGAGACCCAAGACAGTGAGGCATGTGAGTGCAAGGTGGGGGAACCTGGGAGACTTGAGGGGGCCCCCAGTGTTCTGGACCTGCCCCTGAGCCTGGTGCCCCCTGCAGGAGCCCCTGTATGCAGCCCTGCTCCAGCCTCGGGTGGTGACCCAGAATCTCCAGGAAGTTCACCGTGCCCACTGCCTGCACCAGGCCTTCCGTGCCCTGCATGAGTTCCAGCGCCTCAGTGGCCGCCCACCCCAGCCCTGGGACCCTGTGAGCGGCCGCCCTCTTTGCCCCTCTGTCTTATCAGGGTCTCAGCTGCTGAGAGGCAACGAACACCATCTCACAGATCCGAGCTTGAACCCCCGAGGGGCTTTCCCACTCATTTAAAGGAGTGCCGGGCCTGAGAGCCTGGGGACCCTTGCTGCCTCCTGCTCCCTCAGAGCCGGGCTTGGGGCTGCACCCATGCTGGTGAAGCCTCCAGGGCCTTTGTCTACCCTGGGTGTCCTCTGATGGGGCTGCACTGCCTGCCAACTGGGCCCCTGTCTGCCTTCCCACTCGGGTTTCTGCTTCCTTTTCTGTGGAACAGGATGGGTGCCTGGAGGGTTGGAGTGGGGAGTGGAGCTCTGGCTGGGTGCTGTGCCAACCGAGTTCTGCCCCACAGGCTGATGCAGAAAGGGTGGTGGGCCTGGCCCGGGGCCTGAAACCACTGAGGGGGACGAAGGGAGAGCCTTTGGAAGAGCCACTGGATGAGGCTCTCGTGCGGACCGTTGCCCTGAGCAGTGCCGGTGTGCTGAGCCCCATGGCAGCCGTGGTGGGTGCAGTGGCTGCCCAGGAAGTGCTGAAGGTGGGTGCAGGCACAGGTAGGGTGAGGCCGGGAGGGGTGCAGAGCTCACTGTCAGTGCCAGAGGGTGGCCCTGGCTGCTTCACCAACTTGGGTACAGCCCCCAGACCAGATCCGAGGGGCTAAGAGGTAGCAGCAGCTCCTAAGGTCCTGGCCTCTAGGCAGTCTCCAGGAAGTTCCTGCCCCTGGACCAGTGGCTGTATTTTGATGCCCTCGACTGCCTCCCGGATGATGAGCAGCTGCTTCCCAAGCCCGAGGACTGCAAACCGGTGAGAACCTGCGGTGGGTGCATGCCTTCTCCAGACTCAGGACTAGGGGAGAAGCAGGAGGAACAGTCCCAAGGTCCTGGCCTGGTAAACCCAGTGTAAGGGGGGACATGCAGCTCAGGCTAGCAGCCATCACAGACCTGTGCCCATGTTCCCTAGAGACACTGCCGCTATGATGGGCAAATTGCGGTGTTTGGGGCTGGTTTTCAGGAGAAGCTGAGCCGCCAACACTACCTCCTGGTGAGCTGTGTGGTGAAATTGGAAGCATTTGTGGGAGGGCCAGGCCTGGTCCTCTGGCTAAGGGCTGCTCCTGCTGGCAGGTGGGCGCTGGCGCTATCGGCTGCGAGCTGCTCAAAGGCTTTGCCCTCGTGGGCCTGGGGCTCCGGGGCAGAGGGGGTGTGACTGTGGCTGACATGGACCACGTGGAACGCTCCAACCTCAGCCGTCAGTTCCTCTTCAGGCCCGAGGACATTGGTGTGAGTGCCTGCCCCTCCCAACACCCCCTTGCCTGACTGTCCTTCTACAACGTGCCCGCCCCTCCACCCAGCATCTTCCTGCTTTCTTCTCAGAGGCCCAAGGCAGAAGTGGCTGCCGAGGCCACCTGCCACTTGAACTCAGACCTGCAGGTGAACCCACTCACCCACCCTCTGGATCCCTCTACAGAGCACATCTTTGGAGACAACTTCTTCTCCCACGTGGATGGTGTGGCTGCCGCCCTGGACAGTTTCCAGGCCCGTGAGTGCTCGACCTTGGAACTCAGACCCTTGTCCAAGGCTGTGCCAGCCCCCCTTCTAACCCTCTGTCCCCTTGCCAGGGCACTATGTGGCTGCTCGCTGCACCCACTATCTGAAGCCGCTGCTGGAGGCAGGCACGCAGGGCACCCAGGGCAGTGCCTCAGTGTTCATGCCGCTTGTGACTGAGGGCTACAGAGGGCCGGCCTCGGAGGCTGAAGCTTCTGAGGATGCCCCCTACCCTGTCTGCAGTGTGCGCCACTTCCCCAGCACAGCCAGGCACACCTTGCAGGTGGGGAGACCCCTGTCCCACACAGCTCAGTTCTCAGCTGCAGACCCGTTTCCCACCTGACACCTAATGGTTGCTTTCTCTTCAACAGTGGGCCCGGGATGAGTTCGAGGGGCTCTTCCGTCGCTCTGCTGAGACCATCAACTGCCACCGACAGTAAGGCCACCAACGGGAGTGGATGTGAGTCCAGGGCCCCTAGCAGTGAAGTCTTCAGGGCTTAGCCTCAAACTCCCCCCCCTCTACACAGGGCGCTCGCCTCCCTGGCAGATGGGAAACCAGAGCTGCTGCCCCTGCTCCAGGTGGCGGTGGGGGTCCTGAGACAGCGTCCGCGGAACTGGCGAGACTGCGTGCTGTGGGCCCTTGGCCACTGGCAACTGTGCTTCCACCAGGGCGTCAAGCGGCTGCTCAGGCACCACCCACCTGATGAAGTGCGTGGCTAGGGGTCTGAGGCTGAGGGCTCAGAGAGACCAGACTAAGTCTAGCAGCCTACGTTTCCTTAGGTGCTTGAGGATGGAACACGTTTCTGGTCGCGTCCCAGACAGTGTCCTCAGCCCTTGGAGTTTGACGCCAGTCAAGTGAGTGAGGTCCCGTGGGAGCCCTGAGGTGGCCATGTGGCCCCTGAGAGCAAAAGTGGGCCACCTCTGCCTTCTGCACAGATGCTGAGAGACAGGGGCACATTTGGGCCCGTGGGGGTGTCCACACGTGAGGCAGAGGCAGGCACTCAAACACATCCACAGCGGGCGGAGCCCGCACCCCGCGCGCCCATGCACGCTCACTCACCTGCTCACCGGCCCTGCCCTTGGTCTGACTCAGGACACGCACCTCCTCTACGTGCTGGCAGCCGCCAACCTGTACGCCCAGATGCACGGGCTTCTTGGCTCCCAGGACCAGCCGGCGCTCAGGGAAATGCTGCAGTCGCTGCTGCTGCCTGATCCCCAGTATCCGGACCCCATCTTTCCTAATGACCTGGCTTCCACAGAGCCAGGTAAGGCCCTGGCCCTGCCCACCCCCATGCTGCCACCCAAAAGTTCCACCCCACCCTCAGCCTGGGTAGAAGAACAAGGGGCCTGGGGGCCCTGCAGCCAGCTCACTGCCTCTCAGGCCCTCCGGCCTTGCTTTTGTCTCATCCTCTGGTCCCCCAGTAGGCCCTTTCCCTGCTGCCTATCCCACCCCCACCCCACCCCCATTCCCTTGGCAGGTGCTGAGCAAAACAAGCACAAGCCCTTGGGCCCTATGGCCCCCAGGTGAGGACAGAGTCACAGAGCATGCAGACACACACTTGTGCACAGATACCTACGGACACCGGGGACAGGGGGGCTGGAGCTGCTGAGCAGGAAACTGACGCCAGTCAGAGGTCTTCCTGAAAGTGGTAGAGACCTTGGGCTGAGCAGAGGCCGAGGAGAGGCCCCAGGTTCCAGGAAAGTGGAGGAGATGGGGGCTAAGGACTGTCCCCATGCCCCTTCCCTGACAGGCCCCGGGCAGATGGAGAGACTGCGTGAAGCCCTGGGAGACTGGAGCACGGGCTCCCCACTAGAGCCCCTGAGGTTTGAGAAGGTGGGAGCCCAAGCGGGGCTGGAGGGCCAGGCCAGGGAGATTGTGAGGGAAGGTCAAGAGCTGAGAAGGCAACTTTGAAGCCCCTTGGTCTGGCTCCTCCCAGCCGGACTCCAGAAGCAGCCAGTCTCCCCTCACCTGATAAGGGGGGAACGTGAGCGTCCACCAGACAGGCCCTGGGAAGATCTGTGCACACAGGTGGCCATGGCGAGGGGCGCAGGGCAGTGTTAACACTCCTGGGGCTTGAACCTCATAGGACGATGACAGCAACTTCCACATGGACTTTGTGACTGCGGCAGCAAGCCTTCGAGCTCAGAACTATGGGATTCCACCGGCCAACCGCACCCAGGTAACTCTGCCTCCTGGGACTCCAGTGTGGAGATGGGGGTCAGACACTGGCCCTACACCCTGGTCCCAAACCCAATCTCCTGTCCTTGGCAGAGCAAGCGAATCGTGGGTCAGATCATCCCGGCCATTGCCACTACCACAGCAGCTGTGGCGGGCTTGGTGGGCCTGGAACTCTTTAAGGTGGTGGGCGGGCCACGGCCCCTCAGTGCCTTTCGCCACAGCTATCTGCACCTGGCTGAAAACCACTTCAGCCGCTACCTGCCCTGGGCCCCAGCCACCCAGAAGGTGAGCCCTGACACCCCACCCATACCCAGCCCGGGTTTTCCCTGAGTCTTTCCAAACAGGCCCTACTCTGGCTTCTGGCTTGCACCAAGACCCAGATTCTGGGGGAGTACTTAAGACTCCTGTCAGCCCCCTTCCCGCAGCTGTGAAGCCAGGCTGGGGCCTGTCAGACACAGGAAGCAGCCGTCAGCCACCCGACGCCCAGCCCTCTGCCGCCCTGGGTCTGGGGGAGCTGCAGCTTTAACTTATTATCGAGCCAGACATCCCCCATGGCCTCCTCCTTCCCAGGAGTGCCCCTGGGGAGGAGCTGAAGGGGCTGGGGGACTCAGGCCCTAGCCCAGCACAGAACCTAACATCGCCTGCCTGCCTGCCTGCCTGCCTGTGTGGCGTGGGGACTTGGCCTGCCCTATCCAAACTGAATTCAAGGGTGCCGAGCTCCCTGTTGCCTCCGGGGTGGGGTCTGCAGCCCTAGGTGGGGGGGGGGGTTGTTTGTGTCATAGATGTGAGTGTGCGGGGGCCTGGGCATCCATGGCCACCCCTGGCTCTGCGCTGTGTGGCCATGGAGGGGGCCATGCTTGCACATCTGGGCACCAGATGGGAGTGCAGGGCTCTTCTTCAGTGTGGGATCTCATGGGTGTGCATGTGAGCACATGTGTGGATGTTCCTAGGCTTGTGCGCGTGAGTTCCTCCGAGTACAGGGCTGCGGATGGCCCTGGCAGCATGCCCAGGCTCTGCAGTAGTTAGCATTTCCTTGGGGCACAGAAGAAGGGGTGGAAAGAATGTCCTCACCAGGGGAGGAGGGAGAGGTCATGGGCTAGCACTGGGCTTTTGCTGAGTAGCCCTGGGGTCCCCGAGGGCACAGCATACAGAGCCCCTTTGTGAGGGGCCCTGCCCCGAGTTAGCACATAGGCTGCCTTTGTCCATGGTGGAGGGGGCAGGGAGGACCCCCCTCCCCCCCATCGCACCTCTGATCTTGTCTCAGCTCAACCCCACTGTATTTTCTGGGAGGGTTGGCATGACCTCATGTCCTGGTCCCTGGCTGCCTGCCACCCTTCTGCCCTCAGTTCTGGGCACCAGAACCCTGAGGCTCTTGACATAGGGTAGGAAAGAAGGGACAGGAAGAGGATGCCTCTGGGGACTGTGTCCCTGCTGGGGTCTCAAGGCTAGCGAGTTCCCACTGGTCACTGTGTCTCGCCCCTTTGTGCCCATGAGCAGTCAAGGCTCTGGCGGTACCGGACAAGGGGACAGGATGTACTCCCCCTTTCCCAGCTCCCAGTCTTGCATTTGAGGAATAAGCTGCTTTACTGGAGACTTCAGCGCAGGGGCCCTGCTCCCACTTCCTCAGGAAGCACCGCCCTCCCCCCCAGCCTACATACAACCAGCCCGTGTGATGGATTGCCTGCTTCCCTGTGTGGGGGCCCCATAGCCCCATTTCCTGTGCTGGCCCCAGCATGGGCGGGAGGGTGCGGAGACTCTGGGCCCAGATCCCGCCTTCCGTCCCCACCCCCTGGCTCCCGCTTCCTGCCTTTAGTCCAGCTCCTCCTCCAGGAAAGGGGCCGTCAGCTGCCGATGACTGGGGGAGGGGGAGGGTACATGTGGGAAGCTTCTCACTTCTTCTCACCACCCCCCAGTTCCATCACCTGAGCTGGACCTGTTGGGAACGCCTGAAGGTGACTGCTGGGCAGCCGGAGAGGACCCTAAAGTCACTCCTGGACCATCTCCAGGTGTGCCTTGCTCCCCCCACGGCCAGGCCTGGCCCAACCTGGCCCAGCTGGCATCTGACCTGTCTCTCTCTAGGAACAACACGGGCTGAGGGTGAAGATGCTGCTGCAAGACAAGGCCGTGCTCTACTCGGCAGGATGGGCTCCCGGACAGCAGGCCCGGTGCCTGCCCCTCAGGTGAGCCCACACCTGGCTTCAGCCAGGCCCTGTTCTGTCACTGGAGGTTGGAGGTGGGGGACCAGAAGCCTTTCCTCTTCCAACCCCATTCAGGCCCCTCACACCTGACCGGAGCTTTCTTTCACCAAATGGAGTCAGCAAATGGGCTGGGGGTGGGGTGAGGGCCCAGAGCCTGAGGAGGGCCCCCCCCTTCATAGCCCACTCCCAGGGGACCAGCAGCTTCCTGCCTCCTGCCCGCCCAGCCAGCCGCTCTGAAAATAGTTTCAGATGTTTCCTGTCTTAAGTTGCTCCTGCTCCTGGCTCAGGCTCCTTGTGGCCCATTAGCACCCCCTAGTCCATGGTCACTCTATGTCTGCCACTGCTCAACTCCCCAATCTCCCCCCATCCTGACCCCGCACGCCACCAGGGTGACAGAATGGGTGGAGCAGAAGACAGGCTGGGTGCCTAGGCCTTGGCAGCGGGTGCTGGTACTGACACTCAGCTGTGAGGGCGAGGAAGACGACACCACCTTCCCACCCCTGCACTATGAGCTGTGACAAAGCGGCAGCCCCACTACCTCTGTAGAGCTCTGCATCCCAAGCCCACAGTAGGTGCTCAATAAATGCTTGTTGAAGGAAGGCGTAAATGGAGAGGCTGGATGATGGAACGCTGGGTAGTAATATACATGGGATGTGACAAGGGCACGCAGGGACCCCTGGAGGGAGGGAAAAGACTCTTCAGATTTGCCTGCCTGGGCTGTGCCTCCCAGGACTGGGACTGCCTCCCAGAGACCCAGGCGGACGGAATCAGTCCAGAGAAAGGCCTTTATTGTCCCGGGCTGGAGGGAAGGGTCAGAGGTAGCTGACAACATCATTACAGATGATGGGCTGGCGGCTGCGGCAGCTCATGAGGGCTGCAAAGCGCGAGACATCCGCAGGCAGTTCGGGTTCTGCACGAGGTGGGCACGACAGTCGCTTTCCCGCCATGGCTGCCCTTCGGGCCCTGGCCAGCTGGCGCCGCAGCTGCTCAGAGAGGCCAAGCAGGAACTGGGGGGGCCGGGCACGGGCACGTGGCCCACCCCCATTGTCCCCCTCACCTGCTGCCTCGGGCAGCTCCATCCAGTTGTGCACCAAGTCAGCGAAGCAGTTGTCCCCCAGGACCAGGGGTTGGCGACTTCGACCTCTGCTCAGCAGGGCTGCTGTCCAGTCCTCGGCCTCCAAGCCCCGCCAATGCTCCAGGCAGGCATCTGGGGTGGACTTGGGCCGAGGTCGGTGGGCAGGTGGAGCACCAGCCACAGAAGCTCTGCTGGACAAGGGGATGCCACTGGCTGAGAGGTGCTGTCTGTGGGGGCGCCATGCTGGGGGTGCTGGAGGTACAGGCAGCTCTTCCTCTCTCCATGTGCTGCCTGACACCTCAGAAAAGCCAGAGTCCCAGTCTGAGGTATGCTCCCTGGGGCCCTCCAAGGCTACACCTCTGTCTCTTGTCACCACACCTTCCTCCTCCTCTTCCTCCACACAGCAGACGGAGTCCTCTTCCAAGGCATCCGAGGCCCTGGGCCTGTGGTGGGCACCTGGGCCGTGTTTGGGGCGTGGTGGAAGGGGACCAGGCATTGGGGGTGAGCCTGTGTCCCGGCCACAGGGCTGAGGAGGGAGAGAGGGCAGAAGTCAGAGGGGCAGTGCTTGTCACTCCTGCGGGCCTGGGCGGCAAGGCCTCTAGTGAGCGCAGGCTACGGGGGCGCTGGCACACGAAGCTCGTGTGGCTCCCATAAGTCGACCTGGTGGCAGTCTGGCAGGCTGCAGCACGCAGCGTTGGGCAAGTCGGCACCCGTCACCAAGGCCCAGGGCTGCAGGCAGGGTTGCCGGCCCAAATCGGGAAGTAGGTCCTGCTCAGGGTTGGGGGTGGGGGGGTGGGGGGGTGGAGCATCCCGTGCTTTTTGAGGGATTCAGCTCCCCAAACCCCACATTGTCTTTCATCTTCCAGAGAAGGATAGAGCACTTGCCAGGTGCAGGGTAGAGGAAGGAGGTGCAGGCCAGCCTGGCATAGGGGGCATCCACAGCAGCACCAGCACCTCTTTAGCCCCTCGAAGGCCACTGTTACACCCCAAAAGAAGTTTCTCCCACCCCCTCCCTCCCCTTCCCTCAGCAGGCCAGGCAGCAAGGCCAGCTGGGCGGCTGTTACTTGATGCCCGGCACAGCTCCTAACCGTCCGAAACCCGACGCGGGCCATCTGGGCCATCTGGGCCGCTCCACCCCCATCCCGCCTAGAATGAGCACTCGGGACAGCCCCCTACCCGAGTGTCTTTCGGCTGATGGCAGGCGAACACCCCACACACGTCCTTAAGAGTCACACCGATCCCAAGTCTCACCAATTCCCAGCGGAGCTGGCCCAGGAAGCTGTCAAGTCGAGTGCTGTGCATGCCCCTGCCGGAGCCCCCGCCAGGCCTGCCAGTGCCTCTGAAAACTCCAGCGGGAGCGGCGCGGAGAGGGCCGGGCGGCCCGGCCAGCGGAGCCTTCACCCTCTGCTTAGCGCAGGGACTCCTCGCGCTCCGTAGCTCCTGCAGCCGCCCCAACATCTGGCACCCGCGCCCCGCCCCTGGCGCCGCGGCCAATGGGGCGGGGCGGGGTTGAAGTGGCCCCGCCTCTCGGGCCGGGCTGGGGGCCGAGCCCCACGCCCACTCCCCACTTAGATCCGGCTCTGTGCAGAGGGGCGGGACTGCTGCTAGAAGGCCGGTCCGTCCCCGGACTCCCGGACGCCGCAGCGGTGGAGTTGACTCCGGTTTGCTTCGTGACCCAGAACAAGTCGCTTCCTCACAGTAGCCTCAATTTCCCCATTTTTATCGGGACAGAGGGACCTGCGGTCCCTCCTTCAGGGGCCCCTTGAGCGCTCGGCTTCCCCGGAGGCGCCCTTGTGCGGGCAGTGAGCCCCTAGTCGCCGGTCCTCAGGGTCCAACCCACTGGACCCGCTCCTGGAGCGGGCCTTGACAATCCCTGGAAATGGTGGGGCGGCCCAGCCCCCTCGGAGGACTCCGAGAACGCGGGACATCTAACTTCAACCAAGCCTCGCCATCCCGCGTCTGACCGAAGCTACGCCGGGCCGCCCTCTAGTGGGGAGCGCGCGGCTAGCGGCGATTCCTGCGGTGACATCTGCATTCTCTCTCCGGCCGAAAGCCACCTGCCCGATGAGAGCGAATGCAGGGGAATTAGCGCGGGCGCTCTCTAGCGGGAAGGGTCAGAGCCTGTTCTGCCCCCAGGGGCTCCGTGATAACAGGCCACGTTCAAGGATACTGTCTACCTGGAGATAGAGCGGTCGGTAGATAGAAAAATACCGGTGACGAGTAAGAGAACAGCTTGGAAGAGGAGCCTCGCAGATGAAGTGGCATTCTGTATGGGATCTGGACTAGCCCCCACGAAGAGATCAGAAGGCACATTCAAGGCAGAGGAATCAGCCCGTTAAAGGCCCTGAGAGGACAGGAGGTGGACAGAGTTTGACATAAAGAAGGCCCAAGTTGCCCTGGCCGGTGTGGCCCGGTGGGTTGGAGCATCAGCTTTGTGTGATGGAAAGGTTACAGGTTCCATTCCCCGACCGCCTGGGTGGGGCAACCTATGCTTTTTTCTCTCATGGACGTTTCTCTCTCCTTTCCTCTCTGAAAGCAATGAAAATGTCTATGAAGGTGGTAGTTGGGGGAGTGAAGAGGTCAGCAAAACTAGGCTCCTGGCAGCGTGAGAAATACAAGGTCTTGGTTGTTCTTGGTGTGGTGGGGAGCGCTGAGGGCTTTTGAGCAGGAATGACCTGGGCTGGCTCCTGCTTACGGTATACCAGCTGCTCTGGGAGAGCCACTCTGTAATCGAAACGTAGGCTCCTGACCTCATCCAGCACAGGAAGGGAGGGTCTGGTCCCCGGGGGGGGGGGGCTGATGCACAAAAGGGAACCACTTTAGGGTATGTTTTGGAGCTCAAATCAAGCCTTGCTGATGACTGAATATGAGTAGGGAAAGACAGCGTCAAGCATGACTCCTAGATTTCCTGCCCGATCCATCTGGCTGGATGGGATTGTCGTGAATTGATGCAGGAAAGACGAGAAGAGAGGGTTTGGCGTTGGAAAATCAAATGATCATTTGTGGACGTGTGACCCTTGAGCCGTCTGTTAGACATCCAAGGGACGATGCTGGGGGGCGGGGGTCAGCCACTGGGTGTGTGACTCTCGAGTTTGGGAGAGAAATCAGCACTGAGTGCTTGGACCTGGGGGACAGAACAAGTGGGTGGTACTTGAGGCCATGTGTCCAGATGTGATGGCAAAGGTGAGTTCTGCAGTCAGGACTGAGCCCTGGGACACCCCACCCAGTGGAGTTAGGGAAAATGAAAGAGAACCAGCAAAGGAAGCGAGCAGGAACAGCCAGGGAGCAGGGGGAAATAGAGAGTGGACCCTTAGGAGCTATGAGGAGCAAGCATCGTATGCTGCCAAGGAGGTGAGACCGGAGAAAGAACTCCCGAGGACCCCAACCAGGGCAACTCCATGAAAGTAGAGATGAGTTTGACTTAATGAGCAGGAGTGAGAGGTAAGGAACTGGAGAGAGAAAATGTATACAGCTTTTCAAAAGAGGTTTTATTTCTTTTCAGAGAGAGGGAAAGGGAGGGAGAAAGAGGAGAGGAACATTGGTGTGGGAGAGACACATCCATTGGTTGCCTCTCACACTCCCCCAGCTAGGGACTTGGCCCTCAACCCAGGCATGTGCACTGACAGGGAATCAAACCGACAGTTTCAGTTCACAGACCTGTCCTCAATCCATTGAGCCACACCAGCCAGAGCTAGACAGCTTTTTAAAAATGGACATGTAAATACAACAAATGGATAACTCTCAAAGGTACAGCTCAATAAATATTAAAACCTGTAGACACCTGTGCCACTATCATGCAGATGAAGCTATAGAGTATCCCCAGCCATTCCTGGAGGCCACTTTGATCTCCCCTGAGACGACCACTGTTTGGTTTCTGCCACCGTGGGTTCCTTTTGCCTGATGCAACTTCCAAGAGATTGAAGGAGGGCAGATCAGGAGGGCAGATGACGTTCAAACGGGGGCTGGCAGTCGGAGTTCAGACTCTGTGGGGTGGCAAGTGTCCTGGGGACTGTCTTGCTTTGTCTCCAAGGACTGCATGACCTCGACTTCCCTGAGTCTCAGTTTCCCCATCTGAAGCCCAACCCTTCTCCCCTCATATCTCCTTTGGGCTGTAGAAATAAAAGGGGGAGTTCCCTGCGAGCATTGAAAAACTGGGGTTTTACAGGTGTCTGGAGGCCTGTGTGGAGTCTAGAGCTTGGTCACTGGGAACGGGTGCGGCTGCAGTCTGCGAGGCTTGGGAGTCCCGCCCACCCTGTGTGTTTGAGCAGCTCACCTGGCAACAGTTGGGCCTGACAGTCTGCTTTTCCAGTCTCCTCTGCCACCCGTATCTTTAGGACACTATGGTGCTGTTCAGGCCCGTGGCACTGCTTCTTGCTCTGGTTGTCTCTGGTGAGGAGCTGGTGGGTGGGGGAACCCCAGTTCTCACCACCACCCCACCACCCCAAACTCCGTAGTGGAGCGAAGACCTGATTTTTCTCAGATAAGCTATTGTGGAGGGAAGGGGCTGGGGGAGAGACAGGAAAGAGCAAATATCTGGAGCCCTGACCCTCGTTCCTCTCTTGGCTTCTTCTTCAATGGAGTCCTCGCTCCCAGTCTGTGAAATGAGCTGACCTATGGCTGGATGTGGGGGGAAAGGAGGGGCCCTGTGGCAGACAGGCGAAACCACCCTCGTGTGTGTGGTTCCCTGTGCGCAGGGCCCCCAGCCTGATCGTCTCTTCCTCACAGACCTCCACTGCCTGCCCTGGTCCATAAGTATCTCTGAGAGACAGGGGCCCAGCACTGCCCTTCAGTCCTTCTCCTTGAACTGCTCTTCACACATGCCCACCTTGAAGTTGCTGCACGTTCGGCCCCCCACTACCTTTTTCAACACACTCAGCCTCAGCATAACCATGTGGCAGGGGGTCTATATGGGAAAGGTAGGGACATAGGCACAGCTGGGGACTGGGGGTACAAGAGCAGACCCTGAATTCACAAAGCCAGAGGGGTACAGGGGGAGAGGAGAACCTAGGCCCCATCTGGCACTGCTCCTTGCCACAGCTGACCTTGAACAACTTGACCTGGCTGGACACCCTGGCCGGGAGCCACTATGAGCTACAGCTACAGGTCACATGTGGCACCCTCGTGATGGAAGGACCACTCTCCGTTGATGTGCAGTGGGACCCTGACCGTATCCAATGTGCTGCCCGATTCGCCAGCCCAGGTGAGACCAGGGGCAGCAGGCAGGGGTGGGCGGGAATGGCCTGAACAGAGCTTCCCTGACCTCCCCTTTGGCCATCTGGGGAAGTCATCCAGGTGCTGGAAACCATCACACCTGGGGCCAGACTGTACACTTTGCTGCTCCCAGACCTAGGACTCCAGGGAGCCCAGGTGAGCCCAGCGCATAGGCAGTGTCGGGGCGGGGTGCAGAGGGCGGCAGAATGGAGGGGGCACGGGGAGGTCGAGCCCAGGCCCTGCCTGGCCAGGGGCATCCTGCCGAGGGACCCTTTCGTGTGCACGCAGAAGAGCCTCTGCCTGATACACGGTTTTGGAGAGAGCCACTGAGGTCCCCCACCCTTCAGTGACGTGGCTGTTCCCACGGGAACCTCTCTGGCTGAGTTCTCTCAAGTTCTCCTGCATGTTCTGAATTCTCCTGGAAAATCCTGTGTCACTTTTATAATGCAAAAACAAAATGTAGTTTTAAAAAAAAGCAAATGGTTTAAAAGTAGAAAGGATTAGGATCAGGGCCAAGGGCCAGGGTTTGCCCTAGCTAGGGTAAGTGTCAGTGCCCAGGTTGGGAGTGGTGGGTGTGGGCCGGTACCTACTGAGCGGTTGGGGATTGTGGCAGGGGTGCTCTGGGCACTGGGGCTGGGGGGATGGGTCCTCAAGCATCTCTGTCCTGTCAGATAAACATCACCAGCGCCCAGGACCCCCCACACTTCCCTGGGCCTTTCTCCATCAATGGGCAGGGCTGGCTGCAGGCACCACCCCAGGGCCTCAAAGGCCAGGCTCCAAAGGTAGGTATGACTCAAGACTGGGGGTATCCATAGATTGGGCATACAGTGGGCGGAGCCGCCACCTCCTGGAGTTTGCTTGTTCCTGGCCTCCTGGGTCCTCTCCATGATACTGCCTCTCCCAGACGCCACCCACACCTGCATCTCCTGCCCCGCGTCGGTTCAGTGCTGGGCTCTGATTCCAGAAAGAAGAGAGATCCTTGGCTCTGGGAGCTCATGGTGCTTGGAACAGAAAGGAGAGCATTCAGAGCAGTCACATAGGAAGGGGAAGTTCTGAGTAAAGTGGCTAGTGCAGTCTTAACGAGGCTAGAGAAGTTTTTTCTTTAAAAATTCTACTTCTTGGCCCTGACTAGTGTGGCTCAGTGGATTGAGTGCTGACCTGTGAACTGAGAGGTCACCAGTTCAATCCCCAGTCAAGACACATGCCTGGGTTGCAGGCCAAGTCCCCAGTGTGTGTGTGTGGGGGGGCGGCGCACAAGAGGCAACCACATATTAGTGTAACTCTCCCTCTTTTTCTCCCTTCTAAAAGTAAATAAATACAATCTTTTAAAATTAAAAAAAAAAATTCCACACCTTAGTGACTGGCTCTTAGCAATTCTAAGGTGGTAAGTCACATACTGAATGACTCACATATTACTCTTGGGGGCTGTTTGCATCCTAATAGAAGGATTAATGGCCCCAGCATGGGCCTCAGAGGAGTACATGGCAGCAGGATGACATGTCTGGGCAAGGGGTGAGCGTTGGAGCTCTCTGTGGAGGTCCTGGAGGGGGTCTGGGCGCAGACAAACCTGTAGAGGCCCCCGTGGTTCCCTTCCTGTTCTGTGTGCACCCAGACCTTCCAGCTTCAGATCCTGGTGACCTTGGGAGCAAGCCGGAGCTGCCGAGGGGTGCTCACAGTGAAGGTTTTGTCTGTTCCTTCCAGCCGGGTCTCCTTCCTGTAAGGCTCCCCTGCCTTGGGACAGAGGGGTGGCAGGAGTGGGTTAAGGTGGGCTGCTGAGTGTTCCAGCTAGCTCAGGTATGAGGGAAGTCCCAGAGAAGGGGCCCTCGGCCCGAGATGGGGGTGGAGAGCAGGATCCCGTGGAGCTGGTGCCCCTTTTGGTTTAGGGAGCAGAACCGGAACATCACCATCCCTGAGGACCTGGCGCCTGGGAGTAAGGTGGTTCAGGTTCAGGCCCGGGGCTTGGATGTGCGCTATGAAATCCTCTCTCCAGTGCCCTGCCCGCTCTTCTCCATCGGACCCGGTGAGGGGGATGCCATGAGGGGCGTGGAGGGGTAGAAATACCTCTGTGAGTGGTCCAGAGGTTATTTGCACTACCTTTCATGCCTTCCTGAGAAAAGAGGCTGGAGCTGAGGCAGAAACTGGGGCGAGGTTGCCTCTGGTGGCCCAGCCGTGGAGTGGGCAACTCTGGTGACCAGGCGCAGTGCCCTCCGGGCCCAGGGAGTGTTGTGGGAGGTTGGGGCCACCCCCCCACCCCCCGCACTGAGCTGGGGGCAGGGCTGAACTCTGCACCCCCAACCCCTCCCACCCCGCCCAGCGGATGGCGTGATTCGGACCACTGGGCCCCTACACTTAGCCCCAGGCGCGGCAGTCACTGTACTGCAGGTGAAGGCCTTCGAGCGGCTTCTGCCCTGGGCCAGTGTCCAGCTGGATCTCACCCTGAATGTGACTCCGGTCAACCGTTGGCCCCCGCGCTGCCACCCAGCGCTTCTAGTGTGAGTACACCTGAGCCTCAGAGGCCACTGGGATGCCAGCCACAGCTTTCCCTGGCCCCGACTCCCGCCCGCCCTCTGCTCCCA
Source organism: Sturnira hondurensis (assembly GCF_014824575.4). Classification (NCBI taxonomy): domain Eukaryota; kingdom Metazoa; phylum Chordata; class Mammalia; order Chiroptera; family Phyllostomidae; genus Sturnira; species Sturnira hondurensis. The sequence continues at coordinate 19,694,503 of NW_028079127.1, forward strand.
GGACTCAAGTCCCGGAGACTGTGCCTGTGGGCACTGTGCTGAGGACCTTCACTTGTGCTGACCCGGACTCTCCTGCCTCCACCCTTGACTACAAGCTGCGGCTTCACGGCCCTCCTGGGCTGTCCAGCCTCTGCCTTAGCGACAGGGATCTGAAGGTGCCCAGTGCCGGGCCCCAGGCCTGCGAGTAGGGTGCTTGCAGCAGGAGGGGGCAAGGGTCTGTGAGAGCTGGACCAGGGTGAAGGAGATGGTGGTGCAGCCTGCCCGCTTTGCAGTCTGGAAAACACGGGGCCGGGGGCAGCTCTCTGTGGAGGCCCTGGCCTGGGGCAGCCCAGTGTGGCTCAAGGCTCCCCAAGGCCATGGCTGGGCCTCACTCTCTGGCCCCACTGGCCAGGTGAATGCCACACTGGACTGTGATGTTCCTGGGGCCTGCCTTCAGCTCACAGCCTCCATCCTGGTGTTCGATGGTGGTCAGCCCCTGATGACCAGTGAGTGACCATATCCAGGTCTGGACATTCCTGACAGGGCTGTTCTGTTCCCTTCCCCCATTCTCAGGACAGGGTCATGTCTCCTCCCTCAAACCCCAAAAGGGCTCTTTGTGTGCATGTCGGACCCCTACCAGACCCTCTCCCCTCCCACCAGACCTTCTCCCTCCTCAGCCCCTGGGGCAGGGCTGGGCACCCCAGCCAGCTTCCTGACTGCCTAATGGCCTCTAGCCGAGGTGCCAGTGCTGGTGATGGTGACACCCGTCAACGAGTTCTCCCCAGCCTGTGCTCCACGTGTGTTCCGGGTTCGCGAGGATGCAGGGCCCCGCACCCTGCTGGGCTCTGTGGTGGGCACGGACATGGATTACCCACGCGACAACGTAGAGTACTCCAGCTCAGGCGGGTCTGCCGCCTTCAGCGTGGACCGCCGCAGTGGTAGTGCCAGCCCCGCCCCCGCTGGGGCGTGCGGGTGGGGCCGGAGCTGACTCCGCAGGCTGGGCTACCTTGGTTTCTGTTCCAGGAGAGGTTCGCCTCCTGGGGCCTTTGGACTACGAGCAGCAGAGGCTGCACAGGCTCGCTGTCCTGGTGACCGACCAGAGCAGAGACCCAGACTCCGTCCAACATCGTACCGGCTCCTGCACCGTGACCATCGAGGTCGAGGTGATTGAGCCCCAAGGCCTTGGGGAGAATTGGAAAGAATTCAGGTCTCCTTCTCGCATTCCGATTTTTCCCTCTGTGCCTCAGTTTCTTCTGACAGTTGGCTGGAGGGGGCGGAGCCTCAGGTGGGAAGCTCTGTGGCCTGTTGCCTGACTCCTAGGCTCCAGTTGTGGTGGGAGGGGGCTGAGGGGCTGTCTTGGGGACTGAGTGACCTGGCTACCTTCCTACAGGATGTGAATGACCATGCTCCCGAGTGTGAGCCCCCGTTTCAGGAACTCACCATCCACACCTCCCCAGGCCGTAGCTTGGAGGTGACCAAGGTGTCATGTCGGGTCCCTCAGGAGCCACAGCGCCTGGCCTTCTCCTACAGCATTGTGGGAGGTGAGGCCCTGGTGGGGGGGGGGCGGGCAGGCTGTGGGGGAGGGGCAGGCCAGGCCAGCAACAGTCCCCTTCTTCTGCCACTCTGCTCTCAGGGAACAGTCAGAGCCGATTCATTCTGCAAGGGGCCATCCTGGTGCACAGCGACGTCATGTTGGGGCCCCCCTGGCCAGAGCAGCCCCACACTTACGAGCTCCTGATCCGTGTAGCCGACGCAGGCCCCTCCATCCCCCACCTCAGCACCACAGCTACCATCATTGTGCATCTGGTCCCCTGGAGGGCCAGCACAGAGGCCACCAGCACCCACAGAGCCACAGTGAGGGGGGTCCTTGGGCTCTTCAGGGGTGGGGAGAGAGGCTCTCAGAGGGTAAGGAGACCCAGTTTTCCAGGTGGACGGTGGCAGAAGGCACTCTGGAGGGAACCGTTGAGTGCAGAGAGCAATACGGGAGAACAAATCTGGGGTTGGGGGCCACTGCCTTGGAGGGGTTTGCAGGCTGGATGATCAGGGCTCCTTGGCAGGTCAGGGGTGAGGCTGTGGCCCCCATTTCAGGTGCCTTCGACGAGGATGCCCCTGCTTGTGACGGACACAGAGGCTTTCTGGCAGCCGGAGCCCTGGTTTGTGGTGGCACTGACAGTGACCAGTGTCCTTCTCCTCCTGGCTCTGGGCTGGCTCCTCGGCAGGCTCCGCCGGGGGTAGGGCGCCTGCCCCATGTGCCCTGCCTCCCCCAGCCCCCTCCTGGGCCACTCCCGTGAGAGGCGGTTTTGGCCACAATTTGATAGCAGAGAGCAGACAAACCGATAATAAACAGTGCTGCCCTCCCGCTGGAGGTTGTCCGGTGGAGGCAGAGAGACGCTGAAGGTCGCTGTCTCCGCCGTAGGCAGAGCCCAGTCTTGGGAAGGGATGGGTGTGGGCGAGGCCCAGGGCTTCCGGCTGGGTGTGTGGCACATTGGGCATTTACCCTCTTCCTTTCCCCTGCCCTCCACTTGAAACCTGACTGACCCCTAAGACTCTGAGCTTCCTGTGGACACAGGGCTAAACCCAGGAATCGGGGGGGGTGGCAACGTGGACGCTGTAGACCGACACTGGCTCTCTACAGGACAAAGGGGTAGATGAATGGCGCAGGTCCCTGCAGCCAGCCGCTGTGCTGCCCTCATGCTTGGTCCCTCCTCCTGACATTTTAGGTTGGCCCAGGGGCTACAGACACCGAGCAAACCAGCCCAGGCTCTGCTACTGAACAGGTCAGACTTCTTCGCATACCTCTATGCCTGGAAGGCCATCATTCAAACTCAGGCTGGGGCCCAGAGCCTCATTCTGTACTCACGCTCCTGCTTCGCTCCAGTATCCAGGGAACAGAGGGGTCCACTGAGGCACTGAGGACGGAGACACGGCGGGCACCCAGCAGCAGCAGGGGCCTCGTATGTCAGCCCTCCATCTTGTGTGGGGGGGGGGCACTGAGCCTGCTCTAGAGTACTCCCCCGCCAACCCCCCCTCCCCTACGGAGGGCTATCCCTGTGAGGGTGCCCACCCAGTACCACGAGGATACAGAGGGCAAGTGGGCTTCTGACCCCGTGGACGGGGTTCACCTCATTGTGCCCTCTCATTTCCCCTCAGCAGCATTTTGATGGCAGAGCACAGGACTCCCGTGAGTCCCCCTCCTCCCAGACCACTTCCCACCCGGACCCACTTTCCCTCCTCTCCCCGTCTCAGGGTCTCCTACCACCAAGCACCCACTATCTGATGTACTCTTTCCCCGAATGGGGTGGGTTCTCACTCCCGCTCACCTTCCAGACAGTGCTTGTCAAACACCTGTGGGGCCAGGAAATGACTCAGAGCCACTCTGGTTCCTGCCCTCGGGAGCAGGGGGAACGGTGGTGAGGGAGAGGCCCCCAGATACTCCATTGTCACCAATGAAGTATGGCAGAGTAATCTGGCTCTGGGTTTAGGGGGGCTGGTGTCCAGTTTTGCAGAATCAAGGATATGCTTCCTGTGCATTTGAGCCAGACCTCACAGGATTCTCTGAGAAAGGAGGGAAGGGACGGGTTGGATTAAGCAGAAGGGTCCTGGGACATCTCCTACCCTTAGGTGAGGGAGGTGGCGCTGCTGAGACCAGCAGCGCCCCCTCCCCACTGCCCGTCTGAGCTCAGGCACAGGCAGAGATTACCTGTTCAGCACTCTCACTGGAGCCCGGCGCTGGCTCTGAGGCCAAGAAGTTTCTTCGCTATGTGGGAATCTCTCCACGTCGTCATGGGCTGTGCCTTCAAGCTGACTCAATAATAAACAAAATTGCAAACAGGAAAGCCCCAGCCTCGCAACCCACATGTGGGAGAAGCTCTGCGATCTGTGCTTCCTTGTTTCCCCTTGGAGAACTCCCTACCTAGTGGGAACGCTCTAGGCAGTAGTATGGTTATTTTTTCCAAAAGATTTTCTTTATCTTTAGAGAGAAGGAAAGGAGGGAGAAAGGAGAGAAACTTCGATGTGAGGGAGAGACATCATGGGCTGCTCCTTGCATGCCCCCAACCGGGGACCTGGTCCAAAACCCAGGCATGTGCCCAGACTGGCCACCTTTCAGTTTGTGGGAGGGCGCCCAACCCACTGAGCCACGCCAGGCAGGGCGGGGAAGGGTATTTTTAAGAAGGCACTGTGCGGTGCTCTGGCTGACCGAGATCGGTGCTCTGCAGAGGTAAGGACCTGTTGGTTTCGTTAGGACTGCAGGGGCCTGTTCCCTCAAAGGCCACCTGCTCCGGCTGGTGGAGAGGGTCCAGCAGCTTCCTTTTCCCACCAAGACGAGGACATTGTTGTGGCAGTTTGCCCACTGTGGGTGGAGGTTTTCCTAGGAAGGGTCTGGAGTGTTGCACTGAGGGGTGGGTTGGTGCACACCGGAGAATTCTGTGACATGGATGTCCACAGAGGCGTGGCGCTCAGCCCTCCCCCAGCTGGTTGAAGGCGGCCCTCTTCTGAGGGGCCAGCCCCATGTCTTCCTGGTGTTTCCTCTGGTTCCTTGGCGCTCAGCCCTCCCCTGGCTAAACGAAGCTGCTGCACATAGCCAGGTGGGCAGAGGCCGCTGGGTGCCGGGCCGGCCAACTTTCCCTGCCCATCAGGTTGCAGGGTACTGCCAGCCATCCAAGAGGAACTGCTGTCTGGTGGAGGCTATCTTATTATTTTGTAAGTTTATTGATTTTAGGGAGAGAGTGACCTCAAATTATTGTGCCACCTGTTAATGCATTCATCGGTTGATTTTTGTGTGTTTCCTCACCTGGGATCGAACCTGCAACCTTGGTGTATCAGGACGTTGCTCTAACTGACTCAGTACTCAGCCAGGGCTGGTGGAGGCTGTCTTTTCCGTGGTATCCCCAAGTTCTCTCAATCTTCTCCCCCTCCCAAGTCTGTGGGCCTGAATCCTGTCAGGGGTCTGGAAGAATCTCCTTTCCCGAGCCAGTTAGGAAGTCCCAGGCCAGGGCAGAAGCTGAGCGAGCCAGCCCCTTCTGCAGGAACAACCCACTTCTCCGTGCTCCCACTGAAGTGAGGGTGTTAGAGCTGGCCTTGGGGCCAGAAACGAGAGCAGGCTGCTCCTGCGGGTGGTTGTAGGCAGACTTTTCCTGAGCACGTACCCTGCTCTAAGGGTTCATTAAATCTTCATCTCTAAAGAGCCAGGCTGTTATCCCCACTGTACAGATGTGGCAACCAAGGCTCAAAAGTCACCGTGCCAGCTGGTCCTGACACTGGATGTGGGTGCAGACTGTGTGACTTCATCTGGCCTCCTAACCCTGGAGCCAAGCCCAGGGGTAGCACTCTGAATGGCAGGCCCCGGATAACAGCCTTCCCAGGACTCATGGTCGCCCTCAGAGACCCATCATGACAGTCCAGGGCAAAATATATTGTCATAGGAACCCAAGACAAGCTACTTTAGGATGGCAAAAGAAAGTGCCCGCTGTGTGCCAGGGGTTGTGCTGGGAACTGAACTGTAGACAGAAGGACAAACGTGGGCAACGGGCCAGGGGCCGCTGGGGACAGCACAGAAGGCTGTACTTCAGGACTGATGAGGGGCAAAGCTGGGAAAGCCTCTGGAAAGAGGGCATTAAACCCTGGAGCCAGCAGGAGGAGGTACAAGATCCGGTGCCTCCACTTCCAGAGGTGGCGTGACCTTGGTCCTGTTTCCCCCCCTCTGCGCCTCAGTTTCCTCATCAGTGAACTGGGGACAGCAACCCCTCCCTACCCGGGTGGGGAACAAAAGTTAAAAAGCAAACAGCACACAGTAAGCAGTCCCTAAGTGTGCGCACGAGTGAGTAGGGAGACGCTGCTCGGATCGCACCGGAGTCTCTCACAACGAGAGGCCAAGGGCGCTTCGGCCTCGGAGTCATCCGCAAAAGCTCTGCCGCCCGCAGCTCACCGAACCGCACGCATGCGCCAATCAGTGCCGTCACAGTCACGTGTCAAAGCGCTCAGCCCCGGCCTTCGGAGGTTGGCTTTGATTGACAAGCAGATCTACCTGTCATAGAAAAGTACTCCCTAGGCGTCAGGTAAAGAGGTTGTTAATTGGAGACAGTCTCGTTCGGGGGCGGTTCTTTGCCGCCCTGGTTACTATGACGCCCGGCCCCCGCCCCCTCGGCTAGCCGCCATCTTGTTGTTGATCCTACCCAGTGGGCAGCGCCAGGAGCTGGACCGAGCGGCCACTGCGGGGTCGCTGCTGCGGGGCTCATCCACCTGCCCCACCTGCCAGGGGCGGGCCGAATCCTGGAGGCCCAGGGGGCCCAGCTCCCGTGGGGAGCCGTGGGCGCCCGCTGCCCGGTCCGGGCCGGTGAGTGACAGCACCCGGGCGGGTGGACCGGCCTGACGGCCGCGGGGCGGGCGGCGGCGGGTGCCGGGTTGGAGCGGATGCGCGCAGGGCTGGGACATCCCTAGAGCATCACTTGAACATCGCTCGAGTGTCCTGATCGGCTGCCCGTGGAGCCTCCCGGATGCTGGCGCCGGGACCGCGGGGACGACGACGGGGTGGAGGGCTGAGAGTCCCGCGCCCGAAGGACAGCCCGCTGGATAGCGGGAAAGTATTTTCTCTGACCGAAGCCCTGGGCTCCGCTGGTCCGCAGCACTGATCCATGCCCAGTGCCAGCCTGATACTCTCCGGGGTGTTGTGTTGCTCTCGGATGAGGAATATCCGGACCTCATTCTTAGATGTCCCTCCTGCGAGTGCTTTTCAGACGGCTTGAGACTGAGACTAGACGAAACAGGCGAAAGCCGCGGGAGACAGGCGTGCCTGTGTGATTCTGGGGAGCGAAGGCCCTCGGCCCGTCACCTGCCTCCGCTCCTCGGAGTTCACCGTTTGCTTCTTCCTTAATATAGGCCTGGTGAAATCTCCGTGAAGCCTGAATATTTTGGGACATAATTTCTTCGGTTCTCTACCACCACTTTTTGGAGTTGTGCTAAGGTCCTCCTCTTTTTGCTCTAGGAGTGAGTGAGTATTGTGGTGATGACTGGGTTGATTTTTATCTGCTAAAGAGATTTTTCCTATTATAATGAGACAAAGGAAGTGTAGAAATGTGTTGGAATCAGAAAAAGAGATGAAACTTTTTTTTTTTTTGGTCACTGTGGATTGTATGGAACTGCCAAATTAACTTTTAACAGACTACGTGTATCTTGCCCCGTGAAAACAGACCCTCTCAGGCTCTCTTCCTGCCAGGCCGGGAGGGTTAGAGACCTTGGCCTCCGTGTGCAGCAGAGTTCTGAGCGCTCCAGGGCATATTTCTCTTTCCCTGTGGTCCCTTGGCTTCTCCACACAGGCTCCTTGAATTTGGTCATGTGAAAAGCCTGCGTGAGACCACTAAGCAACAATACTTTGTGCACTTGGGTGAGGATCTTGTCAGCTTTAGAATGTTTAATTTTGAAAGAAACCAGCCCCTCTGTTCCCTTTTGGAGAACAGAGGCTGAAACCAGAGAAGGCTGCCAGCCTGTTACTTGCCGGTTGCCTTACTTGTGAGAAGAGAGAGAAGTTGAGTAGTCCAGGTATATATTTCACTCCTGCCTTCTGGCCATTTTCTTTGAATCTTGAATGATTTTGACCTTGGTAAGACCAATTCCTTGGGCAGTTCTTGGTAAGAAAGGAAAGAAATACTAAAATATTTCCTTCTCAAAATTGTCCCAAGCGAACCAACTCCCCCCACCCTGTAGGGCTCCCTTTACGAGTGTAAGGCAGCCACAAGGTTAAATTCTTGCTGGTTTCTGTTAAAATAGCCCCAAGTTAGGCTCCTAGCCTTTTTAGGACCTCTCTGAGATGTAGGAACTAAGGTACTCTCTTAGTTCTAAGCACTAACTTTTCCTGCCCCAAGGACATTATAGAATATCCAAGAGCTCTTACTGCCTTTATGTAATGCTTTTACAACTTAATGATAGTATTTGTGAGTAGTAGATTAGTAGATGAAGCTTGATTCAGCATGGTATTGCTGAGTAGTAGCTAATAGTACTTCTGTGTTAGGCATTTCTAAGTGCAAATAAGTAAGAATCTTGTTATGATAGCGGCTCCTCTATCCACTTAAACTTCTTTGTCTTTATGTGATTCAACTGTAAATATCAGCACTTTTAACTCTTCTGACAACAGACACACTTCACAGACTGTGGAGAGCCTGCACTGATGCCAGAAACTGCTACAGGTTTGTGGGATGAGATCTGGTGTTCTAATGTGGCAGTCAGGGTGCTGCTGGCCAGCTGGCCTCAGCCCACCCTTCCAGGGCTTATCCTAATCCCCACTGACCAAGTGGTTTACTGAGCATTCTACACGTTAGTTATCTCCCTACACAAGTCACTTGCCAGCTGACTCCTGTGGTTTCTGTCCCTTTTGGAACGCCCCTGTCCTTCTGCTCCACTTCTCTTTTCCCCCTGAGCCCAGCTCGGGTCCTCCCCTTTCCTTACACGAAACCCTGCAGCCCCTCCTGGGGGTGCTCTGCTCCCTCTGAACTTCGATAGCATTGCTGCCCTTATACAACAGCAACACAGTATTCGCTCTTTTAAAAAGAATGTTTTGTTTACTCTGATAAACCTTAGCCCCTTTTCTACAGACTGTATTTTCATGCCTTCATGCACCTGCACATACTAGATGAGGATGTGCAGACCCGAATGTTTACAGAAATGTGCTAAATTTGTCTGAGTCGGAAACACCCACTGTAATTAAAGAGTGGAGGGAAATGGAGGGAGTGGGCAAGTAGAAGTGGCAGTTGTGTGGCCCTGGAGCTCCACCCCCTACCCTGCCTGAAATGGTAGCACAAGTCGACTCCAGCGCTTGTGGAGGCCCATCCTCAGTGCTGCGCAATGGAGACAGAACTTCCTTGAATTGCAGACCCGAGGCCTGAAGACAGCAATTGTGCATCTCAAAAGCAGCTGTGTGGCGCACCCCCTCCCTCAGATGCCAGTTTCAACTCTTGGAAAACACGCGTTGGGTGAGCATGGATGGCACTGGGTGCTGAGAGTCTCAGGCTCTCCTTTTTGTCGGTGCTGGGTCTCACTGCCGCCTTAGGTTGCTGGACACGTGTCGGTGGAATTTGCTGCTGCCCTCCTCTCACTCCCATCTTGCGTGTCAGGCGCAGTGATGGGCAGAGCTGGGGAAGGGTGCGCAGTGCTCTCTCTCTCTGCCTTGGGGGCGAGGGGACAGTCAGGCATTTATGCATTCATTGGTTGGTTCTTGTATGCACCTGACTAGAGGTGGGACCCTTCGCTGTGGCCTATGTAAACGATGCTCTAACCAACTGAGCCACCTGGCCAGGGCTCAGTCAGGCGTTTTGTGTGCTCATACCAGTGGATTTGTGCTTTTGGTCCAATTTTAAATCAGATTTTATTTCTCCTACTACAGCAAGATTTGAGCAATGGATTCTGAATGAGAAAACCTAAGACCTCTTGGTTCCTTTATGAAAGGTGATCAAAACTGTCACATTTGCTGCTGAAGTTATATTTCTGTAGGCGTCAACACATGACATGCGTTTGGATGGGAACACATGTTCACTTCAGTGTCGGATCCCAGTTAGGGGCTTTGTTTTGTTGAGTGCATAGAAATCTGCTTCTGATCCCTTCTGTGAAAGTTCTATTTCTTGGTGGAGGTGTGGCTTGCTTATTCTTGTCCCCTCATTTTGCTGAAGGTAGACAGGCTGGGGAGCAGGTCTCGGAGTGGACTCTTTTCAAGTCTAAAATTGGGTGTCAGCGGAGAAGAGCACCATGAAGTCCGTAAAAATATGGGCACGTTATGACTGATCACTTATGAAAAGCTTCCTCTGTAGTCAAGAAGTCAGGTGATGACCAGAGGCGGCAGGGAAGTCGGGGCAGAGCTGGTGTACACGGCCCGTCAGGCTGCGGAACGCTGTGGCCGCTTTGGAAATGGTCAAATGTTGAGTTTGCATATGACCCGAGAGTCCCACTCCTGATTATCTCCTCAAGAGAAATGAAAACATGTCCTCACAGAAACCTGCATACGAATGTTTCCAGCAGCATTATTCATGATAACTGAAGGGAGAAGTGATCTGTCCGTCAACTGATAATGGGACGTGAGATGGGACGTACACCTGGAAGGGAGTATTACTCAACAGTGAGGAAGAGTGTAGTGCTGACACCCGCTACAGCGTGGGTGGGCCTGGAGGTAGTTGTGCTTAGGTGAGAGATGCGAACACACAAGATCACACATTATACCGTTCTGTTTACATGGCAGGTCCAGAACAGGTTTAGAGACAGGAAGTAGATTATTGGTCTCTTGAGGGTGGATGAGAGGATAGGGAATGATAGCTAAAGGATGCGAGATTTTGAGGTGATGAGTATGCTTGAAAATTACAGTGATGGTTGCACCTATTTGCAGATAGACTAAAAACAATTAAATTGTCCACTTTGAATGGGTGAATTGTGCCCTGGCTGGTGTAGCTCAGTGGATTGAGTGCCTGCCTGTGAACCAAAGGGTTGCTGGTTTGATTCCGAGTCAGGGCACGTGCCTGGGTTGTGGGCTGGGCCCCCAGTCGGGGGCATCCAAGAGGCAGCTACACACTGATGTTTCTTTCCCCCTCTCCCTTCCTTCCCCTCTCTCTGAAAATACATGAATAAAATCTTTTTAAAAATGGGTGAATTGTATGTGTGAATTATATCTCAAAGTAGTTATGAAAACAGCTTTTATTATAAGTAATATATATTCATTGGTTTAAAAAAAGATAATACGTGAGCCCTGGCTGATGTGGTACAGTGGATTGAGTGCTGACTTGGGAACCAAAGGGTCGCCGGTTCAATTCCCAGTCAGGGCACATGCTTGGGTTGTGGGCCAGGTTCCAGGTTGTGGTACACCAGAGGCAGCCACACACTGGTGTTTCTCTCCCTCTCTTTCTCCCTCCCTTCTCCTCTCTCTGAAAATAAATAAATAAAATCTTTTTTTTGAAAGAATATGAGTAACAAGAAGAACCAAAGGAAAGGATCACCTGTAACTTCACTGTTAGTGTTTTGGTGTGTAACCAGGCTTTTTTCCCCGTCTTACAGCTTTCACAAAAATGAGATTGTGTTCTCCATCCCGATTTGCACCTTCTGCGGCCAGTGATAAATTAGAAATGTCTGGGTTGGTGGGTGGGGAAGTGCTGGCAGGCGACCAGGGCAATGGAGGGTCGGGGTGGCGGGCAGCGGCGGGGCCGGGGCACCCGCCGGCACAGGCTGTACCCGAAAGGCCGCTGTTCCTCAGTTCCAGCCTCAGTTCCTGTGTTGTCGGATCTTGTGACTTTTCTCTTTTTTCCTTTTTTTTTTAAAGAAAACCAGAAGTCTGGATTTTTATGTGAAATTTCCTGATTTTTAAATTTGGCAATGAATTACGAAAATTTGAGCCATTTCACTGGTCAGAGAAAACCAGTTTGCCAAACTGGACATGGTAAAAATTCCGAAGTGCCTGGTGCGCATGTCCCCACCTGAGGTGAGGCAAGGTGGCATTCTGCCTGCTTGTTTTAGCCCTAATACTGCAAACAAGTGTCCTTTTGGCAGTGTATTGAGTGTCATGGTTTTTCGTATTTTTGTGCCTTTTCGGGTGGATTCTCTGCCTGAAATGGCCCCCGGGCGTGATGCTGACGTGCTGCGCAGTCTTCCTAAGCACAGCGTGCGCCTCGTGAAGGAGACACATGTTCGCTTCCTTGGTTCAGGCGTGAGTTACAGGGCGGTTGGCTGTGACTTTAGCACTAATGAGCTGACAATATAAAGTAAAGTGTCTATAAACAAAAATACACGTAACAGGTTATGTACTGTACAATATGTATGTATGTAGGTGTGGAAGGTTATGTATTGATTGATTGACAGAAATGTGACCAGAGGCTCACAGAAACCTAACCCTGCGTTTCTCCCGGGAGCAGTGGATCGGTATTTGCTAACTTGGTGTTTGCAGTGACTTGATAAAACATAACCGCTGTCCGTAATGCGAATTGATTACGTTCGGCATCCATCCATTTTTTGTTGCTGAGTAGTGTTCTGCTTTACGGCTCTGCCATTGGCTCGTGGGGACTCGGGTTGCTTCCAGCATTCAGCTGTTACTAATAAAGATGCAGTGAATCTTCTTGTACAAGGCTCTGTGTACCTGTTTCCTCTTCCCTTCAGACCGATACCTAGGAGGAGGCCTGCTCTGACTCCCAGGCCAGTCGGAGGGGCAGTTTCAGGAGACGTCGGAGAGCAGTCCCGCGGGCCCTGGGCCGGTGTGTTGTCGCGCTTCCCTGGTCGCCCTCAGCTCCGTCTTCCGCGTGGCGTGGCCAGAGTTCCCGATCTGTCTGCGCTGGAGGGGGAACTGATGGGCGCTCCCTTGAGGTTGGAAGTTGATGACCAGGCGCTGTTGCAAGTAGTCCCAAGCTTCCTGACCGACGGGTCTGTTTGCTTTAGAATTTACTTTTGAATTTGTCATGTTTCTAGAGTGCTGCCATTGATGCAGGCCAGGAGGCCGCTCGGCCGTCCACAGGTTCGCAGGGTTCATCCTCTCTCTCTCTGGAGACGGGCCTTGGTGATCTGCGCCTTTGCAGTGTCCGGGCCGTTCCCGCGGCGGTACTGCCTCTTTAGACTGTTGGTCGTGTGGAACATCCTTTGGGGCTTTAAAATTTTAATTTTAATTCACATTTAACTTTTTAAAGCTTGAGGCTTCCTTGTCTGATGATCTTTTATGTGTGGTATTTGAAAACAGCACCAACTAGAGGGGCCTTGCTGGTGTGAGAGACTTGAATTTCTGGGAGCAGCAGGCATTGGCTTTGGTGATGAGTATTCGTCCCTTAAATGCCCCGTCCCATTAACAGTCATTTACACACTGTGCCCGTGCACAGCTGTGTTCGGCGTTTTCTGTCTCACCATTGACTTTGTAGACCAGTGTCCAGTGACTCCTGGGTTTTTTCAAGTCAAGAACTTAGTTATCAGAATTCACTTTATTTTTGTGAAGCCACTACAATAAATTTTTTTACGCTTCCGGCCAAGATGGAGGCATAGGTAGATACACCGTTCCTCCTCACACAACCAAGTGAAGGACAACAACAAATTTAAAAACAAAAAATAACTACAACTGACAGAAAATCGAACTGTAGGGAAGTCCGACAACCAAGGAGTTAATGAAGAAACATCCACCCAGACCGATAGGAGGGGTGGAGATGGGTGGCTGGGCAGAGAGGACTCATGGCAAGGCAGCAGCTGGAGGACCGGGCAGTCCCACATCTGCGTGTGGGTGGGGACAACTGGGGAGGGAGACAGATTGTGGGACCCAGGGTTCCGGTGGGGAAATAAAGCCACCAGCCTCTGACTGGAAACACCTGTGGGGGTTGAGGCGGTGGGGGAGACTCCCAACCCTCTAGACCCACAGGGTTCTAGAATGTGTCCAAACCCACCCACCTGGGAATCAGCACCAGAAGGGCCCACTTTGCTTGTAGGTGGGGGGAGAAGTGACTGAAATCCGGCAGAGAGCTGAGCAAGCACAGTGTTCCCTCTCGGACCCCGCCCCCACATGCAGTGTCACAACCCAGCGACTGGGTCACCCCGCCCTGGTGAACACCTAAGTCTCCGCCCCTCATATGTAACAGGTGCCCAGACCACCACCACCACCACCAAAAAAAAAAGGCCTAAAAGAACAAATCAAAGCTCCAGAAAAAATACAACTAAGCAACAAAGAAAAAGCCAAACTATCAGATGCACCGTTCAAAATACTGGTGATCAGGATGCTCACAGAATTGGTTGATTTTGGTTGCAAATTAGATGAAAAAATGAAGGCTCCACTAAGTGAAAGGAAGGAAAATGCACCGAAAATGCACCAATAGTGACGGAAAGGAAGCTGGGACTCAAATCAGTGGAGTAGACCAGGAGGAAGAAAGACACAACCAAACAGAAAACAATGAAGAAGAAATTCAGAAAAATGAGAGCCTTAGGAACCTCCAGGACATCTTTAAACATTCCAACATCCAAATTATAGGGGTGCCAGGAGGAGAAGAGGAAGAGCAAGAAATTGAAAACTTATTTGAAAACATAATGAAGGAGAACTTCCCCAATCTGGCAAAGGAAACAGATTTTCAGGAAGTCCAGGAAGCTCAAAGAGTCCCAAAGAAGTTGGATCCAAGAAGGAACATACCAAGTCACATCATAATTATGTTACCCAAGATTAAAGAGAAGAAGAGAATTTTAAAAGCAGCAAGAGAAAAGGAGACAGTTACCCTACAAAGGAGTTCCCATCACACTGTCAGCTGATTTCTCAAAAGAGACCTTGTGGGGAAAAAGGGGCTGGAATAGGCTGGAAAGAAGTATTCAAAGTCGTGAAAGGCAAAGACCTACATCCAAGATTGCTCTATCCAGCAAAGCTTTCATTAGAATGGAAGGGCAGTTAAAGTGTTTCTCAGATGAGGTCAAGTTAAAAGAGTTTATCATCACGGAGCCCTTATTGTATGAAATGCTAAAGGGACTTACCTAAGGAAAAGAAGATAAAAAATATGAACAGTGAAAGGACAACAGACTCACAACTGTCAACAACCAAACCTAAACCAAAAACAATGAACCAAGCAAACAATAGAACAGGAACAGAATCTCAGAATTGGAGATCACATGGAGGGTTATCAGCAGGGAGGGGGAAAATGGGGGAAAGTGTACAGGGAATAAGAAGCATAAATGGTAGGTACAGAATCAACAGGGCGAGGTTAAGAATAGTATAGGAAATGTAGAAGCCAAAGAACTTATATGTATGACCCCAGGACATGAACTAAAGGCTGGGGGCGTGGGATGTTGGTGGGGTGGTATGTACAGGGTGGAGGGTAATAAAAGGGGGAAAATGGGACAACTATAATAGCATAATCAATAAATATATTTATCTTTTATTTTTTAAAAGATTTTATATTTTTAGACGGGGGAAGGGATGAAGAGAAACATCAATGTATGGTTGCCTCTCACACGCCCCCTCAGTGGGGACCCAGCCTGAAACCATGGCATGTGCCCTGACTAGGAACCAAACCAGCAACCCTTTGGTTTGCAGGCCAGTGCTCAATCCATTGAGCCACATCAGCCAGGGCCAATAAAATATATATTAAAAAATAAAAAAATAATTTTTTGCACCTGGACCAGGGATCAAACCCACAACCTTTTGGCTGTGAGACGACCCTCTAACCAACTAAGCCACACTGACCAGGGCAGGAATATCTTTTTTAACAGCCTTATGAGATGTGTGGTACGTTCATTTTACTGTTGAAGAAACAAACCACACAATAATTTGAATGGGTCAAGTTTAATGGAAAGAAAAAACTAACTGGGTGTTGGGGCAGTGAGGGATTGACTAGTAAGGAGTAGAGAGAACTCTAAATAACATAGGAACAGTGCGTGTGGAAGCCGCTGCTGCCTCTAGGGCTGCTAAGAGCACTCAGGGAAGACACTCTCCAGCGCTGACCCATGTCAGTGGGAGGGTGGCCAGGCCTAACAGGGTGGCAGAGAAAGTTACTGTGGTGCCACACTTACAGATCATGCTGGAAATTTACCCTCTTAGTCTAGAGCTTGTTGGATAGCCACCTTCTAGGGTACTGGAGAGCCCCGTTTACCAGGAGGCGAGGTGTTGCTGGAAGCATTCTGTCACGAAACTGCTTGAGGTGTCAGAGGAAGCTGCTGGCCACAGTGCACTGCTGATCGCCATGCAGGCACCCAGTAGTGGCTGCACTTTGGGGAGCTGACTGGGGAGCTGGGCCTGGTGGAGGAGCATGCTGGCACCAGGTGGAGAAGGCTCTTCATTTTGCAGTGTATGTCCAGTGTCCTTACTGACAGAACTTAACATCAGCTGGCAAAGGAAAAATACGTAATGGGTTCCGCTACCTTCTGCAGAGCAGGTGCTAGCGTTTGAGTTCGGAGCCAAGAGGTAACACGGACGACGGGGAAGGTATTTGTCAGAGCCGTATGAACAAGTTAACGATTTGGTGTTTTCTAGGGTAGTCGTTACTACCACCTTATTTTTTTTAAAGATGTTATTCACTTACTTTTAGACAGAAGGAGGGAGAGAGGGAGAGAAAACATGTGGTTGCCTCTTGGCACGCCCTGCACCGGGCACCTGGCCCGCAACCCAGGCTTGTGCCCTGACTGGGAATTGAACCCAGCAACCTTTTGGTTCCCAGGCTGGTGCTCAGTCCACTGAGCCACACCAGCCAGGGCACTACCACCTTATTTTTAATTGTGTTCTTTAATATAGGGATTAATTAAGCTGCTGTTCTGTTCTAGCCAGTGACAACTTCTGCTCTGATTTTTTTCTTTATCACAGATTGGTCTGGTCTGTTTTAGAGTTTCATATTAATGATCATACTATATGTACTCTTGTATAAGACTTCTTCCCTGTGTAAGATAGACTTACTCCTGTATAAGACAGTATAATTTGGGGGGAATTTATTCATGCTGTTGCCTGTATCAGTAGTAGTTCATTGTTTTTTGCTGAGTAATAATTTCATTACATGAACATTCCAGTTGGTTTGCTATTCTGTGGATGGAAATCTGGACTGTTTCCAGTGTTTCATTTATGGGGAAAGCTTCTGTGAACATTTTTGTACACATGTTTTGGGGGAACATATATATTCATTTCACTTGAAGGGAGTAGAATGGCTGGATTGTAGGGTAGATGTATGTCTAGTTTTATAGGAAACTTTAAAATATTTTTAAAAATAGTTGTACCATTTTACAGTCCTACCAATGATGTGGAGAGTTCTCAGCAACATTTAGTGCGTTAGCTGTGTTTTTAATGTTAGTCGTTTTTGTGAAAGTCTAATGGTACCTAACTGGGTTTTTGATTTTCATTTACCCGGTCACTAATGAGGCTGGGCACTCTTTTCTGCCTTTGTTAGTTATTGGTTTAGCTTCCCTTGTGAAGTGCTTGTTCAAATGCTTTGCCCATTTGATAAGATGGAGCTGTTAACACATTTTTATTATTGAGTTTTGGGAGATCTTTGTGTGTGTTGGATACGAGTTAGATACATGTTTTGTGGAGATTTCCTCTTGGTTCTAGTGGCTTGCCTATTTATTTTCTTATTTTAAAGATCAGAAGTTTTCAGTTTTGTTGAAGTCTGACTTACCGATATTTTCTTTTAAAAGATGTAAACATTTTTAAATTTCAGGTGACATTCAATATTAAAATTTTTTAAATCTTCATCTGAGGACATTTTTTCATTGCTTTTTAGAGAGGAGGGGAGAGAAGGAGAGAGGCAGAGAGAGAGAGAGAAACATTAAGTGGTTGCCTCCTGCATGCACCTGACCAGGACCGGACTTGTGACCCATCAGTTCCCAGGGGTCCCCCGGACAACACTCGCTTCAGCTGAGCAACACAAGCCAGGGAGACGATCAGTAACGCGGTATGTCCAGGTGTGCAGCGTAGCGGTTGGACACTTGCACACTTAGACAGGGACCCCCCAGTATGTCTTGTGCCCACCTGACACCATGCACAGTCATCACCATATTGCTGACTGTATCCCCTGGCGAATCTACTTTACGTTTATGTAAAAATGCTGCACTTTACATTCCCGTGACTGTTTTCCAACTGCCAGTCGGTACATTTTGATCCTTTTACTGTTCTTCACCCAGCTTCCAACAGCCCCTCTCCCATCTGGCAACCGTCAGTTCTCTGTATCCATGAGTTTGTTTCTGTTGGTTTGTTCATTTTGATCTTCAGATTCCACATGCAAGTGAAATCATATGGTATTTCCTTTTTCTGTCTCAGCAGAGTAACCTCTAGGTCCATCGCTGCGTCACACGTGGTAAGGCCTCATTCTTTTCTACAGCTGCGTCCCATTCCGCACTGTGCCCACCCCGCATCTTCTTTACCTGGTCGTCCGTCGACAACGGACGTCTGGGTCGCTTCCTCACCCTGGCTGTTGTAAATAACGCTGCAGTGAGCACAGAGCTGTGCCATTCGCACTGGTGTCCCGCATTTCTCTGGGTAAACACCCAGAAGTGGAATTGCTGGGTCCTGTGGTAGTTCTGTGTTTCATTGTTTAAGGAACCTCCATGCTGTTTTCCCATAGTGCTTGCAACAGTTTGGATCAAAGTCTCTTCGATAAATGGGCATTAATTTTATTTTTCTTTGTATGTTTTGTGATGTTGTTTGTTAAAACTGGACACTGGAGTGTGGTGTTCTGGTAACTGGAAAGTTGACGCTGCCACTCCTCGGATGCTGCTGGGTTTTGTTTATTGATTGCTGGAGCCTCTGTTCGTGGCTTTTCCAGGCTCATTTTGCAAATGTTCCTTTCTGTGGTACGTATGTGGTCACTGAAGTTTCTATTCAGTTACCTCTGCAGTTAGCCAGTGACCTGATAAAGATTTCCTTAAACGTCTGGCTCCCAAAAGGAGGAAAAATGGAAACAAGCACTATTCTCTTAAATCCCCTGGAAGGCTTTTCAGCCTGTGGGCGTTGCAACAGCATCGCCAGCCGCGCCTGCCCCTCAGTGGTCGAAGAGGCCGTCCATCATCGATCAGGTGATCAGCGTGCCTCTGTTTCTCCTTTCTGTGGGCCTTCTCTTTTTGATTTTGTCTGTGTCACTGGGGACCTGTGTTTAAAATTCTGTCCTCACCGCCCCCCATTTTGGCACAGTTGAGAGAGATTTTCAAAAGCATCTTTGCTTTTGCGCGCGCGCACACACACACACACACACACACACACACACACACACGGAAGCACAGGTTTCTAATCTTTAGAAATCCAGTAAGAACAGGAAAGGGGTTCATTGGCTTCTGACTTTTCTCTTTGTCCTAAATTAATTCTGTTCTGGCTGTTTCTTGATGCGCTGGCACATCAAGAAAACTCAGGCCTCCTGCCAAGTTTCCGCTCCTTGCCCCTGTTCACTCCCAGGCGGGGTGCTCTCTGGCAGAAGCCATCGTGCCCCTTGATCCTGGGATAGGACCCAGGAGGCCAAACAATTCCTCATCTCTTCTCAGAGGACAAACAAAATAGATACCTTTAAGCCTTTCCCCTTCTCCTTGTTTCAGACCTCCCAGATGGCTCGAGGCCTCTGCACACACTTCTGGTTTCCAGGTGAGGGGTGTGCCAGTCCCTGGTAGGTTGGAAGCGCAGGCTCAGGTTGGCAGCCCTGCTGATGGCAAAAGCATTGCTTCTAATTCCCTCCTCCAAAGGAGAGTTTTGTGAGCATCTGCTCCAAACAGCCCAGTCTGCAGGGCGGGGGAGGGAAGGGTTCTCTTGCACCCTCCTCCCGAGCACATTGAATCTGCAACAGTGCCGTGCAGTCTCGTAGATAGAAGCCCAAATGGGCTGGACTTCAGGAAGGCGCTGTGATCCCTTGGTTATGTGCTTCAGGGAACAGACAAGCATTTATGTTTTCTGCTGCCTTTTTTTGTCCCTGAACTTGAGGATATTTTAATATCTTTTTCCTGTCAGAGTTTGTACCAGCTATTATTTCTGAAATCAGTTAGAAATTAGTTTTCATAACGCCCAGAGCTGTACAACCCAAGCTTTGTGCTTCTTTTCTGTTACAAGGACTTACCAGTCCATGGTGTTCTTTCTAGTTGAGTGATTTTGTATTTTGACCTTGGATTGTATTAGGGAGTGAAAAACAAACTAATGGACACATTATAGAAGTTTCCTTAGCATTCCTGAGACTGACCAAGTTTAAATAAAATTTTTTGAAAAACTAAATAAATTTCATATGATTTTTAAAGGGCAAGATACTTTGTCATCTTTTAGTGCTTAAATGAATATGTTTAATTTTAGAAGAGGTAGTAGAAATATTGGATTTGTAAACTTTTTAATGAAAATCTGAGGAAATTTGCAAGTATACCTGTGGAATGTGAAGGCAACAAGAATGCTTCTCTTTATTTTTTAAAAGATTTTATTTTTTATTATTTTTTAAAGATTTTATTTATTTATCTTTAGAGGGGAAGGGAAGGAGAGAGGGAGAGAAATATCAATGTATGGTTGTCTCCCGTGCCTCCCCTGCTGGGAACTGGCCTGCAACCCAGGCATGTGCCCTGACTGGGAATCGAACCACTATCCCTTGGTTTGCAGGCCTGTGCTCAATCCACCAAGCTACACCAGCCAGGGCTATTTTATTTTTAAGAGAGGGGAAGTGAGGGAGAAAGAGGGAGAGAAACCTCTATGGGCAAGAGACACATCTATCAGTTGCTTCGCACACTCCCAAGTGGGGACCTGGCCCACAACCCAGGCCCGTTTCTTGACTGGGAATCGACCTCTTGGTTTGCAGGTTGACAACACTCAGTCCACTGAGCCACACCAGCCAGGACGGGGATGCCTCTCTTTATAAAAAGATTGCATATCCAACTCAAGTGGTTAATCTGAGGCTCTAAAAGTCTGTGGACCACAGAATTTGGAATTCTACCCAGGCTTCTCAGAGTGCTCGCCCGCTGATCTCCGTTTTGAGTGTGTGTGTGAGCCTGCCTGCCCAAGGAAGCTGGGGACCAGGTGTTGTCTTGCTCTTGCTGAGGTGACAGTGGCTTCCTAGCTCTTAAAACAGCCCTGACCTTGTTCACTACCGTATCCGATTGCAACTTTTCTTCCTTTGCCGAGGCTTTCATTCACTGCTGCTTCCCAGGCTTACTCTGTAGCTGAGTTCAAACAAACTAATTTGTATTGTATTTTCGGGATTTGGTTGGAGTTTTTTGATATGGTTCATCCTTTATTACGGAGATTATGTGTATGTTTGCCTAATCCCCTCTCCTGGTTTCTCTTTTGTATTATTAATAAAACCTGTCTAATCCTCCTCATCTTCTCTTTCCTCCCATATCTTGTTTAGTTTCTGTTGTTGTGCTTCTTATACAAGTACATTTAAACTGTTTTTCTTTCAGACACCGTCATTTTAGAGGTGAAGCACAGAATTCTGCATTGTCTTTATTTGTTGATCTGGAACTCTGTCCTGTGGCCAGTATGCTTTGTTCTCTGTGACGGCGCCTCTTCTCGTTCGGGTGTTAATAGCCCTGATTAGTCTGTAAACTTTTTTGATTTACGGCCTTAATAGTTAGGGAAAAAAAGAACTTGTCCTCCATAAACATTTTTATATGTTATATACTTACCCTACTGTATACATCTGCTACATGCCTGCATGCACTCATTTACTCAGGTGTTTTTATTGTGTGGCTACCGCGTGCCGCACGCCGCTGCAAGCATTTAGGATAATACATAGTGAACTAAACAGACAAAGAGCCCTTCCTTCATGGAGCTGACGTAATAAAAATAAACACCAGATATTATTGATCAATAAAATATGTAATATAGCCCTAGCTGGTGTAGCTCAGTGGATTGAGCACGGGCCTGTGAAGCAAAGGGTCACCGGTTTGATTCCCAGTCAGGGCACATGCCTGGGTTGCAGGCCAGGTCCCAGTAGGGGGTGCATGAGAGGCAACCACACATTGATGTTTCTCTCCCACACTTTCTTCTTCCTGTCCCCTCTCCCTAAAATATAAATAAATAAAATATTTTAAAAACATAAAATATGTAATATGTCACAAGGGGGATAAGTGCCGTGAAAAAGAAAAGTAGAGCAGATTAAGGGGGACGGAGAATATAGGTGGGTTTGCAGTTTCAACTTAGGGATGTTCAAGAGGTGTCATTGAGAAGGAGACATTTGAGCTGATAGTTTGGAAGGAGGAGAGGGAGTTAGCAGTGCAGAAAAGCAGGGGAGGAAGGCAGAGGGAGTGGCTGGCGCAGAGACCATGAACTGGCAAAGTGCGCCTGTGTGTCTAGCTAGCGTGACTCGATCGAGGTCATAAGCCTTGGGGAGAGGGCTAGAAAATCAGATCAGAGAGAAAGGGGCCAGAAAAATACAGGTCTTCTGGGATCTTGTAGGCCATGAAAGGGAGTCGGACTTTTTTTTACTCTGGGTGTGATGGGGTGAGGTTGCATGATTTTGGACTGAAAAGTCACATGCTTCCATCCAGTGTAAACAGTTCTTGTGGCTGCTGTGTGGAGACTGTTGGAAGGCCATGGCGGAAGTGGGATGCCAGTTAGGAGTCCAGGTAGGAGACAAGGGAGGTGTGGGTGACCACACCAGCGTGGCAGCATTGGTGGCAGTTAGCAGTGGTTGGATGTGGGTGTGTTCTGTGGATGGAGTCAGGAGGGTTGCATGACATGTGGCGTGGGAGAGAGAGATGAGTAGGAATGGCCGCCGGGGTTTTGGTGAGAGCAAGTACAAAAAAAATGAGCTGGGGATGGGGAAGACGGCAAGTGGAGGGGGTTTTTGGCGAGGAAGAGATGCGTTCTGTTTTGGCCATGTTAAACTTAAACTTCCTCCATCAGTGATTTGCAGCAGATGTGCCACAAGAATTTGTAAAACATGCAGTAGTGACTGTTGACTCGGGCACCGACCTCTTTGCCTTTAGATGGTCAAACAAATGCAGGTAACAGCCAACACAGTAGCCATCCAGTGTGAATGACTAAAAGTTGTACTTATTGTTCTGTCAGATCAGCAAAAAGTATATTTTTGGTGCACTGCAGAATTCTGGTAATTAGTTTATGTGTGCCATGAGATGGAAAAGGCTGAAACTTGCTGTCCCAGGTCAATTAGGCAGGTGGGTATATTTATGAACTTGGTGGTTGAGAGGGTTGGACTGCAATTATAACCAGACAAGAAAGGACCAAGGACAAAGCAAAGGAGACCGAGTAACAGAAAGATGAGAATTTAGTGTTTGAGGGCCAGGTGAAGAGAGCAAGTCAGTATTTTCTTCCCACTTCGGGAGACTGGTATGGTATAAATATGAAATATAGTTGGTTGTGTGTTCTTCTGACATTTACTGTGTATTGACATCAGGCTTTTAACACTGTGAAGGCGTTTTGTTTTTTAAGGAAATCTAAGATCAGAGAATAATACAAAATTAATGTACTTGACACACAGATTTTAAAATATTGACATTTTACCATATTTGTTTCAAACTTTTAAAAAAAATAAAAATTTTGTTCTGGATCAGAGCAGACATTTTGCTCTGATCATTGTAGCTCAACCATTGAGCTCCACTAGCTAGAAAAATCTTTTTCTTCTTTTAAAGATTTTATATTTATTTTTAGAGAGACAGGGAAGGGGGGGAGAAAGAAAGGGAGAGAAACATTGATATGTAAAAGATACATCAAGCTCTCCTTCTCCCCCAACCCAGGACTCAGCCTACAACCCAGGCATGTGCCCTGACACGGAATCAAACCAGCGACCTTCCCCCCCCTCAGGCCAGTGCTCAATCCACTGGGGTTGGGCTTGGGTTTGGGGTAGGGGTAGGGCCAGGGGATTAGGTGGGGCTTTTCCAGTGTGTTCTGACAATACTTCTTATTACTCAGGCCCTGAGTCTTGCATGACAGGGAGAAGGTACTTGCTGACTTACAGTTTGCATCGTACTTGGTTACTTGGTTTTGTGTAGGAAGTTCCCTAGGATGGCTGTCATCGAGGACGGAACGTTAGTGCTGGTGACCATGTTGCACCATATGATCAGAATACTGTGGAGACCGCGATCCTCTTGGTGGCACTGGCAACTGAATGGCCCAGAGGGCTGATGAGGTCCAAGATGCCGAAGGCAGAGCTGCTGCGGGAAGAGCTGCAGCAGCCTTTTCCAGTGACAGCCAGGAGTAGGAGCGTCCAGGCTGCTGTTTTCGGTGGGTGCAGTCGGTCATGCCTGCAGGTGGGATCTTCCTGAGTCTGCCTGAGTGCGGGGATTTGCAGTGGCGCGGGGATAAGCGGGCATCCCTTTCCTCCGGTGCTTCCCAGGTGCCTGGGGGGCTGGCGGAGCAGGCCCTGTCCTGTGTGCCCAGCGGAGGCTGCTGACAGTTGGACTGCTGTCCAGGTCAAAGGTGGCCCGAATGAAACTAATCTGCCCAGCCGGTTTGAAAGTGTTGCCTTTGTGAAGCACCCCTTGCGCTGGAACTGGTGGAGCTTTGAACAGCTTCCTTCACTATTCGCCTGCTGCCGTTTATTCCTTCTTGGCCGTCCTCACGGAGGCTCCAGGAAGTGGCTCCGGCCTTTCCTTCTGCTCCCAAATTGTGCCCCAGAATTTCTGCTGGAAGGGGAGTCTCTCTGTCTCTCTGCTCCCAAGCGGAACTGCGCGAGGAGGCCTCGCTGCCCTGTGAGAGGGGTGCCAGCCTGTCTCGGAGAAGGCGTGGTGACGGAGGGGAGTTGTGCTTCAGGGACCGAGGAACATTTCTGGGGACCAAGAGAGAATTTCTTTTTCTGAGAGGTGTGAATTACAAAACAAAGTGATTTTTTTATAGAAAAAAGAAGATTGCGAGTCCTAATGTATATGAATGGATAGACTTGTGAGATCTTTCTAATATGCAGATTATTTAACTTTTTCTTCTGTACAAGCTGTTGTGATATTTGCAGGAGACGATGTCTAGTTATTGTTATTTTTTAAACAAAAGTATTTTTTATTAGTCTCAACCTAAAGACCATCCCGCTGCTATCGTCATAGCCAAAGACTTGGTGGAACAGCATGTACTTGAGCCTTGTGAACTTGAGGGGGAGGGGGGTGATTGCAGCCAGTAGGGAGCATCATAGGGGGGCTGGGGGCGGGGTTTTGCAGCCAGTTGGGAGCCTTGTGGTGGGGGGGCGGGGTTATTTTTGCCTCCAGGGAAAAGAGGACCGCTTACGAAGTTTCCCCGAGGGAGACGGAGGGAAATCTCTGAAACGGTTACAAAACATAAACACTTCTTGGTGGATTTTCTTTTTTTGATATTGGTTTAACCCATGACTGTGGAACCAGAGTCCCTCAACTTTTCAGTTATCTGACATTACTTTTTATACTTTGTAGCTTTGGAAGAATTTGCAAGTTTTTCTTTATGCTAGTAAGTTCCTGGATGTAAGTCTAGAAACAGACTGCAGGAGCAGTTGGTGCCTCAGTAGGCAAACACTGTTTGAAGTCAGGTCAGAGGACAGTTTGCAGTCTTGTTTCAGAATCGGTTGTGCTCTGGAAGACAGGATTTATTCACGCCATTGTGTTTATTTTTTAAATATATTTTATTGATTATGCTATTACAGTTGTCCCATTTTTTCCTCCCCCTTATTCCTCTCCACCCTGCACACCCCTCCCACCAGCATCCCCCCCCCCCCACCTTAGTTCATGTCCATGGGTCATACATATACATTCTTCGGCTTCTCCATTTCTCATACTATTTTTAACCTCCACTGTCGATTTGTTATCTACCATTTATGCTTCTTATTCCCTGTGCCTTTTCCCCCCTTCTCCTCCCTCCGCTTCCCCCCTGATAACCCTCCGTGTGATCTCCATTTCTGTGACTCTGTTCCTGTTCTAGGTGTTTGCTTAGTTTGTTTTTGTTTAGTTTTTTAGGTTTGGTTGTTGATTGTTATGACTTTGTTGTCATTTTACTGTTAATAGTTTTGATCTTCTTCTTTTTCTTAGATAAGTCTCTTTACCATTTCATATAATAAGGGCTTGGTGATGATGAACTCCTTGAATTTGACCTTATCTGAGAAGCACTTTATCTGCCCTTCCATTCTAAATGAAAGCTTTGCTGGATAGAGCAATCTTGGATGTAGGTCTTTGCCTTTCACAACTTTGAATACTTCTTTGCAGCCCCTTCTTCCCCACAAGGTCTCTTTTGAGAAATCAGCTGACAGTGTGATGGGGACTCCTTTGTGGGTAACTGTCTCCTTTTCTCTTGCTGCTTTTAAAATTCTCTTCTTCTCTTTAATCTTGGGTAACATAATTATGATGTGACTTGGTATGTTCCTTCTTGGGTCCAACTTCTTTGGGACTCTCTGAGCTTCCTGGATTTCCTGGAAGTCTATTTCCTTTGCCAGATTGGGGAAGTTCTCCTTCATTATGTTTTCAAATAAGTTTTCGATTTCTTGCTCTTCCTCTTCTCCTCCTGGCACCCCTATAATTTGGATGTTGGAATGTTTAAAGATGTCCTGGAAGTTCCTAAGCCTCTCCTCATTTTTTTTGAATTCTTGTTTCTTCATCCTGTTCTGGTTGAATGTTTATTCTTCCTTCTAGTCCAAATGGTTGATTTGAGTCCTGGTTTTCTTCCCGTCACTCCTGGTTCCCTGTACATTTTCCTTTATTTCAGTTTTCATACCCTTCATGGTTTCTTCTGTTTTTGTGACCATACTCAGCCAATTCTGTGAGCATCCTGATCACCAGTGTGTTGAACTGTGCATCTGATAGGTTGGCTATGTATTCATTGCTTAGTTCTATTTTTGGAGCTGTGATCTGTTCTTTTTTTTTAAGGAGTTTTATTTATTTTTTTTTTAGAGAGAAGGGAAGTAAGGAGAAAGAGAGGGAGAGAAACATCAATGTGCCCTGGATGGTGTAGCTCAGTGGATTGAGTGCGGGCCTTCGAACCACATGATCACAGTTTGATTCCCAGTCAGGGCACATGCCTGGGTTGCAGGCCAGTTCCCAGCAGGGGACTCACGAGAAGCAACCATACATTGATATTTCTCTATTTCTCTCCTTCTCCCCTTCCCTTCCCCTCTAAAGATAAATAAATAAAATCTTTAAAAAAAAGAAAAGAAAAATAAATGTGTGGTTGCCCCTCACGTGCCCCCTACTGGGGATGTGGCCTGCAACCCAGGCATGTGCCCTGACTGGGAATCGAACTGGTAACCCTTTGGTTCCCAGCCTGTGCTCAATCCACTGAGCTACACCAGCCAGGGCTGATCTGTTCTTTCATTTGGGGTATATTTCTTTGTCTCGGTGCATCTGTTACATAAAAGTGGTGGAGCCTTAGGTATTCACCAGGGAGGAGCAACCCACATCACTCTTTGTGGTACTGTATGTGGGGCGGGAATCCGAGAGGGAACCATGACACTTGCTTGGCTCTGGACTGGCTTTCAGTCACTTCCCTGCTACCCACAAGCAAATTGGGCCCTGTTGGTGCTGACAAATTGGGCCCAGGTGGGTGGGCTTGTGTACTGCCTGGTACCCTGTGGGCCCCTCCAGTGAACTCTCCTGTGAGATTGGGAGTTTCTCGTGCCACTGCAATCCCCACAGATTTTTACAGACAGGTTTTGCAGCTTTATTTCCCTGGGCTGCAACCCTGGACTGCATGGTCTGTCTCGATCCCTAGTTGTTCCTCCCGGTTTATCTGCACACAGATGTGGGAGTGCCCGGTCCGCCACCTGTCTTGGGCCTCCAGCTGCTGCCTTTCTGCATACCCTCTCTGCCCTGGCTGCCTGTTTCTGCCCCTCCTACTGGTCTGAACGTTTCTTCTTTAACTCCTTGGTTGTCAGACTCCTTTACAGTTCGGTTTTCTGGCAGTTCTGGTTATTTTTTGTTTTTAAATTGTTGTCGTCCTTCATTTGGTTGTGTGAGGAGGCAAAGTGTATCTACTTATTCCCCCGTCTTACCAGAAGTCCCCACGCCATTGCATTTAGATGAGTTTGTAGAAAATCATGATCAGTAGGGTTGCGATGTGGTGAGAGTGTGTCTTTTATGTTCTGCCTCTTGTTGAATCACAGGAGGCTCAGGCCTGAGCTCATTATCTGGATATTTAGACAGATTCATTACCTCTTATTAGAGAAGGGATTTTATGTTTGTCGGGTTATTTCTTAGTATCTTGGTACCAGCCCGGAGGACCAGATATAATTCAAGTTCTCTGCCTTCAGGGGACACTTTAAAGATTAGAGAGCTACATTTTTTAATTTTTGGCCTTGGGCAGAGCACACACTCTGTTGCCAGTGAAGGACTCGTTCTTCAATTGTTGGCAGCTTCCTTGTCATCAGAAACACTGGCCTCTTTATGTGTAAAGCACCTCGACTGGAGATCTGGGGGTTTGCGGGGGTGGGGGGTTGGTTTTTGTTTTTAAAAGATTTTATTTATTTTAGAGAGAGGGGAAGGGAGGGAGAAAGAGAGAAACATCAGTGTGTGGTTGCTTTCGCGTTGCAGAGTCTAGGTGTCTACGCCCGACTGGGTGTTGGACTGGGCTTCCGCCCCCTGAAGGCTGCGGGCTTCCTCCAGAGTCTGGGGCCCAGTGGGTGCCTGGCCCCTCCGCCTGCTCAGCTCTCCTGGGGACTTGCACTGTCAACCCTCTACTTTCCCAGACACCCTCTGACCAGGCTGGGAAGTGTCACAGCTTCTGCTGTGCCCTGCACGGGCAGCAGCCCCTCCGGGTGCAGCAGAGCCAGGGCAGGAGCCGACTGGCAGTGCCCCTTAGAGTTGCCGCCGCTGCTGAGGGCCGTCCTGGAGCGCCGGCCTGTCTCCTGCTGTGAGCGCTGCTGCTGTGAGCTGCGCTTTACTTCCATATCCTTGTGCCTTTACTCACTGTGGTCTTCATGAATTATTTAATTTGTTCCAACACACTTTATTTATTTACTTATTATTTTTTGGAGCACTTACTGTGTGCCAGGGCCTGTCTTGGACCCTGGGAGGAGGTGAGAGTGGTTTGGTGGTGGCCGCAGTGGTCCGCAGTACTGGGGTCAGCGTGGCTGCCTTAGGGACCTGGGCCAACTCGGGGCAGGAGACGGTGGGGTCTGGGGAACTGCCCTGGGGCAGCGAGCCTCGTCCTGAAGGAGGAAAGTCCACGGCGAAGCAGAAACACGTGTGCTCGAAAGCAGCGCCGGTCCGCAGGGGCGCAGGAGTGGGGGCCGCGCTGTTCTTGTTGACAGCGGCTGACGTGGAGCAGTTTCCGGGCAGTTTTGGATTGGGACGCTGTTGCAGTTCTGTGACAGTGTTTTTGGCGAGCCCCTCTCTCCTGTAATTATGAGGTTCCGAAAAAAGTAATGGTTTGTCTTTTGTAGGTAAAACCGTATATATATATATTCTTTCTCTTTATTCATGAATTTTCAGACGTAGTCTTGCCAATGCATTTCCAGTTTTAAAAAATATTCAGTACTAAGGAATATGCCCGCTACTTTTAACCTTCTTGAGAGAAAATGAACATTACAAGCAGGGTATTTGCAGACGAAGAGCTTTTTCATGTCCTACTGGTTGGTGTAGATTCAGACAGAAAGGGAGGCCCTGGAATGCTAGCAGTGTTCGGAACTTGGTGGCCGGAGACTCAGCGTAGAAGAAATCTGAAGCCTGAACTCTGGGAAAAGCAAGACATTTTTCTGTTCTACAGCTCGACAGGGGATGGCTTTCCCCAGCTGCTCCTTGGCACCTGCCGCAGAAAAGTTGGGACCCCAGTGCGGGACCCTCCCGGGTCCCAGAGCAGGAAGAAGGGGGTGCTTCCCAGGCGCGGGCAGTGAGATGCTGGCGGGAGGCCCTGACTTTCCAGGCGGAAGCACTTCCTTTGGTCAGGGAGAGACCCTACCACTACTGATACCTGAGAAGCCGAGCAGAATGAGTTCGTGTTGCCTACTCTTTTCTTCCTGGACTCCTAAGCTTTGGGTGGGAAGTGAACCGGGATCGCCGGTTGCCTTCCTGATGGTTGTAACATGCTGTAACTTTAAAATCAAATCCTTCAGAGAACTTCGAAGGGGTCTGAGAACTGGGAAGGGAAGAGAATATGGGCTTTCGTGCATAAAAAGATAGATGGAGGAGACCAAAATGGCATCACTGAGTAAAAATTCACCAACTGCCTTTTATACACCACAGTGCAACTGGGACCAAGCAGAACCCCTGTTCTTACCCCTGGAGCAGATGTGCTCCGAACGCTGGCGAGTTGCAGCGTCTCGGGTGTGTTGATTCCCTCTCTGCCTCTCTTCCTTTCTGTTAGGGAAGGAGAGTAAGCTGAACGGACTCTGACCAGCGGCTTCCAGCTCGCCGGGACCTCCTGCCTCGCTCCCTCCCGTGGCCCATGTGCTGCATCCTCTGCCCGCAGTGTGCAGCCGGCCCCAACGCGATGTGTGTTTGTCAAACCATGGAGGTGGGGCAGTACGGCAAGAACGCCAGTCGGGCCGGAGACCGGGGCGTCCTCCTGGAACCCTTCATCCACCAGGTGGGCGGCCACAGCAGCATGATGCGCTACGACGACCACACTGTGTGCAAGCCCCTCATCCCGCGGGAGCAGCGCTTCTATGAGTCCCTCCCTCCGGAAATGAAGGAGTTCACCCCTGAGTACAAAGGTTAGTCACTGGCCTGGAGCGTGTTTGCCCTCAGCTTGCTTCCCTGGGCCCTGTGGTGCGACCGTAGGTCTCTGTTGTCTCAGGGCCGCTCAGTCACTTGTTAGCAAAATGTGGTCGGGAAGCATCCGTGAGGTCTTCAGGCCTTGAAAAGTGAATTTATTGGTAGGTAGAACCTGGAAGAATTCATAGCATCAAGTCCCCCTGGTGAAGACCATGCTGGTGTCAAGGTTTCCTGTTTGCTGGGATGGTCTGGGAGAGAAGGGGCAGCCCCTCCCTCCCGGGTCCCAGAGCCGGAAGAAGGGGGTGCAGGCAGTGAGATGCTGGTGGGAGGCCCTGCGGAGCCTGCGCTGCAGGAGGGTGGGGGTGTCTACGGGAGTGCGGGGCGGGGGGGGGGGGGGGCGTNGGGGGGGGGGGGGGGGGGGGGGGGGGGGGGGGGGGGGGGGGGGGGGGGGGGGGGGGGGGGTCCTAGTTCTGGAAGGAAAACTGTGCTTGTTTTAAAGGTACATTAACTTTATGGAATAGAACCCCATGAATGTACATCAGAATTAAGTCACTTTATTTTAATGTCTGATTTTTGTCACTATGTTTATACAATTTTATGATTGCTCATCATGTGTAAGTTACCTGTTTTTTGTGTTCTGATTTTTAACATTTCTAAAGCTGTATGAATTCAGTCATGTTCACACCATCCTTTACTTAGGGAATCCTTAGTTTAGAAGAACCAGTTCATATCAGTATTAACTTTTTGCTTCCTTACTTTTTTTAAAGATTTTATTTATTTATCTTTAGAGGGGAAGGGAAGGAGAGAGGGAAGGGAAGGAGAGAAGGAGAGAAACATCAATGTGTGGTTGCCTCTCGTGCTTCCCCTGCTGGGAACTGGCCTGCAACCCAGGCATGTGCCCGGACTGGGAATCAAACCAGTGACACTTTGGTTCACAGGCCCATGCTCAATCCACTGAGCTACACCAGCCAGGGCCCATTCTAAGAAATTACTATAGCCATCCTAGCAGGTATCTCACTGTGGTTTTGATTTGCATTTTGTTAATGACTAATGATGTTGATACGCTTATCGGCCATTTGTACGTATTCTCCGGAGAGATGTCTGTTCAAATCCTTTGTGCAGTTTTTAATTGGATGGTTTGTTTGCTGTTGGGCAAACAGAACCAGAAGAATGTTGAGTTGGGCGGAATAAATATTCGAAGGCTGCACAATCAGAGGGGAGTCAGAATCAAATGGCACTGCTGTCTCCAAGGGGCTGAGAAGCAGCAGTTTCAAGTGCTTGATAAATGCGACTTCAGCCACTTTCGTGTCCACATTCAGTGTGTGTGGCCTGGCCTTCTGCTGTGAATATGCCAAAACCAGAATGAGGACTCGACTCATTGGCACATTGGGCTCTTTTGCGGCTCAGGCAAAAACCCCTGAAAGGGGAGTCGAGCCCAGCTCCAGGCGAATGTTCTCGAAGTCACACCCCCAGAACCAGGGTGCCCAGTCAGAGTGTGGGCTTGGTCCCTGCCAACCTTCATGCATTCGGGAGACAGAAGTCTTTAAAGGCCACAGCAAACCTTTCGTGTCTACTCGACTTTCTTTCCTCCAGCCACATTTTCACTAGAAGAGAACTCACTTTCTCAGAAATACAATTCAATTAAATGAAAATTGATCCCTATTTTAAAAATCAAATTAAGCCCAATTTCTTCAAAGAAAATGCAAGATATTATTGGTTCAGTTTACCTATTCAAAGGCCACAGCATAGGGATTTTATGTTTTATTTTGAGATAAATTTAAAGTTACAGAAAAGTTTGCAAAACTAATAGAGTTCCCATGTACGCAGCTTTCTCTGATGCTCCCACGATGACAGTGGGCCGGTGAAGCCCTGTTACTGGGTGGCACGTCTGTCCATGAAGGGCGCCCCACCCCGTGCCTGCTGGCGCCCTCACGAGCCAGCAGGACTCGCGGCCCCTGTGGGATGGGGCCGAGCCGTCACTTTGTGCTCTCGAGTTCTGCTGAGATGGTATTTTAAAACGTGTGTCTAAATTGAAAGTTCCGTGGATAGTCTTTCCAAGATGATTCAGTCGCCAGGTGTAGACCTTGCATGTCACCGAGTGATCCAGGCCCACGAGCCGCTGCTGCATCGCCCGGTGCGTTTGGACTTCAGATCAGTGCTTGGTGCCCTGAGTGGCATGGCTCAGCCATGGGGGTGTTGTCCTGTGTTCGACATCCAGTCAGGGCACAGGCCTGGGTTGCAGGTTTGGTCCCCGGTTGGGACACGTGTGAGAGGCAACTGATCCGTGTTTTTCTCTCACACCGGTGTTTCTCTCCCTCCCTGCCCCTCTCTCTAAAGTCAGTAAGCACATCCTCAGATGAGGACAAACAGATAAAGTCAGTGCCTGGACAGGATTGCCAAGCACTGGGAAGCATCTCGTGATCAGTGCAGACCCTCGTCTTCTCCCCTCTCCCTGCACCCCCAGGTCTGTGACCCTGCAGGGTCCTGTCCGCCGTAAACACGCATTCAGCCATTGAGCGCATGCCGGAAATCCTTCTCGAGTTCTCAGGCGAGCAGACTGAAGAAAGTCCCTTTGTGAATATCAGCTGGGCTTTGCCTTGATTTGGAAAATGTGCCAGAGACTCAGGTGCAGTTCAGTGTCCACGCAGTGTGTCTCATCAAAGGGGAAGGAAACATCGAATGTTTTTGTTCTCCCTGTTTGACCAGATGCATAATGCTGTAAATTTAAACCTCACAGATGGGTAGTGGGGTGGCAGACACAGCTGTTTTTCAGCTGAAAGAGTGCAGGAAAGGGGTGGCCGCTGAGCTCCGTGAACTCTGCCGCCGGCTCGTAGTGCATGAGCTCGCGGTGGCCGGTGTGCTGCGGCCCGTGCTCCCGCAGGAGGGAGGCTGTGCATGCCGGGGCGGCCAGCAGCAGGCAGAGCGGATGCGGGCCTGCGGGCCCTCCACTGCCTTCCAGCTCCTGACGTGGGTTTCGGTAGCTGGCTTTAAAGGCTGTAAATGCCGGGAACGGTGCTGTTTCGTGCCTGTTGTGGTAAAGAGGCTTACACTGAAGTCACGGTCTTTGTTCAGGCCGCTCGTCAAGGATCTGAGAGCGTGGTATTAAAAAAATGAGTCTAGTGCAGTTTGTAATGACTGAAACCGGGAAATGAACATTGATACAGCACCACTAATCTGTAGACTGCATTCTGGCCTGGGTAGTTCCCCCCCCCCCCGCTGTGTCCTTGGGCCCAGGAGTTCACATTATACCCAGTCCTCCCGAGTTGTCCCCAGTGCAGTCTCGGCTTCTCCCTGGCCTCCGCACTTCCGGAGAGGCCCAGCGATCGTTTGTAGGAGGTCCCTCCGTTCGGGCTTGTCTTTCCTCGTGATTACATCGAGGCCGTGTGTTCTGGGCAGCAGAAGTGACCCTGCGTCCTCAGTCCCTTGTGTCGGGAGGCGCATGTCTTGTCAATCAGGACTCAACTTGGACCGCTCGGGACTCTTTTTTCCCCGTTGTAATTAAACACTCGGAGACTCTAAACATCCTGTTTCTTGTCACACTTGAGCCCACTGATTTTAGAGTCTGTCAGTGGTTCTGTGGGCGGCAGCTGCCACTGTGCTGCGTGTCTGATGGCTTATGTTTCCATCATTTCTAGTGTATTTATTAATTAAAAGGAATTACAGTTCTATAAGGAAGAATGACCTCTTCTCACCCATTTATTTCTATTGTGGACTTAGGGGATTTTTATTCCTCAAATCATTCTAGATTTGGCCGTCAGGGCCCCTGTACACTTGTGAGTGTACACCCCGCCCTTACTTCTTGTTTCCGGGTGCCGCAGGGTGCCCTCGAGTGGTGCAGAAGTCATTGGTTGCTAGTGAGAGCTCCAGCTAAGAGACTTGGAAGTAAATACAGCTTTACAGGACATTACAGGAAAGAAGCAAAGGTAGAGGGGGTGTGAGTGGTCCGTTGCCATCTGGAAAGCCGTCTGCTGGCTGTCGTTCGGCAGTGAGTTCAGGTGGGTGACATCTGTGCTCGAGGACCCAGCCCGTGGGGTGTGCATTGACCGGCTGCCTTTTTTCCAACAGGTGTGGTGTCTGTCTGCTTTGAGGGGGACAGTGATGGTTACATCAACTTGGTGGCCTACCCCTATGTAGAAAGTGAGACAGTGGAGCAGGACGACACGCCAGAGCGGGAGCAGCCTCGGCGCAAACACTCCCGCAGGAGCCTGCACCGGTCAGGCAGTGGCAGTGACCGTGACCACAAGGAGGAGAGAGCCGGCCTATCCCTGGAGGCTTCTGAGAGGTAAGGGGGTACCAACCGGGCCTCAGGCGCGGGTCTGGTCCTGTCGGCACCAGGGCTCAGGACCTCGTCAGAGTCCTGACATGGTACGCCCCAGAAGCAGGGCCCACAGTGGGGGAAGGTGGCTGGTGCTTGCAGGCCGCGTGTGTCATGTCACTTCTGAGTATGGCTGTAGCTGTTTGAGAGAGAATGAGGCTCTAGCAGCCCCTGGGAAGGAAGGGCGCCCTTCAGCCTGTGCCTTCCAGCTTTGTCATCTCTCTCGCCCCCAAGACAGGAGGTCAGAGTGCATCGGTCCCCAGTGAGGCGGCAGCTCCTCACTGCTCTGCAGCCTGTCGGAGCCAGCAGGCAGCGAGGCCCAGAGTTCTTTGGGCTTCGGGGGCCGGAGTTCTCTGCAGCTCTGATGTCAGCGGTATGCCCTTCCCTGCACCTGAACTTTTGTTCATCGCAGTGGGAATTGATTTTTTTGAGATTAGGAAAATAGTCTACAAAGAAGTGTATTGTGCTATTTCATGAAAAAAATGTGAACTCGCACTGGGGTGGCAATAATCAGAAGGGCAGACAGTGAAAGTGTCAGTGAGAACGTAGAGAACTTGGAAGCTTCCTACATTGTTGATGGGAATGTAACATAGGGCGGCCTCCCCAGCAAACAGTTCTTCCGAAAGTTAAACCCACCAGTTCTGTTCCCAGGTATACACCCAAGAGAACTGAACAAATATAACACACACAAAGCTCGGACACAGGTGTTCACAGCAGCATTATTTCTAATAGTCAAGAAGTGGGGACAGCTCCAGCATCCATTAACCGATGGGTGGACAAATAAAAGGCGGCACATCTGCACAGTGGAATATTACTCAGCAGTGGGGGGGGGGGGGCACTGACACCTGCCGTGACGAAGAGGAACCTTGGGAACAGTTCTCAGTGAAAGAAGCCAGTCGCCAAAAAGCCACGTTTTATGATTCTGTTTACATAAAATGTTCAGAATAAGCGAATTCATAGAGAGAGAGAAAGCACATTAGTGGAAGCCAGAGACACGGAGGAGGGGAAGATGAGACGTGACAGCTAATGGTGGCTGGTTTTGGTTTTGGAGTGATGAAATTGGATGGTGGTGATGTTTCACAACCTTATGAATGTTCTGAAATGACCACTGAATTGTAGAAAAAAACAAAAACAAACCAAATAATAAAATTCGTGTAAACTAAAAGTAATGTGAGCTTCCTGAAATGAAGTGAAATAAAAATTGTATGATTAAATGACTTCACATTTCACTTCACTCAGAGCTGAGTTTCGGGGAACAGTGTCACCTGACGCCGCGGACGCGGACTCAGACGCAGCAGCACGCAGGTTATCTCTGTTGTCACTCAGCAGCACGTGCTGCACGCCTGGTGCCTGAAGCCCAAGGCCCCAGGCGCGTCCCCGTCTCCTCGTCCCCTCACTCCCTGTGATGGAAGGGGACACACTTGCATCAGGGAGCCAGAAACCCATGGGACTCGATCTGGGTGTGTGATGTGTCACTTACCGTGTCCTCGGGGGGGGCCTCTGTGGCCAGCGCTGCATCTCCGGTGCCAGGAGAGGGCTTCCTTTGCCTCTGCCTTGTAGGGAGCAGGGTCCCAGATGTTGAGGAGTCTTGTGGAGCATGAACCGCAGCTCGGCGGAGGCTTCCCTTTCGTCCCCCAGGGGCTTTCTTGTGACTGATGATGGCGGACCTACGCTCGGTCATTCAGGTGACAGGGAGTGCCCCCCAAGTCCACAGTAGCCCTTAGGAGGGGGCTTTCTTTTCACCTCCACAGGCACAGAAGTAATTTTATGCATCATCTGGGGAAGAGCCAGTGAACATAGAGTCACCTCAAGGCCCGCCCATGTCAGGTTCAAGTTCCTGTCCTGAAGGTGACAGCTATATCAGCAGTGACTAGACTTCTGTGTGGCTTGTTAGCATGGTCTCTACGTCAGTCCCAGGAGTGGGGCCCGTTTCATCCCCAGAAGTGGGGGTGTCTGTGAGTGAGCATGATGCCAGGCGCCACAGGGGCCTCGTCTGGCACAGAGCTGACTTGGGCGCACTTAGCAGACAAGCCCCCTTGCAGTGTCTCAGCGGGGGGTCACAAAAAGGCACCCGGGGATGGCCTCAGCAGTGCCCTCACCAGAGGAAGATGGGACTTTTGTCATGCTGGGAGGCACCGGAGGGCTCTTCCAGTTACAGGGACATGGAATCTCTGCCAGTGCCACCCTGTCGGGGAGCACCCTGTTCTGGAGAGGACAGTGACATTCACGGCGCTGTAGCGGCTGCCCCTGCTCTGAGTCTCGGCCTCGCACTGCCGTTTTCGGGGCCCAGGGCTTCACCTGCACTCTGCTGTGCTTGGCAGTGTGACGAGCAGCCGTGCACGTTACTTCAAGCAGAGACCTTAATGTTGGGGAAAAATGAGGTTCTGGTAAAGCTCTGATTTTTTTTTGAGAGAGAAAAACATTGATTTGTTATTTTACTTACTTGTGCATTCATTGGTTGATTCTCCGTGTGCCCTGACCAAGGATTGAATCTGCAACTTTGGTGCATTGGGACAATGCTCTAACGAACTGAGCTACCCGGCCAGGGCACTTTTTTTTTAAAAAAAGAATTGAGTTTGGAGATGGGGAGAGAGACAGAGCCCCACTGATATCCATGCTCCACTTGTCTATGCACTCATTGGTTGTCTCTTGTGTGACCTATTGGGGATCGAACCTACAACCTTGGCCTATTGGGACGACACTGAAGGCCAGAGTTCTTATATTTCCAACTGGAGTCATTTCCTCACCAAAATCCCTTTGTGGTTTAAGTTTTTTTTAATCCCTTATTTTTTTTATTTTTTAAAATAAATTCTACAATGTCTTTAAAGATTTTATTTATTTAGAGAGAGAAGAGGGGAGGGAGAAAGGGAGAGAAACATTGATGTGTAAGAGACATCCATTGGTTGCCTCTTGCACACCCCGACCTGGGGACCTGGCCTGCAACCCAGGCATGTGCCCTGACCAGGAATCCAACCAGTAGCCTGTCAGTTCGCAGGCTGGCACTCAATCCACTGAGCTACACCAGCCAGGGCAATGCTCATTAATTTTTGTATTTTTAAAAACTGTGGTGAAATACGCGTAGCAGAGTTTACCATTTTTGCCTTTTCCCAGGACACAGCTCAGGGGCAGTAAGTGCATTCACAGTGTGGCGCAGCCACCAGCCGTCCGTTTCCGGAACTGCCGCATCACCCCCCAAAGCAGCTCCATACATATTAAAAACTCGGCTCCGTCCTCCTGCCCCACCCCTGGCAGCCTCCGTCAGTCTCTGTGAGTTCAAGTCGCCTCATATGAGCGGAATCCCACAGTATTTCTCCCCTCGCCTGTGGCTCACTTCACTCAGGACATTTTCAGAGCTCATTCAGGTTGTGATAGGTATCAGAATCTCACCCCCTTTTCTGGCTCAGTCACGTCCCACAGTGTAGACACCCTGTTCATGTTCGTCCACCTGCCCACTGACGGGCCCTGGGGTGGTTTCCAGCTCCCGTTCATTGTGAGCCGCTCTGCATGTTCATTACAGCACGTGTTTGGGTGTGTGCTTTGATTTTTTTCAGGGGTGTCCCTAGGAGTGAAATTGTTGGCTCACAGGAGAGTTCGTGTTTCAGCTTTTCCGAGGAACCGTGAAACTTGTTCACAGTGGCGGCGCCATTCACACTCCCTCCAGCAGCATCCAAGCTCCGGTTTCTGCCCCCCTCCCAGCAACAGTTGCTCGGTTTCTTTTTACAGTGGCCTTCCTAGTGGATGTGAAGTGGTGACTTCATCACATAGCCTAAGGCAAAGAATTCATTTTCAGAGACACAGGAAGACCATTAATAACCATCCGCTCACTTAGATGCGCTCACGCCTCTGGCCCCGTGCCACCCAGCGGCGGGGCCTGTGCGGGGTGAGTTAGGCCGGACGCGCCTGCGCAGTGAGGGCCCCGAGGGCGAC
Source organism: Sturnira hondurensis (assembly GCF_014824575.4). Classification (NCBI taxonomy): domain Eukaryota; kingdom Metazoa; phylum Chordata; class Mammalia; order Chiroptera; family Phyllostomidae; genus Sturnira; species Sturnira hondurensis. The sequence goes on from NW_028079127.1 coordinate 19,732,682, forward strand.
CTGCGTGTGTTCTCTCTCCTTAGCGCCCAGGAGGCAAAGAGTCCGAAGGTGGAGCTGCACAGCCACTCCGATGTCCCTTTCCAGATGCTAGACAGCAACAGCGGCCTGAGCTCCGAGAAGATCAGCCACAACCCCTGGAGCTTGCGCTGCCACAGGCAGCAGCTGAGCCGCATGCGCTCTGAGTCCAAGGACCGGAAGCTCTACAGTATCCTTGTTGCTGCTCCGCTAGCCCTGTCTGCCGCTGGGGTCCCAGTCCTGGGTCGGGGTGCCTGCTGGTACCGAGGAGGAGACCCTCTTTGGGGCTCCCTCTTTGGTTCTCATCTCCCTTCTCACCGGCTCTTCTTTCTCCTTCCTTTCATCCAGCTCTTTCTAAAGATCCCCATTTGGGAATGTTACGTCCGATTTTTCCCACTTACAGCAGTGTGACAAAGACACCTGCCTTATTTCTGAGGCGCCGGCTGGAGTGGGGCCTCAGTGCAAGGCTGTGTGGGCGTCTGCTAGAGCCGCCTGTAGTTGGTTGTCTTGTCTTGTTTTGTTTTTTTCTGCTTTTTGGTGCTGTTAAATCTGAATCTATTTTTTAAAGGATTTTATTTATATTTAGAGAAAGGGGAAGGGAAAGAGAAAGAGAGAGAAACATCAGTGTGTTGTTGGCTCTCACACACCCCCAACTGAGGACCTGGCCTGCAACCCAGGCACGTACCCTGACTGGGAATCGAACCTGCAACCTACAGTTTGCAGGCCAGTGCTCAATCCAGAGCCACGCCAGCCAGGGCTGAATCTGAATCTTAATCTTAAACTTGGCAGTCTGGGAGCGTGCTGCCCGGGAGAGCTGTCAGTGGCTGTGGAAGTATTCTGCGTCTGTGCTTTTATCCATGTGGCAGACACGGAGCACACAAATAGGGCTGCTGTGACTTGAGTTACTGTACTTTAAAATGTATTTTCATTCATTAAAATGTAAACCACTGGATGTGACCAGTGGCTACTGTATTTACCAGGGCATGTCTAGAATCACACAGAGACATGCACACATGTGTATTTTCCCTCCCAAGAGATAAAACTTAAAAAGTAATATGTTTGATTTAGGTGGGGTTTTTTTGTTTTTATCTAAAGATAAACACTATACTTTTTTAATGTAAAATAGTTTTAAGATGTTAAAAGGTAAAAAAGTATTATGAGGTGGGAATCCTTGTAATCAGTTGCTCAGTGTTTTGCAGCAGCACACAGCAAGTACCGAACACTCACCGAGACACCCAGAGGAAGTGTGCAGAGCGCTTCATGTGTCATTGCCGGTTCTCCTGAAAATCTGAGGGAGGGACTGTTAGGGTCCCCATCTTCAGAGGAAGAGCGGCAGGCCCAGGGGCTGGGTGCTGTGGGTGTTTCCGCGGCACTCCTCAAAATTCTTGTCACTTTTTTATAGGTTACAGCAGGTGACAGATTAATTAAAGGCCAGGTTTAATGGTTTTCTCTAAGTTATTCTTTGAAGAATTAGGAGACGCTAAAATGTTCGTCAGACTGATGCTGAGTGTCTCCGCGGTCATGTCCTCGCCCGGATACGGAATTGAGGTCCGGACCATGAGCCCCAGTGACTCCGGGCAGACGCGGAGGAGCCTGTACCTTCATCCAGGGCTGTTGCAGGCAGTAGCTGTGGGTGGTGGTGTGGGCGTGGTGGCAGGATGCCGGGCTGTAGAGCTGTTTGGAGGAGAAGGTTTTGGGAGTACTAGGGGGTAGGTTTTAAATATATATGGTCCACTGGTTTCAAGTTAAGTCAGAAAATGGCAAGACAGAAATTTAAACCAGCTTTTTCTAAATATTCCCGTTTGGGAAGGTTAAGTCTGGTTTTTTTTTTTAAATATATTTTATTGATTATACCATTACAGTGGTTCTATTCCCTCCCTTCATTCCCCTCCACCCGCACCCTCCCTCCCCCACCATGCTCCCCCCCTTAGTTTATAACCACGTCTCTCAAGTTCTTTGGATTCTATATTTCCCCCACTATTCTCGCCCTCCCCCCTATTTTCTACCTACCGTCTATGCTATTTTCTGTGCCTTCTCCCCCCTTCTCCTCCTCCCACTCCCCTGTTGCTAACCCTCCATGTGTTCTTCATTTCTATGGTTCCACTCCTGATCTAGGTGTCCTCTTGGTTTGCTTTTGTTTTAGGTGTGGTTGTTAATAACTGTGTGTTTGCTGTCCTTTCACTGTTCATATTTTTCATCTTCTTTTTCTTAGATAAGTCCCTTTAGCATTTCATATAATAAGGGCTTGGTGATGATGAACTCCTTGAACTTGACCTTATCTGTGGTTTTTCCTATTTGTAGCAGTGCGACAGAGACACCTGCCTTGTGTTGGCAGTGCGGCTGGAGTGCGGCCCCCGTGCACTGCCGGGGCCGGGCTGTGTGGGCGTCTGCCAGCGTCGTCTGTCGTTGGTTGATGCTGGAGAAACAGATCTGGAGAATAAAGAAAGGGCGCCCTCAGTGGAGATGGTATATGTGCCTACTTGGAATCTTACTCCACTGTAAAGGAAATGGGGTTTCGCAGCACTACAGTAGGGAGGAACCTGGAAAACATTTTGCTGAGTGGAGTAGCCAGACCCAGAAGGACAGCTGTTAGATGCGCCTCCCCCCCCACACACGATGTACCTGGAACAGGAGAGTCACAGGGACAGGAAGAAGAATAGAGGTTACGGGGCGGGGGTGCATCCGAGGGGGTGGCTTCAGGCTTTGTTGGGGACCATGAAGTCCTGGAGCAGGATGGGGAGACGGTTCCCAATGGTGTGAAGGTGCTTGAGGCCACCGAGCTGTGCGCCTCAAAATATTTAGGACGGTAAATAGTGTGTTTATATTTTAACACAATAAAAAATTTTAAAAGAAAGAATAGGCCAGCGGTGTGAAATCCACATTTGAGAGTTTATGAGGTGACGACAGACCACATCAGATGAGACCACCCCCCTTTGTAGAGTGTGGTTGTCATTGTCCTTGACCGTGGCCCAGAGTTCCTTCTGCTTGAGAATGTGGTGCACCACTTCAAGTGCCCCTGCGTGCTGGACCTGAAGATGGGCACCCGGCAGCACGGTGACGACGCGTCTGCGGAGAAGGCCGCCCGGCAGATGAGGAAGTGCGAACAGAGCACGTCCGCCACGCTGGGGGTCAGGGTCTGCGGCATGCAGGTGAGCCGGCACCTGCGTGCGCCAGGTGCTCTGCTTGTCTGTGTCAGTCCTGGATCTCCTCTGAGAGGGTGAATCCCCCACAGGGGGCGAGAGTGCATCCCTGTGAGTGTGCTCCTTGAGCCCTCTTGTCCTTACCTGGCAACTTTGATCTGGGCTCCAGGTACAGAGCTGCTGCGAGGGCCTGCTGCCTTGACGTTGGGGCAAGTAAGACTTTTCTGGCAGTAAGATGTTCCTGGTTTGAGTCCAACTGGGCCGCAGGGAAGCTTAGAAAAGGACTTCAAAGGAAACAGCAGTCCTGGCTGGTTATGACTCTGTGGGTTGGGCGTCCTGCAAAGAGAAAGGTGGCCAGTTTGATTCTCGGTCAGGGCACACGCATGGGTTGTGGGTTTGGTCCCCGGTGAGGGTGTGTGAGGGGCAGCCAGTCGATGTTTCTCTCCCTCTCTTCCTCCCTCCCCCTCCTTCTAAAAGTCAATAAATAAAGTCTCAGAAATAAAAGTGATGGCGGAGGCTTTACTGCAGGGAAACTTAGGGTGAACCTGGCTGCCCCTCCAGTTGTGTAGAGATGAGCAGAAAAACTGAGGCTGATCAGAAGTCCCTCCCAGACTGCTTGCTCAGGGCCCCGTGAGGTCATCAGATGGCCTGGCTCTCACCCTTGTTTGTCTCCTGGGGTTTCAGGTGTACCAGCTGGACACAGGGCATTACCTCTGCAGGAACAAGTACTATGGCCGTGGGCTCTCCATTGAAGGCTTCCGCAACGCCCTCTATCAGTACCTGCACAACGGCTTGGACCTGCGGCGTGATCTTTTTGAGCCGGTCCTGAGCAAACTGCGGGGCCTGAAGGCAGTGCTAGAGCGGCAGGCCTCCTACCGCTTCTACTCCAGTTCCCTGCTTGTCATCTACGATGGCAAGGAGTGTCGGCCTGAGTCCTACCTGGACCGCAGGTCCGAGATGCGTCTCAAGCACCTGGACACAGGGCTGCCCGAGGTGGCATCACCCTGTGGCCCCAGCAGCAGCCCCAGCAGCACCAGCCCTGAGGTTAGCTCCTCTTCTCCACCCAAGGTGGATGTCCGCATGATCGACTTTGCACACAGCACGTTCAAGGGCTTCCGGGACGACCCCACCGTGCACGACGGGCCAGACCGAGGCTACGTGTTTGGCCTGGAGAACCTCATCAACATCATGGAGCAGATGCGGGACGAGAACCAGTAGGCCCAGCTCTGGGTCCCCAGAACCCCTTCCTCTCCTCCCGCAGGCAGGGACCATTGATCTGAACTCGCTGCGAGGACACACAGACTTGCTTTTAAAGGGTTATATTTCTCTTGGGTGTAAACTAAAAGAAATGTTTTTAGCTGTAGCCTGGAATCCATATATAAAGAGGAGAAGAGCAGAATGCGCATCCTCTCAGCCAGGCTCCTGAGCCCTATGCTCTGACTGCGGTGTCCAGGCTGACTTAGAAGAGGGGCCCCTGGTGGGCTTGTCAGCAGGAGCAGGGTGTCCTTGGCCATTGATTTTTCTTGCCTAGATTTTTGGAGTCTGGCTGCAGGGCCCTGCTGGTTGTGGGGCAAAGCCCTGCACTCACACAGGCCCCTCCATGCCTGCTCACCTCTTGTTCCTCAGAAGCAGAGGGATTGGGGGCCCATCTCCAGGGGGACATGTTCTAGTGTCTCGGGGGTCAGCCACTCTTTGACTGATGTCCCCAGGACACTTCAAGGCCAGCTGAATACAGCTGGACCCACCCTTCTGGGTTCCGATCTTGGCCTGAGGCTAGATTCATGAGGCTGGGTGGAGTCTGCCTACGGCAGAGGGCCGGCCCTGGGACTCCTGGCTCTCTCCACCTGAACCTGCTTTTCCTCCTCCTGCCTGCACACCCCGGCCAGTCCTTTCTCCCCAAGATCTCTTGCCCCACCGAAGGGGCCCTTGCTCTATTTGCAGAGGAGAGTCAGTGTCCCGGCAGGCCTCAGGGCCTCTGGTGACAGGCCAAGGCAGTATTTGTAGTTCTTGTGCTGTGAGAGCCCTCTTCTAGTGTGGGCAGCTGTGCTGCCTCCGGATGGGCCGCTCCTCCCAGGGCTCAGGGGCTGTGGTCCACTCAGGGTCTCACCTTTTCCCAGGCCAAGCTCAAGGCAGCGGCCCCTTGTGGGGAGCTCCAGGCTTTCAAGGGAGAACTTTAAACTTGTCTGCATGTGGAGGCATTTGTACTCTGGGTGCAGGTGCCCACGTTCTGCTAATGAGAATTTTGTCAGTCTGGGGTTCCATCAGTCTGCATTTGTCCGTCTGCCATCCCCTGCCTCTTGGGATCCTCCCCCTGGGGTATATATATAGCCTTGTTCATTAGTAAATACTGATTTCCTTCATTCTTTCCTCAGCAAAATGCTCTTTCCCATTTTTGAAGTGGGTTTTTGCCCCTGGGCCCTTCTTCAGCAGGTGCGGCATTTTCAGAGAGAACTGGTAGCAGAACGACCCTCAGGAAATGTTTTCCTGCTGGCCCAGCACCCTCTCTGCAGCCTGGAGCCGGCCCCTCCGCACTGACAGTAGTGCAGCGAAGGCTGGGCGAGTGACCCCTTCCTTCCTGTGGTTTTATTTTTTGCTGCCAGCCCTTAATGGCACAGAGACCTGCCACCTCTAACTCATGTGCCCAGGAGGGGACACTGCAATCACCTAACCATTGCCAAGGTTAGTGCCCTAACCTCCAAGCCTAGGACCACTGTCATTGTCACTTTGGGCATGTCCCTGTTTGGGCATTAGAGGTTAAGCTTGCTAGCCTGTGTCTGTGAGAGGCCTTGGTGACCAATGGACTAATCTCCTGGTCCTTAGATGCAGCCTCACACATCTGAATGGGCTCCTGGGTGGGTCCCATTTCTCAGCCTTCTGACCCTGGTGCCAGTGGTGGGCAGGTTCCCATTCCTTGGGACTGGGAGGGAGAGCTTGGCTGTTTCTGGTTCGTAATGACTTCTGTCCTGCACCATTCTGTGGCTTCAGCTATAGGGACAGTGGCTCCTCTTTAGTGTAGTCAGTTATTTCCTGGCAGGGCAGAGGCTGAGACACAGGGCCACTTGAGAGACCTTTGAACCTCTCCGGCCTAGAGCTGTGCTGTGCCTCTGAGTTCTTATATTTTGGGAGTAGAGGGCCTGGGATTTGCTGCTGCTCCCCACCGGTAGGTCCCCTCCTTTCAGCACTTTTGACACTTGGAGACCCAGCCCTGTTACCTGGCGGGTGATGGGCCGGTGTGCACACGCACATGCGCTCCGCCACCACCCTTTCACTGCTTTGCCAGACCCTGTCCCTGCCAGATCCTGCCTTTTTAGCCCCAACTTGGGACCAAAGTGCAACGTGGGATCACAGCTGGGGCACTCAAGTGACCCCTCTATAGTGCTTCCTTGGGCCAAGTGACACCAGCCCCCTAAGGGGTGGGAACCGGGCGGTGCTTAAAGAGGAAGGGGACCATTGCAGCAATTTGCCAGGGACCCCACCCCTCCCTTACACTGGGATCTGTGCAGTGGGCCTGGGGGCCCTTCCAGTGGGGCCAAAGGCCTAGGCTAGTTCAGTAGCCCCTGTTCACGCCCTCACACCTGGCCACGTGCACGCCCTTTAGATGCAGATTGCTTTGAACTTGAAAGCTGTTGTACCGAGTTAAAAAAACAGTTTAATGAGAAAAATTTGGAGAACACTGGGCGAGTCCTTTGCTTCTCCTGGAACTGTAAGGCCTCTGGGAACCGCTTTCTTGCTCCACTTTCCAGTCCTCGCCACCGGAAGCCTGCTCCGGATGTCGTCCCAGCGCAGTTGCGCGTTTTCTGGACGTTGCGTGCGGGGGAGGGGGCGCTGGGGCTTGGGCGGAGCCGCCCTTTTCTGTACATCCAGCGCTGCCCGCCCCGCTTGTGTCTGAGGTCGTGTATGTCAAAATAAAGACGCTAGAAACTAAGTCGTGTCCGTCTTCGTGAAGAACCTGCAGCTTCCAGGAAACAGGCGGCCCCGGCCCTCGCTAGCTCCTCTTGGGACGGGTGGGAAAGGGGGCCGCAGGCGGAGGCACACTCTACATGTGTCCGCGGAGCAGGCAGCCTCGCCCTTCGCGCCAGTTCCGCCTTTGGAGTCACCAATGGCCTGCTGACCCGCGAGTCCGGGGCGCGGTCCCCATGGCAGCCCGACTCGCTCCGGCTCTCATTGGTTACGCTTGCCGGAGACACGCCCCAGCGCTGCTCCGCCCGTGGCGGTGCCACGTACACGGCCGCCGATTGGTCCGCCTGTGCTTACGTCACCGCCGGCCCGGGGCCTGCGTAAGTGTGGAGCCAGCGCCTTTCCAGCCGGCGTTGCGTCCTGGTTTGTGGCGCCCCGGATTTCGGCGTCAGTGCGTCCTGGGTGACCAGACAGACCCAGCGTTGGTCAGTTTGGCAGGTGAAGGGCACGGGTCCTGCCCGGCAGTGGGAGGGAACGGCAGAGTCGGCCTAGCGGGCCGCGAACACCGTGGAGCCGGGCCTCAGTCTCCAGCTGCCCGCTCCCAGGCGCGATGAAGGCACTGATCTTGGTAGGTGGCTACGGGACGCGCCTGCGCCCGCTGACGCTGAGCATCCCGAAGCCACTGGTGGACTTCTGCAACAAGCCCATCTTGCTGCACCAAGTGGAGGCTCTGGCCGCGGTAAGGCCGGGAACGTGGCAGGATGAGGGACGGTGGGGGACACCCATACCTCTATCTAAGCCCACCTGTCTGCTGGTACTGTTCTGTCGGACAGGCAGGTGTGGACCACGTGATTCTGGCCGTGAGCTACATGTCTCAGGTGCTGGAGAAGGAAATGAAGGCACAGGAGCAGAGGGTGAGGCTTGAGTCAACTTTTGGCCCTTCCCTCGGTCCCCACTCAGCTTCTCACACCGGTGAGAGGAACCTAACTGGGGCTTTTTACCTTCCAGCTAGGAATCAGAATCTCTATGTCCCACGAAGAGGAGCCTTTGGGGACAGGTCAGTAGAGAGGGGAAAGTCTCTTGGGAGTTTAGGGCAGGGGTGTCAAACTCATTTTCACCGGTGGCCACATCAGCCTCACATTTGCCTTCAAAGGGCCAGTATAATTTTAGGACTGTATAAATGTTAACTACTCTTTAACTAGGGGCTCAGTGCTGCCACTGGGTAGAAACAAGGTGCCAGGCGGCCCCCTGTGGTTTAGGGCTAGGAAAGGAGTAAGACCCAGCCTGGATGGAGCCTGCTGAGCCTGAATCCAGGGCTCACCTTCCCCTGGACAATGATGACCTGTTTGTCTGCCTCCAACAGCTGGACCCCTGGCACTGGCCCGTGACCTGCTGTCTGAGACCACAGACCCCTTCTTCGTCCTCAACAGTGATGTCATCTGTGATTTCCCTTTCCAAACCATGGTGCAGTTCCACCGGCACCATGGCCAGGAGGGCTCCATTTTGGTAAGGGCCAGGTCTTTCTTCTCTGACACTTTTACCTCCCATGTCCAACCTCCCTTATATTGTGGGTGCAGAGCTATGCAGACTTGAAGATTTGGGGCACGGCTCCTGAGATTCATGACTATGTGCACATGGAGGTACAGGAACACTGGACTAGGCCTGAGGTCCCCTTGCATTCAGGTGACCAGAGTAGAGGAGCCCTCGAAGTACGGTGTGGTGGTGTGCGAGGCCGACACAGGCCGCATTCACCGGTTTGTGGAGAAGCCACAGGTGTTTGTGTCCAATAAGATCAACGCCGGCATGTACATCCTGAGCCCTGCTGTGCTGCGGCGCATCCAGGTCGGTAGCGGTGCCTCTTGGGGGGCTGGGGTAGGGCAGGCTGCCGCCACCATGACCCTGCTCACAAGCTGCCCGCCCCCACAGCTGCGGCCTACGTCTATTGAGAAGGAGGTCTTCCCCGTCATGGCCAAGGAGGGGCAGCTCTATGCCATGGAGCTGCAGGGTGAGGCAGGAAGGCCACAGGGTGGGGGCGCTCTGTGGCTGGGCTGAGCCCCTGATGCATTTACCCCCTGCAGGCTTCTGGATGGACATTGGGCAGCCCAAGGATTTCCTCACCGGCATGTGCCTCTTCTTACAGTCGCTGCGACAGAAGAAGCCTGAGCAGCTGTGCTCAGGCCCTGGCATCGTGGGCAACGTGCTGGTGGTGAGGCCCTCGCCCAGCCCATCATTAACCCCTCAGTCCTGGCGGATAAGCTGCCCACTTCTGTTTTCCCCACTGCCCTCAGGATCCAAGTGCCCGCATTGGCCAGAACTGCAGCATCGGCCCCAATGTGAGCCTGGGTCCGGGTGTGGTGGTGGAGGACGGTGTGTGCATCCGCCGATGCACAGTGCTGCGAGACGCCCACATTCGCTCCCACTCCTGGCTCGAATCCTGCATTGTGGGCTGGCGCTGCCGCGTGGGCCAATGGGTAAGCCTCTGGGCTGGTCAGATGGGGAGAGGGGCAGGCAGTGTGCCTGCCTCGCTGACAAGGCCTACCCTTTCACCCGAGGTCCGGATGGAGAACGTGACGGTGCTGGGTGAAGATGTCATAGTGAACGATGAGCTCTACCTCAACGGGGCCAGTGTGCTGCCCCACAAGTCCATTGGGGAGTCTGTGCCAGAGCCTCGGGTCATCATGTGAGGGACGGCGCGGGGCCGCCTGAGCCCGTTATCTGCCAGGGGAGCCCAGGGCAGATACGTCCCAGCTGCCTGACGTACCCGAAGGCCCTGGACTCCTTCGTTGCCTTTTCCCCGGGGAGGCTGGGACCAGGCTGAGACTGTTGGACATCTGCCTTCTCCTGGGGACAAAGTCTGGCGGGACCCCCTGCTGGGCACACCCCTAAGGGGCACACCCCATGAAGTCCATTCCCTCAAGAAGGGCCAGGCCCAGGCTGTATGGAATAATAATTTAATGCTCACTGTGGCCCTGACTGAGAGTCAAGCTCAGACACAATGAGGGCATGGCTGGGCTCCCACTGCTGAGGTTACACACAGGCAGGAAGGTTGGATGTGTGGTGGGAGGTGTGGGGGCTGGCAAGGGGCGCTCATAAATAGGGCCCAGCCTGGGTCTGGGCTCCAGGGTGAAGGCTCCTGCTGTGGGGACTGACCTAGGCAGCTGAGGAAGTGGCACTCGAGTTGGCTGCCTTGTCCCAGTCCTCCACAGACACGATGGTGGCTTTGCAGAAAAAGCAATCCTTATTATTCATCAGGTGCTGGTTGATGCAGGCTCTGTGACAGGAGGGGATTAAGGTGGCCTGTGTGTCCCTGCTTTTCCCCCTGCCCTGCCCCACCCTGTCTCACATAGCCATGGGGCCCACTTACTTGCAGGATTTGTGACCACAGGGTTGGAACACAGCAGAAATGGGGTGAGCATAGCAGATGGGGCAGAGGTCCTCCTCACTGGTGGGCTGCAGGGAGCAAGGTGGGAGGGGTGCTGGGATTGGTTGCCCACGCAGGTGGACATACACAGCCTACACAGTGCGCACACAGTCATGCATTCAAGTGACAGGTGTGGGCCTGTGGTGGCCCCACTCACCAGGGAGGCGGCTGCTGCCTGGGCAGATGCAGAGGTCAGGTGGGTCAGCATCTGTTCCACCTGGGCCAGCTCCTCAACACTGATGTAGTCTGGATCTGGGGTTGGTCAGAGGGGTCAGGCCAAGTGTGGCCCTAGAGCCAAGTGCCTCAGTACCCCCAGCCTGAAAGTCTGCTCTTTTTGAGACTCATGGCCTGGCCCGGCCCCTAGTCCCCGTCCCCTGACCCACCCTGGCCAACTCACAACTCTGTAGGGAAAAGCGCTTCCGGTCGGGAGCAGGCAGGGCAGTACCAGGAGCAGGGGGTTCTGGCTGCCCCAGAAGGTAGCATATGGAGCGGAGCTGGAAGCAGGGGTCGGCCAGGAGCACTGATGTGGCTCTCTCTGTCCTAGTGGGAGAGGGTGTGAGATGAGTTAGGAGGCTGGGACCTCTCCGAGAGCATTACCTATTGGGGGGGATGGGGAGTGACACCCAGCCCACCCCATATCTCTGATTCTCAACCTACCCTCAGAAGTCCTAAATCCCAGTAAGGACCCACACAACTGGGGTACCACTTTGAGGCACAGGGGCACTACCAGAAGGCAGTGCAAGTTCACCTGCCCCCTAACATACATTAACCCTTTAAAGAAAACAGCAAACTTAAAGGCACGCTTGCCAGGCCGCCTTGTTACTGTGCAGGGAGATTAGATAGGCGCCGTAGGAACCTGCTGACCAAGCACAGGCTGGGGCATTGAGGCCAGAGTTGCATTCCCTCCGGTGGCCACGAGGGAACCTTGCTCCTGGGGGCACAACTGTCCCGCCCCCCTCCAACGGGAGCCAATGGGAGCCCGAGGCCCCGCCCCTGAATAATTGGCTCCGAGAGAGTATTTAGGAGCGAAGTGTCCCAGAAAACACTCGGAGAGCTGGGGAGACCCGAGAAAGGAGTGCTGAGAGCAGCGCGGGGCAAATCGACCTGGAACTGGTGAGCAGGAGCTGCCGGCTGTGTGGGGTCGACTTCGCATCCTGCCTTCCCCGCCATCAGTCTTTCTGCGCCACCCACGTTGAGCATGGGCAGAAGGGGGTGAGTCCCGGAGTTGCGCCCCACGCAGAGCTACCGGTCCCACCCCTGGTCTTCGCTGCCATGGCCTGGCTGGTGCTGCTGTGCATACTGCACGTCGGATCAAGCACCCTGGACTCGGAGACCGTATTGAGCCCCATGCCCCATAACTGCCCCTACAATTGCACCTGTGCCGCCGACCTGCTAAGCTGCGCGGGCCTTGGGCTGCAAGATGTGCCGGTCGCATTACCTGCATTCGCTGCCGACCTCGACCTGAGTCACAATTCGCTCCAGTACCTGCCGCCTGGCTGGCTAACCCCCCTCTCCCGGCTGCGTGCCCTGCGCCTGGGTCACAACGAGCTGGAGGCGCTGAGTCGCGGAGTCTTTATTAATGCCAGCGGCCTGCGGCTGCTCGATTTATCATCGAACGTGCTGCGGAGGGTTGGTCGCCATGACCTCGACGGACTGGGGGCGCTTGAGATGCTGCTTCTGTTCAATAACCGCCTGGCGCACTTGGACCAGCTTGCCTTCCGGGGCCTGGGCATGCTCCGCCGGCTCTACCTCGGCTGCAACGAACTGGCCACCTTCTCTTTCGACCACCTGCATGGTCTAAGTTCTGCCCACCTCCACACTCTGGATCTCTCCTCCAACCACCTGGGACAAATCAGCATACCCAGCCTGGCAGCGCTGCCGGCCTTTCTCAAGAACGGCCTTTACCTGCACAACAACCCGCTGCCCTGCGACTGCCGCCTCTACTACCTGCTGCAGCGGTGGTACCAGCGGGGACTGAGTGCTGTGAGTGACTTTGCACGCGAGTACACGTGCCTGGCTTTCAAGGTACCCACATCCCGTGTGCGCTTCTTTGACCACAGCCGCGTCTTCGAGAACTGCTCGGCTACCGTGGCTCGGGGACTAGAGCAGCCTGAAGAGCAGCTGCAAGTGCAGGTGGGTCGGTCCCTGAGGCTGCACTGCAACACCAGCGCCCCCGCCCTGCGCGTCGCCTGGGTCTCCCCACAGCACGAGCTGCTGGTGGCACCAGGGTCTCCCAATGGCAGCATTGCAGTGATGGGTGATGGCAGCCTGGCCATCAGCAGCGTGCAGCCCTGGCATGAGGGTATCTTTGTGTGCCTGGCCACCGGGCCCCGCCTGCATCACAACCAAACACATGAGTACAACGTGAGTGTGCACTTCCCGCACCCTGAGCCCGAGGCCTTCAACACCAGCTACACCACACTGCTGGGCTGTGCCGTAGGCCTGGTGCTGGTGCTGCTCTACCTGTTCGCGCCGCCCTGCCCTGGCTGCCGCCGATGCTACCGCCGCACCTGCCACTGCTGGCCCCGAGCACCCAGCCCGCTCCAGGAGCTGAGTGCGCAGTCCTCGGTGCTCAGCAGCACGCCCCCTGACGCCCCCAGCCGCAAGGCCAGCGTCCACAAGCATGTGGTCTTTCTGGAGCCAGGCAGGAGGGGCCTCGACGGCTGTGTGCAGCTGGCAGTCGCCGAGGACTTTGACCTCTACAACCCCATGGGTCTGCGGCTCAAGGCTGCCTCAGAGTCCACTAACTCCACAGGCTCTGAAGGGCTGGTGATGACCTAGGCTGCCCAGGGCCCCCACCTGGGTCATCGTCTGCCTGCTGCTCGCCCTGCGCCCTGCTGCCATGCAGAGTACTGCCACTGGTGGGAAGCATGGGCTGCGTCCTTCAGCCTCCAGAGTGAGCCTCCTACTGCACCACAGTCGCCCCACTCACTGGTACAGGGGTTGGGGCCCCTGACCACCCTCCTGCCTCACCTCAGCACAGGGCTGCCTGTGCCCCCTTTCCTCCGAGTGTGAGGACTGGAACCGAGGCCCATCTGGGACACCCCTTGCATTAGAGCCCCAGGGCACCCTTGGGGGCTGAGGCAGCCACCCAGGAGTGGTGGGAAGGGCTGAGGTATCAGCACTTTCCCCTCCCTAAGGAACTGGCGAGGGAGTGGGCGCCAAGGGAAACGGGGAGGGCTCCGAAGGAAGACCTGCCCCACCCCCACACACACACCAGCAGGCTGGAAGGAAGGAGCGAGCCCTCTTCTGATGAAAGCAGACTCCACGTACCAGTACCCAGCCTACTCCAGTTGCCCAAATCCACTCAGAGTCCAGTGGGCAGGCATGAGGCTCCTCCGCAGACCCCTGGGGGTCTGTCCTAGGCCTAGCCAGGGTGGCCCTGCTCCAAGTCCAGGAGCATCTCAGGCCACTCTGAGGGCACAGCCTCTCCCATGGGCTCACAAAGAGCAGTAAAGGGCACTGTGGCCCAGTGCCCCCAGCTTCTTAGCCGTGAAATGCCTGCTGAGCAATGGCCCAGACAGGTGGGCGGAGCCGGGCCTCGCTGTCCCTTGGGGGGAGAAGCCTCTTAAGGCCTGGCAGCGGCCTCAGTCTAATGACTTTGTGTGGCTCTCACCCCCTCCCGCTGCTACAGGGAGGCAGGGAGGGGCCTGGGAACCCCTCCTGTGTGCAGCTGAGCTGGGGGCCCCCGGAGGGCCCTGAATCTGGTTGTCACATTGTTTCTTAATAAAGGTAGCACACGCTCATTGCCAAAGCCTTCATAGATGCAGGTGGCAGTGTGTGCGCGTGGCTATTGGTCTCAGAAGCGCTGTCCTGGGCATTGTAGGGTGCCCCCCCAAGAGTCTTGGTCCCCCTGCCCTGCCTGAGGCCCTGAACATGGGCCAAGCACCCTGTCCAGCTGGGGCCCCTGACTCTCCCACTCAGCTGCTGCTGTGCTATCTATTCAGGCATCTCAGCCCTTTCTGCCTCAGACCGGGCCCTGAGCTCCACTTTAGGGATGAGGAAGCAGCTTCAGGGGGCCCACCCAGCCCCCTCCCCACGAGACTTCCCACTCCCATGGGGGCCATGCCTCTTGACACTCACCCTGAGGCTGGGCCATGCACCAGCAGCCGCACCAGGATGCCTGTCACTGCCACCAGGATAGGGTAGTGGTCCACACTTTCCAGGCCTACAGAGAGGCAGGGAGGGGGATGAGCTCCCCACACCCGCCTGCTGGTGCCACCCTCCCTCCCCACTGACCTCTCAGCTGAGGGGAGAGCTAAGGCTGGGGCTGCTGAGCCTGGCTGCGCCAGCACAAAGGGAAAAAGGGCATCATTGCTCCCGGCAGCAGAACCAAGGCCCGGTATGTTGGGTGCAGGGCACCCAAGTCCTCACCAGGAAGCCACAGGGTGACCACACGGTCAAACAGGTTCCTCTCAGCCGTCACCCGGTTCAGCACCTGGTTCAGTAGCTGTGAGGGTAGCAGGCAGTCATTGGCCAGATGGCTCACCCCTGGCGTATCCCAGGGTCCCACCCGCTCTCCTTGCCCTGCTGGACACACCTGTGCTAGACGGCGCAGCAGCATCTCAGAGGTAGGCTGGGTCCAGTCAAGGAACACCTCGGGCACCAGGGTGATGGTCATCTCCAGGACGCGCAGCAAGCTGACCGAGAGGTCAAAGCAGGTGGCACACACCTTGAGCTGCCGAGTGTCCACAAAGTTCCTCTCCAGGCGCTCAGCAGCCTGCTGGATCTAAGCCACCAACAGAGGGGCGGGCAGCAGTCAGTGGCCTGGCCAACCGCAGGTCATGCCTTCTGCTCTGCGACACCCCGGCCCCCAGAGCCCCCCACAACCCACCTCCTGGATCATGCCGATGAACTCAGAGAAGGCCCAGTTGAGCTGGTTGAGGACGCTGTTGAGGAAGCTGGGTGCCAGGTCAGGGTCCTGGCGCAGCAGGTCCGCCATGTGCTGCTGCAGCAGGGTGGAGGGACAGGGCTCTGCAGGGGCATCGGGGATACTAGTTAGGGGCCCTGCCTCTGTCTTCACTTGTTGGGCTATTGTAAGGACAGAAAGGTAGCTCTAGGAATGCTCAGGAGATGAAGGCAGAGGAGCAGGGCTAAATCTTTCCCCTCCCTCTGCTGAGCAAGCCACAGGCTGAAGTCGTTTCCAGCCCCACAACATCTCCCCCCAGCCCCAGGCCTGGAGCAGCCCTCAGCCTCCGCCCCAGCAAGTCCTCAATCACAGGCCCTTCGGCGGGGCCGGACCTAGACAGGGTGACCTAGACCCTTCCTCACTTGCCTCAAGGCCAGCTTCCCCAAGAGCCTCTTCTAAGCCCTGCCGTCCTCTACTGTCCTCTGCTGCCCTTGGCCTGGCCTTGGCATACAGCCGAGGTGGTGGGGGCCAAGTCTGAGCTGATAGGCAGCAGTAACCAGAGCCTGCAGCCGGGCTGGGCAGCCCTCCCACTCCCCGTGCAAATCGATAGTTCCAGCAGCAGCAGGACGCGGCCCGGCCCACTGCCACTCGGTACTTGCAGCTCAGTCCCACCCTGGAGGCAGAACCCAGGCAACTGGCAAGGACGCGCTGTGTGACTTTGAACAAGGCACTTGGCCTCTGGGGATACCCTTCAAGCCAAAACAGCCCACAAAGGCAGAAGCACACCCTGTGGGCCAAAAAGAGCCACCAGGTGGGGACAGTAGGCAGACTGTGAGCTAGACCACCCACGACCACCACGCCTCCCAGAGAGGGATCACAGCCTCCACTTCCAACCACATGTCCCTTCCTCCAGGAAGCCCCGTGAACACCCTCTGGGGCCCTGTGCAACCCCTAGTCTGTGCCCCTCTGGACTCATGTTTCCAAGCAGATGGCAAAGAAGGGGCACAGAGACATGGTGCTGGGATAAGCATGGAGGTCAGGGAGCAGGGTTTTCACCCTGCATAAGCTGTCAGCAGGCTGCCAAGACGCTGACCCTTTTCACCATGCAGAGCTCCAGGCCCAAAGGGCACACGGGGGACAGGGGAGCAAGGGTGAGTCGTCCCAGAGTGTCCTTGGGCTGGGAGGACCAAGGAGAATGGAAACCCTGGGGGACAGACCAGGAGTTTGGGGCCCAACATGAGTCCCAGAGAAGGGCAGGAAGAAGTGGGAAAGTCTGAGAGGCCAAGAGCAGTGGGCAAAGGCCGCTGCCAGCCCAAGCTGGGTACTCACTCTGGAGGCTGGGCAAGTTGGCGTCCTCAGGTTTGATTTTCAGCAGGTGTGGCAGCCGCGTATAGCGGTACCCGAACCCACAGCCCTGAAGGTAGGGTCAGTGGAGGTCAGTGGAGGTCAGTGGGGCAGGGCAAGCCTTCATTCCAGCCACCACAGTCACTGCCCCTCCAGCCAGGCTTACCTTCCAGAGCCGCACCAGGATCCAGTTGGTCTGGGCCCAGGGCCGCTGCTCGTAGGGAGCCAGGAGGCTCCTCACCATGGCAATGCGCCTGCAAGGCAAGGGGCAGCAGACACAGGGTGAGGCTGGGCACGGTGCTGCGAAGGGCAGGGGGCATCCCCCACCCCCAGCCCCCACTCACTGCTCCTCAGGAATGCGCTCCACGGCCCGTAGGGAGTGTGGGTAGCAGACGTAGCTGGCCAGCGCCTGCATCAGCGAGTCACGGATGTCTGCTGGGACAAGCCGGGCCTCAGCTCGTGCCTAGCATGAGCCCTGGCCCCATGCTTCATGCCCATCTGGCCAGCATTTTGTGCAGACAATAGGCAGCCTGCGATGCCATCCCACCCCATCCCCCAGAGCCCTCTGTAGGGCACCTCACCAGTGCCCACGATGCGTGTGTCGGCGAAGTGTTTGGCCAGGATGGCAGCCAGGCGGGTCAGGGTCTCTTCGTAGCCTGAAGGATGGAGAGTAAGAGCTGCTGGCTGGGAGTGGGGGCTGCAGAGGCGGCTGCCCCTTGGCAGGGGGTGGGCTTGGGGAGTGGCTCCAGAGCCAGCTCCAAGGCTCAGTCTGGGCCCAAGCGGGCATCTGGGGACTTCAGACACCGCATTCACTGAGAGCCAGTGAGACACTAGGGTGCAGACTTGCTATGAGGGGAACAGGAGTCCTGGCGAGAGCGCTGACTGGGCCCTGATCCACCTGAGCACATGCACTGGGTGACTCAGCAGTTACCACCCCGGCACCCACAGCACCTGCTCTGAGGACAAAGCATACACCTAGATTTGAATTGGGGCCAGGGCAGACAGGGAACCTGCCAGCCCACAGCCTGATCCAGGCATAACCAACCCACCCCAGCCTAGAATCGGGGGTCTGCAAGAAGCCGGGGTTCCTGTGGCCCTCAGCAGAGCCCCACCCTGCTGTGACCAAGAGACAAGCCCCACCCCACACAGTGGCCACACCCTGTGGCAGTGCCACGGCAGCAGGGTGAGAGGCCAGTTGGCCCCTGGCCACGGCGCCACCTAGTAGGAAGTGAAGGCAGGGTCCGCTTTGCCCGTCTCCCTCCCCGGCCCAGGAGGAGCTGCTGGTTTGGTGGAGCTGGCACCAGGCAGGATTCTCCGCCACGCAGGCACTAGCAAATGCTTGTCTGATGCCGGCGGCACGGAACAGGAGCTGCCTCACCTCCTGCTCGTGAGCGTGTGCGCTGGGCCTCGACTCACAACGGGACTCCTAAGGCTCTCACCAAAGGCCCTTTTCTCCCCTCCCAGCCCCAACGGGCCTCACCTGGGAGCTCCTCCATGCTGTGCACGGGGCCAAAGTAATTCTTGAGAGCGCTGTAGCTGTTGATGGCCACGCTCAGGTAGAACTCGGGCATGAAGGCAAAGAGTGGCCCCGTGCGGTCGCCGTGCTCGATGGTGCGCAGGCAGACGCGCAGCAGCCAGTAGATGTCCAGCATTTTCTCCTGCGGGAGGCACACAGGGCTGTTGGGGGGCTCAGAGTGAGGGTCACAGTGAGGGTCACAGTGGGCACAGCTTATCAGTCCGGGGACTGGAAAGGTTCTGGGGAATGTGATGTGAGAAATGAGAACTGACCCCAGGACGCTCAGGCAGAGACGACCAAGCACTTGGCAGGCAAGAAGGGTGCCCCTGGCCTGGGGAACTCTGGTTTGCTTTCATTTCAAAAGCACGGGATGCTTTAAGTAAGTGGCGCTGTGTGACCAGCAGTCTGTCGGGAGCACTAGTCAGTGCAGAGGGGCTGCAGGGGTGTTTGGGGACAAGGCTGGAGAGAGCCACAACCTCATCTAGGCTCAAGGCAGGAAAGGGACTGGATGGCCTGTAGGGACAAGGGCATGGCTACACCAATGCGGCAACATTTCTGGGGGGTGACAGAGCCTCCAGGGAGATCACAAGAGCTGGAGGAAAGTCAGCCTGTTGCAGAGCAAGGGGTGGTGCTTGGTGAAGCCCCGTTACCTGGAGATCCCCCAAAGGACAGGCACTGAGTTGGCAGAAATGTGGTCTGGAGCTCAAAGGGGCCAGCGGGGGAAGTCAGGAGGAGTGTGCCTGCTGCTGGGACAGAGGCCACAGAAAACAGACAAGACCTACAAGGGCCTTCTGTCCCACAGTATGGTTCCCAGACAGTCTGCCAAGACCCACAAAGGAGACCAGACCCAGGCCCAGGCCCAGGCCCCAGGCCCCAGCCCAGACCCAGAGCACCCACATCTCTTGGGGAGGAGCCAGAGCTGCCTCCTGGGGGCTGCACAGCAGCTCTCTGAGGCACCTTCAGACCCAAGAACTGGGGAGAAGATGGCAGCAAAAGGTCATAGGGCAGGCCTGGCCTGGAGCACACATGGCAGCAAGCCAGAGGCCAAAGCAGGCTGAGTCTGAGGAGGGGGTGGCAACGGCACTGATGCAGCCACAGGGCCGCAGTCATGGGGGTGAAGATGTGTCCGCAAAGGGGGGCAGCTCGAGAGAGACCTTGCAAGACTATTTCAGACAAATGGAGGGGCCTGCACTGGGCTAAGAGTGAAAGGAAGCTGAGGCACTAAGAAAGAGGGAGGAGAAAGTGGGAGCTGTAAGTGGGCACAGAAGCAGGGAAGGGTGTCCTGGCCTTTCCCCTCTGTTGACAGGGCGGGGAAGCAGGTGAACAGGAGGCAGGCGTGTGAACAGCAGAGCTGCGGGAGGGGAAGGCACTTCCGCGGAACACGAGCTGTGGAACGGCAAGCCCACAGCCAACACCGCCCCAGACAGCGAAAGGCTGAAAGCTTTCCCTCTAAGAGCAGGAGCAAGGCAAGGAAGCGGCTTTCACCACCTCCCTTCACGGAGCACTGGGAGTTCTGGCCAGGGCGACGGGCGATGCATTAGGAGAGAGAAGTAAAAGGCTTCCTCGTTGGAAAGGAGGGAACATAATGGTCCCCACATCAAGGGGCACTATCAGCAGAGGGAAAAGCAGCCCACAGGATGGGGGGAAATATTTGTAAATTGTAATCTGAGAAGGGGTTAATATCCAGAATATATAAAGAACTTCTGCAAATCAACAATAAAACGAGCAACCTGATTAGAAAATGGGCAAATGGACTTGCACAGACATTCTCCAAAGGACACACACAAATAGCCCATAAGCATATGGAAAGATGGATGCTCAACGTCATTTGTCACTACAGAAACCCAAGCCCAGACCACAGCAAGATGCCACCTTTCACGAATCTGAATGTCTGTTACAGAAAATAAAACCAAAAAAGAGAGTGACGAGAGTCCTCAAGGATGGGCAGACACCGGAAGGCCCGTGCCTTGCTGGTGCGAACATGAAACGGTGCGGCCCCTGTGGGAACCGGCCTGTGGCTCCTCAGAAACGCTGAAATAGAACGACCGTGTGACCTGCCACCTCTGCTTCTGGGCACAACCCAGAGAGGTAAGAACAGGGCTGCGTCCATCAGTGGGCCAGTGGATGGCAAGATGGAGATCCGTTTTACAACACCGTGAATGTATTACTGAACTGTACATTTAGAATGACTGGGAAAGTAAGTTATATGTTGCATTTTACCAGAATTGTAAAAAATGGCTAAGACGGTACATCTTCTGCTATGTATATTTTATCACAACTTAAAAAGAAGGTCAAAAGGTGGGAAGGCGAGGTTCCTAAGAGCCATGGACAGGCACCGGACCCTAGTGGTGGGAGAAGTTCCCTGACAGGGGACATCTCTCCAGGGCCTGAAGGCAAGATGGTCTTTGGCAGGAGAGAGAGGAGGGGCTGAATGGTGGTGGAGGAGCCACCAGGAGAAACAGCAAGCAGAGATGGCAGGGTCGCGATGGGACACCAAGAGCCTTGACGACCGGGTTAGGGCCCAAGAAGGTGAGACAGATGCTTACCTGGCACCTGGAGAGGTGCGAGAACAGGGAGGGGAGGAAACAAGTCTGAAGGGTCAGGGCCTGAGGCCCAAGTGTAGCCAGAGGGAACTTGCCCTCTGTCTGTCCCCCCCCCTTGAGGCTGGCTGTTCAGGAGGGCACAGCCTGGTCTTTCTGAATCACTCCTGGGTGTCTCCAGTGTCCGGACAGTGCCTGGCACTCTCCAGGCTCCGGGTAGTTGTTACTGATAAGTGGGTGAGCGAGCGAGCAGGAACAAGCCAGTAGCCTCAAGGGTGAGACGTGAGTCTGAGAAGAGGGGATGCAAAGAACAAGGGTGTGGCTCGGGACAGGCCACAGAGCCCCTGGGAGGGAGGTGGTGCTCAGGGTGCAGGGAGAAGGGGAGGCAAGGAGAGACAGATTCTGTTCAGTCCCCGGGTTTATGAGCTGGAGGAGGACTGGGGAGTCTAAAATAGCCATGTGAGCAAGTTCACAGTCATGAGAGGTGCAGGGAATGTGGCATGGGATGGGAGGAAAAGGGATGAGGGATGGGGAGGGAGCGTGTGCCAGCGGCCCAGGGCAGCAGGGCGCATCAAGGGGCTGGTACTTCCCTGCCCAGCCTGTGGCTCATCAGTGAGACTGGGGAGGGCAGCAGCCCCTGGCCAAAGCCACCTCTGCTCACCTGGGAGTAGACAGTAGCATGGACCCAGGCAAGACGGCGACTCAAGTGGTCCAGCTTCTCTGAGAAAACTCTCTGGCTCTTGGTCAGCTCCTCAAGTATGTCCTTCCTCTGCCACCGGAGGAGAAAAGATGGTCAGGACACGCCCACCCATCCCCGTGCGTGGGGCAGGCAGAGGGCCAGCAGGTCTGCCTCCGCTCTGCAAACCCCTCTCCTGCCTCCGACCCATTGCTAAGTCTGCGCAGCCTCGGGACAGAACCATGGTCACCCCTGGGACGTGGAAGTGAGATGCAGCTGGGGGCCCGGGAGCCCCCAGCTGGGACTCCTCGGGGACTCTGGGATGAACTGCAGACAGTTGGGGGCAGGCGGCCTGCCAGGGACTACCAGCCTGGCTGTGCCTGGCCCTGCTCCCCAGGCTAGGTGAGCTTCGGGAGGGGCTCCTGTAGCCTGGGGGAGCAGGGCCGCTTCCTGCTGACTCTGCTGGCGGCCAAGGAAGCACTCAGGGTCAAATCCATAATTGATGAGCAGAGTGGGTGTGCTCAGCACTTAGCCGGCCGGGGGTAGGGGCACCTGGCACAGGCCGTGGCTGGTTGATGGGGCTCTGATTATGCCCAACCCTGGTGCCAGGCCCCTCTCATGGGCCCCACTATGGTCAGGGCAGGGGCAGGGCCAGGCCAGATTTCCTCTGTGGACTGCCCTGGGAGTCCTATGGGAGCAAGCTGCCCCTCTGCCCCACCCTCCCTCCCAGAGACCCACCTGTCTGTGCAGGCCTTACCCGCTTAGGGCAGCGGCGGAGCTTGTCCTCGGTGTTCCTCAGAGCCATCGCATACTCGTTGACATCGTCGGACACACCCACCATCTGTAGCATCGGACACCACACATCTGTGGTGACCTTTGGGCACTGCACTGGTTTCTCCAGACCCAGCCTGGACCCTAGCCCTTGCAAGCTCCCAACCTGAGGCCCAGGACCCCCTCCCCAGAGTTGGCCAGGGCAGACTGCAACAGCATTGGCAGGAACAAGTCTTGCTGTGGCACAGCCATGCCCAGGTGCCCCTGCAGATCTGGGGCCCATGTGGGGGCACACGCACACGCATGCACCCAAACATGCAGAGCCGCATGCCATGCACTTGGACCCGCAGTTTGAGACCTTGCCCAGCTGCTGGTGGACGCTGAGGTTGTACATCATGACAGCGCCATCCAGGACTTCCAGCAGGGAGTTCTCTGTGAGGGGCTGCTCCGGCTCCTCAGGGGGCCGCCCCAGCAGCAGGCCCTCGTTCCAACGGCTGCCTTCAACTAGGGAGGGGGCAAGGCAGGGTCAGGGGCCGGACCTCTCTGGTGGTCTCCTAAGCCTGTGGAGCAGGATGGGCCTCACAGCAGGAGAAGGGAGCCATATTCCCACTCCGGGCCCAAGGAGGGCCTGCAGGAAGAACATGGGGGAGGGGCAGGGCAATGTCCTGTAGCTCCAGGACCTATTTCTGTGGCATCGATTTCCTGCCTCAGAATGTACTCCCCACGCCCTTGAGAGACTGCCAGGCCAGAGGACTGGCCGGGAAGGGGAGTGCACCCTGTCTTTGCCCAGGGTGGGGGTTGTACAGAAGGCCCCTTCGAAGCCATGTCTGGCCCCGCCTGACACCTACTGTCCTCACGGGTCCTCTGCTCTGCGCTCAGTGTGCGGACCTTCACTTTCTCTGAGGCGCTCAGAGGCCGCCGGGGCGTCATCAGGCTCACAGCTGCTGTGCTGAGGAAGCGGTTGGCTCGACCCAGGGTTGGAGAGCTGAGCCAGCCGGGCCGGGGCAGGGGCAGTGCACCCCCAATGGCCAGGGCCTGCACGGGGCGCTGTGGTGGAGAGAAGAGGCCAGGCACCACTCAGCTCTCCAGGACCTGGCCCACTCAGGGCTCCCCTGACTCTTGGGGCTGGGGAGATGGGAGGGGAAGATTTGTGCCTCCACCCACAGCAAGAGCACCGGCCCACTGAGGAGCCCCCTGCCTGCATGGAAGGAAGATGGACATGTGACACTCCTGCTCTTATGGAAAGAAAGAAGGAGAGCCCAACAAGAAGCCCTCTGCCTGCCCCTACCGCGGCACCTGGGCCACAGCTGGGGACGGCTCCTCATCCTCGTCCAGGTCATCCATGGTGGCTGCCTGGAGCTCCAGTGGGTCTATCAGGATGTTGGCCTTGGAGGCAAGGTCATCTGGGAGGAATGGTAGGACGGGTCTCAGTGTAGCAGAGGGGCGGGGGCTCACAACAGAGCAGCCCAGGGCCACAAGACAGCGCCGCTGGCTGGGCAGGAGGCCTGGCAGGGCCCCATTCCCACGCCTGTGCCTCGCCCCTGCACTGATTCCAACTGTCTCATATGCATCTTGCAGAGATGTGGCAGCAGGAGGCACCCCCATCACACCCTCCCTGTCAGTCCCCAGTCCCTCTGTCTCTGTCTCCTGGGACCTCAGTCCCCCCCTCCCAAGCTTTTCTGACCGCTCCTTCCTCCTTCTGCTCTATAAACAAAAGGAGACCCAGGGCTGCCCAAGCCTCTGCTCACTTTGCACACCCCCCAGGGCCCAGGCCTCACTACCAGCTGGCTCCCACCCCGTGCTGGGAGATGACCACACCATATCTGCCTCCAGACCAGGCCTTGGTCCTGGCTGTGCCCCTGGGCACCTCAAACATACCCAACCTGTCATCTCAGCCTCCTTCAGCAACCCCTCTCCCTGGCGGCGCCCCAGCCCCACAGCCTCTGGCAAGAAGCCTGGGGACCTGGGGTTCTCCTCACCTCCTCCCTTTCACCCATGCCCTCCTGTCCTTCCTCTATTGCCTGGACAATCAGCCACCCTGTCCCCTTTCTTGGCCTTCACAACCCGTTCTAAGCACAGCAGCGGCCAGAGGGAGTATCTTACAACACAGACCCCCGACCTCATGCCCTGCCGTGCAATGAGCAGCCAGGCCTTCGGATGGCCCTCGAGATCCCCTGGGGCATCCGCCACTGCTCCCTGCCTCACACTCCCTCTCTGGCGCACCTGCCTCCCCGCTGTGCTGGCTGTCCGCTCAGCCCTCTGTACTGCAGTCACTTGTGCTCATTCCTGAAAGCAGCTCCCGCAGCAACTGCACACACCCCCTCCCGACCAGGTGACCTCGCCAAGATTCCATGGTCCCCCCTGTCAGCACCCCCACCCCCACTTCATTACAGGGCTCCCGGAAGTCGCCGGGGGTGGGTGGTCCAGGGAAGGGATAGCAGGACCCAAGACTGGAGGCAGAGTGGACAGATCAATATTTAGCAGCTCCAGCAGGTCAATATTCGGGCGCCCTCTGGTGGACACAGTGTAGCTCAGCACTCCCGGCAGAGCTGGTTCAGAGCCGCCCACTACCCAGCGGCATCTGCTCCACTGCCCACAGGCCTGCACTCACCCTTCAGGGTCTTTCGGAGGTGTGAGAGAAGGCCTCCAAGGCGCTGCTGGTCGAAGTAGTCCACCTTGCCATTATAGAAGACCTGGGGTGGGACATAGGCCTCTGCAAGACATTGGGGAGCCAGGCCGGCAGTCAGAACCCAGTAGGAAGACCTCCCAGAGGTCTCCCCCTTCACTCTGGCCCAGCATGGAGAGGACGCCTGCCATTGGTCACCCACCCATCCAGGCATGTAGCGTGGCCTCCTACCACCCCCACCCTCCACCGTTTCAGGTCAGTGCCAGCAACTGTACAACTTGGGGCGGAGGGGGCATTTTGGTTGTGGGCGCTCCAGGAAAAATGGGAGAGCCCTGGCCCAGCCCTGCAGGGTATCCCCCCAATACAGGGGACCTACAGCTTCCTCTGACCCTTGAGGACTGTGCCCCACAAAAACACAGGGCTCTAGGTCCTCAGAGCCCAACCAAGGTGTCCCCTACAAAGCACTGCACAGGGCCAGGCAGGCTGGGACTAAGAAAAAGCCAGTGGGGACAGTTGGTGCAAACACGGACAGAGCGCAGGGCTCCTGCTGCCCCGTCGCTGGGGTGGGACTCACTAGGCAGGCGGCCTGGGCAGCTGGCCCTCACCCCCACACTGACACCCCACCAACACTAGGGCTTGCCCCGTGCCTGGCTCTGCCCAGCCTCTAGCTGAGGGGCAGCCCCGCTCACCGTCACTGAAGGAGGCGTGGGGGTTGGCAGCCCTGTACTCATCCCAGTAGTAGCGCAGCGCAGAGATCAGCCGGTGCAAGAAGCAGACCATGTACTCGGGGGGGCAGAGCAGGGGTATATTCTGTGGGCACCGGGCACAAGACAGGTCTCAGTTCCAGCCCAGAGCCCAGCCCTCTCCTCATCCGAGGCCTGCCCCAGGGCCTGGGCTGGGCAGGGAGGGCAGGGGCCAGGGCTCAGGAGAAGCGAGGCAGGCTGAGAGGTGTCGGAAGCCAAGGGTACAGACCCCGCCATACAGCCACGGTGGGCTGGCCTGGCAGACACCTACCCCCCGGCTGCTGGCATTCTCCTGCAGAAATTTCCGGAACTTGGTCAGGAAGATGTACCTAGAAGCTTCACCCTTCAGGGGAAGGACAAATAAAACTGTGATAGGCTGAGGATGCTAGCCCCAGGCGGGACTAGCTCAATGCCCACACCTGGGCCTGGACTGCCGTGGGAACTGGACGCAGCCCTGCCCTTCCGGCCAGGCACCCACACAGGTGTCTCAGAGCCACTCACCCCATTGTCATCTTTATTGTTCAACAGCAGCTTCAAGACCTGGACCTGCAGTTCTTCTACCACTGGGGGTGGGGTGGGAGGACAGGGAGCCCTCAGCAGAGCCCTGCCCTCAGGCTCCCAGGGGTAGGGAGGGTGCGTGGGCTCAGGTGGGGCTCCACCACCAGGGACCCCGAGCCCAGCCTGGGCATGGTCACTACCAGGTGCCCCCAAGTACACATGCGCACACATCCGCCAGCCCACCCCGGGCCAGGCAGGCCTGACCTTCGATGCGTTTCTTGAGCCGTTGGCAGCCCCGCTCATAGGCACGCCTCCTCAGCCGCTCCTCCGCAGTCTCCTCCTTCACCTCCTCGCCATCTTTGCCCTAGGCAGGGACAGGGTGGAGGGGACAGAAGGGCTAGCCTGCTATCCCCAGCCCTGGCCAGGGCTAAGGAAGGGGCCTACCTGCAGAGAACTCTCCTTAGACACCCCCAAGGGAGGGGGGCTCGCTCTGACCCCGCCCCCTCCAGGTCCGCCCACCTCCTTGCTGGAGCAGTGGGGCCACCACGTGGTGGGGATGAGCTCCTGCAGGCCGGCCTCCTCCACCCGCAGCGGGCTCTTGATGTGGAAGAAGACAGCAGACCGCAGCACGTCGAAGCTAGGGCTCGTCAAGGCAGAGCTCTGCTCACCCAAGGCGCACCCCCACCACGAGTCCTCCCTGGAAGCCCTGCAAAAACCCACCCGCCTCCATCGTGCCTGTTTCTGCATGAGTCCTGGAGGGCTGTGGCTGCCAAGCCTGCCAAACCCGATCCCCAGCAAGTGCGAGATAGAGGCCTGTCACAGGGACAGATGCCTGTGGGACAGGCTGGAGAAGGGCCTGGTGGCCTCCCTGTCGCCCAGCTTTGTTTTTGCTTCCTGGAGGCTGAAGACCCCAGAGAGGGAAGACGGCTACTAGCACAGGCTGCACGACTAGGGGCCCAAGGCTCCTCTCCCCCCTGTTCTTTTCATGCATACCCGACACTCTGGGGAAACAGGAAGAGCTGACTTCTGGAAGATCTCGGGGAGCCCCCAACCTGAGACCCACATAAAGGTGCAGTGCTTTGACTGAAGGGGCAGGCCCTAGTGGCTCCCCAACACCTCTATGCAGCCTAAGAGTCTGTAGCCATCTGGAGACCCCTGCTTGGACCGGCCACCTGGCCGGCCAGGCCTCTGCCCTGCCCTCCCCACTTTGTAGAGAAGGCGCTTGGAGGGCTTGTCCCGGAACAAAGACTCACATACTGGGGGGCTCTGGTCCTCCGGGGCCTCCCTGGGGACTCCTGGCCAGAGGCACACTGCATCACCCACCCCTGGCCTCTGTTGACTGCAGGGGACACATGTCTGGCCCGCTGGGCAGCAAGTGGAAGGATACAGAACGTTGCTAAGCAGAAACTTGCGGGACTTCTCGTGCCTCAGGACAGCGACGGTGAGCTGCAGGTAGCGGATCTGTGGGGAGGGGGTGCTCAGAACAAGCGGTGCGGCCCAGGGTGCAGGGCAGCAGCACGAGCGCCCACCTGCAGGCTCAGGTCCGGGACGATGGGCGAGAACCGGTACAGCCGCAGCAGGGACATCATCAGCTGCTTGAGGCAGTCCTGCACCTCGTAGTCCTGGGGGGAGAGGCCAGGCTGCACACCTCCTGGGCCAAGGGCAGCCAGCTCCTAGAGCCTCCCGGCCAGCGGAGCCCGACCCCCAGCCTGAGGCCTGAGCCCTGAGCCCAGGAGCCTCACCTCCATGAACAGCCACAGGAGGTCCAGCACCTGGCGCACCACAGACTGTGTCTTCACGGGGGTGCCCGCCTCTGTGACACCCAGCAGGAAGTTCGTGAGCACAGCCTCTACCAAGTACACCTTGCGCTGTTCCAAGGGTAGGCACAGGTGAGGCAGTGGCACCTGTGCCACAGCATGTGGCCAAGGCCACAGGCACAGGAAAACCTTTGGGTTCCCTCGAGCAACCCCGAGATACAGATGCACCTTCTGGGGTCTGACTGAGACACAAGGGCCACCACCCCACAGCCTGCTGGGGCTTTGCCCCTGCAGTTGCCCTGGCCTGTCACATTGTCACCCCTCAACTTCTTTCTAGGGCACCCCTGAGATGCTCAGCTGGAAGTGTCTCCTCCTTTGCTGGGCGATAGCTGTGAGGTCTGAGGGCTCTGGCCACATGGGGCCCCTGCCAGGCGAAGGTGCGGAGCTCACCCACTGGGGCGGCACAGCCCCTAGCACAGGCTCCTCCACCACAGCCTGCCCCACCCCCTCCCCAATGTCCCCTCACCAGCAGCGGAGCAAAGTGGTGGAAGATGTGGGCCAGTGTGAGCAGGACAGTGGGCTGGCCCTGCAACTGCCACTCGGAGCTCTCCTTCTCCACCAGCCGTCCCTCCTGTGTGGGGGAGGAGAGGGGACCGTGAGGGGCAGAGGGTGGCAGGCGGCCCCCACCTCCCCCCCGCCCAGACCCTGGCTCACCATGGGGTCCAGCTCCACACTGAGCACTGCCCGGAAGCAGCCCAGCAACCTCTGTGCTCGCGCCAGGTCCGCCCGTGGCGGGTCCTGCAGGGGCCGGTAGCCCGCTACTGGGTAGGTGCCACAGAGTCAAGCCAGCACTACCACATCTGTGCTCAGACAAACCTGCGCCCCACCTCTGCTACCGAGAGCCTTGCGGAGGGTCCTGGGCTCCTGTGCCTCTGCACAGCCGCCTGGCACCCCTCTCCCACTAAGCCTCCACAGGGTGACGCTTCCTTTGCGACTTTGTGCCCTTTGTCTGTTCAGCTAAGAGGATAACGGTACCCACCTAACAAGGTCACTACCAAAACTGCTGTCCTTGGCCCCCACAGAAGCAGTGCCCCATGCACTCCTGGCGACAGCCAGGGCCCACCCCCATCCCACAGAGCCCCTGGGGCAGAGAGCCCCCTTGGCTTCCCTGAGACCTTCTGAGCAGCTCCACAGCCTCCTTCCCAAAAGGATATCGCAGAGGACGGCTGCCGAAGTTAAAGGCCACGGACTCCTTGAAGGAGAGGCTGATGGCTGGGAAGTAGGCCATGCCCGGGCCCCGGGAGAAGTTCTCGAAGGCGGTGCCCAGCGACACGCCATTCCTGGAGTAGAAGGGAGGACCTGTGAGTCCGCACCAGGGCCCCGCTAGGGCTGTCCTCCACAGGCCACCCCGTCTCGGGGACCGGGAAGCAGAAGGCAACCTGCGGGGCACCCCCCCGCACCGAGGCCGGGTCTGCGGAGAAAGGCAGGAAACTCACAGGCAGAAGGACAAAGCACCGTCATCCAGGTCGATCAGGCAGCTCACAATGTCCCCCGAGGCCCACGCCTGCCGGGGGAGGAGTCCTCACAGACGCGCAGTGGCCCCAAGGGCTGCTTCTCCACTACCACCCAGAAGACACCTGCATCCCTGTCCCCTCCCTGGTGCCCTATAGCCCCACATAGCTGCCCAGTGGCTCCTGACAAGCTGTGGAAAAGGACTTCGGGCAGGTGGGCCCCGGGGGGCCTCAGCCCTCACCTTGCCATAATTTGTCGTGGTCACGTTCCACTTGCGCACCCGGTTGCCATCATAGGCGTAGGAGTTGTGTGTGTCTCCGACCCCCTCCTAGGGAGGCAGGTCTGTGAGGCCCCGGGGGAGGTGGGCAGGGGCAAGAACAGAGCCCACCAGCCACCAACCTGGGGCTCTCACAGCTTGAGACAAGGCAGGTGAAGCTCTGAGGGAAGGAGGAAGGGCTGTTCTGGGGCTGGGCTACCCTGCAGTGGGGTGGGGCACCCCCTCCAGAGGGTGGTCGGGCGAGGGTCTGGGGGTCGCAGTGACACAAGGCCTCCCGGGGGGGCCCTCCCATGCACACCTCCTGATTGAAGCGGCAGTTGATGGTGCACCAGCCGATCTGCATGAGGCCCTGGGAGGAGATGAGCACCTCGTAGACCCACTTCCCTAAAAAAAGCCAAGTCGGGCTCTGCAGGGAGACCAAGGCTGCCTCCCACCTTGGGCCTGGGCCCTCTGACATCCTCCAGACTCTGGGCCCACAGAACAGCATGGCCTCACCTTTGTATACACACGTGGTAGAGCGGATGGTACCGAAGTTGCTGTGTCCAATCACCTGGGTAAAGAGAGGAATGGTGAGCCTGCACCCGGGCTCAGAGTGCCTTCCTGAGGGAGAACGCCCCATCCCCCACTCAGCCCACCTTGGTGGTGTGGGCCTGTCATAGCCAGCACCGCACTGTGCCCTAGCAGGGCCTAGACCTGTGTCAACAGGGGTTCTGAGCCAGGAGCATGATGGAAGGGGCTCGTGGCTACACTGGGAAGAGCTTGGGGCTGCAGTACATCCAAGAGGTTTCTGGGGTATGTCAGGAGGGTTTGGGGGCTGAGGACTCAGTGGGCCCCATCAGGAGGAACTTAGGGCTGTCCAAAGGGGCTTGGACCCGAGGTCCCAAACTTTGCCCTCACTCACCCCCAGGAGGTCATCATCCACCAGAAGCAGCCCTTCGAAGCCACTTGTGTGATCCAGGACCACAGTGGAGGGGCCAAGCCGCCCTTCCACCTGCCCTGCAGAGGGGAGAGGCGGGTGTGGGGTCGGGCGGCACACAGGGTCAGGTGAGAGTGCGCAGAGGGCCCTGCATGAGTGTGCCAGGGCAGCCCCCGGGGCCCGCCAGTCCCACTGCAGAAGCTGCCACATACCCTGGCTCTCCTCATCCTCACTGTCCACCTGCAACATCTGGTCCAGGTGTTCTGGCAGGTTCTGGAAGTTCAGGGGTTTCCTGGGAAGAGCAAGAGGCTGCGAGGGGCCCAAAAGTCCTTGAAACCAGCCAGATGACACTAAACCCCTCTCCCACTCCCTGTTCCCTGAGACTCAGAGGGTGGCTGCCCGGACCCCAGAAAGAGGGCTGTGCCTAGTCCTGGTTCAGGCATGCTGGGGGTCATAAGGATAGACTATCCGCCACACCAGAAATTATGACTGGTCCAATGTGGGGTGCTTCTGGACTGTTTAAAAAGGAAGATCCCCCTCTAAGCCTTAATTCCCTCATCTGTAGGAAGGAGCAAAAGCTGTATGGCAGATATGCTGTGAAGCCTCCAGGGAAGAACCCGTGCTCCCCTCTCGAAGGCAGCCATGTCGATACTGCCCATGAAAGGAAGGCTAGGAGAAATGCGCATCCCCGAGTGGTCAACATCAAGGACAGCTAGTCCAGCCCCTGACCCCAGCCCTGTGCTTCCGTCGGGACCAGGCTTCTAGTCTCTCCACCACCCAGTCAGGGAAATCTGTGTTGAATCAGACGTGTCCTGGCAGTTGGAAGGGCTAACCCTTCCGTGTTGCTGGCTGGCTGCACTTTACCAACCTGTACAGGCCAGTAGAGCACATGACCCGCCCATCTGCCATCTGCCCCAGCCAAAAGGATGGGGAAATCTGTATGAGTGGTCCCTCACCCTCCCAGCACACATTCTCAGGGGAGAAAGGGCTCTGTCTCATGCCAGCCAGCTCTGGCCTGAGCTAAGCTGCTAAGAATAGCTGGGAACGGGGTGGTGGAGACTAACAGGTCTGAGGCAGAGAGGAGGCCCAGTGCCCATCGGGATCCAGGCCACAGAGCACCAGCACCTGCTCTTCCACCTCTACTCCCACCCCCTTCATCTGCCTGGAGAGTAGGGTCTGGAAGGGGATGTAGGTGGGTCAAGGCACCCATTCTCTGGCAAGGCAGCCTCAACCCAGGCTCAGGGACCACATGCTCCTCCCGACGGTGAGCTACTACTGACCCTGAGCTGTAGGAGGTGGAGATGCACAAAGCTGCGTCTCTGTATAATTATATGGCAGTGGCCACAGAATGGGGTGCCCAGACAGTAGTGGTAAAGGCTGCAGCCATTCTCATCTCTGAGTACCCCAGTCAATGGTCCAGGGACAAAGGAGGCTTCCTCAATAGTTCCTCCCAGCCCACAACTGGAAGCACTGCTCTGGTCTGGTGCCTGCTCGCCAGAGCAGCTGTGGGCGGGCCACCTGGGACTCAGCTCCTCTCAGTGCCTGCAGCACTGCCCATATGGCCAAGCCTAGCACTGCCTGCCCAGGTCCTCGCCCAGGGCTCTCTATCCACATGGCCACTGACGTATGGCCCTGCCACCTGCTCTCCTTCCTGGCAGCCACAGCACCCATGGCAGCAGGACCGTTTGCGGTGTCACATGAAGTACGGATCAGATAGCCCTGGGAGCAGGCCAAGACTGGGGCTGGGGCAGAGGTGGGCAGCACCCTCCAGAAGTAGGAACCCCTTGGCCACCACAGCCACTTAAATGGAACAGGCAGCTGCTGCCCTTTGTGCTCTGTGCCCGCCCAGAGAGCAGAGACTGTGGAAGACAGAACAGGCCAGGCTGGCAAGAGGCTGAGTGGTAGGGACACCCGGGCCCCCCAGTTAGGAAGCAGAATTTGCAAAAAATAATTTAGCAACAATCTTAAAAGTGACTGCAGTTCGAGTATTCTAGCCACGTGATTCCAAGCCTGGGCACCCTCAAAACATCATCTACAAAAGCAAAAGCCCTTCCAAGCCAGGGCATGGCTAAGGGATGACCCCTGACCTGAAAAGATACCCACCAAGATCAAATTGTAATGCAGGAAAACACTCAGAGGATACCGTCTGGTGACAAAAATAGGATTTAAACTTCTATATGCTTTTGGAGGTGAGGGGTATCTCCATTATCTGGATGGTAGTGATGGTTTCTCAGAATATTAAATACATGTGGTTTATTATATGTCAGTTATTCCTCAGTAAAACATTTTTTTAAAGTACTGATAGTGACAAAAAATTTTTAATGAAAAAAAGTTTTTGCCCTGGCTGGTGTGGCTCAGTGGATTGAGCACCAGCCTGTGAACCAAAGGGTCACCAGTTCGATTCCCAGTCAGGGCACGTGCCTGGGTTACGAGACAGGTCCCCAGTAGGAGGCTTGTGAGAGGCAACCACACAATGATGTTTCCTTCCCTCTCTTTCTTCTTCCCTTCCCTCTCTAAAACTAAATAAATAAATAAATAATCTTAAAAAAATGTTTTTCTATACAGCATAATCCAAACTACATAGATTGTGAGATATAAAAATCTTGTCCAGGTAGTCATGTTAGACTAATGAGACAACAGGTGCTTTTTCTTCCTCTAAGTTTCTGCTAAAACACACTCGTAACTTTGATATATATTAAACTTGGTGCATTAAACATGCAAGGAAAAGGGGCTGGTGAGGTCTATACTTCACAGATCCAGGCTGAGGCAACAGGGCCGGGGCAGGGGAGAGGTGTGGGCAGATGCACACGGGACCAGATGCTGACCGTGGAGTAGGGGCTACTCTGAGTGCTGACCAGCACTGCCCCTCTGACCCCACAAATCCGTCAGAAGGAAGGTACTAGCACTGCCAGAGGAGAGAAAGAAGTGGAGCCGAGAAGGCAGACACTCTGGCCAAAGTTCTCACAGCCAGGAGCAGCAGTGAGATTGGAACCCAAGCCAGCCTACCCAGAGCCCGGGCTCCCTTCCCCACAGGCAGCCTCCAGCCTCTGGTCTCTTGCAGAGGAAGGAGGGCTACCCACCAGACCATACCTGCTGGTGGCTGCAGTGGGTGCCTGGTCAGGAGAGGAAAAGACACGGTGCAGGTAGTCATTCAGTAGCTTTTCGTGCACAATGCCTGGGCCATAGGGCGGAGGGGAAGAAGGGTCATATGTCAGTGTATCTCTCAGCTCTGTGGGCCCCAGAGGCTCCCGTTCCTGGGCCAGCCACAGGGGTGAGAAGAGCAGTCCTGTTGGGGGCACTGCTCCATGGCAGCTGGTGGGGAGGAGCTGGCTGGCAGGCACAAGGGATACAGCTCAGCCTGAGGCTCACTGGACCTGTGGCTTTGCTGCCTTTGTCTCTTCCCTCTCTTTCCCTCAGCATAAGGAACCTCCTCCCTTGCCAGCCAGCCCTTACCTGTGACCCTGGATTTCTCAGCGTCTGAGGTCAGCCTATAGTTCTTGCGAGAAAAGGACATGCCAGCCCCCTTGGATGCCATACTTCATCTCCTGTGGGCAGCCAGTGGTCCTGGAGGCTGAGCCAGAGGTGGAGGCTATCTGAAGCCAGTCAAGGGCTCCCACACTGACCTCGGTCCTGGGTGGCAGGAAGGCTTGGGTACAGGTGAGGCCAGGTGCATGCACTCAGACACGTACTGACTCGAGGAGGAGGAAAGCAGGGACTCCAGCTTCCTATGCAGGGAGGGAGGGTATGTAGGACCCCATGTGACAGGCCCGTGTGACAGGGCCCATGTGACAGGCACCACAGAGAGGTGCCAGACAGATATATGTTTGCTGGATCAAACTAAATGCCTAAACCCTGGGAAAATCAGACCAAAGCGTCCACAGTGAGGTGGCCTAGGAGCAGAGCCCTTATGTCCCTCTCAGCCATCAGCCACAGCGGGTCCGGCTCATATCCAGAAGATTCGATATACCTTACACCACACTCCCCCAAGTGTGGTCCCCCACACAGCCCTGGGTGCCGTCTTCAGCTACAAGTCCTGTGGACACCTAAGGCCAAGATTCCCTCTTCAGCTCCAGAATCCTCCCTGCTCGTGTCCAAAGTCCTGCTAGTTCTCTTGTTCCCACTTGCACACACCGCCGGCCACCCTGTCAGAGCCCCACCTGCACCCAGTCTTCCTCGTGAACCCTGTTGGTCTTCCCACTGCCCTCCACCCCCCACAGGGATGCTGCGGCAGCTGCTTTTAAAGCTGCGAAGTCGCTGGAGCCAGCCTGATGGCCTCAAGCCCTCCTGTCCAACATAGCAGCCA
This sequence comes from Sturnira hondurensis, assembly GCF_014824575.4. Taxonomy (NCBI): domain Eukaryota; kingdom Metazoa; phylum Chordata; class Mammalia; order Chiroptera; family Phyllostomidae; genus Sturnira; species Sturnira hondurensis. The sequence goes on from NW_028079127.1 coordinate 19,767,483, forward strand.
CTAGCCACAAGTGGCCACTCTAATTTGAAGTTAAAATTTTCTAACATTCAATTTCTCAGTTATATTAGCCACATTTCAAAGATTCAGTGGCCACATGTAGCTCGTGGTTACTATACTACACGCTGCAAATACAGAACACTTCTCTCATCCCAGAAAGCTCCATTGGACAGCACAGGTCTGGAGCCCAGCCCTTCAGCACTGCCTTAGACAGCTCTCCCTCCTCTGCAGCCGGTCTCTTATCTCACCCCCAACAGGTCCTCTGCCCCCATCACACGCCCTTGCCCATTCCCGGGCCGAACCACGCCTGCCCCTCAGGAAGGTGACTCTCCTGCCCCGCCGTCCACCGCGGGCCCTCCACGGGAGTCCATGCCCGCGGCCTCTCTCACACCAGGGCAGGTGCAGGAAATTAGATGCGGTCACTCATTTGGTCAGCAGACTTTCCAGACATCCACTCTGGGTGTGTCAGGTGCTGAGGACCCAGGTGAGAGGCGGACCCTAACTCTGCTCGGGGACTCCCTGCCCAGCCCCGCCAAGACCCGGGGTCGGAACAGAACCAACCCCATCCCGGAGCCCAAGGGCGCGGAGGGCAGCGCAGGTCTCCCCCAAGTCGCCTCTGTCCGGCCCGAAGATCCGGAGGATCCTCCAAGCGAGCTCCAGCACGGAGCCCCGCACCACAGGCTGAGACGCTCTCGCACTGGACGGACGGGGCTGCGAGGGGAGCCGCTGGGACCCGCCCCGCTCGGAGCCGGGCCGCCCCTCACTCACCCCCAGCCTCCGCCGCGGCGCCCCGGCTCACAACATCCGCCCAGCCTCTCGGCTACGGCGCGCGTCCGGGGTCAAACTAAGCGCCCGCCGCGCACGCGCAGCGGCCCGCGACTGGCCTCCACCAGGAGGCCCCTTTTGCCACCTCCAGCCCGGTTGTTCCGGGCTTCTGCCTCGCTCGACCCCTGCCCACACAGGAAGAGCTTCTAGCCTAGTCATATCAGAACACAATGTCCTAACTGGGAGCCCCTGGCTGCCTATCCTAACTCCTACCCGTCCTTAGGGGACCAGATATCCCCTAAGAAGGCCGTTCCTGCCAGGTCTCCGCTACCTATTACCCCCTCCTCCCTTCAGGCTAGACGGGTGGCCTGGCTCACCTTCCCTGGGATGACACCTGTGGTGGGGCCAGCGTGTCCTCTTTGGGCTCTGCTGTCAGGGGTGTGGGCCCATCTGCCTACAGCTGGAGCTGATAAGTCAGCAAAAGGCGCAGACTGCTTTGCAGCTAGGGCAGGGAACACTCCCCACTCTCCAAGGGAAAACAGGCTCAAAAAGCTTTAATATCATCACCTAGGGGCTGCAACCCAGGCCTCTGGCTGCAAAGCTGTCTATACTGGCCTTCCCTTCAGAGCACCCTAGGCTGCAAGGGGACTCCGCCCCCAGCCCAGGGCATCTGGAGTCCCCACTGAACCTTCTCAACACCTGCCCACCACATAGGGAGACCTCTCCCAGGCTAGCTGGGCCAGAGCCAGGGCCCTTGCCCCTCACCCAGGGGGCCTGAGGCTTGGCTCCACCCCTGTCCCTGTCACTGGGTCTAAGGTCAGGCCCCAGCAGGCCTGGAGTGGGGGTGTGGAGCCAGAGCCACCCAATCCCATGGGGACAGGTTTCACAATTTCCCGGATGGGGTCGTGGTGGGTCACATTGCAGCCTCTGGCTAGGAGGATGGAATGGCTTCCACTCCTGCTCCTTCTGATTCAGTGCTCACGAGCCCCTGGTGAGTGTGTTCCCCTCTGCCCCTCCCTAGTCCCTGTGTGCCTTCAGGAAGGGGCCAGTCCCAGGCCCATTCTGCTGTTCAAGCCAGGAGCTCACTTTCTCACTGGGTGTAGAGCACTGAGTGACCTCGGCTTCTTGCACAGAGCTAGGTGGCCCCAGGAACACAGATACACACTGCCTGTTTGGGCCTGCATTAGGATGTCTGCTGTAGCACTGAGGCAGCGTGGGGACTAAGCAGAGGCACGCATGCGGGCAGTCGTCCCTCACCACCTGATTCATCCTCTAATGTAGCATGTGTCCTCATGCTGGTGAGAGGTCAGACTTGGAGTCAGAACACCTGGGCTGGGCCTCTGCCTGGGCAGTACGACTGCTCTGGGCCTGGCATTCTCAGCTACAAGACGAGATGTAAGGAGTTCCACTGGGCAAGCAACAGGTCCCGCTGCTCCCATAGAACACATGTTTTAGACCTGGGACTGGGGCCTTGCCCACGTAGCAGTGGCACAGGTGATAACTACCATGTCCAGGCCTATTTCACCCACCTGGTACAGGGATCCTGCCCTTGAATGTGTCCACAGAGTCTATCCCAGAGCCTATAGAGTTGATCCCCTAAATGCACGAAGTGTGGATGTGCTCACAGACATGAACTGACACGCATGCCCACCCCGCAGGGCAGCGCTCGCCTTTGAACGACTTCCAGGTTCTCCGGGGAACGGAGCTGCAACACCCGCTACACACCGCGGGGCCTGGGCCTTGGCAAGAAGATGTGGCAGATGCTGAGGAGTGCGCACGACGCTGCGGGCCCCTACTGGACTGCAGGTGAATGGCAACAGGACCTGGATGAGACTCGGGGCAGAGGAACCTGCATGCTGAGTGACCCTGTGCCTCCTCCTCCCAGAGCCTTCCACTACAACGTGAGCAGCCATGGTTGCCAGCTGCTGCCATGGACCCAGGACTCACCCCACACATGGCTGCAGCGTTCGGGGCACTGCGATCTCTTCCAAAAGAAAGGTGGAGTGGCTGTGGAGAAGGGTGGCAGGGGGTAGGGGTGCTGGGGCCTCAGGCCTTGTCGACGTGCATCTATTGCTCCCAGGCTATGTACGGACCTGCATCATGGACAATGGGGTTGAGTACCGGGGCACCACAGCCATCACCATGGGTGGCCTAACCTGCCAGCACTGGAGCCACAGAGTCCCCAATGACCACAAGTGAGAGGGACACTTCCTCTCTGTCCCTGCTGGTGGGCACCTGCCCCCAGCACGCACTGCATTGCAGCTCTCTGCACTCAGGTACGTGCCCACACTCTACAATGGCTTGGAGGAGAACTTCTGCCGCAACCCTGACAGGGACCCCAGAGGTCCCTGGTGCTACACTACAGACCCTGCTGTGCGCTTTCAGAGCTGTGGCATTAAGTCCTGCCGGGATGGTAAGTGGCTCCGGGTAGAGTCAAGGGCGGGAGAAGCGTGCCCACACCCGTCCACAAACACACTACCCTGTGTCTCCAGCCACTTGTATTTGGTGCAACGGCGAAGATTACCGTGGCTCAGTGGACCGCACTGAATCAGGACGCGAGTGTCAGCGCTGGGACCTGCAGCGCCCACACCCGCACCCCTTTGAGCCGGGCAAGTACGCATGGGCGGGCTCTGCACCTCGAGGGCCAGGGTAGGGGAGGTGTCCGGGACCTCAGGACTGGGCTCGGTATTAAACAGTAGGACGGGGCCAGGTTCTGCCTGAGTCCCAGGACCTTGTTCACGTTCGGCTACGGCCCCCAGGTTCCTTGACAAAGACCTGGATGATAACTACTGCCGGAATCCTGACAGTTCTGAGCGTCCCTGGTGCTATACCACCGACCCTCAGGTGGAGCGAGAGTTCTGCGACCTCCCCAGCTGCGGTAGGTGGGCAGCGTAGGTGGGCAGCGAGGGCCGGGCCTAAGAATTATGGGGGCGTGGTGGAGCTGGGAAAAGGGGCGTGGCATAGCTGCGTGAGACCTGGAGGGAGACCTCTGGGAGTGGGGTTCGGCCTCAGCCCCAGCCCCGATCTCAGCTCTGCCTCGGGCCCCCACTGACCTGGGTCCATCCAAGGGCCTGAGGCACAGCCGCACCAAGAAGCCACGACGCTCAATTGCTTCCGCGGGAAGGGCGAGGGCTACCGGGGCACGGCCAACACCACCACCGCGGGCGTGCCCTGCCAGCGTTGGGACACGCAGAATCCACATAAGCATCGTTTTGCGCCTGAGAAATACCCATGCAAGTGAGGTGGCTGGCGACCCTGGGGCGGGGTCTGGAGGAGGGCGGGGCCTGGGGCGGAGGCTGGGCTCCAGCCAGAGACTGGCTGGGACCCATCTACCCTGATCAGAGCACCTTCCCAGGGACCTTCGGGAGAACTTCTGCAGAAACCCGGATGGCTCAGAGGCGCCCTGGTGCTTCACATCGCGGCCTGGCATGCGGATGGCCTTCTGCTACCAGATCCGGCGCTGCACCGACGATGTGCGACCTGAGGGTAAGGCCTGAGCTGGGGCTGGAGGCACCTAACCTAACAGCAGGGCTCCAGCGAGAAACGGTTGACGGCCACCTCTGCCCGCCCGCCGCAGACTGCTACTACCGCGCGGGGGAGCAGTACCGTGGCTCGGTCAGCAAGACCCGCAAGGGCATCCCATGTCAGCGCTGGTCCGCGGATACACCGCATAAAACGCAGTGAGTTGCCGGCCCCTCCTTCCTGAAACCCTAATGCCACAAGCCCTAACCTCTCAAACTGGAGTCTGGTGGGGATCTGGGATTTCGTTGCAATGAATTTGCACCCCCATCCGTCTAGGTTCACGCCCACCTCCGCGCCCCATGCGCATCTGGAGGAGAACTTCTGCCGGAACCCTGATGGGGATGGCCATGGGCCCTGGTGCTACACTACGGACCCAAGGACTCCCTTCGACTACTGTGCACTGCGGCGCTGCGGTGAGTGCTGGAGACACTCTCCCGGGGCCTGACCCCCACCTCCACAGCAGAAGGCTGGCTGATGAAACTGGGTGAACTTGGCTCTTTCAGATGACGACCAACCACCCTCCATCCTGGAGCCCCCAGGTAGACTTGGGCCAGTATGGGGTGGGGGGCCCTTTGCCTCCCTTCTGCACACAGTGGGGGATCCACTGGGCCCATCCTGCACCCCCAGACCAGGTTCTGTTTGAGAAGTGCGGCAAGAGGGTGCCTCGCCTGGACCAGCATCGCTCCAAGTTGCGTGTGGTCGGGGGCCAGCCTGGGAACTCACCCTGGACAGTCAGCTTGCGCAACCGGTGAGGCACAATGGCCTGTGTCCCCCAAAGAGGGGCCGAGGCTGGATCCTGTTTGTGCAGGGGAAGGTGCGAAACTGTCTCCCACCTCAGAGGTTCTAGCCAAGAGGCGACGGGTCCAAACTGTGTGCCAGGACTCACTGTTCCCTGTACTAACCCTTATTTCTCCAGGCAGGGCCAGCACTTCTGTGGGGGGTCCCTAGTGAAGGAGCAGTGGGTACTGACTGCCCAGCAGTGTTTTCCCTCCTGGTGAGCCTCCCATGGGTTTGGGGACCCACCCAATCCCCACCTCCTGCCTTCATCTGCCCCAGGCAAACCAACAGGTGAGCCTCAGGGCAGCAGACTCTAAGTCATGCCTGAGCAGAGCTTCTCTCCCAGCCACATGCCTCTTGTGGGCTATGAGGTCTGGCTGGGCACCATGTTCCAGAACCCACAGCCCACAGAGCCGGGCCTGCAGCGGGTCCCGATAGCCAAAATGGTGTGTGGGCCCCCAGACTCCCAGTTTCTGCTGCTCAAGCTGGAGAGGTGTGTGTAAGTCAGAGGGTGTGAGGCGGGCTGTGCTGTGCAGCCTCAGGCCCTGAGTGCCCTCATTTCTCCTAAAGATCTGTGACCCTGAACCAGCGTGTGGCCCTGATCTGCTTGCCCCCTGAGCGGTATGTGGTGCCTCCAGGGACCAAGTGTGAGATCGCAGGCTGGGGTGAGACCAAAGGTAGGAGCGCAGTGCAGGGGCCCTGATGACTATAGGCCAGGAGGCCCAGCCCTGGACCTGCCCAAAGGCCTTCCCTTCTTCCCACCCCCTCCACTACAGGTACAGGGAACAACACAGTCCTCAATGTGGCTTCGCTGAATGTCATCTCCAATCAGGAATGTAACGTCAAGTACCGTGGGCGTGTCCAGGAGAGGGAGATGTGCACTAAGGGCCTGTTGGCCCCCGTGGGTGCCTGTGAGGTCAGTGGCAGGGGCCCTGGCAAGCCAGGGGAGGGTGTGGGAAGCTGAAAATGTACTGCTTCGTCCCCAGGGGACCAGTCTCTGGCACGGCCCAGGCCCCTCACCAGCTCTCCCACCTACCAGGGGGACTACGGAGGCCCACTTGCCTGCTTTACCCATGACTGCTGGGTCCTGGAGGGAATGATAATTCCCACCCGAGTGTGTGCACGGCCCCGCTGGCCAGCTGTCTTCATGCGAGTCTCGGTGTTTGTGGACTGGATTCACAAGGCCATGCGGCTGGGCTAGGCCCCGCCTCAACCCCACGTGTGCCTCAGGAAGGACAGAGTTTCCCGGCAGACATAAAGCTGCCTTTCCCCTCCACGCCTGTGTAGGGTGCTTCTTAGTCTCTGCTTCTAGGGAACGAAGTGGCGACTCCTTGCTAGGGCCCAGGGGGGGGTGTGGCTTGGGGCCTGCGTACCCTGGGCTGGGCGATCTGACCCCCAGGCTCTCTCAGCCTGTGGTGCTGTGGAAGAGCACCTGTAGATGCTCACTGGTCCCTAACAAGACGCTGGGTGAAGGATGGTGTAGGGCAGTTTCTAAAAAAGGGGCCACAGCAGAAGGAGCTAGCCTGGCAGCATCCCTGTTGGCCAGGACAAGCAGTGGCTGAATTCCTCACTGTCCCCTCCCCTCTCACCCTGGAGGTAGATGAGTCCTTCTGGCTACCACGCCCAGGGCCTACTTCTTTGAACTCCAAGGGTGGGGCTAGGATTAGGCATGGCTGAGAACCAAGTACCAGCAGGAACCACACTCTGTCCTCATTTATTGCAACCACACAGCCCCCATTTCTTGGCTCACCCATCCACGGAGTCCAGAGCCCAGGAAGCCTCCAGCTGCTCTACCAGACCCTGGGGCTCTCCAAGAGCCAAACGTGCCACCTGCCAACCGGCTTGTGCAGAGGCTTCAACTGCCCAAGTGCGTGCGCAGCCAAAGCACAGCGTTCATGAAGCTGTCCGACTCCACCTCCACCTCCGACAGCGCATGGGTGCTTTTGGGGTACAGCAGGAGCCTGCAGGGGTTGGGCAGTAATGGTCCAGGTTGGAGGGTCCTCCCCTGCTCACCTGCCCACCAGCTGCCAGGGCTGTCCCGCTGCACTCACCGAACAGGCACGTTCCGGGCCTTGAGGGCCCGGTAATACTCTATGCCCTGCTTGAAAGGCACCCGTTGGTCCTTCTGGCCCAGCATCAGTAACAGCGGGGTCTTCACCTGGGTGCATGAGGAGTGACAGTGAGCAGAGCTCCAGGTTCAGGTTGGACTGGCGGCGCACTGGGCCCGGGGGGGTGGCGTGTGGGGCAGGGGTCACCGTGTACCTGAGGGGTGTACTTGATGGGTGACTTGTCCAGCATCTCCGCCCACATGCTGAGGTCTGGCAGGCAGTCGCTGCTGTAGGGGAAGCCAGCCTCCACCACGCACCTACAAGAGACCAAGCTGATGCAGCCCCTGGAGGGGGGCTGTAGAGTGGCCCGGGCGGCTCCATGGGGTATGGGATGGATGGGAGAAGGGCACACCCACCAGTCCGGGATGTCAGTGGAGCCCATCATGGAGGCGATGTTGATCACAGGGTTCCGGGCCACGCAGGCACTATACATCTCCGGATACTGACCAATCAGGTGGCAGGAGAGGAAGCCACCATGGGAACCACCCATAAGGGCCACTCGGCCTTTGTCAAAGTGTTCCTCCTGGAGCACCTGCTCTACTGCAAACTGCGGGGTGGGACAGAGCACACTGCAGCCAGCTGCCTACCCAGCTGACGGAGCCACCCCCCACCCCTTCCTCCCGCCTGTCCAGAAGCCGAAGCCCCAACCCTGCTACCTGGACATCCTTCACATCTTGGTGGCCCACATTGCCAGGGAGGGAGAGGATGCTGTCCTGACCAAAGCCCGTGGAGCCACGATAGTTCACTGGAGGCCAGGAAGGGACCAGACAGGGAGGTCAAGTGACACTCCCAGCCCCCAGACACCTTTACACCCTCTGGGAAGTAGGCCCTGGGGCCAGCTACATGTAGACTATCAATGGGGAGGGGCCAAGAGAGCTGAGGCTGCCCAGCACCCACACACCCTTTCCAGGGGAGCCCCACGTCGGTCCCTCTTACCACCACACCACAGAGCCAGGGGCTGGACCAGGCAGTTCCTGGTAGTGGTTAGAGAGGCCTGGAGGCTAGGGCGGTACCTGTGGTGCTTGTACAACCTGGGCCTACCTCATGGCATCCTACAGCCCTCTCATAACTGTGGGGACCTGCTCACTCACCTAGCAGCACTGCAAAGCCCATCTTGCAAAGCATGGCTGGGAACAGCATCCAGGCAGCAATGAAGGATGAATGGGGCCCCCCTGCAGACAGGGAGCAGAGGGTGAGAGAGGCAGCTAAGAGGGATGGTGGGAAGGCAGGGGCTCTTTGGCCATATGCCTACCGTGGGGCATGACCACCATGGGCACCTGGGTCTTATCCGGAGGGTCGCTGGGCTGCAGGAGGATTGCTTCAAAGTCGAGGCCAGCTGCAGGGAGAGGGCAGCAGTCAGCAGAGCCAGCACTGCTGCCCAGGGGCTGCCCCAGCCAGGACCTCCGCTACGGCTGCAGGTCTGGGGGCCGGCCCCCAGAACAGAGACCTGGCCAAAGGAGCGCACACAGTGACACATGGCCCCAGCGTGTCCACACTCCTGCCCCAGTTAGGGGACCCCACTCTGCAAGGGCGGCATTCTGGGTGAGATGTGACCACAGGCCTCATATGGGGCCTGTCTTCTCTGAGCCTTGGTGTCCCCCCTACAGAGGACTTGGCCTGGGGGATTCCAAGCTCTGACTCCCAGAGCAGGCAGCCAGATGCCCGGACACTGCACTCCCCATTACCATCCACAACAGGAAGAAAAACACCTCTTGGAGGTGATCCCAAGACACCCGCAGTGTGAGGTGGGAGGCAGGGGCGTGGCCCACAACGCTGTGTGCTGGGGAGCCTGGGGGAGGCGTCCCTTGCCCCTGGCCCAGCTCACCGTACTGCACATTCTCTTGCTCCGGGGGTGGCTGTAGCACCCGGATGCCCCAGGAGATGTCGGAAATGGGCTCAGCCTCCTCCAAGGACACCCATACCACCGACTGTTCCTTTCCTGCAGGAGGCAGGAACCCAACTTTCTGCCGAAGGGAAAGAGGGTGTCACAGGGGCCTGGCTGCCTCCCTGTCCTTCCACCTCACCTCTGCCCAGAGTGGGAGGGGGGCAGCTTTCACCACGCTGGGGGTTGGCATGGATGCCCACTGTGTGCTAGTGTATACAAAGGTACTCACTCCTCTTCCCCACACCCCCACTTGGTGCCTAGGCTCTGCTCTCTCCCTAGGCTCCGTTAGCCCAGAGGACTGGGTGCTTCCCCAGACCCCCTGTTCTGTACAGAGCAGACCTTGGCCTGGTAGTTCCTTCAGATGGGTGCAGACCCCCATGGACCATGCTGAGTCGGGCCCACATTTGGTCTCTCACATGCTGACTGGCCATAGTCAGACTCCAGGGTCAGTTCTCTGCCCTAGGGGGCCCTGCCGGCACAGAACCTCTGCCTCCTGGCCTGGCAATCCCCAACACTCACCAGGCTCGGGGGTAAGCTGGGTGTGGAGAACTGCACCACCATGAGGTCCCGGTCAATTGTGAGCAGCTTCCAGCTTCCACCTGACCCCCCTGGGGAAGGCAGATGCCACTAAGCACCTGGCAGGGGCCACCACCCTTCCCACCCACCCCCTACACAGCTGGAATCCCTGGCCTGAGGCGCCCCGAGGAGCAAGGAATGCCCACAAAGGGACCATCACAAACAGCTGGGTACACACAGCCCTGGGAGAGCCTCTTGCTCAGTCTGTTGTGAATCCAGCAGACAGTGACTGTGCCTGGGGACTGCTAGATCTGGGGACACGCCCGACCACCACGCCACAGCCGTCACCACTGGATGACTGCAGCCTGCAGCAGTGGCGGTTAGGCCCAGGGATCAGGCAGTGGGGTGAGTGGTGCTGGTTCGGGGCAGTGGGGTCCAAGGAGATTCCTAAGCAGGACCTGTAAAGGGAGGTGCAGTGTGGGAATGACGCTTTGGTAGCTTTGAGGAAGAGTGAGTATAGTTAGGGCAGAAGGGCTCAAAGGACATTTGGGGGGCAGCTTCATGAGGCCTGGGCAAGAGGAAGGAGAGGGAGCCGACACGGGGCTTCTCCTGGGCCCAAGTAGAAGAGCTGTGCGCGCCTACAGTATGGGGAAGGGTGGGGTGACAGGCAGGTCTTGGCGAGAGGGAGTTTCGTGGGTTTGAGGAGCAGGGGTGGGGGCCACGCTGAGGCCTGGCCAGGACAAATGGAGCAGAGGAGAACCGGGGAGGCAGGCTATCGGCTAAGTAAGGGTCCTGCACAGGCAGGGTCCCTGTGACACTGTCAGTAAAGGCTGAGGGACAGTCAGCGGTACAGTGGCTGAGCATGCCGCTGTGGCCCCACAAGCGCAAGCTGCAGTCCCACCGCTGGCCTGGCTGGCCAGCTCAGCAGCCCCACTCACCGGCCGTCAGGGAGATCACACTGCCCACCTGGGTGTCCACAGCAAACAGGTCCTGAAGCAGAAAAGAGGCCACATGTGGCAGCAGAGCCAAAAGCCCTGTGAGTCCTGCCCCCACCTCTCTCTCCTCTTAGGGACCCCTGGGCTAGGCCACAGCCGTGAGCACCTAGGACCACCCTACTCAGTACAGTAGGGAGTGGCCTGAGGGCCTGGGTTCAAATTCTAGCCCCGAGTGACCCTGGGCAAGGTAATAAGGAATGCCTCTGAGCCCCTTTGAGCCAGAATGAGAACATATCACACCAGAAAGGAGCCCGGCACACTGTGGGTGTCCCCACCTGTTCCCCGGAAGAAGGCCTCTGCCCCACCTCAGCCACTCCCCATACAGTAGTTAGGCACCCACCCCAGTGCCAGCCCCTTTGTCCTGAGCTAGAAATGCCTGGGGGAGGGAAAAAAGGCCAAAGAATCTGTTGTGGATTCTACAGGATACCATGACCAAGGGTGGCATCTGAGACCACCAGGGCAGCCAGACCCCCTCAAGGAAAAGTGAATCCAGAACAGCAGCAGGCAGGCCTTCCAGGGCCAGTGGGACCTGGCAGCTGGGCGTTCCACCCAGAGGTGTGCACATGCTATGCCACCCTCAGCCCAGGCCCGGGGATTGCTCACCTGCAGGCTGCGCTGAGCAGAGTCAAAAACTACTCTCTGGCTGTCAGCTGACCAGCATCCCAGAGGCAGAAGACTACAGTAGATCCCAGAAAAGTTCTCTGCAAAGACAAAAGGGCTGGGGGCCGTGTCCAGGAGTGGAGGTGTGGGGGGCAGGGCATTGCCAGGACACAGGGGCGCACACCCCAGGCAGCAAGGAACTGCCTGAAGAGGGGGCTGAGGAGCACGGGCCTCTGAAGGCCCGGGAGAGGCAGGGCCCAGGGGCTCCTGGGAGAGTCTGCGGGCGCTCACAGGAAGTGCCCTGGCTGTCTTGCGAGCTGCCCCTGCTGGCAGCAGGTGCACTGGCATCCATCTACCCGTCACAGTGCTCTGCACAGGGCCTGGCCCTGGGGGCTGCTCTCTGTCCTTGTCACTCATTTCACCCTCACTGCACCCCTCCACAGAAGGCAGGGATGACCACCCGCCGCACGGGTGGACACATGGAAGCTCAGGGAGGTAGGTCAGGACAGTTAACAAGGGGCAGAGCTGGGTCCAGACTGGGCCCCCACTGCTGCATCCCTGCAGCCCAAAGGGAAGAGAAAGAGGCCGCCCCTTGTCTGCCGGACTATGGAACTGCCCAGGCAGCCTGAGAAGAGACTCTCTCATTTCACATCCTTAGGATGGTCCTGGGTCCCAAGCAGAGTGATGGGGACTAAGACTGTGCCTGGGGCCACCACCCAGACACCCTGCTGACCCAGGGCTTGGACAGCACCGATGCTGAGTGGAGGTTGGGAAAGGGATCAAGCAGTGCCCTTGGACTCTCTGGTAGCCCATTCCAACCCAGCGCAGGTTCCAAGGCCCTGGGAGAAGCTGCAGCACAGGAACGAAACCATTGGCCCCGGGCCAGCTTGGGTCGCTCAGACTACTGTGTGGGGCCAGATGACTCGCTCTAGCAGAGCCCTTCCCTGAGGTGATGGCCCTGCTCCCCATGGAGGCTGCACACGAGCCGGCCCAGCAGGAGGGACACAGACTCCAGAAGGAGCACAGGGGGAAGAGCTGAGGCACTGGCCCTGCACAGGGACAGTGAGTGGCAGGAAAACAGCTGCAGGCTCCCTGACCCCTGCCACACACCCCTCACCTCCCAGCTGCCGAGGCACGACATCCACCACCACCGAGGTAACCTTGGTGTACCAGTCGTACTGCAAGAGAGCACAGTGCTTAGGCCCACTGGTGACTGGCAGCAGCCTTGGGGCGCAGAGTTTAGTGCCAGCCTTCCTCTCTGGGCCGCCGCAGGGAAGGGAGGTGGCACCTGGGGTGAGCCTTATGCCCCCCCCCCTTTCTGGTGACCTGGGCTGAATGTCTGGAAGGGTCTCTAACTCTTACTAGGGGCCTAGAGCTCTGCTTGGGCAAGGACCCCGTGACTGAGACTCTGTAACTGCCCATACTACCCCAGCCCCTTGCAGAACCTGCCACAGGCAACCGAGAACGCTCTCCAAGTGGCAAGTCTCAACACTGCAATGCCTCCCACACCAGCAGACCCTCAGCCCCCAGACCCTCCCCTGACAGGACAGGCAGAACTCACACTGTCTCTGCACCCAGGACAGGAGGTCCCCTGAGGGGCCCATGGGGAGACAAGTGTGAACCTCGGCTCTCAGCCACCATCCCCTCCTCTTGCACACTGCCCCTCGCCCACTCCAGCTCACCAGGCACAGTTGGCTACACTGATGGTGGGGGATGAGAGATGGGTACTGCAGGTAGACGATGCGACACTGGTCTGGACTCAGCCGGGGCGATGAGACAGCCAGAGAGTCATCCGACAGGAGCTCTGGACCGGACGGGAACATGAGCACCATGTAGGCTGGCAGGGTTAGCTAACATCAGCAAAGCACAGCTGGGCACCAGCACTTACCACACTTCCCCTCGATGAGATCAACGTAGTACAGGGCTGACCTGGAACCACCAGAAGACACTCAGCTTCGAGGCCCGCCTGAGCCACCAGGCCCCGCCTCACCCACCTCCTCACCTGCGATTGGTGCAGAAGCGGACGCCCAGCCGGAAGGGCTCATGCCACCAGCCCACAAACACCACACCCGTGTCCCCAGGAGCCCAGAATGCCTGTGAACGAGACCGCAGGGCAGGTGTGGGCAGGGGGCAGTGGCTCAGGCAGGGCCCCTTGACTCCAGGAGCACGTGGGCAGTCAGTGCTCACCTGTCCAGGGGACACACTCTCTGGGACCCCCTCAAGCACAGAGATGTTGCTGCTCTCGATATCCAGCACACAGAGCACTGGAGTGCTTTTGGAAGCCATGTTTTCTCCCCAGTCTTCATAAAAGATGAACTGGTCCCCCTGAGAACATAAGACAGTCGATGCCCAGCCCGCCTTGTGAGAGCCCGCCCTGCCCACCAGAAGCCAGCGCCTCCCGTCTGACAGGCGCACCATGGGCAGGGGGCGCCGAGCCCCAGGGCTGCCCTGCAGGGCCTTCATGGACGGGCCATGGCCCGGAGCACCTTGATGGCCTCGTCTGGCTTCTTCGGCCTAGCCATCTCTTCATCGCTGCCACTGATGTCCAAGGGTTTGGTCTGAAAGAAGGACTCAGCCTTGGGGCGCTTCTTCTCTGCCACATACAACAAGTGTGTCTCCGAGTGTGACCAGGACAGGCAGCCAAAGCAGCCTGGGTGAGGGAGGGCCAATCAGGGGGAGCCCTGGGCTACAGCTGCCCTTTCTGTCCACCCTGCCTGCTCACCAGCCAGCTGCCTCACCGTCATCATACACAGGACCATGTTTCTCCAGCGCCGACAGGTTGAAGCTCTTGAGCTTCCGGTTCTTCTCCCAGACCTGAGGACATCTGGGCATCAGGCTGGCTGCCCCCCGACAGAGCCTTACGTGTAGGCTGAGCCCCAGTAGCCCGCCACATGGTCCCCTGCAGACACACCTCCAGGAACTGCTTCTCCTCGCCCAGGCCTGCACTTGCAGCCTTGCGCAGCACAGCCTTCATGGCGCCTGAAGGTGACTCTCTGCTCAGCAGTCTGAGGACACAGTAGAGCAGGTCGGGATTGTCTCCCACCCAATGACAGCCCCATTCTGTCCTCTAGACTTGGCCCCGCATCCACACCTACAGCCCATCTAGCCCCATGTGGCAGCTAACCTTGCTTCTCCTCCCTGGGGCACAGCTCTACTCCCCAACCCCACCCCAGCCTCCCATGGACTCTGCTCCAGGCCCAAGTCTGGGGCAAACTGCCAGCGCCTATCAAACCATGTCACCAGAGACTGCATGAGTTCCCAAGGGGCCACGGCCTGGCTCCCAGCCTCCCTTTGGAACCCTACCTACACACAGGCCCAGAGTGGCCTTCATAAAAGCCTTGCCGTAGCCTTGTCCACAAGCTTCTTCCCTCACACTTACTCCCCCCGCGTCTCCACACTGTTGCCCGCAGGCCCTGCAAACACCACGGACTCCCCATCATGGAACACCAGGTATTGGCGGCAGAATCGGATGTTTTCCATGCGTTCCAGGTCCCTCTGGGTCCACTCTGTGAGGAGAGGCAGCAGCCTGCTCAACCTGACCAGTCCCTGCACAGGCTTCCCCCAACCTGCATTCCGGCCTGCCTCCTTCCATCTGTCTCCAGGTATTCTGGGGGCCACATGGACACACTAGGCCACAACCCCAATCCAGGCCTCCAGAGCCCGAGCTGAGGACGGCCTCTTGGAGAGGAACCGCTACTCTTCCCTGTACCTATCCAGCCAAAGCAGCCTGGGTGAGGGAGCAGCCAGAACCATGAGGTGCCCTGGCACGGCTGAGACAAGGTGATGGGAATGTGCCCCACAAGGCCCACACCCTGCACCCGGGTCTCGATTCTACTCCCACACCCTCAGCTCATGTACTCAGGGGTACCGTCCCATAACGCCCGAACAGGTCCCCACCTGTGTTCACCGGCCTCTGCGGTGCGCACCCTTCCACCCCGCGCCCTCCGAGCCCAGTCTTCCTCCACACACACGTGTGCACTGCCAAGCAGGCCCCCTCTTCTCTGCCCGAGTGGACCTGCCACCCGATTCCCCTTCATACACACACCAGTGTGCACCGTCCGGTAGCGGCCCCCGTACTGCGTCGTGACCTCCGGGCCCAGGCAGGCGGCGCTCAGCGAGGGCTGGCGGCTAAGGCCCCGGTACAGCGCCGCCGCCTCCTCGGCCTCGCTCAGCAGCACCTGCGCGGGGGACATACGAGGGTCAGGCCGGGCCCGGGCTGCAAGGACCACGGGAACCGCGGGCCGAGCCCTCACCTGCCGCTCCATGGTCACTGTCGGCCGCCCGGGGCGCGGCGCGGCGCGGCGGGCTGGCGCCGGGAAGTGAGGCTTCGGGGGGCGGGGCCCGGAGCAGCCCTCTGAAATCCGCTTGGCCTGGCCTCCGGGCAAGAGGGGAGGGACCTCCGCTAAACGGGCGGGCGGAGGCCGTTACCAGAGGGGCGTGGCCTCGGCGGTAAGGTGTGGGGCTCCGGGGGAAGACGCGGTAGTTTTGGACCCTGGGGGCGTCCTGCAGTGGAGGGAAGGGACTTTGAGGAGAGGCGCAGGCCTTTTAGGGGCGCCCTAGGCTAGTGAGATGCGGAGCGAGGGCCAGGCCGCAGACCTGATGGGGAGGAGTGGGATCTGCGACCGGAGTGGCGGCACTATGGAGATGGAATACAGGGGAGGGTCTTCGGGCTGGGGCGAGGTGGTTGAGTGACGACATGGCCCAAGTGAGAAAGCGGTGAGGCCTGAGTCCGGACCCGACTGTTGGGCGGAAGCAGCAGCGCGGGGGCCGGGTGGGTCCTCGGCCGCGAGAGGGGCGGGACTGAGCCGGTGGGGATAGAGAGCCAGGAACCGCGCGGAGGAGGGGCGTGAGCCCGTCCTGTCCCAGGAGTCTCCCGCCGCCCTGGGGCTCGTTGTTGGTTTCCTCCCGGTTCAATTTGGGGCAGGCCTTCACCAGACGGTGTCAGGCCCTGACCTAGGTGGGGCTCGTAGGCAGATGGAAAGAAGGACTGAGACCCGCCGATGAGCGCTCAGAGCGCTGGGGTGCGGGGCAAAGGGCGGGTTGCTGAGTTCTTAGGGTGTTGCCTGGGGTTATCAGCTACCAAGCCAACCCCAAGAGCTATCTGTCCTTGCCTCTCTCACCCACCCTGCTCAGTGGCACCTTGCTGGGGATCCTGAGTGGACGGTTTCTGCCTGCTTCCCCTCAGGCCTCAGCCCAAGACCATGTACAGAGGGCCTAGTGGGGTCCGGCTCCACCCAGAACCAGAGAGCTTCCTGTTGAAAGAAGAATCTGGGCAGGCAGGCTCCTTCAGCACACTGGCGCAGGACCGAGTGGGATATGATGGTAAGGGAGGGCAGCAGAGGCTGGACTAGCAGTATGTATGGCCTCCTTTTCCATATGCCCTGAGACTGGCTGGTCTTCCACGCCTCAGGGCCCTGGCTCCCTGTGCCCAGCCTTGCCTTTGACCGAGACCCCACTTGCCTGGCCAGCAGCTTCCCTTTCCCCATCAACCATATTGGACTAGTTAAGTAAAAACAGCCCTCACTACTGTGTGAGTACTCAGCACATGCAAGATGTAAAAGCCAGAACTGGGAGTGGAAAGAGTGGCCCATACATTCGATCTGGTGGGGAAGGTTGGAAACTGGGATATTCATCACAGTGTTGTTTGTAATAGGGAAGCTAGGGACGTGATGCCTGCCCTTCGGGGCACATGCAGTGGTCTGGCTGTAAACCCCTGGTACAGCTCTCTGGAGGCTGGGCATTGGAGGATGGCCACCTGCGTGCCTGGGATGAACATGTAGCAATAAATGGGCAGTGCTGCACCTTCTAACTTCTGTTTAAAGTGGGAAAAAAAACAAAAAACCACAAGCAGGAAAGACATGCATCAAGATACTAACCCTGGGGGAAGGCCAGAGGCAAGGCTGACCCTCTTTTTGTTTATCTGTGTTTTAAAAATTATCTAACAAACTCTGGGTTACTTTATTTTTTTAACAAAACTATTTATTTATTTTTAGAGAGAGGGTAAGGGAAGGAGAGAGGGAGAGAAACATCACCGTGCAAGAGAAACATTGATCGGTTGCCTCTCACACCCCCAACTGAGGATTCGGCTGCAACCCAGTCATGTGTCCTGATTTCACAGGTGACACTCATTTCACTGAGTCACAACAGCCAGGGCGCAACTCTGGGTTACTTTAGAAAGGAGGTCATCCCATCCTTCCTGGGACTACTAAAGTCTGGCAGCCCCTGAGCTTAGGGGTTGGATTTAACACAGTGAGGCAGACAGGTGTATGGCTTGTTGGCAGCACCAGGGGGCAGCACCTACTCACCCGTTTCCCAGAACCAGGCACCAGAACGCCATACAGCCAGACTGACCCTCCCAGGCCAAGGAGGCACCAGCCCTCAAAAGTCTGGGCAGTGACCTAAGGCTCCCTCCAAGGCCAAGCTCAGGACCTTTCCTGGGGCGCCTGTGTGGGGACCCATGACTTTGGACAGCTTGGTGTGGACTGGGTCCTGCTTTGCCAACACATCTGCCACTTTGCCTTTTCTCTCTTCTCCCTTTAACTGTCAAGAGACTGGATTGTCATGAGTTTGGGGCTTTGTCCCTCTGGCTAAGCTTTCCCATTTCAGAAACCATCCCAGAGACAGTCTGCAGGTTGTTTATATCAAGTCCTTTTATTCTGATACCACAGAATTATTTTGTCACAATACAGGGGGAGGGACACTGAAGTACCACGAGTTCTCACGGAACACAGGAGGACAGCACACGTTTCACAAGGTCATGTGGAGGACTCGGGTCATTGCACTTACAACTGTAAACTTGTTTGTTTGACTTTGTACAGCACTCTTCCCCCCTCAAATAGAGAAGGAGAGAAAGGGGGGAGGAAAGGAGTGAGGGGAAAGCGGAAACAAGACGTGGAAGCCAGCAGAGGAAAGGCGCTGGGCAGCCCCCGCAGGGCACCACCTCCAGAGCGAGGAGCTGGTTTGAGCCCAGAGGCTGAAGGAGGTGGACACGCACACAGACCCACTCACACACTTGTTCACATGCATACACACAATGTGTCACAACGTCCATGGCTCTCCAGGGCCATGGCAGCAGGGCTGCAGGTACCCAGGGAGACAGAGGTGACATCTCTGAGGAGTTTCAGTGGACCAGGCCTGCCACTCTGCCCCTGTCAGAGTCCACGATGACAAGTATTTACAAAATAGGGGGAGGAGGGCACAAGGGCAGGTAGGGGCCCACAGGCCAGGACCATGCTGCCCTGGCAGAGGGCCTGCCTGGCAGACTCCCCGCAGGCTCCTGAAGACAGGCCACAGTTGCTGTCACTGCTGCCTCAGCATAGGTCCCAAGACCATACTCCTCCCAAGGACTAAGCAGATGGTGGGGGTGGGTGGTGTCACTGAAGTGAGTGTACTGGGCCTTGGCTCGGGCAGAAAGGCAATGCCCTTGCTCAACGACACAGGGTGAGGGGGGCAAGTAAGGAAAAGGCCTGACCTGCATCCCAGAGACCCCTTGCCTATTGGAGATGCACCTGATGCTCCCATTACCCCAACACTGAATGCTGGTCCCTTAGCCTCTGGCCGCAGTGTCCCCGAGTCACAGCTGCATCCACACGAGGACCAGGACACCCTTGGCCCAGAGGCCTGCACCAAGCACCTTCACAAGGAGTTTCGGGTTCAGACATATCCTTTGGGTACACTGGGAGGTGGGAGAGTGATGGATGTTAGAAATTTCAAAACCAGAGGGACATTTGCTAAGAAGTGAGTATTTTGGAGCCTGGGGCTGGGGCTGATGGAGGCTGACCTGCAGTCACCTCCCTGTCTTCCTCACTCTGTATCCCATTCCTGGCTTTCAGTGGGAAGGATTACTGCCTGGGGCCCCCACATACCCAGCCTCCAGATGCCTCCCCACGCAGACCTGGCCCTGGGTAGTCAAGGGTGGTGGATGGTGGCCTCCCTCCACCCTTGCTCAGATAGCCTCATACAGCCCAGGCCTGAGGCAGATGTCCCCAAATCCTGGAGGGCCAGGGTCTCAGGCCCAACACAAGTTGACAGCCTCCTGTCTCACACAAAGCTGCCAGTGGTGCGCCAGGGTCCCTCTCTGAAGGGCTGTGCAGACCTTCCAGGAAAGCAAGAAAATAAGGCCCCTGAGAAATGCAAGGTGCCAACCAGAGCACTGTAGAGCAGGGCCAGGCCTTGGGTCAGGCAGGTCTGCCTCCTGCACTCCTGGCTCGGTCGTAGAGAGGCTGCTGAGCAGCAGGACACTGGGGCTTTGAGGTGGGGGTGGGAATTCCGATCCTGGAGACAGAGGCAGAGGGAGCCACAACAGGACTCTCTAAGTTTTGCTACTGGGAAGCCCCCCGAGAAATTCAGTTTGAAGCCACTACCTATATGAACACCTGCTCTGGTCCAAGATGACATTTTAGCTGTCCTCACCACAAGTGCCAGATGTCTAGTTCTTCCCAAGCACCCTTTGACCCCCTGGAGCCATCTCTCAGCTCACAGACTTTTGAGCCTCCCAGCCACAGAGCAGAGGCATGGAGCGCAGTCAGGAGCTGCGGGCCCCAGGGCACAGCACGGCCCTGCCCGTGACCAGTCTGTCCACAGCTCCACCCCTGAGCCATGTGCCACTGCTTTGGGACAGCCAGGTGCCCCTGGCCCAAGGCTGGGGTAAGAGGGGGGTGGTTTACAGATGAAAACCTTCAGAATGTCACCGCAAACCTGAACACTCACACACACATCCTGCACAGGCCTCACCAGCACGTCCACTCCAGAGACTCCTTGTCACCTGCCATCTTGGTCAGAGAAACCTGCAGGGCGTGTGGGGCCTCGCACTGCCTGCCGCAGCCTGGCATGCTCAGGCGGCAATCCCGGCAGGTCCTCACTAGCTCGTGCAGAAGTCAGCTAGAAGCGCTCCTGAAGGAGAGGTTTTGAGGCAAAAAGAACTCCAAGCAAGAGGGTCGAGCATTTAAAATGGATGAAGTCGTGCAAAGAGCAAAGAGGCTGCGAGCCGTGCATGCTCCACTGCGGGACAGGCGGTGACTCGCCCAGTGTCGGCGAGTCCTGCCACAGGTCAAACATGCCACAGACTGAGAATTTCACACACACGGTGGGAGTGGGGTGGGCTGGGGGGGCTGTGATATGAGCATATCTTATCCAGTTTCTCAATTGCATGTTTGCTATGAACGCCTTATACATAACATGGAATTTATTAAATATTAACAGTTGTCTTTGAGGGTTTATATTTCATTGCATAGAACGTTAGAGATGAGACTTGTGGCTGTGCCCAAGGTCAAAGGAAGTCCCAAAGGGAAGGGCCTCGGGGAGGAGCGCCACCCAGTCCACCAGGTGGAAGGATGGTGGACTCCCCAGCACAGGGCTCTGGGTCCTCCCCTTGGCTGGCAGAAGCCCTGGCCCCTCTCTCTGAGTGCTCCCATTGCTGATGGCTTAAGAAGGACTGGAATTGCACAGTAAACAGAGGCGGGCTGAGGGGCCGCCCTAGACCTCACCGCCCTGGGGTTGTGCTCTTGGTGGCCTGCTGCCCACTATTGCTTCGAAGTCAATGTTCGTCCTGTTCTGAGCAGGGGCAGAGCAGAGAGGAAACCAGACCATCAGTCACAGGAGGGTAGGGTGGGGAGGAGAGTCAAGGAGGTGAGCCAAGAGAGGAGAGACAGGGGAGAAGGAGAAACAAAAGAAAAATGTTTATGAGGTATACACGTAAATCAAACTGAAATGATTAAGGCTGTTCTTGAAATCAAAAGAAATCCCCAGGTGTATGGAGGAGGAGCCGGCTGGTCGAGATGACGGCGGTGCCGCTAGGGTGCTCAGGGTGGCTTGGGGGATGGCTTTGAGAGGGTGGCCAGTGCGCTGGCATGTTGCCACCCAGGGGCTGGGAGAAGCCTCAGCCAGGCCCACGCTGCTTATCGGTGCTATGGCCTCTTATTTTAGCAATGAGACAGTGTTAGGTCCTAATGTTTGTAAAATTCTCCCAAACCCACGCTAGCCACACGGAAGTCTGCTCCCATGTCACCCAGAGGACAGGGTGAGCGGGGGCACACCCCCGTGGCCACAGAGGGAGCCGGGCCAGCTGGAATGTGAAGAAAACGGAGCCCGGGGCCCCCAGCCCTCAGTCAGAGCCCGACTCCAAGGCTGTGGAAAAACTTCTGGCATCGTGAAGGGTGGGCAGCGTCCATCAGAAACAGGCAGCGGGTGCCCGAACTCTGTGTATAACGCATTGCAGGTCTGGCAGGCCAGGCTGCAGACGGAGGCTGTGGGAAGAGCAGCGACTTCGCAGCGGCAGGGTTTCCGAAGAGAGCTCCTCCCTCCCAGCCACAGCTCCGCCTCCAAGGCGGCACCCTGAGGAGAGCAGGGTCTCCAGAGAGACAAAGTTCCCCCGGCCAGTGGCCCCACTTGTCCAGCAGATGCATCGCCCAGGCAGCTGCTGCTAGAAAACATCCTGCCTCGATCGAGGCTGCCCGCCACGTCCCACCTGGTGAGTCTGTGGGCCAAGGGTTCGCCAGGTTGTAGATGCTTGGAGGAGAGAAGGGGGGAGTTGGGGAGGGAGGGGAGGGGACGGGAGGGAGGGAGGGAGAAGGATTTTGTTAGGAGCCATGGACAGCTGGTTCCCACCCGGCACCCCTCTCAGCTGCCTGCCACACACGGAGGGCCTCCCCCTCCCTCTCAGGATCCCACCCACTTGGATGAGGCTTGGAGAGATGGGTGCTTGGCAGCTTTGAGGCCACAAAGAGGACAGGAAGAAAAGAAGAACCAGGTGGGCCAGGAAGGGATACCTCGTTAACATAACACAAAGTGATTTTTGCCCTACCTGAGTGAGGTACATGGGATTGGGCTTACAATGGCAAGCCTCTCCCAAGCCACTTGAGAAATTGCCTCAAAAGACACCAGGACACGGATGCTCACAGAAGACCCGCACGCTTGGCCTGGTTGTGAGCCAGACCCGAGAACTGGCGGGAGACTCCTTGAACTACAAAGTGAGCGGTCTCAGCACCACCCCCACATTATGTGGCCAGACACAGAACAAAGCTATGCCTGTGGTTCCTTTCCCTTCCCAGTGATGAAGCCCCCGCCCTCAACTCGGATGGGCACTGCCATGAATTTGGCCATGGGCTGCCCCTCCCCTCAGCACAACTTTTGGTTTCCCATCTGTTCCAAGGCAATGCCCGGAGACATCTGGCTGAGCAGGAGAGTGGGGGGGAGCGAAGGCAAGGGAGAGCGCCAGAGGCGCTGCATGGGGGCTGCTGCCATCAGAATCAGTTTGGGGTCTTGACTTGGACTCCAAAGCCTACCCTGGCTGGCTCCTGCCCCCTCAGGCCTCACCCCTGACCCCTCCCCCCTCCACTGTGGCTCTGTTTGTGCTGGCTATTCATCCGCCCCCGAAGCCCACCGGTGACACCGGCCAGCAGGGCCTCTGTGGGCGCTGCTCCCTCGCCTGGCGCCCTGGCAGCAGCCTCCTCCCCTGGAGTCTCTCCGCACCCTGGTCGCTCCCTCTACAGCAGACCCCTCTGTCCCAGAATCCTGCTTCACGGGTTTTAAAGCACTTATCACCTTCAGAAATTACCTTTTTGGTCTAATTTTTTTTAACTTATTTATTCTTCGTCCCACTCAATGTACTGTCAGCTTCAGAGGGCAGGGACTTGGTTTTGTTCCCTGCTGTGTTCCCAGTGCCTGGAATAGGGCTCAGCCCCTCCCCAGGGTTTGACAAACTGTTTATGGAATAAATGAGGAAGTGGATGGAAAACTGGACCCTTCCAGCCCCCCCACTGTTCCTCCAGAGACAGGCAGCACCTTCGACACTACCCTCAGCTCTGTCCCCCCAGCAGGCCTGGGCTGCAAGGCTCCCCTCTGACTTGCTTGCTGGCCCCCTGGCCCTGCCACACACCCCTGCCCACCACGAGAAGCTCCCAAACCTCTGTCCTCTGAACCTGAGAGGCAGTGGAAGAGAGGGGGAGGCCTCAGGGGTCATGAGTGTTAGGCATGGGCCCTGGCTGTGCACAGAGCAGCACCAACAGCCAGGCCACCCTCCCTGACATCCTGATGCCACGCCTCCTCCTGCCCCACAGAGGCAGGGCCAAGGCCAGAGAAGGATCCAGTAGGAAGCTGCTCATCCTGCCTCGGCTACTGCAGCCCAGACAGAACCAGGGCTCCCCTCCTGCGGCCCTTCTGCTTTCTCCCTGGCTGATCTGGTCTGGGGCTGAGCCTACCTGTCCCGGTGACCTTCCTGTCCTCTCTGTCCTTTTCCTGTCTGCCTCTCTACTCATTCTGTTCTTCCTCCTTGTGCGTCACGAGCTCAGCCTGTGAAGCCAACAGTGTCTTGACCTCATGCCCAGTGGTTTCCGTCACAGCTGAAGGAAGCCCACAGGCCCCTCCTAGTCCGCACCTGTAGGAACGGGTGGCCCTTCACCCCTTCCTCTGTCCCCCCACGCTGGCCCTGACACTCACTGTTATACGCAGAGTCCAGAGCTGCACCCAGGCCTCTGACTCCAGAGATTTTTCCACAGCACTGAGACCATCTCCCTTCATCTCTTCGAGAGCCTGTGGGACATATGTGCAG
The DNA here is from genome assembly GCF_014824575.4 of Sturnira hondurensis. NCBI lineage: Eukaryota > Metazoa > Chordata > Mammalia > Chiroptera > Phyllostomidae > Sturnira > Sturnira hondurensis. The sequence goes on from NW_028079127.1 coordinate 19,791,195, forward strand.
AAGGGTTGGGAGGAACTGTGTCCCAGCCCCCAACTTAGTGCCAGTGCAGAGTGGTGAGAGTCCTGCGCCGGATGGGGGTGCTGGAGAAGGACAAGGGGATGGGGACCCTGGATCCCCTTTGCTGGGGACCTCGACTGGGCTGGCCCCATGGTGAAGCCTCTGCGCACAGGGCCCTCCATCTCCTCCTGCTCCCGCCACATGCACGAGAGAGGACCTGCAGCTCTGGCCACGTCACCTGCAGCTGGAGCCTGGGCTCCTCCCAGAGGACCCCTCAGGACTGGAAGCACCCACAAGAGCCCCTCAGGCCTTCCCTGGGGGAGGCTGGGGACAGGTAGCTCATACTCACCCTTTGTGGCACGGTCACCAGAATGAGGAGAATTTTTTGCCAAAAGCAGAGACGGCTACGACATAGAAAAAGGAGAGTAGCATCAGGACACTAAACCAGACACCCTCCTCATCGGGGTCCTGTGGCCCAGCAAGGCCGAGCCCAGCCCCAGAACCACAAGGCTGGCCTGGACCCGAGTGACTGAGCCTGGAGTCACTCCCCAGACTCAGTCTCTGCCACAGCAGGGCCCTGGGATGGCCGCCCACCTGGAGACCTGGCCGTAGGCAGGGCTCACCTTCTGTCAGTTTGCCGGCCTGTTCTGCTGCCCCACCAGGGAGGATCTTGGAGAACACACTTTCCCCTTCGGCACCTGGCTGGCCCGCAGGAGCCCCTGGGGCCCCCCCGGGCCTGGCTCCAGCCTTCATGCCTGGGGGGAGAGAGACCACCCTCAGGAGCCAAGCGTGACCTGGCTCTCCAAGCTCTGAGTGGGATAGTAGCCGTGAGGGCATCTAAACACAAGTACCCAGTGAGGGGGCGGGGCAAGGAGGAGCGCAGGGTCATGAAGAGAGGGAGGCAAGACCAGGAAGAAAAGGAGTGCAAAGAAACAGAAAAAAGGAAGTTGAAGAAGATAAAAAGGAGAAAGGGAGAGGAAGGAAGAGGGCAAGGAAGGAAGGGGAGAGCATGAAGTCACAGTCCTGGCCCTGCTCACCAGTCCCTTCCAGCTGCCCTGCTGAGAGCTGCCTAGGCCCTGAGGCCCCAGCACTGCTGACCCCACTGCGTATTCTAGCGCCAGTCATTCTGCTGGGAAACCTGCAGCCCCCTGGGCACCTTCCTGGGGGCAGTGAGGGCATGCAGGGAAGGGGAGCTCAGGGCACCCAAGTGGGAATAAAGCAGCCTGGGTCGTCTGGGTCACAACTGAGGACCTCAGGGGAGGCGCACCTGTAGGTCCAGGTCCTGGTGGTGGCTGAGCCTGAGGAGGCCTGCCCTGCTGGGCCACTTTGGCTGCCCCTTTAGAGCCATCTGTCTGCTCTGCCCGTGGCTGCAACACAGAACCTCTAGTTGAGATACACCCCATCAACTCTGCCCATGCCCAGCCAGGAACCAAGGGGACGTCCAAGCTGCAGCCGCAGCCACAGCCACAGCATCCTCCCTGGATAGGATCCGTGCCCTGGAACCCCACTTACCGGTCCTGCTGGCTGGGAGCCTGCGGCTGTTGTGGGGCCAAGCTGAGGCTTTCCTGCTGGCTGGCTGGCACCAGGGGCCGGGCCCCGGGCAGTTGGCTGGCCCTGCTGCTGCAGCCGAGCCTGTGATGGTGTCTGCTGGGGGGGCTGTAGCCCATGACCTTGCTGTTGTTGCTGCTGCTGCTGCATCTGTGGCTGGCGCGATGCTGTTGCTGAGGGTGTCTGCCTCGATGGTGGTGGCTGTGACTGCTGTGGCCCTGGAGGTGCCTGCCGACCCTGTGGCTGTGGCTGTGGCTGCGGCTGCGGCTGGGGTTCTGGCTTTGGCTGCAGTGCGGCAGGCCCTGAGTGGGCCTGCCGGGAGCCCTTCTTGCTGTCAGAGGCATGATGGTACGCTGATGGAATGCGGGACGGCTGTGAGTACTCAGCTGAGCTGGGGTACCCAGGCTGACCCTTCTTCTGCACTGCTGGGCCAGGGCTGGGCTGAGGGTGAGGTCGGGCCTCGTGGCGACCCAGGTCTCGAGCATGTGGTTTGGCAGCACGTCGGCCTGGCTCCTCACCAGCGTGGCGGCCTGAGTGCCGCCCATGGTCGCTGTGGTGTCGATGTTCCTTGGCTGAGGTGTGGCGGCCCGGGCCACCTTCATCGTGTGACCACAGGCCCTCCTCGGGGGGCTCATCATAGTCGTGGTAGCTGTGCCTGGCAGGGCCTCGCTTCTGGGAGGAGGAGGAGACTGCGTGGCCCCCATGGTGCCTGAACCGGTCAGAGCGGGCATCCCGGGGCTTATCAAACCAGTCTGTCTCCTCCTGGCCCAGGTGATAGGCTTCAGAGACCAAAAACAGAACACCATCAACCCCTGGGTTGGCCACAGGGGGCGGCCACAGGGGACGGCCCAGCTGAAGCCATGCAAGGAAACCACAGGGGCATCACAGCCACAGCCAAACCCCAGGCCCCCGCCCACCCTCCCACAACCAGGCCAGGGTGCGGGTGGAGAAGGCACAGCCCTCGGCACACAGCACCAGACCAGGACGCGCTGGGACACCTCGGAGCCCGGGGCCCCACAGGCAGGAGGCCCCCAGGTGCTGAGCCTCTGCAGAAATCATCCCCAGCTGCCATTACCTTCACTGTCAGAAACTACGCAGTGGGAATCATCCAGGATGTAGCCTTCCTCTCGCTTATACGCATGGGCCCGCGGTCCGTCCTTGACGTGCTCCTGGACATCAGGCATGGAGTGGCTGGAGCAGAACTGTGGGCAGGTGTCTCCAGGAGGGAGGGTACCCCCAGGTGGGCGGGGCCGCCCTAAGGGGCTGACGGGGCTCTCCTCTTCAGAGGCCTGGCTTCGCATGGGGGGTCGGGCGCGGCCGTGGGCCATGCTCAGGGACGAGGGCTTGGAGCCTGTTTTTTGAAGTCGCTCCACAGCCTCCCGTTCCCGCTCGTATCCCTTGCCCCGGCCGCTGAAGTCATGGCTGGACAGCTTCTCCCCGCTGTATGCAGCTGCCACTCGGGACCGGCTGCTTCCACTGTACATGCGGTCATCCTCCTCCACTGGGTCCCGGCTGGACACCCCGTAGTACCTCTGCTGCTCATACACGTTCTTCTTAAGCCCGTAGGTGATTTCTTCCTGGAACTTCCTGCCCCGAGAGGCCAGGCCGCTGCTGACTGCAGAGGAGGGGTAGGCAGCCAGGTCTGACTCCACATCCTTGGCTTCTTCGATAGGTGAGAACTTGGAGATCTTTTGCTCCATGCCTTGCTTCCGGTGCTTGCTGCGCTTTGAGGAGACAGCAGCTGGGGCCAGGCTCTTGGAGGGATGCTTGGGCCCCACGGGGCCAGGACCATACTTCTCTGCTCGAGCCCCATGGCGATAGTCACTATCACTGTAGTAGTGAGTGCTCGCTGGCCGACTGTCACCCTCCACACTTCGGTGATGGCCGCTCTTCCCACGGGGGTCGTAAGAGTCTTCCTCGGATTCTTCCTCCCCTCGGCTGTAGCAGCAGGGCAGCGTAGGCCCCTCAAGGATGCCTGGCTCCCCTACTTCTTTCCCTGGACGCCCACTGCCGCTCGGCCCTAGGGGCTCCAGGCGCTGGCTATCAGGGACAGTGGAAGAGCTGTCCTTGGTCAGCTCACTGATGTCATCGATCATCACGTAGTTCCGAGGGACGTTCTGCTCCAGGCTGGTGTAGTGTGAGTCAGAGGGGTAGGCCGGGGCTGGGCTCATGCTCACACTGCTACGATCAGTGGCCCGAGGCAACTCAGGGGCCTTGCTTTGCTCATAGCTGCTGCTAACCGTTGGCCCACTGTAGCTGGTTTCTGATGGGGCCGAAGACATGGCCACGGCGGGGCTGGCGATCACCTCATAGTTGGTGGGCACCTTCTGCTCCAAGTCGGCTAATGATGTCTGGCGCAGCTTCTGGTTGGGGGCACGGCTGTCAGCCGGGGCCGAGAAAAGGGTGCTCTGTGTGGCTGGCATGGGTGTTTGGGGTGCATAATGGGCTGAGGGACGGAAAGCCTGCTGGGTTGGCAAGCCAGACTCAGCAGGGTAACTGGTGCCAGGAGGAAAGGCAGGCGCAGGGTACGTGCTGGGGCCAGGGTATGTGGGTGCTTGGTGGGCTGGGAATCCATTTGGACCCAGTCCACTGCTGCCTGCAGTGTACGGTGGGGCTGGAGAGGGGAATCGTGGCTGCTGGAAGGCAGTGGGGCCAGATGGGGTGGCGGGAACAGCAGCCGTGACAGGGAAGTCTGCGTACTGGCCAGCAGGAGTGGCACAGCCCTGGAGCCGCAGCTGGTTGAGCTCACTGTCTGACAGGTAGTCACGATGCTCACCGAGACCACGCAAGGGTGCGTAGTCCCGGCCACCTCGGTCCTTGGCCAAAGACTCTTTGCGCTGTGTGATACCCAGCTCCAGGTACTTGAGCTTGGCGTCGATCTCCTTCTCCTCCTCATCCAGCTCTGCCTGCTTCTTGCGCAGCTTGGTGGACTCATGCTCCACCAGCCGCAGGTCCCGGTCCAGCTCCCGGAGCAGACTGGCCTTGGTGGCCGGGACAGCGGTGGGCCCAGCCAGTCCACGCTGCAGCAGGCTGGCCGCATACAGCTGTGGGGGGGCCTGGCTAGCCAGGGGCAGATGGGCCTCCTCTGGAGGAGGGCTGGGCAGTGTCCGCTTCACCTTGCGGACCAGGCCGTTGGGTGGCAGCGCCGACACCTGAGACAGAGGGAAGGGCGGGCAGCACTGAGACCCAAGGTGTAGTTGGCTTGGAGGGGCACAGGGTGGAAGAGCCCCTGCTTTGGCTGGGGCAGGGGCTGGGTTCTATACTGATTCACTGGGCAGCCTCCAGGCCTGCCTGGCCCACCCACTGGCCTGTGATCACCTTACAGTCCTTGTCCTTCCTGGTGCTCTGAGCTGCAGGAAGGCAGGGAAGGAGCAGATGCCTGTCTGTGCTGGTTTCTCCAAGAAACTGGCCTGTCCAGACACTGGCCTGTCTCCAAGAACCCCTGCCTGTGTCCCATGGGCTTGCCCCCCTGCCACCTCTCAGTGAGTGCAGAGGTGAGGGCAAAGGTCTGGCTCTGGGTTTGGGTCCTGGCAGCTGGTGGGGACCAAGGGCAGTGGAGGGACATAGACAAGAGTGGAATGGGTCCTGGACCCACCAGGCTTCCTAGCAGATCATGGGAAGGGGTACATGCTGACTGTCAGTTGCTGCGGGCTCTGCATCCTTTTCTGCCCCCTGCCCTATTCCACTCTAAAGTGATATAGAACTCAGTTATCCACCCACCTCCTTCTCCACTGCCTTGCACCACCCTCTGCCAAACTCTCCTGGCTGTGCTCTCTGCCTTGGTCCCAGCTCCCTCCACAGCCTTGCCAGCCCACTGCTCTCTGGGGCTGCCAGCGCTCCTCTCTGTCCTTCCAGCCCCATCTCCTGCTGCATGGCTCCCTGGTCAAGGCTCCCTAACGCTGCCCTCCATGAGGCCCCACACTAGCCCCGATGTTCCACATGACCTGAGAGTGCACACTGCTGGAAGGTTTGTCCTGGGTCCTCCCTTCGTCTCTAGCTCATAGCCTTTCCAGAAAGCCCCAGGGTTTTGGACCTTTATGGAACGCTCAAACCCCCAAAGTTCGCTGGGGCCTGACAACCAGCTTCTTATGTTGTAGCTTGCCAAGACACTACATTCCTTCAGCCCATCTGTCTCCCACCCACTTTCACTGCAGGTCATAAACTAGTGTGCCCTTGAAACAGAGGGTGGGCCTTTAACGAGATACAGTGTACTCTTTGAACTCTACACGCTGCTGTCTTGTTGTTTTGGCTGCTACTATGAGGGCCGGCTATGGCCGGGCCCCACGTGGCTGGCCCATGGGACCTCTGTCCACCCTAGCCTGGAGCCAGACCACCAGCTTCTCTGACTGGCCCTCCCTGCCAGCCCAGCTCCTGGATCTCACACCAGCCCCTCTGGCCTGCACACTCCCACACGTGTGCTCTTCACTGCCTAAGCCCTTCACCTCCACAGCCCCACCTCAGGACCCACCTCTCTCCTAGGCATCACACCCAGAGAACAGCACGTACAGCTCATGTTGTTGGGGACCTACCCCTCCCTGGGGCTGCTTTGCAGTCTCTTCCTTCAGCCCATCTGTCCACACTCTGCCCAGGAAGCTTTCTGAGACACCCGTCTTGTCCTGGCTCACCTGCCTAAAACCTCCAGAGGCTCCAAGGACATTCAAAACAAAACCTACCCTCCTCAGCCTGGCACTCAAAATCCGTGGTGTTAGGCCCTCACCCACCCCCGTGTCCCCTCCAAGGCAGCCCACAGAAGGCCTCATAGTCCCAGGACATCACTGGCAACTAAAACCACAGACGAGGGTAAGTGTATGCTTCAGGGGTGGCTGAGGGCGCACTGAAGCCCACTGGAGGGCCCTGCAATGCTATGCTCATGCACTTGGGCTTCATGTGGGGCAATGGAAGCCAGGCCATGGCTAGGAAATGGGGACACTCACCAGTCTGTGAGACTGATTTTCTCAGGGAACATCCACAGTAGAGGATTGGAGTGGGAAGGACTCAGACTGGAGGGCTAAGGAGGCCCAAAAGGGGAGGCGGCAGGGGACTATATATGACCCCTGAGGAGGTGGCAATAAGGGGAGGTGGAAGTTTCTAGTGGCGTCTGGATGGATGCTTGCAGGCCTGTGACTGAGTGTGTGTTTGCCTTGGATGTGCTTGCCAGGCTGCAGACTCCACCACATGTGCACCAAGGAAGGGTCAGACCTCCACTCCTCCCTCCGGCCTTGGAAGCTAGAGGTGACTCCATCCCCACCCCAGAAGAAGCCCTTCCCTGTGGGTCCCCCCAGACTAGGCAGAGACCCCTGTCCCACCCTGGAGGAGCCCCTGTGCCCATACCTGGCTACCCAGTCCCCCCTGGTGCTGGTAGAGGGAGAACCTCTCTTTGGCAGACTCCTCCGCGGTGGGGCTGAGGGGCTTAGGGTCGGACAAGGACCGCTGCAGGGTCTTCACGGGGCGAGGCAGCGTCTGTTGGCGGAGAGCGCCATCTGCTGTGAAGTGCTTCTGGGGACTCACGTGAGCCTTGTTCAGCCTCTCACTGGAAGTGAAGGAGGCGTCCAGGAGCCGGTGTGGGGACAGGGGTGAGACCGGTGAGTAGAGGACCTGAGGGGACTTGGGAGGCTGGCGGCTCACAAGCTGGGAAAGGGACTCCGGGGGCAGGTGGGCCTGGTATCCAATCTCCAGGGGATCCGGCTTCTTTTTTTCGAATCTTCCCAGGGGCCCTGGGGTGACAATCTGGATGCCAGGCAGGTAGGGGCTGATGGCAGCTGGCCCCATAAGCTGCGGCCCAGCTCCTCCCTGGGCCTGCCCCTCCGGCTCCGTCTGGCAGGCCAGGCTCTCCCCGCGCCCAGTCTTCTCTGGCGCCGATATGTACCTGACGATCTCCACCTTGGGGTCAGTAGCAGCTGTGATGTGGATGGCTGGGGAGACTCTGGGCAGCTGGTCAGGCTCCGTCTGCACGGAGCAGTCACTGATGGTCTGGATGCCCACGCTGCTCATGGCCCTGGCGGCGGCGGCGGCGGTGGCAGTGGATGATGAGGCAGTAGCCTCGTGCTTGCTGTCCGAGCCGGAGTCCGAGTGGCGGGAGAGGCGAGACCTGCGGCGGCGCACTGGCTGCTCCCACTCGGCGCTGTCCTCGTCGTCCGTCTGCACACTGCAGTCAGTGCTCCGCCGGGCCCGGCGCCGCCGGGTCAGAAGGTAGCGGCCCTCCCCATCCTCATCATCAGTCTGCACACTGCTGTCTGCAATCCTCCTGACCGTGCAGGGCTCGGGTGCTGACTCTGGTTCACAGGCATCCCGCAGCCGTGGCATCGAGTGCCGCTTTTTGAGGCCACTGCGGCCTGCCTCCCAGTGCTCCTCCGTCTGCAGTGACATGTCCGAGGCAGAGCTGGGGAGGCCCCGGTGCAGCACAGGCTCCCGAGGCTGCCCTGGCCCCTCAGGCCCTGCCACGGCAATGAAGGCTGCATGGGTCAGGGGTGGCCAGTACTGGCCATTCTGAGCCAGCTCGGTGGCCGTTGGGGGAGCCCCTCGGCCAGGTGCCTCACAGGCCACAGGGAAGGGAGCCTTCTGCCTCTGCTTTTGTTCCTCTAGCTGCTGCTGCAGTTGCTGTTGCAGCTGCTGGATCTGCTCCAGCTGCAGACGTTGTTGTGCCAGCTGCTCCCGCTGCAGGGCAAACTGGGCTTGCCGTTCCTCTTGCTGCTGCTGCAGCACGTGGTGCTTGATGGTCTGCAGTTCTTGCAGCTCCCGCTGCACCAGCAGCTGCTCCTCCTCCCTGTGCCTCTGCAGCTCCACACGCTCCCGCTCCAGCTCCTCCTGCAACCGCAGCTGCCGCAGCTTCTCCAACTCTACCCGCTCCCGCTCCAGCTGCAGCAGCTGCTCCTGCTGCTTCCGCTGCCTCTCCTCCTGTGATGCTTCCTCCTTTTCCAGCCCCGGCCGGCTGGGGGCCCCACTGCCACCCGCAGGAGCAGCATCTACTGGTGGCTTCTGGCCAGCCAGGGGGGCTGGGGCTGGGGCTGCTGCAACCTCCTTAACAGCAGCATGGGTGGCTGTGGAAAGAGGCTCTTCCCGAGCAGCCCCTGCCAGCAGCTCTGGCCTCAGTGGGGCCCCAGCCCCTGGGGCCTTGGCAGCAGCAGGTTTCCCTAGGTAGACAGGACCCTCAGCAGGCGGCACACCAGAAGCGGTGGGGAATCTGCTTGGTGCAGGGTATCGGTACAACCCTGGAGGCCCAAGAGGTACCCGTGGGGCAATCATGGGCACGCGTGTTAGGCTGGTGAGCGGCACAGCTGTGACCCCACCAGACGCATAAGGCCTGTACATGCCACCACGCACCATGGGCCGCAGTACTGAGCCGGGCTGGGTGGTGATGGGCAGTGTGGCAGCAATTGGGGTGTTGATAGTGGAATAGATCATGCCATCGGCCGCACGCACAGTGGCTGTGGATGGCAGCAGCTGTCGGACTGCTGCTCCCTGGGCTGCTGTAGGCCTGTACTGGGCCAAAGTCCCGGGATTTGGGTGGCCCTCTGGGAAGGTGGGGTTCCCAAGGAGGCCAGGTCTGAGGGGAGCCAGCCCCTGCGGGGTGCTGAGCCCAGCCCCAGGCTGGGGCTGGTACGGTAGGAGGTCAGGGCCACCACTGCTGCTGCCATGCCGCCCTCCATACTGGTCCATGGAGTTGAGGGCTGCACACATGCGGCTGATCTCACGTGCTGTGGTGGCACTGTACTGGGCCAGGCTGGCCTCTTGGAAGCCAGCTGCATCGCCCCGAGGGCCGTACCTGTGATCTGAGTAGATGTTTGACACTGAGCTATACCGCCGTATGGGCAGGGGGTGAGCTAAGAGGTCTGTGGGATGACGCAGGTCTGTGAAGGAGCCGTACTGTAAGCCCTGCCCAAGGGAGCGTCCGTCAGCAAAGCCCAGGCTGTAGGACTGCTTCAGCGAGCTGAGGTCTACGGCCGAGTCTCGTCCAGGGCCCTGGTAGAGCTGCCCTATCCTGTGGGCATGGTAGTTGAGGCCTGCCTCAGCCAAATTGGTGTCAGACATGGAGGAATACAGCCTGCCAGGGAGGCCCTGTGGGTAGGGCCTCTGCTCCTCATGGGGCCCAAGCCCCACCATCCCCTGTGCCCGGTAGGCGGGGGGCTCAGGAGGCTCAGGCTCCCGAGGATTATAGAAGGGGCCGCTGCCTTGGCCATGCGGAACATCTGCCACGCTCTTCTCGGGTGCACTGGGGGCAGGATGGAAGGTGCCAGTACAGCTACCGCCAAAGGGGAACTTGTAGACCATGTCACAGCATGCCAGCTGGCTCTCCGGCCTCATGCCTGTGAGGTCCAGGGCACCCGCTGGCTCCTCAGGGAGCAGTGTGGTCACAGTGCCTGCCGTGCCCTCTCCCATCTGCACCAGCACTGTGTGTGGCTTCCGGGCACCTGGAAGAGCATGTGGCCGCAGCTCTGCAGGGATGGCCCGGTGGGGCTCGGCACCAGGCTCTGGAACGGGGCTTGACTTGAGGCCAACACTCTGCGCAGTGCCTATCTGCGTGATCAAGACGTCCCTTCTGGCCAGAGGCGTTACCTGGTTGGGCAGGTTATATCTGGCAAACTTGGCCTCCCTTGTTCTTCCCCGGGGCCCGCCACGGTACGGGGCTGTCTGGACGGCCTGCTCTACCTGCTTGACCTGGGCCAGGCACACGGGGCTACCTGCACCCTGGCCAAAGTCAAGCCGGCTCTGGAAGGGGTCTCCGTAGACCACAGGCTGCTTCTGCTGGGCCATAAGCACAGAGGCAGCCATGGTGATGCTCACGGTGGTGGCGGTGCTGAGGAAGGCGTGGGTCTGCTCCTGGGCGTTGAGGTTGATAACCAAAGGCTGCACAGCAGTGGACTGCCGTCCTGGGACTGGATCCAGGGCAAGACCATACTTCCTCGCTTCCACAGCAAGAGAGGTCAGGTCCATGCCCTGGTCAGTGAGAATGATGGGCGTGGGTTTGACGGCTGTGCGGAGGTCTACTACAGCGCTGCCAGGAGGCCTGGGACCTGGCTCGACCCTGGACGTTCCAGGGATGGAGGAGATCCGGCACAGGGAGATGTTCTCGGCAGGGAGGGCTCCCCAGCCATACAGTGCCAGGGACCCGTCTGCACCCACACTGGCTGCCCGTGGGAAGCCGGATGGCCCAGGAGGTTCTGAGGGCAGCTGAGACACGCTCGGAGGTGTTGTCTGGCTGTAACTGTGAGTGGTGGGCTGGGTGTCAGTGGGGGAACACACCGGGGAGGTGGAGGCACTAGCATGCACCATCCTGGTCTGGCTAGAGGCATCTGACGCCAGTGTGATGACCATAAAGGGGGCCTCTTGAGAGGGCTGCTGCCATACCAGGTGAGGCGTGCTGGGTCGGTGTGGCGTTTGTGTGCCTTGAGCCACCATGGGGGTTGTGGTGGGGGCACCAGGGCTTCGTGGCATGTCCGGGGCAGGGGTCGGGCTTGGCGTCTGTGTAGAGAACTCTGCTGTGGCCCTTGGGCCCAGCTTGCCAGGGGAGAATGTGGGACTCTCTGAGGGAGAAGATGGGGAGAGAGGTGGGCTGGAGCCAGGGAAGTAGGAGTATCCCTGGGAGGGCTGGGGAGGGCCACTCTTGCCCTCACTCACACGCAGGGGCTTCTCTCTGGTGGCCCGTCCGCTGCTAGCAGGGCCACTGGGGGCCTGGGGCAGCTCCTCGGTCTGGGACCCGTAATTCGAAGTGGTTGGGCTCTGTCCATAGCTGTGGGCTGTGGAAGGTGAGGGGCTGCGCTCGGAGCCTGCGGGGGACGTCGGAGTCATGTACCCTCGAGGCAAGCCAGGCAGACCAGGAGCCACAGCCATGGAGGCTGGGGTCCCAGGGCCCTGGGAAAGGGGTGTGCTGCCCTCTTTGGAGGTAGAGCTGGGAGAAGCAGGAGAGCTGTGCAGCTTGAGGGGGTCCTGAGGCTCCTTTGCAAAATGCTGAGTAACTCGGACATCAGGAATGACGCGGCCCCCGCCACTGTCTGAGGAGGCGGAGGTGGAAAAGGGCACCGGGGCAGCGAGTTGGGTGGGGCTGGTGCCCGGGGTAAGTGGGCCGCCGTTTTGCTTCATCGGATCCACGTATGCACTCTCGGCATTCAGAAACTGCTTCTCCTTCTTCTTGTCCTCGGCAAAGGCCAGGTCTCGCGAGGAGGCCTGACGCATGCGGGCAATGCTCTGTGATGTCTGAAGGATCTCCTCATAGACAGCTGCTCCCAGGCCAGCGGGCGCACCCTCCGAGGCAGGATGGGCAGCCCGGCCATACTCGTGGTCTGGGGAGTCCTGGTATTCGAAGGAACCCTGTGCCCTGGGCCCTAAGGGCTGAGAGGGGCCCCCCTGGGGCCCTCTGCCCACTGCCGCCTGGCCCTGCTGCCGCTGGAGCAGCTCAGCCTTGCGCATCATCTCTTCGTAGGCCTCCTCTGCACTCTTGAGGGGCCGGCTGGGGCTGGCACTGGGCGCGCTGGAGCTGCCCAAGGGCATCTCAGTTGGCGAGTAGAGGGACATGAAAGTAGGCAGGCTGTACTCACTGCCCGACTTATAGAGCCGCGTGGGACCCCCATCCAGGGCCTCGGCCTCCGAGTCCAAGGAGGGCGAGGGCGAATATTCCGAGCAGGAGGAGCGGTGGAGCTCCTCCATCTCAGCTGCCTGCCGCAGTTCCTCTGTGGGGGAGGCATCCTCAATGGGTGACAGGTTGCTTGGGGGGGTCTTGGAGCGCTCCCGCCTCCGCTGGGCCCGCAGTTCCTCCTTGTCCCGCCGGGTCTTGCGGACCGTGCTGCGGATGCGCTGCTGCTCCACCTCCCGCATCTTCTCCTGCTCGCGCAGCAGCTCCTCCTCTTCCCGCAGCTCCTCCTCTTCAGAGGAGTCCTCAATGGTGGGCAGCAGGGGCCCATGGGAGCGGTGCCTGGCTTTGCGTTGCTGCTTTGCTTCTTCTAGCCTCTGCCGGCGGCTGGGGCTGCTGTCGCTGTCCTCCTCCAGCGAGGACAGAGAGGTGGGAGAGGTGCCGGATGTGTAACTGGGCGTGGAGGCTGGCAGTGTGGAGGAGTGCTCCCCACGGGAGCGGTCCTCAGGCGATCCCGTCAGGCTCTCCATCTCCAGCTCAGGCTCCCTGTCCAGGCCAGAGTCGGGGCCTTGGCTCAGGTCCAGCTCGTGGCCATAGCTCCCTGTGCTATTGAGCTCAATGGTCTTGAAGCGGCGGAGCCCTCCCTGTAGGGCCCCTGTGCCATCCGTGGCCTCTGCTGGGCCTTCCTCGGGGAGCAGCTCCTCGTAGCCCGTGGTGGCATTGTGGGGCAGGCGCCTCTTGGGTGGGGCCCCTGGCTCTTGGCTGGGCTCTGGCCTGGGCCTGGGGCCACCCTTCTGGTTGCTATGCTTAGCCAGGCCGTGCCTGGAGGCGGCTGCATCCTCCTCTTCCAGGTTGTCTTCCTCAGCACTCATCTCCAGTATCTGCCGTCGCATGAACTCCTCATCCGTCATTTCTGCCGCCCGGGCTGGGGGTTGGGGTGGAAGAGGGGACAAGCCGCCTTCACTGCTATCCTCCACATAGTCATGCCTCAGCTGGCTGCTAAAGTCGTCTGAGGATTCAGCCATGTCCTGCTGCTCCCTCTGGCGCCCCCACTCCAGAGAGTCTTCCTCTTCCTCCAGGATATCCTCCAGTTCCTCATCGGAGTCGAAGGCCTCAGGCATGATGGACAAGGAGTGGGGCCGCCGCTTTTGCTCCTCACCACTGCTGGGACCCGGCGGCTTGCTCCGCTCACCACTGGGGGCCGAGCCCTGGGCCTGCAGCGAAGGCCGCATGCTGCCCACCTTGTGGAGCTGGGAGGGGCTGGGTGGGCGTGGCCCCGCCACTCCTGCAGTGTCCAGCTGCTCCACCTCCTGCCGCACCACACCTGTAATCTCGCTTTGGGAGCTGGAAATGCCATCAGAGGAATAGCCTGTGTCGCTGAGGCTCTGTGGGCTCCGGGACAGGTCCTGAGAATAAGGCTTGCCCACCAGCTCCTGCAGCAGGTGAAAAGCAGACACTGACTCCTGTGGCAGACAGCTGATCGGGGAGCCCAACCCTCCCTGTCAACCCCAGGGACTTGGGGAAGAGATGCTCCACTTCCCCAGTGATCAGAGCCCACCACCCTCTCCATGTCTCTGGCCTTGAATAACTTGGAGGTTCCATGGCAAACCCCAAGCAGCCCTAGGTTCTCAAAGAGAAACTTCACTAGATCTAATGGTAGCAAAACTCAGGACTAGCCTGTAATTCACAGGCTCCAGACCCACCAGGGCCTCATCGAGGCAGGCATCCCTACTCTCCTCTGAGGCCCCAAGGGGCCTGACCCAGTCCTACACCCCAGCCCCCTCCCCTAGACTGTCCCAGCTAGGGTCCCTGCAATGTGACTGGAACTGACCTCTGCCTCTCCACCCTTGGGGGCTTCTGGAACAGCCTTGACCACAGGGGTGGTGGGCTCCGTCCTCCGCACCCCAGTCTTTGCTTTAGCAGTCCCGTGGGGCAGGCTGGTCTCCGGAGGTGGTTTCGGCACAGGCTCTGCTTTAGCTGGGACTCCTGTCTTCTTTTCTAGGGCACTGCTTGGGGTCCTGCTGGGTTCAGAAGCCCTGAGGGGCTTTGCTTGTGGGCTGGCCTTGGTGGGCAGGGGACTGGCCTTGGCAGGTGTAGGGCCTGATGGCTGGCCCAGTCCCTGCGGCCCTTTCTGCTTCGGAGGGGTTGTTCCAGCTGCACGGGGAGGGGCCCCTGCGGGGAGCTGCTGTGAGGTGGGCAGCGGTAGGGGGGCCGGCTCTCCCAGGCTGCCCTCCAGCAGTCGCTTAGTTTGGCAGTTGAGACAGAGCCACTCGGTTTTCTGTAAGGAAATGCAGGGGGGGGGGGGGGGGGAGCGGAGAGTTGAAATCACCAAGGCACTGGAGAACTCAAAGAGTATTTCCGAGACTATTTCTGCAGCCTTAAGGAGGAGAAAGTCTTCCAACGCATGACACCAAAGGCATGAGGAAACAAAGACAGGCAGATTTGTTGCCCCCAGTGACAGACTTCTCCGTTATTTAAATGCACATATACAAAGCTAAAATGACCAGCCCCCAAGAACGGTCCCTTCCTCACCCCATCCAGAACTTTTCCCCCTGGCCAGACTGGGAAGGCTCTAGGGGAGGGAAAGCTACGAGCAACACGGGGGCCTGGACAAGACAGGGAGCTAGGGGCTGGTGCGGAGCCCAGAGTGGGAAATGACATCCAAGGAATGATCTCTTGGATGCATAGCCCCTCCTGCCTCCTAGCTCTCCGGCCTCAGACACCATCCTTGCCCACACCCTTCCTAAGGAGGGGCCGTACAGAGAGGGTGCAGACTCCTGGGGCCCTGGGAGGCTCTCTGCTTGGGGGCAGGGTGGGGCTGACCAGTCTCTTCTGCCCACAGGCCCCCATGGACAATGCCACATCTCTGCCCCAAGGTATCAGCTGAAGCCGGGCCCGGCAGGTGGCAGGGTCTTGGTGTACGTTGAGGGATAGGGTTGCACCGCTGGCTTGTTACTCAGGGCTATGAGACCTCTCTTGGAGATTGGATCCCTTCTCTGCCTTGAAGCCCAATCCTACATGCAGGTCCCTGGTAGAGGGGTCCAGAGGTCCTCCGTGAATTCACTCTGCTCCCTGCAAGTCCCAGCCCTAAGCACCACTGCCAATTCCCTTAGACCTTATCTGATGCTTTATGCCTGCTCCCAACTCCAGTAAAGCAGTGGGTGCTGGCTATCGGTGGGCCTTGGGCTCACTTGGCCTAGGAGGGTCCACTCCTACAGGTGCCTGGGAAGGCTGCTGGGAGGGCTAAGACCAAGCCCTGAGATGGACATAAGCACAGAGTCTTCGCCAAGAATCCCACCCACATGCCCCCAGCATCACCTAGGGACATAGTGAAAATGCCCCCACATCAGAGAGAACTGTCATGTATCACAAAGACCCTGGATAGGTAGGAGGAGCATAGGAGAGGGCAAGAGAGAGTTCTGAAAATAAGCAAACAGCCCCTTCCCCAGCCCCAGGATCAACATAATAGGGTTAGGATCTGGGCCCACAGCAGGGCTGGCCCAAGGCAATACCACCCTGACTCCACATTGGGTCCCTGCACACAACCATCCCAGGTTAGGCCTCTCTCAAGGTTAGGTCATCTTCCCTGGCTCACCTGGGGGGCATGGTAAACCTCTGACCCCACCTCTGGCCTGCAGGCCCCTTCCCTGAAGCAACAGTCCAAATGAAGCAAGGGTACCTGGGAAGGGTGGCCTGGATGGAGGAGGCAGGCACAATCCTAAGGGCTCAGAGCCAGCCCCTGCCTTGGCCTGCTTACCTGGGCCCTCAGCAAAGCATGGCCCCGGTGGTCCCATGCTCCCGGGCACTCTGCTCCTTCCCATGCTTACTCATGGGGTGGGGCAGGGTGGGGGGGGGGTTGCTGCAGGAGGGGCTGCCCAGCAGACCTCTCCTGGCTCTGCCTCAGCGGGTAGTAAGGGAGAGAGGGACGACAGGCAGGAGGGGGCATGTGAGGTAAGAGCTAAAAATAAACATTTGGCTGGGCTGCAGGAGGGCCTTCTCCAGCCTTCCAGGGGTAGAGGAGGAGGGTATAGGGCACTGAGACTAGTAGGGGTGGGGCCAGGGGCGATGTGGCCCAGGCCCAAGTCTTCTGGGGAATGACGACAGAGTGGGAAGTGTACAGTCCCCGTACAGAATCTGTGTCTGGGGGCTTGAACAAAGCTGCTGAGGCCCCAGTTTCTTTTCTCACTCTGCTCTCATCTCTGCCCCCACCAACACGCTCACCCCGCGCATACTCATTCCTTCCCTTGTTCATTCATTTCCTTGCACATTCTCTCACAGTCTCCCTCATCCAGTCCCAGGCCGTGGGGCATTGCTGCCTGCTTGGCCCTTTGCCTGTCCCCTTCAGTAAGTGGGCAGGGGATGATCTGGGACCTGGAAAAGGACAGCGGGAAGCTCTGGTGACCACGTCTGCCTTGTGTCCCCCTGCCCTGGGGGCAGGAAGGTAGGACCCCCCCCCAAGAACAGTTGGCACCTAAAGTGAGAGGTGCAAGTGAGGACACCACAGTGTGGAGATCAGTGAGCTGCAGGCAAGGAAAGGGAATGAGCCGTCTGAGCATCGGCAGGCACCCCACCAGCAGGTGCAACTGTTGGTTGCACCTGGGCTCCGAGGAGCCCAGCAAGGCAGCACTGGAAACCAGGCTTCCTCCCTGAGCTGTCTGCCGTCGGCTGAGCGACCCTGCAGATGCCACAATTTTGCAGGAGGAGCCGGCCTGCGTGTCAGACCAGTCACAGCGACACCAGCCCGACCAACACCTGTGGCTGCCTGGCCTAACACACCCCAGCCCCACTGCCAGCCCAGGGCGCCTTGGGTGAGAACTCCAGCAAAAGGGTGCCCAGAAGCTTTCTGCACTGCCTGGAGAGGGGCCCGTGCAGCGTTGCTCTCGGTTCCCAGAGAACTGAAAGGGACACTTTCACAGTGTCTGGAGCCCTTGATGTCCTGCAAATGAAGGGGGAGCTTGTCCTCAAAGTCCTTGCAGCAGGAACCCAATTAGGAGGAACCAACCTGGATTTCCATGTGGAACAGGACCTTTGCAAAAGGAAAACTGAGGGCATCCACCCCGGAAATCTGAAGGGAACCCGGGAGGAGCTCCTGCTGGCAGCTCACGCCATTGTGGCCATGGAGAACCCCGCCACTGTCAGTGTCACGTTGTCTGGGGACACTGGCCCTCGAGCTGTGCCCAAGGGCGCTGCTGCTGCTGGAGCCGCTCCTACTGCCGGCTGCTTCACTCCTGGCGCCTTCACTAACCAGATCCAGGCAGCCTTCCGGGAACCCCGTGACACCCGGAGGTTGCTGAGCCCAGGGCTGACCACCGGCTTCTCCCCCAGGCGTCCTGTGTTAGCCATTGCCCTGAGTCACACAGACTCTCCTCTGCACCAAGTGGACGTTGCCGTCCCTTGCAACAGCCAGGGGAGCTCGCTCAGTGGGTATGATGTGGGTGCTGGCCCAGGAGTTGTGCACACCCAGGACATCATCTCCTGCGAACACCCACGGGAGGTCCCGCCTGATCTCTACCTCTGCAGAGACCCCAAAGAAACTGAGAAGAGCAGGCGGCTGCTGAAGTGGCTGTGACCAAGGAGCATTTTGGGGTGAATGCGCTGTTCCGGCACACGGTTCACCACGGCTCAGCCTGAGGTCGCAGACTGGTGCCCTCTGGGCCCATTCAGTGGTTTCCCACTGAAGGCTGGTCTGCAGCCCCCACCACACAGGCCACGGAATGGGGAGGAACCACCATTGAGCGCTCTTAAAGTCTTCTTCCACAAACCCTTAACAGAATGGAAATAAGGTTGACGGAAAATAAAGCTTCTTAAAAAGAGAGAAAAGGCTCTGGATGGTGTAGCTCAGTGGATTGAGCGCAGGCCTGTGAACCAAAGGATTGTGGTTCAATTCCCAGTCAGGGCACATGCCTGGGTTGCAGGCCAGTTCCCAGCAGGGGACACATGAGAAGCAATCATGCCTTGATGTTTCTTTCCCTCTCTCCTTCCCTTCCCCTCCAAAGATAAATAAATAAAATATTTTTTAAAAAGAGAGAAAAGGATGTGCAGAGGGAAAGGGCCCACAGGCACGGCCACAAAGCAGCGGTTCCTTCCCGACTCTGGGGCCCTGTGGCCTCTCCCTGTCCCCAGACAGCCCCGACACCCCCGCAGGTGCCTTTGGCAGTGGGTTGTGCTCCAGGGCCCAGTGTTCCATCCCCTGTGGGATGTCCCTCACTGGCCACAGGGCCAGCTCACACTCAGACAGCGGGGACTGGCAGGGCTCTATCCCCCGCAGAGCACACTCTGGTCCCAGACTCTGGGCTCCAGGGCCGACTGTGTGCTGGACCTTGCACAAGTGTCAGAGAGACGGCATCTCATCCGGTTCTCGAAGACACCAGAGCACTATTGTTCATTCCACACAGAGGACACCAAGCTCTCTGCGGTCACCCCCGAGGCAGCCTAAGGCAGGTGTGGGGCAGAGGCAGCTGCTGGCCTCTCTCCTGATGCCCCTGCCGCAGCCCCCGCCCCAGATAAGCCCAGCCAGCCCCACAAACCACAGGGGCCAGGCCTCTTGCCCAGAGAGGCCAAGCTTCTCAGGAGCACAGCTGGTATTTTGGCAATTATAATAATATAAGAAACTGGCAGTGTGACTGTAACCATTCCAACCCCACTAATTTCTTTACTAACTCTGTTTTGAACTGAAAGCCAATTAAAAATTAAGCCAGAGGGTGCTATTATCCTTCAAAAAGATAGATAGGTAAAAAAATTTGGAATGAACAACTCTTAATTATGAAATGACTCACTAAATAGCACTTTTTTTCCCCCAGAGGAAACTGCAACGGGAAAAGGGATTGAGCTTTGCTGCCTCTTCACTGTGTGCTCTGGCCTTTTGTCTAGAGAGAAGGTAAAAGATTTTGAAGCTCAGAAATGTTGATAATTCCCAGGCTGACAGCCCAGACAGTTGCAGCCAGAGCCACAGCAGACCTGCGAAGCCTGAGGGGACCAGGCGGCGGGGTCCCTTGGCCCGCCCCTCCCACACACTGTGCCCAGGAAGCCGTCATCCCAAGCCTGGCGGGCTGGACTTGGTCAAGCACTGGCAGGGGTTGGGGGGGACAGCCAGGGCAGACCTAAGCCTTGGACCTGGAGAAGGACCTGCTGGCCCTGCCACCTCACTCCCAAGACAGGAAGCACCCAGGGCACCTGCTGAGAAATCAGGAGCCTCTAACCACGAACACACCAACACACCAAGCCGGTCAAGGGGAGCACCAACTGGGTCCAAATGCCAAGTGGCCATTCACTGAGATGAGACAGCCCAAGGTCTGATCAGGGCCTCAGCAGAGCAAAGCAACAACTGTGGTGGGAGGGGCGGGGGACACACCAAGTACCAGCCCCTCCCCACCAGCCCCCCTGCAAGACTCAGGCAGGCAGAGCCAGGAGGAGGGTTTGGTCAGTGTCTGGCAAAGGAGGGCAAGGGCTTGGACTAGGACCGTGGCCATGAGGATAGAGAGGACAGGCCAGGATCTAGTGGCAGTGGGCAGCAGAGCCACCAGGGCTCGGTCTGTGAGGTGGACGCTGGTGAGGGAAAGGAAGCTGAAACAGCCCAGGCTGCTGGCTTGGGTGGTGAATGTTGACACAGTTTCCAGTTCCTGTGTAGGAACCTCAGAAGCAGGCATCCTGGCTGCCCACCCACACCTTCCCCTGGAACCGCCAAAGGTCCTCCATGGAAAGCAGTAGTGACAGGCAGAGTCATGCGGAGAAAGAAGGAGAAGCTGGGCCACCTCTGCTGTCTTTGTGAGCAGGAGACAGGGACACCGAGGGCACAGGGTAAGGAAGGGCTAGGACCAGAACACTGAGCCGCTTTGCCGTCAGACCCTCGGAGCCTGTCCGACCCTGTGGAGGCAAGGGTGGTGCTGGCCAAGGAGACAGCAGTGGGGCAGGACGCGGAGGGAGTGCGCCCGGGGCCGTGCTGGCCATGGAGAGGCAGATGCTCTGGGGTCCAGGAAGGCAAAAACCACGCAGCTCCTGAGAGATTTAGGTCAGACCCTGACGCTCACCCTCTGCCAGCATGTGACCGAGGCCCTGCTGTCTGGGCTGCATCAGCACTTCCCCTGGCCTGGCCCAGGGGCAGCTGAAAGGAGCTGTCAGGAATGTTTATGCTCAGGACTGAGACAGCTTTCCCTCTACTCTGTGCACATCCTGCTTAACGAGGAAACTCCAGGGGGTCTCTCGGGAATAAGGGTCCTCTAGGCTGCGCCAGCTCAGCAGTCCAAGGGGGTTCACAGTCCCTCAGTGTTGGGGCACCCCACCCAACTGGCAGTGAGCCAGGGCCTAGCAATCCCTCTGCTGGAGCTCCCCAGACCTTAGTGATGCCTCAGTGCCCCCTCCCCACCCAGGTCAGCCAGGCCAGCTGTCCTCCAGTGAGCTGCTGGACCTAGGCCTTGGGAAGTGGCAGTGTGGGAACTAGAAGGTCACATGAGCATCTCACGAGGCTGTTGTTTGTCTTGCTAAGGGCTGCCCCTCCTTGCATGTTGGAACGCACAGTGGCCTCATCACACCAGGCAGCTCCCACGAAGGCCTGGCCCAAGGCAAAACAGGTGCCGCACAGACTGTGGCAACACCACGCCCTCCTCCCCTGTCCATCCTCTGCCAGCAGTGGTCTGCACTCCACACTCCCTGCCTGCCACCAGCCATGCAAGGCTCTGCCAGGAGCCCCGAGGGCTCAGCTGGCTGATGGTGCGCAGGAGCAGGGGCTTTGGCTTGGCCATCTCCTGTCTGACACGACAGCAGGGGACATGTCCATTTGTCAAGATGAGCCCATCACAGACCCCAAGGCAGGCCACAGAAGGGGACACAGCCAGCTATGTCCAAGGCAACCAAGAAAAGGCTCCCTTGGTGGTCCTGAGCAGGGTAGAATGGAGAAGGGGAGGGTCAGAAGCAGGCCCCAGGGCCAGGGCTGGTCCAGGCAGGGCTCCCAGCTTTGAGACACTGGGCCTCCTACCTGCTTCCACCCGACTCTGCACCCTTCCCTGGAGCAGGGTCTGCAGAGAGACAGACCCCAACCCAGCACTCCCTCCAACTTCCCTGCAGGCAAGAAGAGCATCTCTGAGCATCTCCACAAGCAGTCCCCAAGAGACCCAGGCCCACCCAGGGGAAAGCACAGGCCCAAAAGCCGTGGCTTTGACCAGCTAACATCGGACCCCAACACCAATGTCCTCACAAAGGGGTGGGGTGTGGATTCTACTTGGCTGGGCTATAGCCCGGGAAGTGGGACATAGCCTGCCCTATGGTGAGAAAACCTTCTGCCTTCCCCTGGGCACAGGGCACAGTCCTTAACCTCCGGTGAGGGTTACAGACTGAAGGCAAGGTGGGGCCTCAGGGTCTTCCTACCTGAGCAGAGGAGGTTGGCACCTTCCATCAGGGTTGTGCTCAGAACAGCTGGGAACGGGGAGGCCAGGTCAGGGCCCCCTGAGCCCAGCTGCCTCTGGGTCCAGCCTCTGGGCACTGGTCAGCCAGTCGGAGGCAGTGGGCACCATTAGCCCATCCACTGTGCCAGTTAGTTCTCTGAGCGGAAGCTCAAGCCGGGGCAGGGCATGGAAAAAAACCTGCAGCGGTAGTTGTGCAGGGGCAGCCCTGCGGCAGCTGCAGACCCGGTTCTCTGCAGCTCTCTCTGGCTCCCATTCTCCCTGTGCCCCCCACGACCCCAGTTCTCTTACCTCTACCAGGTGGGGTGTCGGGTTGAAGCCACATAGGTTGCACACCTGGAGCTTGCAGGTGGTGCAGGTGTTATAGTTGGCTGGGCCCTTGCTGCCCATGTTGAGCTCAGCTTGGCACAGTGGGCAGGTGGCCCTTTCCTTCGGCATGGTCTTTGGCTTGGCAGCAGCCTTGGACACTGCCTGGTGCTCTGCTTTGCCGTGCTTTGAACTGGTCGCTCCCCCGGTCCTCGACAGGGCTACAGGCCCTGATGCAGGGCCTGTTCTGGCTGCAGGCTCAGTTTTGGCTCCAGCTGCGGGCCCAGGCCCGGGTCTTGGGCCAGCCTCCTTGCTGGCATCACTGAAGACAATCTTGGGCGTCCCCTTGCTGGGGGTGGGCTGGCCCTGGGGGTCAGCCTCAGGCTGCACAGACATAAGGGTACTCGCCTGGGTCAGCAGTGATGCCCCGAGGCCGAAGAGCTTCCCAGTGAGGCCCTCCTGAGTCTGCTCAGCAGCACCAGGCCCAGAGGGCACTGTGGTGGCACTTTTGGCCAGGGTCTCTCCTATAGGTGGCCTGGGCTCAGCTGTGGAAGGCTTGACAGGGTGATGGGGCTGAGGAGACACCCTCCCCACCTCTGGAGGGGCAGGTGCTGGGGCAGGCCCCGGCACTGAGGTGGCCCTGGCTGTCTCAGTCTGGCGGGGGCCAGGCTGTGGTCCCCCTGGGCCCCGTGATCTCTCTTGCTCCGGCTTCCCCAGGGGCTGTTTGGCTGGGGAGTGGGCAGGAGACAGGACTGGGGAGTGCAGCTGCTGCTGGCTCTTGGAGCGAGGCGCAGTGGTCATGTCCATCCCCAGAGCCCTCTGCATCTGGCAGTTCAGACAGAGCCACTCCTGCACCTGGGGAAGAAGCAGCAGGGTCAGCAGGACTGGAGGCACCCGTGGCATAGCCAGGGCCAGCTCCCAGTACAGGCAGGAGCACCAGCCTGCTCAGGTGCTTCTGGGCTGCTGGGGGCCTGACTGAGAGGGCCGATGGCATGGCCATTCCAGCTAGGAACCTCCAGGCTTGTGGGGCAGAGCAGAGGCAGCCACACCCTCACCCTCCCTCCCCACAGCCACCACCCACTGCTGGCCACACACTCCTACTCCGGAGTCCTCCTGACCACCCACCGGCCATATCTCAACTCCGTGGACATTGTCCCAGCCCACATCCTGCCTCACCCACCCATGCCACTGTCCTCCTGGCCCAATGACCCCATGGCCTCAAACTGGTCACTCAGCTTCCCCCACTGCCCCCCTCAGGCCATCACCACACAGCAGCCAGAGACAAGTGAGGAGGGAAAGCAAGCCCTAGCAGTGCCTGGTGGGACAGGTATTCAGGGAGGACTGGCAGGAAAAACAAGCTCATGAAGAGGGTGCGAGAGGGGCGCACAGGGAATAAAAGAAAAGAGGGGTCCTGTGCTGGAGGAGCAGAGTCTAGCTGAGGAGACAAGAGACACACAAAATCCTGAGAGCAAAGGAATACAATGTAATACAATGGGAGCAGAAAGAAATAAGCCCTTTTTGTTCCCTAAGGAGGACAAATTTTTGAAGAAAACGGGGAAATCCATGCCTCCAGAACTAACAGGACATGTGTTGCTATTCACGCGACAGACGTGCAGTTTCACCCCATCACCAACCCCTCCCTCAGCAGAGTGGGCACGAGACTCCAGTGGGCAGATCAGTGGTTGGACTGGTGGTGCAGGGCGGGCGTGTGACCTGGCGGGCGGCGGGGCGGAGTCCGGCCCTGCTCCTGCGCGCAGAGCAGCAGCAGCCAGAGCCCCTTTTCCTTCCTGATCACTAGCCAGAGGAACACTGCCCCGGCTGGCGGCCTCCTGTCCCATGCTGGGAGACACCGAGATACAGGCCACAGGCAGAAGCGGGGCCCAGACGAAGGGAAAGGGGCAGATCTGACCACTTCATTTACTTCTTTGGATGCAGCTGTGCTTTAAGTCTACACTTGGACTTCCAGTTACAGACCCGATAATATGGTTTTTTCCTCCAAAAAATCCACACATAAGCCAGAGCATATACTCACAGGCTCAAACCCCTCTTGTGGCTTCCCATCCCGCTTCCCATGGGGACTCTCTACCATGGCCCACAAGGCCCCAATCCTCCCCGGCCTGCCTTTTGTCTGGCCTTCTCTCCTGCCATCTTGCCTGAGCTGTTTCACCCCGAAACACTGGGCCCCTGTCCTGCCAAACAATGCTCTGGGCCGGCTCCTGCATGGGCCTTCGCACTCACTGTCCCCTCTGCCCCCAGGTGCAGCCACTTGCATAGGTGTCAGATCGAGGGTCACGTCCCCATCAGAGCCTCCCCGGCCACACAATCTAAATACTGCCAGGGTGGTCTGTAGCTAACCACCCAGTTTATTTTCTTCACGGGGCTAATTCTTTCCCGAAGTAACCTACTGGTGTGTTTCCTTGGTGTTTTCTGCCTCCCCCAGCCCCGTGGAGATGCCCCCAGCCCTGTGCACAGGGCGTGGCACAGACCAAGGCTCACTCCAGGCTGGCTTGCTCTGGGATTCGTCCTGGTGACCTGTTAATGGGGGCACAGCTCCCACCAGGCTGCAGCCAGGAGGCTGGAGAGTTGGTGCCTTGGTGAGGAGGCTCCCCCAACCCCTCCATCAGCACTGAGGCTGGGGGCCAAGGTTGCTCCTATCTATCATTGCAGCCAGAGGCTTGCAAAGCGCCATGGTGGCTCAGTCACCAAGGAACAGTCCAGTCTGACCACTGCTCAGAGATGCAACAGTCCAGAGTCCCCTCTGCCCACCCTCAGGGATGCCTCCAGCCCTGCTCTCTTGAGGCCATAAGGCTGTGTGACTGCTGCGCTGTGATTGAGTGCCAGCTGGGGAGCCTGGGCTCAGCTGCCCACCCAGCAGACAAGGAGGGGCACCCGAAGAGGGGGAGAAACCGCACATGGGTGAGCACCCACTTGTACCCAGCACCACACAGGGTGTGTTCACAGGCATCCTCTCATTTTGTCTTTGCAGCAGAGAAAACCAAGTTCTGATGGGGTTCGGCGACATGCTCCTGTGGTCAAGCAGCCAGCAAGTGGTACTGCCAGGGAGACAGCCCCACAGCCCCGCCCGGCTTGTGTGCTGGGGCTTGGAGCCTGGAGCCTGGTGCCTCCTGCATTCCTACCTCTTCCAAAGGCCACACAAACTCATCAGGTCAGGTCAGGGGTCTAGAAGTTGCCCCTGTAGAACTCTGGCCAGGCCATCAAAGACCGAGCCCAGCTCTGGAAACCGAAGAATAGTGAGGCCAAAGCACTAGCTGGGGATGGGCTCTGTCACCCCTCCCCAGGAACTGTTAACTCACCCAGGAGTGTTTAAGACCCAAGGAAGTTTTGTCTACATTTGGACAGAGAAAGCCACAGAGGAAACAATTTGTGTCCTCAGGACTCAACCCGGAGATCCCTTAGAAATGTCATTCTTGAGGGGTGGGGGGAGGCTCCTTCCCATCAAACAGGGAGCTCCCAAGGATGAGCTGTGTCTACTTACCCTCAGAGGTTCCCTGGGAGGCGGTTACCCTCCTGAGGGGAGACCCCGGCTCTGGTTCAGGTGGCAGCCACAAACTCAGTTCCTGGGGTGGGTGCCAGCCCACACCCAAGGCCCGTGAGTGCAGTGGGACTCCCAAGGAGCCAGGATCTGGTGGGTAAGGCTTCTCACCCTGGGACCTCAGAGGGACCCTCCCTTGGGTTCCAGACAAGGCTAAACAAGTGGGCAGGGGCTCGTGCTAGCATGCCTGCACTCTCTACCAGGACCTTCTTCCACCAGCCCCCGTCAAGCAGGCTGTCAACAGGCATCTCACCTAAAATAGAACCTCTCCAAGAAAAGGACGAAATGCCCCTCAGTGACTCACCACCCAGATGGGCGCAGCTATTTCCATCCCGCCTCTTCCAGACAGCGAGGAGCCAGGACCACACCCTCTCCCAGCCCCTCCCAGGTTCAAGCTCAGGCAGACAGGCCCAACACCTAAGGCATCCCATGGAGGATACTGGCTACGGGAGCTCCCCAAACCCAGCAAGACTTCCCTCTCTGCCTCCTCACAGATCACCAGGAGCTTGCTGGGAGGGGCTCCTCCTCATTCTCTTCCTCCATTCTCAGAGGCCCCCAGCCCTGTGCCAGGGGGATGGAGGCTGCCCACTGGTCAGGAAGAGAGATGGCCGCACACCTCCAGCCCACCTGCCCACTGAGGCCAAGCCTGTGGCAGACCCCCAGCCCTGGGACCAGCAGCAAGTCTCCCTCAACTGCACGCAGTGCTCCTGGCTCTTTGGCGTCCCCCAAGCTGCTGCCCACAAGATGGAGAGGGAATAGCCTCTTTCTGGTGTGACAAGAGCCCTCCTGTAGCTCCTGCTATCCATGAATCTGACCTGGCACGCGGCCAGGAGGCGGGCAGGCCACCACCCACAGATCTCCTGTCCTAAGAGCCAGAGGCAGAACCAGGGTGACCTTGTCATGCGGACCCTTCTTGCCAGCAAGGACGCCATTTTGGCGGGCAGGTGGGGGCCTCCACGGACACCCAGGGGCCTCAGCCCAACAGGAACCTGGGCAGCAGCAGGGATGGGAAGGCTCTGGGTAGTGTGCAGGACAAGGGGTGGTTTGGGGTGGGGGAAGCAGAAGCTGCAGGAAAGTGGTTTCCCATAGGGAGATACTGCCCACTCTGTCAGGGGCCTGCTGGACATTCAGACAGGCAGAGCCCTGTGGGCTGTGGCTCTGAGGGGACGTTCTCCCCAGGAACAGCCCCTCTCCGCTGCTCCCTCACTTGGACTGTTCAACATGCAGAAGGGCAGCTAAGGCGGCACTGCCCACCGAGGCCAGGGAATCACACGGTGAATGAACAGACAGCCGTGAGCTGTCTGCAGTGGCCACGCCCCGCTGCTCCCTCCACTGGGCTCTGGGGCAGGAAGGAGAGTGGGGGTCAGTTTTTAGGAGGGGCTTCGACATCTTCCCCACAGGGATACTGGTGACACAGAAGCTCACCCTTTAACCTCAGAGGGTGGGATCACACTTTGCTTGTCACTCCTGGCCCCAAAGGATGCTGCCCAGGGTACCTGCTTCTACACTGGGGCAGGGCCTATCTCACTGCCACCTCCATGGCTGCCAGGAAGCTCTGGGGGCCCCTAGCAGGGACAGGCTCTCTTTCTGGCTCGTGAGGCTCTCCACCCCTCTCCGAGGCAGGGGCTGCAGACGTCACTGAGCCTGCCTTCCTGCAGAGAGCGGTGCTCCTGCTGAGGCCCAGCCCTCTCCGGGACGGCAGGCACTCGGTGCGTCAGGCCACTGTGCTGACGTCGTGCCTGATGCTGCATCCATGCTTGTTTCCATTTTGGTACAAGTGGAAACATCACAGAAACAGCTTATAAATGAGCCCTCCCTGCTGGTGCCAAATCCAGAGGTTCCTGGGGGGCCCTCCCCAGCCAGCGTGACTGCATGCTCTTCCGGGCTGTGAGTCACTAGCCGAGACAAGAGGTCCTTTTCCCACTGAGGCCCCTGGACAAGGGTGGGCTGGAGGAGAGAAGTCAGGCCCCACCCAGAGTCCAGCTTCCCCAAGTCTGCCAACGATCTGCTTCACCTGTCAGCTGGCTGACCTCAGGCTAAGGGGCAGGCACCACAGCGTCCTCTAGTGCACGGAACACTGACCCAGGGCTGGGTCAGCCAGGCCTGGCCATAGCGAAGGCCTGTATTAGTCTCATCAAGTCAAGACCCTGGGAGAGGCCCTGGAAACCTGCCCAGCATCTGAGACTGGGTCTGGGGAGTGGAGCTCCATGAGGAGGGAGAATCTGCCCTGCTTCTAGTCTGCAGGCACATTGGCCCCCTCCCGCTGATATCCCCCATCCCTGCCCCAGCAGCCCTCCCCACTGTCCAGGCCCACACACTGTGCCCCATAAATCCTCCTGTCTGGGACCAAGCCCACTCCCCACACCCGTCCCACACACGCCCCTTCAGAAGCCCCCCTCCCTGGACTTCAGAGTATGGTAATGCCTCAGCTGCTCTTTAGAATCCCCAGGGCTCCTTGGGGCCCAGCCCTTGGCTTCTCCACCCTTCTACCTCCCGGTCCCTGTCTGCCCGCCTGACACCTCTATTCCTCAGTCTCACCCACAAGCTTACCATCACCCCCAACTGTAGTCCTCCAAAATCGCCCTTCCCCTGTCCTTCTCCAGTGGTCTAGGTCTCTTTTGAGCACCAACCCCCAAGTGGCAGCCCTGGGGCCTCATAGAGACCTTACCTGCTGGGCCCCTGCTTTCTGTTCAGCCAGGGCCCCTGCCTTCACCTCTCTTCCTGCCCAGCAAATCTGGTCTGCCGTGCCAGCCACTCTGCTACACGTGTGCACTCTCTTAGTCCGTGTCTGCCTCAGAACTGGACCCAGCCGTTTCCCTTTCCTGCAGGATTGCAGCCAGGCGGTGGGATGGGCAGCAGGCACACGGGCTCCACTGGGAATCAACTTCTGTCCAACCTCTCCTGGGCTCCCGCAGCCGCCTGGTGACCTCACCTGTCTCTCCAGGGAGCTTTTCTCCACAATGGCTGCTTCAATTTCTTCTACCCCCCTCCTGATTGATGGCTTAAATGATGGTCCTGCCTCCAATGCCTTCAAGAGGAGCCACACGCTAGGATGCCTCTTCCACACTCAGGACCTACACCTGCCTCTTCAGGGGCCCCACTCCTTCAGTCACGCCCCAAGTCCCACATCCCTAGGCAGCCACCCCTTTCCTCTCAGAATTCAGGCAGGGCCACTGTCTCCTACATTTTGGAAACCCTCTCCTGTCCACATGGACGGCCTTCGCCCCACACTGCGGAGTGACAGAAGCCATCACAGAAGAGAACATTCTGGAGGACTCATTTCCATGGAGTCGTGGCACAGGCAGAACTCATCCCTGGTGGGTGACAAGCAGAGCAGCAGCCGGGTCTGGCAGGAGGGCAGGGCAGGACAGGGATGGGCCCGAAAGGACTGTCTGTGGCAATGGGGACGTTGCCTGTCTCAATCGAGGGGTTTGGACGGCTCAGGTGCAACCTTCTGTCAAAACTCACTGAATGGTGCACTGAAGCTTCGTGCATTTCATTTCATGTAAAGTTTACCTTAAAAAAAAAAGCCCTTTAAACAAATAGCAATCTCTAGTTAATGATACGCTTGCTGCTGAAGAGTTTAGTGGGAAGTACACTGATGTCAGTACATGCCTGTGACTCCGCAGGGTCTGCAGCCCAGCCTGCCTGCTGCCTGCCAGGGTTGGAGTTTGTCAGCCTGCTGGACCACACTTGGCCATCACAGACACCTCCAACTTGACATGACCCAACAGAAAAATTCCCCATCTCCATCCCCTGCCCGTGTCCAGTGCATTCCCCAAACCTGTCTGTTTAGCCTCCAAAATGCACTGGGGACCAGCTGTGACTCCACTATCATTACTGCCACCCCAGCCCAGCCTGTGCCCAGAACCCAGCCCTGTCCCCATGAGCTGTTTGCCACCCGGCAGCCAGAGGGGCGGGGCTGCGGTATAGCTTCAGGGAGCTCTATATATCTATGTGTTTATAGTATGTTCTCTATCTATCCATCTAGCTATCTACAGAGAGAGAAACATGATGAAAAACTTTCCATGTTCACCATCTTCAAGTGTCCAATTCAGTGGCATTACGTACATTCATAATGTTGGCTGTTGTATAGCCATCACCACTATTTCCAAAGAAGTGCTTTTCAATGTCCTTCTGACCTCCCCACTGCCACCTTCCAAAACACTTGGAATCACACCTAGAAAGAGCAGGATTTGCACACCCTCTGGTCCTGGCTGGGCATCCCAGCCACCTGGGCCTGGCTTGCTCCTCGGCCCTCCCATAGACCACGAACTTCCCCTCAGGCCTCCCCTGCCTTCACCTGTCTCCAGTCCCGCTTCAGTTGAACATCCTGCAGCCTGATTTCCCCTCCTTGTAGAGGCCCCCAGGGACCTTGTCGCAGCATCACACCAAGCACCCACCTCCCCTGCCCAGCCTTCCTGGCCCCCAGGAAGTGACTATGTGTTTGCTTGTGTGGTTATTGGTAGACGGGCTGCCAGTCCCACTGGCCTGCAGGCTCCAGGGCCTGAGCAACAAGTCTGGTTCTGCTCTACCTGATTCTCTAGAGTCAAGGGCACTCCCTGGCTTATGATGAGGACTCAGACAGCATCTATGGAGGGAAGAAAGGTGGGAAAGAGGGCTGAGGGCCACGCCCTGAGTGAGGGGATATAAGCAGGCTTGCCCAGGCAAAAGGCTGAGCTAGATGGAGAGTAGAAACAGCAGAACCAACAGGTGACCAGCCAGCCACTGGCGACATCACCGAGCTTTCCTCCTCTGCCTCTTCTTACCTCTGCTTTTCTCTGTCACCTCCCTCTTCTGCCTCTCCCCTCTTGTCCCTTCTCCCTGGTCCCACATCATCTGTTTCTCCTTTTTGCTACCATTTTACTCCATTCACTTTTCATTCTGTTTCTTTGGCCTGCACATATAAAAGCAGGAGTTTTAGGAATAAAATTTCATATTTCCTGCTCTGAATTAATTTTACATTCACTCTTGGATAACTTTAGAGCTTCCTTTCACAGCTAAAAGTTATCTATTGTTCCAGGCCTGATGGCCCCAGCTGTGAGCCAACTGTCACCCCCGCACAGCCACCTCTTCCCCTGCCCCCAGTGGCTCTGGCCTCCACCCCAAAGTGGTCTGTGTGAGGAGGGCAAGGGTCCTGTCTCCTGGGACCACGGACTGGCAGCAGGCCTGGCAGAAGCTTGGGGGCATTGCCCTGCTGACTTGGAGATTGTTGAGGCCAAGGTGAGTACTACAAGGCAAACTGCCCCAGAACCAGACTGATGGTGGGAGAAAGGGCTCCCAAAGGGCCTGCCACCTGGACACCCACTTCCATTTGTTTGGAGGTGGAGGAGGGAAGGCTGGGCACCTTCACAGATGTCAGCTCCTCCTGGGCTCAGGAAAGAAGAGGACACCTTTGCCTCTCCTCAGCGCACTGCTGCTCCACGCCCTTCTAACACATGCTCCGCACTCCTCGTGGGCCCAGGCAGCAGTGTGGCCAGGAGGGAGCAGAGGAAAGGGGACGCGGCGGCCGTGGCTGCAGCAAGGGATCTGCGCACACTCACAGCACCGCCCCCGGCCACCGTCTGGTTCCCAGCCCTCCGGAAAGGAGTGGGATGCAGGCAGTGGAGGAAGAGACTGTGGCCGTTGCATCCTCTCCCTCCCTTCTCCACACCACCCACCCTGGATAACTGCCCAAGCCCAAGGCTTGTTAATTGGGGTGGGGGGAGGGAGCACAGTGGATTAAAGACCCTTGGCCTAGTCTCAGCAAAGTCTAGACCTTGGAACAGACAAGCAAAGGCCTTGATCATCCTTCCACAGTTTTCTTAGAGGAGCCTTAAGTGATCCTGACTAGGGCAGGGGCGGTGGAAAGAGACGGGCAGGCTCACATCTGGAGGAGTCCAGGCCAGGGAGGCCCCCAGGAGGGCTGGCGTGATGGGCTATGCCTGCCACAGGCCAATGCCCACATTCTCCGGCAGGTATCACTCCCATCCCCAGCTTTGTCACCCTACCCTCTGCGCCCATCACAGGGCACTGAACATGTTTACATGCTAACACCGTGGCCTCAGAGTCCATGTGCCCTCTCAGGGATGGTCTCTTGTGGGTGGTGGGAAATGTTCGGACCGCTCAAGGAAACCAGCAGTCCCTTGCCAGTTTCACACAGGAAGAAATGGTCTCTGCCACGAAGAGGCACCAGATAGCCCTGCTTGTTTTGTGCAAAAATGGACTGTGAACAGGAAAACGGGGCTCGGAGCCCCTGTAGGAAAACCGAAGACCCAGCCACTAGTTCTGGGTCCCCAAGCTCTGTTGCTCCAAAATGACGCAGAAGAAGCCGAGACATCCCAGGACTCGACCTCCTTCACCATGAGCAGAGGTGCTCTGAGCTTCTTCCCTGACTCGCAAGCAGTCTCAGGGCCGGGTACCCAGAAACCTTGCCGAGTCCACGAGCTGGCATCTTCCTGTCACAGTGTCACCACCTTGAGAGCTGGCCACCCTGCATGTGGGCAGAACAGCCCATGCCATGTCTGTACAAGTCGGTCCCAGCGGCAGCCCCAGGGCTGACAAGGGGAGCTTGGATCCACTGGCCAGAAAGTGGTGGTTCTAGGCCTCAGAGGCTGCTCTGGCCACACAGGGCCGACTATTCTGCCTGCAGGTGAGTCTCACCACCAGACCTGCCACTCCTGTGGGAACCAGCTAAAGTAAAAGACCCTGAAAGATGTCACAAGACAGAAAAACAGAACCTCTAAGTCCTGGTGACCATTGCGCAGTGGTGGCTGCCTTCCCCTCCTTGCTGCTCATTTGTCCTCATAGAGACACTCGGCACAGCAGCTCTGTGGCTCTCCTAATTTGGGCCGCAGCGGGAGTTGCAAACCGCCGTGACTCTGCCTGCGGCACACATGGAGAAAGGCCCAAGAGCCGCTTCACTGGCGGTCTCAGAGAGGCGACGGCTCCCCCATGGCACTGGTGTGGGCCTTGTCCTTCTCCAGGACGGCCATAGCGCCCACCCCCCCCAACCCCCCGCCCCGGCCAGGGGATGCTGAAAAGCAATGCATTCTGCTGATGGAGGAGCACTTCAAGGCCAGACGCAGGACCCAGGTGGCCTCCCCCACCCCCACCGGGGCTCAGCAGCTCCACACCAGCAGTTTCAGGCACAACCTGTCTCCCCCAGAAAGGGTTCCTCAGAAAGGCAGGTGAGAGGTGCTCAGAACAGAGGTGGTCAGAGCCGCGCATATCTATTGGCAAAACCTGTCCACTCGTTTTCTCCTTACACCGGAGCATGACCAGGGAGGTGAATCTGCTTTTAGCCAAGTGACAAAAGGCACCTGCTCTGGCACAAGAATTAGGCTCTTCCAGACCCTCCGGAAAATGCGCCAAGGTTCTTTTTCCTTGGCAGGAACACCACTAAGAGCCAACCACGGAGTAGAGAAGGCTCTGCTTGGAGACCCCAGCAGAAAAGGGCAGCCACCAGGTGAGATCCTGGAGTCTAGGCCAGCATTTCCCAAACCAGACGCCATGGAACAGCAGCCTTAATGTTCTGGGAAAGCGAGTCTGGGAAGAGCTGCTGGCCACAGCCCCGTACCCTGCAAGTTGGCAGTGCCATTGGGAGGCTGATGGCCCAGAGAACCTCCCTGAGAAGAACCACAGTGTGTTTCTGGCCCTGCACATGCTTGAAGGGCCAGGCCGGGAGGCCTCTCTTCTCCAAACAGGGCAAATCTGCAGGCAGTTTTGGACCCCCTTCCTCCTGGCCCCAAGCCTTGCCTTCCTCCCAGCAGAGAGGCAGATGGACTGGGTATCGCCAAGGTCCTCCCACTCTGCTGCTTCCCCAGGCACACTCAGAGGCTGGCTCCCTTCCCACTGAAGATGCTGGGCAGGGAGAAGCCCACTGTGTGGTAAGGACTGGGATGCCCACCCAGGAAACGAAGCCACCGTGTAGGGCTCTCCCTTGATCGTTGCCCACCTCGACCGAAGTTGTTCAGACGGGACAGCTTGAGCAAGCCTCTCAGGAAGGTGGAACCCAGAGGCAGGGCCAGCGCACAGGGGGATGCCCAGTGCGGCATCTCTCATCCCTGCCTGCCAAGCCTCGAAGCTCCTGGGAGGCCAGTGCCCTGGCTTCTCACTGGCAGAGGGCACAGGTGAGCTGCCCCGGCTTAAACACACCGTTCTACATAGTGGAGCGCAGACACTTACCTAACAACCAGGGCAGGGACAGGCCGTCTCTAGTCCCAGATGTCATAATCACGAGTGTGCACGCCTCCTCAGGAAGCCCCCACACTCCAGGAACGACTCCAAGCGCTCTGAGTCATCTCCCCACACCGGCAGCTCCTTCCTCAGAATCTCGCACTTACCTCTCGCAAACCACACGTCCCACACCCACAGCGCCTCATGTCACAAATAGACCCCGACCTGCGAACAATTATTCTCACTCATCCCCCATCCCTGTGGTCCAAACAGCTCCTGCTGCTGATCATTCCAGTGGCGTGCCTGCCATCAGCCACTCTCCAACCTGCCCAAGGCACAGCTCTGGGAGGAAAACCAGAGACTCCTACGGGTTGCCCAGCGCACTCGGTTTGTTCCAAAGGCACTGGCCCCGCCAGGCTAGCACCTTGGAGCAGCCTCTGGGGGATCGGCTGAGGCTCCCACAGCAACTCGATGCACCCCCCCCGCCCCCCCCACCAGAGCCAGAGGGGGCCTACAGACCCAGGGCAGAAAGGAGGCTGATCTCCTGGAAATAGCCCCACAGTGGCCTCTCGGTGAGTATAGGACACTCTCACACATCATGAATGCTTGGCTCCCAACCTAGGTCTCTACCCCAAGGTTGTTTCTCTGGGGATAGGCACCTGTTCCACCCCAGAGGGGGGCTTCCCAGATGCCCAGTGGAAGGCAGTTTCCTGCCCTCCTCACACCTGGCTCTTCTGCCAGGGCCCACTGCTGGGGATAGAGGCTGGCCCAGGGCCTGCTTCAAATGGGTACCCATGAGAAAAAGTCGCCCAGGAGACTGTCTTTGGCCCTCTCAGCGCCATTCTTCAAGGTCAAACCTGGACCAGGTAAGAAAGCGTCCTGTGCTCTGGGACTGCCCAAGGCTTTGGGAGGAACAAGAGCCCCTCAGGAGCCCCTCAGGAGACCTGGGGCCAGGCCTGTTCCCTGCTACCGCGCCTGGAGCCAGAGTACGGCCCCAGGAAGACACAGAGGCTGGTGGCCCAGGGTAACGAGAGGAAAAGAGAGTTGGTGACAGAGGAGAAGGGAAGCAGGGGTGTGGGAAGGCAAGTTGGGGAGCGGCGCAGAGGCGGTTACCTGGGTGAGGTGAGGGTTGGGGTTGAACCCGCACTGGTTGCAGACCTTGCTGTGACACTGGGTGCAGGTGTTGACGTTTGGCTGGCTGGGGCCCGACGTGAGGTCCGAGGTCTTACATATGGGGCACAGCGTGCTGCTGGGAAGGGGGGCGATCTGGGGGACGGAGTAAGGTGATGTGGGGGTGCTGCCTCTGTCCGGTGACACAGAGGGGGACCGCCCTGATCTCTGCATCCTGCTGTCTACCTGCAGCGTCCTGCGGGGGCCATCGGCCTCCTGGCCCGCGGGGCCCTGTGCCCTCGCCTCCCGGGGGCTCTCATGGCCGGGAGCAGTAGCAGAAGCCTGCTTCGGGGTTGGGGAAGCTGCTCTCTGGCTACCCAGGGGCTCCTTGGGGTCCAGTCTCCTGGAAACGCTGAAATGACATGGAAAATAACTACGTTAGAGACACATCTTAAAGAAGCAGCCTGCAGGAGTCTCTACCAAGCCCCGCCACCACATTCCTCTCCTGCCCGGCAGCCCAGTCACAGCCACCGTGTGACCTCAGTCACCTGCTGAGTGTGGGCTGTGCCCGCGTGCAGCCCTGACAAGCATCTCTCACTTGGGGGGATCACAGCCATGGGGTAGGATCACAAGTGCCCCTCAGACATCCTGATGAAGTGCAGGTTCTTAGTAAGTCTGGGGTCTGCATTTTTAAGAATCTCTAAGGTAATGCTCATGTTACCATCTGCAGACTACACTTTGAGTGCCAGGGTTCTAAACCTGTATATTAGAACCACCAGGGTAATTTTTAAATTTCTCTCAGACTTAACCATGGACAAACTACAAGAGGTTCTGTGGTGGCTGAAAGGCAGTGTTAGTCATTTTTCCTCCCCAAATGATTCCAAGATGCAGCTCAAGTTCAGAACTACTGCCGCGGCAGGTCTGGTACATTCTAGCGTGTTGCCTTCAGAGGCTGACCCCAGACAGCTGGAGAAGGGTGGGGAGGAGCCCCGGTGCCGTCACCGACGGGGACAAAGAAGCCTTCCTCCTGGCAGTCCGCCAGGCCTGCAGCCAGCTCATGATGGACTCGGTGGAGTGTGTTTGCTCTCCCGCGTGTGCGGTGGAACTGGAGTTCTAGGGTCCAGCTCTGGAGGCACCGCAGAGGGTGATGCGACCTGCCTGACCCCCACCCCCACCCTGCCCAGGCCCAGCTGCAGCCCAGCTGGCAGAGTTAAGAAACGCAGTGAGGCAGAAGCAGATGATCAGGCTACACTCAGCTCTCTTACGTTCCTCCTCTTTGGACCCAACTTGAATCTATTTCTGCCCATTTTTCTTTTCCAAGTTGAGAAAGGCTGAGCACAAAACACCAAAGGCAATGCTTTCTATGGCTTCCCTGAACTTCCACACTGGCTTCAGTCTGTATTCGTCTGCATGGCCACTGGCACCCCGGAGTCAGGGCAGGCTGGCCAAGAGCTGCTATGGGGACCCAGCCATGGCTGCCTGTAGAGCAGCCTGGCCTGGCCCTGTCACCCCGCTGGCCCATCCTGGTAGCATCTGACTGACAGGAGGAGACCCTAAGTTTGCTGCCCCTCCATGAAGGCCATCTCTTGCCAAAAAGATCCAGGAACCAACTGGCAGGACAACTTAGGCCATTTCAGAAGGGAGTGGTCTGGAAGCCCACCAGAGAGGCCCTCCACAAGGCACTGTGGTTCTTTGTCTTCTCTGGAGACCTGCCAGTGGAGAGACTCCCTCAGTCCAATACAGACTCTTCCAGAAAAAAGAACCTCTAGTGAATGTCCATCAGGCGTTTCTGTGGTCAGCCAAGAGCAGCATGCAGCCCCCCACGCAGCCTCACAGATCTGCACTTCCCTCTTCCCTGGGGTCACCAGAGCCTGGGGCTACCCCCTCCAGGCCATCTTTGCCACCAGCTGTGAGGACCAGAATGGGGGTGGCTGCATCGTCTCAGACCCACACTCAGAACCTGGCACCAGGGCCTGTCAGTGGACTCATTTCTAGGGATCGTTAACAAATGTTCCCACTTGGTTAAACTCATAGTTTCATTTCTCATGTAAATTATTTGGGGTTGGAATTTAAAAGCAGCCCTGGAAAGCTAGTCAGAAGCCACGAGAGCCCTTAAAACATGTGAAGGGGCTGCAGCCCCTCCCAGGACTGCAAAGTCCTTGGTTGTTGCTCAGAATTTGGCAATGTCTACTGTGCCTGTGTTGCCTGTTGTGTGAGTGACAAGCAAACTTGTATGTACACAGTGACTTTTTAATTTCATGTGGCATTACACTGTAGTCTTTCTGGGGACGTTTGTTTGATATGACAATTAAGGATCCAAACTCAGGTTAACTTCCAAGTCAGCTGCGGTGTGAGTGAGCCAACAAACAACGCTGTCTGCGCCCACAGTCTGCCCCTCGAGGCCACTGCCCCCAGCACACAGGCCTGCGACGTGTCCACTGACCTGACTGCCGCTGTGGCTGCCACCTGGCGACAGCAATACATGTCCATCATCCCTTCACTCTCCTGTCCTCCCAGATGATTCCTCACACCTTCTCCTTGACCTTCAAGCTCTGACATGTCCCTCTCTCTCCTCACTGTCACTGACGAGCTGCTTGCCGGCTTACAGACAGGAGCGGAGCCGCACAAGAGAAATGTGCATGTCCACAGCCTCCTGGATGTCTGCCCCCCACTGCCTGCCCGCCTCCTGTTCCCCAGGCCCATCTCTCACCTTCGCGAACTCTCCCCTGTCCATCACCCATTTCCCCTCTACGGGGTCACTTCAGTTACCATACAAACATGCTTCTCCACCCTAAAAAAGAGCTTTGACCTACATTCCCCTCAGCCACTGTCCCACTTTACAGCAAAACTTTGCAAATGGTCTCCACTCACTGCTTCCTGCTCCTCTCCTCCTTTCCTCCCAACCTGCTCCAACTTGGCTTTTGCCCATTATCCCCCAGAAGCCACTCGGGTCCCAGTCCCCAGAGACCTCCATGTCATCAAACCCAACAGCCACCTCACCTGGTGAGCAGCGGCGGCGGCACTGGCTGCTGCCGAGTGCTCCCGCCGTCCTGAAATAAGGTCTCCATGTGCCTCCCTGAACACCACCTCCTCCTGCCTCATCTCCCAACCCTAGGACCCCACTTTCTACATTGGAGGGACTCTGTCATTGTGCACACTCGCTTCTCTGAATGCACACTCTCCCTGAGTCTCAAGGCCCGCCCAGACTCACGGCTTTAAGTCCCACTGCCCACTGAGGCTACCAAGCGTGCACCTCTGGGCCGGACCTCCTCCTGGCTCCTCCCTGGCTCAAGTGCCAGCTCCACATCTTCACCGACATGTCTCACTGGCATCTCTGAGCCCTGACCTGCTCCTCTTTGCACTCCTCCTACCCTTCACCTCGGAGTCCCTTCGCCTCTCATCCGAGTTAATCATCAGTACGTCTCCCTGGCTTCCGAGTATGGCCACCCCTACCGCCTCCTTGCTTCCTCTGGTGCAAGCCACCGTCCCCTCCTTTCTCAGCTCTGCCTAAGCCTGGCTGCTTCCACTTGCCCTTCTACGGTCTTCTCCATGCGGCAGCCAGAATAATCCTTTACATACATAAGTCAAACCACTTCCCTCCTCTGCTTAAACCCTCCAACAGCTTCCTTTCCCTCCCAGAGGAAAAGCCAAACATTTTACAATGGCCTCTGAGGCCCATGAGATTCAGGCCCTTTCCCTCTGGCCTCATCTGCTGCTGTGCCAGGCCTACTCCTGCCCCTGGGCATTTGCACCTGCTGGCACTTGCACTCTCTCCAGTCTTTGCCCTGGAGGCATCTTGGCAGGGACACTGTCCCTGACCACTGTCCCTCCTGCTCTTTGTCTTCATGGCACTGAGTACCTTCCGACTCATCGTGGAGCACATGTACTGCTTGTGCATGTCCTTGGTGATCCTGCAGCAACTGGACCGCCAGCTGCGTGCGGGCAGGCCTCTGTGTGATTTCTCCACAGCTGTGTCCTGGAGCCCAGCACGGAGCCCGGCACATGTTGGTTGCATAATATGTGTTTCCTGATGGATGGAGTGTGGGCACGTCATGCTTCAGAGCAGTGCAGCATGGTCCCCAAGTGGTTAGAGCCGAGGGAACATGGCACGTGACTGGCCGGGCACTTGGCCCTTCCCCAGAGGGAAGAACTGCAGAAATGTCCCCCGGAGGCCTCTCCTGCCTCTGGCCATAACCCCAGCCCCACCATGTAGAATCTCTGTGGACAACAGAGGTGGTAATGCCAACCGAGTCCTCACTGTGAGCCCCACTGTGCGCTAAGCACCCGTCACACATTAACTCCTTTAAGCCTCACAGCAAACCCATGGTGTAGCAAATCCCTGAGGTAGGATCCATATTGCTCATTTTATAGACAAGGAAACCGACATTCAAAGAAGGTAAGTAACTCCCAAAGCCACTAAGACTTACAAGTGGTGGAGCTGGGACTCCGATATCAAGGCCATCAGTCCCTGTTCTCAGCCACTGTCCCACACTGCCTCTCTGGGAGAGCACAGGGAGGCTGTCGAGGGGCAGGAAGCACTGCAGTTTGGCTCCCCTGGATTCTTTTTTCTTTCTCTGAAGAGCTGTTTAAGTGGACACTCCCTAGGAAGAGGTCTCTGACACTGCTCCCCACGGCGGCACTCAGAGGCCCCAGCACCAGGCTTGGCACTGCGCGGCACTCAGCAGCACAGCGAAGTGAACATCGCGGTGTGGGAGCGGTCCAGTGAGCTCGAGGAGTGGGCAGACACATGGTTTAGTTACGACCACTCCACCTGGGGTTTGCCCTACAATACCGAGGCTCGTTGAGAAAACTGGAGGTTCATTCATTCATCAGGGCATTCGGTCATTCACAAACACTTACTGACCCTGGACTACTTTCAGGCCCTGTGACAGGTGCTGATGGTGTGAATGGATTATGTTTCTTACAGTGGAATGTGGGTCCTTATAGATGGTCGCTGTATTATTATCTTTATATCTTATACATATTTTATAAGTATTCTTATATTCTTTATAAACACCCATTCAATATTTAATTAAAATGAATATTTTAAAAAGTGAATCAGACAGGGATCCGGTCCCGTGGGAGCCTTCAGGCTGGAGTGGAGACAGATGTGCAAACAAACCACTGCGCAGCGTGCCTCCACGCCGCCCAGGGCAGGGGCGGAAGTCTGCGAAGGCTTGTGGACAAGGAGACGTCTCAGCCAGGTCTTCCCGGAAGGGCTGTCTCCCGGAGGCGACCCAAGGGCTCAGAGGCAGGACAGAGCATGCTCAGTCTGGTGGCTGTGATTTCAGCACCTAGAACAGCCCCTGACACTAGGGAGCCCTGAACTACCTGGACGAGGTGGGCGGCTCTGAGCCAACATGGCCAGGGCAGAAGAACAGGGCCTCTCGAGTTTTCAAACAAGGCCGTGCTCAGCTTCTGTGTCAGGAAATGGTGGAGGTAGAGAAACGGTGAGAAGAAGGCAATAGCTCAAGAGATAGTGCCTGGGGTGAGAGAGAGGGCAGGTTCAGCGGGGGGTACTCTGGCTCGAGGTCCAAGGAGGAGTGGTATGGGATGACTGGGATGAGGGTCCAGGGAGAGCAGCCAATTGGTGAGTAGAGAGTGGGGATGGAAATGGCAAAACCACGAGATCGGGTCTGGTCTCCTTGAGTTAGTGTTGGAGGGCATCCAAGAGACATCAGGAGATGGGTCAGAGCGCGGGTCTGATTCCGATAAGTCTAGATGCTTTATCTAGAAGAGTTCAAAGTTCAGTTCACAGGACAGAGATCAAACAAAGAGGACTGGTCCAGGGAAGATTTATGGGGAACACCAACATTTATGCGAGCAGGAGAGATGCCAGGAACAGAGAACTGAGAAAGGAGAACACACATACATGGTTAGAAAAATTCCCGGGGGGGAGGAGCAGTCAACCATGCTGTGAGGAGCTGGGGAAGCCATGGAGGAAAAGGCTCCGCCCACTATGGAAGGAAGGGTCCACCCACAGCAGGAGATCCAGCAGATCTGCTGTCCCTGGACACCAGTCCCAAGGGGCCGGAGTAGCTGGAGTATCCCCAAGCCTCCTCAGGAAGAAAGACAGGTACCTCCAGGAGACCCTCCTCAACAGGTCTCCACAGGGCACAGAAGGTGGGGGAGGCAAAGGGGAAGAAGGTGTCCATGGGCAGGACCCAGACCAGCTCCAGGGAGGCCAGGTTCATGGCTGTGGACCAGCAGAAGTGAAGCCTGTGGAGGCCAATGCGCTCCTCCCAGTAGCCTCGGGTTACCCTCTTCCTCGAGGAAGGCTGAGGTCAGGACAGCACGAGGAGAGGGGCACTACTGCGAAGCAGACAAGATGCAGGAGGGCAGGGAGGCCGAAGAGGAGGGAGAAGGCAGAGGTGCGAGGGAGCGGTTAGAAGCCGAGCGATGGGACACTGAGATGTGGTAGCTAGGGAGAGATACTTCTGAGAGACGGACAAGAAAGGTAGATGATATAAAAACAGCTGACTTTAGCCCTGGTGTAGCTCAGTGGATTGAGCGTGGGCCTGTGAACCACACGATCGCGGTTCAATTCCCAGTCAGGGCAGATGCCTGGGTTGCAGGCCAGTTCCCAGCAGGGGACTCATGAGAGGCAACCATACAATGATATTTATCTCCTTCTCTCCTTCCCTTCCCCTCTAAAAATAAATAAAATCTTTAAAAAAATCACTTAAAAAAAAAACAGCTGACTTTCTACCAGCTTGCCTCCCTTCCAGCCTGTAAGGCCATTCATTGACTGGTCAGAAACAAGCCTTAAGGCTATTTAGCAGGGCAGGAAGGAGCTCAGAACCCTGGCCATGTCCTGTCCCACGCCACGACCAATACCAGGAGAGATAACCTGGACCACACTGGTCAAAGGCTGGACTCCCCTCCATCAGAAACCACCAGGTAAGGCATGAGGCCAACGAGCTCCAGTGACCAAAGTTGCTCCAGACACCAGGTACATGCATAAGGACAGGGCCACCAGGGAAAGACATGCCTGCCCTGGTCCATGGTGGGAAGGGGCCTGGAGCCCCTCTGGAGCTGCACCCAGCAAGGACCTGCTCAGGCTGATGCAGGCAGGAAGAAAAACCAGACATGTGGGCCCCAGAAGGAAGGCCAGGCTGGGCTCCACGGGACAGCATTCCGGAGCATGCCCCCCCACTGCCTCCAGTGGACCATGTGAAAGGGAAATATTCACACCAGTAAATGGCTGTCTTTGTTCACTGGGAAGGGAGTGAACTGAAGGAGACTGTTTTTCTAAGTCACAGCAGCCGGAAGAGCCCCACAGCTTCAAACACGGTTTTAATAAATTCACGGCTGACCTTTCTGTAATAGGCAATTATGGCTGGGCAGACGCTGTGGGAGGGCTGTCTCCTTTGAGACCCCATGGTCCCTGCGTGTTCAGGTGGTGGGTAGGGGGACTGCAGACCGGCGAGCAGTCCTGCGTCCCAGAGCAACCCTCTCCGGAATGGATGGGGGGATGGCAAAGTTTGAGTTCAGAAAGAATTCCAGTTGTCACACAAGAAAACATTTCTTGACTTGCCCAGCTTACAAGCCACTGGCCTCTTACTTTTTTGATCTTGTGTCTTTATCCATAAAACACATTTGCATACCCTCAACCTGTGAATTTTTACCCACCAAGTCTGTGCATGTCTATTGCTGATAGAACAATAACTCCCCAAATGGAAGAACTTGAAAGGATGAGATAGGAAATAAGTGTAAATAGGCGTCTTCACATTTTCCTCCCACACCTCAGTTGCTGTCTTGGCTCCCTCTCCTCCCTGGCGCACATACCCCTGTTTGGAGGCCACCGCTGAGGAAATGCTTAGTCTCTCCATCTCCAAGGCAGTCTCGAGTGGTGGCTCTCCTGGCCATTGAAGGTGTGCTCAGGGCAGGGGCAGGGAGCCCCAGGCCCTCGGGGCTGCTCTCACCAGCTCTCCTGACACCGATGAACCACAACGCATGTGCTCTGCTGGCAGCGACGGCACCAAGGTGGGTGCGGGGGGCGCTGTAACTCGCAGCCGCAGCCTCACAAGGGGTCTGCACCTGGGCAGGACACCAGCACCATGGGCTCAGCCTCTGAGAAGCTCTCTTGAAGCCAGGGGACATCCTGTGGGCTGGGCAGGAAAGATGCCAAGCCTGGGGTACCTTGGGGGCCATAGTATAAGCTGAGCTCCCCAAGAGGCTAAGCCTAACAACCTGCCCTCCTAACTGTCCAGCCCCTCGAAGCTGCTACCTGCTATAAAGGGAAGACGCCAAGACCCAAAAGACCTTGGAGAATTAGGCCTCCTTGGTACAGCTGTGGCAAAGCACCATGCCAGTCTGGTGACAGCCCCCCAAAGCAGATGTGTACTGAGGTACTTGGGCATACATGTATTCATACCCCTGAGCAGACAAACCCACGTGAAGAAGCCCCAGTGTTGCCCAGATGCCCGCCACCTCCACTCATCCTGCCCACTTAGAAACTAGCGGCCAGCTCGTCCTGTGGACATGCAGGCTTCAGTGGGTCCCAGGCCAGTCCATCCAGGCCAGGAGGGGACATGGCTAAGGCAGTGAGCTCTGACCGCTTGGCTATTGCTGAGGGAAAGTGGGATGAGACCATGGGTGGGGCAGGAAGGCAGAGAACGTGGCAAGAGAGCTTGGTAGGAATAAGAGTTGCTGCCACCAAATACAGGCCGGGGAAGATGCCAGCATAGGAGGGGGGCCACCAGGTGGCTGGGAGCAAGCTGGGAGACAGCCCACAGCAACCAGGAGAGCAAGCCCTGGGACCTGGCTCCCCAGTCCTGAGGCCTTCATGGGTCCGCCAGGCCGAGAGCCCCTCTCAGGACAATCTGATTTGACCTTGGCTCCCCTTAGGCCCAGCCAGTCTCCAGAATCTAGAACAAGGGTGAAAAACCAGGGCAGCTCTCCTCTAATGCCAGTCATTGAGAGCGGCTGCCTGGAAGGCTGGGTTTGAGAAGGATCCGTGGAAAAGAGTGTTGCCATCAGTTACTGAGATCTGTCACAAACCCAAGAGTAGGACACACAAGCACAATGTCCATGGACTTGCCACGTATGACGTGAAACAAACCCAGAACTTTAGACCTGCCCCAAGTGATACTCAGCTTCCTGGAGCATCTTACTCAGAACCAGGCCAGGCCCACCTGAGGCCAAATTCATTCCCACCAGAAAGAGATCCGAGGGTACACTCTGTGAGCTGCCCGCAGGTCACCTCCCTCCTGTGGCTTTCCCCAAGTCACAGCAGCTGCATGTGGGCCTCAGTGAGATGGAGCATCAAACGCCAGGGGCTCGGCGTCACTTTGAAGGCTGAACGTCTCATGCGCTGCAGTGCTTTGCAAGAATGACGACTCGCCTGAGGGCGAGTGAGCCTTAGATGCCAGCCCTTCAGCCTAAGAATTCTGCTGAGGGGTGACTGGTCCTTTAACCACAGCTTCTCCACTCGTGTCTTATGGAGTTTATCCATCT
Source organism: Sturnira hondurensis (assembly GCF_014824575.4). NCBI lineage: Eukaryota > Metazoa > Chordata > Mammalia > Chiroptera > Phyllostomidae > Sturnira > Sturnira hondurensis. The sequence goes on from NW_028079127.1 coordinate 19,835,284, forward strand.
ACAGAGGTTTCCATTCACTCACTCATTCAGTCAGTCAGTCATTTAAAAAGAGCTCATAGGACCCACGTTCCCTAGTTCTTGAATGTCTGAACACAACAACAGCTGGGCTGGGTATAAAAGTCTGGGTTCACACTTCCGCTCTCTGAAGGCTCTGCAGGCACAGCGCCCTGCTTTTAGCACTGACTGCCACTCTGCGGAGCTCTGGGCCGGCCCGGCTGGCTGCCCACTGACAACACCTCCGAGTGCAGCAGAACTCTTCTCTGTGACGTTCAGTAACTTCAGCAAGACATGCCTGAATATTCCATATCTATTTTTTCCTGAAATTCAGTATGTTCTTTCACACGGAAGATGAATGTGCTCCTTTATTGCTGGGGAAAGTTTTTTCTATTGTATCTTTTGACATTTCTCTGTTCCTTTGTTTTGTTCTCTTCTCCAGGGATACCAATGATACCTATTTTAGTTTCCTTCGTCTTTCCATTGTCCCGGCTGCTGGCAGCCCTGGTTTTTTCCCCACCTGCCCAACCCCTTGGGCATCCCCACCTTCTTAGTAACGCCTCAGCATCACACAAGGTTCAGGGACACTCCTAAAGGTTCCCACATGCATCGGCGTTGCTAACCAGTCCAAGGAGGGGGTTTGGGGGCTTGGCCCACTGGACTCTGATCTTCATGTCCTGGGTCCATACAGGCAAATGTCCCCTTCTAGAACCCTCCCCCATCCTGGACTAATTTTCCCCGCACTTGGAAATCATTCTTTACTCATTGCATTTCAGCATATGGGTTTGGGGTTTTGGGTTTTGGTTTGTTTTTTTTTAGTTTTATTGTAGAGTTTTCTGTTTCTTGTTCTCCCCACAGTTTCAGTTAGTTTGGTAAGAAGACTGAGCAAAGAGATGTTTTAATTCAAAATATTTAACCAGAAGACATTTTATAACCCTAAACAAATGCCATTTTTCTCTGGCTTTCCACCTGCACAAATTCTAAGTTATTTAAAGCATGGGCCCATTTATAAATCGGATTTAAATCTTAGATATTATCTCTAGGAACAGGAAAAGTACACATTCATGAACATTTTTGTTTGATTTCAGAAGGCACCAGACTTCCAGAAGCCCAGGGAGGCCAAGCTCCCCAGTGGCTGACCTGGCCTGCTGCCAGCGGCCCCTCCTATCACACCAACCTGACTCCAGAGTGTCACCACCCCCCTAATGCAAGCCCTGCCTGAGTCCTGGAGCTCCTGGACAAGGAGGGGCTTCCCTGCACCCAGGACCGAGGGCTCTCCAGGGGGCTGGCTAAAGACCTCCCCAGCACCATTAGACCCTGACTTCTGGTGCGGTGCATCCTGGGGCCTCCCTCCCGATGTGTGCCCCCTCCAGCCTGGCCCCAGTGCTGCCCCTGCAGGGCACTTCCGGTTTACCGTCTGTCTCTCCGGTCAGCCTGAGCACCCCGGAGGCTGGAGGACAGAAGAAAAGAGCGCAGGGGTTCCTGGAATCTACTATAAGTACAACCCCTATCTGCCAGGCAAAGGAAGCAGTTCCACAGGCTGCTTTAATCAGTTGATATAAAATAATTTGTAATGAGGCAACATTTGTAGGAAATGACCCTCCTAAGACTTGAAAGCAACTTCTTGCAGGTGAATTAAACAGTCAGGTTTATGCTATTCACCGTTTACAAAAGTTTGTCCAGCCAATCACCACAAACTCCACAGGGAAGGGATTCAAAGGTTGGGGTTTACTGCAGTGCATGAGGGAGCTGGCTTCTCTAGCTAGAATGCAGTAGGCGATGCGTGGTATTGCTTTTGGTGCCCTAATGCCTTTTTCCCACCTATTCGTCAGACTTGGGTAACAGCTCTTCAGTGGGATGTTCCTGAGGGAACCAGGGGAGGTCGGGTCCCTGGCTGGGAACCAAGAGGACCAAGGAAAAAAGAGGTGTCAGGAGGGTGCCCTGCCAGAGTCTCCTCTCAAAACCGAGATCCAGGTCTGCAACTCCTGAAAGGGCTCCCCACCATCAATCCCTGGGCTTTCCAGGTGGCCCGACCCAGGACACCAGTGGAAGCAGAGTCCCAGCCTTAGGGAGTGTTCCCTTTGGGCACCGTGAGGACTGAGCCCAGGATGCTGATGCTTCTCTGGGGAAGTCACAGTACACTCTGCATCGAGGTCTATGGCACGCAGTCTGTGGTGCCTGCGGCATCCTTCGAGAATGCCTCCAGGCCAGCCAGGCACCCCCAGGGCCTCTCCTACCAGGCTCAGCTTTCTGAGGCAAACTCTTGACCCCTCCCCTCCTGGCCGCAGGGCCAGCACTCTGTTCACACTGAGCAGCCCGGTGTCCCGAGGGCCATGGCTCCCAGGGGTGGCCCACAAAGACTCCTGGTCCCCACCCTGTCCCGAGTGTGCAGACATCTGCTCTGGGACCTCACACAGGAACAACTTGAGTGAGAAGCGGCCTAGTTTTCTGCCTGGGGGGAAAAGCTCCTAAAGCTGGGAGGCTCTGATCAGAAGTCCAAAGTCATGACATGAAGCTGAGCCAGCTTTTCCCCACTTCTAGTTCCTGCACATTCTACAGCCTTTCACCAAGGGGACAGTATGTGCTTGTCAGCTCTCTTCCCAGTTCTGCTGGGACCAGGCAGTCAAGATGAATTAAGAGAAAACCGTAAGTCTTTGTGGCCATGGAGGCAGCAGGCCCCGCTCTCTCCACCCCAGGTGCAGCAGGAACTAGTCCTGCAACCAGGACTCTGACCCAGAAAGTTCGACAAGCTGCGGCCCTGACTCAGACCCAGGGCTGAGGATGCAGCACTGAGCGGATGGGCCAGCAACGCAGTTAGCAGGAAACCCAGTGCCTGCCTCATCGATGCGTGAGCTGCGCAGGGTCCAGGGCTGGACTGGTAATACCCGTGAATGAGCTTCTGAGCGCCGGCTCTTCCGGGCTCGCAGCAGGAGCCCACCTGGCCTGAGACTGCTTTCTCATTGGAAGCTGAAGGAATCCAAAAGCTTTGTCTATTGTGTATCTGGGGGGAGGAAGAAACACCAAAGTAATTTTTGCCCATTCCATGTTAAAAACCTCCCTGTCCAGAAATCAGGCCTGCTTTTCTTTCATTTTAAATTTTTAAAATGTTTTTCCCCTAGCAATAAATAGCTTGCTTGCTTTTTATGTTTCTATATAAGAATAAGGAAAACTTACCTGTGACTCCAAAAAGGTAAAAGAAAATCGTGACTGGTAGTCATTTATGGCCCTTAGTTTCAACCCTGAGTAAAACAGCAGAGGATTGTGACTGGTTGTTTTACCAGCTCCCAGGTCACCCTGTTGGCACCTGCCCTTCCGCCCCTCCCCCCACAGCCCAGGGTGCACTGTGCTAGCTGGGTAGGGCGACTCCTGCAGCTGAAGAAGCCTGCCTCCGGACAAAAGGCCTGCAGCACCTGCACCGGGGACTGGACGAAACAAGAATGAAGCCCTCCGAACGATGCCTTTGCCTTGCAATTTCAAATGTATTACAATCAAAAGAATTCAAAGCAAGGGCTCTCTCACACACCAAAAAAACCCTTTCTATCACACACAGAATAATCAGAACTTAAATGTACACATCTGTGTGTGTGGTGGGGTGGGGGTGAGAAGTTTGGGGCTCTAAGAAGGAAAAACGAATGTGGGCAGGCAGGGTCAGAGAAAACCCTGGAGGGAGGCAGGGACAGGGCAGGGGGTCCCAGGGAAAAGTGGGCCGTCCGCCCCTCCTCCACACGTGCTCACCGCCACAGAGCCTGACCCAGAGCAGGGCTCAGTCAGTGTTGATGGGTGGGACGACTGAGGATGGAGGTGACTGACGGGGCATCAGTGGTCCTCTGTGGCAGAGGGGGCTGACGCACACCATGGGTGAGAGAGGGTGTGCCGCCGCAGTCCTGGGGCCTGTGAGGCCTGTTAGGCCGATGACAGGCCACCTGGGGAGAGAGAGCACTCTCAAGTTTGGGACAGAGACACGAGGATGGCTCCTGCTCAGGAGTCTCGCCCAGGAAGCTCATTGGAAAGAGGCCTGGCTCTCCCGTGTCCACTACGCCATCGGCCCCACGGGCCTTGAGAAGGCCACCCCATGCTAGGTGCTCACTCCTCCCGCCCAGTGACACAGGAGGGAAATGCCACCAGCGCCACCCTCCACAGGGAGGGCAGGTGCACCAGCGCTCCAGGGTTGCCACCCCCCACCCTGGACGCCCTTACCCTTATCTGGCCCTCACCCCTCCCAGCTTACACTCTGTTCTCTTTCTGAAAGGCCCTCTCTGCAGACCCCAATTCAACCTTCAGACCCTGGCTCAAGCCCCAGAAGTCTCCTGCCGACTCCTCATGCCTCACGCAGGACAGCCCCTGGTGGCGCCATGGGCCCCTCTCAGCTCACCCGCACACACAGCGCCACCCCCAGCCCACACGGGGCTGCTGCCAAAGAAGTGGAAAAGCAGATCAGAATGACGGAAAATGGCATCTCGAGATAGCAAATGAAATGCAAGATTCCAGCAGGAAAAACATGCCCTCTTCTAAATAAAACCCACTGCGACATTAAAGGACATTTAAAAAGGAAAGCCATCCCCCACGCTCCAGCCTTCATCACCGGTCTGTGGTCCACCTGCTTTGTCAGCCCAGTTACAGAAAAACGCAGGTGGCCGCGGCTTGTTTCCCACTCTTGCCAACCCCGTTCTTTCCTCTGTGGTTACCTTGCCCTTCACTTCTGAGGGGCCTGCCTCCAAGGGAGAAATGTAACACCTACCTGTGGCGCTTCAGCTCCGCCCCTCCCTCTCCCTTAGACTGTGGGGGCCACCAAGGTGCTGGGGTCCACTTCTCAATCTTTCCTGCAGTGGCTCACCCACTGGTGAGGGGTGTGAGCCCTTAGGGAGCTGGCCTCCCACTGGTAAAGACTTCCCAGGGAGGTGACAGACTGGGGGGCTTCCTGCAGGAAGTACCCCCATCACTCCCCGACCCACCTTCCATTCTTCCCTCTTGCCTCAAGGACTAATCCTCACCACTCCCCTTACTGGTCAGCATACCTCAAGGGGGCTAACTCTCTCCTTAGGCCCATGGGCCTGGCCCAAGGCCAAAACCTCCCATCCAAGGAGCCATCAATCCCTCCCTGTCAGGTGGCTGGACCTTCCCTTGACCAGAAGAGGCCCGCCATCTGGGTGACCACCAGGAGGTCCCTCTCCTATCTCCTCTTCCCAGAGCTCAACACCTGGGAGCAGCACCATGAGATGCCCGTGTTCCTACTGACACGTTTTCACATGTTCAGAACATTAAGCTCAGCTACTCAGGCTTAGCATCCATCCAGGCGGATGCTCTCATAAGGAAGGTGTCCTCTATGGGTCTGAGAGCGGTGATTGAGACCTGAGACAAAGGCATGAAGAGATGCTGTGTGAGCGCATGTGTACACCTCTCGTGCCACACCTCTGAGTGTGGCATGTGCCAGTGTGCTCATGAGAGTGCACGTGAGCGTGCGCGTGGTCGCACTCTTCATGGGTGCTGCCTCCAAGAGGAAGGCCACTGCTCCAAGGGCTGGGCCAGACTGAGCCAGCAGAGGGGCCAGGGTCGCCCAGCCTGAGGACAAGCAGTGCCGGGTGCACAGGAGGCGCTGAGAAAAACATGAGCTCTTTCCTTCCTCCCTTCCTTCCTCTCCTGGCTTGACAGCAAGCGGAGTGGGCAGGAAGCCTGGGGTTCTGATGCCAAAGTCTTTAGGGAAGTGGGAAGTAATGGGAAGTCCAGCCAGCAATGCTGAGGGACAGAGAGTGGCAGAAACAGAAGGCCTGTGGCTGACAAGAGAGGCAGGACCGGGTCCAAGGCCCAGACTCATGCAGCAGGCCCAAAGGCCCCTGGCCAAGAGGAATGAGTAAAAGCAGGGGGGCTGGATGGCCCTGCTGGGGGGGCGGGGGGATGCTGTGGACTCGGGAATAGCCAGGCTATTCCCTAGCAAAAGGTAGAGAAGAGGGCGCTGGGCATTCAAGGTAGTTCAGGGTTCTAGTGGATGGGGGCGGGGGGTGATACTCAGGGCAGAGGATGTGGTAAATGCAATCCAGACGCAGAACGTGGGGACAGAAGTGGTTAGGGCTCTGATGGCAGCCACATCAGCACAAGTGTGGGGCTTCACTGAACATCAGACCCTTACCAGGAACTCCAGGGCGCCTGGACTGGGCAGCACCACAGATGTGGTCACCTAGCAGTGAGCAAGGCAGACATGGCCACTCATCTCATGGAACTTGCCTATGGTGCAGGAGATGAGCCAAGATCAGGAGGACAAATAGGTAAGCCTGATTCGTATGACAGGTGCTTGGAAGAATGACACCAATGATGAAGAAGGAAGGCAACCCTGGTGAGTTGGGGGCACCTCAGAATGGGGGCATACCTGAGCAGAGCCATGCAGACATCCTAGGAGGGGAAGCACATCCCGGAAAGACACATCAGGGGCTTAGGCTTTGAGGCGGTAGCTGTGCAGTGAAGGCAGGGAGCTGGAGAGGTGGGGAGAGGTTGGGGTTGGGGTTGGAGTTAGGGTTAGGGGAGCCCATCCGGGAGACCTGGGATGGGAGAGAAGACCCTGTTTCTGGACTCCTTCCCAAATCCTAGCATCGTCTCAATGACAGTTGACATGTCTTTGCTCTAACTACCCACCAGGCTGCGGAGACTCAAGAATCCCTGCGTTATTCACATTAGCCAAAAGGGGAGACCACCCACCTGCCCATCAGTGGATAAATGGATAAACAAGATGTGGTGTGCACATAGGCTGGATAGTTTTCAGCCTTAAAAAGGAAGGTAATACTGACACAGGCTACAATACAGATGAGCACTGAAGACATTACGCTAGGTGAAATAAGCCAGATACAAGAGGAAGAATATTATTTTTTAAAGATTTTTTAAATTTAATTATCTTTAGAGAGGAAGGGAAGGAGAGAAGTATCAATGTATGGTTGCCTCTCATGAGTCCCCTGCTGGGAACTGGCCGGCAACCCAGGCATGTGCCCTGACTGGGAATCGAACCTCGATCGTCTGGTTCACAGGCCCGTGCTCAATCCACTGAGCTACACCAGCCAGGGTGAAAGGAAGAATATTATGATTCTACTTGTATGAGGTACCTGGAATAATCAAAATCCTAGAAACAGGAAGTACAACAGAGGTCACCAGGTGCTGGGGAGGGGAAGGGCACACAGTTTCAATTTAGGAAGACAGCAAGCCCTGGAGATGGATGGTGGCGACTGTCACATGACTTGAATGTACTTAAAGCCGTCAACTGCACATGTCATAATTCAAATGGTAAATTTTATGGGCTGTATAGTTTACCACAATAAACAAAAGGAATGGATACATGTCACAGTGTGGATGAACCTTGAAAACACTATGCTAAGTAAAAGAAGCCAGACACAAAAGGATACATATTTTATGATTCCACTTATATGAAATACCCAGAGTAAGTGAATCAATAGAGACAGAAAGCAGACTCGTGATTGCCCCGAGTCAGGGGCAGCGGGCAATAGGGAGTGACTGCTTAATGGATCTGGGGTTTTCTCGTGAGATGATGAAATATTTCAGAGTGAGATAGAGGTGTGAGGTTGCACAACATCGTCAGTGTACTGAACGCCCCTGAGTTACCCACTTTAAAATGGTTAAATATATGACATATCATTTCACCTCAATAAAAAAAAGGTGGGGAGGGAAAAAAGAATCCCTGAGTAAAATCAGAAATTTTTACAGGGCTCAGGAGTCCTGCTCCACTCACCGCCCCACCGTGAGGCAGGCCCCGCCTAATGCCTGTGCACCTGTGGCCTCCTGCCCCGCACTGAGCCCTGGTCCATGCAGCCCTGTGCTCCTCGGCCCTCTGTCCCACACTCCTCACCTCTTCATTTGACTTCAACCAGTGAGTATTGGCCTAGCCTTTCTTCAAGTTAAATCACTTCAAATTTGTTTGCCTTCTACATGGACTTCATTCATTGGGTCTTTAATTACCTGTAGTGCAGCGGCTGGAAGATCCTAAGTGCTCAAAAATTCACACTGCCGCACTGGAAGTTGTAACACAAATTGGACAAGGACCCCAAGCTTACAAAGGTCTGGGTACAAAAACGCAAAAGATATAGGCACTTGAAAGTTCACTGGAGAACCATTTGTAACATAATAAAACTCGGGAACACCAGTGTCCTCAGACTGCCTGGCCGAACACTGCCAGCCAGCTGAGGTAAGAGTGAGCCTCAGAGACAAGGGCACTTCCTGTGACAACTCTGAGCAATGTCTCCAGGACTAGGGCAGCCCAGGACAGCAGCAAGCGGCCCTGGTGCCCCTCAGGAGGTCCCAGGCAGGCTGTTTGGGAGGAGCAGCAGTGGAGGGGTGGGACTGGTGGGCCCTGCCCACTATGGGGGTGGAAGGCCAGGCCCTGGCTGCCCAGGGAGAGGCAGTATGTGAGCAACCAAGTGGGTCAGGGCAATCTGCTGATAGAGCACGAGGCTCCAGGAGGGACACGCTCCGCCCGCAGAGCAGCCGCCTCCGCCTGCGGGGAGCTGCGTGGGATGCCAGCATCTTCTGTGCTGTGCCCCTGACTCACAGCTCCGTTCTTCTTCCACTCTGCGCAGGAGAACGGCCTGTCACAAAGGAAAGAGGGGCAAGCACAGAAGAGAGTAGGCCAGACCATGGCGGGGGGTGGGGGGAAGCGAGGCAAGAAAGCCGCCCGTTTTTAGTGCATGCCGAACACAGCAGCCACCGTTCAGTCAACCCTCACACTACCTCTGCCGTGGAGGGCCAGGTGAGGAAACCGGGATTTAGAGTGAGCGTCGTGCATGAGGCACAGCCAGCGTTGGCAGTAGGTATTTCCCTGTAATGACTCATGCTCCCATGACCCCTCCTATCCTGAGGCACGGCCCCATGCCCTCAGAGAGCCAATTCAGTCTTAATGAGTTGTCTCACGTCCCAGGGACACAGAGCAGAGCATCAGGGCACAGGAGGCCACGAGGACCTGAGAAAACCATCCCTGCAGCAGATGTGCCCATTTCTGACACTCAATGGCAAACTCAAGGGCACTCCGAGAGGAGAGCTGGCAGAGGTCAACACAGTGTCCTAATGGCAGGGACCTCAAGTTGAGAAGCTCTTGGGAACCAGGTTCCACTTCCTGGTACCTCCCAGTGAGGCTGGGGCTGAGAGGCAGGACAGGCAAGGGGCGCTCTCGGAACACTGAGTTCTCCTGCTTCCCTTATGGTCACAGAGAGCTGAACGGGGGACCACGCAAAGGCAGCAGATGGAGTCCTCTCTATTTCAGCCGAATGCTGTGACTCATTTAACAAATCCCACAGTTTTGAGAAATCTAATAACTATGTCCTATTGAAAAATAAGAGAATGAATTCTCCAGAAACAAACCATGCTAGTGATAGGTACAAAAGCCTGGAGACCCGTCCCGGTGCCGTTCTGAAAGCTGATATAACCAAGGCTAGATTGCAACTCAGTCTTCGCCCTGGAACAGACACTGCAGAGCGACCTCAGTGAGGAAGACAGTCCCGAGGGGAATCTGTCCCAGGTGCTTCCACCAGTGCCATTCTCTCTGTCCCAGGTGCTTCCACCAGTGCCATTCTTGAACTTTTGGGCCAAGGCAGAGCCACAAGATGCTACACTCAGAAGACCAACCTTGCTCTTACTAAGACCCCTTCAAACTTCTGGTCACTCACACCTCATGAGGCCTTGGAAAGGAAGGCAGAGCCAAGCCCACTGGACACTGCCATGCCCAGGAGTACAGGAAGGACCTCCTTCACTTCTGCGGACGCTCTGAGGCCAGGTCTCCAGTGTGACACGAGGCAGCTCTGACGACTGCCCCCTGCCTGCAGACCTCGTCTTCTGTTGCTCCAACATTCCGGGCCATACTCCAGGCCCCCCTACCCTTGGCTTTCTTTTTCTGGAGCCCAGGGCCTCCCGTCACTCACCTTGCTCTGGGAGGATGCACTTCCCTGTCTGCTCCCCAGAGGGGCTGTCCCTCTGCTCCAGAGCTGGGACCTCCCTCTGGTCACCGACTATCTCAGGGGCTAAGGAGGAAGAGCCGGCGCTTCTTGCCTTGACCCGGTCTTGAACATGGGTGCTCATCTGCGTCCTCCTCAGTCCCTGTGAGCTACTCTTCTGTCTCAGATCCATGTTCGGCCACCTCTGTCACTAGCTCCACGATGAGGTTCTGAACTGTGACTGAAGCCTCTAGTCAGCCCCAGGGCTCCAGGCTCCCCTCCTCTGGGCGTGTCCCGTATAATGGCAGGAGAATTTTCCTAAACCCAACAACCTTCAACAGTTCCTCTGCTGCCTTTCAATTCTTTTTAAATATTTTATTTATCTTTAGAGGGGGAGGGAAGGAGAGAGGAAGAGAAACATTAATGTATGGTTGCTTCTTGTGCATCCCCTGCTGGGAACTGGCCCCTGCTGGGAACTGGCCGGCAACCCAGGCATGTGCCCTGACTAGGAATCGAATCTCGATCGTCTGGTTTGCAGGCCCACACTCAGTGCACTGAGCTACACCAGCCAGGGCCTTGCCTTTCAATTTTTTGATGTATTGATTTATTGATTGAGTGGAGGAATGTGGGTGCAGTTATAAAGGGACAATGAGACCTCCTTGCAGTTGGACCTGTCCAGAATCCAGATGGTCATGGCAGGTCCGTGAATCTACACAGGCAGTAAGACTGTGTGCACAGACGTCATAAGCACAGACTCAAAAGAGCACACATAAACCTAGGGAAACAGGAACAAGACTGGGGCATTGTATGAATGTCAATACTTTGGTTGCGACACTACACCACAGTTTTGCAAAATGTTATCACTGGGAAAAACTGTGCAAAATGCAAAAGGAAAGTCTCGGTGTTATTTCTTACAGCGGCGTATGAACCTGAAATAATCTGTGTTTACAAAGTCACATAGGTCTCCAGTTATTCTCCACCACTGGCTTGCCATTTTTAAAAACTGTGAATAAGAAATGTATTGATATTTCATCATTTTATAATATTATTCTATGTCTTTGGTTCTCAACCGTATCACAGCCAACAATCTTTTAAATAACAATATAAAGTGAGCTTACAAATCTCTGGGGAAATAGATAGAGTTTAAACGAAGGCAAAATAAAGGCATTCTTAGATAAACCAAAGCAGTAAAAGCTGTTGATGGCTAATTGCAATGACAAGAAATAATAAAGGTCAATTATACCACCATCCAGCCAGGAGGGGGAAGAAATCATAAAGGAAGTTCCTCAGACAGGCAGCAAGTGACACCACACAGCAATTTGAATCCACACAAAAAAACAAAGAGTGTTGGAGAAGGTAATTATGTAGGTAAGTATAACAGAAAGTATAACTGCTTATTTCTTCTCTTAACTGATTAAAAGGCAACTGACCACACACACTACATGTGTTTCTGGGTGTTATTGAGCTTACAGTGTGTGGGAATGTAAAGTGTTCAGCCGAAGCAGCACAAGGGGACGGATGGGAGCGAGGCTGTACTGAAGTACAGACGCGACATCACACAGTAGCCTGAATCCACAGGAAAAAATGAGAAGACTCAGAAATGCTAAGTAAGAAGGTTAATATAACAAATTTTATAAATATACACTTCCTTTCCTTTTTTCTCAGCTTCTTCAAAAGCCCTATACTTGACTATCTACAACATTATATAACATTATGTAGAGTAATAATTACAACAATGTATTGTTGGGTTTGTAATATACAGATTTAACATGTATAATGATAATAATGCAAAAAAGAGGAAGAAAGTAATGTAGCTAATAAGAGTAAAGTTTCTATTGATATATTTCAATGGAACTGATTTAGCATAAATCTGAAGTAGCATCTGACAAACTAAGATATATACTGGAAGCCTTAAAGCATCCACTAGGTAAATAACTTTAAAATAAATAATTAAAATATCATAGGAATTCAAATGTTACACTAGAAAGTGTCCCTTAGTACAAAAGAGGCCTTTAAAGGAGGGTGAGAGGAATAAAAATGCATGAGACACACAGAAAACCAAAAGCAAACTGGCAGATGTAAAGCCAGTAAGTTTATTTAAATTAAAATTAATTAAACATTCTAACCAAAAGGCAGAGATTATTGTCTTGATTTTTTAAATCCAGCTATGCGTTATCTACAAAAGACACATTTTAGACTAAAAGATACAAATAGTTTGAAATTTTTTTAATGGGCTAAGATTACCATGCAAACAGCAACTATAAAAGAGCTGAGGCAGCTATGCTAACATCAGACAAATAGACTACAGAATATTAAAGATGTGACTGAAGATAAGATTAATAAAAAACTCAATTCATTAGAAAGATTAAAATTGTAAACAATTATTTATAATTATATGCAATTATGTATAATTAGTATACAATACATATAATTATATTTAATTATAAACATATATCCACACTTAACAACAGAGCCCCAAAATTACATGAGGCAAAACTGACAAATTCAAATGGAGAAATAGAAAATTCAACAATAGCTGGCGACTTCAGTACCTTATTACAATGGTTCGAACAATTGGGCAGAGGATCCACAAGGAGACAGGAGCCGTGAGCAGCACTGCAGAGCAGCAGGGACTAACAGTCACCTGCACACGCTTCTCGAGTGCACACAGAGCATCCTCCAGGTTAGACCTCAGGGGAGGCCGTAAAACGAGGCTCAGTGCACTTAAAGGAACTGAAATCATACAAAGTAGGTTCTCTGATCACAACATAATAAATTATAAATTGATAACGGAAAGAATTTCACAAATAAGTGTACATTGCACAATCTATTCCTAAATAACCAATGGGTCAAAGATGAAGTCACAAAGGAAATCAGAAGATACTTTGAGAGGACTGAAACTGAAAGCACAGCATACCGAAACGTACAGGATGCAGGGAAAGCAGTGTTCAGAGGAAAACTTATAGCTGCAAACGTCTATGTTAAAAAAAAAAGACTTCATATCAATAATCTAAGCTTCTATGTTAATAAGAAAAGGAAGAGCAAACTAAACACAAGTGCAATACAGTGAGGAAAATAATAAAGATTAGAAAATAAGTGAATTAACAGAAAAGAGAAAAATCAATGAAATAATTGATTCTTTAAAAAGATCAACAGACTTCTGGCCAAGCTGGAGGTGTAGGTAGATACACTGTGCCTCCTTGCACAACCAAAAGAATGACAACAATAATTTAAAAACAAAAAATAACCAGAACTGACAGAAAATTGAACTGTATGAAAGTCCGACAACCAAGGAGTTAAAGAAGAAACATCCATCCAGACCCGTAGGAGGGGCAGAATCCAGCAGCTAAGGGGAGAGGACTCTCAGCAAGGCCGTGGCTGGAGGACCCACTGAGGTGGCGGATTGTGAAGTCGAATGGGCTAGGCTGCAGCTGGTAGGTAAGGCAGCAGCGGGTGAACTGGGCGGTCCCACATTCACATGCAGATAAACTAGGAGGAACACCTGGGGAACCGGACAGACCTCCCCCGGCCAAACCCAGGGCTCCAGAGGGGAAATAAAGCCTCAAACCACTGACTGAAAACACCTGGGGGCCGGGGGGTGCGGCAGCAGTGGATAAACTCCCAGCCTCACAGGAGAGTTCATTGGAGAGACCCACAGGGTCTGAGAACGTACACAAACACGCCCACCTGGCAACTGACACCAGAAGGGCACCATTTGCTTATGGAAAGGTTGGGAAGTGACAGAAATCCAGCTGAGAGTGGAGCAAGTGCCATTGTTCCTCCTTGACCCCTCCCCACACACACAAGGTCACCACCCAGCAACTGGGTTGACCCACCCAGCGAACAACTAAGGTTCCACCCCTTATTCATAGCAGGCAGCTGAGACAAAAAAAAAAAAAACCCAGCCCAAATGAAGAACAGATCAAAGCTTCAGAAACAATACAACTAAGAGATGAAGAGATAGCCAACCTATTAGATTCACAGTTCAAAACACTGGCAATCAGGATGCTCACAGAAGTGGTTGAATTTGGTTGCAAATTAGATGAAAAAAATGAAGGCAATGCTAAGTGAAATAAAGGAAAATGTACAGAAAATCAATAGTGATGGAAAGAAAACTGGGACTCTAATCAACAGTGTGGACCAGAAGGAAGAAAAAACATTCAATCAGAAAAGAATGAAGAAATAAGAATTCAAAAAAATGAAGAGAGGCTTAGGAGCCTCCAGGGCATCTTTAGACGTTCCAACATCTGAATCACAGGGGTGCCAGAAGGGAAAGAGGAAGAGCAAAGAACTGAAAATGTATTTGAACAAATGATGGAGGAGAACATCCTCAATCTGGCAAAGGAAATAGATTCCCAGGAAGCTCACTCAGAGAGTCCCAAAGAAGTTGGACCCAAGGAGGAACACACCAAGGCACATCATCATTACATTAGCCAAGATTAAAAGTAAGGAGAGAATCTTAGAAGCAGCAAGAGAAAAAAGGACAGTTATCTACAAAGGAGTTCCCATAAGACTGTCAGGTGATTTCTCGAAAGAGACCTTACAGGCAAAAGGGGCTGGAAAGAAGTATTCCAAGTCATGAAAAGCAAGGACCTACATCCAAGATTGCTCTATCCAGCAAAGCTTTCATTTAGAATGGAAGGGCAGATAAAGTACTTCTCAGACAAGATCAAGTTAAGAGTTCATCATCACCAAGCCCTTATTATATAAAATTTTAAAGGGATTTATCTAAGAAAAATAAGATAAAATATGAACAGTAAAATGACAGCAAACTCACAGTTATTAACAACCACACCTAAAACAAAAACAAAAGCAAACTAAGCAAACAACTAGAACAGGAACAGACCACAGAAATGGAGGTCACATGGAGGGTTATCGACAGGGGAGTGGGAGGAGGGGGGGTGGGTAAAGGTACAGAGAGTAAGTAGCATAAATGGTAGGTAGAAAATAGACAGGGGGAGGGTAAGAATAGTATAGGAAATGTAGAAGCCAAAGAACTTAAATGTATGACTCATGGACATAAACTAAAGGTGGGGAACGTGGGTGGAGGGGGTGTGCAGGATGGAGGGGAATTAAGGGGGCAGGGAATGGGACAACTGTAATAGCATAATCAATAAAATGTATTTTAAAAAATAAAAAATTTAAAAAGATTAACAAAGTCAACAATCATTGACAAAGAAAAAAGAGAAGAGACTCAAATGACTCAAATCAGAAATGAAAGCAGTTATATCACTGCTGACCTTAAATAGAGGAAAAGGATTTCAGAAAAATACTATGAAGAGCATACGCCCAGAGGTAATTCAGATAAAATAGATAAATTCAAAGAAAGATGCCAACTATCAAAATAGCCTCAAGAAGCAATTTTAAAAAATCTGAATAGACCTATATAACAAGCAAAGGGACTGAATTAGTCATTTTAAAACTTCCCCCAAGAAAAGACCAGGCCCAGATGGCTTCATTGGTGAATTCTACTAAACATGGAAAAAGAATTCATGTGAACAAAGATTCTACAAGAAAAGAGAACTAAAAATCAGTTTTCCTGCCCTGGCTGGTGTAGCTCAGTGGATTGAGCCCGGGCCTGCGAACCAGAGGATCGGGGTTCGATTCCCAGTCAGGGCACATGCCTGGGTTGCAGGCTGGTTCCCTGCAGGCCAACTCCCAGCAGGGGACGCACGAAAGGCAACCATACATTGATGTTTCTCTCCCTCTCCTTCCCCTCTAAAGATAAATAAATAAATAAAATCTTAAAAAAAATCGGTTTTCCTTGCAAATATGGAGGCAAAGATCCTCAAGAAAAATCAGCAAAACGAACTCAGCAGCATATAAGAAGGAGTAAGCATCAGTGACCAAATGGGGCTTATTCCTGGAATAGGAGGGCAGTTAAACATTCAAAAAATCCATCCATGTAATCCGCCATACTAATAGAATAAAGGGAAAAACCACATGCTCATCTCAATTGATATAAAAAGAACATTTGACAAAATTCAACATTTTATAAAAGCTAATTCAGGAAAAAACTAGGAATAGAAGGAACTTTTTCACCATGATAAAATCCATAAATGAAAAAAAATCACACCATATATAAAAATCAACTGAAATGAATCCTAGACCTAAATAATGTAAGTGCTAAAACTATGAACCTCTTAGAAAAAAACACACAGAAATGAATCTTTATGAACTTGCATTGGACAATTTTCTTAGATATCAGACCAAAAGCATAAGCTACAAGAAAAAAATGTAGGTAAATTGGACTACATAAAACTTTAAAACTTTTGTACTGCAAATGTATCATTAAGAGAGTGATAAAACAAACCACAGAATGGAAAAAGAAATACATGCAAATCAAATATCCAATAAGAGTCTACTATCAAGAATATATAAAGAAATTTTAAAACTCAACAATTTAAAAACAGGCAAAGGATTTGAATAGACACTTCTCTAAAGAAGATATAAAAATAGACAATATGCACTGGCAAATATGTTCAAATCATCAGTATTAGAAAAACGCACATCCAAACCCCAGTGGGTACCACTTCGCACCCATTTCCCCACATCCTCGCCACCACCTGACCTTCTGCGTCCACCTAGATGCCAGGTTCTCCAGTGTAAGACCAAGGCAGGGAGTCAAAAGAGCCACAGGTGGAAGAGGTTTTGGGGGGCACTTGGACAAGCTGGTCAGTGGCAGAAATCGTGCCGATGACCCCCAAGGGCCACCAGTGGTGGAGTGGACAGCTCCACCAGTGGTGGAGTGGACAGCTCACTGGTGGCTGGTGGAGTGACCACTGGCCAGCAGTCACCCCTGCCAGTGCCTCTGCATGTGGTGAGCCCTGGGAAAAGGACAGGGGCTTGACTGTGCACCTGAAAGCACGTCTTCGAAAGCACTGCTGCTCCTCCTCTACATCCCTTCAGTGGCCAGGGCCGTCCTGGTGCCCTCCCACAGTGGCAGGAGCAGTTGGCTGGATAAACAGCCCAGAAATGGGGAGGGGCAGTGAGCTCCCACTGGGGCCCAGAGGAGAAAGCTAGGGAGTGGTCAGAGGGCACACGGGAGGCAGAGTTCGCCTGAACGATCAGCCCGGCAGTTGCAGCAGGAAGCTGTGCTGGCTGCAGACAGTGCTGGCTGCAGACAGGCTGTGTGAACTATGGCCAGAACACGCCCCTTCGTGCCCAGCCACGCTTCTGGCCCATCCTCCACTTCTCTGAACGTGAGTCTCAGGGCCCTTGCTCATGTGTCCCTGCTGCCTAGAAGGCTCAGCCCCCGTGCCTCTCCACCTACCTGCTTTCCTGAGTCCCACCTCCTCTCAGACACTTCCCACACATGCATTCCCACTCCACCATTGCCTCCAGAACTGGTGCCCCAGTTCTCCTGGCTTCCGGTCCTGCTTGTTTGACAGCACTTTGGTGTGATCAACGTCCATCTCTCCAACTAGGCCCTTAGCTCCTCCAGAACAGGGCTGTGCCCTCTGTTCACCACTGCTTCCCAGACCCTGGCACAGCGCCTGGGAAAGAGAGGATAAACAAGTTTCCAGGAAGCCTGAGCCCCTTCAGGTGGCCTCTCCAAGCCTAAGAGTGCCTGAGAGTTGTCCCCAGGAGAAGAACCTGGCAGAAGCCACCTATGCACCAGTCGTCCCCTTCTGCATAAGCAGCTGAGGGACTGGAGCGGGCTGTGAACATGAAAGTTGATCCCGATAATGAAAAGGGTCCGGCAAAAAAAGCACAACCCTGTCATCTATGAAAGCAGAGACTGGGACAAGCCCTGCAGGGTCAGCTCTAAACCAGCAGACAAACAGGGACTGAAAGCCTCAGAGGTCAGGCTATAAGAGGTCACTGGCAAAACAGCTGCAGAGGTGACCCTGGGGCTGGTCTTGCCTTGAATGAGAATGGGAGAGGGAGTAAGGGGAAGAAGATCCACCTCTTAGTCTCCCCTGCCCAATGGTGGACACCCCCCACCTGCAGAGGGGTCCCGTGCAAACTGTGTAGCGTGCAGCTCCCCCGCACTGAGAGTCAGCGCTGATGCTGGCCCCGAACCCCCAGTGAGCCTCTCAGAGCCTCTAGTGAAGTGGGAGAAAGCCAGGAGAGGGAAGTTGTGAGCCATGAGTTGCCAAGATTTCCCAGCAGATGGCTGGGGGCAGGGGGAGGAGCCAGAATGACCAGGCAGCAGAAAGCAGCCAACACCTGAGGCTCAGTCCTGTCCAGATACAGAAGCAACCCTGCCCAAGACTGGCAGGACACCAGGGCACTGAGACCCACAGTAGGGACACCACAGAAATGTTGCCGCTCCTTTCTCTTAACCGGGGGGGGGGCCTGGCCAAGCCCTGCCTGCGCACCCGGAATGGGGTCCAAGTAGGCCAATGACTACATTTCTCCATGAGCCCAGAGCCTGCGCAGACCCTGCTGCAACGTGCCACTACTAAATGCTCGTTGAATGGATGGAAATAAACAATGAACAAAATGTTAGACAAAGAAACGATGCTCTCTAAATGAGGATCCTTTGGGAGCAGAGCCTTCCCTGGAGATAAAGCAGGGTCCCTGGGGAGGGCGATTTGTCAGGGGAGGGTGTTGGTAGTGTTGGCTGTGTCACCTATGGCTCTACACCCGCCCCAATGGCAGGCCATGGAGTAAGAACCAGCACAGTGTACCGGGGTCAGTTATGTGACTGTGGGTCCTATTCCCGAAGGCTCCACACTCCTCGAGGGCCTAGAGCATGTTGGCATGGTGACCAAAGTAGTTCCTGAGGCCCAGATTCCGTATCTGTTTCAGCAGTGGTCCGTGAAGAGGAGGAGGATGGACCCCAGGCAGCTCTCTAAGGCCTCAAGGCATCCCCAACTGAGTCAGAGCTTCCAGCGGGCAGGCACCGCACCCTAAGTTTGACGCAAACCTGCTCTGTGATAGGAAAGGGGGACGCTAATCCACCCGTTCACCTTTACACCCACAGGCCTGGGCAGGAAGCAGTGGTGTTGAATGCCAGGCCTCTTGCTGAGTGTTCATTCCCAGCCTCTCCTTTGGTAAGACAGATGTTTGTTAAACTGAGCATACTTGACTTGCCCCCTCTTGACTTGCCCATACTTGACTTGCCCTCCAGAACCCCAGGACTGCCTCAGTCTCCTCCTCCTCCGTACCTTTCTCAGGGTACTTGCAGGAACCAGGTGGCATTAATACTAACACATTGGCAGGTGAAGTGCTTCTTTATTTTTCCCACCTGTGCTTGAGAACCCAGCTACCTACCTAACATCTCCCTCGGACACCCCTTGCCCAGGAACAAAGGCCTGGTTTCAGGCCCCACCCCCGCTGCCCCAGAGTGCACCAGCTGCTCAGGCCTAAACTCAGGGGTCCTCTGACCCCTCTTTCTCTAACTCTTTGTGGCCAACCCTTCAGCAACCCTGGTACTACATGTAGAATACATTCAGAAGTTGAGCGTTCTTCACACTCTCACCCCTCCCCCTCCCCCCACCCTCTCTGCCTGGTCAGTGCCCATCCTTTCACACCGGAAGACTGTCTACACCCCTCACTAGCTCCGTGTCTGCTCTCACTCCTCAGGCTTGGCAACACACAGCAAAATGTGCATTTGCCATTTTGTTTCAGCAATCTGACTTCTAGGTAACTATCCTGTAGATACACTGGTAAAAACAGAAAATGACGTATGCACCAGGTTCCTCGCTGTGCGCTACCGTGGGAGCAAAAGACTAGACACAGGCTGATGTCCATGGACAAACTGTGGCACGTCCGCATGGGGGCCAGCACAGAGGCAGAAGCAATCAAGAGGATGTCTGTTATCCCGCTATGGAGTGATCTTTAGGATACACTGCGTGAGAAAAGCAAAGAACAGAACACTATTTAGAGTCTTCAATCTTTTTTTTTTAAGATTTTATTTATCTATATTTAGAAGGGAAGGGAAGGAGAGAGGGAGAGAGATATCAATGTATGGTTGCCACTCATGAGTCCGCTCCTGGAAACTGGCCTGCAACCCAGGCACATGCCCTGACTGGGAATCGAACCGTGATCATGTGGTTTGCAGGCCCGTGTTCAATCCACTGAGCCACACTAGCCAGGGCTAGCGTCTTCAATCTTTTATAAAACAGAGAGATAAATGTATTTTTATTACATTTAAAAAATGAAAAAAAACTGATAAAAAAGAGTGTCTTGCCCTGGTCAGGTGGCTCAGCTGGTTGGAGCATTGTCCCACGTGCCAATTCTGGTTGGGGCGTGTGTGGGAGGCAACCAGTCAGTGTCCCTCCCTCACACTGATGTCTCTACGTCTCTCTCTCCCTCACTCTCCACCACACACACACTCCCAGTCCTCTTTGTCTAAAATCAGTAAATATATCCTCAGGTGAGAATTGAAAAAAAAAAGAGTTTCTTGCCAGGAAAGGAAGAAAACAGCTGGAAGGGTACAGATGGAACTAGACTTCTCTCAACATACCTTGTTTTATTTGGAATCACATGAAAGTTCTACATAATTTTAAGAACCTTCAATTGAAAAGAAAAATGCAGCTCTGACTGGAGTAGCTCAGCGGATTGAGCACGGGCCTTCAAACCAAAGGACTGCAGTTCGATTCCTACTCAGGGCACATGCCTGGGTTGTAGGCCAGGTCCCCAGTATGGGACACATGAGAAGCAAACACACATTGAAGTTTCTCTCCCACTCTTTCTCCTTCCCATCCCCTCTCTCTAAAAATAAATAAATAAAATATTTTTAAAAAAGAAAAATCCACAGTTGGCCCTCAGTATCTGCAGGTTCTGCATCTACAGATTCAACCAGCCATAGACTGAAAATATCCCCCAAAATGTTACATTGCTGCAAAGAAGTTATATACTCACTGATGTGTACTATGTAGTTAGATGTATGATGCGTGCATCTGTACTGGACATGTACAGATTTTTTTGTCATTATTAACAATAATACAGTGTAGCAGCTATTTACATGGCATTTACATTGTATTAGGTATTATGAGTGAGCTAGAAATGATTTAAAGTGTAGGGAGGATGCACCCATGTTCTCTACAAATACTACCCCATTTCCCGTAAGGGATTTGAGCACCCATGGGTTTTGGATACCGAGGGACAAGTGTCTGGTAGATGGCATCGTTCTCAATTCTTCACCTTCTGTAGCTGTCTGCCCTTTGCCATGTGACTTTGCAGTTCCTCCCAATAGAGGTGAAGAATCTTTTTTCAGCTGTGGCGCAAACTATTTTCCAAAAATGGTCTCAGCAAGATTTCTAGTCCGCCATGCTCTTACAGCGCCCGGACCTTCCCAATCAAGACATGGCACCCATGTCCCCTCCTCTCAAACCTAGGTGGGAATTTGTAACTGCCTCTTGTCACTGGAACGTGGCAGAAGGAACAATGCATGTCTTTTGAGACTGGGCCATTAAAGGGGGCACGCCTCCACCTGGCTTCCTCTCTCTCTCCCTCAGGGCACCCCTGGAGCTCAGCTCTGTCGTCAGGGAAGCTCAGACTAACCCACAAAGCAGCATGAGGCCCTGGCGAAGAGCCAGCATCAACTGGAAGTTAAGTAAATGATGAAGATGTGTCAGACGGCCAGTCCCCAGCCTCAGAGGCTTCCAGCTGAAGCTCAGACACTGCGGAGGAAATAAGCCATCCCACGGCGCACCACCTGTGTTCCTGACCTACAGGACCTGGGAGCAGAGTAGTGGTTGTCTTATGCCGCTGAGGCCCGAGGTGATTTGTTGCACAGCCATACTAAGTGCAACACCGCCCCTTAACTTTGGGCTTAATTATGAATTGCTTTGACTAAAGGAATGTCAGTAGATGTGGGATTCCAAGCAGAGACTTGAAATGTGTGTGTGTGCCTGTGTGCGCGCGTGTGGTTAGGCGTGCCGTCTGTGTGTCTGTCATCCCCATGGGGAACCACGCCCGGCCGGCCTACTGTCCGAGCATGATGACGGGACACATGGAGCAGACCTCACCTCGACACCGCCTGGAGCCCGGCCCAGACAAGGAATTCCACCCAACAGGCAGAAACAGGGTGAGCACAAAAACTCCTGTCTGAAACCACTGGGTTTTATTTGTTGTTTGTTTGTTTTTTAAATTATTGATTTTAAAGAGAGAGAGGAAGATGGGAGGAAGAGAGAGAAACAGATTTGTTGTTCCACTCACTGATGCATTCATGGGTTGCTTCTTGTATATGCCCCGACTAGAGACTGAACCCATGGCATATCTGTACAACGCTCTAACCAACTGAGCTACCCAGCCAGGGCTGAAGATACTGAGTTTTGGCTGATTTACTGTACAGTACGAGGGTGGCAACAGATAAGTGATCAAAAAGCAATCCTTACAAACTCAACGCGAACTGGAAAGATGGAGCTTCACTGGACATCCTCTTAATAGCGCCCTCACAGAGCAGAACCATTTCTAATAACTCTGAAACTCGCAGCTGTGACTGCACACCCCTGGGAAGATGCGAACTGAGGACAAAAAAAGCCGCAAGGGAACAAACCACAGTCATGAGTAATATAGTTAGTAGGAATATAGACATTATTATCTTGAAACACTTATATGTAATAGTCCATACATGCATGGTTTGCGTGGATCCTGATTTGAACAAACCAACTCTAAAAAGTCATTTTCTGAGATCACCACGACAAACCGAACATGGCTGGGTATGACGCTGTGCGGTGAGGACTCAGTTAACTTCGTTGGCTGTGACAATGTCCTGGACGAAAACAAAAACAACTTTTAACTTGTAGAGGTGCACCCTAGAGTATTCATGAGCAACACAACACATTTGGACTTTGACTGAAAACACCGTGGCCGAAAAAACAGTTGGAGGGACACGGATGAAGCAAGTTGGCAAAACATGGGTCTTCACCGAAGCTGCATGATCGGTTCACAGGAGGGCGTGCATCACACCATCTTTTCTCCTCCTGTGTGAAATGTTCACCTGCAGAGTGTGTGCTGCCAGAGGACATCTGTCGTACAGAGCCCACAGTCGACACACCCCAAAGAGAGGCTAGCATGACATGGCTCACCGAGGGAGTTACAGGCCCACACAGGTTTCCTCTGTAGGGCACGGGGCTGCTGCGGCTGGGCTGCAGGGGACGCTGCCTCTCCCGTCCAACCCTGGCTTCGCCACTGTCCTTTGTAGCTGGCACCACCATGCGCCTGAGCTACTGAGACCTTGGGTCAAGAGCCCAGCACTGGCCAGCCAAGGTCAGGTAAAGGGGCTTGGAAAGTGGGCTCACAAAGCTGTAAGAAGGCCTCACAGCAAGACTCCCCAAACAAGCATACCGCCCTAGTTATCATCCGCAGTGAGGCAGAGTTGGGGTCCAAAAGGTCTCACTCGGTTGGAAGGGATCTCGGACACCTGGCAGGGACCCAGGCAGGGCCCGCAGACTCACACTCAGGCCACACCAGCCCAGGGCAGAAGGAACCCCTCTGAAGGAGATGTTCACGTGAGGCTGGACAAGGGTTGGGGTAGCGCCAGAGAGTTCTCAGAAAGGGGTAGGAAGGTGCTCTCAGGTTGTATAAGTAAAGGCCCCTTGTCCCTCAGACTGTGTCACACCTAGTCTGTGTGACATGCTGAGCCCGGAGGGCATTCATTCTACAAGGCTCCCTGTCTTCAGGATTCTGACAGCCTTGGGCAGGACAACCCAGGTGGGCAAGGGTCCCGGAGTCCCATCCCACCACAGCAGCTGGAGAAGTCAAGTCTACAGGAGATGGGGGTTGGGGAGATGAGAGCACAATGGACTCCTGCTAACCCCATAAGCAGGCAAGTCAGCTGTGCCAGAGGGCAGAGCCAGGGCAGGAGAAACAGGGGTAGGGAAGCCCATCTCAGACAGATGGAAGAAGACCTTTCCAGCAGTGGAGCTGTCTGCCTAGGAGAGAACAAAACCACTGGTCACTGAGGTGTTCACACCACGGTGGTGCTGCGGTCAGGGACTATGGGAGCAGGCACACTGGGATCCATCAGGGGTCATGTTAGCTGCGAAAAATAAAAGGCGGGCAGAGCAAACACATTACCCACTGGAGCTAACCACACCCCTGAAGAAAGTGGCCTCCCATGCTGGACCTTGGCATTGGAGGAGACCTCGCCTGAGCCTACAGAACGCACACAGCTGCAAGAGAAACTGCAGAGAGCACCACACCGATTCTCCTCACTCTGCACGTGAAGGAACCTGCCCAACTGCCCACCAGAGGGGACAGAACTAATGTTACTTTCAGGCCAGCCCTTTCCAAGCCCCGCCCTCCCCACAGTGAAGTGTCTGCCAACCCCAGTGCCCCTGGAAATCACGGGCACACTGGCCCCTGCCAGAACACCTGTGGGATATGCTGGGACAACACTCAGGGATCAGCAGCCGAGCACGACTGGGGACAGGCAGCTGCGGCAAGGCTCTGCAGGCTCTGCAGGCCCTGGTGGGGACCTTGCCCGCTGGCCGGCCCGGCCGGTATAAGGAGGCCAACGGCTTTTCAAGAGATCCTGCCTACCAGGAGCGACCGGGAGGCAAGGTGCCAGCCAGCACCCCTCCTGGCTCCAGGCTTGATTGTGAGGTCATCTCGTCCACTCTGAAAGATCTCTGGAGAAGCTGGAAGAGCAATCCTCTTCATTTAAAGCTGCTTCTAATTAACCTCAAGAGTGCGTGTGTCCTTGTTTTCTCTCCTTAGCGGGGCTGAGAAACAGCGGGAAGCATCACTCTTCCTTTTTACTCACCTGACAGCAGCCGTCTGAGGTGGAGGGACTTTGGAGATCATCCAGTTAAATCTCTCATTTTACAAGCAGAAAGAACGGAGGGCCTGACCAGCAAGCACAGCCAGTTTGGGGCCATGTCAGGAGAGATTCGCAGCAGAGTTTCTGACCCCACGCAGGGTGCTTCCACTATTCCTCATCTCCACCCCAGCCCATCCCCTCCTTCGCTCAAATGGCCTACTTCCTGCTCCTTTGCTGTCCTCAAAGCCCTCCCCATGCTCTCGCTAAATTTTCCACCTTAGAGGAGGAGGCAGGGAAGCGACTCGGCTCCCCAGCTGTGCTCCCTCTGTGGCATTTCGGTTTGCTAAAGTCAGCTCGCTGGCTGTGCTTCTAGATCCTGCATATTAGGCCTTTAGAGCTCCCAGCAGAATAAGTTAATGTTGTGAATGTGTCTTGTAAGCTGTAAAACACCATACAAATATACGCTCGACAATTTTAGAGTATGAAATAATACAACCGCTTTTAACCACGCCCTCACTTATCTCACCTGTGAGGCAAAGCGGAGGCAGGCGCAAACTGCCGGAAGTGCCTCGGTCTGAACAGGTGTCTGCCCCTCTGGCCTGACCGTGAGGCCTGTGAGGGCAGTGCCCCTTCCTTTATCACCTCACACGTCACCCAGGGACAGGCATCCACTAGGTGCTCAGTAAAGGATTTCTTGACTATTGTACATGGGTAAAATTTCACTTTAAAGTCCTCCTGCTTCTAAGCAGAATTTAATTGGAGAGATCCCGCACAACTGCTCCCACATATAGAAAGCACAGGCAACCCTACTGCCTACCTGCATGCACCGGCATATGGAATGTACAGGTCTGCCGGGAAATTGCCTCACCTCCCCTTTCTTCCAAAACACCCAGTACCTTACTGGCTCTTCCAGCATTCTTGGGAAGGACAGCACCCTGCCAGAGCCAGTAGCACTGAGAGCTAGGGCTCCTCTGGGTACAGGGCCCAGTCCCAGATGGGACCAGGTTGGGGGAACCTTGCATGAGCTTGTGGACCAGCTGCTGGGGCTCTTTGACCTGGACAGTTGGGGCTGAGTCCTGGAAGACAACGCTCTGCTCCCACTCAGTGAGAAGCTCTTCACCTCGGGCCCTCGGAGCAGCCCCAGGAACTTTAGGGGCATCCAGTCCTGTCCAGGCAGTTCTAGACTTGCTACTGGGGTGACCTAGAGTGCCCTGAAGGCTTCCCACTTGCTTCCATGTGCCCCTCTTGTTAGAAAAAAGTGGGGGTCCCAGGTAAGGAGTCTCTGCTAGAGCAAGGCTCTCTTCAGAGTCCTCAATGCCCACAAAAGCAAGGACCAGGACAGAGAAACCAGAGCAGCAAGATGACCAGCCCGGGGCCTTCAGTACAGCACAGACGAAGCTGGGAACACACTCCCTGCACCCTCCCACAGGCACAGCTGACCGGGACCTACAGTGTAAGACACACGGGCTGAAGAAATGCCAGAGGACGACGGACACCCACCAGAGGCCCAATCCGCAGTGAGGGAGCCTCAGCGATGGGACCCCAGAACTCCACCTCCCCTACCACAGGCAGGGTGCCAGAGGCCAGGGCTCTGCTTCATTCCCCAGCTGTGACTAGTCCCACCTCTGCGCTGGTGAATGGAGACGGAGAGCCTGCTGCAGTAAAGGAGCCTGTGCAAGTCCCGCCAAGGTATTCTCCATACCATGACCAACGCCATCGGCATCATCAGTGACATGCCTTTGGTGCCAACTGAGGCCCAGGCAGGGGCCCCTGCAGCTAAGATTGCCCACCAAGTCCCAGTGTACCAGGAGGGCTTCAAGTCCTAAAGTGACACTCGGCCCTTGTTGCAGACACACTGGTCTCAGCCGCCATTTCACCATTCAAAAAAGCGGGACCCCAGGCTAGAAGGATGATTAAGGCCAGGACAGATGGGGCCTGCGGGAGCTGCGTGGTCAGGCAGGTGGAATGAGGCGAAAGTGTGTGTCTAAGGCACTCGGCAGAATGACGAGGCAAGCATCCAGCAATGGCAGTCACAACTATTGTGGCGGTTTTGCCAACCCACCTCCACGGTCAGCCCCACTTACTGTACAAGGGCCACAGGCTCCCAGGACAGACTCTCCTTGCCTGGCCCCTACATACCAGGGTCTGTATCCCGCCCACCCCACCCCACCAGCCTCCATCGCCAGCAGGGGAAAGGGCCCGTGCAGACTGCAGGGCCTCTGAGAAGAGAGAGGGTTTACTGAAGCCCAACCCCATCCCCAACAGCCTGCTACTTATGTACACGGAGAGGGCTCTGAAAAGGAGGGTGACAAGGCAGGACCCAGGGGCTCTGAAAGCTCCACCTTCTGAAACTCAGAATCAAACCTACTCAGTGCAAGGAGGACTTTAAAAAGAGAACAAAAAAGGGACCCACTGCATGCTATTTTTTGGCTCCCAAACTAATCTGAAGTCTGGCTCTCCTTCCGTGAACTCCCAGCCCCTTCATTCCTGAAGCCCTCAACACACTCTTTTTGAAAAAGCTAGGATTTCTTGGCCAAATGAATGAAATTAGAATCTGAATGGCTTCCATATATAATTCCCAGTTTACAGGGAAAATGTGGGACAGAGGAACATCTTAGATGACACCACAGGGACACAACTGGCACAATCCATAATACAAGAAACCACAGGACAGAGGACTCCTATGTTCTCCAATCACAAATTGCCAGGGGAAGAAAAGGAGAGGAAGTCTACACATTTAAAGAAAACCAAGGGATGTATCGAACAAACACAATGTGTAGATGCTGTGTAGATCACAATTCAAGCAAACCGACTGTAAAAATAAATTCATAAGATAACCAGAAAAACGGAAGCTTGGCTGAGTATTTGCTGACATCAGGACAGAACCATTCCCTATCTAGACGTGATCATGGTGCTGTGGTCATGTTCGCGCAGCGCCCTTATTCCTTAGACACACGCACTGAAACGGTGATGAGAAATGGGGGCATGTCCGGAAGCGGCTTCATAATGGGTGGGATGTGAGGAAGGTGACAAATGTGACTGGCCACAAGATGACAGCAGCCGTGGCTAGGCAAGGGAGACCTGGGAGTCCACTGGCTTATTCTCTCCACTTGTATGTAGGTTTGAAATTTTCCATAATAAAAAGTTACTTTAAAAGATAGCCTTTCTCCCCCAACATCTCTGTAACTTTATATTTGTTTGTTTGTTTGTCTGACAGCATCTTATCAGTCTTACTAGTGCTGGGAACAGCGATATTGCCAAAGTTGCCCCCCTCTTCCTGGCAAGAAACGCAAAAATGTTTGCCCCCCTTTGGGTGAAATTTTACAACATCACAATTCAGATGCTAGACCACTTTAGCACAAACCCCGACGCACGCCCTCTATGGGAGTCCAGCCACTGCAGCCACACGTGGTCTCTAAATGACAAAAGACCACCACTTCTAACCCTGGCGATTGTATCCTTTAATTGTGTCCTCACAAACTAGTCCCAGATTTTTCCAGAGCCTGACTGTTAACTGATACAGTATGACGACAAGTCTGGCTAATCCCAGACCAGAGATGCTACGCCTGGCAAACCCACTCTGTATTTCTTTATTGAGCTATAGTTGCGAGAAACCCCTTTGAGAAGGGAACTCTAGGCGTGGTTCCCAGTGCAGCCCTGCCCACCCTCCAGCGAATGACCAGGTTCTCTGTGCCCAGCTGCCTTTGGCTCAGGATGTCCCCATGGCATATGGGCTGGGAGTGAGTGAGAGGCGACCTTGGCACTGATCACGGATTTTGACGGGTAATGAGGAAAAGCCACCTCACCTTGTTCACCCCAGCTCTGCTCCACGCCCCTGCTTGTGTGGACCACACTCTTTGTGCCATTTCTCCCTCCCTCCACCTCTCATAAAACCCCCCTCTTTTCCAGATGCCTTAGATTTTTCTTTTTGAGGCCTAGCTCTGCCTCTCCACTCTTCTCACTCGACAAACCTTCTGTAAACACTGCCTATCTGTCGCTTCTCAGACGCTGAACTGCCTGCGACGTAACTCCTTGGATCCTTCCACGATTTGGCCCTTCAAAAGGCTCTTCAGAAACCGCCTGACCAACCAGACTGAGGTGCTGCATGAAAGAGAGTCCACATACCCTTCCAGACCCTCCACAAAGCCCAGTGCAGTGCTTGCTCTTGACACTGCTAAATACACCTTGGCTGGTCAGCTAAAGATCCATTTGCAAATGTCAAAACGTGTGCAGGTCCCAGGGCTGACGGGGGTTAGACAGGCTGCCACCAGCCAACATGGCTCCTTTGTGCAATTTTTCTAGCGGTGCTTTCTAAGGTTCAGCCATTCTGAACTGGCTGTGTGGACGGGAAAAGCCCCATCAGCAGGAGCAATTCACTGTATGTCAGGGGTCTGATGTACATAAAAGTTAGTCAGTGGGTGAATGAGCAGAAGGCGCCCTTTCCTGTAAGAGGGTGCAGCCCACAGCAGCGTGCACAGCTAAGACAGCTGGGCCACACGGAGCCCAGCCATCCCCAGTCAGGCATTCCTTGGGAAAGGCACCCTCTCTGTTACTGTGCATGTCACCCTGATTCCAGAGGCATGAGCCCTGCTTGAGGGACCTTCCCATGCCCAAAGTGCCATCTCACCCAAACAGGCAGACACTGGGTGGTGTCGAGGCAGCGCTATGGGTGTGGTGGCGCTGCCAGTCACAGAATGCAAGTCAGGCTCTCCAACCACAAATGCTGCAGCCGCCCCCTCACAGAGCCCAAGTCGGCTCAGTATGAGGATATAAAGACTAATTCAGACTGAGGTGATGAGGGGTGACATGCCAACAGGAAAGAGCCAGGAATCAACCCCACCCCAGAACCTTGGTTCCATTCCCCTCTGGGGTTGGAAAAACAATCTCCCCCTTACCTGATCCTCCACCCACCTCTGTGAGGTTTCCAGCTGCCCCCAGACTCACATGCTTGCCTGCAGCTGTGCCAGTACTCTTTCCTGAATGCCCAGAAGCACATGCCACGGGCTTTTCCACCATCGATGGGCCAATCTGTTCAGCAGTTTCTCAGAACAGAACATGCTAAATTTGGCATCAGGTACCTGAGATGCTCTGGTGAGAGGAAATAGAAGCTATTCTGATGCCGAAGGTGAGACTGGCCATGAAGGCGCTGAAAGGCTGAAAGGCTGTGACAAGCCGGATATTAGCTGGAAAGTAAATCTCTAAGTCTCCTGAGGGCTCCCAGTCCTGTGATTTGGTGACAAATAGCCAGGTCACCCCTGAGCCTGAGGCCAGAGGGACCTGAACACTGCAGGCCCGTGTGTGAGTCTTGCCCACAGCCAGGGGCAAGGCTGTGTGACTGCTAAACCAGCAGAAGCCCGTGGTTCCCCAAAATCACTGTGGTGTGAGGGTCTGCAGCAGACTGCATAGATGCAGTAGAAATGAAACACTGAAAGGGAACGTGAGCAGTAGACCCCAGCCTCCTACCTGTCCCTCTGAGCTGCCCAAGTCTTTCCAAAATTTCACAGGCTTGGCTCAGCGACATCACATAAACTACAAGCAGAGAAGCCTGTTCGGTGACCAGAAGAACACTGTCGAATTCCCCATACGTAGAACTCCATATATACCAAGGTGCTTTTCCATTCAGCTCTAGACGTTTTCCCTTGGAGAGAGAGCTCTACAAGCCTGGGTCAGCCTCACTCATGCTAGAATTCAAACACGCAGTAAGATGGACAGTATTTTCAGTGCTGAGAATCGTGTGTCATCCAACTGCATTACTGTAATAGCTAATGTAAAATGGGCAAATCCCCCTCTGAAAGGGGTGCTCAGCCGCTGGCTTGTCTGCAGCAGGCTTCAGGCTACTAAAAGCTTTTCATTACTGCTGTCTAAAAAAAATGACTTCTGAAGAAATAAACACATGAGAGGGACAGTTGGGCAGCGAGAAGATCAAAAATTATGTTCTCTCAGTTTCTGTGCTCACACAGAAAAGCCAAAGCAACATTATCAGCAGAATTACATGGAGCCAGAAGAACCCTCGGTTTTGCTACTCCCCAGGGCTATTTGGTGTAAAGATAACGCCTTCCATTTTCTCCTGTCATCTCTTGATAGCCTTCCTGAGTTTTCCTGCTTTCACTCTATATTGGCATTCCCTTCCACTGCACTCACTGCCACTTCATTGTTTTGATAGGACCTTAGCTAGCTTACATTTTAAACAAGCTGGTTTCACAGTATTTCATCAGATACATTCTGTTGAAAGGCTTCTCCATGGGTTCCAGCTTTTCCACTGCTTTGAGGTGGCAATCCAAGTCATAAGACAGCAGAAACCTATTTGGTGCTAGATGATTCAACTGCATTTTTGCTTCACCCTAAAGTGTTTTTCACTAATGCTGGGTGAAATCACCTGACCCTGTTTGTACTGTTGAGCCCAAATAAGTACCTTTTGGTGTCCAGTGGCATTTTCCTTTCTACCAAAGATGATTACAGGCACTAAGTGCTGAAGGAAAGCGCATGACCAAGTTCATGGTCCAACTATTTCCATATCTCTCGGTTCCTCGCAGTGACACTTATCTTCCCTGACAGCCACTCCCATTGTGCTCTTTCCTCAACCCAGCACAATGGACACATGCAGACACCAGCAGACAGGGAGGACGTTTTCTATCCCACTGCTCCCAAGCGCGGAGGGACCAGGCTGAGGTTACATAAGCCCCTCTGGAGACCGGCGTTGGGGGGAAGCAAATTTGGGGTTCGTGACGAAGTCACGGTCTGCAGGCCCCGACTGACCCTGAGCTCACTGTCCTGCCTTGCCAAGGCGGACCGGCTGGAAAGCGAGGGCCTCTTCCTGCGACCACCCCACCCACGCCAGTGGAGCTGGGCTCAAAGTGTAGCCGGAAGTCCAACCTCGCTGTCCAGACGAGATCAAGGGGTCATGGGCCCCGGCCCACGGGCTGCAGCTCCCCGCCCTCCCCACCCACTTGGCACCGCAACACGCGCTTACCTGCCGGGGCCGGGGCCGGGGCCGGAGCCGGAGCCTGGTGGTCCGGCGGTCGCCCGCGCGGCGCCAGCTGCGGGGAGCTGTCCGCCGCCGGCCGGTGCTGAAGGCGGCTTGCCTGCGCCGGGGCCCGGACCCGGGCCGGGGCCGGGGCCTCCGGGCGGCACTGGCCCGTCGCCAGCGCCGCCCTCTAGGCTGGCCTCGTTGCCCATGGCGTGCGGGCGGGCGGGCTGGGTCGGAGTTGCTGTGAGCCCGGGCCGGCGGCTCCCGGGCGGCTGCTCACTCTCTCAGCGCCGCCGCCGCCGCCGCCATCTCCCAGCTCGGCTCGCGCCGCCGCCTGCCGCTGCGCATGCGCGCCCCGCACGCCCCTTCCCTGCACACGCTCCTCCCCCACCACCCCACGCGCGCGCGCTCCCGCCAGCCCGTGAGGATGCTTATCCACTAGTCGGCGGCGGGGTCGCTGGGAAACGGACTTCCGGGCAAGCGCATGCGCCCTGCGAGGCCGACACGGTCCGGGTGTGCTACCTGGCGCCCCGCGGGGGTTGGCGGACGGTCCCACGGAACCAGGATGGAGGGGAAAGGGCCCTGGGGTCGTCGCGCTGTTCCCAGTCCTGCCTTCAGTGGCGCCTCCTGCTCCAGGGAACGCGGGCGAGGGAGCTCTCCTGTGGGTAACCTCCGTGTCTCAGTGGGCAGGCTTCGCAGGGACAGACCTCAGAGAGGAGCCACACGATGTTTAGGAGTTAGAGAACAGGCTTCGCGGGGACGGGCCTCAGAGGATGTTTAGGCGTTGGAGAAGTAAGTGAACAGTGTTCAGAGACGCGAGGTCAGGAAAGGACAGAGACAGGCGGCTGAGTGGTGGGGCGCCTTGTGAGGGCGTCAAAGGCCAGTTGGGGAGTCCAGACGTTTTCCAGATGGTGATGGAAGCTATTTGGGACTCATGCTGAGGTCTGGTCCTGAGGGACAGGAGTCTCAGGAAGTGACCCTGGAAGAAGTGGAGGGTGTGTCAGCTCTGGCCTGATGCCAGATGGAAGGGCTCCTCTGCAGGCCCTGGGACAGTGACAATGGGGAAGAGGGAGAGGAGCGAAGACCTCCCAGAGGCCCTCTGCGGGGTGCCCGAACACTGTCTAGCCTCCAGGGCGCTAGCCTGACAGCTCACCAAATGACTTCCTCACTTCTCACTTTTTAATGTCTGCACACTACTCAGGATGGTCTGCCTGGTGTCTTCTCACACAAACCTGTGCTTTCCCAGGGGAGAGTGTTTCCTAGAAGATCCAGACTGTATTCCAAAGCGTTCCTGGCTTCGTTCATCGAAGCTGTGTAGAACTTGAGTAAACTTGGACCCATTCTACAAGCCCATTTCATTCTCCTAATGGTGGGATGAGGGCAAAGGGCAAAGGGCATGCCTGCAGTTCTAACCTGCCCTGGAGTAACCCAGGGATCCCAGTGAACCCCGAGAGCCAGGCAGACGGATGGACAGACCCTGACCAGGCTTCCCCCATGCACCCAGCTGCCCCTGCCAACCTCCAGGATGGAGCTTCCGTGAAGCCTGGTCTCGCTGACAGCCAGGGATGATGACAGCCTCTCCACCTGTGTTAGGATTAGTCCTCACTGTTTCCTCCTGTGGTCAAATCATCTTGGCGACCGTCTGGTGACTACATGAGCACATCTAGGCTCCACAAGGGTCCACATCTCTGCCCTGCCTCTTCCCAGACGGGACCTTGGCAGCTGACTTAGTTCACCCAGCCTCCATTTCTGAGCCTGCCAAGTTACGATAACATGAGCCCCTCTAATATGGGGATGATGAGGGTGGAGAGGCTGATGTAGGTAAAAACACAAGGACAAGTGCCTGGCATACAGATGACCAACTTTATTATTAGTTGTCTTTCTGGAGGGTGATCTGGACTTTAGGGGGTTAGTGTCACACCTTTTCTCCTGAGAAAGGAAATGCACATGGGCGCTAGGGGCAGGCCAATGACCTGACCTTGACCCATCCCAGGCTCTTCTGGCTTCAGGCACCAGTCGGTATGGGGTGGGCTACTTGGAAGCAGAGAGGAAAGAAGGATGTTTGTTTTCTATTTCTACAGAGGCCACAGAACTACAGCTTTGCATAAGTTCGAATCCGCACAATTCCAGTTGGATTAATTAGCTCTCCGCAGCCAGGGGCCTGGGAAGTCGCCTTCCTCAGAGTAGATTCCTGGCTGTTGGCAGACTTCCAAGATCTCTGCTGCTTTGGTGACAAAGGACATAGTACAGTGGGGCCAGGAGGACCTGGACGTGTCCGGTAGTGGTGGCTTTTTAAGCGCTTAGTTCCACTTCCTCTGTGAAACTCCCCCAGGAATATGGCTGCTCTGTCCACATCCACCCCAGCATCCAGCCTAGCATCCGGCTGGCAATGGGATGGTGCTGGCCTCTGGCCATCTGGGGCTCTGATTACGCCTCCCAATTTTGTTCGCTATTTGCTTCCACTTGGCCTACAGTAGGGGCTCCTCAAGTCAGGACCTTGTCTGACTTGTCTTATCCCCTGGCCACTCATTCCACATGGCCTCAGGGGCTGATGGGGGCTGGGCTCTGAGCACTTGCCACACCTGCACTTCCAAGGGGTTCACCAACCACCCGACTCAATGTTGGCGGTAGGGGGACCTTTGACTGTAGCTCCTGCATCACCACATTTAGGTTATGTCAGGTTTCTCCTGGTGGAGGGGTTCCGGGATGAGATGTCCACACTTGCCTAGGAGAATTCACTAGACTTAACTTTATGAGGACTGAATGAACACATCTTTGTTTGTGTAAGCTGGCAGTCCCCTGGGGAGGTACCATCCCCTCCTGGGTCCAGCTGCTGCTCAGCCAGGGACAGGATGGCCCTGGATACCCTGCAGAAGTTTCCCAGCTCCCTAAACTTGACTCACTGAAGGTATCTTCTTCCCACTTCATTGTGACATGTGACACATGGCAGTCATCTTGGAGAAAGGCCATGTGGGAGAAGAATCAGTCCACATGCCAAGACAGAACTGATGGATGGGCACTGACCACTCGCTGATCCATTCTTAGCTCCCAAACACCTATAGGACACCAGAGGGAAAATGGAATCAGAAACAAATCCATCCGTGTAGGGAAAGGTCTAGTCAGAGCTAGCTCGCTGCTGGGATTTGTGGCAGTGATTGGTCATTGGAAAACAGATCTTGGGAGGACACAGAGCTGCACCCAGATGCCAGCTGGGCCATGGGCCAGGCAACATGCAGATGAGCCCCCTGAAGATGAGAAGGGGCAGAGTGCCAACTCAGGGGCTGTCCTGCTTCCTCACACAGTCCAGCTCACCCTGGGCTGCTATTCTCAGCGTGGCGACCTTCATAGGCAGGATCAGTTTCCAAAGATGATGATGTCAATGGGGATGAAGGAAAATGGTGAACTTTGTAGTAAGAAGAGGAGGTAGAGAGAGTGCAGGTGGGAGAGAATGTGGAAGGATGGCTGATGGGTGCCACGGGCTTTGGACTGCTCCAGACAGTCTGGGAGCTGGGAGAGCTGGCTCCTATCTCCAGGGACCCTTGAACTCTGTGCTTTTTAAAAAAATTTTTTTAAATTTATCTTTAGAAGGGAAGTGAAGGAGAGAAGGAGAGAAACATCAATGCATGGCTACCTCTCGTGAGTCCCCTGCCGGGAACCGGCCCGCAACCCAGGCATGCGTCCCGACTGGGAATCGAACTGCAATTGTATGGTTTGCAGGACCGTGCTCAATCCACTGAGCCACACCAGCCAGGGCTGTGCTTTTCTTTTTAATGGAGTGCTGCTGAGGCCTGTCTCACCTCCCAGTGAGAAGCAACTGAGAAAATCAGCTCCCTGTCCTCATTCTTCATCTGTGTTAGAGAAACAGGACTGAAGAGGAAGTAGAGAAGCCCAAAGAAATGGAGGGTTTCCCTGCTGGCTGAGATTTGTCAGCACCACCCATGAGCTTGGGAAATAAGGCAGCTCCTCAAGTGAGCCGCAGGCTGGTGTGAGGCCACAAACAAGAGACCAAATCTGCCCCGGCTGGTGTGGCTCAGTGGATTGAGTACATGTTGCAAACCAAAGGGTCGCTGGTTCGATTCCCAGTCAGGGCACATGATTGAGTTGCGGGCCCGGTCCCCAGTGGGAGCCACATGAGAGGCACACATTGATGTTTCTCTAACTCTTTCTCCTTCCCTTCCCCTCTTTTTGAAAATAAATAAAATCTTTTTTTAAAAAAAGAGAGAGAGAGACCCAATCTTTGTCCTGCTCAGCAGCCAGCTGGGCTGGCTGCACAACCTCACTTAGGTACCAGGGTTTTGGGCTGGCCCAGGCCGTTGGTCAAGGAGGGAAAGGAGTAAAGCTAGAAGGTATAGAATTTGCTGGATGCTTTGTCTGCCTAATTCCCTTCCTGGTCCAGTGTGAAGATCTTTATTTGCATTATGTGAAGGAAAAAAAAGCCAGTTAAAAAATCATCAGAAATGTTTACTACTGGCCTAACCGCACCGCCTATCATTGCTCCTAAGGAAGCTAATTAAGTTCCATTGCTATTGGAGGTACGTGCTTCCCAAGGCTTGTTATGACAGGAAAACATAATGAAGCCACGGTTTCTTCAAGTTGTAAGCACTTAAGTCAAAACACGCTGCTTCTGCTGGCCCACCGCACTCCCCCACCAGGCATGCCGGCCAGCTGTGTCTGTGCTACCCATGCATGTACTCATCCTCCTTCAGCCACCCGGCTCCCACTCAGTGCCAGGTCCGGAGAAGACTGGGACGTGCCTTCAAGGAGCTCAGTTTGCAGGGACATAGGCACACAAATTGCTCCCCATAAACTATAGAAAATGCCACCCCAATCCCTACTGCAATCTTTCCCACTAGGATCCTAGTTCCATGGAGTTCCCTCCACCTACCTCTGTTCCATGGATGGGGAGGTGAGGTTGTGGAGAACAGACCCAATAGAAAAGTCATGCCCTGCCCTGGCTGGTGTGGCCCAGTGAAATGAGCACACGCCTGCAAACCAAAGGGTTACCAGTTCGATTCTCAGTCAGCACACATGCCTGGGTTGCAGGTCAGGTCCCCAGTAGGGAGCGAGTGAGAGGCAATCACATACTGTTTTTCTCCCTCTCTTCCTCCCTCCTTTGCCCTCTCTCTAAAAATAAATTTAAAATCTTATTTTTTAAAAAAAGTCATGCCCCCTGCCCACTCCTAACCGGCCCAGACAGTGGCCCAGACAACAGAGGTTCAGACATGACTTGCACAGTCCAGGGGAAGGAAACAGCCTGTTCAACCTTTCCACCAGGCTCGGTTCCACATATTCTTCAGGAAAGTCCCTTAAAGGGGGCCCTGTGTCCTGATTGCTCTGTAGCTCTACTACTGCAAACCCAAGCATGTTACTGAGAATCACCCTGGACCACCAGGGATTTCAGTCCATGTGCCATAGCCACACTCTCCTCTGTCCTAGTCAGAGTAGATTGTTGACAGGGCTTGTCTGCCCTGTCGTTATTACTGGGTGCCCAGCGAGTTTCCAGGAGCCACAGAGGAGCTCCTGCCTTCTGGGAAGGATGGGCAAAATGGGATGGGGTCTCTGATGGTGAAGCAAAACCCATATGGCCTCTGCTAGTGAAAGACTTAGATTCAGTTAAATTTCAATACAAGCACAGCATGATGCTAGGCCCCAAGGATGCAGCAGAAGCCAACACTGGTGAGCCTAATCTCCCCTCAAGAGCTTGCAATCTCCAAGTCTGGCCCTTGCCGGGCTGCCGCTCAAATCAGGCCCTGGATCTGGAGGGCTTGACAGCTGGACCTCAGTGCAGGCCTAGTGTCCTGCCCTGCAGTGCTGGGTGTGGCCAAAGCATCACCAGGCCACGCTGTGAGGACTGATGTCACACTCAGGCACCAGGGTTGTTTGAGAGCCCTCCCTGGCTCCCCCAGGCTTCTGGCTGGGTAGTAGCAGGTACCAGTTGGGCAGCAACATCTGGGTTACCACTGCTCTTTCTATATTAATAAATCCTCCAGCTGGGAGGTCTGGCAGGGCATCAGCTTTCCAGGAAGGTGGTCTTTCTAACAGTGAGCTAAAGGTGCAGACTGAGGAATGAATAGTAAGGCTGGGCAAAGGACATTCTCCACTTGCCACCAAGAGAGAAGAAAGGCCATGTGTTCATCTGAGTCCTCCCCTGATATTTGCTGATTCTAGCCAATCCCACCCTATCCCCTGACCTTCTCCAGGGGTCTGCTTGGGGCTCAAAGGGTGGCTATGTCCTTCTCCTAGCCCTGCCTGGCCCAGGGCTTCTCTGAGGAGGCTGAGGATAGGAGGAAGCTGATGTACTGGGGACCCAGGGCATTGCTAGGGAGACACAGTGGTTGGTCAGTCAGAGCCACTGCGGTCACAGTGCATGTCTCCTCAGCCTCTCGTTTGCATTCTAATCACTTTACTGAACACAAGACAGCAGAGCTGCCGCTATCCGCCCCCTGCCCCATACAAACACACACGCCATGTGCTCCTCGGAGAAGAACAGAACTCCATGCCCTTGAGCATCCCCCTAAACCCATCTCCTTGCCCACCCCAACCAGGCACAGGTTCCCTGAGAGTGAGTTTCCCCTTCCCTGCCATCCTGGGCCAGAGCCAGCCCCTCTCTTCACCTTGCTCTTCGGAGGCCTTTAGCAACATGGTACTGAGGGAAGAAGGGAGTGAAGAAGTTGGGGTGATCCCTAAAAAGGGAGCTGGCCTGACCTGAGCACCCAGACATTTTGGCAAGTTCCAGACTTGGGCTTTCCCCTCTGCAGCCTGACACCGTGAGAACAAAAGGCA
Source organism: Sturnira hondurensis (assembly GCF_014824575.4). NCBI lineage: Eukaryota > Metazoa > Chordata > Mammalia > Chiroptera > Phyllostomidae > Sturnira > Sturnira hondurensis. The sequence continues at coordinate 19,873,607 of NW_028079127.1, forward strand.
ACAGTACTCTCTGACCTGGTCTTGGGAGGCCTAGCCAACTGGATGTTCCCTAATGGCGTAGTGTGCGCCCAAGGCTCTGGCGACAATTTTGAACAAGATGTTCCCTTGGGCTTAGGGATGTCCCCACTCCAGGGTCAACCCAGAAAAAGTGATCATGTGCTCCCCCTTCTCTGTCTGTTTCTAGTGCCAAATGTCATCTCCTAGGAGCACAAACTAAGGAGACCCCCAGTCAGGCAACTGGAGATGCCTGGTATCCAGAATCCCCAGATCCCACAGTATTTTTGGTCATGCCCTCACAAGCTCTCGCACGGAAGAAGAGGCTTGGGAGCACCGTCAAATGCTGAGCCCTACTGTGTGCAGCCGTCTGCACAAACCCTTGGAGGCACACAAAAGCTAAGGATACGGAGGGCAAAAAGTAAGGATCCTTAGTAGTCCCGCCTACATACATCCAATTTCGAGGTTTGCTGGAGCGGCCCCAGGAGCAGAAGCCCTCCAGAAACCTGGGCCCCAGACTCGGCACTCCTATTGCCTGTCGGCTTCCCTTTCCGACGGACAACGCCACGGCGAAGCACAGGCTCGGCTCGGAGCCCGAGCTCCACTGGCCGCTCTGAGATTAGGAACGGGGTAGCAGAGACCGAACAAGACAGTCCCACTTACGCCACCAGTCCACCAGTCGGCCACGGAGCTCCCAGCAGCTTCTGCTGCTTGCCCTAAGGCCCCGCCCAAAGCCACTCCCACCGCTAGCACTTTTACTCCGGCCTCTGGCGCCACCTCCTGGGAGCCTGCGGGTACTTTCCTTCTCTCTTTGAGCTGGTGGCAATTTCATCTCTGCGGGGCTCACCTGGGTATAGAGCTGTCTGGATCACCACCCGGCGACAACCCAAGGGCACACCGTCCTGGCCATTCGGAGGCTGTCACAGGGGCACAAACAAACCAGCTTCGCTTCACCCCAGCTAAGACTCCAGAGTCACCTCATGCAAAGCTGGGGGCAGTGGAGCTACCGAGAGCCCCAATGGCCAGGTCCCTTGCCCTAGGCTGCCTTCAGGCAGGCACCTCCCGCAGGAGCACCCCTACTTTTAACATCTTGCCTGTATCTCCTCTGGGAGATACATCTCCTCTGGGTCTTCTAGGGTCCCCATAAAGGAAATGGTGCCCAGCATCCCTCAGTGGGGGCTTCAATACTTCTTTGCTGCTCCAATTTTACAATCAGAAAAGGAATATAAAGTGTTGAGATCACACACAGAATTGAATCTGCCTCGTACTAGCTGCAAGCCCTGGACCCTTGCCTTCTCTGGGCCTCAGTCATCTTGACTCAAGACGGTGATCAAGAAGGTAAGCAAAGCAGGACAAGCATAAGTCATCAGCTGATCGGTATCTTTTTTTAAAAGATTTTATTTACTTACTTTTACAGAGAGAGGAAGGAGGAGGGAAAGAAACATCACTGTGTGAGAAATACATCAATTGGTTGCCTCTCACACACACCCTCAACTGGAGACCTGGCCCGCAACCCAGGCATGTGCCCCAACTGGGAATCGAACCAAGGACCCTTCAGTTTGCAGGCTGGCGCTCAATCCACTGAACCACACCAGCTAGGGCACATATTTTTAGGTTATAGTAATATACAGAGGAGAGAAGCTCACCCTGGAAAGATTGGTGCTTAAGTGAAGCCTTCAATGCTTTAGGGAAGGCAGGGAAGGGTCACTCCTAGTTGTTTTTCAGCCTGTTGGGAGCAGCGGCAGCCAGGGAAGGTTGTGTGGAGCCTCTTAACCCCTCCAAATTGATGGTATTCTATAGAGCTAGTCTGACCAGGAGCTCTAGACACCCCAATATTCCCCAGCCAACAGCTCTGGCTTAGGAGAGAATGTAACTTATTTTAGCCTCCCTTGGATTCTCTGTCCGTTTTGAAGGCAGACACATCGGGGTTAACTTGTTACCTTAATTCCATGTACACACAGACACACACCAGTGTCTCGGAGTCCCTTGGAGATTAATGATGGGGAAGCCAGACCAAAGGAACCCCAGGAACTTGCCCTGTAGATTCCAGTGGGTAACAGTCCCCTCTCCTCCCTCACTGTGTCCCTTCCTGTCCCTTCCCTCCATCACCCGCTCTCCTGCTCAGAAGACTTGAGTAGACAGTCCTCATACCCACCAATGAGAGGTCACAGTGACCTGGCAGGAATGCTGGGGGCTGGGGGCTGCCAGAAAAACCTCAGGGAGTCCCCGCAGAGAGCAGGGCAGCGGCCGCTGACCACTGTAGCTTCTCTTCTTCCTGCCTTGCTGACCTTACTGTTCTCTGCTGAAACCAGGAACCCCTTCACTGGAGATCAGGATGGTGAGTCCACTCATGACCCAGTGGCTTCAGGTTAGACATTAAACAGAACTTCCTGAAGCCAATAGAGCAAGGGCAGCCTCACTTCCTGGGCCCCTGCTGCTAGGCCCAGGGGCTGGGTTGTTTCCCTGAATGCCTACTGGGGAAAGTGTCCTCCTGGCGCTCAGTGTGGTGTTCCAGAAGTATGTTTGACCCTCAGCTACTCCCCACTCTGGGACTTAGCTCTAGAGGCAATATGGGATCCTATGTGGTTCTTGAAAGTTTTGAGCAGAGAAGGAGCCTGGGGCTGTAGGTGGCGATGATGGGGACCCTGTGGGGATGGGGCTGAGCCCAAATAAGATACTAGTTGTTCTGTGTTCAGTGGTCCCTGATCCCATTTCAGAAGACACAGCTGCTCCCGCCCGCACGCTGGGCAGTGTCCCAGGACTGCCCGGGCCCTTCCTGGGCGGTAAGTCATGTTAAGCCTCCCCAGCTGGCCTGTCCATCACACAGGGCACTTAGGGGCAGGCCCACAGAATACAAAAGTCCAACCGGGGAAGAACAGCTTGGCCAGAAACATTTTTTCCTTTCTCTCCACTCCAAGGCCAAGGCCAAACCTGCCTTGAGGCTATCTGGGAGACTGGCGCAAGGGAGCTGGGGTGAAGCTGCCACCAGGGGACACCCTAAATCCCCACCTTTCCAGGAACCCAGGCTGAGACTCCTGTCCAGGACCTGTAGGAGGTGCTGAGCCATTCAGAGGCAGGGAGCCTGTGGCAGGGCCTTTCCCACCATCCTCCCCCTCCCCCCAATTTCACTGGGTTTTCTACCACCCCCCAACCCCCGTCCTACAGTGCGGAAATTGAGACTTGCAGATTCAACAAGTGCCAAGGAGGGCTCCTGTGCTGGCAGAACTGCCAGAGCACACACCCACCCTCTCCCAAGGGCACAAAAATGGCAAGGATTTGGAGGCCCTGAAGTGAGCTGCTCACAGGCGACCTCCGCCTGGGCTTGCCCGGGTCCTATCTTCCTACCCCACCCCTCACATCCTAGAGTGTGTAGAGGACAGAGAAATAGATGCTTGGAGGCAATGGCATTGTAATAAAGACACTGCTTTTATTTAGTTTGATATGTTTCTATACAGAATGCAGAAAACACATCTTAAAATCATATAGAAGGAAATAAAAACACATCAGTGGTTGGTGGACATTTGAATGTGAGACGGACTGTCTCCGAGTTCAGCGGCCATTGCCAGCCCGTGCTCAGGGGAGGAGGCTGCCAGGAAGGGCATTGTTGCTGTTGTTATTCTGTTCACTGCCCCAGCGCCTCCAGTTGCTATGGCAACAGGCCATTCCGGGCCAGCCGCATCTCTGCGAGGCAGTGCCCCGTGATGGGGTTGCTAGGGGCAACTGAGCAGTTTGGAAGGCCTTTCAGAGCCCTCACCTGGAACACTGGGGATTCTTTACTTTTTGATGAGGTCATCAAAAAAAATCTCACCAGTTCAGATCCCACTCGTGCTCCTAACTCCAGGGCACTGAGGGTACTCTGGCTTGGACCAGGGCTTGGAGGCACAAGGCCCAGTCACCAGAAGTCCACTGCGCCTTCATCTGCATACTCCCCGAACCAGGGCACTGCGCACTCAAGTTCCCACAGTGGCTGGGTAGGGGAGAGAGTGGCTGGGCCCCGTGGGAGCAGGCACACAGCGGAAGGCCCTTGGGAGGGCAGGGTGGAGGCCCCGCCCCTCTGACCGGCCCTCCCCTCCTGGGGCAGCACACAGAGTCCTCAGCAGAAAGGTCTATATGGCTTAGAAGTGGCTGCTTGGTGTGCAAAGGGAGCCTGGGTCCACCCACCTGCCCTCGACCACATTATTGCAAAAGGCATCCCTCCCTAAAAGGTACCCCAATAACTCTCAGATGTCAAGGAGTCATGCTCAGAATGGTGTCTTCCAAAGGAGGAGAATCAAAGCAGAGGGGGCGCCCCTGAGTCACGGGACAGAGATGCAGGTGGATGGATGGGCGTTCTGCTAAAAAAGGCCAAAGAAGCCTCAGTGTAATTCCAGAATTTAAACCATTAGGAAAAGGAGGGGAAAAGATAAAATAAAAATGAGCAAAGCCGTCAGTTCCGTGGAATCAACACTAAGAGCTTGTACAAACTGCTGTAAGCATCACCGTTTTTAATTTTTTTAATAAAACAATTTGAGGCTGTATAAAAACTTTAGTAAAAAATTAGCTTTGAGAGCCCACAGATTTTTCACTATGAACTATTGCTGGCACTCCTCCCCAGCCACCAGACTTTCCCAGCCATTCAGGCCCCAGGTCTGGGACAGGAGCGCCAGAGAAGAGGGGTGGGGTGGGTCAGGGTGGGGGCTGTGAACTGTTAGGACAATGAGGCCAAGGTCAAGTGAGGAAAGAGCATCACATGACATAAAAATATTGCATCTTCACCAAAATGTCCCCCACTGAGTGTTTCAAAAACCATGATATTCCTTTTAGGAGGGGAAAACACAGAAGGGTAAAAAAAACTAGGTCAATGTGGTCGAGTCCCTCGACCTCCCCAGGTACCCCCATGAGCAGCTGGTCCACCCTGGAGCACCTAGGTTGGGGGCCATGGCCCGCTGCCTCTCGGAGTCCCCTTTCCATGGAAACGAAGACCCCTCGGTGGTAACCCGCTAGCATGCGTGGGGTGGGGTGTGAATGTCCACAGCCCCTCCTAAAGAGGCCCCTCCAGCTTCCAGCCCCTGGCCGCAGCAGGGGAGCAAGCCCAGCACCAGGACCCCAGCCCCCCTCGAGGAGCCAGGGCCAGGAGGCCCCCAGTCCAACTCTGGGGTATCAGAGCAACCCAGTTTACATAGTGTGAAAAAATAGGATTCCTTTGATTAAAAAATACTGTCCCTTGGTCTTCTCTAAGTTTGAAACACCCTGGGAGCTTATTCTTAGCAAAGCAATTTCCCATACCCACCCAAAAATTATACATACAAGTTTAGGTAAACAGCAGATTAAATGTAAAAACTTAACCTTAAGAAAGTCCTTTGAATTTAATCTTTAGCTACTGTTTTCCAGGTTACATCCTGCAGCTAGACACACGTGAATAGAAAAAACAGTACAGTTAGTGTTAAAGGCAAAACGCAGAGAGCTGGGAGGCCACCCAGCACTGCCTGCGAGTTCATTCACGGTTCCTCGCTCCCTCCATCTACTTCTACGCCAAATGGTGCTTTCAGAGCCAGCCATCAAAAACGCAGCGAAGACTTTTCTATGAACAAACAAAAAGCTGTTAGGAAAAAAAGAAAAGTAAAAATGTCCCCAAAGTCTCTCTAGCCGCTTTGGGGCTCAGGAGGACCAGAGAGGGCAGGCCAGTCCAGGCCCCGCGTGTGTCAGCGTGTGCTAGTCAGGTGCCGGCTCCCGGCGGGCAGCGGTCTGCAGGGCCCCGGTCTCCAGACAACACCGTGCTGTCTCCGGGCCCTGCCCTGCCCTGCCCCTGCCTCCACCCAGGCGCTTGTGGGTTAAGGGGGGACGTAGGGAGGGGGTGACCGGTATGGGGTCATGTTCTTGGGACGGGAGCCCTTGCCCTCCATGGGGGCCGTGAAGGGTGGGGGAGGCTGGTAGGGAGGTGCGTTGGGATCCTCATCCCGCAGGGGTGTGTACTCCCCCACGGTGTCCTGGTTCAGAGGAGTGGTCTCGGGCACGCTCTGGTTGGGGTACTCGGGAGGGGGGAGGGGGGCCTTCTCCTCCTGAAGGATAAGTGGCATGCTGGAGGAGGGCGGGGGCTTGGAGTCATCCAGCTCGTCTGCAAAGATGATAGGCACTCCCTTCTTGATGAAGGTGGCCTGGTCCTCAAGGGTGAGCTTTCCCTTCCGTTTCTTGCGATAGCAGATCATGGCGATGATGCCGGCAATGAGCAGGATGGCCGCGACCACCACGGCCGGAATGACTGTGTGCAAGTAGACGTCATCCTCGCTGCTCTTCTCAGGGTCCCTATCTGGCGCCTCTGTGGGCGGTGCCTCTGAAGGCACCCTCCTGGGTGGTGCCACGGGGATAAACTGCAGGTGCCGGCAGCTCCCAGAGCCCGTCACAGCAACACTCAAGGCCTTGAAGTCAGGCTCCAGCGCGTTGGAGAAGGCAGCCCGAGGCTTCCCGTCATCCTCGGCGATCCTGCGGCTCAGCCCTGTGATCTGCTCCTTGGGACAGGGCTCTAAGGGCAGCGTGTTGTTGGTCCACTCCACCACAATGGAGCCCTGTGTGATATTCTGGAGAGTGACCGTGCTACAGTTGCGGTCTCCAAAGGCGAAGGCCAACTTCTTCACCAGGGAGATCTTCTTGTGAATGTCATTCACCACTGGTGCCGGGTCACCCACAAACTTGGCCTTGAACCGTGCAGGAGCCCTGTCCCCTTGAGGGCGCTTGTGGACATGGATCTCAAAGGCATCCACAGCTGACAGGCCACCCTTGTCGGTGGCGTGCATGAAATACTCGTGCTTGCCCACGTGGCCGCTGTCGGGCAGGCCGTACATGAGCTGGCTGTTGCTGTTGAACTGCACCCAGGACTTCTCGCCCACCAGCTGCTGCTCCCGGAGCTTCAGGGTCAGCTTCAGCTTATCGGTGGTGGTGTCCTCCTTGTCGTAGAAGGTGTCTGACGGAATCTTCACCTCAAAATAGGTGCCGACCCAGGCATCCACTCTGTCGATGTGGTTCTTGAGCTCCGGGCGCTGGTTGGGTTCTCCTCCGCGGGGCACCCCACTGGTGGTTGTGCGGATGCGTGTAGGTGGGGAGGCTGTTTCCAACCTGGTGATGGGAGCTTTGGTGGTGGCCCGAGGCACTGGTCGGGGGGTACGTGGTTTCTTGGTCGGCCTTCGAGTCGTGGTGGTTGAGTCTGTGGAAGGTGTAGCTGGTTTGGGCGTGGACACTCGTGGCTTCTTGGTAGTAGTCGTGGGAGGAGTGGCGACCGCCGTGGGCTCCACATAGCCGGGAATGGTCATCGTGGGGCGGATCTGGCCAGGAACCGTGGTGCCAGCTTCTGATACCCGAGTGGGCTGGATAGGGCCTAGAGTTGGGGTCTGAATGATGGCACCTCGAGTCCGAATGGTGACTGTGGGCTTCCCCGGAACGGGGTCCCTGACTGGAGGTGCCAGGGTCTCTGTGGGAGGAGCAATGACCGGAGACGTGGGGGTGGGTACAATCCTGGATGGCGGCTCCTGAATGGCCGTGGTTGGGGGCCCAATGGCAGTGACAGGCGTGGGTGTGGCGTGGATCTGCCTCCGGACGCGTTTGGGAAGAGGGGGCTTCTTATTGGCGATGTGCCAACCCACCACAGGGTAGCCAAGCTGCGCCGACATGGCACCCTTCCTGGCAGGAGCCTCCACACCGCGGATGTCAGGCACGCTATTCTGGTTCAGGGAGCAGCCCAGCTTCCAGGAGAGCAGGGCCCCGTTCTCTACAACCTTCTTTGCGTTTCCTGGGCCTGCCATAAAGGCCGACATGTCAAAGAGCCTGTTATTCACCACGGGCACCAGCTTCATGCTGGGAGGCTCCACTCCTGAGAAGCTCCGCATCCTATGCAAGAGGTCGATCCTTTGCTTTGGGGTCATCTTGGTAAGGTCGGCGTCCAGAATGACCGTCAGGACCGTCACAGGTTCCTCCGCTGCACAGGCAGATGAAACCACCTCACCAGGGTCGGGTGACGCCGCCCGCACAGCCGGCTGCTCGCTGTGGTCTTCGGGGTAGACCTCGATCGAGAACACGCTGGGGGTCTGGGGCACGTGGCTCCCGTTGGCCCCCAGCCGTGCCGTGCTCACTGCGATGTAGTGCACCCCCTTATCGGTGTCTAGGGGAAGCCCCTCCAGGATGCGGCTCTGCGGGTCCCAGTACAGCCAGGATGGTAAGGCCTCCTTCCCCGCCGCGGATACCTGGAAGAGATACCAGCATGAAGTAAGTGCTACCGTTGTCGCACAACCCCAAAACACCCGTCACCAGAGTCTTGTCACAGGCTTGAGGTGTAACTCAGGATTCCTGTTGGGCGAACCTACTCCTCTCTCCTAGGGTTCACCGAGATGTCGCCAAAAACTGGGGCTGCCAGAAGGTCTAGCATGAAAGGCAAACGACTCGCCCAAGGTCACACGGTGGAGAGACGGCAGGGCTGACACACACACACACGGCTCATCCCGGAGAACCCACACCAGAGGGCTTGAGACTGCTGTGGGTTTCCACACCAGCAACGTGCCTGGCCACGCCCTCACCCACTCTGCCTGCAGAGTCCAGCCCAAGTGTATCACCCTCAGCGCTCCTTTCTACCCTCGCCTCCAACTTCTCTGCCCTCCGCGGACACCACAACTTTGCCCCCACCCCCCAAGGGAGCAGAAATGCACAGGGGTCTGGGTGCAAGGGACAGCTCAATGCCCTCAAATGACTCACTCACAACCATCAGTTAGTCAAGTGTAGTGGTACACCTCTGGTAGCAGACACCGTTGGTCATCTCAAGTCTTCATTAACCCTGCTTTTCAGCCCTCAAGCAAAACTGTGATGCCCGGGGCAAGGCACCAAAACAACTGTTGGAGAGGGGTGCTTACCAAAGGACCCACGGAGCTGGCGTATCTAAAAGAGGGTTCTACAGTCAGCTACGTTCGGGAGATGTGCAGCGCTCACCCCCGCCCGGAGAGTGCGGGTGCAGGAGTGGGCATGAGCAGCTCATCCCCTATCCCACCCACCAGCACCCCCTAGACTTGTTTTGGGGTGGAAGTCCTTTTCCACAGGGGCACATCACTGGTAATACTCCCAACACCCAAGGAAATGCTGCCACAAGAACTTCCACCATCGGCTGACAAAGAGAAACCATGCCTGCCTCTTGCCCAGGCCCCATCTGTGACCCCTCTCACCCTGGGGAAACACCCTTGCCCCCAATGCACAAGAGGTGGTACCCATGCTCTTCTCTGCCTGCAGGCATCTCAGCTACCACTGTCCCGTCCCATGGAGTCCAGGGACACACGGGCCAACAGACAGCACGTCTTACTGCCAGCCCCAGTCTACGGCCACTGCCTGTCAGCAGAGGGACACTGAAACGCGTCCCTCCCTGTGGCAGGAAGGCCGGAGCCATGCCTGCTGGGCTCCACGGGGCCTCTGCTTCCTCTTGCTCAGAGCCAGGTACCTGAGTGATGGCAGGAGACCCCAAGCTTGTACCTGATCGTCCCAGCGAGGACACAGGTGCCCAGGCAGCATGCAGTCCCCTCAACCTTATCAGAGACCAGATACTCATCCCCTTACAAAGAGTTTCCTGCTTCCAGCAAAAACCCGTGAGGACACCTGACCCCATCAGTTGTACTACTGAGGCTCTCCCTTACCGCCTGCTCTTTGAGCCACCGAGTTCACTGAGGGTCTGTGACACCGCATTCCACCCACTGGAGGGTGCACTGTCCTCTAATTAATGGCCAGTATGAACCCCTGTCCTCTGCAAATGCACTCGCCCTCTGCTGCAAACACAGCCAGCATCAGAAACGGCAAAATATCTGTCGAGATCAGTGTTTCGAAATCCATGCAAAACACTAAATGTATTTTTCCTCTACAGTCTTTTTTAGTTATAACAAATATTTACTTCAAATGTTTTGGCTGAAAAACCTGTGCTTTAAATGTTTTCAGTTCAATCGCGTTAAATATGCGAACAGCCTCATCCACCTATAAACACAAAGCAAAGGCTGAATGCTCCTATTTTGTAAAAGAACGTGAAGCAAAAATGTAAGAACCAAACAGAGAAGTCAAGTCAGGGAACCAGGAGATGTTTACAGGGCTGGGCCTCGCCTGGGCCGTGCCTGGTCCCACCTTGCCACAGGACAGGTGTTCAGCCTGGGTCTCCAACCCCGAAGTGGACAGTTCCCAGGGTCTCTGGGTCTCCTCAGACAGGAACATTCTGAAGCCCACGCACCTCTGAGCATCCTGGTCCTGGCTGCATCCAGTACCGAGACAGCACTTTGCGTGGCAATGATTCATTTAATACAAGGGCCACAGGAAGCAAAATAAATCTGAGTTCTACAAGGAACCTGGCCAAGGCAAGTCACAGACAAGCTGGCACCCCTGCATCTTCAAGGCCATTTGGGGAAAGCCCCTGAACTTGGAAGTCTGAACATGCCTGAGGGGCTGGCAGCATCCCCAGTCCCCGAAGATTCCACTAGCGGCCTCTCCCTCCCGAGGACGCTCAGTGGAGGGAGCACTATGGGACCAAATCCTGCTCCATCAGGACAAAGCAGCAACTCCTTCCGTCCATGGGAACCCCAGACCTTCCCTCCAGCTTCCAACACTCTGCACCCCTTTCCCTCTCAGGGCCTGGGGGCGAAGCGGGATAGAAAAGTTCCTTCTGAAAGTCACAGCCCCCACGACAAGCCAGGACTCATCCTTGTAACAACTGCCTACTCAAGGGGAAGCCCCATCCTTGGGAGCCTGGGCTGAGTCCCAGCTCCACGCAGGTTGAGGCCTGACTCAAACTCAGCCCGTTTTCTCATCTGAACAAAGAGGGAAATGACGCCATCCTCGTACAGTCACAGGCCCAGGCACATGCTGAATTCTGTCAGCGCTGGTTCCCCACCCACCCCTGTGGGCTGAGAGAAGACCCAGGACACACTGTAAGGCCGCCGTACGAACAGGCCCAGGGCACATCCAGGCTCCACTCTCCAGTCCTCCTCCCTAACTGGCCTTGTACCCAGGGTACAGTGAGGCCTTGTCTCCCTAGTCATACCCCAAAACAGAAGCTCAAAGCATCAAAGGGAACAAGGAGACCGTGGGAGAGGGAAGCCAGGATCCTACAGGGGAATAAGGCCAAGGCTGGGGGCCCCCAGAGACTTGCTTGCCTGGTAAGACCTGTCTGCAGGTGTTAGCCCGAACACCAGCACTCACCGCCTCTCCAGTCTGTAACAGATGTGCTGGAGCCTGGCACATGTGCGCCCAAGGTCCTCACTATTCTCGGAGTCTTTGGTTTACTCATATAAATATTTCCGCCCTAGCTGCACCATTAGCACCCACAACCAACCCCTAAGCATGGCCAGGCCAGGAATGACGGGCGAGAGGCAGGAATCAGAGTCCCGTGCGAGTGTTCCTTGGCACCAGCAGGTGTTGCTGGGGATAGGCTGGTCCCGGCCACGGGACTCCCCCAGAGTTTCAGGTCACTCAGGCCCCCATCGCCAAACACCATCACTGCCTTGGAGAGGCTGGAGATGAGGCTGCTGACTGTACAGCCCAGCGCTCGGCGAAAGGAGCCTTCAGGCAGTTGGTGGGAATCTGCGAGAGGCAGAACCTGCAGAAGGAAGCCCAACCTGAGAGCATGATAGGCCGCCCCCAAAAAGCAAGAAATCTTTCCGGGTCAGCATCCCTCAGAGAGGACATGCTTCTGAGACAGAAGGCCAGCCCAGCACAGAGCAAAAGATGATCTCCAACAGCCACACACCCAGTTGAAGAAGTCCTGATCCATGAAGCACATCCAAAAGCATTAAGGATCAGAACCACAAAATCTGGGCAGAGCCGCAGGAGTTCTGGAGGCTGCCTGCCCAGCGACACTCACGATGAATCACTGTGACCAGCGACCAGGGAACTGCCAAGTGGGAGTTCTGGTCACTCCGTAGTCTATGCCAGCAGATGACCAGTGACTGACTGACCGCCTGCTCAGTCCTGGGACACTCTCTCCAACTGCATTGCTGGTGCCCGCTCTCACACAGTAGGACGTCGAGCACCCGGGGTGAAGAAGATACAGCTCCTGTGCTAAACACCACGCAACACGAGCAGTCTTTCCGCCCAAGTCAGTACCACCTGGGGAAGAGCAAATGGGCAGAGGAGTGCCCTCATTTAGGCCCGTGTCAAAAAAAAAAAAAAGAAAAAAAAAAAAGCAGGAGCCAGCCAGCCAGGTACAAATGAAAAACAAAACTGAGGAACTGGGGCCTAATTAATTCTATGAACTTCAGCTTTCTGAAACCAAGAAGTCCCAGGTTTTATCATTCAGATAAATGATAAAACCCTGGGGGGGGGGGCGTCTTCTCAGTGGCCCACTTTAAAATGGCATGGGCTGCTGTCCTGTGACACCCATGGCGTGGGCCTCCTGCAGCCTGCCCTGGCAAAGCCCCTGCTGTGCCTGAGACCTCGTCACTGGCTCCTAACCCTTCAGGCCCCTCACCCCTCAGCCAAGCCACAGAGCTGGGCCAACCTGCAGCCGTCTATGACTGGGTACCATGAGTGATACCCTGGAGGCACTGGAACACAAAGTGGTCAAGGCCGACTGTGTGGTCCTCTCTGCTCAGGGAGGCGGGGAACAGTCCCTCTGATGGGAGTCTGGCCCTCCGACCAAGCAGTAGAGGCCTCCGTGGTGCTGACTCATATCCAGGGTGATCCTGTGTCCAAACCATGGACTATGCCAATGAGATAACCCTCTGTGGCCAAGACCAGCTTTGCAAATGATGCACACGGGCAGTGACATGGGTGGGCCGGGCTGGGAGATGACGCAGGTCAACAAGAGCCTCTGGCTTAAGGTGAAAGGGCCAAGACTTTTCCCATGTAAGGTAAAGACCAGGGTGGATGGGGATGCAAGGGACCTTTGCTTTGACAAGTAAAGCAGAGCCACACCCGTGAAAGACGATCCCTGCATCACCGGTCTGGCTGCCAGACACACAAACCTCAGACCAGCACACGGCTCCTGATTAAAGGCCAAAGCCACCGGATCACATTCCGAACACACACTGCCTAGCCTGGTGAGCACCCTTCTGGTCTGAGTTACGAGGCACTTTACAGAATGTTAGCTGTTCTCACCTAAAAACAAAAAATTTCCCCCCCAAAAGTAAAGGACAGCCTAGCATAGTTACAGCCATTAATAAAATTCTTAAAAACCCACAAAAACAAACAAATAAAATTCTCAGAAGCAGTCCCTCTCTCCCAAGCCCCGACACCCCCTATTTTTCCTCTGTCACGCCCTTTCAGTCCTTGTCAGTGTTTCCCCGAAACGCAGAAGCCTGTACTCTCAGTAAGCATCTGAGTTGATGAGTCTAGGCAAATGCCATTCTGACAACCCACCCCCAAGGATGCTGTCCCTCGCCAACCCGCATTTCGCGGTGTGCCATGTTCACAAGGGGTCCATTCAGAGCCGGGGAACACCCACTCGAGGCAGGAAGAAACCGCAGTTCATCTCCCACAGGCGGGGTTGCCACAAAGCTCTCAAGCATCCAAAGAAATGCTCCTTTCATGGGCTCCCCTTCTCGGCCAGAAAGAGTAGCCATTGTTCGCAGGGGCACAATGGGGGGCCCATGCCAGCAGCTGAGAGCACAGTCCCAGGAAGGGCTGCTCCCAGTCTGCCGGCATCTTGGGCTGAGGGACAGTCCGCATTGTCTCCAGGCAAGGAGGCTACAGGGAAACAGGGATGACAAGCCATCCGTACCAGCCCTACCAAAACAGGACATCTGGGGGGACTCTGGAGGGTCGGCTGGGTCCCTTCAGGAGATGCAGAGCTGCAGCTCCTGACCACCCTGGAGAGGAAGGGTCAGCACATGCCCGGGCCAATGCTCACCTTCCTCAGCCAGTGAGCCTCACTCACTCAAGTCACAGGGAAGGTGCCAACCCTGAGGGCGGCCAGGGTCAGGATGGGTAACGTGTACTAGGGCCAGTACTAGGACAGCCTAGGATTCGCCCAGCGAAGGCCAAGCTGGATTCTGTGCGACCTGTCCCCAGAGTCCCTGATGAGGAGGAGGTGCTCTAGGACCCAAAGGCAGCTGTGAGAGCAAAGAGTCGAGACCTGGGATGAGCTCTGTACACAGACACCCAGTCTGGGCCAAAGGAGCACACGCCAGGACCATCTGCTGTGGAATGTCCCGAGGTCACAGGAGGAGAGAGCTTCATGACTCAGGTCTGCCGGGAAGGTCTTGCTGGCCACAAGGGCCTGGGGATAACCTGCAGCCTCTCCTTGCATCATCAAGTCAATGGTGTCCATTTGGGAGGTGAGCTGGGGCTGACTGTACCAAACCAATTGTGGAGGAAGAGCTGGAGAACAGCAGGGAAAGTAACGAACGCTGGCCAGGCTGAGGCTGGACAGAAGCTGTCCACTGTGTGCAGAGCACAGGCTCCAGGACCTCGGGCTACGTCCTCCAGGCAGGCAGTTCCTCTCTCCTTTCTCCTAACCTCCTTGCAGCCTGGTGACTCAAGTCTAGGGAAGCCCTTGATTCAGGAACTGATGGCACCTGATGGGCCACCAGACTGATGCCAAGCAGCACACCCTCTGCCACTGTGATCCCCAGAGTTGCCACAACCTCCTGAAATAGCGTAACCAACGGCCCACACAGGCTCGGCAGGTGGCCAATGCAGCTCACTTAGCATGAGACTTAATTTTCCATCCTTTCAACAGACCGTTACTCAGTCTGCTATAAGCACTAGATTATGCCATCAGCAATCGCCTGCAGAGGCCCTGACCAGTCAGCAAGTATGACAGTCAAACCATCTAATCTCAGCAGATCTCAGGCAGATGCTAGGCCCAGGAGTCCTCATTAGGCAACTCGGCCATGTCCAAATTGGCTGGGAGGCGAACCCTCACCTGGGAGCCCCACAGAGGGCTAAGCCCACATTTCTCCTTGCACACAGTCAGGCAGGCTTTGAGGATCCAAAGCTCTGTCTACACTGAAGGGGTCCTTTCTCCTCCACCAGCCCGTAAGCACTGGAGGGCAGACTGTGTGACAGGAGTCCCACACGCAGACCAACAAAAACCCAGAATTTCGAGTACAGAAGCTTGCTAAGAAGGTGACACAGGTTTTGTGGGAAAGCTGTCTTCATCAGGGAGGGGAAAGGGCTCACGTCCTCAGGTGACGCTCCAGCTCAACCCGAGTGTGTCCAACAGAAGGAAGCCAGGGGCCGGGGCGGGGGTGGGGGGGGCTGAGCGTGGCGGGTTTGTGCAGCAGAAAGGGGCGAATGTGGCTGAGACGTGGTGTGCAAAGGGAGGGGGCTCGGTCCAAAGTGCAGCTTGGCAATGGGCGGTGAGGGGAGGGTGCGAAGCAGACCCCAGCTTTCCAAAGATACAGATGTCTTTGGCCTCAGTGCGGAGAACAGACTGAGGGGTCAAGAACAGAGGTGGTGACCTGGGAAGAGGTCAGTGAAGTGGTGGCTCGGATGATGGTACGAGCGATGGGTATGATCTGGAGGTGACCCCCACAAGACCCCTTGAGGCCAAGATCTGAAATGTTGCTCACATACACAAGAACACTGGGCAGCCCTTGGAAGTTACATGTTAAAAGACTTCTTAACAACCAAGGGGAAGAAACTCAAGCTGCAGTGAATGAAGAAAAGGTGAAAACGCATCCAGTGCGATCCCAGTTCCGTCCAAGGTGTCCGTCTGGTGTCTGCCCAAGACACAGACACCCCTTGATGAGGATGGACAATGATGGAGGAAGTCACTGAGTGGGAGGAACCACAGACTTTCTTCCCTCTTATATACAATGTACATTTACACATCATTATTATAATGAGGGGGGAAACACGGCTCCTTTAACATAAAACTCTTTAATCCTGTTCTCAGGGAAACCCAAGCTCCAGGAATGAAGTCGGGCATTCTGACTGCTCTCCACCCCACACAACCCTGGTGGCGAGAGGGTCTGGGATGAGGAGTCACACATCTTCATCTGTTTTTCTACCGGCTGATCAGCCACTAAATGGTCTGCTTTCTACAGATAAATATGCTGGATAAAATCCTGTTTTCCCAGTAAAATATCTTTACTCCCCTGGTGAGTAAGCCTATTAAGTATCTCTCTGCCAGATACAGCCAGCAGCTGGCTCACTGCATCATTTCAAAGCACCTCTGGTTGAGACTAATCCGTGTAAAACATTCCAGTGGCCACTGGAACAAGGTCAGTCACTGCAGGGTTTGGCTATCCAGACCAAATCTGCAGTTAGGCAAGAAACGTACCCTTTAAACTGCCATTCTTCACCTAACGGCCAGACTAGCACTTGGCTTGCTGGGATATTATGAAGATTACATAGAAATCTTTTGCAAGCACCCGACAAACTAGAAAGAGTTCTGTGGGAGTGAGCCAGGATCTTCAGAAGTATGGCCACCCCTGGGATCGCAACACCGCCAAGAACAAGCCACACTCTAAGAGAAGGGAGCCAACAGGGAAAAGGAGGAGAGCACAAAAGGGTGCGGTGAGGAGCGAGTCTGCCCAGACTCAAGGGCAAGGACTGTAACCCCGCCTCTTGGAGGGCACAGAACTTGTGGCTACTTCTAATCTGGATGCCCAGGGCTGTGGGTCAGAGAGGGGCACACTGGAAAGGATGAATCAGAGCGTGCATGTGCTCTGACCAATGGTGTACAACGGAGTATTGCTGTGCAAGTTTCTAAGCCCAGGCCTTAAGAGACTGGCACCTCTCACTTCCTGTTTCTTGGACTACCTATTCACGGAACACAGCTACTGTCCTAAGAGGAAACCCACGAAAAGGTCTACGTGGAAAGGAACCAAGAACCCTGACCAACAACCCCTGGTAAGCTCCCTGTCAACAGGCAGCGCCAACTTGCCAGCCGTAAATGAACCATCCTGGAAGGGCGTCCTCCGGCCCCAGGTGAGCCGCTCTAGCTAGTTCCGTGTGAGGCAGGGACACGGTTCCCAGGCGAGCTCTCAATACCTGGCCACAAAAGTGTGAGCAAAACAAACTTTTTTTTTAAGGAAGTCTTTTTTTTTAAGGTTAATTTATCTTTAGAGAGAGGGAAAGGGAGGGAGAAATAAAGGGAGAAAAACATCAATGTGTGGTTGCCTCTCACATGCCCCGCACTAGGGACCTGACCCACAGCCCAGGCATGTGCCCTGACTGGGAATCAAATCGACGACCCTTTGGTTCACAGCCTGTGCTCAATCCACTGAGCCTCACCAGCCAGGGCCAAACTGGTTGTTTAAACCACCAAGTTTTGGTGATTTAAACACACCGATAGGTAGCCAGTACATGATGTGTGTATAGAAGTCTAAATACAACACAGATATAAAAACTACCATAACAAAGTAAAGACCTTAAAATTTTTTTAGTTCATTTTCAAGTTACACCTCTAAGGAAAGGATGGTATAGGTTATGGGTCAGCAAACTCTGGCCGTGAGCCAAATCAGGCCCGCCACGTTTCTGAACAGCCCGTGAGTAAAAACCGTTTTTACATTTTGCATTGACTGAAAAAAGTCAATACAAGAGTAATATTTTATGACATGAGAAAATTATATGAAATTCCAATTTCGGTTTGTGTCTATAAGTGTTATTGGGACACAACCACGCCCATCCATTTACAGATTATCTGTCCCTACTCGTGCACAGCACTGGCAGAGCTGAGGAACTACACCTGCAATCAAATGGCCGGCGAAACCCGACACACCATCTGGCCCTTTAAAAAGTGTGCCGACGGCTGCTCTAGGAGACGCTCACAGTACGCAATCAGAAGAGCGCACCCCACAGACCCAGAGGGCCGCCATGCAAGCTCACTCAGGTTCTGGGGGACGCTATACGGACCCACAACCCCAAAGGCCTGGTGTTGCTGCTTCACAGAGAAGCTTTCTGTCTCCACCCTGGGCCAGCCAAGATGCTCTACCTATTACATGGGTCTCAGGTTCCCTTATTCACTGAGTTGCTTCCCCCCAAGAGTTAAGCGATCAAATATATTAGTAAATATAGAGTATCAAACTAAAGCAAAACTCCTATATTATCGATACCTTTTTTTAAAAAAAAGATAGGTTCAGCCCTGGTTAGTGTGGCTCAGTGGACTGAGTGCCAAAAGGCTGCCAGTTCGATTCCCAGTCAGGGCACATGCCTGGGTTGTGGGCCAGGTCCCCAGTGGGGGCCACAAGAACCACACATTGAGGTTTCTCTCCCCCCTTTCTCCCGCCCCTCTCTAAAAATATATAAATAAAATCTTTTTTAGAAAATAGGTTCAAAGCAGTTAAAAGTTCTGTATTTCTTGGGTTCAATCCCACGGCCAACAAAAGGAGGCCTTTTCCTGTAATTTTTCCCACCACACCTTTAACTCGATGACCAAGAGGTCCCCCAGAGTACAAAGGTAAAGGCTTTCTAATGATGAGAACCTCAAAATGGGAATAAGAACAAAGGTTTAGGATGCCACTCTGAGATATATGGTGACCCTCTTGTGAACATCAGTGGCTGTTCCTTGGCCACTTAGCAGGTTTTGGAAAAACTGAGCTCAGAATCACTAGAGTGAAGAACTGAAAAGCTAAAACCTAAAACTAAAGTGGGAGATGAGAATTCTTCTTCATTTACTTTTTATAGCCAGTCTCTCACCTTGATGATGTCTCCATTGGAGGCAATTAAATCTGTTGGAATGGTCACTCGAAACGAGCGCCCGACGACAGCTGTGCCATCAGGAATGCCGACCACCGTGGGGACCGCCTCGGGGAGGTCTGAGAGCATCGAGTGCATGGACGCCTCAAGCTGGTTCTCCCAGTCCCTAATGGCCTCTGAAGGGTCACTCGGCCAGTGGGACTGAGTCACGGACACACAGAACAGAAGGAGAAAGGTCCTCCCCAAGAGGGGGAGCAGCAGCGAAAGGCCCACAGACATCCTCATCCAGGGTCAAGTCTGCTCAAGCCGAGAGTCTCCGATGAAAGGAGGTAAGCAGCGTGGTCCCAGAGCTGGGTGGTCACCCTCTGCACACCTGCTCCATCCCCGAGCACTCAGGGCCTAAAAAAGAAGAACAACCGTCTCAGACTTCAGCAACCTCCATGAATTCAAAGTTGTGCACAGGCAGCTACTACCCTGTGAGTGTCCCCCAAATGCCTGTCCTGCGGCCAACCAGGCAGGCCCTGTGCGTCCAGTACAGAGCCGCCAGCCACATGCGGCTGATCAACGCTGGAAATGGGCCTGGCCCACTAAGTGCAAAGCACACTGACACTTTTTATACAGATTTTAAAAATCTGTATACAAAAGGAATGTAAAATATCTCACTAATACTTTTGAGACATTCTTACATAGTGAAATAGTATTTTGAACATAAATACATTTAGCAGTAAATATTAATGGTAAACAGTAATGAAATGTATTACATTAAACACAGTATTAAAATCCATTCTTCCTTATTTTTATCTACTTTCATGTGACACGTGTGGCTCACATCACATCTCCGCTGGACCGTGCTGCCCTGGACTAACCTCTACTGTGCGGGAAACACAGGGGCAGGAAGACGCAATCAGACAGGTCTAGAATGCAGGACCTTCTCCACGATACCCAGCTTGGTTTGTCCAAATGCTGACCCCCCCGAAACACCAGAGGCTGGTCTAGACTCAGAGAGAGCAACCAGGTGCAGAACGTGCATCCTGACTAGATCCCGGATTTACTTAAAAAACAAAACACGCACAAGTCTAGCGCCCAAAGGGGGTAACTGGGGAATTCTGCACATGTACTGGAGGTAAGATTTATTGTTAATTTTACTTGGTGAAATGATGGTGGTGTCTCTGGTAAGAGATGGCCCCTGGTTTTAAAGTCCTTAGAGATAAAACACCAAAAATCTCTGCAACTCACTTTGAAATGGTCCAAGAGAAAAATGTGTATGTGTACATATAAAGACAGAGCAATGGAGCAAAATACAACCATTATTAAGTTTTTAAAACATACTTTTGAAAAGACTATAAAAACCCAAGTATTTGCACAGAGACATGTGACAAATGCCTGCCCCTCCCTCACACTCCGCGAACTTATCACAGGACCCAGATACTAACCGTGTATTTGTAAACTCAGTGCCAGTGAACCACACTTCCACGGCTTCTCTTGCCTCTGCACCACAGTAACTAGAATCCCGCACATTGTCCCCTCTCCCCCACGCCAGCTTCAGACAGCTTATGACGCCTGCTCTAAGGCTGGCAGCCACAGATGCATTGTGGGGCTTACTGGGTACCCACAGGTGACCACTGCCATCAGGAACAATTTCTCATTCTGGAAAAGAATTAAGCCCTGCCCTGAGCCAAGCTGTTGAAGGGCCACATGATATATTTTCTGACTTGGGTAATACAAAGGAAGTAAAATTGCTAAAGAAAACACGGCCACTGAAATGGGCAGTGTACTCTAAAGTCGACACAAACCTAAGCCAATTCCAGCAGCTTTTTTTTTTTTTCCTATTCTGGTTCTTATTTTGTTTTTGAGCTACCATTCACCATACAAAGCCAAACCCCAAGAAAGTAAAACAATTTTGGAGCCTGGGAGTCCTATTGTACCAAACAAAGACTTACCTAAAGCAACTGTATTTAAGGCCAAGTCTCATGCGGACAACAGCCAGCTGACTGTGAAACCAGAGGAGAGCCAAAAACCAGCTCTGCAACAGAGCTGTTCGAAAGTTCTGGAATGAGTGGCCACTTAGGCTCCTCCCCTACTTTCCCATCACAAGCGAGACAAATCCCAGGTAGATTAGACACACAAATGTAAAAAGCAGAATTAAAAACTTTTTAAAATATAGTTGAATATCAGGACAAAGAAGGATTTCATTTTAAAAGACATCAAAAAATATAAAACATAAAAGAAAAAGCCCATTGGACTTCCAGGAAAATGGAGCAGATATGTTCTTCCCTGGTTTCCCACTAACTACAATGAAAATCCTTAGACATTCTATTTAAAATAAACATAAACCTTGGCTGGTGTGGTTCAATGGGCTGAGCGCCAGCCTGTGAACCAAAGGGCCCCGGGTTCGATCCTCAGTCAGGGCATATGCCTGGGTTGCAGGCCAGGTGCCCAGCTGGGAGTGTGCAAGAGGCAACTCATCGATGTTTCTCTCTCTTTCTCCCTCCCTTCCCTCTCTCTGAAAATCAAGAAGTAAAATCTTTTTTAAAAAATCGCCTAAGACTTGGTCAAAAAAAGGCAGACCAGCTAGGGACCCCAGGACTCACGAAAAGACCCTGGTGAAGCCCATGGGTCTGCTTTCTGCCTCATACCTTCCAGAACTGGAGCTGAAGAAGGCAGCAGGCCAGGAATGCCAACGGATGAAACAGTAAAGGTTCCAACAGTCTGCTCTCTTGAGCCAAAGGAGCAGGAGGGGGCAGCCTAGCAAGACAGAAAACACTTACACAGTAACAGCCCTATTCTAGACAAACACCACAGAAAAGAAGTGGGGCCCCAATCGCACCCACACCAGCAAAGTCCAGTGTGGGACCTAGACTTCCACCCTCATGAGGCTGTAACAGGCACCCCAGGACCCCCACTGAGGTAGTGCCGGAGAAGGCCAAGCAGGGACTTTCATCCCCACCAGCCCGTAACAATGTGCTGCCCTTGCCCTCCTCCTCTTCCAGCCCCTCAGTGTCCATGGAAACAACACGGGAACCGGTATTTCTATGCCCACTGGGGCAGTACCAAGGAGCCTCTCTCCCCCTGCTAGGAAGATATCACAAGGAGGATTCATGGAGGGTCGAAACTTTCACCATTGCTCAGCGGTAGTGATGCCTGGATGTCCACCGCTGCGCGGTGGGAACAGGGACTTCTCCCACCTTCAGGTGTCACTAAGGGCTGAGTGGGGACTCTGGACACTAACCTCCACTTCCCAATAATCAGGCAGCACCTCCCCTACCTCTCTCCTGCCAGAGAAGTACCAGAAAAAGCCAGCTAAAACAAAACTTAGAGTTTCAGAACAAAATAGAAAATTGTCCTGGTTTCAATTTTCTTAAAAAATCATACCAAGAACAAGGACGACTGCAAACTGAATAAGAAAAGATGATCAGTAAATGACCGCGCCAAGGCGACAAAGACAGGTAGAGAGTAAGAGGGTGGGAAAGACACCAGGCGAATACTAGAGGAAAGCAAGAGTGGCTGGACGTGTATTAACACGAGATGAAGTAGCCTTCAGAGCAAAGAAAACGGCCAAAGGAGGGCACCACATAATGACAGAAGGGTCAGCCCGCCAACAACAGTAACCCCATCAAATGCCTATGCACCACACAACAGAGCTACAAAACGGGTAAAGCAAAAACTGATGGAACTGAAAGAAAAAACTTAAGAATCCACAATTCTAACTAGAAACTTCAATACCACTCTCTCAACAACTGACAAAATAACTACAAAGAAAATCAGCAAGGATACAAAAAACCTCAAAAATACCATCGGTCAATAAACTCTACTAGACCCTTACAAAGCACTCCATCTGCGATTAGAACACATAGTCTTTTCAAATGTTCATGGAACCCATGCCCAGATAGACCATATCTAAGGTCATGAAATAAACCTCAACAAAAAACTTTTTAATCCTCACCGAGGATATGTTTATTGATTTGAGAGAGAGATAGAGAAATGTAAGATGTAAGAAACATTAATCAGTTACTTCCTGTACACACCCTAACCATGGATCGAATCTGCAACTCAGGTAAATGTGCCCTGACAAGGAATTGAACCCACAACCTTTTGGTGTGTGGGATGATGCTCCAACCAACTGAGCCACCCAGCCAGGGCCAAACCTTGACAAATTTTTAAGGAAACGAAATAAGCCCTGGCTGGTGTGGCTCAGTGGATTGAACACTGGCCTGCAAACCAAAGCGTCACTAATTCAATTCCCAGCCGGGGCACATGCCTGGGTTGTGGGCCAGGTCCCCAGTAGGGGATGCACAAGAGGCAACCACACATTGATGTTTCTCTCCCTCCTTTCTCCCTCCCTTTCCCTCTGTCTAAAAATAAATAAAATCTTGAAGAAAATGAAATAATATTGAATGTGTCCTTCAACCACGAGGAAATCAAATCAAAAATCAGTAACTAAAGGAAAACAGGAAACTCTCCAAATGCTTGAAAATTATACAACATACCTCTAAATAATCCTGGGGTCAGAGAGGAAGTCTCAAGAGATATAAAAAATTACAATGAACTGAATTAAAAAAATACATTTGTTGACTCGTATTAAAATTTGTGGAACACAACTAAAGCAGTGCTTAGAGGTGTATTTATAGCCCTGAATCCACTAAAAAATAAAAAAGTCTCAAACTAATAATCTGTGCTACCTCAAGAATCTAAAAAGAAAGCCAAATAACCCAAAGCAAGCAAAAGGAAAAAAATCACGAAGAGCAAAAATCAGTGAAATTGACCTGGCTGGTACTGTTCAGTGGACTGAGCACCAGCCTGTGAACCGAAAGGTGTCACCAGTTCGATTCCCAGTCAGGGCACATGCCTGGGTGGTGGACTGAGTCCCCAGCAGGGGGCGGCAAGAGGCAACCAACTGATACGTCTCTTGCACATCGATGTTTCTCTCCCTCTTTCTCTCTCCCTTTCTCACTCTCTGAAAATAAATTTTTAAAATCTTTTTTAAAAAATCAATGAAACTGAAAACAAAAATAGAGAAAAATAAATACAAAATAAAACTGTTTCTTTGGAAAGATTAATAAAATTGGTAAAATCTCTAGTAAAACTGACAGAAGACACAAATTCCCAGGAATGAAACAGGAGATCTCCCTACAGACCCTGCAGACATCAAAAGGATAATAACACATCAAATAACTCACAGGTAGATTTAACAAATCAAACAAAAGAGACCAATTCCTTGAAAAGTACAAACTACCACAACTCGCCTACTATAATACAGACAATTTCTATTATTAAGGAAACTGAATTTGTCATTTAAAAACTCCCACAAAAAGCCCTGGCTGGTGTGACTCCTTGGAACCGCAGAGGGTCACTGGTTGATTCCTGGTCATGGCACTTGCCTGGGTTGCGGCCAGGTCCCCGGGTGGAGGAGCATGAGAGGCAACCAATCAACGTATCTCTCACACATCAGTGTTTCTCTGCCTCTTTCTCCCTCCCTTCTCCATCTCTAAAAAATAAATAATCTTTTAAAACTCCCACAAAAATAAATCTCCAGGCCCAAATGGCTTCACTAGTAAATTCTACCATACATTTAGAAAAAAATAACATGAATTCTATACAACCTTTTCCAGAAAGTATAGGAATGCTTTCCTATTGATTTTATGCAGCTATCATTACACTTATACCAAAAACAGACAAAGGCTATACCAAAAAAATAAAATACAGATCATTAAATCTCATGAACAAAGCCACAAAAAAGTTTACAAAATTTTTAACAAAATATTATCAAATTGAATTCAGCAATATATAAAAAGAATTATACACCATAACCAAGTGGTATATATTCCAGGGATACAAGACCAGTTTGGTATTTGAAAATCAATGTAACTAAGGAACAAAAATCACACAATCGTATCAACTGACACAGAAAAAGTACATGACAAAATTCAACACCCATTCATGATGGACACTCTCGAAAAAACGGGAACAGAGAAAGTCTTCAACTTGATAAAGAGCATCTACAAAAAACATCCCTAACATTATACTTAAGGACAGATTGAATGCTTTCTCCTTAAGATCAGAAACAAGAAAAAGACGCCTGCTCTCATCACTTTTATTTGACATAGTGCTCATGTACTAGCCAGTGTAAGGCGGCAAGGAAATGGGGAGGGGGGGGGCGGGGAAGCATACGCACTGAAAAGGAAAAAATGTTTTCAAAATCCAGAAATACACTTATACAAGAATGCCCGACTGTTATCTCAATAGTATTTTTAAATATTTTAAAAATATATTTAACTGATTATGCTGTTATAGTGGTCCCATTTTTCTCCCCTTTATTCCCCTCCGCCCTGTATCCTACCATCGGCATTCCCTCACCTTACTTTGTGTCCATGGGTCGTACATTTAAGTTCTTTGGCTTCTCCATTTCCCATACTATTCTAACCTCCCTTTGTCTATTTTGTATCTACCATTTATGCTTCTTATTCCCTGAACCATACTCTCCCCCTCCCCTTCCCCCTCCCCGCTGAAGACCCTCCATGTGATCTCCATTTCTGTGATTCTGTTCCTGTTCTAGTCATTTGCTTAGTTCATTTTATTTTTTAAGGTTCGGTTGTTGATAATTGTGAGTTTGCTGTCATTTTATCATTCATATTTTTTCATCTTCTTTTTCTAAGTCCCTTTACCATTTCACATAATAAGGGCTTGGTGATGGTGAACTCCTTTAACCTAACCTTATCTGGGAAGCACTTTATCTGCCCTTCCATTCTAAATGATAGCTTTGCTGGACAGAGCAATCTTGGATTGATGACTTTTTACGAAGGTGCAAAAGCAATTCAACGGGGGGAGTAGGTTTTTCCACAAATGCTGCAATCCGGATGTCACTCAGTGGAAGGATGGTTGAACAAACTGTGGACACTCGTACCATGAAATGTAACTACTGACACACTTGGTAACTTGGATGTGTGCCACACTCAAGGAAATTATGATGAGTGAAAAGTGCTCATCCCAAAAGGGTGCATTCTGCCCTGGCTGGTGTAGCTCAGTGGACTGAGCATGGGCCTGTGAAGCAAAGGGTCGCTGGTTCCATTCCCGGTCAGGACACATGCCTGAGTTGCGGGCCAGGTCCCCAGTGGGGGACAAATGAGAGGCAACCACACATTGATGTTTCTCTACCACTCTTTCTCCTTCCCTTCTCCTCTCGCTAAAAATAAATAAATAAAATATATAAAAAGAAGGGTGCATTCTGTACTATATGATTTAATTTTTATAACATTCTTGAAGTGACAAAATTATAGAAATAGAGAACAAATGAGTAGTTACCAGGGACTAAAGACAGGGTCAGGGGAAAAGGGAAGTAGGTGAGGCTTAAACAGGGTAATGTAAGCAATCCTCAAGGTGATGAAAATGTTCTGTATTTTGACTGTATCAATGTCAATATCCTGGCTGATACTGTATCAATACCATGCTTTTATAAGATGTTACCATGGGGGCAAACTAGATAAAGGGTACACAGAGTATTATTTTTAACAACTGAATGAGAATCCACAATGACCTCAAACATTTTTTCTAAATCTTAAAAAAAAAAAAAAAAAAAAGCTCTGACCAGTGTGGCCTGTGAACCTAAAGGTCGCCGGTTTGATTCCCCGGTCAGGGCACATGCCTGGGTTGCCCACCAAGTCCCTGGTTAGGGGTATGCGAAAGGCAAGCAATCAATGTTTCTCTCACATACTGATGTTTCTTCCCCTCTTTCTCCCTCACTTGCCCTCTCTAAAAATAAATATAATCTTTAAAAACAATACAAAATAAATATCTCTAGATCTTCTGTTTTGTGCTGTTTTACTGTAACTTCAGCGTTTCCTTCACTGTTGCACAGCGCTTCCCCCAGCGGCCTGTTCTTTCTCACTCGTCTCGGAATGGTTCAGCTCAACAACGAACGTCCCACAAGACTGGCTGGAAGGGTGGTAAACTGTGGAAGGGCAGGGACACATCTGTCGAAATCGCTGATGGATGACAGTGCCAGACACACACCTCATCAATGAGTGGGGGGGCACAGGACTTTCTTTTAGCTTCTGCCTATGTCTTCACACTTCAGTTCACTTACTTTTCTACTTATTAGATCCATTTGGTCTTCACTCTTTAAGTGATTCTGCATTTTAAAGCTCTCAGCTAATGTGAAAACAGCAACAGCACGAGACACGCCCTGTCACCAGAGCAGAAGCTCAGCCACTATCTGCGGACACATGACGATGCCGGGCATCTGTTTCATGACTAAGTGCTCTGCATTTAGCAAGCAGACGCTGTCCCAGGCACCACTCCAACTGCTATGTGTTGGTTTTCCATGCTCTGGGGAGAAAAAGATCTTTATGCAACTTGGCAAAAAGCAGCCTTGTGTCTTTCTGATGCTGGCTTTTTATAAGCAAGGGTCACGTCTCCCCATGGGGGAAATTTGGCAGGCCGCACCCACACACCCTAATGAGGACACCTCCTGGGAGGTTTTTACACCCAATCATACACTCGGTCACTCAGAGCAGGAGGCACTGCAGAGATCCTCCTCGCCATTTTTCATGGACCAAGGCCCAAAGAGGGGTGACATTCACACCGTCACACAGAACCTGTGGGCAGAACATGGTGGGAGAAGGGGCTCAGGAATCAGGGAAAGACAATGGCCGGAGTCAAGTGGTCTTTCTGACACAGCCATGTGTTCTGACACTGCACATGCCGCACACTTACACTGTACCCTCTGCGACACCAGGAAGTGCTGGGGCAGCCCAGGAATGTGTCCCAGCGGCACTCACCACTGACTGGCTGGCAGAAGCGGCCGAAGCTCTCGTTCTGGGAACTGGGTGGAGGGAATGAGTGCCAGGACCGAGTGCAGTGCCCACCACTGAGTCTGAGCTCAGCGCTGCCCCGGACTCCAGTGAAGTGCAACGCTGTGAAGAGGGACCTTCCCAGAGCCTTGAAGTACCTGGCTCTCTGCACGCACACTGCAGAGCCATGGCATATGGAGCGAAAATGGCATAGCTGCCAGGAAGCAAACCTATCCCTTAGTACCGGACGGTCCACCCTGGGGACAGAGAAACCTTAAAAGTGTTGGAGCCTGCAAAGCGCGGCACGTCACAGCCCTTTGAGTGACTGCGGTCCCTGAGCAGACAGTCAGGCCACCCCTCTCCCTCTTCTCTTAGGAAGAACCTGCACTCCTGCCGCAAGAGCCAATGGCACCAGAGAGGAGAGTCCACAGTGCCCCACATAGCCACCCTACGCCCGCCTGGCCAGGAGTTCCTTCAGCCCCTAACAGCACCAGTGAGGCCGCACCACCACAGAAAGCTGGCCTGAGCACCTCCACCGGGCTCCTGGGGTACTTTTCAATGATGAAAGAACAGTCTGGGTTCCAGGAGGCACCCAGGGAACCCAGACCCTGAACTCACTTCAGGGAAGCTCCCTCTCCCAGAGGGAGGAACTGCAGCTAGCTATGGGTGGAGCCCTGCCCATGCTTCCCTTCTCCAACACCCCAACTCTGCAGGACAGTCAGACTAAACAAACCATCCCATGTCCAGCAGTGACTAAAAGGTGATGTCCTTTGTAACCCAAAACACAAAACTCTGTCCTGGAGGCAGGTGTATTTATACTTTACTAGATCAGTCGGCAAGGGCACAAGTAGAGAATCAGAAACATTGTACAGCGACAGGTAAGGACCCCGTGCATCTGAGGCAGGCAGAGTTCAGCAGGACGGAATCCCTCTGCCTCCGATACTAATCCCCATCTACGTGAAACGGAAGCACGTGCCTTGCAGTGGGACGGAGGTATGGCCATGAGAAGGCCCACTCGGCCCAGACTGCAAACTAGAAGGCGAGTCCCCTGGAAGCCCAGCCCCAGGAGAGAAGCACTCTGCTGCGTTTGGGCTGCCCCCCCGGGCTAGTGGGTGCCCCGTCCACAGAGGAGGCTCAGCCAGGCAGCGCTTTCCAGCCAACACACACGAGGAGCAAATGCAGACGTGGCATCGACTCCCTTCGGAGTCAAGTCCCTGTTTCCTCACATGCAGACAGACGACTCACAGAGAACACAACTTGAAGATATCTGCACCGAACCTCAGAAAGGTCAGCTCCCTCCTCGTTTTTACCTTCTAAGAATGAAGGAACAGTGAGCTCCAACCCATTATTAATCAAGCAAAGTGAGGCAGAGGCAGAGCCAGCTTACCCACCATTCCCCAGAACCCTACTCTTCCAAAGCTGTTATCCAAAAATAAACTGTCAAACTGCTACCATTCGCCATGGTAATTAAAACATTAAAAGAAAACAGAAAAGTCAAAAGCAAAAACTTCACTGAAACTACCACTTCAGGCTCCATGGAGCAAAAATAGCATTTGCCAGTCGAACATTATACAAAAATTCTAGCGAGTTAACCAATTTAAGACCACTCAATCTGCCGGTCAACAGGATGCACTCTGCACAATGAAAAACAATAGTGTGAAGTCACTGTTTACTGGGGCTCCAAACACTGAAAAGACAGGCAGATTCCTCTGCTTTGAGTTCAAAGCAGACCTTTTTCACTCCCTGGCAGCAGAGGAGGAAGGTGTGGGGCCAAGTCACAAATGGGGAAGATTCAAGGCGTCACCCCAACTCACTCGCAGCTCAGGAGGCAGGTGAGGTTCCCTAGCAGGAGGCGAGCTCCTGCCCACCTGTGTGCTGGGGGAACACCACCAAGTGTGGCGACAGCCCTGTGAAGACACCATCAAGGAGCTGAGCACCCCACCAAAGGAGTCCAGGGTCACAGATATAGCAAGAGATTCAAAAGTCAAAATATGTGGGAGAAAACAATGACCACCTGCGGGAAGCAGGCGCTACACAACAGTCTGTCAAACAGAAAAGTCACTCTGAACCTTTCCTCAGTTGGAAAGCTCGCCAGTCCTCTCCTACCACAGACACCAAAGGCAGAGGTCCAGGAAGGGCAGTGGTTTCTGCTGCTGGTGGTTTGTTTCTTCAACAAAGGCAGGAAGGAAGCAAAGGTTTAATACCTGAGTGCAAACTCACTCAGGTGCAACCCTTCTTAGAGGAAGGGAAGAAAGACAAGGCCCAAACCCAGGACTGAATGGCCAACCCACTGGACCGTGGGTTTTAACCTGGGTTTTAACCTGGGTAGATTTTTAACATCTTATGTGACAAAGCTCACGGAAAAACAGTTCCTTCTACACACCACTGACCTCCACATGCCGCTGTTAAACATTACTGACTACTGAACTGAACACTTAAAAATGGTTAAGATGGTAAATTTTATGTCACGTGCTTCTTTTAACCACAATTCAAACATTTTTTATAGTCAAGATGGTAATTTTTATTACATGTGTTTTATCACAATTATAAATAAATAAATGTGTTTTTTAAAAAACACGACTCATCCCAGGCCTGTGTGGTGCAATTGGAGAGTTGTCCCATAGCTGAAAGGTCACAGGTATGATTCCTGATTAGGGCACATGCCTAGGTTGCGGGGGGATCCCCAGTCTGAAAACCAATGGGAGGCAACCTGTGGATACTTCTCTCTCACATCAATGTTTCTCTCTCTCCCTTCCTCTCTCTCTAAAAGCGACAAGAAAATGTCCTCAGGTGAGGATTAAAAAAAAAACCTCACTCAGAGTCACACCAATTAGATTTCAGGAAAAAACACCTATGAGGCTTAGAACCAGGCTTTTAATCACCGATGCCCAGGCAGGGCCCAGAGGACAGAAAAGGGCAAACCGAGACCAACAACAAGGCCCAGGTCTGGCCGTCCATCTGACTGGGGCGATGCGACTGGGAGGGGTGTGGAGGGAAGGAGGAAGCCTAAGAGGTGGGCGGCCAGACTCCACCGAACCCAAGTGGGAATGAATTACCACATTCACGTGCCCGGTATGGCATCCAAGAACCCAATTAAAGCAAATTACAATTATCTCAAGACAGCCCAACAATAATTAACACTCCAATGCATATTTACTGACTCCCTACTCTGTGAGAGGTATGAAACTTCATCTGCGTTGCATGAGGTCTTCCCATATTTCATACAAAAACATTCCATTAAGATTTACATACATGACTAAATCACAAAATGCGAGAGGCGACAAACTGAGTAATTATGTATTATAAATAGGCTTTCTCCACATAAGTGCTTACAGATAACTAAGTTGCCTTGTCTCTGGAAAGCTGGGGAAGTAACTTAAACTCCTGGGCTACCTGCCACCTGCCCACTCAGTACAGTGGCAGACACAACTCAGTACGACACAACTTGACACCACAAGGGCAGGGTGGTCGCTGTCCACCCCTGCAGAGGGGCAGACAGCAGAGGGGGAGGGATGTGAGGGTAGCAGAGGGGACAGGCCCACCTGGGCAGCGCTCCCCCTGCGCCCCCCCCCGCCCCCGCCGGTAGATGACCTGCACCAAGTAGGCACTGGGCAGCCGTCAGTACAGGGAAAGCAAGGATTTCCACCAAAATCCCAGAAATGACTCACCCAGCTCAAAAGCAATAATCACCTGATTTCACACTCTGAAGTTAAAAGCTAAGTTTTCTGATATATTTTCCATCATGCTACAAAGCAGCAAAAGTAGGTGCAGTAGCTCAAAACGAAAATGCTAGTCAGACTTCAATGAATTAGGCTGAGAGAAAGTGTGCTGACTGCCGGCCCTCCTGACCTAGCCGGCTAATCAGACTCCAAAACAGGGAGTGAGAGGAGCTGCAGGAGGGGCCGCAGCCACAAGCTCCCACTCAGGTGCCCCAACTGCAGCTGTGCTCACAGCACAGGTCTCGGGGCCAAATGGGGGTGTCTGGCCCCTGGCGGTGACGACTTCCTGCACCTTCACTGTAGGCTGCCACTGTACTGAGTGTTTTTCTTGGCAAATACTTCAATCTTCAGTGTTTAAAGTTGTCACCCGATTTTAGCCACCTACTTGTCTTGGGCCACATTCTTAAGGTTCAACCATCAAAAACATTTCAACCATGCCAGAAAGTTAAAGATCAACAAACTTCGTTTTAAAAAGGACAAGACACAACTAGCATCCCACTCTCCCAGCTCAGACTTTTTGCAAGCAGAATTCCTACCCTCCCACACAGGGCTCTAACTGGCCCTTCTACCTACCTCAGCCCTGCCACAGCTACACAGTCTAAAAAATCACCAACTTCCCTGGCAGGATTTAGGGCTGTGCTTCCAAAGGCTGGGGCCAACAGCCAGAGAACGATCCTGCAGACTTCTGGAAGTCTGCTCTGCAAAGCCAGGGCCACTGTACGGCCAGGCAATAAAGCAGTGCACAAGGCCATTGCTGAGCAGGACTGACACACCTGCCGTGCCTGGCCTCTGGCTGGCCCGGGGCGGCGGCGACTGAGAGCACCGGTTCCCAGGGAACTGGTGAAGGCAAAGCTCCTGGGCTGGACCCTGCCGACCCCGCATTTCTGGCCTTTCCCAGCAGAGGGTGCTGGGCCGCTCCACAAGAAGCACAGCTCAGATGTGGGGAACGGTGTCCAGTTCAGGCACCTCTGCACCAAGGCGGCAGAGAAAATCCGCAATTTTCAAGCGCTTTCCTCCTCCTCAAAGCTGCAGGAGATCCCCAGGCCTCTGCCACGTGAATTTACACCCAGGTTAATACAACCGACGACACTCTCGAAGACACCCTCGTCCTTACCTCCAACTGCCTCCACCTCCTCGCTCCACAGGCTTCTGTCATTCCCTTAGCATGAGGGGAAAAGTAGGTTTCCACTCAGTAGTCATTATTTAGAAATTAATTCCTGCATTTTAGAGTCCAAGGATTAAATATTAAAAGCAAAGAGATAAGGGAAAGACAAATGCAAAAGACCTTTCATCTTAACAAAAGGGTACACATACAATTTACATGTTTCCAAGTACTGGGGAGAGAGGAGCAGCTACAAAGTACTTTTTCAGTGGCAGCTGAAATCTGAACTCCCAAGCCAGGCCAGTTTCAGACACAGACGGACTCCCACGGCCCAGGTGGAGAGACCCCACGGCCCACCGCTGAACTCTTCAGATGCTCTATCTTATTTCCCACAAATCTTCCACTGGCTTCTAATGAGAGCATGTAAGCACCCTGCCCTGCACAGTCTCTGTCTGTACTGCAAAGTAACTACTCAAAGGACTTCTTTTGAAAATAGGAAATTATCTGATGTCTTTTCACTACAGAAAATTACCCAATAAATCTCAAAAGTTCTGTAGACTTAAGAACAGACCTAGTCAGGAGTCAGGAACCTGCACTTCACTTTGGGTCCACCTCACACAGGGACAAAGACGACCCTGGAGGGTGTCATGGCAGTGAGGCCCTCTGTCACACTGCCCGCCCCCCTGGAATCGGGGAGAGCTGCTGCCCGACCTCTGCAGACTTCCTTGGTCAGTCTGAGGGAAAGGGCAGGAGGGCAGGGGTCCAGACAAAAGCGATGTCTCGAGTCAACTAGATGGAGCTGTGATTCTGGCTTCTCAGACTAAACTGCCCTCTAGAGTTTGACTTAGGAAGGATTTGGCCTCTGTGCCGACACTTGTCCCTCCACCTAGCTATCCCGTGATAAGGTGTGTGGGGGGGGAAGTGGGACACCTGGCGATAAGAGCATCAGGGCAGCAACCAACAGGGACTGGGGAGAGCGGCCTCCACACCCTTACCAAGCTGTTCACCCTAAGACCAGGAGACAGGGCGGGTTGGAAACATTTCTTGGTTGAAAAAAAACGGTCCAGAAACCAGTTCACCTCAGTCACTGCCTGAAGATCCCACTGTAGGGCCCCTCCCAGGATCTGGCTGACTATTCCAACCCAAGCAGGTGCCCCACCCATCAACCTGCCTCAGGACTGGAGAGGAAGCAAAGAAGCCAGAGCCCCCTTGGAGACGCTTCTCACCCCAGGGAGGGAGAGCCCTCCAGTCCTCTGCCAGCCTCAGATGATTACCAGATATATTCAGCAAACAATCAGAGAAAAATCCAGACTTCTCTGGAACAGAGAACATAGAGCCAATTCACCAGGTGCCAGTAGCATTTCTCTGGGGAGCAGGCAGGGTGTGAGGGGAGTTCTTTAATCAAGCTCTCTTTGTAAACACATAATCCACAGGCACCTCAAAAAGTCACTCACACTCTCTATTTGCAGAAGAGCTGAGAAGCAGGAAGCCACCGAGCACAGCCTCAACACCACAGTTTCCATCTCTCGCACTGCAAGGTTTAGTGCAGCTGCAAACCTGAGCAGCAGCTTCTGGGATAGTTGGCTCTGGAAACAATTCTAACCCGATGGCGAACTGATAGTCGGCACATCGGGTTTTCGAACTACCTGCAACGCATCCAGAGATCTCAGCTCTCTTCTGCTTTTAACAGACTAACTACCAAGTACAATATTAAATCTGACACTGACTGTGGGCCAAGGAAGTGATAAGGCCTCCTCCTCCACAGGTTTCTGAGACCAACAAGCACCTCCTACAGGACAGTGTGTACCTGTCTGGTCCTGGGTACTCTCCCAGGGCTCATGTTCTGCTGGGTGACCCAGCAACACCAACTGCAGCACCTGGGTACCAAGGACCCTCAAGGGTGCACAGCTCTTGGTATGTGCCTGACATAGCGAGTTTTAAGGGAATCATTTCCAAAACCTTCTGAAGGAGGGTGAACTTGTCCTAACGTCATGCGCCCCTCAACAGGAAAGCAGTGGTCCTCACCACCAGAACCTGGGCTGTGGCTGTCCTCGGGGTACGGGGCAGACGAGAGGTCAGCGACTATCAGAGGTTCCAGAGTGCAGAGACCCCACGGCCCACCGCTGGGTATGACGCCAGGTATGACGGAACAACACAAGGGGTTTTGACCAACAGGAGTTTTAAAAAACAACCGTACTTTTAAAAATATATATTTTACAAATCTAAGTCTATTCCCAGAAACCCTGTCTGCTGGGCAAATGTGGTAAAATAACACCAGCTACAACAATGGGAAGCAGCGACTTCCGCCAAGATGGAGGCATAGGTGGAAACACTGTGCCTCCTCCCACAACCAAGTTTGAATACAACAAAGGTTTGGAGAAATAGGACACACCCAAAGACCAGAAAACGGAATTATACGGAAGTCCGACAACTACGAACCGTTCAACAGGGACGGTAAGAGAGGCAGAGCCAGCAGCGGAGCTGGGTCGGGCAGGACAGACCCCCGACCTAGGCACGCAGGCAGCCCGGAACCAGTCGGGGTGCGGGGCAGACTGACCGCGGTTGCACATTCACGCACAGTGAGACGGACCACGCAGGCCCCAGGGGGCGAACCCAGTGGTGGAGGGCTGATGGCGGTGGCACACTCGTGTGCAGTGGAACGAAACGCGTGGGCCTGGTGACGGTGGTGGCTGCGGTGACGGTGGGGGCCACGGCAGCAGGCGGCAGAGGGAAGCCATTGTCCCTCTTTGACCCCGCCCCCACATACAGCGTCATAACCCAGCGACTGAGTTGCCCTGCTCTAGTGAACAACTAGGGCTCCGATCCTGCTACGGAACAGGCACGAACAGCCCAAAAGATGGCGCAAGAAGAACTCAAAGTCCCAGAGCCGATAACTCTAAGCAACTGACAAATTGCCAGCCTCTCAGAAGCACAATTCAAGACACTATTTATCAGGATGCTCACAGAATTGGTAGATTACAGTCACAAATTAGAGGAACATATGAAGGCTAAACTAATTGAAATGAAGGGAGATGTCCAGGAAACCAATAGCGATGGAAAGGAAACTGGGACTCAAATCAATGGAATGGACCAGAAGGAAGAACAAAACATCCCACCAGAAAGGAATGAAGAAATGAGAATTCAAAAAAATGAGGAGAGGCTTAGGAACCTCCAGGACATCTTTAAATGTTCCAACATCCGGATTATAGGGGTACCAGAAGGGGGAAAGAAACAGCCACGAGTGGAAAACTTATTTGAACAAATAATAAAGGAGAACTTCCCCAGTCTGGCAAAGGAAATAGACTTCCAGGAAATCCAGGAAGCTCAGAGAGTCCCAAAGAAGTTGGACCCAAGAAGGAACACACCAAGGCACATCATAATTACATTAGCCAAGACTAAAATGAAGGAGAGAATCCTAGAAGCAGCAAGGGATAAGGGGACAGTCACCTACAAAGGAGTACCCATCAGACTGTCAGCGGATTTCTCAAAAGAGACCTTACAGGCAAGAAGGGGCTGGAAAGAAGTATTCCAAGTCATGAAATCCAAAGACCTACAGCCAAGATTGCTTTATCCAGCAAAACTTTCATTTAGAATGGAAGGACAGATAAAGTGCTTCTCAGATAAGGTCAAGTTCAAGGAGTTCATCATCACCAAGCCCTTATTCTATGAAATGCTAAAGGGACTTATATAAGAAAAAGAAGATGAGAAATATGAACAGTGAAAGGACAGCAAACACACAGTTATTAACAACCACACCTAAAACAAAAGCAAACCAAGAGGACAGCTAGATCAGGAGTGGAACCATAGAAATGAAGAACACATGGAGGGTTAGAAACAGGGGGGTGGGAGGAAGAGAAGGGAGGAGAAGGCACAGAAAATAGCATAGATGGTAGGCAGAAAATGGACAGGGGGGAGGTCGAGAATAGTGGGGGAAATATAGAATCTAAAGAACTTGAGACACGTGGTTATAAACTAAGGGGGGGAGAATGGTGGGGGAGGGAGTGTGCAGGTGGAGGGGAATGAAGGGGGGGAATAGAACAACTGTAATGGTATAATCAATAAAATATATTAAAAAAAAACAATGGGAAGCAGCGCAAACACAGGTAACAGGGACAAATAGCAAATTAAATGATACTCGGTGTTTGTTTCATTCTTTGGAGGAAAGACTCTGGGTAAATATCACAGGAACACCTACTGTTTGCTTCAGCAACAACTGCTTTTCTTGTTTCACGAGCACCTGGCTCCAGCAAAAAAACACATAATGGGAATATATTTCCCTGATGATTTTTATTCAACAAATCTGACCACCTACTCAGTATCAGATACTGCCCTATCTTCCCCCAACTGTTTTTTTAAAGATTTTATTTATTTATTTTAGAGAGAAGGGAAGAGAGAAAGCGAGGGAGCGAACACCAGTGTGTGGTTGCTTCTCGAATGCCCCCTAGTGGGGACGTGGCCCACAACCCAGGCATGTGCCCTGACTGGGAATCAACCCAGTGACCCTTTGGTTCACAGGCCAGCACTCAATCCAATGAGCCACACCAGCCAGGGCCCCTCAACTGTTCTTTCATTCTAGCCCCATCCCATCTGTGCTAATATGATGTATCACTTGTTCCACTTATAACACAAGTCAAGAACTGGACACTCATGAAAACCCTTTACTCAACTGCAACGTGATTACCTAAAATCAAAATGCTATTTATTTTAAAACACTTTCAATAACTAAAAATATGTGTCATGCATCCATATCTCGGTTTCTAAGTGCCACTTCAACTAAAAAGGAACCAAGGCTCCTTGTGAAAAGGGCTGATGCCAGGCTGGGGAAAGGAGCCAGGACTGTCTTGTTGCACCAAAGCCAGGAAGTGCTCAATGACGGGAACATGTCAAAAGAACACAGGGACCAGCCTCAAGGAGCTTGCACTGGTCACACCTGGGACAAGTGGAATATCAAAATGCGTAATGACAAGAGTGAGCTATACCACACTGAACAAGTTGTCAATATGAACTAATATGAACCACTGAGCGTGAGAAATGGAGAAATGAGGAAACTCTTCTTAGAGTAAGATGACAACTAACAGAGAAGTAACGATGGTCTTAGAAGCATCATCAGATGCTGAAAGTAAGGGTCCAAGTCTGAGGAGAAACCGAGTTATCTCCATAACTTCATAGTGTTCCCGCCCATAAATTGTTTTCAAACAAATGGAAAGCAGCAACCACACAGTGGAGAACACTGCCAAGCAGCTCCGTCCCCAGAGTGACCGTCAGAACAGACCAGGACCTTGTGCCTGCCCACGTGGGGCCATCCAAGGGGCTACCAGGCATCTGAGGAAACCTGAGTGCGGACTAGAGACCAGACAACATGCCCACGTGCAACGTCCTCACACTGGCAGACGTACTGTGATTATTTAGAGAACGCCTTTCTTCTTAGGAAACGCACGGTTAAGTATTGGGCAGTAAAGGAGTACAATGTGTCTCAATTACTCAGATGGCTAGAGGGGGTTGGAAAGTTATGTATGGAAAAGGGAATGACAAAAGCAAACAAGGCAAAATGTGACAAATGCAGATTCAAGGTAAGATAGTATTTCACAGTTACTCTTAGTATTCTTGAAATTATTATGGAAATTTGAAGCAGATCAAAATTTAAAAGTTACAAGAACACCCACCCCATAAAATGGAAAGAAAACGGTGGTAAGCAAAAGGAGTGTGGGACACGGTCCACCTCCTCTCTCAGGACCTTGGTTCTCCAGGTAAAGCAGGGACGTTCATCCACAGTCAGGCAAAGTCGGCAGGCGGGCCCCGCAGACTGTGACCGTCTGCGTCCTGAACCCCAGCCCCCACATTTACCTCCCACCCCAGCACGGCGTCCAGGAGCAGTCCAGGCTCCAGGCACCAGACCCCCAGCTGCCTGACTCAAACACACCGCCTGCCAGGACCCCAGGACCCCCAGGTTTATAAGGGGAAATGAGGGTATTTTAAAAGCACTTTCCTCCAGAAACACTATAAACACAAAATATACAAAAAAGGACTTTGTTTTCGAAGTGACTTAGGTTATAATAGAAGAAAATGTCAAACACTAGGGCTTGAAATGACCACATTGGGCTATGTTTGCTTAAGATTAAAAATAGT
This sequence comes from Sturnira hondurensis, assembly GCF_014824575.4. Lineage (NCBI taxonomy): Eukaryota > Metazoa > Chordata > Mammalia > Chiroptera > Phyllostomidae > Sturnira > Sturnira hondurensis. Next base: position 19,911,901 of record NW_028079127.1, read on the forward strand.
TTCATCTTCCCTTCCCAGGAGCCTTCCCTTTTGGAGGAAAAAACACCACCACGTTCAGAGTTCCCAGAGCTACGTGCGTGTGTGAGCAGGCTGAAGCCTGGGCTGCCAGCATCAGGTTCTCGGTCCCCATTCAGGAGATACACAGTAAGCCTCACCATGATGCCATCAGCTGTCTGATCCTTACCCTCCCCACCTAAAGATATAAGTAATTTTCTTAAAGATTTTATTTATTTATTATCAGAGAGAAAGGGAGGGAGGGAGAAAGAGAGGGAGAGAAACATCAATGTGTGGTCACCTCTCGTGCACCCCGCAGTGGGGACCTGGCCTGCAATCCAGGCCACGGGCCCTGACTGGGAATCAAACTAGCGACACTTTGGTTTGCAGGCCGGCACTCAATCCACTGAGCCACACCAGCCAGGGCTAAGTAACTTTTTTCTTACCTTCACTGAAACTGAGTTACTGTCTAACTTCTTCATTCAGGACATGAGATGGAAGAGGAAGAAAGGGGAGACAGGCTGACACAGCAGGAAGGGGCAGCCTGCCCGTCTGCTGCGCGACTGGCTGACCGGCTGGTGGACAGCAGAGTCACGAATGCGCCCTGGGGGTCACGGCACGTCGCAGTGCGGCAGCAGGAAAATGTGGGAAGGTGAGCACCCAGACTGCTCAGGGATCAAAACACGGTGCCCTGATTTTCCACTCAAACTACCTCAAAGGAAACCTGCTCTGAAGAATTGATGGGCGAATTATTCCCAACAACAAGGCACCTGTGGGGCTTCCCGCGCCTGCTGCTGCTTCCTTGAACCAGCCCTCTGGTCCCCCTAGAACCACCTGGGCTCGGGCCGGGAAAGCAGCCCCAAGTGCTGAGCACAAGGACAGGCGAGGGAAGCGAGAGAGCCCCTGGGGCTCCCGAGTCTAACCTCTAGATTGTGGCTCCCCTGCTCCGAAAAACTAACCTTTCCTAAATAATACTTCTACACCTAAGTTTGATGTCCATGCTCCTTCAACTGAGGGGCAAGGTCTGGGAGGACTGCTGGACCCCGCTGTCCTGGAGATGACACCCCCGGACTCTTGGAGCGCTAGGGAAAGACCATCCCCCCCAGGTCACTGCCACCGAGAGCTTTAGCGCAGAAGCACTGACCAATCCACTCTCACCTTTCTCCCAGATGAACTGACTTCATGAACAATTAACCCAACAGAAGGTAGGGTCCACATCAGTGACTGACATTCCAGAGCCCCCAGGTAACCCTCCCAACTCCGTATCACGCTGGTTCCTGGTTCAAAGGCTGCCTGGAAAAACCGGGTGGCCTAGGCAGCCCCACCAAGGTGAGGAGTAACAGGAACTGGGAGCTGCTCCCAGGAACTAGGAGCCGTGAGGACCATGATACAAACCCAGGGAAGACCACTAGGGCCTGAGAGAAGGAGCACGAAGCCCTTCAGCAGATGTGCTTACAGTGTCTTCTCGAAACACACTAAACCACCCATGGACGAAGTGACAGAATGCGGCAGATGTGCTGCCAAATAACCTGAGCCCTGGACGGGTCGCTTGACTGGTTGGAGTGTCGTCCAGACAGGCCAAGGCTGAGGACTCAACCCCTGGTCAGCACACATGCCAGAATCAACCGACGTATGCATAAATATGTGGAAAACAGATGGATGTCTCTCAATGTCTGACTCCCCCCTCCTCCCTCCTTCCCTCCCTCTCTCTCTCTTTCTCTCGTGTAGGTGGGGCAAGAGCAGCCTCCAGTTGACAGTACTGGGGCTGGTAGCAGGTACGTGGGATTCGCCGTGCTAGCTGAGTGTACTTGGAAAGTCCCCCAAATAAAATGTTCAAAACTAAAATACGGCAAGCACATAAGTGAAATTTCCACTAATTAAAAACATCAAATATATCCAGCTAGCCACTCTTAGGTGTTTATCCAGAAAACATGGACAAAAATGTTCCCATCATTATTATTTACAGTAGTCAAAACTGGAACAACACAAATGTCCATCAATAGGAAAAAGAGCCAGCTGGTCTATTTGTATGTGAAACACTGCACGACAGCAGAAAAGAACAAACCGCTGCACAGAGCCGCCCAGATGTCAGAGACCTGGTACTTAGCAAGAAAAGACACGCCGTGAGAGCGAATGTACACAGCAGTAAAAATGTGGCAGTCTGTACATTTATGATTCATACATTTTGCTACATGTAAAGTATGCTTCAATTTTTTAAAAATATTTTACTTATTTATTTTTAGAGGGGAAGGGAAGGAGAGAGGAAAAGAAACATCAATGTATGGTTGCTTCTCATGCATCCCCTGCTGGGACCTGGCCCCTGCCGGGAACTGGCCTTCAACCCAGGCATGTGCCCTGACTGGGAATTGAACCTCGATCGTCTGGTTCGCAGGCCCGTGCTCAATCCACTGAGCTACACCAGCCAGGGTGTATGCTTCAATTTTTTAAAAAGTAGTGATGTCAAAAAAGTCAAACACTACTAGTTATCAAGAGATTCAGTGAAACATCTCTATCTACAAAAGAGCAGATTTTTCAAAGCCTCAAAACTGAGAAAACCCTGCTCCAGCCTGGAGTAATGTGGGCTGGAGCCTGCTCCCTGCCAACACCTGAGGCGAAAGCAGGGGCTCCCACTGAGGGCCTTCCCTGAGGGCTGCCCACCTGCTCCCCACCTGAGCTGAGCAGCCGACCTGGCTGCACTCCTGCCCTCCCCGTATCTCGAGGAGTTCTGTTCAGCGTGGTGGCACAGGGCCCTGTGCAGCAAAGCCAGCTCTCCCCTCACACCCTGCCTGCTGCTGGCTGCTGACCTCCACGCCCCAGCCCCCGGGCAGCTCCAGCAGGATCCACCAGCCTCCCCACCCTTCCTCCCACCTCCCCACTGGGATTCCTTACATTCTCCTCCTGGGAGGCCAGCCCTCGGGAAACAGGGGTTCAAAGAAGAGAAGAAAGAGAAAACCTGGTCTACCCTCTTAGGCCTAGGCAACCTTAGCTGACATACAGGAGGCAAAAATCTGAATCTATTTGGCTTCAAAACTGCTTAAGTACAAAATAAATGAAATCAGTGAAATGTGTGAAATAACAGCACAACAAAAGCACCACAGGCACACTCACGTGTTGCAGTCCTGGGGAGAAGCCAGGTGAATCCGGCACATCACATGACACCTCATCCCAGGGGCAGTTCCCACCAAAGGGTACGGGCTGGTATAATGCAAAGGGACAGGCCAGGCGAGAGCACAGCCCATTACCCCAGATCCTCCCGGCAAAAGTGGATCAGGCCGTGGCTCTGTCCCTGAGGTGAGCAGAGTCACCCTTGTACCAGACACAGGCTGTGGCTGCCCACCAAATTCTGGGGTGAACTGCAGCGGGCTTGCACACAAGAGAGCTCCGTCTGGCTGACAAGTTCCCGGGCCTGCGGCCTGAGCCTAGCGTCACAGGGAAGCAGCCTCTGCCGCCCTCGGCATGCTCACTCCTTCAGCCACCTGCCAGCGTGGCAGGCGGCAGCACCGCAGCTGGCACACACCTCCCTGTTCTGTAAGGCAGGTCTCTGTCCCCAGAGCAGGGGAGGCCATGACCACAGCCCACAGCCTTCCTCTACCCACCCTGCCCACATGGCCTGATGGCACAGACACAGGGAAAGACTAGATTCTGGCTCAGCCCTACCTGTGTCCCCACATTCTTACTGCTGAGGCTGTGCCCTAGAGAGGCAGGAGATTCCTCTCAAATAGCTTTCAAACACAGAGAAAACTTGTAAAACACAATTACCATAGGACAGGGCTTGAGGCAACCATTTAAGTCATCAGGACTAACACCTTCATTTCACAGATGGGTAAACCAGCGGCTCCCACAGTCCCTAGACGATGAGTGATCAAGCAGGATGAGAGTCCCTCCTAAGATTCAAACAACCTTCTTCCCACCAGAACACCCTGAAAAGGGGGAAAAGAAGAGGGGAAAAGTTGAAGAGAGAGGACAACATAAGGGACAATAATAAATGACAGGGAGCTGAGGGTTAGGGGAAGGGACAATGTGAAGGAAGAGGGGGAGCAACTGAGAGGGGCCAGCATGGTGAACTCCTCTGTGAACTGGGTCAAAGGAGGCACGTAGGCTTTTCCGCGCCCCAGAGGCTGGGGAGACTGGTTTGACGAGGGCGAGGACGAGGACCACAGAGCCACCGCGGGGCTGTTTCCCAGGCTCCACCGCCCTCCACAGAGGAAGTGCTCTGCGTGCCTGCTATAAGCGAAGTGTGGAGCAGGAAGAGAGCAGCACCTCGGAGGAAAGACCCAACCACGCAGCCGTGCCAAAGGAACCGGACCTGAAGCTGACCAGGCCATCTGGCAACTCACAGGAAACGGGGAAACAGCTCAATTACATGGAGACACAATTTGCTACATCATACTACAGGAGACTCCACAGGCCCAAGGGTTCTTCAGCAGATAATTGTAAAGAAAAGGGATAGAAAGGGAAACTATAAATTAAATGACTTAAAAGATGCACCAAATTTTTAAATGGACAAAATTATACTCCAGTGCTTGTCCTGACTGGTGTGGCTCAGTGGATTGAGTGCCGGCCTGCCAACCAAAGGGTCGCTGGTTTGATTCCCAGTTGGGGCATATGCCTGGGTTGCAGGCCAGATCCCCAGTGGGGGGGCATGCGAGAGGTAACCACACACTGATGTTTCTCTCCTCCTCTTTCTCCCTCTCTTCCCCTCTCTCTAAAAATGAATACATAAAATCTTTAAAAAAGAATACTACAATGCCTATGCCTAAGGACATATATTTGGGAGACAAAATCATAAAGAAACATAAGAAAATGGATACAGTAAAACAGGATGGGGTCACCTTTGGAAGGAAGTGGGGGGCTGTAGCAGGGATGGGGCCCATGGAAAGACTGTTTCTGGGGCCAGCAAAGCTCTCTCTTAACCTTAAAATTCACTAAGTTATGCTTTTTTGGGGGGTCTTGTTTTCCCTCTTTTTTATTTTATACTAGTTTTTTAAAAGTTAAAAAAATTAATAAGATAAAGTAAATATAAAACCAGGCCTGCGAGAGCTTGGAGACTTTGCAAAGCAGCTCATGCAGGAAGAGAAACCAGCCAGGAATGGTGAACAGAGAAGATGGCCACCCCTTGTTGACTTGGGGGCTCGGCATTAGGGACCCCAAGGGCTGCTCACCCAGGTCCTGAGCCCTGCAACAGCTCTGCTGGTATTAAGCTGATACTGCAGCCACCAGAACGACTTCTCTATCCATCTCTCAATGGTTCCCAGGGACAGAGGAAAGGTGCCTTTTTCTAACCAGGTGTCCCAAATCCCAACGTGTCCCCTCCAGTCATCACTCTCTCCACTGTGGATTTTCCGACTCCCATGGCCTGCAGGGCTTTAACTTGCTCCAGTAAAGCACACCAGCACTGCCTCCCGGGGGCTGCCATTGCTCAGCTCTGGGCTAGTCCGACCTCACTGCCTCTGTTCTGTTCAGAGGCTGGCTTGCTCTATGCCACTGCAAGTCCATCATCTCAGGGCTGGCCAAAGCCTCTGCACTCATTGCCCACCCCTACTACCTGTCGCCTTGGCAGCATGGTGGCCCCTAGCCCCCATCCCTCACCCTTCCCTGACGGTGACCCCTTGCTTCCTCCCATCTCCTCCAGGTGATGTGGGGCTGAACAGATCAAACCCAGCCAAGTTCCTCTGCTCAGCGTGTGAGTTCTCCTCCCACCATCCCCTTTCCAAGGTCCACCTTCTCTAATCCCCCTCCTGCAGCTTCCTCCACTATCCCCCAAAGTGGCCCTACATCCTCATTCAAATCATCACAACTTAAAAGGGCTCCCATGGTTCACCCTGACCAGCCCTGAAACCCCATCTCGGAGGCCCCACCAGAGGCACCTAACACACAGCATCAGAGACAGAAAATGGCTCCACAGGTCACAAACACATTTGTGTGCACCCCAACTTCAGCCTGGCTTTGAAAACAATCTTGAGGTGCCTTTCAGCTCTCCAAGCTCTCCGATTCCTCCCCTCCCCTCCGAGAGGCCTGTATCCCACTACCTCTTCCAATGAATCAGAGGCGCACTGCCGGGGTCACCTCCCAGGCTAGCCTGTCTTAGAAGTTTGCTTAGAGTCACCATTTCATCTTAAACATTTCCTAGATCAAGTTCCTTTTTCTTTAATTTTTCCAATTATAAACAAATCCATTCAGTGACCTAATGCATGTAAAGTACTTAGAAAAGGGCCTGACACAAACACTTTAATATATATGTATACATACAAAATAGAAATAATCCTAACCCAGCCACTCATAACCTCTCACGGGTAACATTTCTGCGCTTCGGCCAACCCACGCGAGCAGACTAGCTGAGGACCATGAACATCACCGTGTGCACCGCCGTGGGCCCTGCTTTCTCACCCCAGATCCGAATCTGAAGTAGAACTGTGCAGGCCAGCAACGACAAGGTGTCCCACGACAAAGTGTCCAGAGGGCTTGCAAGAGGAAGGGACCTGCTCCCACAGTGGGGGTTCTTCTGCTCCACGGAGCGCCAGCTCCTGTGCGGCGGCCCCTCCACACTGCGATCCGCACTGCACAGGACCACCCCAACCTGGGAGCAGCCTGTGGGCTCCGCCCTCCTCTGCCCTCCCAGAGGATGCAGAACGAGCATTCAGAGCTCCATTTTAAGCTCCCTTCTGGTGGCACCAGGTCATCTTATCTGATAACAGCCAACAACAGCGGACCCTCACTGGCCTCTCACACAAAGGTGAGCAGGGACCAGCGCCTTTTGCTGTCTGGAAACCACCTGAAGCTTCTCCACTGGGGACCCACGGGCAGCTGCCCCTCAATGCAGAATCAAAAGACACAGTGCCTGCCTTCATCAAGGGGCCAAGGAGCCAAGGAACAGTTCAGGTTTCCAGGGAGAACACTGCCTTTACAGAGTACAGTTCAGACGTCCCATATTAAGTTCGCTCTATTAACAACGACAAAAAAATCTTAAAATTCCTGTTCCAAAGAGTCCAGCCCTACATACAGCTCAGCAGAATTACAGGTTCCAAGAACAGAGCCTGCTGCTGCCCAGCGCTCAGCCGGGAGCTCTCCCTCTCTCCAGGTCTCACGTTAATGCATCTGTTGGCTGCAAAGTTGAACTTATTATAAGTTACCCAGTCAGGAAGTCATATGGTCACATGAGGAAAAAATAAGCATACATGTATCCATGTGAAAACCAAGGGCTTTTCACACTGAACAGCCATTGTTGTTAATAACTCAAACAGAAATACACATTTTACAAAAAAGAAAACATGCCCAGGCATTCAACTCACATGGCAACCTTGCCAGGTGGTCTGTGCTCCCTCTGCCTCACCGGGGAGCTCATGAACACCAAGCTGGGCACGTCGGAAAAACTCTTTCAAAATCTACCCAACGCTGTCTGGGTAACAGAGACCTTCATCCTCAAACAGTTTTAGCTCTTTTCTCACCCTGGAAGGGGCCAATGCCCCCAAGCACCGCCCACCCCAGCAAGACGCCGCAGCACCCAAAGCTCCGCAGGCCAGCGCGAAGGCCAGCTGGAGCGGCTTTCTGGGAGGTGCCACTGCACTCCTGTCTAGGTTTGTTTTTCAATAAAATACTTGGTACACATAAAATAACTCATCACATATGTAATTATAAAGCACAATAAAAAACACCCCTGAACTCATCACTCAACCTAAGAAATATGTCTAGCCTTTATTAAATATCATACTCTTGAATTAAACCAGAAAGAAAAAGGACAGGTGTAGTAATGACAAGCAGTAATTACGCAGAGGTGCAGGGCACGCTGCTGAGGCAGCTATGGGGAAGATATTCCGTCCCAATGTCACTGAGGCAGAGACATCAGTGTCCTCTTACTTAAGGCTACATCAGGACGGGAGGGGTCTGGGGACTCAGTACCTCTGGTAAGTCCCCTCCTCAGGCCTGAATTTCTACTGCTGGGGCGCCCTGTTTTCACTGTCCAACCTCAGCACCCTAGTGCCAAAAATCTTGCCTGTCTTGCCCAAAAGAAAGGGTCCTCGGGGGAAGACCGCACCTCTTGGGAAGTTATGACCAAAATCCCACAGAATGACTGGGTGCCATCCGAAAGGAAGAGTTCTCCTTTAGCAACTCGACGCTTTCTTGTAACAAGGGCCAGCGTTTGCACCGTGAGCTCAGCACAGCGCCGTGTCTTACTGCTTTACTGGATGAAAACAAAATGCCACTCCCAGTCCTAAAACGGAGGAAAAACATACCACTCTGCTCAGGCCGAAGGACGAAACAGTCTAGATTTTTCTCCTGTGATAAAAGACCACGGAAGGTAGGAGGAAGACAAACATCTAGGGCGGTGCCAGCGCCAGCTGCTTCTTTCACAAGACGCTCCCACGGAGAGATGAAATCGTGCATCCTGAAGCATCACGGAGAGAAAGGAATTTTTACTCACGAGATCAAGGGCGATTCCAGGACTGTTCCGAAGTCTATGTCAGTGGGTTCAAGAGGAGCAGCTTTCTCAGCAGCCGCCCGTGCAATCACGGAGACCGCGTGTGGAAAATGCCTCCGCCAGCCCCAGGAGGGCCCAAGCTGGCCCTCTCCGTCCCCTACCACCATGGGCTGGCGCATCTGCTCCTCGCAGAAACTGCTGTGGCACAACAGCTGATTCCACATCTGGCTCCCTGTCTGAAGCCAATACCCCGAAAAAGCAGCAGCTGGTGGTTTCTCTCTGTCCACTCACCAAACTGTAAGTACCTCACACATTTTTCCCCCAGGCACACAGTAGCCTGAGGTCAGGGGAAGAACTGGCTGATTAGGAAGGCAGTCTGACTATCAGGGAAGAGAGCAAACCTGTTTTGTCTATAAAAAACTGAGTGCTTCTGGCTTCCTCTACCTGGAGAATCATATTGTAGAGTATTTCACATCTTCAGCAAGTTCTACAGTTGATTAAGGCCGAAATAATACTTCCCAGACTTGCTGAGATACAGTTGAAGGCCAAACTAAATTTCAAAAACAAGGAATTAAAGTCCGATTTCATTGGCAGGGGGGAGATCATCAACACCTTCCAGTTCATTAAGAACATAAGAAAGGCTTGGGGGGAGTACCTAGCCTCCTGTGACCAGCCACTCCGTGGCCACCCTTGGGGTAACAGGCCTGCTTCTCCAAATACGGCCTCAGAGCTGCTGCAAAAGTGAGCTCAGGCCCGCTCTGGGGTCCACAAGAACATTTATTGAGACATGCATGACAAAATCAGGGGCAAACAAAGCATGAGCTATCCCTCAGAACAGTCCTGAACAGCAGGGCCACGTGTGAGGACGTGACTGTTTGCACTCCCAGACCTTCAGCACCCAGGAACCACAGTGGAGGCCAGAGGGGGCCTGACACTGAGGCAGAGGGCTGTGCCTGCGGGCACAGCCCACAATGGGTCCCATTCTCCCTGGAAGCTCACGCAGGAGGAGCGAGGGGAGGCCAGGACATTCCTCCACCCCCTCACACGGAAGGAAAGGGCACACACAGCCTGGAGAATGGGAGGCCTGCAGAATAAAGCGTGAGCAGCCATTTTCCTTTCCAGCTTCACAAATCAAAAAGAAACCAGAAAAAAAACAGAATGGAGACCTAACATGCCATCTGACTAAGTCAGGTAGATTAAATGGCCTGCATGTGAGTCCCCCCTCTGGTCAACAATGCCCACCAGAGGGGAAAAAACTCAGGGCTTTCAGGGGACAGGGACACCACAAGCCCCATCAGCTCAGAGCTGGCACTGCAAGCAGAACAAGGAACTTTTCCTGCTAAGGATTTCTTTCCAGCACCGTGGGATCCAGTCACTTTTCAAACTACGTTTAAAACTGGAGAACGTACATCTTCAGACTGGCAAACACAGTGTTTAAAGTCTCTACTGCTGCTGACCTCTCTGACAAAATATTGTGATCTTTTCCAGGTAAGCAGAAGCAACAGCTGGCAGCATGAGTCCAGAGAAGGAGAGAGCAAGACAGGAATCCTGTTATCTGTTTGTGACTTTAATTAATTCTATTTTTAGATCTTTAATAAAGAGCTTCTCTTCTAGTCTCCTCCTACCAAGTTTCTCCACTCAGGCAATTCAATCTCAGCAACACTGCTTAAAAGTCTAAAAAACATAGGACACTTACTGACACAAAGCTGAACAAATGGGTGGCAGAGCAAAGTTCTCCACACTTCTTCATCTTCCACGAGACCCAGAACTCACCCCTGCTCAAGCGCTACCCATGAGGCAGAGCTCCAGGGTTAAAAAATCCAGTAAGCAAGGCTCCCTGAAGCCAGGGTAAATCCAAGGCAAAGACAGCCTGCCAGCTAAGCAGAAGTGCACACGGGCATTCACGGTGATGAGAGAGGCACGTTTACGGAGGCATTCCATAGTAAAACAAGGGCTCAGAAAACGATGGTGTCCCACCTTCTGATTAATAGCCAAATAAAAAGAAAATGCTATTTGGAATTCCACTATTGACTATATCATTTTTCTTGGCAAAAACAGAGAGTCAACCCCAGCCCTGGAGAACAAGTGAGCTAAACAAGAGGGGTGTGTTTCTGTCAACCAAGAACTGGTTCACTTCGGCCACAGACAGCCTCAGGAAGCTTCTTAAATAACCCAGATCAACCCCTAGACTGCCTGGGGGCAAATGCTCCCAGCACAGTGAGAATTAAAACAGAAATGACCATATCACTTGCAAAAACGAACATCTTCCAATGCCACCAATCTGTTTCAATACATACATACCAACTATCTGAAAGAACTCTGGCCCTGGCTGGTGAAGCTCAGTGGATTGAGCACAGGCCTGTGAACCAGAGGATCACGGTTCAATTCCCAGTCAGGGCACATGCCTGGGTTGCAGACCAGTTCCCTGCAGGCCAACTCCCAGCAGGGGACGCACGAAAGGCAACCATACATTGATGTTTCTCTCCCTCTCCTTCCCCTCTAAAGATAAATAAATAAATAAAATCTTTAAAAAAAAAAAAAAGAACTCTGTAAGAAGCACTTCTTTGTAGATTCCCATACTCCACATACAAACACTCAACATACACAGAAATGAAGAGCAAGTGTCAAACCAGGGGACCAAGTTGGACACTGGACACTATTTCCTTGAACAGGACACATCCTTCCAAGGGCTTCATTCGTCCTCACCCTCGAGCTCCCCTCAACCCGCACAGCTGCCTACACTTAAGAGTCCCACGGGGCTGTGATCGCCTCAGGGAGGAGTCGTCTATGGCCACACACCCCCAACCACAGGAAGCATCAAGTCTGGGTCTCTCCATGGCTACGGCAACTGCACACCCATGCACGCCACAAAAAAGGGACTAGAGAAACACACGCCGTGCTTCAAACTAAAACCTGCCTTGCTTAAATAGGTATGCGACTGAATGCCATGTTGCACTTTTTCAAAAGCTTTATACTTAATGTTATCATGGTAAGAAAGAGATTCTCAAACACCTCTATGCACAAAGATGTTAACTGCAACAATACTTATTCTCAGAGTTAGAAACAATTTATCCAGCTAAGAACCGGGGACAGGTTAACCATAAAAAATGGTCTATTTAGTCTATTTATAGGACAATGTTCATACCATGATGCCAGCAGGGGAAAAGCAGGATAAAAATTAAATCTATACTCTAACCTAAACTTGGTAAAAGTGCTGCCCAGGGGCCACCTCTGGGGATGCGCGCTCCTAGGGTGGAGAGCCAGGGACTGAGGGAAGGGGTGGAACGAGGATTTCTTTCCCTTGTGTTATGCTTTTGAATTTTTTGAGTTTGTACCATGTGTTGGCATTTCCTATTTAAAGAATAAAACTGGAGGGACAAGAGATTTTTCTTTTTCTTTCTACTTTCATCTTCCACATTTCTTATTTTAAATATATGTTATTTGATACAGCTTTTTTCCCCACTATAGTTTTAAAATTCCGTGGTTAATCATTTTGCCAAGTATGTGTTTATTACCCATCATCTTTCTTTTGTGGATGTATCTTTTCTTAAGGACCTTACATCACCTTCTAGTGCTAGGCCACTTTAGAAGCCCTATCTTCCTTGAGCACAGAGGCCCTGCGGGAAAACAGGGAACCAATGTCGGTGATGCCCACAACTGAAATGGAATTACGCTGCAACGACCAGCTCCACGGGAAGCAGGGAATGCCCCTGGGTCCCCTGCCCACGCCACCAATTAATCACCCTTCTTCATCAAAGTGTGAAAAAGAAAACGAATCTTTTCTATAGAGGCAGTTGAGGGCAAAAAATTATGAACAGTTCCAAAAATATATAATGAACTCCAATGTCAAAAATTTAGACAGCAGTATTTTAAAAAACAATCAGCTCAAGAAGATATAAATGAGAAACAAAACCTCAACATTATTAAATGCACCCATGATGTGTAGGATAAAAACATTCAGTCATAAAAGTGACTCTTATATATTCAGCTGATTGTTCCCACTAGGATCCCTCTAAAACATAAATATAAATATAAATTAACGTACTGCTAAGTTCCATTCAGACGTACTTCACTCCAACAGCGCTCACAGTACAGACAGCCTCACCAACTCAGAAACCGTCTGTGTATGAGACTGTACCACTGCATCCAACCCATCTTTCTACCCTGAACTCAGAGCAAGGCAAAGAAAATGCTTAGCTATCAAACCTAAGAAATAAGAAAATAAACTCTGGCCAGGTAGCCCAGCTGGTTAGAGCAATTGTCCCAATACACCAACATTAAGGATTCAGTCCCCAAGCAGGGCACATACAAGCATCAATCCATGAATGAATAAATGAATGAATGAACAACAAATCCATGTTCTCTCTCTCTGAAATCAGTAAGTAATGTTTTTAATTTTTTAAAAAATGAGAAACTAAGAAGCCCTATTTATCAAGGCTAAATGAAGCCAGCCCTCTGACTGGTATAATTTTGTAAACTACTCTAAAATCCTATTTATAGAAATTGCTATCTGAGCAGTATTACTAATGATCAGAGAGGAGAAAGACAGTCAAAAGGCAAAGCAGGTTCTGCAACTCATAGGAAAACTGCTTCAAATTAACACCCAAAGGCATGGACACACGAAGACCCACTGGTAAGTGAGCAGAGCGATCACGTGTACACCGAGAACCGCCGTCGCCTTACTTCAGGCCTGCAGAGTCAACACAGAAGAGCAGAAAAAGATGGGGCTTTGGAAGCAACAGCACAGTAACACTGGCAAAGGCACAGAAAACATTCTTGAACATGGAGGAGAAAGAAAACTTACTCCAAAAAAGGAGGGAGAAAAAATTTCTTTTTAATGTGCTTCTTGATTTGAGAGAGAGAAAGGGGAGGGAGAAAAGAGAGAGAGAGAAACACAGATGTGAGCCAGAAACATCGATCGGTTGCCTCCCATATGCACCCTGACTAGGGATTGAACACGCAATCTAGGTTATGTGCCCTGACTGGGAATCAAACCCCCAACCCGCTGGTGTATGGGAGGACACTCCAAACCCACCGAGTCACACCAGCCAGGGCAAGGGAGAAACTCCTGACTAACACACAGGACACACCAAAGAACAAGCTACCTGAGTCCATCCTCATTCTGAGACCCCTTGAGGTTCCATACTATCTTTCTCTGGTCCCCATCTGAGCCCCTCAGATGTTCACACCAGCAGTTCTTACTTGATATTCTAGATGCCTCCAAGCAGTCACACTCTGCACGGCTCAAATTTAAACAGCACACCTGGGAACCTGGATACTGAACAAACCTCTCATTGCTGACTTTCTACACAGGCTAAGAAAAAAAAAATCACAAAGCCTCACTTTTATCCTTGCCCACCCACAAAATGGGTCTATCACAACTTGCCACTCCACTAGGCTCCCTGTGAGCCTCTTATCAAGAAAGCTATGACCGAAGTAAACCCAACTCAAAAAGGCAAGGTAAAAGGGCTCTGACCTGCAACATCATGGGCCACCCTTAGTGTGCCCAGCACAGGTCAAGTCCTCCAGCCAATAGCAATTCTTTCAGTGAATGCAGCCTAAATCCCCATCACCCCTGCATGGTTTGGAGTCTCCCCAGCTGCAGACATTTTAAAACACAGCGGTGCCCTACCCCACCCTAGTGAGTCAACAAATCATGCTTTCTCCTCCATCAGTTCGCCCCTTCCTCAGCATTGCTCTCCGCCACCAGTCTATCCCCTTCACCTGCACCCTTGTGACACTCAAAACAGGTACTCCTAACTTCTCACCCCGCTTACCAAGGGCACAGGCACTGCCCCACTCGGAACTTCCAGGGACTCACCACCAGCCCAGCTCAGACTTCAGGTCAAACATCTGTCCTGTTTTTCCCCAGGGGACATGTCCTTTGGCTCCCAGCCCGTCCACTCCTTAGTCCTCATGGCCTCTTCTTTCCCTCCTCCACTCTTTTCTGCCCACCCAAGGACAGCACTTTATCTTGCCCACCTGCCACAAAGGCTCAAACCTTCCCCACTTTCGGAAGTCTAGAGGCCCTCTTTAGTCTCAGTCTCTCAAGTCCTCACCCAGGCTTGCCTGATGCTGCCTCACATCCCACCTTTTTGCTGTCAGCCCCTGGCCCTTCCACACAACAGTAGACCGCTGATGATAGCAGCACCCCTCGGGTCCCTAACATCTGCTGAGTTGACTCATCTCTGGTCTTCTTTCTCTCTCTCCATTCCCCTTGTTCAGGTCCACTGCCTCCCCACTGGAGCTGTAACCAACTTGCCTCCTGTCCAAGTCTCCACAGTAACACTGGGGCCTACTTCTTAAAGCCAAGAGCTGATCCCACCACAGCTGTGCTCCAAGATCTTCAAGGTTCTCTCTTCCTACATGACTCCAAACTCCGCCACGTGACACCTGGCTCCAATTCAACCAACCTTCCAGAACATACAGAAAGATGCCCAGTCTTCTACCTTCCACCCCTTGCCTCTACTCACCTCTTTTCCTTCCAGAGTTGTGACATTCCTGCCACCACTCCCTCACCAATCAAACCATGAACCTTCTGGCAAGACTAGCGCAAAAGCAGGGCTCCCCTAAAGCCTGCCCTCCCCAACCTGGGACCCAAGCTCCGTGGCTTACTCCATTCTGGTGCCCGGAGTAACCAGCATGCACAGGCCCCAGGAAGGCTCTGACAAGTCCTAGTTTCTGAGAATGGTCCCCCACAGCATGTTCCTAGAGTTCCACGTGGGTTTCTGATCACCTTCCCTGTACCATCCTGGCATTCTGCCCGCCACCAGAAACCTGGGCTCAGTCTTCGCCAGAGAAGCACCCAACTGAGGCCATTACTAGTGTCAGTGTGTTGCAACACAAATGCAGATGGGCATTGCCAAATATTCAACCTGAGTTCAAATCCTAATTCTGCCACATGATGACAGTTGTACGACCTTGGGAACATTCCTTCATCTGCAACTCAGTTTCCTCAGCCACTATACAAGACTCTCATAAGCATCAGCAATGGCACAAGCAGAGTGGAAACACTCCAGGCCTCCAACTGTGGCTGATGCAAGTCCATCACATTACTGACCTAGACCGCAGGGGAGGGAGGGCTAAATGTGAGGGAAAGAACTCAACGTGCTCTCTTCCTCCTCAGTATGCACCCACATCTACTTTCACAGGCCAATGCACCAGCCCTGGTCAACAAGAAATGCAACGCCCCAAGTTCAAGTGACAAAGTTTTGAACAATCAAATGACTTGCCTCTGCTTACCTAAATAACAATCCCAAAGTGGCCCCATGGTCCCTCCAAACCCCACCATTCTCCATGTTCAACAGACGCCAGCAAACTCTACAGAGGAGGTGGTTAAAATTCTTGGTCGTGCTTAGGCTTCTGACCCACACATTCCTGACTGCAGGCTCCTCCCCAGACAGCCTGGCACCCCCTCTGCTCCACCTCTTCAGCCTCTTCTCAGCCAGCTCCTCCTCCCTCCTCATCTCTCCTCCACTGGCTGACCTTACAGCCAGAGGTCCCGACTGTACGTCCCTGGGTACTACCTATGTGGCCACCAGCAAGATCTTTCTAAACACAGGTTTGGACCATGCCACTCCGCTGATTAAGGCTTCCCTAGGCTCCTGTACCCTGAATATGGAGTTTGAGCTCCTCAGCACAAGAAAGGCCCAGGTCTCCCAACTGTCAGCTGAAGGACTCACAGGTGCTATTTTAGGCACTTATGTACTTGTGTTCCCTGTGCTCAACCTTGCTGGCTCTGCGAGCCTCAGCTCAGGAATTTCCCCTCTCCTCAAGCTCCCAAAGAGCCACGTGAGCACACTCAGTGGGCAGACACCTTCAATCATAGGTTCCCTGACCCCCACTCTCCCCCTAACTGTGTTCCTTAAGGTCAGAACCAGCCTCTTTAACACAAGTCCTCTGGACCCACCACAGAACTTAGCCGGTAATAGGACCAAGTATTTGTTTAAATGAATGAATGAATGTGCCAAATCAAATTTTCAGAACAGTGAAGACTTGCTCTCTGCCTTTCAACAGAGGCACATAACACAAGCTTTCCAACCAGGCATTTGCTGCCTATACAGTATTGCTCACAGTGCTGCCATACAGTACCCCATAGGCTATGAACGTGATCCCACTTCGTGTCCAACTCCCTCTCAAATCTTCAAGAAATGGCTCCTCAGCCTCCTATAAGCATGCAGGCCATGGGGCTCTTATTTCTTGGCTGCAAGGCAGACAAAGTACAATTCAACTGTTTCATATCTCATCTACAGATTTTTACACCTCCAAGATTGAATTCTTTCTGAAAATAGAGACATTCCAAAAGTGTCAAGTCTCTGAACACTAGGCACAAAACAACCCGATAAAGTTACAATATCCCATCCACACCAGACTCCAAAACACCTGGTAGCACATCCAACTCTCTATCTGGGCTTATGTCATATAAACATCAGACACACCGCACAGTCTCGGTTCCACGCCAGGAATCACTTCTACTTGCTTATTTAGGGAAACACCAGGCAGGGCTCTTAAGTTAGAACTCTAGGCTATAAATGTGGTGTCCCAGGATCCTGCTCCCACCAAAGCCAAACTCCATGGTCACTACTAAAACTAATTCTGAAGTCAGTTTATATATTAAGATCTCTTCAAGTCACACAGATTAAAGCACACATTTTAAGTTAGCAGTTGAGTTTGTATGAAATTAACTTGAAATTTATGGCAGAAGGATTTTAAGCCGAGCACTTTCTCTGGAGACATTTTCCAAATACACACGCGGGTGAATCTGGTTTTCCAAAATCCAAGTGAAAGGTAAAAAGGTAAGCTTCCAAAAAAGCTGAAGTATGTGTGTTCAGGAGTGGGAGGAAGGTGAGCCCAAGGTTCTGAGCAACTCAGGACCCAGAGAGTGCGGCGCCCTTCCACGCCTCCTGCGAAGGGTCGACGTCCCATCCTCCGACTTCCGCCCAACAGGGCCCCGAGGCACTCTTTGGAAGCCCAAAAGGCGGTCCACAGACCGCATATGCTCGCGGCTGACGCCAGGCCCCGCGTTCCCAGGAGCGCGGACCAGGCTGAGGCCTTGCCCATCGTTGTGGCGTGCTGCCCCGGCCCAGCTACCGAATGCCCCGGGCATTTGCCTTAGGGACCGAGAACAGGGGAGCGGTTCTGCCCAGGCCGCGCGGCCGCCTCACCCGCAAGGACGTCCGCGACTGTGTCCCCGCCCCGGGCCAAACAGCGAGCAGCAGCAGGTGTTCCTCGGGAGGCTCGGCTGGCGACCGGAATGGGGGCCCGGGCTGCCAGGCTCAGCGGCGGAGGACGAGCGGCGCACTCACCGAGCGCCGGCGGGCGGACAGGTGCTCGCTCCTCCTGGCCGCAAGACACCTCCGTCGCCTCTCCCTGGGGACTCGGCGCCAAGCCGCCGCCGCCGCCGCCGCCGAGCCCGAGAAGCGCGAGCGCCGCACCGCAGCCTCCGCGCGAGCACGTACCGGGCGGTGAGAGGGCGCCGAGCGCGAGGGCGGGGCGCGCGGCCGGAGCTTAGCAACCGCCTGACACGCGAGTACCGCAGCCAATCCTGCGGCCGGCTCCGGGCGGCGCCGACCGGCAGTCCGCGCGACGCCCGTTTCTGCCAGCGTCCACCGCCCGCAGCGCGCCGCACCCGCGCACAGGCCCCACCCCTGTGCGCGCCGCTCAGTTCATTGGCCCGCCACGCCCCCGTCCAAAAGACACGCCCCATCCCTGAAGTCCCGCCCCTCTGCCTGCCAGGGCCGCCCTCGGGACACGCCCCAACCGCGTGGGGGAGGGGAGGGGCGCCTTGCCCAACTCCAGGCTTTGGGGCCTCTGAGGCGTATCCAACCAACCCGGGTTGGTTAGCCTCAAGAATTGGCTCGGCCACAACTAACCACTCACCGTATGAGTGCAGCCCTCCTGATTTCCGCCGAACGCAAATCGAGATATTTCTAAGCCATGAAAAGAATCAGGAAGCATACACCAAACTGCCAAGGATGATGGGCCTGTTGCCTGGGACTTAAATGGATGGAGAAAACTGAGGCGAGGGTAGGAAGGGTGGGAAACCAGCCCTTCTCCGAAGGCCTGACCCCCAGCAGCTTGGAGATCCGGGAGGCGCCTTAGGCTTGACCCCCATCCCCTCCCCCGTCTTTGAACGCGGGAATCTGATGCCTCCTTGGATGCCAGAAATAGCTCTGACCCTCTGGTGTGCTGGTCACTCCTTGTGGCCTGCATTCTTTCAGGGGGTGGGGACTTAAGGCTCAGGGGTACTGCTGAGGTCTGTGTCCCTTCAAGGAGTAGGTCCTAAAAGTGCCCTCGCTCTCCCCAGGGCTTACCTACAACCCTCTACCCTAAAGGCCCCGGGGCCGACAGTAACTGGATCTGAACTGTCCCTGGATGGTTCTAGGGATGGGACCCATGGTATGCTCTGCTCTCTTCCCTCCCCCAAACCCTGCGCAGGATGTGCTCATTCCTTCCCAGGCCCACACTCTTGTCAGCAAGCATTCTGAACGCAGAACTGGCTATTGCAGGAGAGGGGTTTCTTCCTGAATCCAGATAGCCCTCGGTCTCCCCTGCTTTCTCCTCCACCCTAAGAGCATCTGGGAGAAGCAAATTTCAACAAGGGCATAAAAGAATGGCCCATCTCCCAACCACACACACCCCTTTGTGATTTTTCTATACTTAGCTGCATAGTGCTTCCTTTGGCAGCACATACGCTTCGCTGCCTAGGCTCCAAATCCCATTCACGCAGACTAGAAAAGGAACTCAAAAACAGGGAAAGGGCCAAAATCATTTCTTAGATGTTAAAACTTAAAAAAAAAAATTATGGTCTCTCAAATCCAGCTTTAAAATTCTGCTGCTGTGAAAAAGCTAACAGCCCTGGCTGGTATGGGTCAGTGAGTTGGAGTCTCATCCCACAGACCAAAAGATGGCGGGTGTGATTCCCGATCTGGGCTCATGAGAAGGAAACCAGTTGATGTTGCTCTCACATCGATGTCTGTCTGTGTCTCTCTCTTTCTTCCACCCTTCCCCCCTCTCTGAAAACAATGTAAAAATGTCCTTGGATGAGGATACAAACAAACAAAGGCTAAGGACTGCAGAAGGTTATTTGGGTTTCTAAATAAAATATATTCTCTCATTCACTCCTTCAGCTTGCAGAGTGAATCTCCCCCCACACCCTTGCCCAAAAAAATACACCAGGCCCAGCTTGGCAACCCTGGGCTCTGCTGGGGATTTTAGTGTCTGAATAGGTATACATATGTTTTCCCCAAACAAAAGACAGCATGGGGTAGAGGCCTCATGAGTCATGTCCCTTCTAACATCTGCACAGAAGCTGACCGCCCATGGGTGCCAGAATCACCCCTTCTTCCTTTTTGGCACTGGTCTTCCTAGATGAGTCACCAGGCCACATTCTGGCATACAGGGTCCCTGCGCCTCACGCCCAAGCACCCCCAGAGCTCTGGCCAAAGGAGTCTCTACCTCAAGTAGCTGGCACCAACAGGTGCAGTAGGCCTTTCCTCCTCCTGAAAGGAGGGAGTAACAACAAGAGTTTGCCTGAAGCTCTTACAGCTGAATCTTTTCTAGTCCCTGCCCCCCCAGGTGTGGGGGTCAGTTGAAGGTGCTGTGGCCCCGGGCTGGCCCTGAAGCTCTCCCCCTCCCTTAGCCCTCCATCCTTGGCGGAAGAGCTCTGAGCCCTGGGCCTCATTGCTGGCTTGCTTTACTTTTTGTTCTGGAGTTGAGATTCACCCGACCTCCTGCTCCTTCAAGCCTTAGAAGTCAGGAAGACTGGCTGGCCAGAGTTGAACCAGCCTCTCGGGGCCTAACCAGCCCTCATAGAGCCCATAGCAAAGTGAAGAGGGAGGTGGGTAGTTGTCTTCATGGGCTCCTAGGTTAGATGCAGTCTGTAAAGTCAAGGCCTTGGTATTCTCTGTAGCCACGATAACCGAAGCCTTTTCCCTCCCAGAAAACTGCACATCCCTCCCTAAGGCTCAGCACAACATTTCCAGTGACCCTTGGAAGCTACTCTGGAACCCCAGCAGGTCCTAAGCCTCCCTAAGTCAGGCCACAGCCCGTTGGAGAGCAAAACCAAGAGTGAAGCCCAGAGAATGCCCAAGAGCAGCTGCTAAATGGTATAGACTTGAAGACTGAGCAAGAGGCTGGGAGTAGGGCTCTTCGGGACTGATAGTCTCCCCTCAACTCTCCTGGCCCTTTGAGCCTCTAGTGCATCCTCCATCTAGACCCCCAAACAGAGGTTCCAAGGAGATTATCAGCTTAAGGTCTGTCCCTGCACTGGAGTATGAACCCTTGAGGCCACAGGCCAGTTTGCTTGGTCCCACATTACAATCATCACCTTAGAGCCTGCACGTAGTAGAGGCTCACTTTCCATCTGCGAAGGAAGGAATCGGGGGATGCTGCCAGCCTCACTTCCGAGTAGGCAGTCACCCCCAAGGGTCCAAGTCCCGTGTAAGGCCCACCCAAGGCACACGTTCCAGTGTTACTTGGAGCTGATAGTGTTTAAGCCAAGGCTTTGGTTCTAGCTCAGATAAAATCTAGCAGACACCTACAGGGACCAAACTTTCCGATGGTCTTAGGATCCTAGGTCCTTAGGGGCTTTTTATTCTGGCATGCTTCCAAGGCACCAAGGGCCAGTGCCCAGCCTCAGATTCTTCCAGAGGGAAGAAGGCTCCTGCTGCTGATCCTCCCCCAGGCCCAATGGAGAGGAACAGGGGCAGTGCTGGCTGAGGGTGGAGGCTCCTGACCCAAATGTCAGGCCTGCAGGTCTGCCTGCAGCAGTGGGCTGGCAAGCAGGGCCAGCCAAGTCAGGGCAAGGGAGGGGTCTCTTTTGTCTGAATTTAACAGAAGGCAGATTGTCTGGCTGCTCTGGCAGAATGAAAGGGCCGATAAGTTCATCCGGGAGAAACTGCCAGTAGGCGTGTTTGCAGGTCACCACCAGCCTCCCCAGAAAGCCAGCTCCTTCCTTGCAGGGGGCCCTCCACTCCAGCACTTCCCCCAGACCCCTTCACGCTCATCTGGCACAGGGCCTGCCTCCTGTCAGCCAGGGAGCAGCTTGCACAGCTGGCCCTCCAGGACAGTGCAGTCCTGTGGGGACAGAAACCCCACAGCAAGAGTGACTATAGGTTGAATGAAAAAAGTCCCTTCACCCCCTGGGTGGACGCACATGTTCACTGCCCCCTCCCATGGCCACATGCCACTCCCTGGGATAAGACAGTCCCCCAAGGCCAACTTTGGGCGACGGTTCTCAAAACACTGGGCTCATTGGCCTTGAGCACTGCTCTAAACACCAGATTAGGTCTGATCTGACTGGGCAGCCAGTGAAAATGAGCAAAGCTGAGTGGCCTGTCTGTTGATTCTCTTCAGTCGCTGACCAGGGAGCCCCTAAACTTAGGGGAAGCCACCCACCCTTACCCAGGGGAGCCTGACTGAGAGCCCTTTCTCTGCTCTGTCATTTGTCCATGTCTGGCTCAGAGCCCAGCCACAGGTTCCCCCAGGGCAGAAACGCCTCTTCCTCTCAGAGTTGGCCTGAGATCTGGCAGGTCCCTCTCACCAACCTGGGCTACCCTCAGGGGCCCCTTAGTCAAGAGGCATTGATCAGTGACACAACAGCCACTGATTCTGTTATCATGGCGAAGGGGCACACCCTTGGAGCACCGGAAAGGGTTGCACCGAGTGACACAGAGCCTTCGCTCCAAGTGGAGTGCAGACAGACACTGGCAGGGCCTCTGGGCACCCCTCCTGTGGTCTGAGGAGTCCCCAGCATTTCTGGGAGAATGACAGCAATCCCTGGGGTCATCCTGAGGGGAGCTAATTAAGGCATAATGAGTTGGCTCATCAACCAAGCCTCCCATTGTGTCTATAGGAGAAATAAACCCCTGCTGGGACCCAGGGCTAAGGTCACTGTGTGACCTTGTTGTATAAGCTGCTTGCCTTCTCTGAGCCCCTTGGTCACCTGCATCATCAAGTGACCTCATATGTGAGTTTCAGAACTGCCTGCCCACTGAGAGTGACAGATGATCACTTCCTGTGACTGAGTCAGGGCCAGGGTGAACATCCAGTGTGTGTTTCAATCCACAGATATTTACCGAGTGCTGTATACTGGGAATGCGCAGGGGATAAGAGGAACCAGCCCTGCTCTTGTGGAGCCCAAATTCTAGTGTGACAAGAGAGATATCAAATAAGTAAATAAACATGGCCATAAATAAGTAAATAAAAAAGGGAATAATCAGGGGCTGGGAGGGCTGGGAGGGGCCAGAACCTGCTGTGTGTTCCTCCGGGAAGGCCTGTCAGAAGTGAAGGAGGAGGCCGAGGCTTTCCAGGGAAGGACTGGAACAAGTCCGGGGAATGGAGGAGGAGCTGGGCAGGCAGGTCTGAGGAACCTTGGGGGTCGCCATGGCTCAGGCAGTGAATGGAACAGCGAACAGGGGAGAAAGGGCAAATGGTGGGAGTGTCATGCCGGAGCTGGACTGGACCAGGCTGGGGTTTGCCGGAGTAGATTCCCAGGGGCAGGTTAGCTGGAGGGAGGGGGCAAGGAGGTGGGGCGGAAACCAGCCCCGGGGCCACCAGGAAGGAATGTGGTAGGGTGAGGAAGGGGGGTACAGCAGTTTAGCCCTGGAGCCCCTCCTCCCCCTGGTAGGTGGGGAAGCAGAGGCTGAGAGCAGGGCAGCGATTGGGGGTCTTCGGGAAGGAGCACCAGTCACCAGGGAAGTCAAGTCAGAACAAGCATTTAGAGAGAAATGGCTCACTTTCCCTGCCTCCACCTGGAAGGCAGAGAGAGATGGCATCCCTTCTTCCAGGCCCAGAGGAGGAAGGACGAGGGGGAGGAGACGCCTCTGAGGGTAGAGAATGGTTCCTCGGGTGTGGGCAGCTCCTGGTACACAGGGTAGAGGAGTGGAGAGTAGTGGGTGAGGATTAGGGGGCAAGGCCCTGCCCCAAGACAGGTTCCAGGGAAATTATCCACCCAGCTCCCCTGGGGCTGCTGCCAGACTTGGGATTGTAGGAGGTCCTGGGGACAGGTGGGGTGTCCCCTGGAAGGCACTTGAGGCCTCAGCCAGCTGTCCCTTCCATTTCCCTCCTGCTCACTGCTCAAGGCCAGTGGAGGTCAGTCCCTGCACTTACCAAAGTGGACTGAGCTTCTGGTTGGGGTCACGTGTGTAAGTGATCAGGAGAGGGTCTTCGTCCATCAGATGGGCTCACTAGGCTGAACCTGACGAGAGACCTCGGATGGGGAAGGGCCTGGAGGGGGAAGGACTGGGGGCTGGGCTCAGGAAGGGTCCTCAGGTAAATAAGACCCCAGCTTGGAACCAGGGCTCTCTGGGCCTCTGGGTATGGGCGAGACTGGCTGCAGGCATGGTGGAGGCTCTGTGCAGAGGCACCGACTGTCCCAGGGGCCATGCAAAAAGCCATTCATGATGCCTGCAGAGTTTTCTCAGAAAAGGTAAAAAGAAGCATTTCACATCTGCCTCTCTGATCCCATCTCTGTGCCCATGAGGGAATGTGGCAGCGGGTACAATGCCAAGGTGGGGACATGGGGCGGAAGGAAGGCTGCTTCTAGAGGCAATGTCTCGGGTCTCAGAGCCAGGGCCCAGCAGCTGCTCATCCCATTGGCAGGTGGGGGCAGGAAGGAAGTCTGGCCTCAGCTGATCCTTTACTCTCCCTCTGCCTGAAACTTCCTTGTACTTGCCCGGTTGCCTGGGTCCCTCTGCGATTGACTCAGAGTCAGTAGTGGCTCTGAGGCCCTGCTGCAGAGGCCGGTGGGGACGTGGGAGCTCCCTGGCCTCCTGGCTGCTCCTGCACTGGGACCAGCCTTGTTCCCGGTAAGGCCCCTCTGCTGGCAGGAGGCAGGGCCTGCAGGTGCCACAGGCCTACTTGCTCTTTCAGGTGAATACTAAGGGTGAACACTAATGGGCGGCCCAGAGTTGAGGTCCCAGAAGCTGGGGCCCAAGTGCCTGCCTCTGACTGACTGGGACCTTGGGTGAACCTCTTTCCCCCTCTAAACACTGTGGGCCAAGGTTTTCCAAAAGGCTGTTTACTTTCCTTCCCAGGAGAAGGGCCAGAGCACAGGTGCAGATAAGGAGCTGAAGAGGTGGGGAGGGAAAGTGGCCAACCCCCGATGAGGGTTGGGGAGAGTCCCAGGGGGTCCCAGGGGAGGCTATGTAGCCCAGAAGGATGGTCTTTAAGGGGAACCACGGGAAGGGGGAGGAGAGCCCCAACCTCCCCTTCCCAGCTGAGGAATCTCAGGTTGCACCTGAAAGCCAGGCTGACCAGTTGGCCCACAGATGCTTCCCCTCCCCCAGCGCCCTCCCACCCCCACTGGCCTGCGACCTCCATTCCCACGGCCAGCAGCCAGGGAGCTTCCTCACCTGCTGCTGCCCGGCTCCCTCCCTCTGGGCCAGCAGCTGTTCTCAGACAGCTGGATCAGTGTGAGATACTGCCCCGGGCTGAACTGCCCCGACCTCCACTGCCTGGATGGCCCCACTGGCCCACCCACAGCCCTGCCTTTCAGGGGTCCCTGTCCTCCAATCCTGGAGACCCACCACAGCTGTGGGCCGCCTGTACCTCCGGCCAGGAACAACAGCTGGCACTGCTCCCAGGCTCCTCAAGGGCCAAGGTGCCCTCAGCTCCTGTCAGCCCTCAGGGTGAGGTGCCAGCCCCCACCCTACACTTTCCCCTTGTCTTCTTGGGCCGTGGTCTTATGAGCACCCTCAGGAGTGGCCTTCAGGGAGGAGGAGGCTATGGGACCCTGTCCTCCGCTGACTCAGGCCTCTGGGGACAGCAACCAGAGCTAATGTCTAGACCCAAATCTACCTGTGATCCTGCCCTGCTCAGCACTCTGCCTGACTTCCGGCTGCTGGAGAACCAGAATGCCTCTCCTCCTCCTCAAGTGTGGACTCGACCCTCTCCCTCCACTGTACCCCCCAACTTCTCTGCCCTCCACGCCCACCCATATGACCTCCACTTCTACTTCTCCTAGTTCCTCCCCTCCCCTCTCTTTTCTTAAAGTATTCTCTCATCGTCTTTCATTTTTATTTTCTCTGCAATTTTTAAAAAGATTTTATTTATTTCTCTTTAGAGGGGAAGGGAAAGAGAGAGGGAGAGAAGCATCAATGTATGGTTGCCTCTCATGCATTCCCTGCTGGGAACTGGCCTGCAACCCAGGCATGTGCCCTGACTGGGAATCGAACCCCAATCCTTTTGTTCCCAGGTCCGCGCTTCCCCTCCCCTCTTTACCCCAGTCTCTCATGACCCCCGCCACATGGAGACTCCAAGTTCCTGCAAATATGCCAGGCGTCTGCCAGCTCCCCTCCAGTCTTCCCACCTGTGACACGTCTGCCCAGCGCATTCTTCTTCCATTTGGCCAACCTCATTCCTGTCTGTTTCCAGCCTGGGCATGTGTCCCTGCTCCGGATCCCTGCTTAGCCCATCATATTATTATGTTAGATTTAAAGTTGATCCCTAGGACAGACCGAAAGATCTGGGTCTGTCTACTCCTTCCCTCCATCCTGGGAACCTCTAGCACCTGAGATGGGGCCTCCTGGAGAGACCTCCCAGAGAGTCTAATTGGCATTTGGAAGCCTAAACCCCATGAGCCAACATACTTTCAGTCACCTGCAGAATAAATTTAACCCCACCCTGGGCAATAGGGACCTGCCCAAAACAGGTCAAGACCCACCAGTCACGTCACCTCCCCCCAACTTTCTGCAGAGTACCACCTGTGTGGTCCCCTCTTCATCGCCTACCCAGGTCCTGCCTTTCCTCCTTAGGAAGAACACCCACAAGCCTTCCAAGCATCTGACTCTCCTCATTGTGTCTAGGAGACCTCAAGCTCCTGGATAGTGGACATTGCCCTTGATACCATCCTTGAGCTTTGTCCCTCACCCTGGACACACAAAATTTCAATATGCCTCCCGACAATGGCCTGTGGCAGTTACTATTATTGACTCATGTTACAGGTTAATCCTTACCTGGATTCATCTTCATAGACTTCACTGTACCTGGCTCAGAGCAAGGCCCTCCACTGACGCTTGCTGAGGGGGTGAAAGAACAGATAAGTTACATCAAAATTTCAACTACTATGACCCATCCACCCCTGGAGCTTGGGACACAGAGGCTTTGGACCCATGACAGGGGCTTCCAGACTTGGGAGAGACAGGGTCTGTCCCCCTCTCCCCTTGTGCATATGGCCAATGACCAGTCCGGCTTCACATTGCTGGGGTCTTGATGTTGTTGAGTTGTGGAAATAGTCGGGGACAAGGTAGGGAAGAGACTACAGGCCAAACTCAGTGAGGAAGAAAAAACAGAGTAGCCCCTCTCAAAGAGCAGCCAAAAGAGCTGGGGCCAGGGGTTGGACAGAGGTATTCTCAGGGGGCCTGATTGTGAGGTCACCCTGAGAATTCTGGCTTTTAACCTAAGCCCACACCAGCCCTCAAGTGTTAAAGGGTAAGGAACTGGGGGGGGGGGGGCAGGAAGTGGCCAAATCAAACCACAAAGCCCTTTACTGAGGATCTACTCTGTTCCCAGACAGGCAGGAAGTCCAAAGGCAGAGAAATAGAAGACACAGGCAGGACAACCAAGAAGCACGTGTTCTGGCTCTTCAGTGGGGAAGGCCGCACTCAGGAAGCAAGGAGGTGTGTGGGAGTCAGGCAGCCTGGCCTGGCCCGAGGTCATCTGGAGGAGGGGTCACTGCAGCTGGGTCTTCGGGGAGGGGAGCAGTAGAGTCTCCTGCTGCCTTGGTGAATTCCCGGGAGAGGTTCAGCAGTAGCAGCAGAGCCTGTCCCAGCCTGGCCAGATGAGAAAGAAGGGGGGCAAAGGTGACTGCCTAAGCAGGCCCAGATCCTAGACTTTGCTGGAACTTGCCTGACTCTGAGCAGAATGATCTGAAATGGGGGCCAAGAAAGAAAATGAGAAAACGAGGTAGGCCCCGGCTGGTGTGGCTCAGTGCATTGAGTGCTGGCCTGCAAATCAAAGGGTTGCTGGTTCGATTCCCAGTCAGGGCGCATGCCTGAGTTGCGAGCTGGGTCTCTGGTTGGGGGCACATGACGCGCAACTACTCACTGATGTTTCTCTCCCTTTCTTTTTCTCTCCCTTCCCATCTCTCTAAAAATAAATAAATAAAATCTTATTAAAAAAAAAAAAAACTAGGTTGGGGAACTTTCAAGAGAGCCAGCTGCTGGTCCTGCATTGCCTAATGCTAGAGTCATCTCGTTCCAGATTCCTTTCATAATAGGATAAAATGTACCAACAGCAAGGCCCAGAGTGGGGCCTGGTGGAGTCCAGTAACTTCGGTGGCAGGGCCGTGGCTCCCAGGAAAGCCAGGGAAGATGGGGCATTCCTTGGCTGCCTGTCCCCAGCAGCTGCAGGAAGCTGCTCCAAGCTCCCAGCTATGCCCAGCAGGCCCCAAAGAGAAAGTCTTGTTTCCCACCAACCCCCCTGATTAGACACACAGCCTCCCGCTCGGGGCAGCTGAGTATTCCATGGCAGGCCCCCAGGGAGATGGTAGGTGGGGCTGTCAGCCCACATTTAGGAAGGTAGCTTAGAGCCTATCTGGAAACTAAGCCTGAGAAGTGGGTCCCATGGACTTCACTGCCTGTGGCAGGTTCCCCAGCTTTCCTACCTCCATAATTCAAAAAAGCTGTTGATCCTTTCCCGGACGAACACCCCCCACCCCCCACACAGAACCTTTCCTATACAGTCTGCAAGGATCACTGAACATCCTGCAGTGCTCCAGGGACTCCAGGCTAGAAGTCTCTGCAGTGTGGTTAACAGAGGAGAAACTCCCGTGTGGGTCCGGCCTGGCAGGCTTGGGCCCGCTCCCGGCCATCCTGGCTTGCACTGCTCTCTAGACCCTGAGAAGCTAGACTAGGGGAGACTCGTGGGGACCCCCCTGCTCTGCGGCCTCCTTGGAGTTACTCCAACTCCTCCTGTTGGGGACAACATAAAAGAAGGGCAGCTTCATGCTCCCCCGGGAATCCAGACCTAGACTCACCCCAGCTGGGCTGCCCCACCCTCACTAGGCCTCCCTCCCCAGATTCCCAACAGTATCTGCTGCCCCCTAGCTTCTGCCCACTTGGATGAGCCTGGCCGGCAACTGGAGGCCTCCGGAAGCTTAGGAAGCTCTGGGCTAGGTTCACATACGCATGCAAGAACATACCTTCTGTGTTTGTTTTGTTTTATTTTTTTTAATCAGCTATAGCAGTCATTCACCACATTTGTTGAGCACCTGCTATGTACCCTGGGCTAAGCATAGCACAAGGTGAAATCATGCCCCTTCTTCTGGGTCCTGCCGGAATCTCACATCTTCCCCACCTTTGACGGCCCACCCAGGGTAGCCCTCCCAACTGGCTCATCTTGAAACTGAATCCTTCTTCTACTCAGTTAGTAAGCTGCCCAGTGCGGCCACTCCAGGCAGAGCCTGGCCTGGTTAGTCACTTCCTGCTGCTGCCAACCAGCAACTCTGAGCCCACAAAAGGAGATGAGGAAAGGACTTCTGTCCGTCCCAGGACCCAGGAAGCCTTTAACAAAATGAACTGGCCCAACCCTCGCAGGGGTATGCTGGATGTGTCTCTTGTTTTGTTCTGCTGCTTGTCACTACTAGCTGTCCCATGTCAACTGCACATGTGCAGTTTACCTTATCTCCTCCACAAGAATAAAAACTATGAGCACAGAGGCTTTGGTTCACTGCTATATGCCTATATGACAAAAAAGTTCAGTAGATATCTGTTAAATATAAAATTTTATAGAGTTGAGACCAGATTTTATATACAACATGGTATCCTTCTGCCAGAGTTGAACCCCAGTAGGCCACTCATCAGCTGGATGACCTTGGGCAAGTTATGGAAACTTTCCACTCAGTTTTTCTTACCTGTGACACGAGAATGATTTCAATTTCTCCCTTGAAGGGGAATGAGCTGAGTGAAGAACACAAATAAAGAGGATAGCGAGTGCTTAGCACATAGAAAATGCTAAATAAATGTTAATGATTGTTATTATTATTGTTACTATTATTATCCTGCTTCATTCATTCAACATTGCTAGGAGTTTTCCCTGCCCGGATCAGACACTTGATTGCTTTTGGAGATCCATGATGCCATTGGGCCAAGGTAGAGGTTTATGTATATAAGCAAGAACAACTTGTGTGTGCATGTGAGAGAGAGAGAGAGAGAGAAAGAGAGAGAGAGTGTGTGTGTGTGTGTGTGTGTTGAAGAAGGTTGGCTTTCATTAGGTTCTCCAAAGGCCTAGACCAAACATAATTTATTATTTTTTTAAAAGAATATATGTATTTCCCTGGCTGGTGTAGCTCAGTGGATTGAGCACGGGCCTGAGAACCAGAGTATCGCGGTTCGATTCCCAGTCAGGGCACATGCCTGGGTTGCAGGCCAGTTCCCAGCAGGGGACACATGAGAGGCAACCGTACATTGATATTTTTCTCCCTGTCTCCTTCCCTTCCCCTCTAAAGATAAATAAATAAAATATATAAAAAAAGAATATATGTATTGCCCTGTTTGGTGTGGCTCAGTGGATTGAGTGCCGGCCTGCGCATGGTTTCCTTGTTTTGTTTATTGATGGAATTCTTTTTAAAAATATTTTATTTATTTATTTTATTTTATTTTTTATTTTTATTTTTTAAATATTTATTTATTTATCTTTAGAGAGGAAGGGAAGGGGAGAGGGAGAGAAATATCAATGTATGGTTGCCTCTCATGCGTCCCTTGCTGGGAACTGGCCTTCAACCCAGGCATGTGCCCTGACTGGGAATCGAACCGGGATCGTGTGGTTCGCTGGTCCGCGCTCAATCCACTGAGCTACACCAGCCAGGGCTTATTTATTTATTTTAGAAAGAGCGGGAAGGAGAAAGAGAGGGAGATAAACATAGATCAGTTGTTTCTTGCACACCCTAACCTGGTCAACAATCCAGGCACATGCACCCTAACTGGGAATTGAATGGGCTACCTTTCAGTCTGCAGGCCACTGCTCAACCCACTGAGACGCACCAGCCGTGGCTTGATGGGATTCTTGGTAATACTAAGAGATAATACTAAGAGATAAGGTCTGGGAGAGACCTTTGGAAAGTTGAGGGTCGAAGGCTCAGGTAAGGAATGTCATTCCATGCACCCAGAGCCTATCTCCCTCCTGTGCCAGCCCCACCGGCCTTGGGAGCCTATTCTTACAGGTGGGTGATTCTCCACTTCCCAGCAGGTGGCGCTATTGTCCTGTGCTGAAAGTTGCCAGCTTGGATACCTTCTCTGAGGCAGAGACATGGACCAGTCCTAGGCGTCCAGGGCGTGGTCCGTTGCGTGGACCAGAGCAATGAGCGCAAAGCTATTCCATTAATTCAGGAATTCCACAAACACTAACTGAACACCAACTATGTGCCATGCACTGGGAATTTAGCCAGGAACAAGACAGACCAAACTCTGCTTTTCCAGGATTTTTATGTTAGTCATGCAGTCAAATATGGCAGCTACTAGGCACACATGACTATTGAGCACTTACAATCTAACTAATTTGAATGAAGAAGTGCAGTTAAGAGTAAAATACACACCTGATATCAAAGATTTGGCTAAAATAATGTAAAATATCTAATTAACATTTTAAATCAGTTTTATGTTGAAATGATCATATTTTGGGTTAAGAAAAATATCGTATTAAGAAGAATTTAAGCCCTGGCTGTTGTGGCTCAGTGGATTGAGTGCCAGCCTGCAAACTTAACAGTCGCCGGTTCAATTCCCAGTCAGGACACATGCCTGGGTTGCAGGCCAGGTCCCCAGTTCGGGGCACACAAGAGGCAACTAATGGATGTTTCCCTCCTTCTCTCTATCTTCCCTTCTCCTTTCTCCGAAAATAAATTAATAAAATATTTTTTAAAATCTAAAATTAAAATAAAAGACAGATTGGATCAAAAAAACAAGAACGATCTTTATACTATTTTCAAGAGACTCAGCTTAGATAGAAGATGAAGGACCCGAAAAGACTAAAAGTAGAAACTTGGAACAATATATTCCATGCAAATAGTAACTAAAGGAGGTCTGTTTGGCTATATTATTATAAGACAAATAAGACCTAAATCAAAACAGTTTACAAGGGACAAAGAAGGCAATATATTGATAAAAGATACAATATATCAAGAAGATATAAAAATTAGAAACATATACACATCTAACAATAGAGCTCAAAAATATATGAAGCAAACCCGACAGAACTGACAGGAGAAATAGTTCTACCGTAATAGTGGCAGACTTCAGTGTTCCACTTTCTCTAATGTTCCACTTTCTTCTGTTTGGATAGAACCACCAAACAGAAGACCAGTAAGGAATAGGAGGGGGTGAACAGCTGGACCTAATGGACACTCCACCAATCACAACAGGTTACACGCTCTTCTCAGGTCCACATGGAACGTTCTCCAGGACAGCCTATATGTTATGACACAAAACAAGTCCTAAGAAATTTTAAAAGATTGAAATTATACAAAGTAGCTTTTCTGATCACAATAGAATAAAACTAGAAATGAGTAAGTGAAGGAAAACAAAAAAATCACAAATGTGGACATTTAAAAACATATCCTATGATGGTTTATGTGTCAGCTTGACCAGATCACATGTTACCTACATATTTAGCCAAACATTACTCTGGGTGTGTGTCTGTGAGGGTGTTTTGGGGTGAAACGTGCATTTGAATAGTCAGTGTGAAGCACATTGCCCTCCCTAATATGGTGGGCCTCATCCAATCCATTGAAGATCCAAATACAACAAAAAAAGCTGAGTAAGTGCGAACTCCTCCTGCCTGAGTACTTGAGCTGGAACGCTGGCCTTTTCCAATTTTTGGACTTGAGCTGAAATATCAGCTCTTCTTGGTCAAATTTCTGATCCAGGG
The DNA here is from genome assembly GCF_014824575.4 of Sturnira hondurensis. Classification (NCBI taxonomy): domain Eukaryota; kingdom Metazoa; phylum Chordata; class Mammalia; order Chiroptera; family Phyllostomidae; genus Sturnira; species Sturnira hondurensis. The sequence continues at coordinate 19,944,173 of NW_028079127.1, forward strand.
GAGGAAAGCTCCTAGCAATAGTGAATGAACAAGGCAGGATAATAATAGTAACAACAATAACCACTAACACTCATCTGTTGGTAGACACTTGGATTTGCTCATTTCTTCTCATTAAGTAGTAGTACACTGTATGAATATAGCACAGTTAGTTTTTCTGTTCACCTGTTGGATATTTGAATTATTTCCATTTTTTGGCTATTTTGAATAAAGCTCGTGTGTGCTTCCATTTTGGGGGTACAAATACTTAAAGAGTGTAATCACTTGACCATATTATAGATATAAATTTAGTTTTAAAGAGATGCCAAACTGTTTTTCAGAATGGCCAAAAATAATCAGTAGATGAGGGTTCTGGGCAATCCACATCCTTGGCAGTCTTTAATTTTAGCCTGTTTTTAGTGGCTGTGTGGGGATGCTAATTTGTCTTTCCTTGATGAATAATCGCGTTAAGCTATGTATTAGCTAATAGCTAATACATAGCTTAACATATGAGGTATTTATCTTTTGGGAATTATCTGATCAAATCCTTTGCCCATTTAAAGAAAAGGCGGGATTTATACCTATTTTTGCAATTAATGTCGGCAAGCACTTTTATGATCATTCGTGCTCATGGCTTTACAGGCTTTAACTGACGACCCCTCTGCACAGAAGCAGTAACGGAGAGACCAGAAGCGACAAGAGGTGTCAGGACGGCTTAGTTACAGAAGCGATGGGCCGTTTTGTAGGGAGGGTACCCGAAGACTGCAAGGCTGGCACGGCGCTTGAATGAAGCACTTCCTCCGGCACTTCCGACTCGGGGCCCGCCCTGAGCATTGGTGATTGGTTGGGCTGGCCAAGCGCGAGTCCTCCCGGGAGTTGTAGTTCTTGGGGCTGTGTTGGGAACGCCGGAAAGGACCAGCAGTCCGAGGCTAGAATCGGCGGTTGTGCTTGCTCCCCGCCGCTGGCACAATGTCCCGCGTGCAGGTGCCCTGCCATGTGAAAGGCACCGTGGCGCTACAAGTGGGCGATGTGCGGACCTCCCAAGGCCGGCCTGGTGTGCTGGTCATCGATGTCTCCTTCCCCAGCGTCGCGCCCTTCGAGGTGAGCAAGCCCCGTGGGCGGGGCTGACCTGGGAACTCGGGTGTATCCTAGGCGTCGAATCTTTTACATAAAGCCTTGGCACTGGCCTCGCCCTTGAAAATCAGTTAACCATTTATTTATTCCTTCAGTTAATACATATTATTATACTAGAAGGCAGCTTACTACTGTTCTGTTTTGTGCACCGTCTCCCTCCCATATCCAGAACAGCATCGACAGGGAAGTGCCAAGACAGCCGCTTAGGTGTTGGAAATAAGGTTGGGAGCCAAATATAGATGAGGCGGTTTTGTCGCTGGGGGTCATTAGACAATGAGTTACCCTAAAACCTGCCTCCCATCCATCCCTATAGTCTCTGCTGGAGGTCAAGTTCAATGCATCCCTCATCAGGCACCTCTCAGTGGCTCCAGGTTGTTGGGCTTTTTACAAAAATTATTTATTTTGGATGAGTGGGGGAGAGGAGAGAAATGTCAATTTATTGTTCCACTTATCTGTGCATTCATTGGTTGATTCTTGTGTGTGCCCTGACGGGGGGGATCAAACACGCAACCTTGGTGTGTCAGGGTGATGCTGTAACTAACTTAGCTACCCGGCCAAGGCTGGCTCCAGATTTGTCTCCAGTTGCACCTCCACATCCAGTTGGCCAAGTGATGGGGCACTGCAGGACTTCAACACAAAGGATGAAGTTTGTTTTCTGATGGCCTGGCATTCAGGGCCACCTTGTGTCTGTGCCCTGCCTACCTCTTGGCCCCAAGCACTTTGTCTAATAGAGTGTGGTTCTCACCCAAGCTGTTCCTTAAGTATAAGCTGGGAAGTCCTGATTCAGTATGGTGGAGCCTGTGTGTGTGTATTTAAACTTTCTTGGGTGAGTCTGCCCTGGCTGGTGTAGCTCAGTGGATTGAGTGCGGGCCTGCGAACCAGAGGATCGCGGTTTGATTCCCACTCAGGGCACATGCCTGGGTTGCAGGCCGGTTCCTTGCAGGCCGGTTCCTTGCAGGCCAACTACCAGCAGGGGATGCACAAAAGGCAACCATACATTGATGTTTCTCTCCCTCTCTCCTTCCCGTCTAAATATAAATAAATAAATAAAATTTAAAAAAATAAAATAAAATAAACTTTCTTGGGTGATTCTGATCAGTGTCCAGTGATGAGAGGTGCTGTAGCTAGGCCCGTTACATGCTACTTTTACATCTTCTACCTTTCTTGGCCCCTTTAGTGACCTCTTCTGCCTTTAGGCCTCGTCTGTACATTTTCTGCCTCCTCCAGGATAAAGGCTCCAACGTCTGGCCATATCTTGGGCATGTGGCAAAATCTGCAATTGTTTATGTGACTTGGTCATTTAGACCATGAGCTCCTTTAAGAACGTGAAATTGTTTTTGAGTCCCCAAAAGATGCTTGTTAGGTTGATAGAAGAGGGCATTGCTAAGGGGAGGAGGAAATAGTGCCTTTGAGCCTTTCAGGCCCTGGCCTTGGCTCTGATTTGTCATGGTGGGTTGTGTGTGCTCTAGTTGCAGGAGATTACATTTAAGAATTACTACACAGCCTTTCTGAGCATCCGTGTTCGCCAATACACCTCGATGCACACACCAGCCAAGTGGGTGACCTGCCTGCGGGACTACTGCCTGATGCCTGACCCACACAGTGAGGAGGGAGCTCAGGAGTATGTATCGCTGTTCAAGCACCAGGTCAGCTGGGACTCAGCATGGCCAGGGCAGCCCAGATGAGGGGGCCTGAGAATTGGGCCAGGCTACCAGGAGGGATGAGCAGGGCAAGGGTTTCCTGGGCTGTGGCTCTTTGGGAAGGGCCTTGAAGGGACTACTGTTCTTTCCTTCCCAAAGGCCTGGGGAGGTGGTAGCTTGGCTCATTGCTCATTGGGAAGCTTCTGGTCAGTGACCTAGGGCCTTGCTGGGTCCCTGTATGTGTACGTATCAGATGCTGTGTGACATGGGTAGAATACTGGAGCTGCGTCTGATTCTGCGACAGCCATCGCCACTGTGGCTGTCTTTCACAGTGGAGGAGCTGCAGATCTACCAGCAGGGACCAAAGGTAAGTGACGAGCTCAGAAATGCTGGTTGTCCCTTTCCCCCAGAAGCTCTGAGCCATGGCTGACAGAGCTGGGGGTAGGGGTGGGGTTAGGGGTGAGAGTGAGTGGGTAAAGATAATGGAAGTCAGCCAGGTGGGAGTGTTGAAAGCTCGTGATGAGAGGTAAGGCTGTGTCCCCATGTCCCCTGACCTTTGAAGCCACCTGCCTCTTTCAGAGCTGGAGCCTTCAGGTGCTGAGAGATACTTCTGTGCCTTGTGTTCCTGGGGTGTGCTTCTGCATAGCAGAAGAGCTTAGGTGGTCTGACTTTTGGGCCTTTATGGACCCCTGAACAAGGTTTTCCCAGGTTCAGGGACTCTTATCTCTGCTCCCAGGACCTTGGAAACTGGTTCCGGGAGTCTCCTCCTCCCCATACCTCAGGGAAGGATGTCTTTGCTTTGCTTTGCAGAGCCCCTCCATGACCTTCCCCAAGTGGCTCTCCCACCCAGTGCCTTGTGAGCAGCCCGCGCCCCTCCTTGAGGTAAGCCCTCACTCTGGGTAAGAACCACATGTAAATAGCTCTCCTGTCCGGGTGGGCCCCTATCTGCAGTGCACCAGACCCGGTGCCCTTGGTTCCCTCTGTGCCAGTTTCCTCCTGGGTGTTCCATGGCATTTGAGGTATCTCTGGGTGGGGCTGGCTCGCCTGCCGCCCGTCAGGCCCCAACCTCATTTGCCACAAGTCATCTGAAAATGTCACTGATCTCAGCTGGAGGACCCCGTAGCCCAATTTGGCCTTTCTGGAGCTCTAAGGGCACTGCTGGGGAGAGACCCCTGGCCACTGACCCCTCCTTCTGGAGCAGGGTCTCCCAGACCCCAGCAGGGTATCCTCCGAGGTGCAGCAGATGTGGGCGCTGACAGAGATGATCCGGGCCAGTCACACCTCCACGAAGATCGGCCGCTTCGATGTGAGTGATCGCTTCTGTCTGTGTGGCCCCCATCGCCCCGAGCAGGTCAGATCTGACAGTCTTTTGTGTTGCAGGTGGATGGCTGCTACGACCTGAACTTGCTCTCCTACACTTGAGTTGTGGCTCTCAAGCAGGACATTGACCTTCCTTGCCCACTGAAGACTGGTCTGGGTCATCCGAGGCTGAAGTGCTTTCCCTGTGCATTCTAAGTGTTGGCCTGTATGCCCATTCTGTCTGGGCCACATTCACAGAGTCAAGATTCTAGAGGGCTCACTGTGCTGCTTCTGCATGAGCTCCTGGTGGGGGGGTTGCACGCTGTCCTCACCTGACCGCAACCCAGAATTCCTTTTCCCTAAAAACACTCTAGTTCTACTCACTAAAAATCGATGTGTGCCCTGTGCTCCTCCTGCCAACATGCACACTTCTGTCTCTGCCTGCTCCCTCACGTGAGTGCGGCAGGCTGGGTGACCTACTAGAACCTGCTCTGTCTAGCATTGTAGGTTGTTGTAGCCCTGGCACTCATGTAGTTTGGAAGCTTGAGGGAGAAATGGGAGCCCCCAGTCTTCCTTCTGCGCCCCCTAGTGGTCTTCTTTCCCTTTGGTGTCATGCCCACAAAAAGAAATTTCCTGTCTCAACTCCCGCTGCCTGCTTTGCCCTTATCCAAGTGACAGCGGCTTCCACATAGCTGCTGTGGTCAAAAAGGAGCCCAGGGTGACAGTTTTCCTTGAGGGTCGCCATTCTTTTTGCTGTAACTAGTGTGCAACATTTTGGGAAAAGACAGAAGGAAAAAACAAAAAATTCCTCCTATTTGCCTAGGGAACAAAGCTAGCAATTTGAGCCGCCAGTCCCTGGCTCTCTGAGTTATCTTCTGGATGTATGTTCAAGAGGGTCTGGTCACCTAGCCTGGGCAGAAGCGCCTGGCAAGGCCAAGGTCTGAAAATGAGTCCTATGACTTACTTGCTATCGGACACGGCCTGAAGTACATCCTTGTCCCTTCTCCCAGCTGCCCCCTTCCAAAAGTCATGCTCATGGTGATGAGGGAGCATGGTGGGGAGTGGTGAGGCTTCTCATTGGTGTCTAGAGGCTAAGTCTTCTACAGCCCCACGCCAGCCACTAAATAGGCAGGCTGCTCGTCCTAATGAGAAAATCCTGCTTGTCTGTCTTTTTTTCCCTGTCTTTGTCCCTGATGCCTATATGAGGCAGCACTGCAGCGTGCTGGGCCTGGGAAATGAGGTACTTACATGGCTCAGCAGCTTTCAGGGGGAGAGTCAGCCACCTTTTGGTGGCCACCCTTCTCTCACCCACCAGGGTTCTTGCAGGTGGTACCTTTCCCTGCAGGGTCATTTACTTAGCTCCATTCAGCTTTTGCTAAGAGGGTAATGACCACAGTTCTTTGCTCAGGGAGTATCACCCTCTGTGTGTGTGTGTGTGTGTGTTGAGGGGGTCTCTCGGGTGGCAAGGACAGTGCTTCATTCACAGCTGTGTCCCCAGCACCTGGCAGAGGGCCTAGCGTGCACCAAGGTCAATAAACACTGGTGGAATGCATGACTGCTGGCGGCTGCCTTTGTCCACCCAGCGGGAGAGCTGGAGACCCTCACATATGATGAGGTTCCTGCAGTGCTCGGCCTCCTGGGCTGGCTCCCCTTGGATCTCCCTCCAGTGTCTTCTCCATCTTTCCCCTTCCTCCTATTTGACCTCACTCTCCTGAATGTGCAATTCAAGCCTCTCAACCCTCCGCCTGAACTTTGGTGCCTGGAGGCAGGGCAGTCAGCAGGGGGAGGTCTAGCCTGGGCCCAGATTCAGAACAGCTTGACTGGGCCAGGAACTTCCAACCTGCCCTCATCAACTGAAAGTGCCTGGGGCAGTTTCCCTGCTGCTGGTACGCACGCACAGCCTGAGCTAAAGCCCCGCCCGTCCTGCCCTCGGGGCTGCCCGCCCCTCTTCTGATCCCCTGTGTGGGAGAGACTTGGCTGACCAAGACGCAGACTACATCTCCCAGCGTGCCTGACAAGAGTGGTGGCCCCTGTGCGTCGGCTGCACCGGTCGCAGGCCACAATGCAGCGGGCACTGAGCATGGTGGCCCGCCTGGGCTTGCGTGGGCAGGCGCTTCCCTTGGTCCTGGGCCGTCCGCTCAGTGGCGCACAGGTGGGACAGAGGGTGCTGGGCAATGGCGCCAATCTTGGAGGGTGGAGGAAGGTTGGGGCTGGGGTCCCGGTGGCACTGAGCCCGGCCGCCCGCAGGACGTGCTCCGTAGGACACCGCTCTATGACTTCCACCTGGCTCATGGTGGGAAGATGGTAGCGTTCTCGGGCTGGAGCCTGCCCGTGCAGTACCGGGACAGCCACGTTGACTCACACCTACACACGCGCCGACACTGCTCGCTCTTCGATGTGTCCCACATGCTGCAGGTGAGCCAGGGGAGCGCTCAGGGCTCCGGGGCTTCCTCCCTGTCCGCAGTGGTGCCCGCCTTCGGCCTAGTTCGCTGGGAGCTGGATTCCAAGGGCCGCCCTCTCGGAAGAGTTGAAGGTCTCAGGAGTGGCACAGACTGTGGCCTGCAGGCAATGAATTCTGAGGGTCTTCCAGCGGCTCCTTTCCAATCTCTCCAGCCTGCTCCAACTCAGTGGTATACCTCAACGTGCTGGGTTTTCCAGGGCTGACACCCATTTCCACCCACCGTCCTGGGCACTGGTTGGGAAAAGGGTTATTTCAGGAAGGTGATGGGCTCTTCCAAATTCCCTACCTTTCCTCATGACACCCACTCCTGTATTGGCAGATGTGGGGACACCAGAAAGTGGAGTCTTTGCCCCCTGCAGAACCGAAGACTGGTCACTGCGGCTGGTTTGTCGTTCCATGCATGGCAGGGAGGATGCCTCCTTGACCAGTTGGCTTCCAGATCAGAACTGTCGCAGTGTCCTTAGGCTTTTTATCTTTTTCTCAGACCAAGATACATGGTTGTGACCGGGTGAAGCTGATGGAGAGTCTAGTGGTTGGAGACATTGCAGAGCTAAGGCCAAACCAGGTGGGCCCTTCTTATTTTTTCTCAATCCAGTGTTCTTAGTCGTGAGCCAGCAAATGGGCTCGCCCCGACTTGGGAGCAGGCACGGGGTGGATCAGACACAACCTTGCAGTCTTGGGGCTTGAGGTCCCTAAGTCATGTCCAGAAACCCCAGTCCATGTCCTTTTCTGTGATCTTCCCCTTGCAATTCAAAGTGTAGTCCCTAACCCAGGAGACTCATCATGACCTAGGAGCTTGTTAAGAATACACTCTGGGGCTCTGCTCCAGGCCTGTTGAATCAGCAGCTGTATTTTAAAAAGATCCCCAGGTGATTCACATGACCTCTCAACCTCAGGCTCTTTGTCCGCCAGTGGGGAGGCTGAGGCTAGCCTCACAATGTTTCGGGGCATGGCTGCTGCGGAGCACTAGAAACCATCAAGGTGGACTTTGAAGCTCTCTGTCCTGGGCTTAGAGCATGGCCTGAGTTGTCCCAGGTTGGGTGTGATAAAGCAGCCAGTCCCAGGTATCTCGGATACACGTGTGAGATGGGGCTCTCAGTGCTGAGTGGAAAGGGGTGCAGGCACCCTACAAATTCAGGGAGGTCCCCCAAGGTGGGGAGGGTTGAATATGTTCTCACTATATGAAGGTCAAACACCATGGTCTTGGGCAGGCACCTGGGGCGACCCAGCCTTGTTCCTTGAACTGTACCCCCTCCAGCCCTGTTCATGAGGGTTCATGACCTTGTGGAGGCCAAGTGGGCCCAGGGGTGTGTCTGACTCACACTTGATGTTGGCCTTCTGGACCTGGATGCAAAATTGCTCCACTTTGTTGCTAGGGGACACTGTCGCTGTTTACTAATGAAGCTGGGGGCATCTTAGATGACTTGATTGTGACCAACACTTCTGAGGGGCACCTGTATGTGGTGTCCAACGCTGGCTGCTGGGACAAGGACTTGGCCCTCATGCAGGTACAGCCCCTTTGTGTTCTAGGTACCCTATCTTCCATAATCACAGAGCAGTGTCTTCGCTGTCCAGGACAGACCTGGGCAAGGGGCTCAGACAATAGTTCTTTTGGGTGAGTGAACAACAGGCCAGAGTGACCCTCCCTGGAGCATGCCAGGTTTCACTGGGAGAGGGGTGGGGGAGGTGGGGAGGCAGAGCTGACCTCAGGCCCTGGGTGAGCATCCTCTGGTGAGGGTGGAGGGCTGGAGCCTGCTATTAGAACTGGCTGACATGGGCTTGGGTCATCCTCACCACTTAGTCACAGGGCCTTGTAAGATGAGAGCCAGCCTGCTCTGCCCAGCTCTGCAGCACCTGGGAATGGTCCCAGAAGTCAGTGTGTTTCTGTCTTTGCATTTAGGACAAGGCCAGGGAGCTTCAAAACATGGGCAGTGATGTGGGCCTGGAGGTGGTGGATAATGCCCTGCTAGCCCTGCAAGGTGAGCAGCCAGGCTGGGGTTGGAGCTGACCTTGGCCTTCTTGGCTTCTTTGACGGCCTAGCAGAGGCTGTACCAGGAGGAAGGTGTGGATGGTGTGAAATTTGTATGCCATATCGTAAGCCGGGTGTCATGCCCTCCCCTGACTGGCCCCGAAGCTCCATGGGCTGAGCAAGAGCATCCACTCCCACCTGCAGTGGAGGCCTTGCTCAGGACTTGTTCTGGTCCGAGTAAGGGCTACAGTCCAGCTTTGAGGGGCTCTGGGACCTGGATACTTGGTCACTGGCTCCCTGGGCCCAGGTCCCACTGCAGCCCAGGTGCTCCAGGCCGGCGTGGCAGACGACCTAAGGAAACTGCCCTTCATGACCACTGCTGTGATGGAGGTGTTTGGCGTGTCCAGATGCCGCGTGACCCGCTGTGGCTACACGGGAGAGGATGGTGTGGAGGTGTGTCAACAAGTGGGGGCAGGGTGGTGGTGTAGGGCACAGGACTCGGGCCAGCATCCCACCCACTCCCGGCTGTCCCACGCAGATCTCTGTGCCAGTAGCAGGGGCAGTCCGCCTGGCAACAGCTCTGCTAGAAAACACAGAGGTGAAGCTGGCAGGGCTGGCGGCCCGGGACAGCCTGCGTCTAGAGGCAGGCCTCTGTCTGTATGGGAGTGACATTGATGAGCGCACCACACCTGTGGAAGGCAGCCTCAGCTGGACACTGGGTGAGTTGGGTTGCCACTCAGGGATGGCATCCTGAAGGCTGGGGTGGCCCTTCACGAGACCTGCTGGCCTGTGACTGCCCCCCAGGTTGTATAGCCTAGAGCCAGCGACTCAGCCATCCCAAGCCTCCATTCCCTGAAGGTGCCACGGTGGCTTTGCCCATCAGATGCTGAGGACCCTCAGCAGGCTGAGATAGGCAGCATGGCCTCCGAGACCTCGGGCAGGAGGTGGGTGGCCAACTGGCCACGTGGCAAGGGAGGAACAGGGCCTACAGGAGTCTGAGTGAAGGGGCCTCGATGCTGATGGATGTCACTTGGGGCCCTTGTAGATAGGATCGTCTGTGGCCAGGGGTCCACTGGCCTGTGGCTTAAGTTGGGTGTGTCACGCTCCAGGGAAGCGCCGCCGAGCTGCCATGGACTTCCCCGGGGCCGCAGTCATCGCTTCCCAGCTGAAGGGCAAGGTGCAGCGGAGGCGTGTGGGGCTAATGTGTGAGGGGGCTCCTATGCGGGCACAAAGCCCCATCCTGAGTATGGAGGGCACCGTGATTGGTAGGTAGAACAGAGAGGTTGGAGGGCTCTGCCCCTTCCCCAGGGGGTGGGGCACTGGCCTGTCAGGGCGGTGCTGACACGTGGCCTCTGCCTGGACAGGTACTGTGACCAGTGGCTCTCCCTCACCCTGCCTGAAGAAGAATGTGGCGATGGGTTACGTGCCGCTGGAGTACAGTCGGCCAGGTACCCCGCTACTGGTGGAGGTGCGGCGGAAGCAGCAGAAGGCTGTGGTCAGCAAGATGCCCTTTGTGCCCACAAACTACTATACCCTCAAGTGAGGATGGCTTGGGGCCAGCCTTCTGCTGGAGGGCATTCTACAGGGGTTAGTCAGGAGGCTGAGGCAGAACATACTGGGGGGGTGGCTAGGGTGCAGGGGGCTAGTTGAGGGGAGCCTCACCACCTCATCCTGTGCCACTTCAATTTCAAGACCAGTTTCTCAGTAATGGACCAGCTCACCCAATGCCTGTTTGAGCCCATGGCCCCTCGGGCCCCACTCCTGCCTGCCGGAGGGCTGAGAAGCATCAGTCCTGGCACTTCCATTCTGCCAGGTGCTGGCTGGGCACCAAAGGCTCACCTTTGGGAGGCTAAAACCTGTCCAACCTACCTCACCACAGCTTCTCCCACTGCAAAGGGTCATTACCTGGGGCAGCACCAGCCACCTCCTCCAGTTGACTTTCCATGAATGCAAACTGCTGCCTCTCCCTGGGCAGGAATGAGTCACAGAGGGTTGGCCCAGGAGGGGTGCCGTGCCTGCGTGTGAACTCAGGGGTGTTTGAGGGCGCATAGACTCACTCTTCCACATTCTCAAGTTGGCCCACTAGCACACCATGCCAGGCTCACCACCTGTTCTGAGCCTCAGGGCTGTTGTAGGGCAGGCTAGGCTTCCTCCTGGACTTGCCTTACCCTGGGCTGACCTTCGCCCCTGTGTCCCAGTACTGGACTCCACTGACTCCTAAAAAACATTAAACAAGCTTCCTTCCTTCCTGTTTGCCAGAGTCTAGCTTCATTACCCTTTGCCCACAGGGTTTTTGGGGTGCCAGTCCAATGCTTCCCTTTCTGGCCTCTGAGACGGGCTTTCAGTGGTTCTCCGTGAGTGGAGCAGGTCTGTAGAACTAATGGCGCAGTGCCTGTGTCAGGCATCCAGTACTGCTCCTTGGCAAAGCTGGCATCAACTCCCCAACATTGCAATCATTAAATTCTGGGTGCCAAGGGCAACAGCCCCTGGGGTAGTCTCTGCAGTTTCCCCTGTGCATGCACACCCTTGTCCTGTCTGAATAACCACACAACTGATGTACTTCCATCTTTAATAAGCCACATCCTCAGTTGACTCTGCGGAGGAACGTGAGACCCTGACTCTGTGTGGTGGTGATGTCAGTGGGTAGACCTGGGCAGCAAAACTCATCCTGCCAGCCAGACGGTATCTCTGCAGTAAGTGCCTGTGCAAGGGCTCAGTGCAGTCCTATTTCCAGCGCGCCTCTGCTGCAGACGATCTAGGCAAAGGCTGCCAGATAGAAATGTGACATCAAACAGAGGAGCAGACAGAAGTACAAGGAGGGAGACAGATGTAGGGCCACACTGCCTTCAGGAACTGGTATTTGCCATCCATCCTTTGGGAAGTGGCATGCCTGTCTAGCCTGCGGCTCTACACTCTTAAGGGAGCGGATGGTGCTGGTGGGGAGGACATGAAACTCTGGGCTGTCGGGATGAAGCTCCTGTGGTTCCAGGTCAAGCTGGGAAGTGATGGGGCTGCAGGGCAGGGGGTGGGGGGCTGTCCTGCACTAACTGCCTAGAGTCTCTGTGGGGGCATGGTACAGACCCACAACCCCATGGGCACTTAAGTGGTGGGGGTGGAGGTGGGAAGTCACCCCAGGGCTCAGCCTCTTTCAGGTATCCAGTTTCCCTCCAAGAAGAACTGAGAGGAGTATGAGTATGATGCTCAGGATAAGGTAAATTCTGTAGTGTGGCTCACACCTGGAGAGCTCTGGATGGGCCAGGAAGGTGAGTGTTTGGTGCCTCCATGTCTGGATGGCGCCAGCTGCCCACTGTCTTATACTTGACTGGCCAAGTAAGTAACCACAGAGTATAAGGCTGTGTCCAGGCCAAGATTCCTGGCTCCCTGCCAACAACAGCAAAACCAAATTCAGAAAACCTAGGGTTTAGGGGGAAATGGACTTCCCTTACAAATCCCAGAGCCAGTCAACCTCAGGCTTCCTCTCAGAGGGGTAAATCTCTATCAGGTCACATCCCAGGGGGATGGGAAGAGGGACAGGAAAAAGCCAAGACAGAAAATGGACTGCTGGCCTTCCCAGAGGCTTCTCCTAAACTGACCCCTGAGAGAGGAGGAGCAGCATTCTCTCCTTAAGGCACCCGGATCAGGGTAGAGGCAAACAGTTTACTGGCCCAATGCCTGGAGCTGCTGGAGCAAAGGCCAAGGGCAGAGGAGGCCCAACCACACAAGTACTGGTACTCCCTGCCTCCCAACCCTGACGCCCCTGCGGTCATCCCTGGGGTCTGGGCAGCAGCAGAACCCAGTGTGGGAGCCAGCAGACCCGATGATCTCCCCGGAGACCCCTCTGCTGCCTTCCCTTATTCTCTGTGGGTTTTGAGAGGTTCATTTGCAGCTGTTTCCCTAGAAGTGATGGAGAGAAGAGAGAGGGGTTATTCCACAGGCAGCACAACAGTTCCTGAGATTGGCTCTCTCTAGCTTTGTAGTGGAGCTTCCTACAACCTAAACCTCTGCTAGGCTCCCACAGCCCACAGTGGGCCCACCGCCTTTCCCCTGCAGACTCATTTTTCTTCCTGATGGTACTCCCATCATCCCCCATTTGCCCCCCAAAACATGGGCAGTGGCAGCTCTCCTAACCTAGCCTCTTGCCCTCTCCATTGGACCCCTTTATGTACTTGCCACGAGGGAGGCAGGTAAAGAGGCCAATTAGATTAGGCCATGGCCTAATCACGGTTGAGCGTTTCTATAGCTCCCCAAAGTCTAGGGCTTTGCAGGTCCCTCCACACATTCATGTTTGAGCTCCAGCATTAGTCTTGTCTGTTCTCCAATACGTCACCCTTAGTCTTGTCTCTGCGCCTGTTCTAGTCATTCTCTTTGCCTGGCACACACCCCCTGGTCTGCCTTCAGCTTAAGTGCCCCTCTTGAGAGAAACCTCTGACCACCCTCATCCCTGCACTGCTGCCCTCTCCTTTCAAATGTCTGGCTCCCCCTGTAAGCAGGATCTGGGTTGTCCTTGTTCTCTGCCCCCTGCCATGTGCTAGGAGCTCAGAAATTAGCTGAAAGAATGCCCTGATTAATGAGTTCATGTTTGGCAGATGAGAAGGCTGACCCCGCTGAGGCCAGGCAGTGCACAAAGGACAGGGACTCCTGCCTCTCCAACTGAGGGGCTTGCCATTTCATCTCTGAAACTGTGAATAACACCGTCCACTCCCACAGGCTGCTGAACAGCAAACTGATAAACTGTTCAGGCATCCTTGTCACCTGAAATATGAGCTAGTTACAGATCTTGGAGCTTGCTGCAAAGGCCACTAAGCTAGAGGACGCCTACCCTGAGTTCTCCCCTCCCCCACCCCCAGTGTCCCCCTGCCTGCCTAGCACGGGGTTGAGATGGGAACAGATTTACTCACCACGAAGGGAAATGCGTGGAGCCATCAGGTGTAGATCCGTTCTGGCCGCCCAGACCTGGGGGCAGGAACACATCCAGAGCTGCAGCAGGCTAGGTTGGGGATCTGAGCAGGCAGCAGCCTAGGTCAGGTTAGAGGCTAGTGGCATTTGGTAGAGAGTCTGACGGGGGACCTAAGGAACTAGTGGTTTTGTCTGATGAGGGTTTGAAAGGAGAGTTATAATGTTATGGGTGGACTGGTGAAGTTTGAGTGAAATGGTATGTTGGCATGGGTCAGAGTACAGTTTTAAGTTGCGATACGGTTCTTAGGAGACCAGTGGTGGTCTAAGGGGGTCCTGGGGAGCCCAATGATACAGCCCAGTGGGCGTGGGGGCAGTCAGTCCACGGCGGTTGGCGGGGAGCCTCACCTGGGCGGTGATACAGCCCGGTCACCGTGCTCCCGTAGAACCCCCAAGCCAGCTGGATGCCCAGGAGACTTAACACCAACCACAGCAACAGCAGCTTGAAGAGGGTCACACGCATGTCCTGAGCTTCCCATTCCCGCAGGAACTCGCTACCCAGGGCGCCTAGAGCCCCCAGCACCGTGGCCGGCAGAGTCTGCAAGGACTGCCCAGACCAAGACTCCGCCATGACTGGCCCGCGCCCCACCTGGAGGACTGTCACCGCAGTCCCCGCTGCGCAGGCGCCTGGTCTTCCGGGGCCAAGCCCGTTAGGGCGCACGCGTAAACACAGGCAAACCGAGCCTATCTCGCCTGCGCGAAGAGTTGGCAGTTTGGGAGGAGTATGGAAACTGCGCAGGCGCAGCTAACCCCACCCTGCCTACTTAAAGGATGAGTGACTTGAGGAGTACAAAATAGCAACCAGGTCTTTTATAGCCCCCGAGTTCCCGTGATGCCTCACGAGGCTGCAACTATTGGTTAAGCGCCCTGCTTTTAAGGCGTGGCCTCACCCCTGAGCAATCGTTGCGGAGCTGTGAGTTCGCGCGCGTGCGCGGGGCCGCGACTAGAGCCAGCTCGAGCCCGCTGGGCTGACGGGGGCGCGCACGTCGCTCCCCGCCCTCCCGCCACCGCCCGCCCTCGCTCGCTCGCGCTCCCCGCCCGCTGCCTGCCGCTCGCCGTCGGCCACCCGCCGTCCTCCGTCGGTTCTCTCGCTAGTCCGCCGCCGTCTCCTCGGACACCCGTCCTAGTCTCCGAGTTCGTGACTCGCGGACGAGAGTCCTCGGCGCAGAGAGGCCAGAATCGGACCCGTCGCCTGAGGTGAGTGAGAGGGTTTCCTCCGGGCGCCGCGGCGCCCCGGGCCCGCCCGCCCGGCACTCTTCCGCCCGCCGCCCCGCCGCCCCGCCGCCCCGTCGCGGCCGCGCCCCACCTGCTGCTCTAGGCTGGTCGCCTCGGGACTGGGACCCTGACCCGGGCCCCGGCCCCTTTCCCCGAAGCGGCGGCCCCGCCCGCTCAGTCCCCGGAAGCGCGCCCCGCGGCCTCCCGCGCCCCTTCCCCCGCCCGGCCAGGCCTGGTGGAGCCCGAGCTGCCCGCCGGCGGTCCCCGGCGCTTCCTCTCTCCCCGCCCGGCAGGGCGGAGGCTCCGGGCCGGCGGTGCAGCCGGCCGCTGAGAAGCGCGCGTGGCTATTGGAGTTGAAATGGGAAAGAAACTCTTTACAACTCCATTTTGGCTTTTACATTTAATGGGAAACGCGAATCGCCGATTTATACTGGGTGAAGTCCAGGTATGGTTTGGGTATAATTTTCTTCCTGCAGTACTTTTAGAAATTGTGTAAGTAGAAGATAGTACTGAAACCTTAGGGGTTAGGATTCTTCGGTATTGCAAAGAACAAAATTAGCCATTAGACACTTTTCATGATTTAAGTAACTTAAACTATGTTTCCTCAAAATAGCATTAATTTGCAGTTTTGCTTAGTCAACGTTATTACCTTGATTAGGAATCACCTAAACATCTGTCCTCAGTTATCAAATGGACCCAGTTACAAATTGTCTTCATTAAATAGCACTGTTTGCACTCAAATTGACTCGGTCAGAATCATGTTTAGTAGTTTATGGTGGGAAATTGTCATTCTTTGACAATTTCAGAGTTGGTTCTACTTGTGTTTCTTAATGTTCCCGATTTAACATTTTAACCTCTGTTGGTGACTTGTTTTGTGTGTATGTGTTTGACACTCTTTGAGGGAACTTGCAGGTGTGTGATGAGATTGTATTTCTTCCTGCCAGGCCTGAAAGGGAAAAACATACTTTAAAAAAATTCTTCAATGTTGTACATGGTGAACAATTTTCAACCACTTAGTGCCACACACCCAAATGTGTAACGTGTATGTATGTACAGTTGTGATTGTCACTTACAGACATGGCTAAATTGCTACAAATAATTGTTTTATTTGGCACAAGTTAACATTGTTTGGACTGAATGTACAAGACTAGTTCTTTATTGTAGAGAGTAGCTTATTGAAGGACCTCTTTTGGTAAATTGTGTTGAGAGGAGTTCCATTTACTTTTGCAGAGCACTGGTGGTTCTTGGGGACATAAAATATGTAAGATGGAACTTGCTTTGAGTCAAAGTCTAACCCAGATTTATAGCCTCTGTTCTCAAGAATCTGCAGTGGAGGGAAGAAGAGAGAGGAATCCACCGACTTTTTCACAGATCCAGAATTGTAAAAGTGAAAGGAATCTTCAGGGTTTATGTAGTCTCAACCTCATTTGCAGATGAGAAATTGAGTCTCAAAGACACCTACCTCAAGTCATGTGTCTAGTCAGGTGCAGGCCGCAGTTCTTCCCTACGAGGCATTCTCCATGTGCTCCCAAACTGCTTACTAAGAATCAGCTAAAGTTCAGGACTTAGAGCTTATTCCAGTGTTTTCTCTTTTTATGTATCCTTTTATTACTGCTGATGTTACATGTATTGGGAAAACCTGAAAAATTCATTTTCAAATAACTTTCAGTTTTTTGGCGAAAGCACTGTCCTCTGTAACTGGGTGGTCCTGAAGCAGTTGATTGGAATAAACAAGTGTGTGTACAGGGTCCCTGCCTCACCTAATCCTGGCTTTAAGTTTTGGATCTTTTGAGGGACCAACTTCTTCCCCAGGGATCTGAGACTCCCCTGCTCCAAATCTAACAATTATTAAGTCAGGCTAAGATGTTATTAGGCAACTTGGGCTCTTTTGAGTATTGATTTGAGGTAGGATGGGGAGAAACTACGTATATCATGTAAATAGTTTCTTGTATGGTAGTGGTTTTGTTGGAGTACTGATTCCTTTCTTGTCGGTTAACTCCTTTTAAAAGTTTATCCTGGTCATACGGGGTTGTAAGTTATTAGGCGAGTGAAAACAGGTAGATCTTCAGGTGTTTCCTGTCTGTGGGGTGGAGTCCAGGCTGTGACAGGAGGAGGAAGTGGGTTGTTACTTTGGGTCTTATTTGTCCTAGAGCTGTGAGGTTTATGTTAACTCAGTCAAAAGAAAGACTTATATTTCAAAATTTTAAAAATGTTTTATTTATTTATTTTTAGAGAAAGGGAAAGAGAAAGAGTGGGAGAGAAACATCAATGTGTGGTTGCCTCTCATGTGTCCCCTCCTGGGGACCTGGCCTGCTACCCAGGCATGTACCCTGACTGGGAATGGAACCCGCGACCCTTTGCTTCACAGGTCTGTGCTCAATCCACTGAGCTACACCAGCCCCAGGGCATATTTCAGCTTTTAAGAGAACTGATTCGGGCTTGCTGGGCTTCTGTAGACGGCACCTTGGGTTTAATTGCCTTATGGCTACTAGCGATAATGATAAATGGTACATAATTGCTGGATTTTAATCACATATTTGTAGTTTTAAAAGATCCCAAAGTATTTCATCTTACCTTGCCACTTGATTTATCCCTTTATTCCCTTGGCCAGTGGAACTCGGTTTGTCTGTACATACCCAGTAATGAAACTAAATTTTAAACGTGTGGTGATGTGTCTTAATTATACTGTTCTTTTGGGGCCATGCTTACTCTTAAGTACTTGTGAGATTAATAAATTAAAGTTTCCAAAAAGAGTTTAAAGTGAGGAATTACTGTAAAATTCCTCTTTCAAGTGTTTCTATTTCCAGTGACTCATTTTTAATCTGTGGGGCTGAAGTAATAAGTGAAGGCCTTGTATACTCATAATTGTGGTAGTCATGTGACTGAAAATCTGATAGGCATTGAAGCTGCTCATTCTGCTTGTTGGTCTGACTTTATTGGTGCTTCATCCAGATGATTCTGAATATATTTTATAGTTAATAATCATCAAAATATGAGCCCTGGCTGGTTTGCAAACCAACAGGTTGCCAGTTCAATTCCTGGTCAGGGCCCCATTTGGGGGTGTGCAGGAGGCAACCAATTCATTTGTTGTTTCTCTCCCTGTCTTTCTCCCTTGTTTCCTCTCTAAAAATAAATGAAGTACTAAAAAAAGAAAAAAACCCAACCAAAAAAACCCCAAGAAACACTTTGTTGCAGCCAGTTTGTAGTTTGTACCAAATTGAGCTTGATTTATTTCCCATTTTTAAAAAGTTCTAACTTGATATGTTTGATTGGGAGGGGCATTGATGTGAGAAGGAAACATCCATCCATTTCTGCCCATAGGCACCCTATCAGGACCGAACCCACAGCTTTTTGGTGTTCAGGATGATGTTCAACCGTCTGAGCCTCCCTGCCAGGGCTAATTTTTTTTTCCCCTTAAGAGGGTGGGTAAAGTAAATATGTTGAAGCATATTTACAATAGTAATTAATATTCAAGTGAAGAGAAAGAGTAGAGCATAAACAGTGGGTGACATTGGTTTAGAGTAGAGTGAAAAGTGGGAGATAAAATGAAATTAGAGAGGTTGGCAGGGACCAGATTATGTACAGCTTTTAGGATTCGGGGATTTCGTCAGGTTTGTTCTGAGATGAGAAATTAGGATTTTTTTTCTCTCAGCAGGTGAATATTATTATCTGGCATTAAACAAATAAATGGCTGGAGTCATTCACCAAGAGTATAGGGATACACCTGACTTTAAATAAGAAGCTAATACTAATTATTTCTGACAAAAATATCAGTGTTTCCTAGTTTATTTATTTCTTTGACCTGTTTTTTGGAGCCATTGATTTTTCTGACAATAGCTATTCAGCCTGTGATTTCTCTGTAATCCCTGTATTAAAAATAAAACATAGTTTGACTAAGGAAGTCATTAAAGTGTTCAGGTAGTCTAGGTGGTGGGGATACAAGTGTTCATGGTAAAAATTTTTTAGTTTTGATGTGTGTTTGGAAATTTTTATAATA
Organism: Sturnira hondurensis; assembly: GCF_014824575.4. Taxonomy (NCBI): domain Eukaryota; kingdom Metazoa; phylum Chordata; class Mammalia; order Chiroptera; family Phyllostomidae; genus Sturnira; species Sturnira hondurensis. The sequence continues at coordinate 19,962,817 of NW_028079127.1, forward strand.
AAAATGTTGGGAAGTTTATTTACATAGGATTTATCTGCTTTTGAAACCTGCTTTTAAAGGGGAAACATTAATTTATAATCAGGTAATGATGATTGTGTACAATATTTTTTAAAGATTGTATTTATTTTTAGAGAGGGGAAGGGAGGGAGAAAGAGAGGGAGAGAAACATCAGTGTGTGATTGCCTCTTGTGCACCCTGTACTGGGGATATGGCCTGAAACCCCAGCATGTGCCCTGACTGGGAATCGAACCAGTAACCCTTTGGTTCACAGGCCAGCATCTAATCCACTGAGACACACCAGCCAGGACTGTTTGTGTACACTGTGTTACGTGAAAGAGGCCAAGACTTGTATAAGTATGATAAATTTTTATGGTATGTCAGTTAAGAATTAAATTCTGCACTGTTTTCCTCACTTGGATTGTACATTACTTCACAGAAGTTTGGGTAAGCCCATTTACATCTTGTGCTGTGTTTTGTTTGTTTGTTTTTTTTTTCTCATAAAATGAATAGATATAATTCCCGATTTATTTATTTTTTAATGTTTTTATAGTGCCTTTCACCTGAGAAGTTCAAGGCACTTTGTAGAACTTCTGCCACACAGCCGTGAGTCTTGCAGCGCATTTGTAAGGTATGTAAATAGAAGCCTTTTCTTTCGTTCTCCTATCCTCATGGAATAGAGATTATTATTCTACATTAATGTAAGTTCTAGGGAATTGTGGGTATATTTCTATTAATGATTTTCTTCACCAATCTTAAAATCTTTATCTTACTCCATAACTTTTCTGTTTGGTCTTATTTTTCTACCTCTTCCTAAGATACTACTCTAACTTCCTTTTTCTCTTCTAAGTACTGTTTCTTTAGACGAAGGTATATTTCCTAACCTCTTTCTTAATCTTCAAGGAGGATGGACTCACCGTATTGCACATACACTTTTCTTGTGGACCATTCCTCTCATCCTGTTCTGTTTTTTTTTTTCATTTCAAGGTTTCATTTTCTTTTATTTATTTATTTATTTATCTTTAGAGGGGAAGGAGAGAGGGAGAGAAACATCAATGTATGGTTGCCTTTTGTGCGACCCCTGCTGGTAGTTAGCTTGCAAGGAACCAGCCTGCAACCCAGGCATGTGCTCTGACTGGGAATTGAACAGCAATCCTCTGTTCAATTTGCAGGCCCGTGCTCAATCCACTGAGCTACGCCAGCCAGGGCTAAGGTTTCATTTTCTTGATTACATAGTTTGGTCATTTTACAGTTTGTTTATCCACAGCCTGTGCTGTGGGTATATCTAATTATCAATAGAAAATGAGCCAACTAGAGAATGAGAAACAGGACAATCCTCCTTACCAGAAGGGTAAGCTGTGGGTCTGGCTTGGGAGGGAGCAATGTTAACAGCAGGTACAACAGCCCCTCCAGCAGCTGTTCAGATATCTTAACCGATTACAAATAAGGGAAATAGTTTTTTAATTTAATGGATACAGTGATGAATGTCCTGGTCTGGTACCATTTTGACCACCTTTTCTTGTTTTCCCTGGGCTCTGTGTGGATTCTCATTTTGTGGGATGGGCTATGTGACGATGAAGGCATACAATGGTAGAGATTTGAGTTAGCTTTGAATTCTTTTTGGTATGTGAGGAGTGGCCAAGCTAGCTTGTCCTTTTTTCATTATTCATTCATTTAACGAATAGTTACTACTGAATAGGTACTATATGCCAGGTGCTGTTCTGGGACACTGAAGAAGACAAGAAGGTCCATACCCTCAGAGTTTTTTTTGTTGTTGTTTTACAATGTATTCCTTAAAACATGAACATTTGGTATGGAACTGAAAAGTCAGTTCGTGTGGAATTACACCATCTATTTTTCTCATTTTATTTATTTTTCTATTTTATCTTCTGTCTTTGTTTTTCCCTATGTTTATTTTTTTCTATTTACTTTTGTAAAATTCACTGACAAAGGGAAAGCACATCAGCTGTTCATAATCACAAAAACATCAATAACCTTGCTCATAGAAGTTTTATTCCTTTTTTCCATTAAGAAAAGAACAGCTACATGTTTATCAGTCTTTTCATTTTTATTTAAAAAATTTTTAAAGTTAATTCTGGTTGGGACTGGCTGGCGTAGCTCAGTGGATTGAGCGCAGGCCTGTGAACCAAAGGATCGCCGGGTAGATTCCCAGTCAGGGCACATGCCTGGGTTGCAGGCAAGGTCCCCAGTAGGGCCATGTAAGAAGCAACCACACACTGATGTTTCTCTCCCTTTCTCTCTCCCACCCTTCCCCTCTCTTTAAAAGTAAATAAATAAAATCTTTAAAAAATTGTTAATTATGGTTAGAATACAATATATTAGTTTCAGGTGTACAATATAGTAATTTGACATCTGTATACCTTACGATGTGCTCACCACACTAAGTCTAGTAATCATCTGTCACTGCAAACTTAGAAAGTATTATTGACTATATTCCCGTTCACCTTTTTCACCCATCCCACCACCCCCTTCTCCTCTGGCACCCATCAGTTTGATCTGTTTCTGTGAATCTGTTTTTGTTTTGTTTGTTCTTTTTTTTTTTTTTTAGATTCCACATATAAGTGAAATCATATGGTATTTGTCTTGCTCTGTCTGGCTTACTTAGCATAGTAACACTCTAGGTCCATGAATGTTGTTGTAAATGGCAAGATTTCATTCATTTTTATTGCTGAGTAATACTGCATTTGTATATACCACATCTTCATCCATTTATTGATGGACACATAGGTTGCTTCTGTATCTTGGCTATTATAAATAATGCTGCAATGAACGTAGGGGCGCACAGAATTGTTATCCTAGTCGAGAAGACTGATGATAGACAAGTAAGGGATGGGCTTGTCATTTTTTACGGAATAGGAAAAAGGCTTGAAGGGCTGAAGCTTAGAGAACAAGTGAAAGGCATGGAATTGAAATAAAGTCTCCTAGGTAGGCAGGGGCCAGATCTTATAGCAACTGGTAATTTAGAGTTTGTATTCAGAGTGCATTGGGAAGCCATTAAAGGGTTTTTATAATGGAAAAGTGATGTCTGATTTGTTTATATTTTGGGCGGTTCCACAGAGAGTAGACTATAGCAGCAAATTTCAGCCAGTGCGCCACAGCACACTGGTGTGCCACAAGAATTTGTAAAACATGCACTACCTGACAGTTTAGTCAGGGGCACTGACCTTTTTTCTCTTAGATTGTCAGATAAAAAATCATAACACAATAGTTGTCTGGTGTGAATGTGTCAAAATTACACCTATTTTTCTGTCAGATCGGCAAAAAATACATGTTTTTGTGTGCTTCAGAATTTTAGTAAGTAGTTTGTGTGCCATGAAATGAAAATGGTTGAAAATCACTGGGCTATATAGGGAGGCCAATATGGAAGCAGAGATTTATTGGAGGCTCTTTAAATCCAGTGACAAGGTCCTGGCTGGTGTAGTTCAGTGGATTGAGCGCGGGCCTGCGAACCAGACGATCACGGTTCAATTCCCAGTCAGGGCACATGCTTGGGTTGCAGGCCAGTTTCCGGCAGGGGTCAGTTCCCTGCAGGGGATGCACCAGAAGCAACCATACATTGATGTTTCCTTCCTCTCTCCTTCCCTTCCCCTCTAAAGATAAATAAATAAAATATTTTAAAAAAAAATCCAGTGACAGATGATGGCATTGGTAGGGATGGTAATAATGGAGATGGTGGGACTTATGATACACAGGAAAGATGTGCTGACAGGCTTTGCTGATAAATTGCAAGATGTGGCTGTTTGAAGCCCTGATCCATGGCAGAGATTAGCCCAATGCAACTGCTGGGTATAGGACAACTAGCCTAGCACCAGTGGGCGTGGTACCAGTGGGTGTGGTACTTTGTTGTTCCTCGATGCTTGCAGTGGCTCCTGTAAGTAGCTTCAAGTAACACATGGGGGTATTTTGATTGATGGCCTCTCTTATAGGAGGGCAGAGTATTTTCAAAGTTGTTTTCTCAATTGTTCGTTTCAACATTCTTGCATTAAAAAACAAAAGTAAAGTTATGCTTTTGATCTGTAGGTTCGCTTAAACCAGAATATTTACCAGAAATGCTTTTGGCCATGTCATTACAAAGGAGTTTTACCATAGAAGAGGTATATATGTGTATCCCTCTCTTTAAGCAGTTAATTTTATTTTGCTGAGCCTCAGAACCTAGGTCTATGGAATGAAGACACCCATTTAGTAGGAATTGTAGATGAAATAGTGCCCGAGGAGCACAATGCTCAATGCACATTAGTTTGTTTACTCCCTTAGTAAATACTCTTTTTCTAACAGCTAGTGCCTCCTTCAAGAGTATTTTTCTTTCAGGGTATCAGTACATGGTCTTTACGTAATGACTACTTGCTTTCAAAGTGACAAATAATGATTTTACTAATAGGAAGCTTAGCCCTGGCTGGTGTAGCTCACTGGATTGAGCCCTGGCCTGCAAACCAAAGGATCATGGTTCGATTCCCAGTCAGGTCACATGCCTGGGTTGCAGGCCAGTTCCCAGCAGGGGATGTAGGAGAGGCAACCATACATTGATATTTCTTTCCCTCTCTCCTTCCCTTCCCCTCTAAAGATAAATAAAATCTTTTTAAAAAGGAAGCTTAAAATTACACGTATTTATTTACTGCCACCTGAGCAAATCAGAAACAGGACGTGTTTGGTGTTTCCATTTTCAGTAAATATTAGCATCAGAGGTGGCACCTCTCCAACAAATAGAAAAGTAGATGGTGGGTTGGAGATTTTTTTTGTTGCCACCTCTTGTCACCAACTTTTATAACTGAAGGGTTCTTGAATGATTTCTAATTCATGTCAACTCATCCACACTCATGTTTTGGAATTGTGGCTGAAGAGTCTTTAATCTTGAAGTCAGAAGCATTTATTTATCATGTACCAGCTATATATACCCTTCATTTACCTTTGAGCCTTATTGGTTTTTTTTTTAAGATTTTATTTATTTATTTATCTTTTAGAGGGGAAGGAAAGAGGGAGAGAAACATCAATGTATGGTTGCTTTTCGTGCATCCCCTGCTGGGAGTTGGCCTGCAGGGAACTAGCCTGCAACCCAGGCATGTGCCCTGACTGGGAATCGAACTGCGATCCTCTGGTTCGCAGGCCCACGGCTCAATCCACTGAGCTACACCAGCCAGGGCTTGAGCCTTATTGTTTAGAAATTGTTTTTTCATTCATTAAGTTTTCCAGTTTTTGGAATCCTGCATCCTGACCATAATTCCTACAACAAAACTCCCTAACTTAAGGGAAAATGTCCTGAACCACTTTGTCATTTTAGTAGGGGTTGGGGCCAGGGGTGGTGGGGAAAGAAAAAACTCATGGCCTTGACAACAGTGGCGAATTGGGCAGGGCCAGGTGGGGTGGAGAGAGGGGATGGAGGGGATAAATGATAATGGGTGGAGACTTGATTGGGTTGGTGAGCTCAGAGTACACTGTACTGGTGCTGTGTTGTTCACCTGTATAACTTGGTTAACCAGCATCATCCGAGTGAATTCACTAAAAAGTGGGGGAGCAGTCCCCACATAAAAACTGATGGTTTTGCCCTGACTAGTATGTGTGTCTTCCCACAAAGCAAAAGATCGTGGGTTCAGTTCCCTGTCAGGGAGCATGTCTAGGTTGCAGGTTTGGCCTCTCTTTGGGGGCACATACGTGAAGCAGCTGAATAATGTTTCTCTCTCACATCAATGTTTCTTTCCCTCTCCCTCCCTTAACCCCCCTTCTAAAAAATAAATAAACAAAAGGATCTCTCTTTTGTTTAATTTTGGCTTTTGGGTTTGTAGGTTTTGTTGTTGTTGTTTTTTTACAAGAAAGAGGGACAAAACATAGGTTTTAATCCTCTGAAACTCCTGGCTGCTGTAAAAGAGATTAATTACTTTATTTTTTTTTAATATTTTATTTATTTGTCTTTTTAGAGGGGAAGGGAAGGAGAGAGGAAAGAAACATCAATGTATGGTTGCTTCTCGTGCATCCCCTGCAGGGAACTGGCCTGCAACCCAGGCATGTGCCCTGACTGGGAATCGAACTGCGATCGCCTGGTTCGCAGGCCCGCGCTCAATCCACTGAGCTACACCAGCCAGGGCTCCTAATTACATTACTTTAAATAATTTTTTGACATTTTGATAATTTTTCTTAGAGGAAAAAGAAAGAAAAAAATTTTTGACTTGAAGCATATGCTTGCAATTCTACTTATGTGTGCATTGTTAATTTCACCTTATTCTCATTGCAGTCATGTTCCTATGGTGCTGATGAGTTGTTCTCCATTGCCTCTTCCATGGACCCCCATAGAGCAAATGATACATCAGTTTTCTGGTGTACTTTTACATCACCCTATTGTTTGTTATTTAGGTTTTGAGAGTCTAAGGAAATACATTTATGGTGGATATTTAATGTTGTAATGATACGGTTTTTTGCCACAAAATAATTTTATTACACTATTAGGCAGTTTTGTTGGAAATACTGTATTCAGAGTTTTTTTCTGGAAGATTTTTCCTCGATGAAATCTCTTTTAAGTTTTTCAGTTATTCAGAAGGAAGGTTTATCTTTTGAAAGTCTTAAGTGCAGTAAAGAAAGGCAGCAGAATATTTTAGGTAGGAGCATGGACTCTGAAGAAAGGATGACGGTTAAGTACTAATTCTTATACTTCATAGCTTATGTTTCTGGACAGTAATGTGACTCATTGTAACTCAGTTTCTTTTTCTATAGAATGGGTGATAATGGAATGCTGTGAGAGTTCTGTGGGAGAGAAAGACTTAGCCCCAGAGCCAGCTATGTAGCCCTGCAACTTTGGTTACTCAAATCACATTTTAGAGTCCCTAATAATCAAACTTCTTTAATATGATTTGGAAGAGGTTGTTTTGGTTGTCTGTTTTGGGGTGAAGTATTGTCCTAAGAATTAAGACTTGGGGAAATACAACAGAGCTCATTATTGGGTCACTGATGCTTAGGAGCAGTGATTCCCAAACTTGGTATCAAATTTGCAAAACCGGAAACACTTTGGGAAGGTTTTTTGTTGTTTTTTATCATCTTCATTCAGGTATAATTTGCATACAATAAATATACCTATTCAGTACGGGAAATGTAAAAGCTAAAGAACTTAAGACACATGGGCATGAACTAAAGGGGGGGAATGTGGGTGGGAGAGGGTGTGCAGGGTAGAGGGGAATGAAGGGGGGAGAATGGGATAACTGTAATAACATAATCAATAAAATATATTTAAAAATATACCTATTTAAATGACAGCTTGATAAGTTTTAATAAATACATGCATCTGTGTACCTGTTATCCAATCAAGATACAGAATGTTTGCTTTGGAAGCTTTGAAGTTTTCTATTTTTAACTAGTTTTATTTTATTTATTTATTTATTTATTTTTAGTTTGGTTTTTTTTTAAATATGTGCACTTTATTGTCGGTGGGACTGTCAAATGGTATAGACACTGTAGAAAGTAGTGTGATGGTTCCTCAAAAAATTAATCCAGCAGTTCCACTTTTGGTGGGTATACTGTATTTTGCAATGTATAATGCTTATTCTCCCCCCCAAAAAAAATTTTTTTTACATTTTTATTTATTTAGAGGGGAAGGGAAGGAGAGAGGGAGAGAAACATTAATGTATGGTTGCCTCTCATGTGTCCCTTGTTGGGAACTGGCCTGCAACCCAGGCATGTGCCCCACTGGGAGTCAAACTGCGACCCTTTGGTTTGCAGGCCTGCGCTCAATCCACTGAGCTATTCCAGCTAGGGCTTTTTGCCGGAAAAATAAGTATGTACATTAAACATAGTAGCACTAAATTCTGTATCTATAGAAATATTTTTAATTATTTTATTTATACTTATGCATTAAAAGTGTAACTCTAGAAAGATAATGTTATCCATATGTTCAAAAATAAGTGCTAAAATTCTTTTGTGATACAAAAAACAAGTACCTAAATATAGATTTAAATATTCCATTAGAAAGAGTCCTGCCTGGTATAGCTCAGTGGGTTGAGCACGGGCCTGCAAACCAAAAGGTTGTCGGTTCAATTCCCAGTCAGGAGGGCACATGCCTGGGTTGTGGGCCAGATCCCCAATTTGGGGCGTGTAAGGGGCAACCACACAGTGATGTTTCTCTCCCTCTTTCTCTTTCCTTTCTCCCCTCTCTAAAAAAAATAAATAAAATATTTAAAAAATTTTAGCCCTGGCTGGTGTGGCTCAGTGGATTAAGTGCTGGTTTGTGAACTAAAGGGTCTTCAGATTCCCAGTCAGGTCACATGCCCGGGTTGCTACAGGACCCCCAGTGGGGGGACACACGAGAGGCAGCCACACACTGATGTTTCTCTCTCTCTCTCTCTAAAAATAAAGATTTTTTTAATGGATATTCTTCCTACCGCAGAGCTCAGTTCTCCTGTCATAGTATTGCTTCCTTGGGGGTTTTAAGAATGTCTTTAGAGCAAGGGGATTGATAAAGCATAAATATGAAACAGTGCAGAAGGGGTAGAGCATGAAAATGAAACCTTTCTTGTATCTCAGCTTCCCAAGGCCCTTGCTTCAGAGAAAAACATGTCACTGCATCTTATGTATCCTTCTAGAGATAGTGTCTATATGTATAATATACTTTTCCTTTTTTAGGTACAGACTTGCTGCTCATCACGCTGTTATGCATCTTATTCTTTCCCCTTAACAATAAGTCTTGGTGATTATTTGGCAAGATATTTCGAAGTATACACTGTGGAAAATAGTTTGATGATTTCTCAAATAGTTAAATACAGAATTACTGTATGACCCAGCAGTTCCATTCATTCCTAGGTATATACCCCAAAGAATTGAAAATAGGTACTCAAACAAACACTTGTACATAAATGGTCATAGCAGCAATAAGCCAAAAGTTGGAAACAATCCAAATGTCTATCAACAGGTAATGGCTAAAGAAGTGTGCTGTATACCATACAAGGGAATATTATTTGGCCACTTAAAAAAGATGAAGCACTGATACATGCTACAACATGGATGAACTTCGAAAGCATTATGCGAGTAAATGAAGCCAGACACAAAGGCCACACATTATATACCATTTATATGAAATATCTAGAATAGGTAAATCCATAGAGACAGAAAGCAAATTGGTGGTTGCCAGGTACTGGGGGAGGTACTGAAATGGGGGCTGACTGCTTAATGGGTGTGGATTTTCTTTAGTGGTGATGAAAATGTTTTGGAACTGGATAGTGTTGGTGGGTGCACAGCATTGGTAATGCACTAAACATCACTGAAATTGCACACTGTAAACGATTAACACTGTTACGTGATCTTCACCTCAGTTAAAAAAAATTTAAATGGGCGTTCAGGCCCCACCCTGAAGAGTTTTTAGTATTCTAATTGTGGAGCCTTGAGAGGAATAAAGATGTTTGTGCCAGAATGTATAGTGCCTGGCTGAGCATTGTCATCGCTGAAAAACTCTAACAGGTCATTAGGTACCTCGGTGGGGCTACTACCTTGTAGTTCATTCTTCTCTGGTTGGGGCAGTGTAGTGGAGTTAGGCTGCACAAAGTCCAGTCCTGATTCTGTGCATCCATTTAAGGTTAACCTTGGAATATTGAAGTGGTTGATAGGATGCCCAGAAGGTATGTCCCTTCAGCAGTGTTTCCTGCCCTTCCACCTCCCAAAGAATTTAAGTCTGGGTGACTCAGCTGGCATTATATTGGAGGCTTTGTCACCCTCCTCTGCTTGCCTTTACCTGTGTTTGGTGTGCTGCCCTCACTCTCCAAGGACCCTTGAACAAGCTTCAAACCTTGGCAACTGTTTAATCAATAGGGCCACATAATGGCAATACCAAGCTTAAGCTCATTACGAACAAATGGACAGATGGTAGTTTGGGCCTTTTTGCCAGAGGTTTCCCTATGTAGTCTGTAAACAAAATAAATGGCTTTATGTTTCCAATTTAGTTTCCCAAATGTTTAGTGGTGTTTCCTGTGTGCCAGGCACAGTCCTGGGTGTGGGTGAGCCTGGAGTTTCTAAGACAGGTTTCTGCCCACTGCATTGAAACCATTGAAATATGGGGTGTTGTGTATGTGTGTGTGTGGGGGTTGTTTGTTTGTTTGTTTGTTTTGGTCCTCTGGCTTAATAAAGCAGTATGTATTCTGTTCATTTAAGATACATATTTAACAAAGGGTAGAAACTGGGAGAATGGAGGGTATTAGAAAAGGGTGTGTCTATAAAAAGGATACATTTTCTTTCTGCCAGGTATATTTGAACAAAAATTTGATTGTAGTTTGGTTGTTACTTTTAGGACTGTTTGGAGAAAAGGCTGAATTTTGACCTTTATTTTCAGCTTTATGGTTCTGATTTAGCTTTACTTCAAGAGGATGCATTGTAGGACAAATTTTAAACTCCTGGGATTCATGTGTGTTTAGGGAAAGGCAGTATTGGTCTTGTAGAAAAATTGACATCTTAGACAACTAAAGTAGCATCATTGTGTTCTTAATAACTGAAGTTTACTTCTTTAAGCTTTAAAGCTTGTTTTTGCAGCATATGACTTCTTTTTTCTGTCTTATAGTATCTGGGTCTTCAGCTTCCATGTATAATGGTTGAGGTGTTTCCTTCTAAAGGATTTTTGAGGTCTGTCCTTGGAGGCTGTTGCCCCAGTCTAGGACTTTGGCATGGCCTGAATGATATTTCCCTCCTCATTTTACATTTCTGAGCCCAGTTAGCAGGGTTTTTTCTGTTTCCTACCTTTTTGTCAAAGGCCATACCTCTTCTCATCCAAGCGTGTATTTTTTTAAATTACTGTGAACTGAGCTACTGGCCAGTTAGACTTAAACAGTTGTCTAAGATAAGAAATGAGTTCAGAGGGGGATTCTGGGTTTGTTTTTTAAAGATTCAAAAAAAATATTTATTTTTAGAGTGAGGGTAAGGGAAGGAGAAAGCAGGAGAGAAACATCAATGTATGGTTGCCTTTTGTGCGTCCCCTGCTGGGAGTTGGCCTGCAGGGAACTGGCCTGCAACCCAGGCATGTGCCCTGACTGGAAATCGAACTGTGATCCTCTGCTTCACAGGCCCGCGCTCAGTCCACTGAGCTGCACCAGCCAGGGCATGGGTGGAAGTTTTTATGTATGCTAGGATTATTATTAATGAAATTCACAGGATTTAAAGAAAAATATTTTGTTTTTAGAGAGAGAGGAAGGGAAGGAGAAAGAGGAGAGAAACATCAGTGTGTAGTTACCTCTCACGTGGCCCCACTGGAGACCTGGTCTGCAACCCAGGCATGTGCCCTGACTGGGAATTGCACTGGAGACCCTTTTGTTTGCAGCCCGCATGTATCCACTGAGCTACACCAGCCAGGGCATGAAATTCACAGGATTTTTATGTGTCTTAAAATTGCTTTTTAAATTTTCAAGTTTAGTTTCCAAAAGACTAGACATTACTTTTTAATAGTCTACCATAATTATAACAATAATTTATTTGGAGAGAAATTTAAAAATTTTAATTGGATTACATAATTGAAATATATAGATGTCAACAGGATAAGTCTTATTTACTCAATTTCTAATCTGTGTGTCCAGTGTTTAATGAATGCTGGAAAAAAATAAAAATTAAATCATGTCCAAAGCCATGTTGTAGTAAATTATTTTATTTCATGGTTGGTTGAGAAATGGTAGAAAGCTTGCTGTAATCAAGCTTGCATAATTAGTCCCTTTGAAGAATTATGAGGTAAAATTACAATTATCTCAAGTATGTTGAATTAGTAATTTTTAAAGTGGTGATTATTTTATCTGCATGGAAATTTATTCATTATCTTTCCAAAACACTATAAAGATCTTGATCCAGCAGAGGCAGTAGTTACTCAGTCAAATTATTTCTCCTGTTTTTGGCTTGACAGCTGTCTTGTGCTTGCTTATAACAAATGTTTGGCTAATAAATGTCTGTGTAATACACTTATTGTAACCTGGTAACACCATTTCAAACATCTTTGGTGGCTCTTTATGTACCAAATATAAGCTAAAAATTGTGAGTAGAGGCAGATTTATGGTGAGCCTATGAAAATAAGTACTGAAAAATGTGTGGACCCTAAACAAGTTATCAAAATTACTCGGCTAAAAGAAAGCGGAAAAATGCCCTAAAAATGAAAAAAGAACTTTTGAGATGAAAAATATTATTCAACTAATTTAGGTTGTGGAATTTAAATTACTGTCCTGGAGTTTAAGCACACCACACTCAATCCCCAACTCACCTAATTTAAAACCTATTTTGTTTTAATTTCCCAAGAGAAACAGTAGTAGGGACTCTGTCCACTTCTCTGAGTTAACAGCATGGCTGTGAGTGATGGAAAAATCAGATTTGAGGGCACTGGAAAAGGTACTTTAAAAGTACTAAGAGGCCCTGGCTATTGTGGCTTCATTGGAGTGTCATCCTGTAAACCGACAGGTCACAGGTTTCATTCCCGGTCAGGGCACATGCCTAGGTTGCAGTTTCAATCCCCAGTCGAGTCATGCAGTCAGTCAGTGTTTCTCATGCTGATGTTTCTCTGTCTCCTTCTATTGTATTCTCTTCTCTCTAAAATCAATAAGCATGCCCTCCAGTGAGGATTTAAAGAAAAATATGTTGAGAGGAGGGTGTGTGTGTTTAACACAAATTGGCAGTAGCTTAAGGTGTTTATAACCACCATACAGAGAATTATAAAAATCACAAACTCATTTGATGTTCAAAACCTCAACTGAACTGATGAGGTTGTTTAGTCTTTATCCTACTTAGTGTGAATATTCATTTATTTTACTAATTACACTGTTAACCCATTGGGTGTGTTACAGAATGTTTAGAATTTGCACCGTATTACCTTTCTAAAATCTGAAGATTGCTGAATTTAGAAACATTGGACCTAAAGATTCATGGGCCTTTAGTTCTGGGCAGTGAAAGATAAAACACAACACTACACACACACACACACACACACACACACCCATACCCACCCATGCGTGCACACAGTCTTTTGGGGGAGAAGGCCCAGCCATTGTTAATATAACAAGAAAGGTTTGCGTGACATCCACGTAACTTGGCAGCCAAGGAAAGTGGACTGGAATGCACATGTGTGAACAACTTTATTGTACTAGTTAGTCAGTGGGGGCAGTAGATGTCATTGAGCTGTGTGGCTGTCACATTAAAAATTACTGAGCAAGTAGAGCAATGAATCTGTCACATTTTGCATTAAGTGTGAACATGCCTCCTCAGAAACTATTCTGATGATTCAGAATGCTTTCGGGGACGATGCAGTGAGTGCAGTGCAAATGCAAATGTGGCGCAAATGCTTCAAAGATGGTCGAGGGCCTCTTGAAAGGGATCCACGTTCTGGAAGGCCTACAACAAGCAGAACACCTGTGAATGTTGAACATGGCCAGACAGCAGTCAACAAAGGTCAGCCACTGACAGTGCAAGAACTAAAAGCTAATCTGGAGATTCCAAAAACTCCTGTGTCCGCGATTTTGATGTAGGATCTTGGTATGAAATGTGTTGAAGCAAAATTTGTTCTGCAGTATCTGCTACCAGAGCAGAAGGACATTGTGCTACAGTTGGGAGAACTGTGTGAGGTCCCAAGGTGCCTACCTCAAAGGGGACTGAGGCTTGCTTCATTGTCCTATGTACAATGAAGTGTTTTTGTATCTGTTACAAACATCTCTATTTTTCATATTACATGGCTGGGCTGGATACTTTTTGGACAGAGTATGCACACGTGTTTTTAAATGAGAAGGAAGAAGTTGGGATGAAGTATGCATAGGACATGCACTTTGGAAAAACAATTAGTTGCTAGACTGGCAAAAGTTTCATTTTGGAAAAAATAACTGGTCTTCAAATTCTGGAATTTGAAGGTTAGAGTTACTAATTTGTCCATATAAGACCTAAGTAGCCTGGCTGGTACAGCTCAGTGGATTGAGTACAGGCCTGTGAACCAAAGGGTCGCAGGTTTGATTCCCAGTGGGGGCCATGTGAGAGGCAACCACGCATTGGTGGATTCTCTCCCATTCTCTCTCCCTCCCTTTCCCCTCTAAGTAAATAAGTAAAAATCTTTTTTAAAAAAAGACTTAAGTAATAATGACAGACATTGTTAAACACTGACCTATTTTCAGTATAGGTAAGCTCTTTTGTGTAATATCTTATTTAATTTTCACACCAATCCTATTTAGAAGGTTCTATTGTCCACTCAACAGATTAGGAAGCTAGTTGTAAAAGGACACAAAGCTAGTGAGTGACAGAGCCCAGATTAACTCTCAGATAGCGTAGCTCCTCGTGCACTGCTATAAATGGCTTTCATTTTACTCTTTTGCCACCTACAACTGAAATTAATTTTTAGTAGAACCTATTACTCTGGCTAGTCTGCATGGGACCTATCCACATAATATTTCTGGTTTTATTTGAGTAGTCTGTATGGTAGATGCTGAATGCTCATGAGACATACCCAGAATGGGACTCAGATTTTGAAAACCAAATGTAATGTTTGGCCAAGTAAGGTTAGTGGTGGTGTTTTGGGTGGGGAGCGGAGAGGTGGTTAAGAAATACCTGCAACTCTGGGATCGTGTGTCAGTCAGCTGGCCTCTTCCAGAATTTGTGGGTGGGGTAGGAATTGGAGTGCATGTGATTATACCTTCCTCCAACTGCAGTGAATAATCATGATCATTAACAGTGATGATGATGCATAAGTTTTAGGCTCTTTCTCTTCTACTTGGGAACATTTAACTACAGTGCAAGAGAGGAATGTTGTAGGCTTTGAAAGACTCTTGGCCTTAAAAAATAGTTACTAGTTAGATTGGGAAAAGTTTCATTTTAGAAAAAACACTATGTTTAGGTAACCTTGAATCTTCTAATTTATGGGAAAACATAGTTTGCAATCTTCAGTACTTTAGCTGTTTATAACAAAGTTATTTTGGATCTCCATAGTGAATCTCTTCATCATAGTTCACAATTGCTACTCTCTAAAATATTACAGGACTACTAGTCTTTTCTTAGGCTTTTACTATATTTAAGGTGATAAGAGCCCTAGTGGGTGTGGCTCAGTGGATTGAGTGCCAGTTTGCAGACCAAAAGGTTGCTGGTTCAGTTCCCAGTCAGGGCACATGCCTGGTTTGTGGGCCAGGTCCCTGGTTGGGGGGCATGCAAGAGGCATCTGATACATGTATCTCTGGCACATTGATGTTTCTCTTTCTCCCTCCTTTCCCCTCTCTCTATAATTAAGTAAATAAAATCTTTTTTTAAGTGGTAAGAGAGACATTTAGTCCCCCTCCCTTATGTACATATATGAATATATAGGGACTAGGGAGTTTTATATACAGTGGCTTACTATTTGTAAGTCTTGTTTGAAAAGAAGTAACTTCCTACTTGAAGAATGAGAGGAAGGCCAATCCAGAAAAGAAGGGAAGTAATTTAGAGGAAGTAAATTTGAAGACCAATATCTAATCTTAGTAACTTGAGCTTTTGAAAGTTTCCTTTCAAAAGGTTAGAGAATTAACTCTTTCTTATACTGACACATTTTTATTCATTAATTTAGGAAGATAAGGTTTCTTATCTTTAATTCCATTACCAAACACATAACTTCTCCTTCAGCACTATTTTGGACCCATTAGCTGTTGTAGGGAATATGGAAATGAAGGTATAGCTATTTTATTGGAGTTTACAGATAATGCTAGGAATTACTTACTTTAAGTGTTTTCCTGCCTGGGTGGCTCAGTTGGAGCATTGTCCTGTGTGCCAAAAGGTTTCAGGTTCAATCCCTGGTCAGGGCACATACCTAGGTTGCAGTTTGGAGCCCCAGTTCGGGCATGTATGGGAGGTGACCTATCTGTTTCTCTCCTAGATGGATGTCTCTTCCTCCATTCCCCCCTCCCTCCCTTTCCTCCATCCCTCCTCCTCCTCCTCCTCCTCCTCCCTCCCTCCCTGAAATCAATAAACATATCTTCAGGTGAGGATTTTTTTTTAAGATTTTTAAATTTATTTATCTTTAGAGGGGAAGGAAAGGAGGAAGGGAGAGAAACATCAATGTATCGTTGCCTCCCATGAGTCCGCTGCTGGGAACTGGCCCACAACCCAGGCATGCACCCCAACTGGGAATCAAACCGCGATTGTTTGGTTCACAGGCCTTCGCTCAATCCACTGAGCCACGCCAGCCAGGGCTAGGATTTTTTTTTTTTTTTTTTGAGGGTAGGAACCATTATTTTCCCCGTTGGTACTGATGAGTACATTCCTTCAGAGGCACAAAGGGTTTAAGTAACTTGCCTGAAGATTGACAGCTGCTTTGAACCCCAGCACCTGGCTCCAGAGCCTTCTCTCTACTGGTGCAAAGTATCAAATGATGTAAGTCTATATAGTTATTTAGGAAACAGCACTGAGTAGACCAAGCACAATAGAAATTCAGAGAAGAAGAAAAATTTATACTGGAGTAGCCAACGAGGCCTCCCTGGGGAGGGTGTAACACTTAGCTGTAAAGGAGATAAAGTGGAGTGCTTAGTGGGACCAATCAGCACCTTGGCAGTGTTAAATTGTGTTTGAACAGTCTTGTTTTACCTTCTTGTATGGAAGAGGAGGTGGACAGTGTTGTATAGGGAAATTGTGTAGGGGGCATACTTAAGCAGACTACAGGAGGTCCGATCCCAAGAAGAAGAATCTTTGCATTTGTACTGCTTTGTCTCTTCCTTTTTACCTAATACATGAATCTTTCCCAGTCAGTGCGTTATTTTACTAAACTCTTCTCAAGAGACTTACCCTCATTCTTTACAGTGTCCAGGACAGATACTGCCTTCTCTGAAGCCTTCTGGCAGAATTGCTTGCTTTTCTCTTTTCATACCAGAGAGGATAACCTTCTGTTACAGTATTTAATTGTGTTGTTTTCTCTAATTGGTTCTTCCAGATAAGACTGCTCTCTAGCACCTAGAACAGGGAATGACCCATGAAAACCTGTTGGTTTGCATTAGATTGATTGTAAGGAAGATAGAATTTTGAGACAAAGCCACTGGACCTGACGTGGAGATGATTGCCATTGTACTGAAGTAGTAGGTGGAAGAGTGTCTGGGGCGGTGGGGGGGGGGGGGTGCTGAGGGATGCGTGGGAGAACTTGCTAGAACTTATCTTTAAATGACCTGATATTTGCTGTAAATTTTTTCTAGAAAAATCATTTATATGAAATAATGGGTGTGTTTTCCTTGGCAGATCCTTATAGCATGTACACACCTAGAACATCAAATAAGAACTCTGTGTCTGCCGACTAGCCATTGGAGAGTTGTTCAGAGTAGCCTTGGTCGGTAGACTTTCTGTGACGATGGACATGTTCTATACCTGAACTGTCCGGTATGATAGTCACATGTGGCTGCTGGGCATTTGAAATGTGGCCAGTGAGACCTGAATTTTAAAAGTTAAACTAGTTAAAATATTAATTAAAAAATTAAAATTGTCACATGTAACTGATGAGTGGCTACTGTGTTAGGCAGTGAAGCTGACAGTACTAGTGTGGGGGTGAATGCAGTCCAAATTTATTTCTTCTCTCTCTCTCTATTAATTTTGGAGGGAGAAAAATATTTGTTGTTCCCTTTATTTAGTCATCCATTGGTTGATTCTTGTATGTGTTTCCTGAATGGGGATGGAACCTACAACCTTGGCATATCAGAACAACACTCTAACCACCTGAGCTGCCCAACCAGGGCCAGACTTTGTCTTTTGAGTTTCTGCTCCAAGCAATGACTCTGCTCCCCTGAATATATCTTTTCACTAATTTAAAATTCCAATTTATATCTATCATTGAAGTCTTTGGCTTTCTTCCTACTTAGGAAAAATATATATATGAGGGAAGTCTTACTTCAGGGTGTTGAGTATGACTTCACAAGTGCTTCTTTTGAAAGGCGAATTGAAGTTCAGTTTTATTTCTGTGTACAGCCACCAGGGTGAATTATACAGTGACTTTGTTCCTTCATTCAGTGAACACTTGGGGAGAGTTTATTGGTGTCTGACACTACTTTCTTGGCATTGGTGATATAAAGATGAATAAAACTATCCCTATCCTAAATTAGCTTTCAGTCTAGTAGGAGGAGTCTTGTTTAAATAGGAATGATTAGCCCTGGCTGGTGTGGCTCAGTGGATTGAGCACTGGCCTGCAAAGCAAAGGTATGTGCCCTAGACTGGTTCAGTTCCCAGTCTAGGGCACATACTTGGGTTGCTGGCGAGATCCCCCAGTAGGAGGCCGTGAGAGGCAACCACACATTGATGTTTCTCTCCTTCTCTCCCACCCTTTCCCTCTGTCTACAAATAAATAAATAAAATCTTTAAAAAATAAATAGGAATGAGCCCTGGCTGGTATTGCTCAGTGGATTGAGCATGGGCCTGTGAATCAAAGGGTTGCCAGTTAGATTCCCAGTCGGGGCACATGCCTGGGTTGCAGGCCAGGTCCCCAGTATGGGGCACACGAAAGGCAGCCACACACTGATACTTCTCTCCTTCTCTTTCTCCTCTTCCCCTCTCTCTAAAAATCAATAAATACAGTCTTTAAAAATAATAATGAAAATAAATAAATAGGAATTATTAAATAGAAGTAATAAATAGGGGTGAGGGTATTAAAAGTGGTTGTGTAGGGAGGAAAAAAAGAAATGGAAGAGGATATCAGAAAAAAAGTGACTTGTCATCTTGAAAGGTAAATATTTGCTAGATAGACAAGAGGCAGGGAGGCTTCCTAGGTATAAGGAAGACATGTCTAGGACCAAAAATGCCTTTACTTTCTACAAAACTGTATTGTGGTGTATTATATTCCATGATAATGGAATAGGTCTAGAGTGGATCGGACCCTTTACCCTGGAGGCTTGGAGATGACCTTTATTCTCAGAGAAGGAAGTTGGGAAATACCACTCTGCAGTGCAGTCCTTGAAACCCAGAAGGTATGCTTGTAGAAGGCTTTGTGATCCGGGTTTCCATTTTTACACTTTGATTTTTGAGCTCATTTTGTATTCTACCATTCTTACCTAACTCCAGATGAAATTGTTACATTAATTTAATTGCTTGGTAAAGCCAACTTGATGTAGAGTGTTACATAGTTATTAATGTGTGATATAAAACAGACTGTAGGTGCTAGATATATTGTCATTGAAATATCTCATGAATCCTGTGGGGTACCTAAGTTAAAGCAGCTTTTTGTTTGTCATTGTTCTAGATAAACTGTAATTAAGCTGTTTTTTAACTTGACCCAAGGATATTTCATTGACTTTAGAGAGAGAGGAAGTTGTGGGGAAAGAAACATCTATGAGTTGCCTCCCATGATACACCCTGGCTGGGAATCAAACTTGCAACCTAGATGTGCGCTCTGTCTAGAAATCGAACTCACATCCTTTAGGTGTACAGGACAACACTCCAGCCAAGTAAGGCCAAGCTAAATTGTTGTTGTTGTTTAATCCCAAATGACAGTGGTGTTTGCAGCATCTTGGCTCTGCTTGTTGCTCTGGACTCTTGAAGAACTGTTGGGTGGTTACTTCACTGTTCTCTATTAAGTATCTTTCTCACTTTGATTCCTTGTTTTCTCCTTTGATTATCTCTTCATATTAATAACCGTAACTTCTTTTAACCTTTCCTGAAGGAATTCTTTTTAGTTTCTCTATGCCACCATTAAAATTTGTAAATTTTCCTTGAAATCCTGAGCCCAAAAGGAAGCTATATGTGTTTCCAGTCCAGTTTTAGTTTCACCTATATTTTCTTGTTGCATGATCACTGTTTCAAACTGTGAACATGCAACACCTTTACCTGGCATCTTTCAGATAAAGCCTAGACTATATCCCAACATGGACTGTCAGGCTGATTGCCTCTGATAGCCTGTGGACACTATAAATGGCATGTAGGTGCAAGGCAGAAAAGGAATGGGAGCCCCTTTCCCTTTGTAGAACTGATTTGCATGGGTATCGTGAATCTGTGTGGAGTGCAGACTTGGGCTAACTAATTTATTTAAGGATTTAGTTGAAGTACACATAACAAAAAAATGACCATCGTAGTCATTTTTAAGGGTACCATTTAATGTTACTGAATACATTCACATTGTCGTACAACCAACACTACCATCTACCCCCATAACTCTTTTCATCTTTTTTTATTATATTTTATCATTTCTGCTATTACAGTTGTCCCAGTTTTTCCCCCTTGATGCCTTCTTTTCATCTTGGAAGTCTAAAACTCTATGCCCATTAAACAAGGACACCATTCTCCCTTCCCCCAACCCCTGGCAACCACTGTTTTGCTTTCTGTATGGTTTTGACTATAGGTAACTCATATAGTGAAATCATATAGTATTTGTCTTTTTGTGACTTGCTTATTTCAGTTAGCATAATGTCCTCAAGATTCATCCATGTTAAAGCATATCACAGAATGTTTGTCCTTTTTAAAGCTGAATAATATTTCATTCTCTGTATCACTTTTTTTAAATAAAAATTTTAAATTATTTATTTATCTTTAGAGGGGAAGGAGAGAGGGAGAGAAACATCAATGTATGGTTGCCTTTTGTGCGTCCCCTGCTGGGAGTTAGCCTGCAGGGAACCAACCTGCAACCCAGGCATGTGCCCTGACTGGGAATTGAACCGCAATCCTCTGGTTCGCAGGCCTGTGCTCAATCCACTGAGCTACGCCAGCCAGGGCTCTCTGTATCACTTTTTGCTTATCCATTTATCAGTTGATGGGGACTTGGGTTGCTTCCATGTTTTGGCTATTGTGAGCAGTGCTGCTATGAACATGGGTGTACAGATACCTCTTCAAGACCCTGCTTTCATTTCTTTTCTTTTTTTTTTTAAGATTTTATTTATTTATTTATCTTTAGAGGGGAAGGAGAGAGGGAGAGAAACATCGATGTATGGTTGCCTTTTGTGCGTCCCCTGCTGGGAGTTGGCCTGCAGGGAACTGGACTACAACCCAGGCATGTGCCCTGACTGGGAATCGAACCTCGATCCTCTAGTTCGCAGGCCCGTGCTCAAGCCACTGAGCTACACCAGCCAGGGCTCTCTGTATCACTCTCTGTATCACTTCATTTCTTTTAGGTATATTCTTAGAGGTGGAATTGCTGGGTCATATAGTAATTGTAGTTCTAATTTTTTCTTTAATATCTATGTACACATTTTTAATTCTACCCAGAGGGTATGTTTATTGATTTTAGAGAGATCAAGAGGAGAGAGGGTAGAGAGAGAAACATCTATGTGTGAGAGAAATATTGATCAGTTGCCTTCCATACATGCCCTGACCAAGCATCAAACGCGCAACTTTTTGGTGCACGGGATGACACTCTGACCAACTGACCCACTCAGCCAGAGCTTAAGCTCTTTTTTTAAAAAAAATATTTTATTTATTTATTTTTAGAGAAAGGGGAAGGAAAGGAGAAAGAGTGGAAGAGAAACATCAATGTGTGGTTGCCTCTCATGTGCCCCCTACTGGGACCTGGCCTGCAACCCAGGCATGTGCCCTGACTGGGAATTGAACCCGTGACCCTTTGCTTCACAGGCCCGTGCTCAATCCACTGAGCTACACCAGCCAGGGCTTAAGCTCTTATTTTTAATCTCCAATCCAATTTAATCTAGGAATACCATAGAATATTGTATAACTGAACTCTAGGCTAAATGAACAACTGCGGTGAACAGTTCCAAAAAGCCTTCTGGAAGCTATTCAGGCAAATATGAGTCAACAATATGGTCACATAAACACAAGGAAATCACCAACTACTGCTATGTGAAATGTAGAGAATTTAATGCTGATGTGTAGCTGTAGTTTACCTCTTTGGGTGCAGGCACAGACCACTTCCACACTGTGCAACTAGATAAGCAAGGTAGGCGGGAGAATAGTCTGTAGTCACTATAGGAAATTATTAGACTTGTAAAAGTAGTGTGAAAGGGCTGACCACTATCTATCAGTCTTTCTGTAGCAGAACTTTCTGAAGCTCAGAATGCCTCAACCCTTTGCTTGACATCATCTGCATCTCAGGGAGAGTAAATAGACTTAAGACAAACTAGCACCAAGAGTTGAAATGTACAGCAAACATACTTGACATTTGGCCTTCTCTTCCTTTGGTATGTAAATAATATTCTAAAAAGAATGTTCAAAAAACTCATAAAAGTCTAGAAAACAAACTGGGAAAAGTGTAAAATATAACAATTATTTAAAACCACAAGACTTCTGATCAACTACATCAAAAATTCAATTAGTTAAGGAGAAATAATTCAGAGTAATCAATCACCCTAAGTTACACATTACTTAATTGATCTTTTACAGTGTCACCAAGGTTTGCTTGGTAGGCGAAGGAGAGAAGGGCACTAAAAGCTACAGGGAGGCAGACAAGACAGTGGAGTAGAAATTGGGTTCTGGAACAGGTTGCTTATCATTTATTATTAGTGTAGTGTCCAAATCTACCCCTTATGGCCTAGCTGTGTGAGTGTGGACAAGTTAGTCTTTCGGTGCTTCAGTTTCCTTATCTGTATAATGAGAATATTAGGTTCTTAATAGAGTAGTTATGAGGATTAAATGTTAATATAAAGTAACGAGTTTGTGACAACATTCTTTATATATGCTATTTTTGGCATTTTTCTCTGTTGTTTTCTGCATTGAGGTGGCAGACATGCCTTCTCTGCCTTTTAACTAAATATCCATGGTTCTAGGTATAAAAAAAGGAGAAAGGAAGTTGAAGGAAGGGATTGCAAAAAATGAAAGATGACCTAAGTAAATGGAAAGACATTTGTGTTCATGAATCAGAAGACTTTTAAGATTGTAAAGGTGGAGCCCTGGCTGGTGCAGCTCAGTGGATTGAGCACAGGCCTGCAAACCAGTTGATCGAGGTTCAATTCCCAGTTAGGGCACATGCCTGGGTTGCAGGCCAGTTCCCAGCAGGGGACTCACAAGAGGCAACCATACATTGATATTTCTCTCCTTCTCTCCTTCCCTTCCTATCTAAAGATAAATAAATAAAATATTTTTAAAAAAAGATTGTAAAGGTCGTGGTACTTATCAATTTGATTTATAAATTCAATATAGTCCTTGTCAAAATTCCAGCAGGTGTCTTTGGAGGAATGAACATGATACTCCTAAAATTCATATGGAAATCCAAGGGACCCAGAATAGCCAAAAACAATCTGGAAACAGAACACAGTTGGAGGACTCAAACCTTCTGATATCAAAACTTACTACAGTGTGGTGCTGGCATGAAGACAGACATACTGATCAATGGAATAAAACTGAGAATTAAGTCTTTATATGTAGGGTCCCTCCTACCCCCCACCCCCCAACAAAGTTGGTAAGACTGTTCAATGGGGAAAGGATAGTCTTCAACAAATAATGTTGGGATGACTAGTTTTCCACATGAAATAATAATGAAATTGGACCCTTAACCTCATACAGAAAATTAAGTCAAAATAGATTTTTAAAAACCTAACTTAAAACTCTTAGGCTCTGGCTGGGTAGCTGGTTAGAGCATTTACCTGATAACACCAAGGATGTGGGTTTTATCCCGTGTGAAGGCACGTACAAGAATCAACAAATAAATGCATAAATAAGTGGAACAACAAACCAATGTTTCTCTTTCTCCCCCTCACTTCCCTTCTCTCTCTAAAACCAATAAATTTTTTTAAAAAAGCGTTGAGCCCTGGGTATTGTGGTTTAGTGCATTTGGTACCAGTCTGCAAACCAAATGGTCACCTCTCTGATTCCTGGTGAGGTTCCCACTTGCGGCGGCATGCAAGAGGCAACCCATCGTTGTTTCTCTCACACATTGGTGTTTCTCTCCCTTTTTCTCCCTCCTTTCTCCTCTCTCTAAAAAAAAAAAAGAAGAAAGAAAAAAGCCCTGGCTAGTGTGGTTCTGTGGATTGAGTGCTGGCCTGCAAACCAAAGGGTTACCAGTTAGATTCCCAGTCAGGGCACATGCCTGGGTTGCGGGCCAGATCCCCAGTAGGGGTCACGTGAGAACAACCACACACTGATGTTTCCCTCTCTCTCTCTCTCTCTCCCTTCCCCTCTAAAAATAAGTAAAATCTTTAAAAAACATTTAAAAAATCTTTTTTAAGAAAAAGACTGAAATTCTACAACTTTTTTTAAAAAGGGCATAAGCTTTTCATGACCTTGGATTTAGCATTGGTTTCTTATGCCATTTTGGCAATGGTACGGCACCAAAATTATCAACAACCTAGGGAAAATAAAGTAAATTAGACTTCATGAAAATTAAAAACTTTTGTGCTTCAAAGGGTATCATTGAGAAATCAAGAAAATGAAAGGAGACAGTCCAGTTCACAAATGGGCAGTGAGGCCCTGGCCCAGTACCTCAGTTGGTTAGAGTGTTTTCCTGATAGGCCCACATTGCAGCCCCAGTCAGGGCACATACAGGAATCTGCCAATGACTGCCTCGGCAATTACAACAAAAATTTAAAAATCAGTTTTTATCTCCCCCCTCTAAAAATCAGTAAATAACAAATTTTAAGAAAACGGTCAGTGGATTCAAGTAGACATTTCTCTAAAGAAGGTAGTGCAGTGGCCAAAAAGCACATGAAAAGATGCCCAACAGCATTAGTCATTAGGAAATTGCAAGTCAAAACCACATGAAATACCACTTCACACCCACTTGAATGGCTATGTTTTTTTTTTTTTTTAATGGAAAATAACAATTGTTGGCAAGGATGTGGAGTAATTAGAACTTTTTTAATAGCTGGTGGGGATGTAAAATGGTGCAGCTTCTGTGGAAAACATTTTGGCAATTATTGCTTTAAAAAATCTAACCCTTCAGTGATCATAATCTTTTTGCTGATAAAGGTTCTTACCTTCAGTTTGTGAAAAACTCAGTGTCTGCAAAGTACAATTAAATGAGGTATGTCTGTATATATACCTTAAGGGACTGAAAGCACAGACTTGAACAGATAATTGTATTCCAGTGTTCATTGCAGCATTATTACAATAGCCAAAAAGTAGAAGCAGCCCCAAGTGTTGATGAATAGACAAACAAAATGTGGTCTATCCATACAACAAAATATGTTGCCATAAAAAGGAATGCAATTTGATAAATGATGCAACATGATGAACCTTAATGACTATGCTGATTAAAATAAGCCAACAGAAAATGACAAATATTGTGTGATTCCATGTATCTGAAGTTTGCCTATTTGAATAGGCAGATTCGCAGACCGAAAGTAGATTTGAGTTAACCAGGAGCTAAGGGAAGAAGTGAATGGAGAGTTACTACTTGATGGTTACAGCATTTCATTGGGGTGGTAAGATAGAGGTTGATGATTGCCTAACATTGTAAATACACTGTATATTTAATACCACTAAATTGTTGTAAAGGAAAAACACCTGTTCTCCTTTACTTTCTTTTTTTTTTTTTTTGCTTGTTGATTTGAGAAAGAAACATCTATCTGCCATCCTTCTCACCCATGCATTCACTGGTTAACTCTTGCATGCACCCCAACTGGGGACCGAATCCACAATCCTGGTGTACCTGGATGACATTCCAACCAACTGAGTCATCTGGCCAGTGTTCTGTTTTACTCTAAATACTCTACTACAACACTGTTTCACTTCTGACACTTCTGGTTACCAATTGAGAGGGCCAGTTTTCCACACCAAGCAATTCTGTTACTGTCTGCCTGGAGTTAGCATCCCACAAGTTAAGCACAAGATTGCTCCACAACCGCCCACTTCAGATGCCCATTGCAAGCCCAAATTGATTACCTGTGCTTCTCACCAACTGGATATAAATCCCAGGTCCACAACTCCCTCCTAGAGTGAAATTAAATTGCTGGGGGGGAAATATTTTACTTATTTGATTACCAATTTATTATACACAGATGGACAAAAGTAGGTTTATAGTTGTGAATATGCAAGCCACAGTTAATTTTTTTTTGTTTGCTTATTTGCCTAAAAGTAATTTTATTCAGAGTTTATTCTGGCATTATTATTTATTGTATTATTTTGCATACAAACAACTATAAACCTACTTTTGTCTACCCCTTTAAAAGTATATAACTTAGGCCCTGGCTGATGTAGCTCAGTGGATTGAGTGCGGGCCTGCCAAAGGGTCTCAGTTCAATTCCCAGGTAGGGCACATGCCTGGGTTGCAGGCCAGTTCCTAGCAGGGGACCCACAAGAGGCAACCATACATTGATATCTCTCTCCCTCTCTCCTTCCCTTCCCCTCCAAAGATAAATAAATAAAATCTTAAAAATACATACTTAACTTAGGGCCCTGGCTGGTGTAGCTCAGTGGATTGTCAACCAGTGAACCGAAACATTGCAAGTTCAGTTTCTGGTCGGGGCATGTGCCTGGATTGCAGGCTGAGTCTCCAGCTGAGGGCGCGAGCAAGAAGCAACCAATCATGTGTCTCGTACATTGATGTTTCTCTCCCTCTCTTTCTCCCTCACTTCCCCTCTCTCTAAAACAAATTTTTAAAAGGTTTTTTAAAAAAAGTACCTAATGGCCAGATGCATAGGGCAAAATCGGTGGGAAAGGGCCCTGAAATTCATGCATGCTCTGGCTGTGCCACTCTCAGCACCTACACGTGTCCACCAACCCGGAAGCTCTGTGAACCACCTCCCTTTTGGTTTTTTGAAGATTTAATTACATGGGCACGATTAAGTCATTGGCCATTGGTGATTAATTCACTGCCAGCCCCTCTTATCTACCCAAGGTAGGGTGGCTGAAAGTTCTAACCCTCTAATCATGTGGTTGGTTCCCCTGGAACCAACCCCCCCAACTTTAGGGATACTTCAAAAGTCACCTTATTATTAGCTCAAGTGTGGTTGGAAACAGTTTGTTATGAATAACAAACTATTTCTTTCACCTTGATGACCCCAGAGCTGTTTCAGAAACTGAACCTCTCTGAGGACAAAAGACCAAAAATTATAACAAAAATTTCTCCCATTGTTCAGATTACTTAGGAAATTACAAATGTTTTAGGAGCTGTATGCCAGGAACAGGAATAGAGACCAAATATATGTTTATTATAAATCACAGTTACATTAAAGTGGCAAATTTTAATCGTATGTTATTATAGCTACTAAAAATTACTGATGGAATATACCCCAAACCATTGAATTGTATACATTTTCCCATCTTTATTGATGGGAAATCTCCTTTGAGATTTAACGTACATAAGTTGTGTACAGAGTATTGATTTGATACACTTATATATTGCAAAATGATTACCACCATAGCATAGCATCACATAATTCCAATTTTTGGCAAGAACATTTGAGATTTACTACTTTAGCTCCTTGCAAGTATATATAATACAGTATTATTAACCATAATCACTATGCTGTACATTAAATTCCCTGAATTGTATACTTTATTAAATGGGTACATTGTGTGGCATGTGAAATTTATTTGCTTGTTTATGAAAGATGGTCTTTTTTTGTAGATTTTATTAATTTATCTTTAGAGGGGAAGGGAGAGAGAGAGGGAGAGAAATATCAATGTATGGTTGCCTCTTGTGGATCCCCCGCCAGGAACTGGCCTGCAACCCAGGCACGTGCCCCAACGGGAATCCTACCGGCGACTCTTTGCTTTGTGGGCCTGTGTTCAATCCACTGAGCTATGCCAGCCAGGGCCTAATTTGTCTTTTTACTGGCAGAAATTTAGACTAATGGAGTTTGAGCATGATTGACTTGCAGTCCTCTAGGGCGATGAGTAAATCCTTTGTTGTCTGTCTCTGTTGCAAGTTACATTTCAGGAATCTCCCTAAAAGCAGATGGGAACTGTACCTTATGCCACAACAGTTTTTCAGCTTGAAAATTAATGTATTTTAATAACATGCTGGCCTTACACTCAGTAGAATCTGGTAACTAAGCTTCTTTCCCCATTGATGAAATGGGGATGAGTGATAATTTTACCTGCCTCTGGAAGATCAGGATCAAATCAGTTCTTGGTCAGATGTATGGGAAATGCATGGTGATACCCAGCATAAGGTGTCATGTGCCTTGGAAAGTGCTTCATCATCATTGCCAGCAGAGGAAGTCACCCTGAAAAGGCATTGCTCTGAGTGCTTATGACCATGATAACCAGGGTTTGCACATCACAAAAAAGGCATTCTTACCCTCTGTCCCTGCTGCTATTCCAGGGGAGGATGTTTATTGTGGAAGGAAGTTGGTGGTTTCCAAAAGGGTGAGCTCTTGTCATTTGTTCCCAACACTGTGCTTCTCAGCGGCAAGGCCAGTCCAGTCCTCCTGAGTTCCAATTAAGAGCCCATCTTTGGTAAGTTTAGAATCTTTGGACAAATAAAACAAAGGTTCCTGTTTTATAGTAGAAAACCTTGAATAACAGGTAACCGTTTTTATTGTAGTTTATGCTTTAACCGCCAGATCATTGAATACCAGCCAAAGACATGTGGCATCATTAAGTTCCCCTTATTACTGTAGCTTAAGCATCAAGCATTCTAGACACAAAAGTTAGAAGGATATATTGCCTTTTGGTAGGTGCAGGTATTAGTAACTTTGAGAGTGAGAGATAACTGGGAGGACTGTGGGCTTTTGTGTTGCTGGTGGAGTAGTAAATGTTTGTTATCAAGGCAAGGCACCAGGGGGAAGGTGGCCTCCACATTCAAGTCTGGGTCACCTTCTTCATTTGTCATCATTGTGGTTGATTTTGAGAGGTTGCACAGCCACTAATGCTATGTGTTTTCCATTCCAGAGAATTGTCCTGGCTCCATAAATTAGAGGGCAGGGCTAGGTCCAATATCCTTTGTATACCATTCACCTAAGAACGGGCATCTCTGTTGTGGTGCTACCTAGCTCTCTGGCAGCATTTTACAGAGATGTTTTCAACTTTGAAGGGTCCAGCTGCAGTACAGAGATGGTAGGAAGTATGTACTTAAAACTGGAGGCTTTTTTTGCCCTGGCTGGTGTGGCTCAGTGGACTGAGTGCCAGCCTGTGAACCAAAGGGTTCACAGGTTCATTTCCCAGTCAGGACACATGCCTGGGTTGTGGGCCAGGTCTCCAATAGGAGGTGAGTGAGAGGCAACCACACATTGATGTTTCTCCCACTTTTCCCCCTCTCTAAAAATAAATAAATAAAATCTTTTAAGTGGAGGCTTTGAAAGGCAGATATAAACATTATATATGGTATGTCAGATCTGAATTAGGGAAGCTGTAATACTAAGACTCCAAAAACATCCCTAGTAAGTCAGGCAAAAGTAGCTTCAGACTGACATGCTTTGGTAGTCTAGTTTTCCAAGGAATGTCATTGAAATTCTTTACCGTGTGTAACACATATTCAGTTCCAAGTAGTATTTCAAATGGAAGTTTTTTTCAGTATTTTTGTGCTTGGCCAATGGTAGTTTGACTGGAATTTCAGTTTTCTGATTCTTTACTGGTTTGGTGGTGGTGGTGGTTTGCAAGTTTCCTATCTGCAAAGTTTTTTTTAAAACCTCCAGGGAGTGGGGTATAGGTATCAGTTATTTTTTTTTAAGATTTTATTTATTTATCTTTAGAGAGGAAGGAAAGGACAGAAGGAGAGAAATACCAACGTATGGTTACCTCTCAGGAGTCCCCCGCTGGGAACTGGCCTGCAACCCAGGCATGTGCCCTGACTGGGAATCGAACCGCGGTCATGTGGTTCGCAGGCCCGAGCTCAATCCACTGAGCTACACCAGCCAGGGCTGCAAAGTTTTGTTTAAAAAAAAAAAAGTCATTGTTACAAGAAAAGGTGAGAGAGGGCCAAGGAGTCAGGGGGATTTGTATTTTGGGGAAACATGCCCCTTTGGGCTTTTGTTTTTCTCTCAGTACATGGATCCCATTCAGCATGTCCTTGTTACATTAATGCAGAAGGGACTGGAGCTCCAAGTGGAATAGGCTGGGTCAGAGGGTTCCCTGGTCTGAAGGAATTTACACCCAGGAATGGGTAAATCAAGCACAAAGAAATGTAATTGGCTACCTCTTTCATATAGAGTAGGATGTCTGGTAAAAATGGCTAAATTGAGGTATATAAAAGGCCAAGAGAGGGTCCAAAACCCCACCTGGAGGCAACATCTGATTTGGGGGTGTGGAAAGGTGTAGGAACAGAAATGGGCTTTGGAACGAGCTTTGGATGGACAGGTGAAGTGTTATTTTCTAGGGATAGAGAAGAAATGTTCAAGAAAGCATTGCTTTGAGCTGAGGTGGAAGATTTACAGGCCAGTGAATGGTACCAGGTACGTGATAAGGAATGGAGAGAAGGTGGGTGGAAAATACCAGTTGCTGTTAGAATTTTAGAAGACTGTAAAAGTAAGACTGTGGTGCCTCCCCCAATTTTGGCATGGAAGGCCTTCTGAAGGCCTTTGAGCAAAGGTGTGATGGACTGAAGCTTAGGAATGAAGAGTTTCCCTGTAGCAGGGAGGATAAAGGGGAGGTAAAGAGACCAGTTGGTTTTTTTTTTTTCCAGGTAGGCAGTAGAACCTAGGACCTAGGATGATGACTGTGGGAATGGGAAAGGGGTGGTGGTGGAGACTTATGAAGGGGTAGGATTCCCTAGAACTTGACAGAAGTCATGTTGTGAGGAATGAAGGAAGTAAGAAAATCAATTAACCTCAGGATTTCTACAATGAGCTGTTATGTTAGGAGTGTAATTCTGATTTCACTACCAAGATAGGAGGAACTGGGAAGAGAAGATTTGACAGGTGAGATGTTTTGGAGATGTTGAACTTGTGGTGCAAGTAGAGCACAAAGCAGAGGTGTGTCAGGAGTTTGAGAATAAGGACTGGATTGCAGAGATTTGGGAGTCCCATGCATGGATGTAGTGATATTTGAAGGATTGAAATCTCTGGAGATAGGATTAGGAGAATGTGGGGTGGGTGGCGGTGGCTTTGGAAAGGAGTAAATTGTATGTGGAGGCTGCAGTTGAGGAGAGAGAAGAATTAGAAATCAGCACGTGTTAGGAAATTCCAAGGAGAGGGAGATGAAGTAACAAAAAAATACCAAGGAGAATAAGGACTGGGTGTTGTGCGTGGAGTCTCATTGGTGACTTTGGAGTGTTTCAGTAGTTTGGGCAGATGGCAGATTGGAAGAATTAAAGCAAGTGAGTGGGTATGAAGCACTACAAATGGCTATTTTTTAAAAACAGGCCAGAGAGAAGAAAGTAACTAGAGGAAAGCATGAATGTGGGAAGATTCATTGTTTTAAAATAGGGGCAAAGGGGCACTGTGGCCCTGGCTGGATAACTCAGTTGGTTAGAGTGTTGTCCTGATATGCCAAGGTTGGGGGCTCAGTCTGGTCAGGTGCATACAAGAATAAACCAGTGAATACATAAATAAGTGGAACAGCAAATTGATGTGGGTGTTTCTCTAAAATCAATACATAAAATAGAGGCACCGTGCATCTTATAGTAGACCACAGCCAATAGAGGGAGAGATGGAGGGGATGTAGGATCCCATAGGTGGCAAATACTGTATGATTTGTAAGGTGCTAGAGGACCTGAGGTTAGACTTGGGCAGAAAGACTCTGGTAGTAGTAACTGCTTTTTACTGAGTGCATCCCATGACCTCTTAAGACAGGGGTCCCCAACCCCCAGTCTTGGCCTTCTAGGAACCAACAGTCAGCTGTGGGCCTGAGCTCTACCTCGTCTGTGTCTTCTTCCCATCCACATCTGTGGGAAAATTGTCTTCCACAAAACCAAGCCCTAGTGCCAAAAAGTTGGGGGAATGCTGCTGAGAGATGCTGAGATCCCCACAGCCCTTAGAGGGCTATGGTGTGGGCTCCTGAGAGTCACTGAGCTACCTGTGTACCTGTTCTGGTGTCTGTCAAATACTAAGTGTAGGATTGCATGGGACACTGCATGCTGCCCCTCAATTGTTTTTCTTGGGCACCATTTCTGTTTACATATAGGTGGAAAATAAATTGCAATATTGGTTGTTTTCTTTGTTAACAGTAATTGCTTAATGTAGTTTGCTGACGTTTGGTCCACAGACAGAATACATTGTTTTTTGAGATTTGGAGAAAGACTGACTGGTCTTAAAATGGCAGAGAACATAATGAAGTAGGTATTTTCTGTGCTCTTTCAGGACCTTTTGACTTGAGTGAGGGTGGCACAGTAACTTATACTAATTTCAACTTGAGAAAACTATGAATTTTTAAAAGAATATGCAGTCATTTACTGTTACCATTGACAAATGTTGTAACTGACCATTACTGGAAAAATAAACTATTCAAAGCTTTGAAGAGTTATTTCTGAATCTGAATGGAGCCTAGATATGGCACATCTGGCAGAGAGTTCAGTGTGATTTTCTTTCTCAAACTGACAAGCCGTGTACTTGGAAAGATACTGGAGAAAAATTTTTTCTGGGTCATTTCAGGAAAAAAATTGCAAGTTGTATTTTCTGATGTTTGTACTTCTCACTTCCTGTTAACAACTCTGGTTGTGTTGCCAGATTCCCAGCATCCCAGAAATCACCCTGTACTTGCAGGCTTTCGTTTTCCTTTTGTCCTATAATTACTTATAATTTCTGTTTTGCCAACAATGGAGGCTAAATCGTTTCACACATTTCCTGGACCAAATGTTCCCCAAGGAAAATTCTCTAGAGCCTTTTTGGTTGTTCTTTGGCATTTTCATTTTGTATGTGTTTAACCACATTAGATTGAGAGATTATTTCTTGAAAATTGAGTGCCACCTAGGAAGGCTACTATTCAAAGTTGGCAGCCTTTTCTTGAACCAGGGAATTCCTCATGAATTATTTTGTTTGCATCCCATAAGGTCCTGATTGACTTTGGTCACAAACCCCAATACAAGTTAGCCTTGAAGAGATACATAAAGTTCGGTTGTTGTTAATTCATTCTGGAACTTGTGACGAGTCCTGAGCAAGCACCAAGTGCTGAAACATTTTTTTCTCATCAAAATGTGATGAGTACCGGGTTTGATGAGATCTGAAGCCAATGAATACAAAGGTAATGCTGTATATAAAATCTTGACAAAAATGTGAGAGCATAAGAAAAACAGAAAATGGCTTATAAATCCTTGAAGGTGCTGGCAGTCAGATTGGACATAGAGGAAGGACTTTTTTAAGAGGTAAATTCATTCATGTCTGTGCCTTGGATTATTTCATAGGGGACTAAAAGTGAGGTATTCTGTCTCCTTTCTCATTAAAGTTCTTTTGTTTTATTTTTGGACATAATACCTACTACATGACCATTAAGGTACTAAACTTCACAAGGTTGTAAAGAAATTGAAGATAGGTGCTCGGCTCTATGGTGAGCTGGTTGGAAGACGACAAAGTGAAGAAACTTGAGGCAGGTCCAGTACCCATTAAGAATCCCAAGCAAAAATGGAGGGAGGGAGGGATATAGGAGCTGAATGGGTGTGGCGAGTGCTGGGCTGTACTTTAAACGGCTGGTCTCAATACAATAATACTGTTTTGATTGCATGTCCTATTATTTAAGGAAGTATAATAACACATTTCCCATTGTGTATATGCTTATTATTGTGCTTTTGTCGTTATTATTAATGAAAATATTAATATCAATTAATACTGATATTGATATTAATATTATCAATTCACTGCTTTTTTGCTTTTTAAATCACTAGATTATATTGTGGGTTTGGTTAAAGCTTTGTAATGTCTGTGTATACAGTTCAGCACATGCACTGAAGTAGGTCACAGTGCTGAGAACTCACAAATGAGTGATGGCGGCACTATCACCTCTTTCCATTGTGGAACCTTGTGCTTAAGAGTTTATATATATATATATATATATATATATATTAAATTTTCAAGTTAATTTCTTAGACTTAAAAAAAAGGAGTTTCTAATGTTTCCTTCAGTATGCCAGTGAATTGTTATAGCCTCTGCAGTTTGGGAAACATTCCCTTTGGACAGTGTGGTTTTTGTCATTGAGTATATGTGTTACTGAGGATTAGTTTGACTATAGGTAACAAAATACCACCTTAATCCATACAGTTTTTTTTTATTGTTGTTGTTCAAGTGCAGTTTTCTGCCTTCCCCCCACACACACCCTGTTATTATCCCTGTGTCCTTTATAATTGTTCCTGCAAACCCTTCACCCTTTTCCCCTGAAATTATCTCCCCTCTCTGGTCACTGTCAGCCTGTTCTCAATTTCAGTATCTTTGGTTATATTTTCCTTGTTTGTTTGTGTTGTTGATTATCAGTTACTTATTTTTCATTCCCATGAAAGAAGTGTGGAAGGTAGACAGTCTGGGGCTAAAATTGTAGCTTCCAAAATCATCTGGGATTCAGGCTCTTCTACCTTTTATTGCTCCAACTCCATTGTGTGGCACTCATTTTCACATTCCAGTATGGCTGTTGAGAAAGCACCCCTGACTCCAAGTTTAAGCAGCAGGAAGGAGGAGGGGAATGAAGAAGGGCATGTAACTTCACACTAAGGAAGACTTCTTGGAAGTCCCAAAATATACTGCTGATTGTATCACATGGGCTAGAACTTTGTACATGGCCATACATGGGTGTAAGGGAAGCTAAGAGCTATAGTCTTTTAGCTGGGCAACAGGTGCACAGCTAAAAATTAGAGTGCTGTTCTAAGAGGGAATGGTGGGAATTGGGATGGTTGACCATGTCATCTCCACCATATAGAGAGAACCTGCGTATCATGGGGTGGGGAGGGTTTAAAGTCTACATTATATTCCTCTGGCTGGTGTGGCTCAGTGGATTGAGCATGGGCCTGTGAACTAAAGGATGCTGGTTCGATTCCCAGTCAGGGCACATGCCTGGGTTGCAGGCCAGTTCCCAGTAGTAGGGGACTCGTGAGAGGCAACCATACATTGATATTTCTCTCCTTCTCCCCTTTCCTTCCGTTCCGAAGATAAATAAATAAATAAATAATCTTTTTTTTTTTTTTTTAAGGTTTTTACCGTTAAGTATAATGTTGGCTATATAGTTTTTGGTACAACCTTTTGTTGCCAAATGGAAAGATGTACTAGCATTTTTGTACTTGGGTATGCTAATAGAGGCTTATGCCCCCTGGTCACTAAAGTGTGCCATAGCCTGAAGCTATTATGGCTTGTACAATCTAGATAATACTTTGTCTCCTGTTTCAGTAATGGCTGCCATCCGGAAGAAATTGGTGATTGTTGGTGATGGAGCCTGTGGGAAGACTTGCTTGCTCATCGTTTTTAGCAAGGACCAATTTCCAGAGGTGTATGTACCTACAGTGTTTGAGAACTATGTGGCAGATATTGAAGTGGATGGAAAGCAGGTGAGTACACTTTCCATAACAGCTGGTACTAATTTTGCATGTTAGGCTCTTCATAGAGCCTGTAAAACTAGGCTTTTTTTGTCTCTTCGGTACACAGTACAACAATAACAGAAAAGTTAGAGTGAGAAATCCATTCTTGTCCTACTATCTTAGCCCAACTTTGCTCATTTTTAACTGCTAGCATGTACACTTAGTCCATATATGTATTTTATGTAGGGAAGCCTTAGTATATAAATTTTTTAATTTTTGAAATGAATTTTATGTGGATGGACTTTTTTTCATTCTGTCATAGTATTTCATTTGCTGAAATATGAGATTACTAGGTCAAGAGGTCCTTAGTTTTACGCCCAAAGAGTTTCACTGATCTGTACCATCTACACTGTCATTTAGATGACATCCTCACATTTAATTTTTAAAATTTTTTTTTAATTTTATTTATTTATTTATCTTTAGAGGGGAAGGAGAGAGGGAGAGAGACATCAATGTATGGTTGCCTTTTGTGCGTCCCCTGCTGGAAGTTGGCCTGCAGGGAACTGGCCTGCAACCCAAGCATGTGCCCTGACTGGGAATCGAACCGTGATCCTCTGGTTCGCAGGCCTGTGCTCAATCCACTGAGCTACGCCAGCCAGGGCTTAATTTTTAAAATATTTTTGACTTGAACATAAACAGGCTGCCACAGTTGATTCAGTTACATCTTACTGGTAGGGAAGACAGTATTTCCCTGTGTTTGTCGTGAAAGCCCACTGGCCAGACTGGGGCAAAGCGCTTCTGGAATTTGTGTGTGTATTTGTAATCTTCTGTTCCCTTTTGTTGTCAAAATAATGTCTTACCAATATTCTGTACATCTTTTGAAGAGGAGTAAAATTCCCAGTGCAAATAGGGCAGAGGGGAAGAGAAAACTAGAGCCTGGGGGCTCTTCTCCCACACACCCAGTCCTCTTGGGCGTTCAGTTATGTCCGTGCTGCTAGCACCTGACCAGTTGGCTTCCATAATTCCATCTCCTTTGTCCCCTCTCATTTTCCTGCTTTACCTACTACCCCTTCCTGTCCAGTGTTACTTAGTTCCCGTTTGTGGTACCATATATGGAAAGCTCATTAGACTAGCTGCTCAGAATTCTAGGGAACCTCATAGTTCTAGGATGTCCTGATAGTCCTGTGACCATGAGTAAGCCATCCAACCCTTACACTGCCTTCATTTGAAAAGTGGTTGAAGCCATTTTACAGATGACATCAGTGTTCTAAAGTAACTGGAGGCATTTGGGAGCACCAAAGCACTTTTCAAAATTGCGCTGAACTCAAAACCTCCTTTTACCATTTGTTATCCATTTTTATCTAGTTGCAGCGTGGATCACAGTGATTGCTCTCGTGCCATTAGGAACCATGAGACACCTTTCTAGTCCAGAATAGGAGGGGGAAATCCCAGTAAATATCAGACTGACAGAACTCTGGGTCTTATCCTACAGGTGGTCGGTCTGTCAGTGCAGAGTGTTGCCAATTCAGCCTTGGTTCTCTGCATGGTTGCTTGGATACAGGTGTTTCTGTGGGCCTGGAAGACTGGTTTTCTGTAGAGACACATGGCACAGTTCTGACAGATGCGGTGGAAATGTGCTGAGGTCTTTGCACCTGCTGTCATATATAACAGCCTTCTTGTCTAACTTAGATTGCAGCACATACACAGACAGGCCCCGTGGCTTCAGGGAAGCAGAGTCAGGTTGGTGTTTCAAATGCCTGGTGGGTGTATAGTGCTGGTTTTATCCTGTCACTCCCTCCAGCGAGAGCAGCTGTCGGTTGTTCTGTGTCTGTGACCATCAGTTCAGAAAGTCTTTTCCACCTGTGATAGTACGTATGTTTTGGGATCAGTAATGGCTCTTCTGTCTTCTTTGAAGCATCTGTGCCTGGAGGTTTTAGAACAGCCAGGATCTTACCCATAAGAAATTTAGGGACCTTGACTTAAAATCTTGAGAAATGCTATGAGTATTTTTCTTGCACTGCCAACTTTGGACATGCCTGACCCTGGCAAGATAGGGGAACCACCACCACCCTACCCAGCCCCAGGGAGAGGAAACCTTGAGTTAAAGGTGCTGGATCTGGAAGAGGATATCACAACGTAGCTGCCTACCTCAGAGCAGCTCAGTGGCCCCCACGGTGGGAGAGGGCACAGAAGGGGAATGTTCATGTAAGAGTATGTGGTAACAGAGCCTTGGGGACCATCCAGGATTTGAGGTGATCCCAGTCCCAGGAGTAGGCCTGCCAAAAAATGGAAAGGCCCATTCTGACATGAGAGGGGCCTTTGGAAGCACCCTGGAACCATTTATCAGGAAATAGTCAGGGTTGGAAGTGTCTGGCTGAATACCTGGGAGGGTTGGAGGGGTCAGGGGAGTGGGGTGTGGATGAGCTGTACCATTTTTTTAATTTAATTTTATTTATTTATCTTTAGAGGGGAAGGGAAGGAGAGAAGGAGAGAAGTATCAATGTATGGTTGCCTCTCGTGAGTCCCCTGCTGGGAACTGGCCTGCAACCCAGGCATGTGCCCTGACTGGGAATTGAACCGCGATCATGTGGTTCGCAGGCCCGCATTCAATCCACTGAGCTACACCAGCCAGGGCAGATGAGCTGTACCATTCTGAGGTCAGACCCATTGTGAGAATTGGGGATCAGTATGTCCTGGATCCTCAACAAGCTGGTGGTGTGTTCATGATACAAAGTGCAGTGGGCTTTGTATAGGTTAAGGATGGAAGAGACAATTAACCATCGACTTAAAAGAGAGAATGGTTTTTAGAAATTGAAATAAGGGCTGTGAGGTGCTAGGAGAAGAAGGGTATTCCAAGCATTAGAGGATGAGCTCCTTGAGCCCCATAGGGCCTCTGAACAGAGAGTGTTAAAAACCCACGCTGGTCGAAAGAAGTCGCAGGACTGGCTGCAGTGCTTCGCAGTGTGGAAGGGGACCCATGTCCAGAGCCCAGGCATCAGTTTGCCCTCCTGCCTGCGTGATGCTTTCATGCAGACATCTTTTGAGCAGTAAAG
The DNA here is from genome assembly GCF_014824575.4 of Sturnira hondurensis. Taxonomy (NCBI): domain Eukaryota; kingdom Metazoa; phylum Chordata; class Mammalia; order Chiroptera; family Phyllostomidae; genus Sturnira; species Sturnira hondurensis. The sequence goes on from NW_028079127.1 coordinate 20,000,971, forward strand.
GCAGAGCCAGAGGCCTTTCCTGTCTGCTCAGATTTAACACCCAGCATGGAGTCTTTTCTCAACCCATCAACTCAAATACATTCTTGCTTCCATTTTTCCACACTGGAGAATGGCGAGACAAAGTAAGAAAGTGGTTGCATGAGTATATGTTAAGAAAAGTTAGTCTGCTTTTTCCCCTATCTTGCCTTGTACATCTGGTAGAATATTATTTACAATTTGATTCCCCTCTTGTCCATCCACGGAATGTTTTTTATAATTAAATATTTCTTATACGCTATAAAGTTATTTATCTCTTGACATTTTGAATTATGCACCTTCTATTTTCATCTGATTGTTTATAAAATTACAATTTTAAGAAATTTCAACCTAAAACAATTTAAACACTGCTTCTTAGTCTTTTGGCTAAGATCAAGTGTTAAAAAATGTAAAAAGAAAAATGTAAAAAAAAAACTGGTATGAACCATACCAGTCACGGCAAGTGTAAAACAACTTAAGTGCACTCCTCACCTTCAGACTTCATTCTAATATAAGTGGAACATTCCTGTGTTTTACTGTTTTGGACAGTCTGCCATTTCACTTCTATGGCAAACATCCCCTATTGAATCTGAGTAGTGGGATTAACCTTGCACTCTTTTTGTTTAATTGATATGTGAGAGAAACATTGATTTGTTGTTCCACTTCTTTTTGCATTCATTGGTTGATTCGTGTATGTGTCTGACCAGAGATTGAACCCATCACCTTGGCATAGTGGGACCACTCTAACCAACTGAGATATCTGGCCAGGATAACCTTGCACTCTTGTATTTATTTTTCCTATCACAGGTAGAGTTGGCTTTGTGGGACACAGCTGGGCAGGAAGATTATGATCGCTTGAGGCCCCTCTCCTACCCGGACACGGATGTTATACTGATGTGTTTCTCCATCGACAGCCCTGACAGTTTAGGTGCGTAGTCCTGCAGTCTGATGTTTGTCACTGTCTGTGTGCTGGCTGACACCTGGTTTCTCAGTTTCTGTCTGGGCATTAAGCAGATGAGAGTATCGGAGAAGAAATCATCAGTGGCCAGAGTTCTGGAGCCTTAGAATTGTAGAGCCTGGTCTCTGGGTCCTGTCAGCCTAGGTCTCTGGCAGCTGCCATGTGTCCACTTAAGTTGGTGGGTTCCAAATGCAAAGCTCTCTTCTGAACTAGGATTTGGGGAAGGCTTTTTTCGGTGCCCATACCATTTTTAATGCTTTACATGACCCTGGTGACTTGCTGTTTCCTGGTGGGATTTTTAAAGCCTTATTTTACCCCCTTTCAAAAGTATCTTAGCTAATAAAAAGATACTTGAACCTGACCATTTCATTAGCTCATCACTGACACGTGTTTCAGTTCAGAAAAAGACGGAATAATGCTGACCTTACACTATGCAAAATAAGGCACCAAGGCCTTTGAAGTCAGAGAGTGAGCAGTTTACTTGTAAAAATACAGTCTCAAACTGCAATTAACACCATTTAAAATGGTCATCTTGCTAAGTACTTTGTATGCATTGACTCAGAAGAACCCAGTGTAAGGTAAGTATTACTGCTATCCCCATTTTATAAAATCATCCCTGACAGGAGGTGCCCAAAGTGAGGGTGTGGGAGGTTAGACATAGTCCTCTTGTCCACCATGATGGACATACAGACCTACTAAATCAGTATGGTATTGGCAGAGAGTTGCAGCTGGTTATCACTGTTTTTTAAGATATATTTATTTTTAGCTCTGGCTGGTGTGGCTCAGTGGATTGAGTGCAGGCCTGCAAACTGAAAGGTTGGTTTGATTCCCAGTCAGGGCGCATGCCTGTGGGCCAGGTCCCCAGATGGGAACATGCGAGAAGCAACTAGTCCATGTCTCTCCCTCTTTCTCCCTCCCCTCCCATCTCTCTAAAAATAAGTAAATAAAAATTTAAAAAATTTTTTTGAAGAAATGCAAAAGCAAAAGTTTGTTATGGATATTTCTTTTAAAAGGATTGATTTATTTTTATAGGGGAAGGGAGGGAACAAGAGAGAGAGAGAAACATCAGTCGGTTGCCTCTTGTACACACCCCAACTAGGGACTGAACCTGGAACCCAGGCATGTGCCCTGACCAGGAATCAAACCAGTGGCCTTTCAGTTTGCAGCATGACGCCCAACCCACTGAGCTACACCAGTCATCACTCATTTTCAAAACTCTTGAGACATTTGAAATACCAGTAACCCACAGGGTTGGGGTCATGCTGGTGGTCCTTGAACAAGGTGTAGAGAGAACATGTGGACTCTGGGCCCATTGCAGCCCCAGAGTGGGGTATGACGGTGATGGCCCATGAGGAGCCTCCCTTTGTTGGGCAGGTGGCACCACAGTGGAGTAACTCTGTGTTCTGGATCCTTTGCTGGTCCGGAGTCTACCTGGGCCCCACACTTACAGGAGCTGCATCTCTGCACTCGGTGGGACTGAAAAAACAGTGGTGATTCTTTGCGTAAGGGGAGAGTGTTAGATTTTTGCCTTTTCCTATAATTTTAAAACCAGTGAGATTTCATTAAATGTCCAGCATGCTTCTGAAGTAGTTTCTTTGCGATTTAATTAGGGCTCTTGGAGATTCTTCAAGGTAGAATTTTGTTTTAATGTATGGTTGCCTCTCGTGCATCCCTTGCTGGGAACTGGCCTGCAACCCAGGCATGTGCCCTGACTGGGAATTGAACCACGATCCTTTTGTTCGCAGGCCCATACTCAATCCACTGAGCTACACCAGCCAGGGCTATTTATTTATTTTTAGAGAGAGGAAGGGAGAGGGAACAAGAGAAATATCAAAGTGTGGTTGCCTTTCACATGGTCCCCACTGGGGATCTGGCCTGCAACCCAGGCATATGCCCTGACTGGGAGTCGAACCAGCAACCCTTTGGTTGCAGTCTGCACTCAATCCACTGAGCTACACCAGCCAGGCCAAGATAGAATTCCATATATCCCCAAATCTTGTGCATTTTACTATTTTCAGAAAACATCCCAGAAAAATGGACTCCGGAAGTCAAGCATTTCTGTCCCAACGTGCCCATCATCTTGGTTGGGAACAAGAAGGATCTTCGGAATGATGAGCACACAAGGCGGGAGCTAGCCAAGATGAAGCAGGCATGGTCTGGGGCGGGGTTCTGTCTTGTAGCATCCTTGAACTTGAGGACCCAAGCTTGGAAGTTTCAGGGGGCCCAACAGGAAGCCTTTCTGGCCATGTGGCCCTCACTGACTGGGGTCAAGTCATATGCAGTGCAACCTCTCCTGTCACCAAGGAGTGCCTGCCTGGGGAGGGACCATCGCAGCAGTACTTAATTCTCCAATGAAGTAACTTGATCAGGCTTTGGATTTCCCTCTTCAGTTATATTGCCTTGATATATGTGAGGCCAAAAAAAAATTGGTGGCACCTGCGGGATTAGGAATTTCTGAGGGCCGGGAGTCCAGGCAAAGAGCCCTGGTGCCTTTATAAAAGTGATGATGGAGTTGGCATGTTGGCTTCAGTGAAGCCAGGTGGCCCAATGGCAGGGCTTCCGCAGGAGGAGAGCTTTGAGACCTTCAGCCCAGGTTCTCCCACTGAGGTTTCTCTCAATGTCGAGGTCAGGATCTGTTTCCTTCCATGAGCATTCAGTCCTCTTCAGCTAACAACTATAGGAAGACTGAAGGGCTTACCCAGGATCAACAGCTTAAGTAATTTTGCCTTTCATTCCTTCCTTAACCCTCCAGGGCTTCTCTGGCCTCTCTTCCCAGAGAAGATCTCATTAGAGAGGGGCATTATATTGGGATGGGGTCACTGCATGTGAGCTTCATAGACAGGATCCAAATCTGGGGAGTATGGTAGCTTTTTTAAAAAGTCTCTTAGCTGAATTTTGATGCTCTACAACCACTCACTATACGTATGTAACGCTGTTAACTAAAAGCGCTCTTCTTTCTTTGCTAGGAGCCAGTAAAACCGGAAGAAGGCAGAGATATGGCAAACAGGATTGGCGCTTTTGGGTACATGGAGTGTTCGGCAAAGACCAAAGATGGAGTGAGGGAGGTTTTTGAAATGGCCACGAGAGCTGCTCTGCAAGCCAGACGTGGGAAGAAAAAATCTGGGTGCCTTGTCTTGTGAAACCCTGCTGCGAGCACAACCCTCATGCGGTTAATCTTGAAGTGCTGTTTATTAATCTTAGTGTATGATTACTGGCCTTTTTCATTTATCTATAATTTACCTAAGATTACAAATCAAAAGTCATCTTGCTACCAGTATTTAGAAGCCAACCATGATTATTAATAACGTCCTACCCATCTGACCCGTCGGGGTCCTCTGACACCGCTCTGATAGCCTCCTCTGCACTCCCACCTGATACACCAGGCGCTAATTCAAGGAATTTCTTAACTTCTTGCTTCTTTCTAGAAAGAGAAAACGGTAACTTTTGTGAATTAGGCTGTAACTACTTCATAACTAACATGGCTTGCCTGTCATCTGTCAGCTGCAAGGTACTCTGGTGAGTCACCACTTCAGAACTTTCCTCCTGAACAGATTTCATTGGCATAGCTCTGGAGTGGGCATCCACTTTTAAAATGTGCTCAGCCAGAGATGCCCAAGTCTGTGCAGCTGTGGCAAAGTTACAGTTCTGTGGTTTCATGTTAGTTACCTTATAGTTACTGTGTAATTAGTGCCACTTAATGTATGTTACCAAAAAATAAATATATCTACCCCTGACTAGATGTAGTATTTTTTGTATAATTGGATTTCCTAATACTGATATTTGTCATCCCCACAGAAAGTGTATTGGTTTTTTTAAAAAGAAAGTGTATTTGAAAATAAAGTCAGATGGAAAATTCATTTTTAAAATTCCCGCTTTGTCAGTTTCTCTGATAAAAGATGGCCATATCCCCTGTTTTCAGCCCCACGTGCCCCAGCACTACCCCTGCCCAGAGCTGGGCTAAGTGAATAGGAATTTGGTTTCGTGCCTGAGGCACTGAGACGCTCACGAGGGTGGCATAAGCTGTCTCACTGGACTGCAGGGTCTGGCTCTGGTTCCTAGCGCTCTTTCTCCTCACTGTACCCAGGTTCCTCCCGGAGGAGCTGCCAGTTCTCTTGGGTGGCTCTCGGTTTCTCTCTTCTCTCCAGCTGACTACACTTTTTTTCTGTACCAGTTAATTTTTCCAACTACTAATAGAATAAAGGCAGTTTTCTAAACTTCCGGTATTCTGGTGTTTAATGTGTTTCTCTTCAGGATGGGAGGATGGACTCTGCCTTCAGGGGACTAAGTACCAGCTTGCCTACCACCCCCTTCTCCAACGGGGCACTAACCAGGCTCCTTCCAACAGTATCTGGGAACAGATACTCGTGTCACATTCAAGTTCAGAGTGGGATGAAGTAGGGCATGCTGCCTACTGAGGAGACATGGGGATACTCGTACTCCAAGCAGTCACATTTCTACCCAGACCAGGAGTGTGACATTATTTTCTCATTCCCTGTCCATTTTCAGTGTCTTCTAGGTCTGAGGTGCAGGTGAGGTTCCTCAGGCATGGCGGGTGGCCTACAGTCGGCAGAGTCCACCTGGTGCTCGCTCTATGCCGACAGGCTCCACTCCAGTGGTGGGGCAGTAGGGTGGGGCGGGCCAGGGAGGGGGGTGGTGAAAGGAGGAGGGAGACCAGAGGCCTGGGTACAAACATGCTCCAGAGAGCCCCAGGGTGCCTGGAAATGAGTTAGAAAGGGCTGGCTTTGGGCACAGCCCTGGCTGTTCCTGACATTGCCCTCCCTTCTATTTAACCTTAAAACCGGGAACGGACTCTCATCGCAGAGAACTTGCCTGGGCAGGTGCTGCCAACTGCACCATCACCACAAGTCATGACTTGCATTCAGCCACAATAGGGCACGTGTTGCAAGAATAGTAACATGGGATAGGCTGGGAGGGGTGGGTGGCCAGGAGCAGCGCACGGGCCTGTCTCCAACCCCTAACGTGAATTTTTGAGGCCTTGGCCCGGTAGACGGTCGCGGGCGGCTGCAGCAGTGTTGGCTCTACGCTGCGCTTCCTGGGCCGGGTCTGGGCGGTGGCCGCATCCGGCCAAGTCTCGCCCTCCCGCCTTGCTGGTCACCCGCCCAGACAGGCCGGATGAGGCGGGACCCAGGGGGGTGGAGCGGCCGGAAAAGTGCGTGTGCCAAGTGATGTCACTGCCTGCCTATTAAAAGGAGGCGCACCCCAGCGACCTCGGTGATCCTATCCCGGGCACTCCCTTGTGTTGTGCACTCACACCATGTGCGCTGCTCAGGTGGCGGCGGCGGCCGCGGCCGCGCGCTCTGTGTACACCTTCTCCGCACGCCCGCTGGCGGGCGGGGAGCCGGTGAGCCTGGGCACCCTGCGGGGCAAGGTGCTGCTTATTGAGAATGTGGCCTCGCTCTGAGGTACAACCGTCCGGGACTACACCCAGATGAACGACCTGCAGCAGCGCTTTGGACCCCGGGGCCTGGTCGTGCTCGGCTTCCCATGCAACCAGTTCGGGCATCAGGTGCGCTGGGCGGAGCGGGACGGGCGTGGTGGGGTGGTAGTGTCAGGAGAGTGGCCGCGCGGCCGCTGCCCCACAGCCGCAGGTCCTGGGTGTGGAGAGGCCGCCGCAGGCCCTCTTTCCTGCGGTGCTCGTCCAGGCTGGGTTCAGTCCTCCCCACCCACACGCGCCCGGGGTTGTGCAAGAAGGGCAAAGAGCCTGGTGAGTCATCCAAAACCCCCTCGTTTGCGGTCAGAAGGTTTTTCCTCAAGGGCTTGGCTCCCAGCTGCTCTTTCCTCCCGCAGGAGAACGCCAAGAACGAAGAGATCCTGAATTCCCTCAAGTATGTCAGACCTGGCGGCGGGTTCGAGCCCAACTTCACGCTCTTCGAGAAGTGCGAGGTGAACGGCGAGAAGGCACACCCGCTCTTCGTCTTCCTGCGGGAGGCGCTGCCGGCACCCAGTGACGACGCCACCGCGCTCATGACCGACCCCAAGTTCATCACCTGGTCCCCGGTGTGCCGCAACGATATCGCCTGGAACTTCGAGAAGTTCCTGGTGGGCCCGGACGGCGTGCCTGTGCGCAGGTACAGCCGCCGCTTCCCGACCATCGACATCCAGCCTGACATCGAAGCCCTACTGACCAAGGCGTCCAGCAGCGCCTAGGGCGCCCCTGCTAGCCCTGCTGCATGACAGTCAGCGCTGCCCCCTGGAGGTTTTATCCATGAAGGTGTTTCCTCTAAACCAGCATGGAGGAATGCCTGATGTCCAGGAAAATCCCCCAGATGGGCCCTGGTCTGTCCTCCCTAGCCTCCCCCTCCTATACCCAAGGCTTTTCACAATAAACTTTCCAGTGTCACCAGAATTGTGTGTGTCCTGTGTCATTGTGATAGGGCTGGGAGCTTGACACCCCCGCCCCCCCACACACACACACACTCCTGGCCCAGACTGAACTTTGCATTTTCTCTGTGGTGTGTGGGGCCGACTCTTTCTTACGAGGGCAGCCGGCTCCTGTCCCAGCGTTTCCCCCTCTCCCAGGACATGCGGCAGGGCCCTCCCAAGGCCCTGTTAGAAGGGAAAGTGCTTACTTCAGAAAGAGGGAGACAAGTCTGGGCTGACTTCCTGACCCCAGTAGTAGGCCTCTCCTTTCTATTTGCTGGGTGTGGAAAGACTTCACAGGAAATAACATCATGGGCTCCCACTCACAGAGTCTGGCTTCCCCCAGTGTTAGGCCCACACAAGCCTCTTGAACACGGTTGGGAGCTCATGCAGCATTACAAACCCTTTGCCCATTATTTTGCTACATCTTTGCATACTGCTACCTAGCACTCACTCCTGCTCCAATGCGGTCCTTACTGGTTGCTGCTTCTCGTGTACTCAGAGTGAGCAGAACATACAGTTGGCCCTCTGACCCTGCCCTGCATGTGGCAGTGGCAAATGCATAGTCAGGCTCGGGGTGGGAATGTAGCTGGGAGCCAGCTGCTGTTTCCGAGGCGTGGCTCAGGTCCGACCTCTCCATCCACTGGTCCTGCTGCCGGTAATCTTCCCGTGCAGACTTGGAACCATGTCCTATCATGGTGTGAGAGGTCCTGCAGGGCTCAGATGCAGCATCTGCTTGGGCAGACAAGGGCCCAGTCCAGAATGTGGGCCAGAAACTCCGGGGTCCCTGGCACTCGTGCTCAAATCGGTGGTTTAAGTCCCTTCTGTGACTGAGCCAGCTCTCGGGACTTTTCCTTCAGCCTGCATTGGGGATCTTCGCTGCTGCCTGGCCCGTCCGGTCTGCCCTTAGGTCAGGGGGTGAAGGGGCCTCAGTTCTGGCTCTCTTCTGTCTGAACTCCTGCACAGGCCCACCTCTCTCTGACTGCAAGGCCTCTCCACCCCAGCTCTAACAAAGAATTTATTTTCACAGAGAGGAGAAGTGAAGAAGAGAAACATTGCTGGATTGTCTCCTGTGCACACCCCCCGCAGTGGGGACCTGGCCACAACCCAGGCATTTGCCCTGAATGGGAATCAAACCAGTGACCTTTTGGTTCACGGGCCAGTGCTCAACCCAGCCAGTGCTCGAGCTAGAGCTCCAGCTCAGCTTTTGAGTCCCCTTTGAGGTGAGCAAGGCAGTGCTGTCTGTCCTCCCTTCGGATCCCACCCTACCTGCACTCCTCTCAGAACTCAGGACTGCATCTATGACCCGTCAGCGTCCCCACTGGGCGACAGCCCGGAAGGTGGACTGGGGCTGGCATGTGACATGAATCAGCAAGCATTCGTCAATATAAAGGGAAGGAATTTCCACTCAAACAGAGCCAGGGCTTTTTGATCATTTGTGGCTTTCAAATCTGATTCCTGAAATGGAGAACAACCACCTGTCTGGTGTGTCTGGGCATACCCAGGCCACCTGTGACCTCCTACACCCCACATCTCCCCTAAAAGCCCTTTGCCTCCTGATTGCACCATCAATTCTCCAGTCTTGTGCCAAGGGCTCTGCTGGGTGCCAGGGACACAGTCCTCAGGCAAGCAGAAAGACTATAGTTCGTAAAAGCATGTTCAGTTCTATGAGGCAGTACGGGGAACATCGACAGCCTGGACCGGTAGGGAGGGTCATGTTCGCCTTCTGGAGGAAGCAGCTGGCTGAGGAACAAGCTGATGGAGGTCAGACTGGCAGCAAGCAGTGTGTAAGGGCCTGAAGGTGGCCTCGGGAGCAGACTGGGGAGGGGGGGTGTCTTCAGATTCAGATGTGGTGCATGAGACATCCAGATGGCACTCTTTGGGGCAGGTGGGTACAGTTACAAGAGGCTCCGAAAGGAGCACGGACTAGAGACCAAGGTGTAGCCTAGGGAACAGTTAAGTAGCCATTGGAGAGGATGAGATTACTCGGGGAGAACGGCAAGGAAAAGATCGGGGGTGTGGGCCCGAGGCCTATGGATTCACAATCCTTCCAGGTCAGGGGGCAGAGAGGCATTGCTGGGAGGAGCAAGGGTGGTGTCAAGGACCGGAGGGAAGGGATATTCTGTAAAGAACATCCAGCTGGGTCAAGCGCTACGGATCGCGCAAGTGTAGTTTCAGGCGGCCAGCTGGAGTGAAGCCAGAGAGCCGAGTGCCATGAAGTGCCAGGTCCTGCCCCAAGAGCTAAACATGCAACACTCAAGAATCGCCTGGGTGCACCCTGGCTGGTGTCGCTCAGGGGACTGAGCCCCAGCCTGGGGACTCAAAGGTCACCAGTTGGATTCCCGGTCAGGGCATGTGCCTGGGTTGTGCAAGAGACAACAGATCAATGTTTTGTACACTCGTCCTCCCTTGCCCTCTTTTGGTCACCTAGGTTCTTGTCAAACCTGCACTCCTCCAGAGATGCTGATCAAGATATTCAGTGAAAGGCTCCGGGAGAGACTTGCTGCTGAAACCCTCCCGTCCCTGTGCAGTGGCCCCAGCAGTACAGTCAGTCTGCTGAGGCCCCAAAACGGCAACCAGGGCTTTCCAAACTGACCCCACCTCTTCCCCCCAGGCTGCCTGGTGATTCACCCCTTCTCACCCACTGTTTTCCCTCTTGCTGTAAGCCTTGGGCTACCAGGGAAGGGAACTTCTCGGTTTCCTGTGTGGCTGACCCTGGCTGGTGCGTATCCTGCTGACTCCAAGCTGCCGGCCTCCCATAATTGAAAGTCCAACTCCCTCCTCTTCAGGAAGACTCAGATAAACAAAGCCAGGGAACACTTCAGCTTCCTCCCCAAGAAGCTGGCCGTGCCCCTCCAACACACAAGCACACACACTCCTACACATACACATTCTTTATCATTCGGGCTCCTGCACCCACCCCAGCCCATTGTGATTCAGCAGCTCAAACAAACAACTAACCTCAAGGAATCCCCTTGAGTTTAGGGGGTGGGGAGCACGGCTCTGCCTTTGGGAGAAGCTGCAGCAGGACACTGCTGATCTGGAGGACACAGCGGCCCTCAGGCCACAGGTGTTACACCAGGGGCGGGCGCTGCTGTTGTTGGCCTGGGTCAGAAACTTGCATTTTAGCACTTCTTCCAGAAATGCTATGTTTTTTTGTTTTGCCTTTGATTTTTCCTTTTCTGTTAACATTAACTCTGATACAATTATGTATATTAAATCACTATGATATACAATAGTTTAATATTGTATAATTTTATTTGTTGATTATACCTCAATTTTTAGAAAATCTGATAAAATTTGGCCAGGCACTTCTTGCACAATTAGCCCTTTATAGATGACTCGCTTATTCTGTCGCAATGGAGCTTCAAAAACAACACTTAAAGCAGAATTTTTTTTTTATTTTTAGCCCTGGCTGATGTGGCTCAGTGGACTGAGTGTTGGCCTGTGAACTGAAAGGGCACATGCCTGGGTTGCAGGCCAGGTCCCCAGTTGAGGGCGTGCCAGAAGCAACCAATGGATGTTTCTCTCCCTTTCTCCCTCCCTTCTCATCTCTAAAAATAAGTAAATAAAATCTTTTAAAATTTTACTTTAAAAAATATTTTAATGGTTTATTTATTTATTTTTAGAGAGAGGGGAAGGGAAGGAAAAAGAGTGGGAGAGAAATATCAGTGTGTGGTTGCCTCTCATGTGTCTCCTACTGGGGACCTGGCCCGCAACCCAGGCATGTGCCCTGACTGGGAATCGAACTGGCAACCCTTTGTTTCACAGGCCTGTGCTCAATCCACTGAGCTACACCAACCAGGGTTAAAGAATATTTTTTGTTTAACTAGACCTTTTGGTCCACAGGCCAGCACTCAATCCAATGAGCCATACCAGCCAGGGCTAAAGCAAGATTCTTGTCAGAGAAGCATTCCCAGCCTGATCAGCCTAATAAATCAGCCTAACATAAGTTTTAACTTTTGGACAATACTGGAAAAAAATGCCTAAAAAGTCCCCTAGGAAAACACACCATGGATTTTTAAAGAATGGGCAGGGATTCCTGTCAGAGTACTTTGAATTTGGAAGGGTTCTTTTGTCATTACAATCACCGAAGAGGCTGTCCGCAAGTGCTTTCACTGAGGGACAGCATACCCGGGACAGCACTGAAAAAGCCCTGCTCCAGCGGTCAACGGTCAGCAGGTTACTGGACACGGGCCTCCTCCCACCAGGCAAGGCACTGCCAGGTGGGTGGCTTGGGGCACAGATGCAAGTTCTGGCTCCATTAGTGAGGGGTCACGAGTGCATCCTGGCTCTGGAAGTAACAGAGGAGCAAACTGAGCTTTGACCTCCCTAAGAATAACTCCAGACTTGTCATGCGACAAAAGAAAAACAAAAATCACCAGCTAGGCCCTTGCCGAGTGGCTCAGTTGGTTGCAGCGTCATCCCTTACACCACAAATGTTGTGCATCTGATCCTTGGGTCGTGGCATTTGCAGGGGGCAACAGATCAATATTTCTCTCTCTCCCTCTCACTCTCTCCCCCTTCCTCTCTCTAAAATCAATAATAAAATATATCTTCAGGTGAGTATTAAAATAAATCAGCTAGGTAGTCCACTTGGTGGTTGGTATTTGTTAGTTGCAATCAAAAGCACGAAATTGACATGACATGATAGTGAGGTGGTGGGCATGGGCACAGCAGCCTGTCCATCACTCATCGTGCAGACAGAAACCCACCCTCTGCACCCTTCCCAGGTCCAGCACAGCTGCAGCCAGCAGGCCAGGGTAGGAGGCCACAGCACAGGCTTACTTAGTCCAAATATCTGGAGTCCGAGTAGTGCCCAGGGGCAGCTCACCTTGGGGAGTGGTGTCCTCCAGTGCTGCAGGCCTCCCAGCTTCATAGGAGCCTCCCTGCCAAGGACGCACCTGTTACCCCAGCTTCCTCTGGCCCTGGCATGTGGTCACATCAGCCACGTGACTATACCTGTGTATGAATATGAATCTAAAGAAGCCCTGGTCCCCCAAGAATTCCTTTGCAGGTGCATCATTCATCCCCAAAGGCTGGGGGACGTTAAGCATGCCTTTGCTCCCGTCTCCTCCCCAGGGAAGTGTCTGCAGCCTCACCCTCCATGTTCCCACAGCACTTTCATCACACAACATCGGACATCATCATTGCAAACGTCTTCCCCAACCACACTGGCTGTGACCCCATGGAGGGTAGGGACTGTGAGCGCATATCAGATGATTAGTCAGATGAAAAAATTACCAGTCTCTGCACAATTCTTTCATTCATTCATCCAAGAAATGTTTACTAAGAACTGCTGTGCAAAGGGTGAACAACACACACACTTAACATCTAAACACTTGTGTATGGTTAGGATATTGCTAGTCATAGAACGAGAGGAGAAAGAGAAGATGCCTGGGCCCAGGGCGCCACACTTTTCCCTCCCAGTCAGGGCTGGCCACTGACAAGTGGCATAACCGGGATGGGAGGTGTCCAACAGCATAAGTCTCCAACGAAGGAAAGGTAGTTCTCCTTCTTTGAGATTCTTTCAGGTTTCTGCCTCTGTCACCTTCCCCAATAACCTAACCCTTACATAGCAGAAGCTAAAAGGTCACTGATAGGACTTTCAATTAGTTTAAAATGTACTTCCAGAGCTTTTTAACTTTTTTGCAGTCCCCTGGACATGTTAAGGAAGCACAGGCAAGGAAAATAGTTCTCTCCTGATGTCGCCTCTAATCAAAAGGTGCCCAGTATTTGTGAATACCACCGCACGTGCTCGGCGCCACCCCATTGCTGATTGGAGGGCCAGTGCCAGTTAAGTGTAGAGCAAGGCATGGCGCCTGCCGAGACAAGTCAAGAACTTTATGACCTGGAGCCAAATAAAGCTTAGAGTTCACACAACCAGACACTACAAACTCTCAAATATCAATAATAGATCTTCACAGATCAAGATCAAGCAGTACCTGACCCATCAGCCAGGCTTCTTCCCTACAGCTCCTTCCTGCTTTCCTTCCAGTTCTTGTGGCCCAAGTTTCCATGGCAACAAGTGGGCTGTTCTGTTCTGGAGTCTGGTCATGTGGCCAAGTGAGTGCTACTGGGCCTACATCTCTCCCTTGCAAATGGCCCAAAGGAGAACACCGCCCTGGGGCCAGGGTGTCTCCTGAGATGACTCACTCAGATCTTGTCCTCTGAAATTTATGGGGTCACTCCCACAATGGCAGGAACACAGGGGCAGATGCTCATTGTTACTAGTTCTCAGTTTGTAACATTTTAATCAAACTCACTTAAAAAGTTTTAAAACGTTGGAAATAATGATGAATCTATCTTCTGACTCTGAAATTTTCATTTTAACTACTAGCACTTTGTAACTTGAAGTTTTAGGAAATACCCATAATCACTGTACTATTTTTTAAAAAAGAAATTTGGAAGAGAGGGAGAAAAATATCAATGTATGGTTGCCTCTCGTGCTCCCCCTACTGGGGGCCTGGCCTGCAACCCAGGCATGTGCCCTGACCAGGAATCGAACTGGTGACCCTTTGGTTCTCAGACGAGCACTCAGTTCACTAAGCCACAACAACCAGAGTATCACAGCACTATTTTTATACAGCAATTTAATAGCACTGAAGAGATCCAGGTTTAAAAAGATTTTCCCTAGTTTTCATTTTCATAATTAGGCTTTGTCCTCCTTTCTCCGGGTGTTGAGGACTTGTCCTACTTCCTTAAGACTCTGACCCATGCCATAAATGGCATGGGAGAAGCTGCTAAAAAAAGCAGATGGAAGCAGACATTCTCTAATGTAGGTTCTGAAGCAATTTCGGTTACCCAACTTTCTTTTTCCATAAATATCAGGGCTGAAGGTAGTGTTCCTTGTTTGATAACATTTTTAACAGTTTCAAAGAACTTTCACAAACGTGTACTCATGTTGTCAGGGTTGGCTCCTCAGATGTAGGACTTTCATCAGTGGTAACTCTTATCTGCAGGATACCAATTGTTATGTGGTTATTAAAGGCAGTTTTAATTCCAAAATTTACTTCCCCCTGTTACCTACCCAAGTGCGAAGTGGCCTGTTACCAGATGGTGCATAATGAATGTCCCAGGGAGTAGAAATTAATTGCAAGTAGCCATACCCAACATAGAAATAGTAAGTCTGTTTAAATGACCAACACACCTTCCCCAGGCCAGCTCTCCCTTCTCTACCTCTGAACACAGCTCATCCTTCCCTTTCTTCCTTTGTACCCATCTCTGCAGGGAATGGTTCCTCGTGAGCCTCTGGGCTGCACCACACTGGGTGTAAAGTGCCCTTGGCCATTTCTTTTCGACTCCAAAACCTCCCCCAGTACCTGTGGCCATTTCAGGCAGGACACGTAGATCTAGGAAGTTGTAGATTTAGAAAGTTGTAGATCTCAGACTCTTTCAATAGTTTGTGTCCAGCTCAATGGGCTTATTCCTCATTCTTGAATCCCACAGTTTATTCCCAAAATTCTGATTCCCTCCTGTAATGAGCACCATGCTTTCTAGGCTTTCTTCAAGACCACACTGAAATGCTACTCAAGTCAAAAGCTCCCTTTCATAGCTCTGGGTCTACCGTCTTTGGTTCACCCCTTTTAAAGGCACTTACCACACACTGCTTGCCGGCTGGAAGTATTTGTAGATCTCTCCTCTGCTATTAGATTGTATAAGGGCAGGTGCTGGGTCTTATTTATCTCATTTTTCTCTGAGGACAGGAACTGCTAGACAAGTGAATGGAGGACTCATGTTGGCCAAGAGAAGGGCTGTTTTTGTGTGCAGGGTCGAGCAGAAAACAAAGTGTTCAGGACACTGTACTTGTTGCAGCAAATGAAGAAGCGTGGGTAGTGAAGGTGGAAAACACACCTGGACCTCCTTAATCTTCCCCCGTTGCTGTCACCCCTCTGTGGCTGCTGACTCTCTGACACAGGCAAGTAGCTTAGTGTGGAGGGCTTGTGGAGCTCGCGGTGCAATCTGAAGCCGCCCCTAGTGTGGAGGACCCTGAGAGGTGTTTGCAGCTGGCCACTCCAGATCAGTAGGTGGCAGAGGATTCACAGAGAGCCTGTCTTTACAGCGGAGCCGAAAAAGCTGATCTCCTACCTGCCCACCAGAATCTTAAAGTTTACACAGAGGGTTTAACTAAGTCACGAATACCGTCCACAAGGTTTCAACACGGTATTACTATCTCAAAACCGTGTTCTTGGGCACTTATATATAGCACACGACGGCAAGGGGGACACAAGCTCCGCGGATCAGGGGAAGGTGTGTTGGGGTTCCGGATGCCCGGGTCCAACTCGCGGGGCAACTGGCCATCGGGTCCTCTCAATGAACTCCTCCAACTGAGGAGTCGTAGGACCTGCAGTGTGTTTTCTGGAGATAGTGGAGCTGGAGAGAAAACGGAGCGACCTACACCCTCTCCGGAGCAGACTACTGGGTGGAAGGAAGCGGCCGCACCTTCCCGGGGCCCGCCTCCTCTTCCGGCCCCCTCCCCCTCCACCGCGCACTCGCGGGCGAGGGCGGTGCGTGGGGCGGAGAGAGAGGGCGGAGGCGGGCCGGCGCTCGAGACCGCGGCGCCAGGTGGGGCTTGGGCGCGCGCGCGCACGTGCGTGCGTAGGTGGGCGCGGTCCCCAGCACGCTGTGCGCGAGGCGGATGTCCGGGTCGGCAGGGCCGGGGCCGCGGACGAGATGGCGGAAGGCGGAGGCTGCGGTGAGCGACCCGATGCGGAGACGCAGAAGTCCGAACTTAGGGCCTTGATGAGGACCACGCTCCAACGAGGGGCGCAGTGGTGAGCGCCGGATCCTCTTTGCCGTCGCGCAGGGTCAGGGGCCGGGGCTCTGGCGCTCAGGCTAGGACCCTTCTTCTCGGCTTGAGTTGGGGCCCGGCGGAGGCGATGTTAGTGACCCTGAGAAGAGTGGCTTGACCCCGGCCCCTCAGGAGCGGGACCCTGAGGTTATTTTGGGGGCAGTGTGGGCGGAGTTGAGGGTCGTCTCGGCTCTTTCCGAGCCCCAGGGTGAGAACTCAGCGGAGGAAAGGACTGCTGGATGGAGTACAGGGGGAGTCCTCACGCGGACTTTGAGGATGGGAAGAGTCCTTTACTTCGAGGACTCGCTGAGTGACCTTGGGCGAAGGTGTCCACACCTCACAGACCGGGGTCCTTCCTATTAAAAGCACCCCGTCACCCCTGCCTCAGTGGGTAGAGGCGAAGCTCAGAAGTAGGTATTTTGTAACTTGTAAACTGCAGAACAGATGTCAAGGTCAAGCTGAACAAATACATGTCTGCGAGCCCCAGGTCATTTTAGTAGCAAATGTCAAAAATAATTGTGGCGGCAGCAGCATTGCGGAGCCTAGATAAAAAGATAAGCCTGGCTTTTTGAAGAGCAAATGTGAGGCAAGAGTTTTCTTAATAAATTGTTTAGTAGAAGGGACAGTAGTTCCATTAAAAGAGATTCCTGGGTGGTATTATCGTGTGGGAGTAGAAGAGTGGGGCTTGGCTTTGCCTTGAATGTGATTGAGCACCCCTCTTTCAAAACCATGGTGGGGTTGGTAATGCCTCTTACAGTGAGGAGGGAATTGAATAGGGAAGAGAGACTCTGGGGTTAGGAGGAATTGACACACTGCTTTAGTGTATGTACTGCAGCCAGCCACCCGTGGATGGCAGAACAAGTGGAGGCGCTTCTAGAAGTTATTCTGCATAGGGGGATACATGAAGAATGCCCAACAGAAGCATAGGAAGTTTGAGAGAGCCTGAAGTCACATACTACAAGTGTTTGGAGGGAAAAGAGCGTTTTAAAGAGTTGAATGTAAGCCCTGGCTGGTGTAGCTCAGTGGATTGAGCTCGGGCCTGTGAACCACACAATCGCGGTTCGATTCCCAGTCAGGGCACATGCCTGAGTTGCAGCCCAATTCCTAGCAGGGGACTCACTAGAGGCAGCCATACGTTGATATTTCTCTCCTTCTCTCCTTCCCTTCCCCTCTAAAGATAAATTTTAAAAAATCTTTAAAGATTTGAATGTATTTTTACAGATCCTTGTGGCCTTTGGGAAGCTGCCTGATCTCTGAGGTTTGTTGGTTACAAAATTTGAAGGGCTCACCATATAATTGTTAATACTTTGTATCCCCACAGAGATTTCCTCCTCTTTCTGTCTTAATTGTAAAACAGCATAAAGATACTTTTATGGTTTTTTAAAGATTTTCTTTTTTAGAGAGAGGGGAATGGAGGGAAAAAGAGAGGAAAACATCACTGTGCAAGAGAAACGTCATTCAGCTGCCTTTCCCATGTCCCCATCTGGGGACCTAGCCTGCAACCTAGGCATGTGCCCTGACCAGGAACCTAACTAGCGACCTCCCAGTTCACAGGCTGGCTCTCTCAGTCTACTGAGTTATACCAGCTAGGGCTATGGTTTTGTTGTTTTTGTAATAGTTTTAAAATATAACCAGATTGACTTGGTTTTTGGCAAGAAAAATATATGTAGACACTATTATATATGAGGTCTGTCCAGAAGGTATCCAGTGTTGTAATATGGAAACTAGAGACATTTACTGAAGAAGATACAAGATACAAGAAACATTGTACCCAGGACAATGATACATCAGCCCCCTTCAAGGTAGGCCCCCTGGGCCCTCACACAGTTCTTCCAGTCGCAGTCAGCTGCCCTGTCTTATTTTCCTGAATCTCATTGATGGTCTGAAATCTCTCCCCTTTCATAGGTGATTTTAGTTCTGGGAAAAGCCAGGAGTCACAGGGTGCCTAATCTGGGCCGTAGGGGGGCTGAGTCACCTAGGTGATTGGATGTTTTGCCAAAAACTCTGCATGAGACATGATGCATGAGCAGGCACGTTGTCATGATGAAGCTGCCAATCACTAGTTGCCCAGAGCTGCGGCCTTCTGAATCATCCAAATAGATTTCACAGAGGGATGTTCAAGCTTAACACAAAATTTGACTCAGATTCGTTGCTCTCTACTCATTCAGTCATTTTGAATGCGATGGCCACATAGTACACTTGTTTACACAATGGCGTCTACTCCCATACTGACTAGTACAGTGAAGTGGTTGTTGTTCACAACCACAGTGTGTGCATTCCAGTCCACTTTCTTTGGCTGCCAGGTTATGTTGATGTGCAAACTGTTCTGATTATATTAATAATGGCTGGATCTTTTCCAGACAGACCCGGTGTGTGTGTGTGTGTGTGTGTGTATTCATATACACACACATTTTAAAAACATTTTTATTTATTGATTTAAGAGAGTGAGAGAGATATAATTGCTCTCTTTTTCCACTTATTTATGCCTTCATTGGTTGATTCTTATATTCTTATATGTGCCCTGACTGGGGATTGAACCCTCAACCTTGGTGTATGGTTATGACACTGTAACCAATGCAGCTACTTGCCTAGGACCACTTTTTTAAAATATATATATGTCTTGTTTGGTCTCTAAAGGACTTCTGAAGTGTGTTATTATTCCACTTTCAGAAAAAAATTGGTTTAATGCTATTCGTGTCAAGCAAAGCAGTGTAACCAAATTGCCTACCTGGGCAAGGATGAAATTAGTGATTTGGTTATTAGCAAACAAGATTTTAGCCATAGAAATATTTTCTTTTTTAAAAACGATTTTATTTATTTATTTTGAGAGAGAGGGGAAGGGGAGAAGAAAGGGAGAGAAACAGCAATGTGTGGTTGCTTCTTGCATGCTTCCTACTGGGGACCTGGCCCACAACCCAGGCATGTGTCCTGACTGGGAATCAAACCGGGAACCCCTTGGTTCACAAGCCAGCACTCAATCCACTGAGCCACACCAGCCAGGGCAAAATAGTTCCTTTAAATTAAACGTTTTGAAGCCGGTCATTTCCTTCTTTTCATTCATTTATTCTTCAGCAATCATTTCACTAACTGGATACTTTAGGAAGTATCCGTGACCCTCTGTGCCATGTGGGGCCTGGCCCTGCTCCTATTTCAGAGTGTTTTTCCAGTGGGGATTGCTTGCTCCCCAAGTTGAAAGACTATAAAAAAAAATCAAGGGAGTAGCTGCAGAAACTTCATAACCTCAGTTCGTCTGCTACAGTAACTTCATGTCTGTCTCTAGGTATCTTATTGACAGCCGGTGGTTCAAACAGTGGAAGAAGTATGTGGGCTTCGACAGCTGGGATATGTACAATGTCGGGGAGCACAACCTGTTTCCCGGCCCGATAGATAACTCCGGACTCTTCTCAGGTGCAGTATCCCGTCACTTCTCCATCTGAATGCCCACCTGGGCAGAGGCCTGAGGTTGTGTTTGTATGTGACTCAAACAGTGTAAACCTGACTTTCCTCATGTGAGGGGGAAGAAACAAGGGTCCTCTGTTTGTGCCTATGGGGGAGGTCATTGCAGGCCCTAAGTTAACTGCTTCTTACAAGAGCATGCATCTAGTATTTAAAATTTCTCTCGTTCCTTGCAGACCAGTTTTGCTAGGGGTTTTAGCTTACTGTATGGAATGGAAAGAAATAGGATGTCATTTTAAAATTGTACCTGGAATCTAAAATTTGGGGACCAGACCTTACAGTGGACACATTGTTGACTCATCAGCATTCATCCAGTATTTCTCTGATGGCTGTGTTTGTCACAGAGGTTGCATGAGGAGGGTGGAGCATCAGCAGAGTTAAGCTCATAGTCAGCTCCCAGTGGAAGGAGTGAAAAAGTGATTGAAAAAGTGATGGTTGACATGCTGGAGCTTAGCTTGCACCTCTGTCCTCACAGAGGACATTCAGCCTTTCCTTGGCTTTATTCTGCCTGGCTTTAGACTCCTTTACAAGCAGGACAGAGGTCATCTGTCTCCTGTGCCCAAAATCAGGGCAGTAGGAAGGCAGACGACGCATGAGGCTCGATCCAAGTGCCTGACGCTAACCCGGTGCCTTTAAAAAGGAGCATTGCCTCAGCTCAGACCTTGTTTAGGGCAACTGAGTTACATAACAAACAATGTCATTTGCTTTGCTTATACCATGGAGTTGCTTTGAGGGATTGTCACAGAAATGTTTGCACTTTGTCCTTTTCTTTCTTTTTCAAAGGAGAATTCTTAAGGCTTTTAAAAATAGTAACAATGATGAGCATTCTAGGGCTGGAGGGGCTCTGGGACGTCATGCTCATGACCTTCAGCTAAGGGCAAGCATTCCTTCCGTGGTCTCCCAGTTTGATGTCACCTAGCTTTGGCCTGAAACATTTGCTTCGGAGAAG
Source organism: Sturnira hondurensis (assembly GCF_014824575.4). Taxonomy (NCBI): domain Eukaryota; kingdom Metazoa; phylum Chordata; class Mammalia; order Chiroptera; family Phyllostomidae; genus Sturnira; species Sturnira hondurensis. Next base: position 20,021,521 of record NW_028079127.1, read on the forward strand.
TACATTCCATTCAAACTCTGGAACATCGGTAGTGCAGGAATGACCTCTCTCTGGCGAATGAGGATCACTTCCTTCATTCCCAGACTCTCTTCCCAGTCACTTGCCAGTCCCAGCGTGGCTGCCTTCCACCTAAGGCCATGGGTGTGGCCTGGAAGGGACTCATGAAAGCGTGGGAAGCTGGGGCTAAACATATTTTTGCTGGTGTTGTCTGCACAGCACCCCTCTCTCATTTCCACCTGTGCCCCCGCTGTTCATCAGACGGGCACCTGCTTAGACCAGCCTGTGCTCTCACCTTCTTTATTTACCTCTGTGTCGAAGACATTTGCAGAGGCTAAATCTTCATTTCAGACCCCTGTGTGATTTTTAGCATGATGCTGATCCAGTGTAATTTTTTTTCCTTGGGAAAAAGAGAGATCGATTTTTTGTTCCACTTGTTTATGCATTCATTGGTGTATGTATGTGCCTCGACTGGGATTGAACCCACAACCTTGGCGTATCAGGAATCAAACTGGCAACCCTTTGCTTTTGCAGGAAGGTGCTCAACCAACTGAGCCATGCCAGCCAGGGCCATCTTAATCATTTTTAAGTGTACAGTTTAGTAGTATTCTCGTTGTCCTGCAAGCAGTCTCCAGACTGTTTCATCATGTAACACTGAAACTGCAACCGTTAACCAGTAAGGCCCTGTCTGCACTCCCTCCACCCCTGGCCACCACCACTGCACTTTCTGTCTCTGAATCTGACTTCTCTAGTTAACTTGTGAAAGTGGGATCGGACTGTATTTGTCTTTCTGTGACTGGCCTATTTCAGTTAGCATAATGTCCTCCGGGTTCGTCCGTGTTGTAGTGTGTGTCGGAATTTCCTTCCTTTAAAGCAGGGGTGTCAAACTCATTTTCACCAGGAACCACATCAGCCTCGTGGTTGCCTTCAAAGGGCCGAATGTAACTTAGGACTGTGTAAATGTTAACTACTCCTTAACTGGTAAGCGAGAGCTTGGTGCTACTGCTGGGTAGGAACAAGGTGCTGGGCTGTATAGAACGAGGTGGAGGGGCGGCCCATGGGCTTTGCGTTTGCCACCTGCACTTTAAAGGCTGAAGAATCCTTCACAGTGTGCATATCCCACCTTTCCATTCACCCATCTCACTCAGCCTTGGTGTTCCTGTTCTCCAAGGCTCTTTAATCCCTTTCCTTTTTCCCTGAAAATGAAACAGCAGAGGTAGATCGGATCTGAAATTTGCCCTGACGCAGGGCAGAAGATCTGTTGGGACTGGCCGATGGGGTTCCCTGGTCAACTTGTGAATGCTGCTTAAGGTTTTCGTCTTTAACATCGTCTGCCTTAAGTTACAGATGAGGAGCCTTATTGTGGGTCCTTTTTGTTTCCCAGTTTCCTGGCTTCACGTGCTGGCCGCAGAGCAGTGGTTGGCACCACTGCAGGAGTGGGTTAGACAGCGTGGGCCTAGTGGGGGAGCTCCCTGCGGGCGGGGGCGGCGGCGGTCTTCGCTCTACCCAGGCCCTGCGTCCCCCGTGGAGGGAGTGTGTTTCGGACCATGGATGTCCACTTCCAACTCCCCGTCCCTGTAGCTTCTCCGGTGGGTGTGAGGTGCAGGCTTGGCACACTAAAGACGTCCTCCCTCCTGGGATGGGGGCCCGTGTCTAGCCGAGTTTTGACTTGGCACGTTGAAGAGTATGTATGCTGAGTGACTCTTGGTGAAATAAACTTAACCTCAGTGACTTGCTTGTTTGCTTTCTTAGTAAATTTTTCAGAGGAAGCCAGCGTCTGACCTTAATGTAGTTTCACTATGCAGAACATTATGTTAAATATTTATAGTAATGAGCCATTTTAAGTGTGGAATCTGGAAGTACTTTGAAAATGTTAATTGGAGCTTTTCTCTCTTACCCTCCAAGTTTCTCAGAAAATGTTCAGAAAGTGTGGCTAGAGACCAAGGGCGGTCAGGCCTACTCTGTGACGGCCAATGACAGATTCTGTAATTTTGTGCCATTCTTATAAATAGTTTTCTGAAGAAGACATAAGAAACATGTAAAACAAACATTTCCAGGGAGAAGAGCAGTGAGTTATAAGCTGTTCCCTTTTTTAGATCCTGAGAGTCAGACCTTGAAAGAACACTTAATTGATGAGTTGGACTACGTACTGGTCCCAGCCGAGGCCTGGAACAAGCTGCTGAACTGGTATGGCTGCGTGGAAGGCCAGCAGCCCATCGTCAGGAAGGTGAGCACGCGCCGTCACACCTGCCAGTCGGTGTCTGTGGCTGCTTTCAGGCCACACGGGCTGCTCTTGGGTTCTGGAGGCTGGACATACCTACATGGTTGAATGGAGGTATTTGAGGCCTTTTTTCTGGTTCTCCATTGGGACTGTGGTTGTGAGGGTGGTGAGTGAGCCTGCTCTCCGAGGATGTTACAGCGAGTGGCGCCCAAACATCAGCACCGCCCAGTGGCTGGGGATGTGTTGGGCGGTGCCATGAGAACACTCTGCGTGGAGAGAGTTTGCGTGGGGTCCTACGGACATACAGTAGTGCACCGCTTCTCGTCTGTCTCACAGCCTTGCTGATGCTGCTTTCCCCCTATATCTACGAGTCTGGCCATACTGTAGAGTTTCTCAAAAAGCAGGTTTATAACCCAGAGGGGAACAACCTCTTTTGAAGGCAGGCAGGTCCTGGGTTAGAAAGCCAGATTGTTAATTCCTCGTAGACAGGACTCAGGAGAAGACCACTGCCCTGACCCCCACAGTAAGCTCGCCGCCCCAGAGGGGAAATCACAGGGGCCTGCGTGCCTGCCCGTAGGTGGGCATCGGGTGCCTTTCTCCGCCGGATCTGTTGTTCCCTGTCTTAGCAGAGTAGGAGAGAGCTGTAGTCCTGAAGCCGTGCTTCTGAGAGTCACTATTCAGGGCTAGAACCACCTTATTTTTCTTCACCTTGAACCTGGGACCTGAAAAGGGTTAGGGATCAAGAGTTTAGTGGCACACCAGCTTCCTGCAGATGTCCCCTAGTGCCCACAATGCTGCTACGTGGTGAGTGTCCCACCAAGGGCTCACTCATAGTCTCTAGTCCTCCAGTTCGATGGACTCCCGTGTTGCGTGGGAAGCCCCGTGACCCACTGGGAGACGGACAAGGAATCCTCTGTTGTGTGGCAGTGCCGTCAGCTCTGGTGCCACCTCGGTGCTCTTGGTTGGCCCTAATGAGTGGAAATGAGGTGTTTAAAATCCTCAGACAGATGCCAGTGGCTTTAAAAACTACTTTTGATCCCTTACTCACTTAAGAAAGGTGATTACCCGTGGATTCTGCCTTTTGCCGAACCATGTTGCTTCCAAGATGGCGCAGCTGTGGACCTGCCGCTCCCCGTCCCATGCCTCTTTCGTAGGTCGTGGAGCACGGCCTGTTTGTCAAGCACTGCAAGGTGGAGGTGTATTTACTGGAACTGAAGCTCTGCGAGAACAGCGATCCCACCAATGTGCTGAGTTGCCATTTCAGTAAGGCGGATACCATCGGTGAGTAGCTGGGCTGGGCCTCCAGGTATCCGGTTGAGAGGGCGCAACGCATCGTGGCTGATGGGAGGGAAGCTGGGACGCCCTTTGCAGACCTGTTACCAGACGGTCTCCTGACCTGGCAGCCTGTGCCCCGGGGCATTCTGATAGTGAGCTAAGCCCGTGACTGGGGCTCTAAAGTGCACCAGGCACGGTCACTGCCCACCTGCCACAGGGTAGAAATGCTGTTCGGAGATTAAAGTAACTGGCCAAAAAATCTCAGTAAGAAAGTGGCACAGGCAGTATTTGAAACCAGGTCTGTCTTAACTGGAAAGATTAGTTTTCTCACTTGTCCACCTTGCACTGTGACAACGGGACCCATGTCATCAGAGAAGGAGAAGCATAGGGCAGTTTCCCGGTGCGTTAGTGCCAGAGGACGTCCATGGAAGATGCTTGGCCTGAGGTTGGTCAGAACTTTGATCCAGGGCATCCTGTGACCATCCGAAAAGGCAGGAGGGGGGCATTCGCTTGCCAGAGCTGCCTATAGCCTTCCCTCTGAAGAGGCCCTGAGTGACCTTTCTGCCTGTCCCCAGCGACCATCGAGAAGAAGATGCGGAAGCTCTTCAACATCCCTGCGGAGCGTGAAACGCGGCTGTGGAACAAGTACATGAACAATTCCTACGAGCAGTTGAGCAAGCTAGACAACACTGTCCAGGATGCCGGGCTGTACCAGGGTCAGGTAGGAGGGCCCAGGCATGCCTCGGCAGGCAGCGCTGCCCGGGGCGTGTGGCGCGTCAGCAGTGAGGTGATTCACACGTCCCTCATGTGATGTTCCTTTCCACTCAGGTGCTAGTAATTGAGCCCCAAAATGAAGATGGCACGTGGCCGAGGCAGACCCTGCAGTCAAAGTAAGTGAGCTGTTTCTCCCCGTGGCTGGGCACAAGGGTGTCAGACAGATACTTTCCTAAGGCAGTTACTTATGCTAAGAAAAAAATGCTCTTAATCGGGTGGAAAAATATATCTGATTTTGTACCCAGGGTTAGTAATTCCGGCGGAAGGCCCAGTCTTTGGTTAGCAACACCTGGGCAGCCGTCGGTGGGAAGGCTGTTGGGGCGTGTGACCCAGGTGGGAGCCTTGTCAGTTGAGAAGGAGAGAAGGGGAGGGAAGGGCCAGGGTCTGGCGATGCTGCTCTGCCAACAGGTGGCTTCGTTTCTGTCCAGGGGGCTCCAGGTACCTCTGTCTCAAGAGATGGTTGTGTGTGGTGTGCAATTGCGTGTGTCCTGAGAAGGGGCCAGAAAGAATTGATGGCTTTCCTGGTGGTGTGAGGTGGGGAAATAGTGTCTGTGCGCTGATCATTACGGAGACAGGGCTGGGCTTTGCCCTCTCCCTCAGTCAGGCCTTGGACAGTGGCTCTTTCTTAGGGATGGGCTTGTGGCTCCTTTGAGAGTCACAAAAACTACAAGCTGTCTCTTAAACATGCAAGAAGACACATTTTGCCAACACACTTGAGGGTTTTACAGGCACCCCGAAGCCATGGACTCCGGTTTAAGAAACTAGATACTGAAAAGATGACAGAAAGGCTTGGTGGACTTTATAACGCTCCCTGCCCTCAGTGTCCACATCCTAAGCCCCAGAAGCTATGGAAATGTTAGGTTACATGGCAAAGGGACTTTGTAGATACGATTAAGGACGTTGAGATGGGGAGACTGTCCTGGATTATCTGGATGGGCCTATTGTAATCACAAGGGTCCATATAAATGAAAGAGGAATGGGACATCATATTGGATGTCAGCAGTAATGGGAAAATAGAAATTTCAAAATGGAGTTACGACAGAAAAGGAGATGGGGAGCTGGAAGCAGAGTGATGGTGATGAAATGTGAGAGAGACTCCATTGGCCGTGGGCCAGGGGATGTGGGAAGCTTCTAGAAGTTCCTAGAACCTCCACAGAGGAACACAGCCCTGCCCACACCTTGATTTTAGCTCAGCGGGAATGATTTCAGACTTCTGACCTCCAAAACTATAGGATGACAAATTTTTGTCGTTTCAAGCCGCTGAGCTTTTGGAGATTTGTGACATTGGCAATGGGAAACAAACACACTAGCCCAGGCTGCTGACTCTTCTTGGAACCGAAAGGAAATGTTAGAGGAACTGTGAGAGCCCCTGGAGAGACCGAAGGTGTCGGGGTCTAGTCTGAGGGAGCACTGACAGCTTGGGGTGGAAGAGGCTGGCTGTGCTGCCCCTCTCTCTCTCCACCGTTGCTTCTCTCCTTCCCGGCCACACCCTGGGGCCTCACAGGTCCCGGTAAGGGAGCCAGCCTCATTGAGATCCCTAAAGGTTAACGCCTCCTGGTGAAGTATGTCCAGTGTTGAATGAAGCAGAGTAGAATTCCTAAGGCCCATTCCCCTCCCCACTCCCCCTAAAGTGCCAGACACTGTTCTGGAAGCTGGGGGAATAGCAATAAACAAGACAGAGTCTCTGTTCTCAAGGAGCAAAAAATAGATAAAATAAGAAAAACAAGTTTCGTGGTTTACAAGTACCGAGGGGGGAACAAGTCAGGGAAGAAAATTGGCAGGTGCTAGGCTTTGGGAAGGGGCAGATTCAAGGAGGATGGGGAGGCCCCACGGGCGTGCCATGTGAACGTGGGTGTGAAAGAGGTGAGGGTGTCAGCAGTGAGTGTGGTGCTTAATGGGGGTAACATCAAGGCAGAGGGGACAGCAGCCACAGCAGTTTCAAGGCAGAAGCAGGCCTGGTTGAAGACCAGCAGGACTTGGTCGTGACTGGAGCAAGGAGGGGTGACAGGAGGGGAGGGTGACCAGGGCTGAGAGGTAAGGAGGTGGGATGCGGTGTCCGAGTGAGAATGTGGACGGCAGCGTTGCGTCTGGGTGAGGTAGGGAGCTTGTGGAAGTGGGTGCGGGGGGTTCAGGTGTGACACGACCTTGCCCCGTCAGTGGCTCCATGGTAACGAAACACTGACAAGTACAGTCGGAATTGAAGGAAAGTGACAAATGACAGCCTGTGCTGGTTGGAGTAGAGTTCGTATTCCTAGCCATATAAGAGGATGGAATAAGCATAGAGAATATCATCACAGAAAGGAGATGGGTGCACAACATGGGCACAAGGAGGCATACTTGGGAACGGAATTCAGGGAGCAGGCTGACAGGCCAGGCGTGGCTGGACATTGAGCGGACAGTTGGAGGGCCAGGCTGAAGAACACATTGTGGGGGGAGAAGGGGGGGTGGTAGCAGAAAAGGCGGTGCCTTGCACACCCACCAGGACGGCTAGATGAAAGCCGGCACCAGTGCCGGGCAGGCGTGGAGCAGCCGGAGCCGCCGGGCACTGCAGGTGGGGCACGAAAGCCGGACGGCGGCTAAACGGGGGTTGTACGCGCTTGTGCAACCCTGTGAGCCGTTTCTCGGTGTTCAGCCCACCGAGTGCATCCCGTGTTCACTTAAAGATGTGTTCAGAAGTGTTCACGGCGTGAACTGCTTGTCACAGTCACAGAGTGGAGCCGACCCAGACGTCTGCCCAGAGCAGAGCGGGCAGCCGGGCTGTGCTCTGTGTGCCCCGTGGCATTCCACGTGGCCGCAGCGCGCAGGGGGGTCTCACAAACTGTGTTGAGTGACAAACCAGACACAAAGTACGGCATGCTGTGCGATCCCCTCGGTGTAAAGCTTCAGAAGAACTGGCGAAACTCGTGTGGGGCCCACAGTCAGGGCAGTGGTAGTGCCGGGAGGAATTGTGACCGAGAGGAGTGCGAGGAGGACGCCTGGGGCTGGGGCCGCCCTGTGTCTTCGTGTCAGAACTTAGGTCTTTACTCAGTGATAGTGTCTTGATTTTTGTGCTCTGACGATTTACGTATTTCTTAGTGTAATACTTCGATTAAAAGTTCGGCAACAGAAAGAAGAATGGTTTGAGAAAATAACCAATTTCAGTAACAATTAAGATATTTAATCACGATGTGGAAGACCCAGGAGACAGAGGTCAGATGAGAATGTTCTAAACTACTTTTCATGAGGGAAATGGAGAGAGTTACAAGCTTAAATAATTGGTGGGGGAAATAAAAATAGTGATAGATCTAATAAGTTAATGGAGTAAGTACCAGAAATATAAAAATAACATTTATGTCTTTGAAACACACTGTGTTGTTTAGGAAAGGTGTGGTGGCAATTAAGAAAGACCTGAAAATCAGCCCTGGCTGGTGTGGCTCAGTGGATTGAGCGCGGGCCTGTGAAGCAGACGATCGCGGTTCAATTCCCAGTCAGGGCACATACCTGGGTTGCAGGCCAGTTCCCAGCGGGGGACACACGAGAGGCAACCATACATTGATATTTCTCTCCCTCTCTCCTTTCCTTCCCCTCTAAAAATAAATAAATAAGTAATTTTAAAATGTGTAAAAAAAAAAAAGAAAGACCTGAAAATCAACATAGTAAAGCAAGACAGATGTTTACGCCTTACTAAAGAGAATTTATGAGGTGGGCAGTCCAGTGCTGGTCATCAGAGACCCAGCTGCCCTGTTGTCTAGCTCTAGTAAGGGTCCAGGATGACCGCTGGTACTGAAGCCATTATCCCTGCATTCAAGAAGGTGGAGACAGGACACACCTCTTCCCTTGAGAAATCGCACATGAACCCTCTCTTCATTATAGGACCATACCTGGCTTCACCAGAGGTCGGGAAGTGCCTTTTAGCAGGGTGGCAAGGTGTCTGGTTAAATATTGGGGTTTGTGAGAAAGGAAGAATGTGAGAAGGAAGAGGTGAAAGAAAAAAACCAGTACCCCCCCTCTACCAAAACTTCTGGCCACCAAGATTCGGGGTTTCCCCCACACTGACCAACTGTGCCACCAGCTAGGTGTCTAAAACTGGGCTCAGTTCTGATGTGCTCTTACTGTCCTTGTGTGAAGTCTGTCGGGCCTGCCTAGCTTGCACCACAGTCCCTTCAAAAGTCTGCCGACTCAGGTGGAAAAGGCCAGTGTCCCCAAAGTGGGGACATTCAAGCACACAGATGAGGGCGTTGTGGCATTGGTGTGCAGAGGTCCCATCCCAGCTTAGGTGGTGGTGAAGGCAGTGATGATGCCAGATGCTGGCCTCGGGGTCCTAGTGGCTGGGCCTCAGGGCAGGCTTGTCCTCACAGCAGGGTGCAGCCTAGAGAGCACGTGAGAAGCAAGTGGAGCGCAGAGGAGCCCTGGGCATGTTGGGAATGGAGCTGAGACATGCTCGATGTGTCTAGGAGCAGGACACACCTCAGTAGAAAGGGGCTGGGTGACCAGAGTGTCTTTTAGGAGCAGAGGATCCTTTTTTGGAGGTGTAGCCTCTATTTTCTGTTGGTTTGTCAAGGGTGGAGTTAAAAAAAAAACTTCGTATCGTATAAACTTGCAGGCCTATAAAAACTGTCCTTATGTACTCATCATTGGATTTCTTTTCGACCGAGTTTACTCTGAAAACTACTGACAGTGTTTTCTACAACTTGTTAAACAAATGTCGGATTAAATTTTTGTTTTTCATTTCCACCAGAAATGTTGCCAGAGAAATTGACAGGTCTTGGATGTGTATAATGGCTTACAAGAATTTTGCCCTTGCCCTGGCTGGGGTAACTCAGTGGACTGAATGCTGTCCTGCAAACCAAAGGGTTGCCGATTTGATTCCCAGTCAGGGCACATGCCTGGGTTGCAGGCTGGGTTCCCAGTTGGGAGTGTGCGAGAGGCAACCTCACATTGATGTTTCCCTCCCTTTCTCCTTCCCTTCCCCTCTCTCTAAAAATAAATAAATAAAACCTTTTTTTAAAAAAGGAACTTTGCCCTTTTAAATTCAGTGGAATAGAATAAGTTACCAGTGAACAGTTACTAAAAAGGGGAGTGTAGGACCACGCACCTGGATGCTCTGTACATCAGAGTTTGAATTCCACTGTCCCGTGGTGCCTGTTCCCACAGCTGAGATAGTAGGCTGCCACGTCAGACCAGCCCTGGGTAGTGAGTGACTTTCCTGCTGGCATCAGAGACTGGGGATACCTGCACTGTGTGTGCTTGCGACACCTGTGTGGTGGCAGAGGGTGTCCTTGGCTCTGACGGATCTCACTGAGCTGTCTGAGTTCATGGACTCCCTTGAGAGTGGTCGGATTCCTGGAGTTCTCGGTGGCATTCCTCAGCACGAGGGGGAGGCTCTGCGAGCCATGTGGTCTTTAGGGTTAGAGAAGGGGAGTTTCCCCATGGGAACGGGGGAGGCCAGGTGCCCCCCCCCTTGGTGGTGACCTTGGAGCGGGGAGCAGCACTCAGCCCCACTCCCCAACCTCTGCCCGCTGCTGGCGTGGGCACGGGCAGGACCACTCCTCGCCTGCCGCCGCAGGTCGTGTCCTCACAGGAACCTTGGCTGACACCCGACCCCGAGGCTGGGCATTGTGCTGTGACAGCATGTCCTCATCCATGTCTGCGTCTGAAAATAACCCCCAACCTAGAAGGAGAATCACAGTCACGCGCATTCGAAACAGTGCAGAGCAATTCACTGTCCTCCTGCACGTTCGTATATGGACTGTGGTACGAAATTGATAGCAGTAGGAGATTGGGGCAATTGCTCCTTGGATAATTCCTCTGAACGTAGGAATAAGCCTAAAATGAGATGTTGAAACTTGAGTTTGAATAGAGAGGCTCCTCGTACTTGGTAGATTGGAGGAGACGAGGAAATTCGCCTCGAGTAGCCTGGTGGAGCAGATTCCCGTTCTCCTGCGCTGGTGTACTTATAGCCAGCTGTTTAATTTGGGACAAGTATTTTCAGAGTAATTAATCTTTGTTGCCACTTTTCTGTGTTTTTCATTGGTAATTCTTAAAACTCAGGGAAGGTCATGATTTATGTACCAGACCAGGGGCCCTGAAGGTCAGTCTCATGGTCTGTGCTACTGAAAGACTCAGCATGTGACCGTGAGGTTGACTGAGACAGGAAGACCAATTAAATTTTTTTTAATATTTTTATTTATTTATTTTTAGAGAGAGGAGAAGGGAAGGAGAAAGAGAGGGAGAGAAATATCAGTGTGTGGTTGCCTCTCATGTGTCCCCTACTGGGGACCTGGTCCACAACCCAGGCATGTGCCCTGACTGGGAATGGAACCAGCGACCCTTTGCTTCACAGGCCCATCCAATTAATTTTTTGACTCTCGCTTAAATAAAACTTATGCTGAAGGCAGCACAAAAAATAGGCTTTTTGCAGTTTGAGTCACTGAATATGGAGAGCATTTATTTCTTGAGAAGAGACCTAAAGCATGGGGTGGTGTTTGGCCAAAAGTCAGCAGCCTTGTTTCTGCTCCCCCCAGATCAAGCACTGTACCTAGCAGAAATTTCACTACCTCTCCAAAACCGTCAGCAAGTCCCTATTGCTCAACGTCCGCCTCTCCCATTGCAAACGGTGACAGCACCAGCACCTCCGGGATGCACAGCTCCGGTGTCAGCAGGGGGTAAGAGAGGCCCTTCCACTTCACTTCCCTGTCCTCTGAGCTCGTCTCAGGCTGTACCTGGAGAGCGCCTCTGCCCTGCACTGAGCAGGTGGGATTAGGGTCCCCCTGGGAACGCGCTGCATGTGGCTTCTCACTCCATTTCCTGCCCACAGTGAAGTGTGCCTCCTTGTACTGGCTTAGATTACTTGTCCTACCAGCTGGTGGTTCCCCATAGCCAAAGTCGCTGGTGGTTGCAGGGGTCACCGTGCAGGGACGGGTTGGCGTTATGGTAGCATCGTTGTGAGGAGGTGATTCATTGTGGGGGAGCCCTGCCTGTTCCCCGCTGGATGGCTGTGATCCTTGCTCCAGCATTTCCAGAGCACTGGCCACACAGCACAGAGAGGGTGGAAGAGGACACTCAGGCACAGTCAAGACTCCGTGTGGCCTGAAAGTGGTGGCAGTTTTAGGCTCTCCTCGGTAACCTCAGTGTTCTTCCCCGATGTCACCTGGCAGTTGGCCTTCTGGGAAAATACAAAATTAGCATTTGCCTGAAAGTGGAGCATTCCGAAAGCACTTCTCCCCTTACGGATGTGCTGCCCACCTACCATCCTGTCCAGTCAAGGGCGGGGCGGGGGCGGCTGGAGGGCTGCAGAGGGAGCAGAGAGCACTGGTATCATGGAGCTATCACCAGACAAGAATCCTAGAGGCCCTGGAGCCACCCCAAAGGCCTCCTCAGGGCGTGTGTGCAGCATTTGCTTTTATTGGTGATGTGGGTTGTGTTTTCCAGTGGATCTGGCTTCTCTGCTTCATATAATTGTCAGGAGCCTCCGTCGTCTCATGCACAACCTGGGGTCTGTGGCCTTGGAAACCTGGGGAACACTTGCTTCATGAACTCTGCTCTGCAGGTAAGTGAGAGGACTGCCGTCTCTCGAACACTGTGTCTTCACAGTACTTGGGGCGTGGGCAAGACTGGCCTGCTGAGCATCAACAGAGTGCTTTCCAGAAGCCAAGGGCAAAAGCCAGACCTGCCCTTTCCACAAGGCCAGATTCTTTCCTGCATGTGGGCACTCAGTGGTGAGCAGATCAACCACGGGTGTTGTCCTCACCAGAATCGCAGTTGAACTTGAGATTTCTTGTCACATAAGGGACAAGATAAAAAGATCTGTTAAAAAATCCGGTAGCCCTTGGGGTTTGGAAATTAATTTTCTTCCCACTGTGATGAGGTGGGAATAAGCCTAGTACTAAGGAAAGGAGACAAGATCCGGCTTTTTGTGGGGGGGGGGAGGTTCTCAGTTCTTTATACCCTCAATGTTACCAGGCTGTTGAATAAGGGTAATAATGATGAGGGGTTGTAGTTCTAGATGTATATGTTAGACAAAAAAGGTTTTAAATTCCACGAATCGTGTTTCTATTTCATGATGGTAGAAAAAAGACAAGTGAAACCCAAAGAAGTAAAAGGGAAATAATAGAGGTAAGAACAGAAATTTAATGAAGTACAAAGCAGATTTATAGTACAGCTAAATTTGGCTCCTTGAAAATAAAGAACAAAGGAAATTGATAAGCTCCCAGGGAAAGTGGTCAGGAAGAGAGAGACTGTAAACGACTTGATACCAGGAATGAAGAAGGAATATCAGTACAGACATGAAAAAGAGGATAGTAGGAGAATTTTATGTCATTAAATTAAACAATTTAGATGATAAGTTTTAGACAAGTTGCTTTGAAAAGCACAACTTAACAAAGTTATACAGGATGAAATAGAAAATCTAGCCCTGGCTGGTGTGGCTCAGTGGATTGAGTGCTAGCCTGTGAACCAACAGGTCACCGGTTTGATGGCCAGTCAGGACACATGCCTGCGTTGTGGGCCAGGCCCCAGTAGGGGGCACTCAAGAGGCAACTACACATTGATGTTTTTCTCTCTCTCCCTCCCTCCCTTTCCCTCTAAAAAAAATAATAATAATAATAAATCTTAAAAAAAGAGAAAATCTACATAGTGCTGTATTTGTTAAATTGGTTTGGTAACTAAAGCTTTACACCAAAGAAAATATCTTTTAAAAAAAAGATTTTTTTGCTCTGGCTGGCGTAGCTCAGTGGATTGAGCACGGGCCTGTGAACCACACGATCGCAGTTCCATTCCCAGGCAGGGCACATGCCTGGGTTGCGGGCCAGTTCCCAGCAGGGGACACACCAGAGGCAACCATACATTGATATTTCTCTCTCTCTCTCCTTCCTTTCCCCTCTAAAGATAAATAAAATCTAGAAAAAAATTTAAAACATTTTTTTTTTTGAAGATTTTATTTATTTTTAGACAGTGGATGGGAGGGAGAGGGAGGGAGGGAGGGAAACATCAGTGTGTGGCTGCCTCTCGCACACCCCCTACTGGGGACCTGGCCCACAACCCAGGCATGTGCCCTGACTGGGAATCAAATGGTGACCCTGTTTCGCAGGCTGGCGCTCAGTCCACTGAACCACACCAGCCAGGGCGAAAGAAAATTCTTCTGGATGCCTTTATTGGTGAATGTACTCAAAGATTTAAGGCAGAAACAATACCAATCATACAAAGACTTTCACAAAGTAGAAAAAGAGGGACAACTTTCCAGATTTTACAAGGCAGCTACCAAAATATGATGAAAAAAATTTTTTTAAATATTTTATTTATTTATTTTCAGAGAGAGGGGAAGGGAAGGAGAGAGGGAAAGAAGTATCAATGTATGGTTGCCTCTCATGTGTCCCCCACTGGGAACCGGCCCGCAACCCAGTCATGTGCCCTGACTGGGAATCAAACCGCGGTCGTGTGGTTCGCAGGCCCGTGCTCAATCCACTGAGCCACACCAGCCAGGGCTGATGAAAAATTTTTAAAAAGGAAAATTTTACATTATTATGTTCCATAACTATATACATAAACTAAGTTTTAGTAAGTCAAATTAAATTACATCTAGTTAAAAGTGGTAACACAGGTGGGGCTGGTGCCAAGAAAGCTGAGTTGGTTTGAGTCCTAAAAAATTAGTCAGTGTCATTTAACACGAGGATAGAATTAGGAAGAAGACTCTAGGATCAGCTCGACAGATGTAGAAAATCATGCAATAAAGTTTAATTTTAATATCCATCTTCATTTGGTCATTTGGAGAGGTAAAGGTAGTGCGCATGTCAACAGTGATGTTATCTATTGTTTTTCTACTGCCTTTATCCTGATTTTTCCTCCCATAATGCTTTGGTTCTATATTTTGTCTTCTCACGAAACATTGGAATGTTCCAATCCCAAGAATAAAATTATCCTAAAATTATTTTCTTTTTCTTTTTTTTTTTTAAAGATTTATTTATTTATCTTAGAGGGGAAGGGAAGGAGAGAGAGAGAGAAATATCAATGTATGGTTGCCTCTTGTGCGTCCCCTGCCAGGGACTAGGACCTGGTCCACAACCCAGGCATGTGCCCTGACTGGGCATCGAACCGCGATCGTGTGGTTCGCAGGCCCGCACTCAATCCACTGAGCTACACCAGCCAGGGCTAAAATTATTTTCTTAAAAGCTATCTCCCCTGGAATAGAAAGTCGCTGTGTGTCAAACACTGGGGGTGCACAGCTTCTGCCCTCAGGTAGCTCGTTTCAGCAACGGTTCTTCGTGGGTGTGAGCTCCTCCAACACCAGGCCCCAGGGAGGTCGCTGCAGGGTGGCCACCAACTCGGCCGGGAGTGGGGGGGCTGTGCCCCACTGTGTGAGCGTTTCACAGAACCTGCTGACTTCTTCCTTTTGCTGGCATTGACCCCAGCGGGCCCTTCGAACTTGGTCTGTTGTGTGTCCTGTGTGCCCCCAGGAGGGGTGTGAGCTCCGACAATGCTCTCTTTCAGTGCTTGAGCAATACAGCGCCGCTGACGGACTACTTCCTCAGAGACGAGTACGAGGCCGAAATCAACAGAGACAACCCCCTGGGGATGAAGGGGGAAATCGCGGAGGCCTACGCGGAGCTCATTAAGCAGATGTGGTCGGGAAGGGATGCTTACGTGGCACCTCGCATGTTCAAAGTAAGTTGACATATGTGCTTTTCTTCTCATTTCCGGGGCGGGGGGTTGCGTGTTGTAGTGATGCGTTCCTTTACTCACATTTGGGGATGAAGAGGGACCCTGAGACTGAGAACACTGCAGATCGGAATCTTCTTTTCTGTGGGTCAGCCGCTCAGCACACACTTACCTTAAGGTACTGCACCCCGGCCTCTGGGCTACTCAAGAAGTCCGTTGTCAGCTGTTTGCCCAGAGTGCTGTGTTCTCTGGTACAGTCTTTAAAGGGCCAGCTGCTCAAGCCAGAGCATGAACAGTCGATTTAATTCCCAGTATCATCTGAGGGCTACTCCCAGGTTCTCCTGTACCCGCAGCGGTTCGAATTGGGCCCTTCGGTCAGGGTTTGGGTTAGCCTTGTTGGAAGGTGTCGTGAGGGGCAGTGAAGGATGATCAGGGAGGAGATGGGCAACCTACGGCAGCACTGGGAGCAGCGTGGGCTTCTCACTGACCGAAATGGTTTTTCCTGCTGAAGAGGGGGTGCCTTGCCTCCGCATTTTGAAATTTGAGAAATCTTATCTTGCACCGTTGGGGTTCCTGGAGCCTCTGTGAAGCAAACGGAAGGTAAAGATGGGCCTGTTTTTTATTCAGGGAGGAGAAGAGTATAGCACCCTGGCTCAGTGAGAAAATTGAGACCTCATAGTTTATTCAGATTGAAAACGAATTTTTTTCATCCCCATGGTCACTTTAATGCTGGGAAATACATGTCAGCTGCTAGTCTCATCGTAAGTCACAAAGAGACTAGAACTGGGACACAGTGTGTCAGGTTGAAGCTGATGTGAACACACAGTTGACAGGCAGCCTTCAGGTTTGCTGGGGGTAGTGTGGGGCTTCGGACACCTTTTCTGCACCAGCTGGTGTGGTAGCCCCTAGACACTTGACATGTAGGGTGGATAGGACCTGAATTTTTAGTTGTATTTATTTATTTTTTAACTGTATTTAATTTTGATTAATTCAAGTTTCAATAGCCACATGTGGTTAGTGGTTCCTCTATTAGACAGCACAGGGGTAGGGCGATGGCTCTCCAAGTTCAGGTGCATCAGCCCCTCTGAAGGTTAACACAGACTGCTGAAGCTACCTCCAGAGTTTCCAATTCTGTAAGCTGGGGGCCTGAAAATGGGCCTTTCTGTTTTTTTTCTTTTTTAAGATTTTATTTATTTATCGTTAGAGAGGAAGGGAAAGAGAGAAGAAGAGAAATATCAATGTATGGTTGCTTCTTGTGAGTCCCCTGCTGGGACCTGGCCTGCAACCCAAGCATATGCCCTGACTGGGAATCGAACTGCGATCATGTGGTTCGCAGGCCCGCGCTCAATCCACTGAGCTACACCAGCCAGGGCTGGGCCTTTCTAACGAGCTCCACAATTGAGGCTCATACCACTGGTTGGGGAGCATGCCCTTGGGTTGGTCACTGGTGTAGATCAGTGCAAGGCTGACAGTTGTTTAGTTAAGGCTAGGAGGGCTGGTATGTTCTGGAAGATTCCTCTGGCCCATGCAGGTACCATTTGTAGAGTTCTTAGGAGACTGAACCAAAGAAGGAAGCTGGAGAGGCACTCGTGCCAGTACTTAGGAGGCGTGGCTGATCACGATGCCACCCTTCACTCTTCTTCGAGGGAGTGGCTACGACCCAGACCTGCGGTCATCCTGGGTTTCTGGTCTGCGCCCTCTCTCTGCCACCCGCTTTCAGGCCCACGAGGAAATAGGTGGGCTCTTCGACCAGAGGGAGTTCTCCTTTCCTGTCCCCGCTGGTTCTGCGGAGCGGTGTGGGTGACCGTTCCCCCTCTGCCTTCACTGGCTCTCATGCCTTCTGATGTGGCTGCTTCTGTTGTAGACCCAAGTGGGACGGTTTGCCCCCCAGTTTTCTGGCTACCAGCAGCAAGACTCCCAGGAGCTGCTAGCCTTTCTTCTAGACGGACTGCACGAAGATCTGAACCGCGTGAAGAAGAAGCCCTACCTGGAGCTGAAGGATGCCAACGGGCGGCCAGATGTGGTATGTTGGGAAGACTTTCCAAAGAAGCTGCCTCCTGGCGAGAACGGCAGGGACGCTCTTTTGTTCTTCTGAGTCCTGGTGCCAGGGCCCTAGTGGCCCCTTGCTGTTGGTGGTATGGACCTGGGTTCTGGTGGAGAAATGCATTCCAGGCCTGAAGGGCTAACTCAGGTCGCTCCTGCTGCTCCCTCTTAGCTTCTTTACGTTGGAGTCATTTGGTGTAGTCTCCCTGGTGACCCAGAAACTGGGGCACTCGGAAAACTGTAAAGTGCTTGGTGTGTGGGCTTTTGAGATTATGGCTGCTGTCATTAAAATCCATCTGGATTTTTTTAGAAAGATTGTATTTATTTTTAGAGAGAGGGGCATGGAGGGAGAAGGAGAGGGAGAGAAACATCAATGTGTGAGAGAGACATGGATCAGCTGCTTCTCACACACCTCCAGCTAGACCTGGCCCACAACCCAGGCATGCACCCTGACTGGGAATCGAACCAGTGACTTTCCGGTTTACAGGCCGGCACTCACTCCACTGAGCCACATCAGGCAGGGCTCATCTCTTCTCCTTTCTTCCAGGTGGTCGCAAAAGAAGCCTGGGAGAATCATCGGTTGAGGAATGACTCTGTGATTGTGGATACATTTCATGGTCTCTTCAAATCTACTTTGGTTTGCCCAGAATGTGCTAAAGTTTCCGTGACCTTTGACCCATTTTGCTATCTAACTCTCCCACTGCCTTTGAAGAGAGATCGAGTTATGGAAGTCTTCCTGGTTCCTGCTGACCCTCACCGCAGGCCTACTCAGGTAAGTGACTTGGCATCCTCATAGTACCTCTCGTTTTAAGTGGTCTGCGGAGTAGGACCGCTTCCCTCCTGCATCAGAAGCTCCGTCAGCTGCTGCTGAAATCCCTTGGCACCTGCCCGTGTGCCCTTGGCCTCCATCAGACCTTTGTGTAATCCCGAATCGTTAAGGCCTGTTGAGAAAGTCATCCAGGCCTCTCTCACTTTTCCCCATGCTCCATTCATTTGACTAACGTAGCCTGGGTGACCTGCTAAGTGGCCCTGGAATCCGAATATTCGGGAATCAGAAGCAGGGCATTGCTGGGTCAGGCTCTCCCCTGTCAGCTGGGAGAGCTTGGCCAGAACAGAAGGCCAGATGAGAGATGTGACCAGCAGGTCTAAGTGTCTGCCCGCTCACTGCATAACCGTACTGCAGTTTCCTGGCATTAGGTTCTTTATGTCTAAAGAAAGATGATGTAGGACCAGTTGGCAATTGTATAATTCTGACAGTCCTTTGAAGAACTTAGTTAAGAACAAATTGAAGCATGTTTAGAAGGTAAAGAGTTGGCCTAGTGCCTCTGCTACTGCCTGAGTAGAGAGGTGCAGAAGACCTGCCTGTTTGCCGACCCCTCAGCAGACCCCTGCCCTCACTGGACTGTTTCCAGACGGACACCCCTGCCCTCTGAGGTGCTTTCTCTTCCCGGCTCCTCTCTCACCCCTTGTGGAATGCTCTTGTCTCACCCTGCCCTCCTCTCCTTCGCAGTACCGTGTGACTGTGCCGCTGATGGGGGCCGTGTCGGACCTGTGCGAGGCTCTCTCCAGGCTGTCTGGCATTGCTGCGGAAAACGTAAGGCAGGGTGGTCTGTTTCACTCAGCCTGGTTGGGGCACCTCACAGTCCTTTGGAGTTTATTTTTAACCTTATGGCCGTTTCTGGGGGTACTTCTCATTGGCCAGCACAAAGGTGACGTCCGGATGCTTTGGGGCTCCTGGCCATTGCTCAGTGTGCATGCTGTGGTGACGTCCCTTCTGGCCCCAGTCTGGGGAACACCATCCATTTTTCTTTTTTAAAAAAAGATTTTACTTATTTTTAGAGAGAGGAAAAGGGAGGGAGAGAGACAGGAGAGAAACATTAATCGGTTGCCTCTCGCATGCCCCCAGTTGGGGACCTGGCCCACAGTCCAGGCATG
Organism: Sturnira hondurensis; assembly: GCF_014824575.4. Lineage (NCBI taxonomy): Eukaryota > Metazoa > Chordata > Mammalia > Chiroptera > Phyllostomidae > Sturnira > Sturnira hondurensis. The sequence continues at coordinate 20,040,398 of NW_028079127.1, forward strand.
CGCCCTGATTGGGGATCGAACTGGCGACCTTTTGGTTCCCAGGCCGATGCTTAGTTCCATGAGACACATCAGCCTGGGCTGGGGAGCACCATCTTTGCTCCGTTGGGTCATATTAGCCGTGGTCAGAGGCCCAGGAGTAGGGCTGTGCCCTCAGCTCTGCCGCCCCTTCCTATAACCTCCTCTGTAATAGAAGAGGGTGGGAGTTCTTTCCTGGCCTAAACACTGTGAGTGTGTGGGGTGACGTTGTAATGTTCTAGATAGAAATCTTTATTAAACAACAGCTGCCCGTGCTGGGCTTCCTGCTGAACCTAGTCCTGTGTGGGATAGGCAGAGCGAAGCCCTCCCCTCTCATGAGGACCCATCCTCCCAGATGCTTTCACCCTCCTTTGTCCCAGCCCCGGTCAGTGTCCTTTGGCCTCCCCACTCTCCCTGCACCCCTGCTGGTTTCAGGCAGTTGTGGTGCTCGGGGCTCGGTCTGTTCCGCCACGTGTGAGGATGGCTTGGAGACCCCTGACCCCGGGAGCAGCCCAGAGGCTTATCGGTGGCTACCAGTGTCTGGTCAGTGCTCACTCCCCACCATTCCTGCCGCTCGAGGCAGGTCCCGTTGTGGACCTCGGTCAGATGTTGCCAGCATGTCCTTGCTGGTGGTAGCCATGCTGCTCCCCCTTGGGCCTCAGCCCCTGAGCTCGGGCTGGTTACATGGTGGTCTCTCTGGAGGCACATTTTCTGTTCTCTGTTCCTAGCTTTGAAGTACTCCTAATCCATCCTGTAATCGTTTCGCTACTGTCGATTCTTACGTAGATGGTGGTCACAGATGTGTATAATCACCGGTTCCACAAAATTTTCCAAATGGATGAAGGTTTAAACCACATCATGCCTCGGGATGACATTTTTGTGTGAGTACTCAGCGGTTTCTGCTGCGAGGGCGGAGGAGACACTCTAGAGGTCTTGCCTTCTTGGTGTCTCCAGGGCAGACGTTCTGGCAGTCGGTGGCCGTGTGGGTTTGCCCTGGTCCCTGGGTGCAAGAGGTGGGTGTTGGGGAATTGTGGGCAGCCATTTGTGCCAGGCATCTCCTGGCCCTACAGAGCTAGACCTTCTAGAAAACCCTCAGGATAAACACAGCATTTTGTCAATAGTTGCTGCCTGTTACCAGGTCCTCAGGAACGCCTTTGTCAAAAAGGGCCACAGCTGCATGAGGGGCCATGGGAAGACAGGAGACGGCAGGGAGGGTCTTGTCCTTTCTCCATGCCACAGGCAATGGCTCCTTAGGCTCGTGCCATTCGGAATGACAGAGAGGGTCGCCTTGCGGCATCTTTTTCAGCTCTGGTGTTCTGTGAGCCCCGAGACTCTGTTTTCTTACCCCTGTTGGGACAGTACCTCCAGCCCCAGCTGGTCTTCTTGGCCCCTGCCAAGTCCTCTTGCTTCAAGGCTGCTGCTTGTGATTTTGTGCCTGTCCCTCTTCCGGAGGGTGGGGTGGAGTGTGAGCTTGCCTGCGCTCCCAGACAGCCCCTTGCCCAGGGGGGGTTTGTGGGCCCCCCACCTGTGCTGTGACTCCCTTATTTCCTCCCACTCAGTAACTTGCCTCTACTGAAGAAGGTTTTTAGGATTTTTTGTTTTTTATCCTTACCCAAGGACATTTTTTTTCTTACTGCTTTTAGAGAGAGAGGGAGAGAGGAAGGGGGAGAGAGAAACATCGATGTGAGAGGGAAGCATTGACTGATTATCCCCCGTCTGTGCCTGTACTGGGGATCATGTGCACGCAGGTGGGGGATCAGGGATAGAACCTGCAACCTAGACATGTTCCCTGACCAGGAATTGAACCTGCAGCCTTTCGGCTACAGACGACGCTCCAACCCACTGAGCCACAGCAGCCGGGGCTGGTTTTTGTTTTTGAGTAAGGAATGCCCCACACAGAAGCGGCCTCTCCTCCTTGACGTTTTTGTCTTGTAACTTCTCAGTCATTTTAAAAATAGTTCCTGACCACGCCCACGATCCTAGTTCTGTTCTCACTCGCACACAGGCCTCCCCACTTATACTCTCCTCACTTCGTAAATGGAGGGCGCCAAGGCTCATGCTGGGCTGCCGGGCGAAGGCCTGTGCATCTCTGACCCCAAGTGCTCAACAGGCGCCCTCTGTTCTGAAACTAATGTTTGTAACCTGAGCTGAGTAGAACTGGGTGTCACCCCATGGAGAGGCTGGCAAACTGCCATCAACGAGGGAACTTCCAGAGGCCTTGAGGGCCAACCAACAGGAAAGTAAATTGTTTTCAAGATAAATTGGTAATTGTCTTAGGAAAACACCGTAATAGCATCTAACCCTTTTGAGCATGTGGGGCAGTTATTCTTCACCACGGTGCTGTAAAGTGGATAATTGTGTTGTCTACTGTGTAAACGGACTTGGAGGTGAGGGCGCTTATTAGCCTGGTCGCAGCAGCCAGAAACTGGCAGCCGTAGACCTGGAACCTAGACCAGCCTTACTCCAAGGCTGGGTTCTTGACCTTGATGTTAGACCACTGGGTCCTTCCCCTAGAGCACACTTTGGACGTTTTTGTGAGGTTTTTTTAGAACTCATCCTGCATTTACTTTGGTCAAGACTGCCAGGCATCTGGGGAGGGATGTGCTTGTGTTTTTGTGTTTATAGTTTGCAAAAATTGAATCAGTAAGTTTGTGTCTCCCCCTATAGGAAGAGGGAAAGACTACAGTCGGTTGCCAGCAATTTTGGTAACATCTGTTCCAGGATAAAACATCTATAAGTCTCCTCAGTCCCATGTATTCACTAAGTAAGACACATTTTTCAAAATCATTGATTTGTATTTAGCAGTTTCTTTGGTTATCTCTGACTTTAAACAATTAGATATGATTCTTTTACTTCAATGTTTTTGAACAAAGATGGCAAGCAATTCATTTTGTAAATTTGCTTCATTTGAAATAAGAGTGTTCGGCTAGTGTTTTAGGTGTACATCCTTGTATAATATTTTGTTTTATTAAAGGACAGGGCACTGAGAATGCCTGTTTAAAAGTAGAACTCCTCGGTGACAAAGGATGAACTTGGTGGCCTGGCCCCCTGTGTGCCTTGGTGTCTGGGGTGGTGGTCTGGATGACAGCCACCTTCTGTGCTGAGTCCCAGCTGGAGGCGCGCAGAGTCTGAGGCCGCGGTTGGGGGCAGGAGGACCGCGGCGGCGGCGGCCCTGGGCCCCGGGCCGTGCAGGCTTACACTGCACTGATAGTGACCCTCCTTGGGGGCAGCCTCTAGAAGCGTCTCAAAAGTGGTTTTTCTGCCTTTTGTGCCGAAGTATGCTCCGTCCCAATAACCGTAGTCCGGGCCATCAGGTAGCTGCATCTCAGGTCTGTGCTGCTCACGGGGACGTGCTTCTGAACGTGTCCCCTCCTGTGATCGACACAGGTACGAGGTCTGCAGTGCCTCTGCGGATGGCTCGGAGTGTCTCCTGCTTTCCATCTACTTCAGGGAGAGGAGGTCCCGGCCATCGAGCGCTTCCGCCGGGGCGGTGCTCTACGGGCAGCCACTGCTGATGTCTGTCCCCAGGCACGGGCTGACCCGCGAGTCTCTGTACCAGGCCGTTTGTGAACGTATCAGGTGGGTGGTAGAGATGTGATTTGCGTGTTACCTGAAATCGGTTTAGGCTCAGTACTAGCAGTGACGACCCCCACACAGCACCCGTATCGACCCCATGTGCCCACCTCTGTGCCAGCCCCGCAAAGGGCCCGGGTGGGTGCCGCCAGGACAGGTCATGTGGCACATCGTAAGCCCCATGACGCCGGGCACCTAAGCCTCCTTCCTCTTGTCCCTGGAATCATGTCTGTCACACCTGTCAGTCACTTGCTTTAAGGAGTCTAGTGCTTTGATTATATTTTGTATTTGGATAAAATTTTTAAAGTATTCCACTGTCATTCTGAGGCTGATAATTGATATTACTGGGAAATATTTTTTAAAGATTTTATTTATTTATTTTTAGACAGGGAAAGGGGGGGAGAAAGAGAGAGAGAGAGAGAGAGAGAGAGAGAGAGAGAGAGAGAGAAATATCAGTGTGTGGTTGCATCTCCCATGGCCCCCACTGGGGACCTGGCCTGCAACCCAAGCATGTGTCCTAACTGGGAATCGAACCAGCGACCCTTTGGTTTTTAGTCCATGCTCAATCCACTGAGCTACACCAGCCTAGGCAACTGGAAAATACTTTTTAAAGTGACAGTGCCACATGGCATTCATGGAAGACTTGAGAGAGACTTTCTCAGAGTTCTTAGTGACTTACTAGCTAAACATCTTACCTCTTGGGTTCTTGTTAATTTTTTGTAGTGATGAGCCATCACATGATTTCAAAGCCCTTTAATTTATAAAAATTGTTTTGTGAATAGCTGAATATGTAAGTTATGGAATATTTCTAGGTGAGTGGTGGAGAAAAATGCATAAATGTTGCAGCTAACAGTTTTCTCTTTCTTTTTCAAGCCGCTATATAAAACAGCCGTTGCCTGCTGAGTGTGGCAGCTCGCCCTCGGGGCTCGGGGCCTGCAGCGGCTCCAGAGACGGCTGTGAAGGTGCGTGCTCGCCACTCAGTGGGGCTGTGACTCGGGCTGTGACCGGCTGAATCCCCTTGACCTCCCTCTCTCCCAAAGGTTTTGTACATGTGGGAGGGGGAGGCTCTGAGGCTGGGTGGGCTCTGTCCATGGAGCAGACCTGGAAGCCCCCCCGGGGGTGCCCACTGCCCAACTTTGGCACCTCGAGGAGTCTCCTCAGACCTGTAGGCCGGGTTTTGCCTCGGGCGCACTGAGCCTAGCAGGGTCCTGAGGCGGAGTCAGGCTTTGATTCTGACCTCTTGGGGGCTGCAGAGTGGGCCCTTCTCCGGCACTTGCCTGCCTCCGGGACCTGGTCTCTGTCCCGCCTGATCTGCCCACAGGGCTGTCTTCTCGGTCCCTGCCCCTGAGGAGGACGGGTGTCTTTGCCAGCCAACAAGAGGCAGAGTTTCTCCTGGGCATTTCTTTCTCATCTGAAAGCCACAGGCAGGGGCTGACCTGCCTGCTCCTGCTGCGGGAGGGGGAGAGCCACAGTCCCCAACAGCAATGGGGTGGGCTCGTCTGGCAGCCCAGAGCCCTCGGCGCCCTGCCCTGGCCAGGGCCCGTAGCCCATCTCTGACTGAGGAGCTGCGTCTGACCTGCATGTGGCTGCTGTCCCTCATTTGGGGGCATGTCTGTCCTTATTCCTGTAGAGCTGTAGATGGCCCCCGGGTTCGTGCTGAACACTCGTGCAAATCTGAATGCCCAGATTTCTCCAGGGCACACATGGTCCTGGGAGGTGGGAATTGACGTTCAGCGTAGCGACCGCAGGCTCTGGCTCCAACAGGCGTTCCCAGTTGGTGGTGGTGGTTTAGTTTGAACGTTGATTACAGCCGTATTCTGATTGTTGCCCCAGATACCCCGCTCTCCCCACCCTGGGATGGGTGGGCTACATTCTGTGTGCAGGGCCCACGGGCAGAGCCTTGCTCTACCTGTCAGGAAAATGGGATGGTGGCATCTGCTTCAGAGAGTTTGAGGTTACAAAGGAAGGAGGTAATGTGCTGAAAGTACCCGGCACATAGTAGATAGTTACACCGTGTAAGTATTCGCTGCTGTCACGATTAGCCTGGCTGCTTAGACACTCCATCCCTCAGTCTCCTGTTGCGGAGCAGGGCTGCTGCCTTTTGCATCCTGTATGCAAGTCTTGGTTCATGGACTTTGAAGCCTGTTTAATTAAAATTAAATTTAAAGTGCTCTTGCTGTGGTCAGGTTGCTCAGTTGGTTAGAGCCTCGTCCTGACACGCCAAGGTCGTGGGCTCAGCGAGCCCTTGTTACTGAGCCCCTGACAAGGGCTCAGTCCCTGGTCAGGGACCAACCAATGAATGCAGAAGTAAGTGGAACAACAAAATTATTGTTTCTCTCTCTCCCTTTCCTTCACCCCTTCCTCTCTAAAAATCAGTTTTTTAAAAAAAGACCTAGCCCATACTGGTCTGGCTCAGTGGTTTGGTCATCGTCCTGCAGACTGAAAGGTTGCAGGTTTGATTCCTGGTCAGAGCACATGCCTGGGTTTTGGGCCAGGCCTCCAATTAGGAGCATAGCAAGAGGCAACTGATCGATGTTTCTCTCACACACCAGTGCTTCTCTCCTCTTTCTCCCTCCCTTCCTGTCGTTCTTAAAGATAAAATCTTTCTTTTTTAAGTACTTCTAATGTCTTTACTGCCACGGCTCCCTGCTAGGCCTTTGTGATGCTCTGTGTGACCTTGGTAGCTGCCTTCAGTGGACTGTGCTTTCTTTTCTCATCCTGTGATAGACACTCCATGCCATTTAATTCTGACAGCATTAGTGAAGCCTTCCCGCAATTGTCCAAGTAACTGGCAGCCAGTGACACGGGGAGGGACAGAGTTCTTGAAGTATCGGCACCGAGTAGGACTGAGGCAGGTTTTGGTTGCGTCCCTCTCAAAGCAGGCAGGCAGGGCCAGGTTTCCCTTGCCAGTCTGGAGTGGGGCAGGCTCCCCTGGGTGGTAGAGAGGGCTGCTGCTGTCTCAGGAGTCAGGGGAGCCGGTTGGGACAGGAACGTTCCTGAGAGCCGGGGCTTGCATCCTGTAGTCTGGCTGTTTTGGGCAGTGCTGATGGGGCTGTCGCACAGCGCTCTCCCTCCGTGGCTGTGCTGCTCCGTGGCCTGAGAGGGCACTGCATTGTCCTAGGCTCCACTCCTCCTTCCTGTGAGCCCTCCCAGGGCAGCCTGGCCTTTCCTCAGAGTTTCCACTTCTAGTGACATTCCCCCAAACATACCAACTTTATAGTTCAAATCTTTTCTTCCCCTGTGACTTTTTTAAAAAGATTTAATTTTCTTGAGGTGGTGAAGGGAGAAAGAAAAAGAGGGAGAGGAACATTGATGTGAGAGAGAAACATCCATCAATTGTCTTTTCTTATGAGTCCTGACTGGGGACTGAACCTGCAAGCCAAGCATGTGCCCTGACTGGGAGTCGAACCAGCAACCCTTTGCTTTAATGTGACGAGGCCCAACCCACTGAGCCACACTGGTCAGCGATCTCCTGAGACTTTCACATCACCTGTTGGGGTTGTCCTCTATCTTTGTCGAAATGACTTACTGGTAGCTTAACTTTCCCCTTCGACTGTCCAGCAACAGAAAATCTGGTGATTGTTTTTATTGTGGCCACATATCCTAGTTCTCTGGAAACACCTGGGAAATTTGCTCATCTACTTGGGTCTAAAATGCCTGTTAAAACTCTTAAAACCCAGCAATCTCAAATGGAGAAAGAGAAAGAGAAAAAGGGCAGGATGGACCTTGTCTGCTGTGTGTGACCTTGGGACCCAGCTCGGCACCCGTACCTGAGAGATGTTCGGTAAATACCAGTGGGAGGGACAGGACACACGGTGTTTGCTATAATAGTTAAACATTTCTTACTGTGTTTTTAGAGAAAGAAGCACTGGTTTTGCTGTTCAATTACGTATGCGTTCATCGCATATGCCCCGATCGGAGGTAGAACACACGACCTTGGTGTGTCGGGACAATACGCTAACCGACCTGACTGCCCAGCCAGGGCCATGTATATTGGGATATTTAAAAGTTGGCTCTTTAATTGCGTTACTTACTAAACTGTCTTCTTGAGTGTTAAATATGTGTTTAGTTTTGGTCCTTTTCTCTCTGTGGGCCTAATGGTGAAGCTGAGAGACTGGGACTCTTCAGGGTGAAGCCCAATAAACTACCATGTGGTGAGGGCCCCGTATCTAGAACCCTCAGGACCGCGGACTGACTCGGTGCCTTTGGGTGACTCGCTGAACCTCTCTGGGCCGCTGCTTCCTCGACATGGAGTAGCAGTGTCCACTCTGCCTGTCTTCCTGGGCTGTGTGGGGGCACCCCTAAAAGTGCCTAGTAAATGCAAAGGGACAGGTGTAGTTCCACATACACGGGAGAGAGTCTGGAAGGAAACACCAGAGTTCGGTGTTAAATAAAATTTTTAACGTTGACATAGTGGTTTCACTTGTGTCCCAGGAGAAGACGAAGAGGAGATGGAACACCTGGAGGAAGGCAAGGAGCAGCTTTCGGAGACTGAAGGCGGCTGGGAGGAGGAGCCGGGAAGTGACCCCAGGGAGACCACCCGGAAGGTCAAAGGCCAGTCCTGCCCCAAACGGCTTTTCAGCCTTAATGCTGTGAACTCCTATGGAACAGCCGACATAAACGCGCTCGAAACAGATGAAGAGTTACTTAAACTCAACTGTAAGCACTTTCTCTCACCTCTCAAACCAGGCTCTGCTGGGACCTAGGATCTATTTGAAAATCCTTGCTCTCAATACTCACTGCTTTGGGCTTTCATGGTCTCATGTAGCTCTGAGAACAGACGTTGTGTTACCCTTGGATTGAAGCTCCTTAAAGACTGTTTCAGCCCGGGCCGGTCAGCACAGGTGGTGAGAGCATCATCCCGATACCCTCAGGCCGTGGGTTTGATCCCTGGTCAGGACACATATGAGAATCAGCCAGTGAATGCATAAATGAGTGCATCAACAAACTGATGCCTTTTCTTTCTCCCTCTCTCTCTCTCTCTACAACGACAAAATTAGATTGGAAGTTTAAAAAAAACCTTTCAGAGGCACTGGGCGTGTGTTGTCACTTGCACTTCCATATCCCTCCTTGTCAATCTCCTCTTTGGTCCTTGATGACGTCAGGAGGGACAAGCCCGCCCTCCACTCCCACTGCCCTTCGCAACCTTTGCTCCANCCAGTGAATGCATAAATGAGTGCATCAACAAACTGATGCCTTTTCTTTCTCCCTCTCTCTCTCTCTCTACAACGACAAAATTAGATTGGAAGTTTAAAAAAACCTTTCAGAGGCACTGGGCGTGTGTTGTCACTTGCACTTCCATATCCCTCCTTGTCAATCTCCTCTTTGGTCCTTGATGACGTCAGGAGGGACAAGCCCGCCCTCCACTCCCACTGCCCTTCGCAACCTTTGCTCCAGGCTGGCCCTCCTGGGCAGCGGCATTTTCCCAAACTTGGTTCACTTATGAGAAGACTGCGTTTTTCTTTTGTTCCTGAAGGGTGCTCAGGAAATGTGACCCACCTGGAGGATGGCCATGGCTTCTGTGGGCTTTCTGCCCACTGGGGCCTGGAGTAGGGCCTGTCCCCCAGGCGGAGGGGGGCATCCACATGGGCTGGCGGCCTGTGTGACAGGCACGTGGGCGGTGAAGATGCCCGCACTGGCTGAGAGGGCAGCTGCCAAAGCACCTCTGCCCTGCAGCTCCTTTCTCTGGAGAGTTAGCTCAGTGTCCTTGAACTAGCCAGCTGGCTTTCTTCTCTTTTTTTGTTATAATTCTCTAACACTTTTTCAATAACAATTTTACTGAGCTATTTTTTATCTCTCTACCTCTCTATCTGCACCTCTCTCTTCTCTGTGCACCCCCTTCCTCTTTGGTCCAGTGCCCAGCAGTTTCTAGCTCTTTTCCGGAACTCCAGGCTTTGACTCCTCAACTCAGCTCTTTCTCTCCTTCCCACTCCTCTGTGCCCAGCAGGAGCTTGTCTGCGGCGGTCACCTGGGGCCCTGGCGCTTCCATCACCCACGCTGTTTGCCGTCCTCTCTCAGGGAGCTTGCTCTTGCCCTGCCTCTGAGAACAGTGGTCTTTCATCTGTTTTGTTGGGTTTTCTCGTGGTTTAAGGCAGAAAAATAAATTTGGTCACTGTTACTCCATCTTTTTTTTTTTTTAATCCTCACCCAAAGATATTTTTTTATTGGTTTCAGAGAGCAAGGGAGAGAAAGAGAGAGAGAAACATATGAAAGAGAAACATGGGTTGCTTCTCGTACATGCCCCTGACCGGGGATCGAACCTGCAACCTTTTGGTGTATGGAACTACATTCCAGCCAACTGAGCCACCCAGCCAGGGCCTCTACTGTTACTCCATCTTGACCTATGCCCTTTCAGAATTATATAGCCAGCACCCTTGGAGCTTGTCTAAAACATTGAGGGAATCTTTGCCAGCGGATTTGAGGTCCAGGTGTTAGGAGTTGGCTGGCCGAAGGCAGAGCATTGCTCTTGGCAGTGGCTGGTTATGTGTGAGCTGGTGTCAGTGGCACAGCCTGAGTGGCCTGTCTCGTTCCTATCACCTGAAGAGCCTCTCCTATTGCTGACCATTCCAGTAATGGGTGGCCCTTTGGCCTTTCTCCACAGCTGGCTCCACCCTGGCCATGAACTGGGACTCTGAGACCCGGAGTCTGTACTATGATGAACAAGAATCTGAGGTGGGTCGCTTGGGGTTCTTGGTCAGGGAGTGCGCCGGAAGTGCGTGAGGGTCACTGCCCCCCACCCCCACCCCCCGCCACCACTTCCCAAGTGACAGGCGCTTAAAGGTTTTGTCAGTCTGTGTTCAGAGACTCCAAAAAATGCATTATATTCCAGACATGAGAGCTAGCCAGCTGGCGGCCCAGCCAGGGTGGCGCTAATTTCGCCAGCAGAACTCAGCATTGTGTTCCGCACAGGCCTTCGAGAAGCACGTGAGCGTGCTGCAGCCCCAGAAGAAGAAGAAGACCGCCATGGCCCTGAGAGACTGCATCGAGCTCTTCACCACCATGGAGACGCTTGGGGAGTACGACCCCTGGTAGGCACTCCGCTCTCTGGGCAGGGCACCCCACACCCTGGGGCTCTGACATCCACTGGGGCCAGCGGTGTACCCCAGACCCTTTAGTCTTTGGATGCGTCGCTCTTTCATGTCACCGACCCTACAACATGGGTCTTTCCTCACATGTCATGTTTTCCTGACTCGGCAAGCCATCGCCCTGTATCTGAAGATGACAGAGACCCCTGCCGAGTGCAGGAAGGGCTGCGGGGTGGCGCCTCCCCCCAGTGGAGGTTTCTCTTTTCCCTTCAGGTACTGTCCCAACTGTAAGAAGCATCAGCAGGCCACAAAGAAGTTTGACCTGTGGGCCTTGCCCAAGGTCCTGGTGGTCCATCTCAAACGCTTCTCCTACAGCCGGTACTGGAGGGATAAGCTCGACACCGTGGTGGAGTTCCCCGTCAGGTGGGTGCCTGCGCTCCGGGCTGCTGTTTGTTGTTTTGGTTTGTTGGGGTGACACTGGTTAACAAAATTAATATGGGTTTCCGCCCTGGGCACGTAGCTCAGTTGGTTAGAGTGTTCTCCTGATATGCCAAGGTTACGGGTTTGATTCCTGGTCAGGGTGTACAAGAATCAACCAAAGAATGCATGAATAAGTGGAACAACAAATCGATGTTTCGCGCTCTCTCTCCTCCCCTTCCTCCCTCCTCCTTTTCATCTCTCCCCCCACCTGTCTCCCCCTTCCTCTCTTTCTAAAATCAATAATTAAAAAATAAAACATTAAAAAACCATACAGGTTTCAGGAGCATAGTTCCACAGCACGTCATCTGTTCACTGTGTTGTGTGCTTACCTCCCTGAGTGAAGTCTTCCATCACCATTTTGGCTGCATTATTATTGGGAATATTTATCTTTTTCTTTTATTTTTTTTAAAGATTGTATTTTTAGACAGGGGAAGGGAGGGAGAGAGAGAAACATCTATGTGCGGTTGCCTGTAATGTGGCCCCCACTGGGGACCTGGCCTGCAACCCAGGCATGTGCCCTGACTGGGAATTGAACCGGCGACCCTTTGGTTCACAGCCCATGCTCCATCCAGTGAGCCACACCAGCCAGGGCATTATTGGGAATATTTAAAAAATGGGAGATCTCCCCTGGCTGGTGTATCTCAGTGGATTGAGTGCCATCTTGTGATCCAAAGGGTCACCGGTTCAATTCCCAGTCAGGGCACATGCCTGGGTTGTAGACCAGGTCCCTAGTATGGGGTACATGAGAGGCAACAGCACATTGATGTTTCTCTCTCTCCCCTTTTCTCTGTGTAAAATAAATAAATAAAATCTAAAAAATAAATAATAAATAAAATAAAAAATGGGGGAGTCTGGGCATGGATCAGGAGAGGGTTTGGCACCAAGCACTTGGTTGCATTAGGGTGTGTGCTACTGCCCCAGGAGGTTAGATGCGGGCTCACCCCCTCTCCCCACCCCCCCACCCCCCGCCTGTGGGACAACTCTCCAGGGTGATGCTGATGGTTTCTGCCACTTCTGTCCCTCTTGAGTCCCTCCTGCCACCCGACTGACCTGGTTTGGCCATCTGCCATCCGTCCCAGGGAGCCTGGCCTCAGCAGGATAGTACAGGCACAGCATTGCTGCTCGTGAGTCGGGGATAAAGCGACCAGAAAAGGGTCTGCTTGGCAAATTGGGTTATTGGGGTCCATGGGTGGAGGCGCCCCCCCCCCATCTTGTCTCTGGATGGGCAAGTCCACAGGATAGGATTTACTCCACAAGATGCAGTGTTCAAAATGCTGAGTGGGGGATGGTATTTCATAGATCTCTGTATTTAATATTTATCCACGTATAGATGTGTCAGTGAAAGAACCTAGGTGGTGGATAGGTATTTATTGGAAAATTCTTAATTTTTCTGTATGTTTGAAATTTTCAAAATAAAATATGGGAATAAGAGTTTTCCGGGCCTGTTCTGGTTTAACTTAAATTTTCATGACACCAGGTATCATTTTGACAGTAACGACCATTTGTGCATAGTTACGCAGCCTTCCTGTGTGGGCCCGGAGCCCTTCCTCGCCGGTTTTCCAGGGTTGGGGTTGCCCAGGCCTGCCCTGTTTGTTACCTGTTCGTTCCTCCCACAGCAGGTGTTCGAGTGCCCCGCCCCGCACTAGCCTACGGCGTGACTGCGTTGCTGGGTCACTCGGCTTGCCTGGAGTGTAATGTATTTAAGGGCTGTTTTGTGTTTTGTGCTCAGAGGTCTGAACATGTCCGAGTTTGTCTGTGACCCTTCAGCAAGGCCTTACGTGTATGACCTCATTGCCGTGTCCAATCATTATGGAGCCATGGGGGTTGGTCACTGTGAGTACCGGCGTCTGTTCCTTCCTAAGGTCTTGAAGTGGCCCCTTGGCCAGTCCTCTCCCTCCAGCCTCTCCCTGCCGCCAGGCGTGGCCCCAAGCCCTGGGCTCGCACAGCCTCACGGGCCTCAGGCCTTTTTTATACTGTTGCCCCTTCGCTTGTACAGGTTTTGGGGGTGTTTTTGAGGGCGGGGGTTTGGTTTTCATATTCTTTTATCCAGTAGTGCCACCTCTGGGAATCTATCCCAAGAAATGACATTGGGGAAAGCTTTATGCACAAACATATCCATGTAGTTATAACAATGGAAAAGGAGTGACAGACAGCGGGGTAATCAGGAGCTGGTACATTGTCCCTCCACTTGATGTCCCTCATGGCCACTGCAGAACGCAGTTAATCGGTGGGGAAATGCCAGTGATGTGTTGTGAAAACTACACAAAGTTGCATCATTACAGACAGTAGTATACAGTTGGATCACAACTGTGTTAAAATCACAAGTAAAGAAACTACGGTCGGGGTTGGGGAAGCCTAGGGGGAGAGGTACCAAAATGTTCATTTTACTTTTTTTCTCCTTGCTCTACTTTGTTTCCCAAAATTTCTGTAACGTGTGTGTAGGTTTACTTCTATAGTGAAAGGACCTCGTCCACTTTCTTACCTGTTTACGGAAAGGTACTAGGGACGTCTAAGTCAGGAGCTGTCTGTCCTCTTCCTCCTTCCTGCGTCTGCGCTGTGCCGACTGCTGCCATAGCCAGTGCGGGACCCCGGGAGATGCCGCCGAGGGAGGCGCCCGCTCCACTGGCCCTCAGTGTGGGTTGCAGAACCGCCCTTGCCCTCTCCCCTCGCCCGTGAGCTTTTCCTTTGGCCCAGCAGTCTCCTCTCCTGTCCCTCCATTCTTACTGTGTCACCTACTGGCACCAGATACCTGTTCAGTCTCCGGACATCGTATCTACGTTCCAGGCCATCAGAAGAAAGGAAAAAACGGCCACGACCTTCCCTTTTAAGCAGACCTCCCAGAAGCCCCCTCAACTCCTGCCTACGTCTCCTTGGCTATCCCCTGGTCACCTGGCTACACCTGGCTGCAGGGAGGGGCTGTTTCAGATCGGGGCTCTGCTGGAGTGGGCTGGCTGTCGGGGGTCTCTGATCACACCATATCCTGCAGCACTTAACCTTCACGGCCTTTTCCTCGCCAGATTAACTTTGATACCCGTTTGTGGTCCCAGTCCAGTGGAGTCATTTTTAACTGCTGCTTTAGCATGCGAAGGTAGCACTGGGCAGGTTTCTCATCGTGAGATTAGAGTGGTTGTGGGAGGGGCGCCTTGGGCCCACAGTTGGCACTCCCAGCACAGACAGGGGTGACAGCCCGCCTCACTTGCCTGTCACCTTCTCCTTTGCTCTTCGTCGCCACTCCGTGTAGGAGGCACTGTAGTGAGGAGTGAGCAGTCACGGCAGGCTGAGACCAGAAAGGATCCCTGCTACGCTCTGCCATTTCTTTGAGTCTGGGCGGAGCGGGGGTGGGGCAGGACTGTAGGCAGTGCTGCTGTTAACACACCCCGCCGAGCAATAGTGTAGAATGGAGGGGAAGTGCTGGCCGTGGGGGGTGCCTGGGTCATTGTGAGGAGCTGTTACCCAGACGCAGCCCTTGACTCACTCACAGTTTGAGAGAGGGATGGACTTGCCCCGTCTGCCTCCCAATCCTGCCAACCCACATGCCCAGGGCGCCCCTCACTCGGTGCACCCTACGGGCGCCAAGCAGTGAAAGGCGGTAGCCTTGGTGGTTCTTGTGAGAACTGTCGTTTTGCTTAAATCCTAAAGTCTTAGCTCCTGTTATAGATTCCTTGGCTCTGGGTCATTGCTCACAACCACCCTGAAAGTTGACACAGGATTTCTCTGGTTTTTTGTTTTCCGCAAAATTACAGTTTGAAGCTTTGGTCCCCGACAGCTGAATTTTCACCCTTGTCAAGCCTTTTTGAGAAGAAACAGACTTTAAAAAGGGATGAGTTATCTTTTGGTTGTTAAAGACACAAGTTGTACATTATTTTTAATGTCAGGGTCTTTGTTTTGTTTCATTTTTTTTTTTGGAGTTCTGTTGTTTAGTGCAAGCCTGTTAAGCTGGCCAGATGGGTTCTCTGGTGGTCGCTAGAGCATTTCCTTTTGACTTGGCAGACACCGCGTATGCGAAGAACAAACTGAACCGGAAGTGGTATTACTTTGACGACAGCAACGTGTCCCTGGCCTCTGAGGATCAAATAGTGGTGAGTGGGCCCTGGTACCTGCTTTCTCCTGTCCTTTGTGGATGAAAGCTGGGAGGGTCTCGGGCCGGCTGGATGTTCAGTCTTCCCGATGTGATGGGGAGCGAGGTGTGGTAGAGCCAGCTGGCTGCCACTCATTCTGGGACCCTTCCTAAATGAGAAGCTTGACTCTCTTCAAGAACCTGCCACAGGGCACCTTCCTGTCCCCACCCCCTGGGCAGGGTCAGCACAAGTAGCCTCGGGTAGAAGGGCCTTCCTGGTTGCCTGTGTGTGGGTGCATGTGGCCAGATGGCAGGTCCCTGAGAGGGTGTGATTTGAATAGTGCGAGAGAAAACTGGGAAGGATGGGTGGTATTCCAGCCAGTGAATGAACTTTCCCCTCTTCTGTTTCAGACAAAAGCAGCTTATGTGCTATTTTACCAGCGTCGAGATGATGAGTTTTATAAGCCACCTTCACTCACCGGTTTTCCTGGGTCCTCTGATGGAGGGACAAGACCAAGCAGCTCCCAGCAGGGCCTGGGGGACGAGGAGGCTTACAGCATGGACACCAACTGAGGCCACCTCCATGACCTGCCGCCCCTAGCACCAGTGTGGTCCCCAGGAGAACCTCTTTGACCCTCTGAAGACTACTAGTGTTTGGTCTAAAAACCAGATCAGGAAATTCCCTTCTTTTATGAGCAGAAGAAAAAAAAAAAGACCCTTGTTTGTTCAGAAGAGTTATGTGAAGAGGCTGAATTTTTTTCTTTTTAAATAGGTGGTGAGACATCTCTATAAAACCCCTGGAGCCGTGGGGGTGGGGGCGGGGGCACACGGGCACATGTGCAGGGATTCCAGAGGAGGGAAAGGCCCACCCACCCATGCTGTGACCGAGTAGGGTGCAGCCAGGAGCCTGCGGCAGGCTGCCCTGAGTCCCCGCATTCCCAGTCCTGGTGCAGGTGTCTGCCCACAGTAAACAGGGCCTCAAGTATATACTTGTGTGTCCCCATCTCCCTTGCTGTGATGGGTTGATAATTCCCTAAAAGTTAGCCACTGACCTCATTTCTAATTTCCAGCTTTCCCTAACGAACTTATTTATTGTGGGGGTCCCCTGCCCCTCCATCTGGAGTGGTACCTAACAGTTTTGGTATGTCCCCCCATCACCCTTAGAGCTGGATACACTGTAAGTTTTATTAGCTGTCACTTAAAAGAGAATACACAAAACTGCTGGTGACCATGATCCATCCACTACACTGCTTTGTGTTGGCTTGACAACTGGAACTTTCCTGGGAGTTTGTGAGGCTTGGAAAGAGCTTCCAGCCTTGCTGAGAAATGACATCCACCTCCAGCCTGGGTTCGGGGCCCCACCCCCCAGCACTGCCGAGGTCCGTCCCACATACTCCCCACCCCGAAGCACCCCATCCCCTTCCCTCTCCTGGTGAGGCCAGAGCCAAGTCCCTGCCTTTTCTCTCCGAGTGGGGGTGGGAGGGGTGGGATCCCTTGTTTGCCGTGTGTCTGACCTTTACCCTGACCCGTGGCGGTTGGGCGGGTCTCGGGCACGTGCGATCAGTCCCACTGTGACCGTTGGCTGGGGGTGGCGGTGTGACCGCACTGCTGGGTGAGGACCGGCAGCTGGTGTACCTTCCTTAGGGAGGCCAGGCGTGCAGGGTAGGGCGGTGCTCAGGCCCGTGGCCGGTGGGAGGGCGGGGCGGGAGGCGGATCCACTGCGGGGAGCAGAGAATGGGATCCCCGACACCAGCCTGTGGGGACACTGGCCTGTGGCGTGGATTAAGCCCAAGGAAATCGTGGCGAATGTCCCATTTGGGGTGGTTTACAGCCTCACTGAAACGTCATTCTCAGGTTGCTCTACGTTTCCAAGTGTTACATAATGAAGACGTGGTCATTTTTAGGGGAAATGTCAGAAAAACTGAGAAGATGCAGGAAGGAGCTGACTGCAGCCATTGACCGGGCCTTTGAGGGAGTCAGTCGGGCCCAGCAGAGCGCGGGCCGGCAGAGGCTGGGGGCGGACGCCGCGCCGCGCTCCTTCCCCGCCGCGGGGCGCGGGCCGCGCTGCCCGCGGCATCCGCTGGCCGCCGCCTGCTCTGCTGCAGCTTTCGCTCCCGTCCCCTGCGCTCCGGAGACCGAGAGCCCTGCCTCCGCCCCAAACCTTGCCCCAGTAAATGCAAAGCCGCACGCCTTGTGCCCCCAAAGAAAACCTCTGACCAGCAAGGAAAACGTATTAATGCATTCCTCCATCTTGGCGCCGGAAAGACAGTTTTGGAGAGCAGCGGGAGACGGGGAGAGCTGGAGGAAGGACAGCCTGAGGTGATTCCAGTTTGATGGTTTGACAGCTACACTTAGGGAGACCTCGTTTCTGAAAAAACTGCTGAAGATCCTCATTGAGTCATTCACACCGCTCTCGTCTGCCTTTGGCAGCTCCACGACTGTGTGTGGGACGTTGGGGACCTTCCTTCAGAACTGCAGTCTGGCCCAGAAACCGAGAGAGGGAGGGGCGGGGGGAGAGAGAGGGAGAGAGAGAGAGAGAGAGAGAGAGTGAGTGTGAGTGTGTGTGTGTGTGTGTGTGTGTGTGTGTGTGTGTGTCCTGGCTATCAAGCCAGTCACTGAAGCTACTTTGCAGCAGCCACACAGAAACAAAAATCTAAATTCTGCTGACCTCTGCCCACACTGGGGGCAGGGCGGATGGCCAGCCTCTTCGTGCCTCTACTCCCCGCCCCCACCCCAGGCTTTCTTGCCTCCCAGGGCTCCCCTGGACCTTTTCACCTGGCAGCTTGAAACTGCTTGGCCCAGACACGAAATACAGGTTCTGCCCTCTTCGCTGCCGAGTGACAGAGAATGGAGAACCGTTTCGCTGGTTTTCTACATTTTTTCATCCATTGAACTGCAAATAATTATCCTGGTTTTTAGAGACATGATGTGTTGTCTGCGATGCATTGTCCTCTAATCGCAAAAGAAATGACCATTTAAAAGCCACCAGTACACTTTTGTCCTAAAGATCACCTAACCGAGATCCCCTCCCATATTTTCTTCAAAGCGGATCTAATTCCCCACCCTTTTCTTCTAACCCCGGGGGTGCTGCAGGAAAGAAACGGAGAAAGATTCGAAGGTTGACCCCAACGTGCCACTCAGCAGCTCTAGCCAAGAGGTCACCAAGGATCTGCTTGATATCATCGGTGAGTGCCCCGGCCGGTCGGGCCGCCCTGTCCCCGGGAAGAGGGCCCTCCGAAGGCCCCTGGGTTAGCAGGTGTCACAAGCCGCCCTCCCGCTTCTCCTCCGTGTTCTTGGTCGGTCTTACTCACAGCTGGCTCTGTGCAGAGGCCTCGTGGAGCCGATCGCCTGGTGGAGTCACTTCAGAAATGTCTAGTCACAGCACATCCATGGAGGCCGGGCGGTGGCCCCAGAACTTGGTGGCTGAGCTGAGATCTAAGGACATGGGACATGGGCAGGGGACGTAGCAGCCCAGCTGCGTGCGTGCCACAGGCTCAGACTAAAGCTCAGGCGCCCAAAGTTCCACTGTAACTTCACCACCCGGAGCCCATTGGTGTAGTGTTGTACCTGTGGTCAGACAGCTTTCCTACACTCTCACCTGTGTATCCGTGGTGAACTATGCGTGCTCTGTTCTCAGTGGCTCCCACTACACAGTGGACGCAGCTCCTGGTTAAGGGGTGCGTAGCCCCAAGGGCTGCCCGAAGCTGTTGGCTCCACATAGCCTCCAGGTTGTGGGCAGTGAAGGAGAGGCCCGGTGGTGGCAGTACTCACCCCAGACCACAAAGCAGGAGCCCCGCCAGCCCACTCCTCTAGCGGACTGAGTGTCCTCCACCAGCCCCAGGAGGTGAACTGAAGTCGTTACTACTTCTGCTCACCACCTTACAAGGCCCTGGCCAGCACCAGGCAGCATTTTGATTACTCTGAAATCCCATTTCTTTTCCACACCAAGCCTGGGCATGCCTGTTGGCCCGGGAGTTCCCTGAGAGCCAGGACAAGCATGCACACCCTGTACTCTCCCCCCACATACCTTCCCTGGGGGCCAGCAGAGTGCTGGGGTTCAGTGACTGCTGGGGCCAGCAAGGACAACGCTGGCTCTGGCAGCCTGTCGCCTTGGGACGGGCCTGCCCCGCTCTGTGCGACCCCAGCAGAGAGGCTGCCCATCTGGGGGTTTGCACTTGTGCCTGTCGCATCTCTGAAAACCTCCCACTGGGCTAGTGATGCTGAGTGTTCTTATTTTTAAGACAGTACAAGCATCCGGACTATTGAAGAACTGGCTGGAAAACTAGAATTTGAAAACGAGTTGAACCGTGTGTGTGATCCCTGCAAAGATTTGCCCTTCACGGAGGAAGCCTGGGCCCTGCTCATGGACGAGAGCCCACAGAAGCTCTCAGAGGCTGACCCCGGCGGCCTCAGGCAGGCTTTCGACGATCACAGTATTGTGGAGACAATTCTGGACTTGGAAGAGGACTACAGCTTGATGGCCCCGTTTAAATACCACGCTGAGTGAGGACAGCTGACTTGGGCTTTGGTTCCTCACTGCGGGAGGCTGATGTTCGGTGGCTGCAGAGGCAGCCAGTCACGTTTTTCAAAGGGCTGGTAGAATCTGAATCACCACACCCTTCTTTTTAAATTTTTTTATTTATTGATTTTGAGAGAGAGAAACATTGACTTATTGTTCCACCCATTTATGCATTGACTGGTTGATTCTTATATGTGCCCCAGCTGGGGATCGAACCCACAACCTTGGTAGGTAGGGATGACTCTCTAACCAACTGAGCTACCAGGCCAGGGCCATCACACCCTTCCTGACTTCCTGTGTTCCTTTCTGAGCTGAAAGCCTAGTTGTGTTTTTTTGTTTTTGTTTTTGATGCTCTTGCTTTGAAATGTTTCTTCCTGTTCATTTTTTTCACTTAACATCTATTTTGGGGGTTGAGGTTCGATATACTCAGTACTCAAGGCAGGTGTGGGCTGTGCGCCTCTGCAGGTCTCTCAGTGTTCTTTCCAGGGAGCCTCCGAAAACATGCCGCGGCCACAGCCAGGTGGGCTTTGTGGACCAGCCCATCCCACCAGCTCACCCACATGGCGGACCTGGGCTCTAGAAGGAGCCTGGCCCTAGGCCCTCTGCCACCCTCCGTGCTGCCCTCCCTCTGCGCACTCCTTACACACCGCTCTGCACACAGGGCTGCCTGTTCCCTGCCTGGGCCCTTGCCCGCCTCATCTCCAGGCCAACTTCCCTCCATCTCCGCCCCCATCCCCGCCCCTGCCCCTGCCCAGCTCAAAGGCCTCTTTGTTGTGTCAAAGTGGCTGGTAGCACCCCTGGGCCCCTCCTGACAGGACATTCTCAGAGGCCTCCCTGCCACACATTGCGCACCTGACACCCGGGCCCCGATGAGGGGGTGGACAGGGAAAGGCATGCCCAGGGCCTGCGCGTCCACCGTTATTCCTGAGCCTCATCCCTCCTGCTGCAGGCCGGGGACTTGAAGGTTCCGGAGGCAACCACCTATCGGGGCCAGACAGGCAGGGAGCGAAGGAGGGGCCAGTCCCTGCTCTTCTGAGGTCAGCATAGTCCCAAAAGCTTAGCAGGGCTGGCTCAGCCCCCTCCCTGGAAAGAAGACATTCTCAAGTTATTTGGACAATACTCTCAAAACCATGGCATTCCCTCGGAAACCTAACAAGCTGCCGGACAAGTGTGATGCCTCTCAGAAACAGGCTCTGGGCAGTGCCTCCGTCTTGCTCATGGCTCATGGTGGGTGGGGAAGAGGCCTGGCCCGGCAAACCGAAGAGCTGAGGACTGAAGAGCTGAGGAGGAAGGCCCGGTGGCCCAGGCACCACCCCCTAGGACAGTTTTGAAGCTCATGACCTCACAAAGGGCAGGCTGCAGGGCCAGTGACACACGCTTCATCTGGGGTCTGGTGATCCCCCTGGGCTTGTAGGTGGAAACTGCACGCTTGCTCCTTAGGGACAGATGCTGGCACCTGCCCACACCCTGGAAACCAGCCCTGGTTGCTGGGGGGTGGGCTTTCCCGGTGGCGCAGCGGCCACCGCAGACGGCCCTCAATAAACACAGCCTGTGGAGTTGGGGTCCAGTTTCCTCTCCTGAGCAGGACGAACAAGAGCACGTAAACTGCTCAGAGCACCCTTGGCTGCCCGCTCCGAGGAGAGGGGGCCCTCTTGACTGGAGGGAGATGTCAGGCCACTCAACATGCAGAACACCAGGCCTCACACCAGCGCATTCCAAGCACAGTGTGTTGCTGTGGAAACCCTCCCCAGAGGAGGTGGAGCTTAATCCCCATCCTCCCCATCCCTGCCCGTCCCCACCCCTCCACAATGTGAGCTAGACTTGGTGACTTGCTCCCCCGAAATAGAGTAGGGAAGGGGCAAACGAGAGCCGTACATGAAGAAGCCTAAGCACCGAAGGCGAACACCATCGTGGTGTTCTGTGGGTGTCTCCCAGCCCTTACAGGGTGCGACACCCTGTCGGGTGCTCTGCCTCTGCAGGTGTTCTTATCGAATGTCAGGGCAACCCAGGTTGGAGGACACTCTGCAGGACACCTGGCCAGCACCCGGGACTGTCAGGGTCATGAAAAACAAGGAAAGACTCAAACTGTCACAGACCAGTGGGGACTGAGGAGACACAGTGACTAAAAGCAATGGATTGCCTCCTGGAGCAGAAAGTGGACACGACTGGAAAAACATGAAATCTAAATAAAAGTTGGAGTTTAGTTCCTGTGAATGTACGTTCGTTTCTTAGTTTTGACAAACCTTCCATGGCCATGGAATGTGTTAGCATCAGGGAAGGGGGGGGCGGGGGGGAGGGAGTGCACAAAAAAATGTGTATGGTGAGTGCACAGACTCACCATCCGGGCAACTTCCCTGCTCATCAAAATCATCCCGAAATGGAAAATGTATTTTTTTAAATGCAGTTGATCCTGAGTCTGTGAAAATGTGTATGAGCGCACATGCAGAAAATTTGTCATGGAGGGGACAGGACAGGTTTGCCCTGTATTTTCT
Source organism: Sturnira hondurensis (assembly GCF_014824575.4). Classification (NCBI taxonomy): domain Eukaryota; kingdom Metazoa; phylum Chordata; class Mammalia; order Chiroptera; family Phyllostomidae; genus Sturnira; species Sturnira hondurensis. The sequence goes on from NW_028079127.1 coordinate 20,062,559, forward strand.
AATTTATCTGCAGTGGACATATATCATTTCTGTAGAAAGAAGAAATTATAAAGTTGATTTATATTTAATTTATTTTTTAAGATTTTATTTATTTTCTTTTATTTATTTTATTTTTTTGGCTTTTTTAAAAAATATGCTTTATTGATTATACCATTACAGTTGTTCTATTCCCCCCCTTCATTCCCCTCCACCCACACACTCCCTCCCCCACCATTCTCCCCTCCTTAGTTTATAACCACATGTTTCAAGTTCTTTAGATTCTATATTTCCCCCACTATTCTCGCCCTCCCCTCTATCTATTTTCTACCTACCGTCTATGCTATTTTCTGTGCCTTCTCCCCCCTTCTCCTCCTCCCACTCCCCTGTTGCTAACCCTCCATGTGTTCTTCATTTCTATGGTTCCACTCCTGATCTAGCTGTCCTCTTGGTTTGCTTTTGTTTTACGCATGGTTGTTAATAACTGTGAGTTTGCTGACCTTTCACTGATAATATTTTTCATCTTCTTTTTCTTATATAAGTTCCTTTAGCATTTCATATAATAAGGGCTGGGTCATGATGAACTCCTTGAACTTGACCTTATCTGAGAAGCACTTTATCTGTCCTTCCATTCTAAATGAAAGTTTTGCTGGATAAAGCAATCTTGGCTGTAGGTCTTTGGATTTCATGACTTGGAATACTTCTTTCCAGTCCCTTCTTGCCTGTAAGGTCTCTTTTGAGAAATCCGCTGACAGTCTGATGGGAACTCCTTTGTAGGTGACTGTCCCCTTATCCCTTGCTGCTTCTAGGATTCTCTCCTTCATTTTAGTCTTGGCTAATGTAATTATGATGTGCCTTGGTGTGTTCCTTCTTGGGTCCAACTTCTTTGGGACTCTCTGTGCTTCTTGGATTTCCTGGAAGTCTATTTCCTTTGCCAGACTGGGGGAGTTCTCCTTTATTATTTGTTCAAATAAGTTTTCCACTCGTGGCTGTTTCTTTCCCCCTTCTGGTACCCCTATAATCTGGATGTTGGAACATTTAAAGATGTCCTGGAGGTTCCTAAGCCTCTCCTCATTTTTTTGAATTCTCATTTCTTCATTCCTTTCTGGTGGGATGTTTTGTTCTTCCTTCTGGTCCATTCCATTGATTTGAGTCCCAGTTTCCTTTCCATCACTATTGGTTTCCTGGACATCTCCCTTCATTTCAATTAGTTTAGCCTTCATATGTTCCTCTAATTTGTGACTATAGTCAACCAGTTCTGTGAGCATCCTGATAAACAGTGTCTTGAACTGTGCTTCTGAGAGGCTGGCAATCTCTCGGTCGCTTAGAGTTATTGGCTCTGGGACTTTGAGTTCTTCTTGCACCATCTTTTGGGCTGTTCGTGCCTGTTCCGTAGCAGGATCGGAGCCCTAGGTGTTCACTAGAGCAGGGCAACTCAGTCGCTGGGTTGTGACGTTGTATGTGGGGGCGGGGTCAAAGAGGAGCAATGGCGTCCTGTCTGCAACCTCCCGCCATGGCCCCCACAGGTGCGGCAGCTGCCACCGTCACTGGGGCCCGTGCATTTCGTCCCACTGCACGCGAGTGTGCCACAGCCGTCAGCCCTTGCCCCCTGGGGCCTGCATGGTCCGTCTCACTATGCGTGAATGTGCGACCGCAGTTAGTCTGCCCTGCACCCTGACTGGGTCCGGGCCACTTGTGCGCTTGGGTCAGGGGATCTGCCCTGTCTGACCCTGTTCCGCTGCTGGCTTCTCCCCTCTTACCGTCCCAGTTGCACGGTTAGTTGTAGTCGGACTTCCGTATAATTCAATTTTCTGTTCTTTGGGTGTGTCTTTGTTCTCCAAACCTTTGTTGTATTCAAACTTGATTGTGGGAGAAGGCACAGTGTTTCCACCTATGCCTCCATCTTGGCGAAAGTCCCCTATTTTTAGAGAGTGGGGACAATAGGGAGTAAGAGAGGGAGAGAAACATCAGTGTGTGGTTGCCTCTCACGTGCCCCCAACTGGGGACCTAGCCCACAACCCAGGCATGTGCCCTGGCTGGGGATTGAACCAATGACTGTTTGCTTCACAAAGGCAAAGAGTCCAGCACTCAATACATTGAGCCATACCAGCCAGGGCTAAAGTTGTTTTTTAAACCTTCCTCTCTGCCTGCCAGCCATGGACCTCCCTCACCAGGCACCTGCTCAGAGCTGAAGCTGACCTTTGCAGTATCCAGCAACCGGGGCATAGTCCGGGGCCAGCCAGGGAGGCTCAGCAGGAACTGACTAGGGAGACCCCTCCCAGAGGCCATGCTGGATGGAGCTCTAGGTCTCACCGAACTGTGTCTCACAACTCAGTTCATGTTCCCTGAAGAGCTTGGCAGAGGGGGTTGCTGCTGGGAATGGCAACTAGTTCTAACCCCAGAAGACTGAAAAGGAGGTTGTTTTTCTCCAGGGTGGAGATGCTTGCCCTTGGGAACAAGGGCGGAGCCCTGGGTCGGGTTGTGGGGGTCCCTGGTAGGGCAGACAGGTGTGCCTCTGTTTATGTGAAAATTTGGGCTTACTACAGGGGCAATTTGCTCTGGAATCCTGTACAGGAGCGCTTCCTCTCTGCAGAAACAGCTGTTCCAGAAAGCAGGTGAGCCCTGCGCCAGCAGCATGCCGGTCTGAGGTAGGTAAGGGTGCTCGTTTCCCTGGTGACCTCAACCCCCCTCTCTGCACCTCAGGCTCCTTGATGTACCCCAAGAAGAACTTCCTGCCTTGGTCACTTGCATAAACTAGAACTTTATTTATTTATTTGTTTATTTATTATTTTTTAATCCTCGCTGGAGGACATGCTTCTTGATTTTAGAGAGGGGAAGGGAGGGAGAAAGAGAGGGAGAGAAACGTCCATCGGTTGCCCCTCTCACATGCCCCAATCGGGGATCAAACCCACAACCTGGGCAAATGCCCCGACTGGAATCGAATCCATGGCCTTTCAGTTCAAGGCACAACACCCAACCACCTGAACCACACTGACCAGGGCTAGAACATTTATTTTCCTAAAACCTCAGGTGTGCAGGTAGCTGGGACCAAAGACTTCTTAGGAGGACATTAATAGTCATAACTGAAGAACGAAAAGGGTTTCACGGCACTCGGTTCTCTCCCCCACAATTCATCTTGGCAAGCCAAACAACCACTGAGTTGTTTCTCTGGAAACACAAAACTGTGGTGTGGATCAGCAGAATCAAAATAGAAACACGGCAGCTTTGGAACCTGCTAGTCACAAACTACAGGCCACATGTGAGAAGCTGGGCCTGTCCAGCCCAATAAGGAGAGGGTTCTAGTCCCCTGGTGCCTGCCACCCTGTCAATGCCAAAGCCACTAGAAACCAGCTGGATGTGCAGACTGGTAGACTTTGTAACAACTTAAAGCAGGTGCTGCTCTGTAGAAGCTTATGGGAGGGCCTGGAGGCTGGAGGGGATGGCTGATGGGACAGTTGAGGAAGAAGGGACAGCAAAAAGGAGAGAGATGAGTGAATGGCCAAGCGAAGGTCCAGCAAGGAGTGGAGAGCCACAGCAGAGGCCTGAGAGCAGAGCAAGGATTCTTTGAAAGGACAATTCAACAATGGCTGTGGGCTGGAAACAAAGACTCTGCCCTTAGCGCAGTCCCTATTGCGTTTCCCACGTGGGTCTAGACCAGAGTCTAAATTCTTGCCAGGTGAGCTCTGGGGGCACTTCTGTGTGGCTGTGTGTGACTAGCTCGGAGGCCTCAGGGTTCCTCTCCTGACATCTCCTGCTCTCTCACTGGGGGATAAGGGAGCCACCGCCTGGCCCACCTGCTCCAGCTCCTTGGCACTCTCCTGGACTCTCCACTTCCAATCTCAAGGAGCTCAGGAGACCAGGAGAAAGGTGACAGACAACCTGGGGGCCTGTGCCCCTCACCTTTGCACCCAGGAATGTGCCAACTGGGCAGCAACCCCATCCCACCCTGGAGGAGCAGTGAGTAGTCAATGGTCAGAGAAGCTGTTGAAAAGGCTTGGCAAAAGGGGCCTAATTCAAGCCAGTCTCCCCCTCCTAAATGGCCAGACCAGGGGCTCGCCTGGCTCTGGAGTGGAACGTCCTATAACTGAAGCACAGGACGTTTACTGCAGCAGTGAAGGCCAGCAGAGGAGGAGGACGGATGAGGGAGGCCCCTGAGCCTGACCGTAGATCAAGGCTATTGTCAGTAGACACCCCAAGGCGCTGCTCTGGCAGTTTGCTTTCTGCCTGGAATATGTGGAGAACGTTCATATTTTAGGTGCCAGCTGAATGTAGAGTGCACTGTGTTTCCCTCAGGAAGTCTGCTTGACAACAATGGGTCCCAGCCCTGGTGGGGAAGGATTCTCTGTGATAGGCCAGCTGGAAAATGCCTGATTTGATGCAGAGTTTTGGCTAAAGGCCCAGCATGGAAAAATTTTCAAAACTGCTCAACCTTGTAGCAAGGAACTATCTTTTTTAAGGTTGGAAAGTATGCTGTTTTCTGGGCACTTTGGGGAGAGAGAGACTGAAGGGGAGCTGGCTTGGACATCTTGCAGGAGACCTCTGACTGGGAGCCCTTTGGAGCTTCAGATTCAAGAAACAAAAAAGAGAAGTTTCCAGGGCTGCTAGAGAGACCGACTTTTAGGCCAGGGCTGCAAGGAGCTGTTTGGGTAGTGAGCAAGCAATCCCAGCCCCAGTACCAAGTGCCCACGAATGTCAGACAGTCCACTGGATATGGAAGATGTGGGGACAGCCACTGATCTGGGGTTTGCAGTCCACTCCCCACTCCTTTTGGGAGGAGCTGTATGAACGGAAGAGGGGAAGGGAATGGGCAGTGAGCAGGGTGAGCTTCAGGCGAGGTGAGGTCAGAAAAAGGCCTCCCTGTAGGTGACCTTTGATACTTGATTGTTAAGAAAATTAGGTACTATCAATGGCTTCATTCTCATCCTCAGACTGACCCTGGAGTGGCTCCAGGCTCAGGCCCTGGACCTCCCACCACATCCGCCCGTGTAGCCAAATCTCTATCAGTGTCCAAAGAGCCAAAAACATCGAATGCTCCAGGGACGTGTCTGGGCTGTGTCAGGTTCACTGGACCTGGCAGGAGCACAGCAGTTAAAAAAAAGGGGGCGGCCTTTGGAATAAAATAAGAAACAGACTATTCTTTCCCTATGATTGCCAGGCAGTATAATTTTAATTAGCCCAACTTGTTAAACGATAATTTACTGCTCAGCCTACAAAGACACTCAGTTCATGGAACACGGAGTCGCTCTGATCTTTGATTACCTGACACAAAGGGAAGCATGTCTGGAGGAATATAGGGTTTCATAACTCACTGCACAATCAAAGGACAGAAGGTCCTGCCTCGGCATTAAAAGTTGGACAGACTCTTCAACAAGAAGACCGCAGTCATAAATACTGATGGAGTTCTGTCAACAGTGCCTTGACTTTGACTTAAAATAATTAAATTTTCAATGAGAGTAATAAAAGATCTCCAGATACAGACCCCACTGGTCTGCAAGCCTCATCCTAACTGCTTCACAGCCACCTGGAGTCAGTTAGGGAGGAGATGGAACCAGTTGTGTGGCTGGGCCCCTTCTTCCCAGGCCTTCCTAGCACGAGCTGAGAAAACCAGCAGGGAAGGCAGAGGCAGCTGGCAGGGGCCGGGTGAACAGACACCCAGTGAGGCCCAGAGGGAGAGAGGAGGCCAGGGCAACCTGGGGCAGAGCGCACGTCTGCACTCCTTGGCCTCAGAGAGGGCTGCTGCCCCTGCTCCGGGCTCCTGGCTACAGGCCACAGGGCGCCCTCAGACTGAACATGAGAGCAAGAACAGCTTAGGCTGGTGCCTCGTACCCCTTCCAGAGGCAAAGCGGACAAATCAAGTCTCTGACCTTTGTGGGATACACACCCCTGAAAATAAAGAATACAGGATGGTCCACTCAGAGGATCTGATGTCACTTACTGCATTGGCTTGAAAATGTGCAATTTCTGGAAGCCATCCATCCATGAGAATTTTTACTTTCATACAATAAAGGAAAACAAAAAGAAAAACCAAGTTGAAAAGGATGTTTACTCAAAATCGTCTTGAGAGAAGCATGGGGAATAAAAAGCTGGAACACACCCTACGACCTGCTTGATTTACTGACGGGAGATCAGTTCAGTAACTTAATGAAAGAAAAATGTATGCTTTTAAAAGTTTCACCTTTATTTTTTAAATTTTTTACTAAAAAAGAAATACACATGAATTGCAAAAAAAGAAATAAAAAACTCCAGCAAGATATAAAGGGAAAGCCCAAGACTCATCCAAGGGCGCTGCTCTCCCGAGCAACAGCAGGGCACGCCTTGGCCCTCACCAACGTGAACCGAGTGGTGGAAAACAGGAGGAGGGTGGGAATGGCGTGGAAGGAACACGGAATCTCGTGGCTTGTAAACAGTGATGCTCTGGGCATTTGTTTGGTGCCTGGTGCCTGAACACTCTATCTGTTCACAAGAAGACTGGCTTAGCATGTCCACAGACCAAAATTGCATATGCTCTGGCAGCAAAACTAGACAAAAATAAGAAAAAAAGTCCTGAGGCCTGGAAGGATATTGGTCGTACGTAGGGAATATTTCAAAAACAAAAAAACGTGTTCGAGAGCCCAGCTTCTGCGGCGCCAGTTCTGAAGGAACGCCGAAGTGCTCCCTGCGGAGGCCCGTCCGCCCTTCACCAGAGCAACACCCAGGCCCAGGCTGCAGCCCAGCGCTCACCACCACTGTCCTCATTTCCATAAAGAAGATGCACTTGTCCCTTGTGCTCTGTTGTGGGCAGCACCTGACTGATACTCAGAACGCCAGACTCGCCCCCTCCCCAGCAGGGCCTCCCATCCTGAGGGTCCCATGCAGGCTTGAGGGCTTTCTGCCCTCAGCAGCCTAGGTGTTCTGTGACTTGTCTCTCCAGCTGAGAACAACAAACTGGCTGAAGGCCCTGCAAGCTGGTCAGAAGCCATCATCACTGCTGTCAAAACCCAGGTCATAGAGTACATTCTTCCCTGGCTCCTTGCTCGGAGGGGATGTGGAACTTTCGAGGTTGAGGTCGCTGAACCAGCTTATTTGGTGGTCCCCCTTGGAGCTGTCAGAAAGCTGGCTGTTGTCTTGGGAAGAGTGCCCACTGAGCTGCAGGGGGGCCCCTGGGGCTGGCCCAGCTGTCCTTTTGGGCGTGAGTGCTCCTTCCAGAACAGGGCAGACGGGCTTTGTGGGGCTCCTGGGGCCACACAGATGCAGGGGCTGAGCAAGGGGTTCCTGCTGCTCTGGGGCGGAACTTTGTGAGCCAGAAACTGGAGACTGGGGACCTGCGGAACTGAAAGCACAGGTTTTGCCTCGAGTATGCTCTTGCTTCCTGGCTAGGGGCCTGCCTCTGCGGGCTTTCCTGGGCTGCTGCTGCTCCTGCTGGCCTTTCCTCCCGAGTTCTACTGTCCTGCCTTTCTGTTCTGTCACGAACCTCTGCTCACAGGGGTCATGTGGAAACATGTCTTTGGTTTGACGTTTCTGGCGGGCGTTCTCAATGCCAGTTACAAAGTTGTTTAAGTCCCGGGAGATCAGCTGCGAGGCTCCTAGGGAAACCAGGTTCCTGACACCAGGATCTCGGTTCTCCAAGCTTCTTTTAGTAATAAGCTGATTCTTGCAGTTAGCCTGCACGGCCTTGTCCCTGACTCGCCTGTTTCTCTTGCTGCCTCCAACAGCCAACAGCACAGCTTCCTCTTGGAGAGCAGCCCTCTTTGCTCCTTCGCTCCAGATCCCAAACTCCCCTTGAGGCTGCAGGGAGCCCATCCTGAGACTCCCTGCAGCAGGGAGTGCCTGGGTTTGCCCAATGGCAGGTTCCTCACAGGCATATTTGTCCTGCCTGGTGAAATTGAGGCTCTGAGGCAGCAGTGATGAGGTCTGAGAAGTGCTGTCTGTCACATGCATGGGTCCCCGAGGCACTGAGATCAAACTCTTCAGCTCTGCTAGGATGTTGGGCACATTCAGCTGGCCTAGCTGCTCACATAGCTGCTGGAAGTCCTTACTCTGCTGGGCAACTACAACTTCAAGGTGCTTCAGGTTGGACTTCATTTCTATAAACTCTGCTTGCCTCTAGAGAAAGGCAGTGAGAAAGAAGAGAGTTACAAACAGGTTAATGCAGAATGCACAATAAAATGTGCAAACAAACCAAAAGATGAAGGACAAGCATGGCTGCCTCTGGAGCACAGCCCTGAGGGCCCATGTGGTGCCGGAGAACCGTGGCTGAAGCTGGACTCTACCCTGGCCCATTACCAAGGGGCCTGTGTTGCATTGGCCTCTGTTCTTGGCTGAAAATTTGCAACATCAAAGGTGTCTTTCTGGGCCTTAGTGACAAAGCCAAAAATGCACTTGAGGAAAGGGGTTGGGGTCAGTACTTACAGTGTCAAATCTCTTCTGCATCTCAAGGATAGCCTGCTCCATGTTGCCTTTGTCCTGCACTGCTTCCAACACCAGACTGCTCTGGGCCTGCGCAGTCTCTTGCACTAAATACAGAATAACGACAATTCACTTCGTGAAGACTATGTCCAGGCCACAGTAGCGGAGAGGGAGCAGCGAACCTGGCATGGCCACCTGAGCCTGCCCAGCCGGTGCCCAGGACTCTATCCACCCAGAAGGGCCCTGGTGAGGAGAGGAAGTCACAGCAGTAGGCTTCCTGCACTGTCCCCCTCCCTCCCTCCCTAGGGAGGGAGGATGAGGACATCCTAGCCAGGGCAAACTCAGTCTCAGAACCTGCTGGGGACCCTGAAACCTGCGCGCCGCTGACAGTACCCATCTCCTTCTTGGCCCACCTTCTCAGCCCTGTCATCAGAGTGATCTTCTTAGAAAGCAGATATGTTATCAAGTCCCTCTGAAATCTTCACTGACACTTTCAGTGGCACCCCACTGGCCATGGGATGAAGTCCCACTCTTTAAACTGGCTCATTTCTCCCCGCAACTCTGCCAACCCTGCCCTCAGCCTCCCCGCATCTCTGACCTGTGCTTCCTAAGCAATCTCTCCCCACAGGCCCTGTGCCCACTCTCCCCTCAGCCTGGAGCACTTCTGCTTCCATCCCCGTGGCTCTATCCCCCCTCCAACCACCACCCCAGTTCAACTGTTCTGCCTTCCAATTCCTATTCCTCCCTCTGCTCTCACCTGCTGGGAAAACAGTTTCCTGTCTGGCTTGGTTGCTCCTTCTCTCTGCCAGTGGCACCTTGTGTGTGCTCTTCCACCACTTCTCCCCCTCCACTTACTCATCCCCCACTTACGCGTGGGCTCTGATAGGCTGGGGGAACTGAGTGCTTGCCACTAAGGACTGATATGGACCCCCTGTTTTGCATGTGGAAATTTTACACACACATTTATTTAATAACACATTGTTGCAATTACTTACTGCCATTCTCTTGATAAACTGCCAGTCATGTGAAGGTGCTCTTACATTTATTCGGAAAAAAATTTAAAAATGGATTCTCAGAATGATGATGAAAAGAAGCCCTAAAACTAGAATCTAAAGAATGATCAGCCCGATCTGGAACCACCAGACTGAGCTCCAGATGACAATGAACAAGTAAACAGCAGGCACTTGAACAAATGAACAGTGTACTGAAAGCTTCAACAGGGACTACGATAACAGTAAGGTGGGGCACCTGGTTTAGATAAATAAGGTTATCAGAGATGAAGACATTTAGAACGAAACCAGAGGGGTAAGAAAGGAGCTGGCCCTGCAAAGATTAGGGAAGGTTATTCAAGCAGAGGAAACAGCAAGTGCCAAAGCTCTGAGGCAGAAAGAAGGGCCTGTTGTGACTGGGAACAGACACGCCAGTGTGGTCTTGCAAAAACTCATGTTTTGTGTACTTTACCACAATAAAAACGAGACATTTTTAGAGCAAATTTGCTCCTGTTGTTCAATACAAGTTAAATTCCATGGGTCAGTCAGTTAGAAGAAAGGATGTTTGCGTATATCTCAAGTACTGGATCCCTGTCCCTAAACTCAATTAGTCAAATATTTTTCCAGGCATCTATGTAGGTTTTTGTGGTAAAAAGCAAACATAATTATCCTATCCTAGACGAGTTCCTAAATAGCGGTGTTTCTTAGCAACGGTGAGCATTACTAACCACAAAGGCAGAGAATGAGGAAGGCAAGCAAAGTGTTCAATCCCAGATCCAGGGCCAGAAAACGCCTGTCTGTGGCCCCACATAGTCTTCCCTCGTCCCTGGGAGACACACTTTCTTTACAGGAGCCTTTGTATAAGCTCATTGCTTCCAACGTCTATCCTTTTTTATTTCTTCCAAAAAGTTTATTTCTGAAAACAATCCAAAACCATAACAGAATAATACAATGAAAAATGATCGACTCTCTCCCATGCAGACCATGGTTCTACTTCCTGGATTGAACATTATGAGCAGTTTCTAGAATTTTGCATTAATACATGTGCATACCCACACATACAGATCCTGTGTGTGTGTGTGTTCTCTAGGAGGGGACTCATTTCATTTCTGCTTTAGCTATAAACATCAGATATTCTTAGCCTTTTTTTGGTAAAAATGTCATTCTAAATTAATTTCCATGATTCTGGACACGTCTCTGCCTCCTTGTGAGGATGATTTATAAAAATTTGTTTCTGTCCCGGCTGGTGTGGCTCAGTGGATTGAGTGTCAGCCTGTGAACAAGGGGGTCGCTGGTTCGATTCCCAGTCTGGGGCATGTGTCTGGGTTGCAGGCCAGGTCCTACCAGGGGACACATCACAGCCAACCACATACTGATGTTTCTCTCCCTCTCTTTCTCCTTCCCTTCCACTCTCTTTAAAAATAAATAAATAAAATCTTCTAAAAAATTTGTTTCTGTAGTAGTGAGTTGATAAAGGCTCCGTTGCGATGAGCTCGACCGCAACAATTTTCCATGGACGGCCAGGGCCTCTCCTCCGACTGTGTGGCTTCATCTCCCTGCTGTGCCGAGGGCCTGAGCAAAGGCCTGGGGGCCCTGGGTATAAAGGATGTTCCTCAGTCCCCTCCTTTTTCTCAGGACACCCTTCCCAATTTTCACTGACTAGTCACTCTCCTCCTCAAGATGTGTCCTGGAGCGAACTATGTGCACATGAGCTGTTTTTATTTAAAAATGAATGGGCATTTCCACTCCGACTTGGTTTATGTAGATGGGCCTCAAGATTCTTAAGAATTATATGTGCCTTGCTTAGAATAGCCTTTCTCATTAAAAAATTATAAAACTGTGGCCTATGTTTTCTTACAGTTTTTATGATTATATTGATATATCAATTCATATGGAATTAGTTTTGATGTAATAGTTATCTATTTTCCAAAAGAGATATTTTGTAATTTTTGATAGTGCCCTCCTTTTCAATTTCCTAATCATATTTTTCAATAGAACTGATACCTACTAGGTGAAAGTAGTGCTCTCTACTAATTATCTCGGCGAAACCCAAGGTAAAGTGGGCTGGTGGATGACCTTGGGAATTCATTTCATTCCTCTGGTCCTTGGTGCCCTTAGCAAAAGAACAGGAGGAGTTAGACTGCATGGCTTTGAGTGATCCTTCTGGTTGAACAGGCAGATGGTGACTAGGGAAAGCTCTCATGACCTCATTCTGTGACGGCACCGATCACATAGTAACAGAGACAGCATTTCCACATAGTACGTTCCCCCCTTCCTGCGAGCACAACGAGTGCATCCTAAAAGCCTGCAGAATGCACACCTGGGAAGTTCAGAGCCCCAGGCTAGCTGGACTGGGCCTGGCTGTGTGACAGGGGATTTGTCTCTCTCAGTGACTAACTTCCTGCTCCAGATGACTACCTACACCAAGAAAGGGAATGACTGAGGACCGGCTACTTGTGCCTATTTTCAAGAATGACCTGGCTTTCTAATTAGTGTGATGCCACCATGTTTGTTACTGCTTGTCCCAACATGTGGCTCCCACTCCTGAATCCTACCCTCCAACAATTAAGGAGCCATCAGGGGTGAAAGAGCAGGCCCCAGTTCCTACCATAAGCCAGACGCAGTCCCAGTCCTCTCTCTGCCTTGACCTGGCCTTGGGGCCTTGGGAACTTCCATTTGCTTTTCTGGACCTTAAATATCACAGTTTTGCTGTACTCCTCGTTCTTGTACTCCACACATTTTTAAATGTAGAAAGCAAAAGGAGTGCTGTTCTTGGGCATTTAGAAATGAGTTCTCCTATCACGTTATGTTATATCAAGGAAGCCTTCCTGATTAGCTTCTGCTCCCTAACTCACTTCTTCTTGTGAGGATAACAATTCCAGGCTTCCAGAACTGGTTTCCAAACAAAAGCACAGTTGCCTTGTGTGTGGGATATCCAGGTTGGAAGCCAGCAGACAGTACAGTGCTTCTTTGCAGACATATGGGAATTAATTTCTAAGCCACACAAAGGCATTAATTTTTGTAAATCATGAGCAATCCATCTCATGGCATTTGAATAAGTTGGCTTCAGTTTGTTTAAAATAGAAGATAAACACGCAGACAAATGCAAACAAGTACAGATGCAGCTACCATCTTGCTGTTGGCTGTTGGTTCCAGAGAGATATCTGCCTAAGGAGAGCTGCGTAACAGCCCTCTTGTATTTGTTAAGGGCCAGGACCATAGTTTCAGCTGAACGTAGATCACTAGTTGGCAGAGCAGAGGACTGTACAAGCCACAGACTAACTGAAGCTGAGAAAGATGCTGTGATGCACTATAAAAAGCTCTCATAGAAACCAAAGCAGCAAGTAGAACAGTAGGTGACTGGAGTATTTCTAACTCCTAAGGGAGCAGTTTCTTTATTGCTAAGTCCTAAGGGAGCAATGTCTTTACAGAGAGCACAGCCAGCAATTCATTGGGAACCCAAGGATGCTGATTTACTGCAGGCGCTGATACGAGGAACCTGGCAGAGCTGCCACTGGCTTTCCTGCGTGGAGAGTTAATGCTTCACGAAAGGCATCTAGGGACAGAGCACTCCCATGCAGAGGCGGGTCTCACTACCCACTTTAGTGTGCGTCACCTCTCTTCAGGACTAACCTTCTGGCCCCAGCCTCTCATCTGAAATGCACTATGGAAACTCTCTACTGGCAGAAACCTGGCTGGAGTTAGAAAGTTCACATCTACTGCTTGCCAATGCCCTCTGCTGATAACCTCAAATGGAGACACTCACATGTCCTGGCCACAGTCTCTAAAGAATCCAAAATAGATTGGCTTCTTGAACTGAGATGTTCCTCAGACTTTTCCACAGATGTCTGCAACTAAGAAACCCAAAATTAAGAAAAAATTCACAGACTGTTGCCTTATTTTACTAACTTGGAGCATTGTCATTTAATGATTTTTAAAAAGTTGTTAATAGCCCTGGCTGGTGTGGTTCAGTTGACTGAGTGCTGGCTTGCAAACCAAAGGGTCTCTGGTTCGATTCCCAGTCAGGGCACATGCCTGGGTTGCAGCCAGGCCCCCTGTAGGGGGTGCATGAGAGGCAACCACACATTGATGTTTTCCTCTGTCTCTTTCTGTCTCTTCCCCTCTCTCTAAAAATAAATAAATAAAATCTTTTTTTTTAAAGATTTTATTTATTTATCTTTAGAGGGGAAGGGAAGGAGAGAGGGAGAGAAACAACAATGTGTGGTTGCCTTTTGTGCGTCCCCTGCTGGGAACTGGCCTGCAGGGAACTGGCCTGCAACCCAGGCATGTGCCCTGACTGGGAATCGAACCGCGATCGTCTGAGTCGCAGGCCCGCGCTCAATCCACTGAGCTACACCAGCCAGGGCTAATAAAATCTTTTTTAAAAGTTGTTAATATATTGCCATTCTACATGAACTAAAGTCAATATAATTATTAAACTTCTTAAAATGCAAATTGTTCTAAGTCTTTGAAATGCAACTATACTTACCTTGTGAATGCTTTCTCGGACATGGGAAATGAAATTGTAGAGATTCTCACTAAAGTAGGAGAGAAGAAAGAATAAATCCTTGTGAATACTGAACAATATGTAACAGAATTGATTCCATGCACATGGCAGGCATCCAGCTAGTATAGCATCAAAGCACCTGGAATAAGGAAAACATAGACTTTTCATGACCATTTCCAAGGCAAACCACTTCTTTTTTAAATTCACTCTATATGGTCCTGGCTGGTGTGGCTTAGTGGATTGAGTGCTGGCCTGTGAACCAAAGGGTTGCTAGTTCAGTTTCCAGTCAGGGCACGTGCCTGGGTTGCTGGCAAGGCCCCCCCCTCCCCACAGTCACACATTGATGTTTCTCTCCTTCCTTTTTCCCCTCCTTTCCCCTCTCTCTAAAGATAAATAAAATGTTTTAAAAGAGTCATTCTATGTGTATCTTAAATGAAGTAAAATTTTAGCAATGTAACTGGTTACTACAGTAGAAAAGACAGGCTTTTATAGTTATGTGCCACATAACTGCATTTTAGCCAGTGATGGACAACATATACAACTCTGGTCCCATAAGATTCTGATGGCGCTGAACAATTCTTATCACCTAGTGACTCCTAACTCCAGGACACGTATTAATCTAATTGCCTATTATTTTGACTGTAAGAATGAGGCAGTAGAGAGACAATTCTGGGAACAATATTAATTTCTTTTTTAAATATTTATTTATTTATTTATTTTTAGAGGGGAAGGGAAGGAGAGAGGAAGAGAAACATCAATGTGTGGTTGCTTCTCATGCATCCCCTGCTGGGAACTGGCCCCTGCTGGGAACTGGCCCCTGCAGGGAACTGGCCTGCACCCCAGGCATGTGCCCTGACTGGGAATCGAACTGTGATCTTCTGGTTCGCAGGCCCGCACTCACAATATTAATTTCTAATGAAAGAAACTATCACAATTGTCCCTCAAATAAATATCCTACTTTTGAAAAGATTCAGCTATGGATTATCATTTAAACATTTTACAGATTTTGTTTCTTTAATCTATGTAATACAAACGCAAATGTCAATTTTCAGAACCCAACAGGACAATTCTTTACAAGAAATCTTCTGCGTGCTCCACCCACCAGACTGACTTTGAAGGGAGAATTAAATAGAACCATTTGGAAATTGACAAACTGTACAGTTTTTAAATGAAAGAGATTGGGACATCACCTGAAAACAATAAAAATATTAAAATTTTAAAAAGTTAAATAAGGATGTTAAGAACAGAGTGGTAGAAATTAGAAAAGTAGAAAAGCAGAGAATAAGGGTATCTAGAAATCCAAAGCAGCAGAAATTAAACATGTAGAATAGTCAGAAGTGTGATAGAAATACAACTAGAGATGGAAATATGGTAGAAATAGCTAAGGAAATATGACAGAAATTAGAACAAGAAAAAGAGATGGAAAATAGTTTCTAAAAATCAGAAGATCAGTGCAGGAAATACAACACATACATGAAATTTAAGATACAGAAAGAAAAAGAGTGAAAATAGAGAGGAGGTTTTCAGAGGTACAAGAAAAATTCCCAGAACGGAGAGACAGAGGCTGATAGGTCCAAAGGAACAACCCAAGGACCAGGGGCTGTGACTTGCCACATCAAAGCACAGCCCTGTCAAATTTCAAAACCCTATGGATAATGAGAAGAATCAAGGATTAGAAAGGCATCAGACTTTTTTTAAGATTTCAATTTATTTGTTTCTAAAGAGAGGGGAAGGGAGGGAGAGAAGCATCTATGTGTGAGAGAAACGTTGATTGGTTGCCTCTACCAGGGGCCTAATCCACAAGCCAGGCCTGTGTGGTGACAGGGAATTAAACCAACGACTTTTTGGTCCAGGGATGTTGCCCAACCCACTGAGCCATACCAGTCAGGATGGCATCAGACTCTTTAAAAGCAACATATAAAGCAGTAATGCAATAGTGACGCTTTAGAAATGCTGAGGAAATGATTTCTAATCTAGATTTCTATATCCTGTCTAATTTGTGATCAAGTATAAGAGAAAAATAAGGAATTTCAGATACACAAGTTCTCAAAAAATTGTTTAGGTGCCATGTACCTGTTGTCAGGAAGTTTCTGGAATATATATTTCACCAAATCCAAGGAGTAAACCAAGGAAGAAGAGGACATAGTATCCAAGTAACAGAGAGTCCAGCTCAGGGGGACAGCTGCACCATGAACTAAGAAATTCGAACTGGAACTCAGAAGGGTGCTTCCAAGAAGAAAAGAAGTACACTGAAAGAATTTCTGATGTGCTTAAACATATAACAACAGGCTTTTCCAGTTTGGCTGCAGAATTTGGGAATAGACTTATGATTCCTACACAGAAAACTAAGCAAAATAGAAAACAAGGCAATTTTAAACATTAGGAAAATGTAATCAGAGTATATATAATTTTTCTGGGCTATCTATAGTGGTTACACAGTAATAAGGATATAAAGATTGAAAACTGATTTAACTAAAAAGTTCATATATTGAAATGATGGACGATGAGAGTTTATGGTGTTTGGGGTAGGGAGGAGGCAAAGAAATAAATTCTTATTCTAGGGTAAAAAGTCATTCTTTTAAGCTGAAAAACCAATCAAGAAATGACAATATGAGCCATCTAACATGCCATGAGATACATGGAAGTAAGTCCTAGCATAGCTAAAAGGGTTGCAAGTTGGCTGCAAAAAGAAAAAGGGAATCAGAAGCGAGGAAGGACAGACCTCCTATTATGCACCATAATCCTAATGTATTTTCTAAAAATCATGTACATGTAATAACTTGATTAAAAAATGCACGAGACTGAAAAAGAGGATCTTAAAGAAGTCTAACAGCCCTGGCTGTTGTGGCTTAGTGGATTGAGCACAAGCGTGTGAACCAAAGGTTTACAGGTTTGATTCCCAGTCAGGGCACATGCCTGGGTTGCAGGCCAGGTTCCCCAGTAGGGGACCCGAGAGAAGCAACCACACATTGCTATTTCCTCTCCCTCTCCTCCTCCCTCCCTTCCCCTCTCTAAAAAATATAAATAAATAAAATCTTTAAAAAAAAAGAAGTGTAACAATGCTACATATCACTGCTTGGGAAAGCCTCTACTCTATCACATCACCAGTTAGGAGTGATTCTTTATTCTCATAAACACACTCCCTTATTAGTGTATTTAGTGACAATATTCTCAACTATATTATACAAAATAAATAACTTTAGCATACTATTTTACATTAAAATGTTTTACATGTAACTGCCCTGGCTGGCGTAGCTCAGTGGATTGAGCGCAGGCCTGCGAACCAGACGATTGCGGTTCGATTCCCAGTCAGGGCACATGCCTGGGTTGCAGGCCGGTTCCCTGCAGGCTAACTACCAGCAGGGGGTGCACAAAAGGCAACCATACATTGATGTTTCTCTCCCTCTCTCCTTCCCCTCTAAAGATAAATAAAATCTTTAAAAAAAAATTAAAAAAATAATAAAAAAATAAAATGTTTTACATGTAACTGATAGTTCCCCTCTTAACTATTTATTACTCAGTTTCATCTTGTCTAAATTGAAATGTCAAATTCTGATTTACCCAAAACCCTTAAAAGATGCTATTTAATAGACAAAGTAAAAACATTAAAAGCTTGATAAATAAACATTTCATAAAAAGCTACCATTAATTTGGAAGCCATTTTGTTACTCTTTATCAAAATAAGATGCTTAAAAAATAGAGATTTCTCATCCACCCAGATATTACGTACAAGATCATAGAAAGTTAACTAAGACCTAATCTCTGCTCTAGAAAAAGTCAACTAGGAAATTCTGTTCATTGGTATTAAAAGAAAAACACAAACACTACTTTTAAGAATAGAAGAAAATTCTGTACTACCCTGTGCTGGTGAATTATTTTACTTCAAAAATCCACTCATTTATTCAACTACTACTTATTGAGCTCTCTCTTTTTTTTTTAAATATTTTATTTATTTATCTTTAGAGGGGAAGGGAAGGAGAGAGGAAGGAAACATCAATGTATGGTTGCTTCTGATGCATCCCCTGCAGGGGACTGGACCCTGCCGGAAACTGGCCTGCAACCCAAGCATGTGCCCTGACTGGGAATCGAACCGCGATCGTGTGGTTCGCAGGCCCGCACTCAATCCACTGAGCTACACCAGCCAGGGCTGAGCTCTCTTTTGTGACAAGTCCTTAGGAATAACCTTGGTGATATGGAGGGGAAAAATTTCAAGTTCTTACCCTCAGGGAACTTATGAGTATATTCTTGTTGGTATTTTTGAATGCTGTTTCAAAATCTACTCAAATTAAATGATCCTCTTTATTTAAAAATTATATCAAAACCAAAGCTTATTGAATCTGATCTCCTGCTATTGACATGCCCAATAATAACGTGTTTGTGTAAATTACAGTGCATGCACAGCTGACAGCAACACTGCACATAGACACAACTGTCAATTGCTTGTAGTCAGCTTCCGTTCTGTTTGAGTGATAAGTACTCAAGCTGTATGTTTTTTTTCTCAAGTTCTTTATTTTTTTTTGAGATGTTAAGATGGTTTTATTTTTTTAATTTTTTAAAATTTAATTCTTATTCAAGTACAGTTTTCTGTTTTATATTCCCTGCCCTGCCCCCCCCAGTGCTCCCCACCTCCCTCCCATTTCCTCTCCCCACCTTAATTATTGTCCATGTGTCCTTTATACTTATTCATGTGAGTCCCTTCCCTTTTCCCCTATGATTCTCTCCCCTCTCCTCTCTGGACCCTGTCAGCCTGCTCCATATGTGAGTGTCATTGGATATATTTTGTCAAGCTGTATGTTTTTAAAAAAATCACTTTATTGAGGTATGATTAACACTTTGTTGAGGTATGAAAAGCTGTGCATATTTAATGTATACAAGTTTGGAGATAGGTATACAGCCATGAAACCATCACCACAATCTGTGCCATAAGCATCCATCACCTCCACATGTTCCCTGCCACTCACACTATGCTGTACAGTAGATCTTTAGGACTTATTCATCTTGTAGAAACTGAAACCTTGTACCCTTTGACTAATACACATTTTTATTTACCTATGGTAAATGCCTAGGAGTAGAATTGCACAGACATCTAGTAAACTGTTTAACTTTATAAGAGATTGTCCAATTTTTCCAGAGTGGCTATATCCTTTTGTATTTCCACTAGCAAGAATTCTAGTTGCTCTGTATTCTTACTCAGCACTTGGGATTATAGTTTTTGTTTGTTTTGTTTAATTTTAGCCATTCTAATAGATGTGCAGCAATATCTCATTGTGATTTTAACTTGTAGTTCCAAAATGGCTAATTATGTTGAGCAACTTTTCATGTACTTACTTGCAATCCATATGATTTCTTTAATAAAGTGTCTGTTCAAACCCTTTCCCACTTTTTAATTGAGTTGATGTTTCTTATTGTTGAGTTTTAAGAGTTCTCTATATATATTTAGATACAAGTCCTTTCTTGACAATGTTGTTTACAAGAATTTTTTCCCAGCCTGTAGCTTATCTTTTCCTTCTCAATGTCTGTCAGAGCAAACATTTTAAATTTTGTTTAAAAATAAACAAAAATCCCAGGAAAGTCAAGTTTGAACTTTCATACTTTGGGTCCAGGTTTGTTTCTCCGATCCACCTGCTACCACCATGCTCTCTGTTCACGGCTTTTTGTTACTTTCAGTACGAGAAACAGAGAGTACACTTACTCCATCTTACCCCATACCAGATTGCCTTCCAATATAATTTTTTAAAATTATTTTTCCATTTAAATGAACTTACTTCTATTGCACACAAACAATAACTCTGGCACAGTTGTTTAATTTATTTATCATGTGTGTGTTCCCCTAACCAGACAGAGAACTTTAAAGAGCAGTCACCATTATTCTTTCCCTTGGGATCCCCAGGCTCTAGTACTGGGCCTAGCACAGTGCTTATAAAGTGAATGAATGATCAAACTTCACTATGGTGACTAACAATCATTGAAAGAACATGGTGATTTTTCTAATCTATTTGTCGTCCTTAGCTTATGTATTAGTTATGAGTCTAATCCGTTTTCTCAAATATTATAGATAAAAAACAATAATCTGAGTAATGGCCATCCATTGTCTGGTGTGCCCAGCATACTCCTCTAATGGGAAACTACTTCTTTCTGCATCCAAAAAGTGGTTCTGGTAAGGACTTCCAGTCATGCCCCTTTGCTCACCCCCATGACCTAAGCAAGCCAATCAGAAGCCTTCACTGGGATTTTTTCAAACTGGAACTAAGAGAAGAGACTTTCTTTCTCTGTGTTAGGAGGAAGCTTGTCTGTAGTAGGAGAGTAAAGTACATATGGAGAGAGAAGCACAGAAAAGAGATGGATTCTGATTCCATTTCATTCTCTGTTTTTCCCAGACTAGTTAAGAGAGATAGTATATCCTCCTTTTTGTTGAAGCTAGTTTGAGGTGGCTTTCTATTTGCTACCGGAGTCAAACAAATGCAACCTGAATGATTAACGCTTCTTTTGAGATGTCTTCACCTCTTTCTATAACATGTAATCTCAAAACACAGTATGTGAATCCATTACTTATTGGTTTGTAGCATCTCATGTTTGAACTCTGTACCATGGTTTATCGCTTTCCCAATTTCAAATTTACAATGGTATGCTTTTTCTCTCTTATTCTGAAATTTCTCACTCCTCCTCAGCACATTTCTCCCTTCCAAGTACTAACCAAGCCTGGCCCTGTTTAGCTTCCAAGATCAGATGAGATAGGGTGAATTCAGGGCAGTATGGCTGTAGACAATCTCAGCACATTTCTGACAAAGCATTTATTGACAGGAAGCAAGGAAACTAACATTCTGGGTTTTATTTTTGCCAGAATTTATTGAAATTATAACTTTTCTGCCTATCATGTAAATCAATATCTCAAGCTTGAATTCTTTTATTTTTCTTCCTGCAAAAAGCTTTACTGTTTCCATTTGGTCCAATGCATGGGAGAGGGCTCCAGGGTTTAAAAGGATGCCTAGTGATTTCAGGCAAAAGCCAAAAAGCAGGGAAATGCAGTGGGGCCCCTCAGAAGTCTCTGGGCTCCAAAGCTCCTACTTGTGCTTGAGGGTGGGACTTTCAAGAGATACTCACTCGGCCTAGCCTGGGGCCAGGCAGCCTGCTGAAGTTAGTCAGATGGTCTGCTCATCTTCTTGATGAGTCTTACCTCCTCATCCAGGAAGTGGTTCTCCAGGAAATCATAGAGCCGAATGTCTGTGTGGACAGAACCCAGGACATGCAGATCCAAAAAGGTCTAGTTCAGGTTCTCCCTGACCATGGCAGCTTCCATGGCATCCTGAGTTGTACCCCACTCATCGTGGGACAACTCCTGCACATCCTGGAAGAGAACAGGGCCACTGCACTGGTTTTGTATCTTCAAGAGACACTGGGCTCCCTTGAGCTTCTCCCTGGGCCAACTCGGGGAACAGGCCTATGCCCTCCAAAGCCATCGTTGCAGGGGAAATAGAAGCCCAGAGAGAGGTAGGTATAGGAGGCCATCAGATGCACGTTGACCAGGTGGTTGACTGCAGCCTCCACCTTGGTGTAATAATTCTGATGAATTTGGGAGATCATGTTTTTTTTTTCAGGAACAAGGAGTTAAGGAGAAAAAAAAAGTTGCCTGATCTTGGAGGCTGAAGATGGCTGAGGTGGTTCCAAAGGTGGTGACTCAAAAAGAGGTTGGAGGGTGGTTGGAGACTGGAAGAAGGGGTATCCCTGGGTCTGTTCCACACAAACACTGTTGAAGCAAGAGACAGATCCAGGGGACTACTGAGGGCTCTGTCTTGAATTCTTTTTATTTTTTCAAACATATTTTATTGATTATGCTATTACAGTTGTCCTATTTCCCTCCCTTCATTCCCCTCCGCCCTGCACACCCCTTCCCCACAATCCCCCCTTTAGTTTATGTCCATGTGTCACAAGTTCTTTAGATTCTATATTTCCCATACTATTCTTGCCCTCCCCCCTGTCTATTTTCTACCTACCGTCTATGCTACTTATTCTCTGTACCTTCTCCTCCCACTCCCCTGTTGCTAACCCTCCATGAGATCTCCATTTCTATGGTTCCGCTCCTGATCTAGCTGTTCACTTAGTTTGCTTTTGTTTTAGGGGTGGTTGTTAATAACTGTGAGTTTGCTGTCCTTTCACTGTTCATATTTTTTATCTTCTTTTTTTTAGATAAGTCCCTTTAAGACTTCACATAATAAGTGCTTGGTGATGAACTCCTTAAACTTGACCTTATCTGAGAAGTACTTTATCTGCCCTTCCATTCTAAATGAAAGCTTTCCTGGATAGAGCAATCTTGGATGTAGGTCTTTGGATTTCATGACTTGGAATACTTCTTTCCAGCCCCTTCTTGCCTGTAAGGTCTCTTTTGAGAAATCCGCTGACAGTCTGATGGGTACTCCTTTGTAGGTTACTGTCTCCTTATCTCTTGCTGCTTCTAGGATTCTCTCCTTCATTTTGATCTTGGCTAACGTAATCATGATGTGCCTTGGTGTGTTCCTTCTTGGGTCAAGCTTCTTGGGGACTCTCTGAGTTTCCTGGATTTCCTGGAAGTCTATTGCCTCTGCCAGATTGGGGAAGTTCTCCTTTATTATTTGTTCAAATAAGTTTTCCACTTGCTCTTCTTCTTCCCCTTCTGGTACCCCTATAATCCGGATGTTGGAATGTTTAAAGATGTCCTGGAGGTTCCTAAGCCACTCCTCATTTTTTTGAATTCTTGTTTCTTTATTCTTTTCTGTTTGGTCATTTTTTTCTTCCTTCTGGTCCACTCCCTTGATTTGAGTCCCAGTTTCCTTTCCATCACTATTGGTTTCCTGTGCATTTCCCTTCATTTCAATTAGTTTAGAAGTATTGGCTTAGAATTTTTGGCTCTGGGGCTTTGAGCTGTTCTTGAGCCATAATGTTTTGGTCTGTTTGTGCCTGTTACGTATGAGGGGTGGAACCTTAGATGTTCACCAGGGTGGGGCAACCCAGTTGTTGGGTTGTGATGCTGTATGTGAGGGTGGGGTCAGAGAGGGGCAATGGTGTTTGTTCCATGTTCACTAGGATTTCGGTCCCCTCTGCTGCTTTCCGCAGCAGAGGAGCGGACTCAGGAGCAGAACCATAGAAATGGAGATCACACGGAGGGTTAGCAAACCTGGGCCCCCTGGTGCCAGCTCTTGGGTGTGTGGGCCTGTGCACCCTCCAGGACCCTGTGGGTCTCTCCAACAAACTCTCTGTGAGCCTGGGAGCCTCTCCCGGCACCTCGACCCCAAAAGTCTTTCCAATTGGTGCTTTTAGGTTTTAATTCCTATGGCTGGGGCCCTAACCTGAGCAGTCTACCTCACTGGTCGTTCCTTGGCCTGGTTTATCTGCACATGAATGTGTGACCACAGTCAGCCAACCGCCTTGGGCCCTCGCTGGGTCCGCCCGTTGCCACCCCACACCTGGGATCTGCCAACTGCCGCCTGCATTCCTGGGTCTGTCCCGCCGCTTTTTCCTGCTGCGATCCAGCTTGGTTAGCCATTGACTCCACCCCTCTTACTGGACTGGCTGAATGGTCATTGTTGTCAGACTTCTGTACAGTTCAATTTTTTGTTTTGGTTGTGTTTTTGTTACTAAAACGTTGTTGTCTTTAAACTTGGTTGTGTGAGGATGCAGTGTTTCCACCTATGCCTCCATCTTGCCTGGAAGTCCAAACTTGAATTCTTTTTTTTTTTAAGATTTTATTTATTTATCTTTAGAGGGGAAGGGAAGGAGAGAAACATCAATGCGTGGTTGCCTCTCGTGAGTCCCCTGCCGGGAACTGGTCTGCAACCCAGGCATGTGCCCTGACCAGGAATCAGATCCTGTGGTTCATAGGCCCGCGCTCAATCCACTGAGCTACACCAGCCAGGGCTTGAATTCTTTTTAAAGGAGAGAAATTCTTCAGAGTTCTCATCATTTGTTTTCTCTATATAAATACATTTATTTTTTTGCTATTTTTAAAGTAATTGCTAACAGAAATTCATTTCACTACAAAAACGAGAAGGAAACGAAACAGAAAGGAAGAAAAGAGAAGGCAGGTAGAAAGACAAGAAGGAAAGAAATGTCAAGTAGGACTCAGTGTTTTAAGAAAACTTTTTTCAGCTGAGAAATACTGATCAAACAAAATAGAATCCAAAGGCCCAAAGAACAAAAAAATTGAGACTGATCTATCTGAAGCACTAAGAGGGTGAGCAGCCTGCCCACCTGCAGTACCCTACCATAGCCTTGAGGGGCCTCTGAGAAACCCTAGGGTGCAAGAGCCTGGATTCCCAGGGGGAAATAAGTCTGTCAAAGACTGGAAAATGCATTTTTATCAACAGAACCAAGTTCTTTAAATAGAGCATTTTGCTTTTCTAACTAAAGGAAAATAGTCATATAGTAGCAGAAATCTAATCTAGGAATTCTGGGCTCTTTCGACATCAAAGCACTAATGGTGATGCTAAGCAATACATCTTCACTGTCACAAAATACTGCAGCTCTAATTTATCTCACATATTTGTTTTAAAATTCAATATATCACTAACAAAAATGTGTACAAAATTTAAGGAATATTAGAAAAAAAACCCAGCAACATTTCAAAGTGAGAAATCAACCTGGACTCTGATTTAGTTCATGTTCTATGTTCTTGATCTAATGTCCTAATTCCGATGATCTGAAAAGAAAACAAATTAAAGGGAAGAATTTTGGGTAGACTAAACATAATACTATTTGAATATTGCATTTCTGTAAGAAGTCTTTTAGCTCCCTTTTTAGAGGCACCAAAACTGTGGCAGCCATATTCAAATCTGCCATGAGTTATATTGACAAGAAAGCAAATAAAGATTAATTACTAGACGAACCATAAAGGCAAGATTGCTATCATGCTGAAATCAAATTATTTCACTACTGGCATTCCGTTTTATGTTTCCTTCATGAAGAGCACCTGTCTTGTCTACTTGAAATGTTTGCCTACCTGTCACATTTGTCTTTTGCTCTTTTTTTTTTCTCCTCAAACTGTTCCAAAAGGCCTTTTGATTTTCCAACAGACAAAGGAAGAGGAAATAAGCCTCCATCCTTTGTATCTTCTCCAAACAGCTGGGGTTTTGTTTGGTATTTTGTGAAAATACTAGGTTCACTCTGTTAAATTAAAAGAAATCATTATAGCATTTTACATATAAAAATGCCTATAACATTCACTATTTTCTATACAATGTAGAGTCACATTTAAATGCAAACCATAATACTAAATACAGCATAGCATGTAGTATGTCCTTTCTATTTAATATATGCAAGGAAATTATATTAAAATAAAGCAACTGTTTTTATTAATATAATTTCTGCTTTACCAGCCTAGAGATATATAAAATGTCAGCTAAAATGGCTTAAAATCAATTTCATAAATTTAAAGGCAACAGCAGAAATCAACTATTTTATTTATGAGCACTGTCTGGAAAAATTCCAGCCACTGTTAATATAACGAGAATGGTTAGTGTGGCATCCATGTAACCTGGCAGCCAAGGAGAGTGGACTGGAATGCACATCCATGAACAAGGATGACTTTACTGTACCAGTCAGTGGGGGCAGTAGACTCCTGTTGAGTGCACGTGTGTACCATGTGGCCATCACATTCAAAATGATTGAGTAGAGCAACAAATCTGCATCAAATTTTGTGTTAAGCTTGAACATTCCTCTGCAGAAACAATTTGGATGATTCAGAAAGTTGTGGCTATGGGCAACTGGTGATTGGCAGCTTCATCACAAAAACGCACCAGCTCATGCACCATGTCTTGTACAGAGTTTTTTTTGGGAAACATCAAATCACCCAGGTGACTTAGCCCCACTACAGCCCAGATTTGGTGCCCTGTGACTTTTGGCTTCTCCCAAAACAAAAATCATGTTTGAAAGGAAAAGATTTCAGACAGCTGGTGGTGGTTGGAAGAAATGTGTGCAAAATTTACTCTGAAATATTCAGGGAGTACATTTACTCCTTCATATCACTGGGTACCAATTTTTGTACTGAAATACTTATCTCAGAGCTTACCCTACTAATTTAAAGCACTGACCTAATCTTATTCATTAGGTTTCTATTTGATGCAGTTAAGCCTGGATATAAAGTCAAATTTAGTTCTACACCAAAATAAATAAATATATAAAAATATTTCTGACTCACAAAAGAAGACGTGCTAGTCTCAAAGAAAATTAAGGACTCAGGATTTGGTTCCTTATTCTGGCCCTTATTCATTAACTTGGGCCTCAGAATCCTCATCTCCCTCTTCAAAGAGATAATGTAGCATAGAGTAGACTAAAATCCACAAAGCACCTGAAGTTTCTTGGGAAAAAAAAACTGTCCATCTAAAATAAAATTTGTTACTTTATTCCAATTTTTCTAAAGTTCTTTTTTCTTATGAAATTTTTATGAATAATAGTAGGACTAGTCTTAGAAGGTATCATTCAATATTTGTATCTCCGTAGAAGTGGTTGAGGTATTGGCAGTATCCTACATTGCTGTGGTGATATAGAAGAAAATGTAAATATGAATGTTTTCTCCATTT
This sequence comes from Sturnira hondurensis, assembly GCF_014824575.4. Taxonomy (NCBI): domain Eukaryota; kingdom Metazoa; phylum Chordata; class Mammalia; order Chiroptera; family Phyllostomidae; genus Sturnira; species Sturnira hondurensis. The sequence goes on from NW_028079127.1 coordinate 20,088,964, forward strand.
CAAGTTACCAAGTCAAACAAATCACCAATAAACTGAGATCCATTTAGGAGGATAATCCTTAGAAATGTACACTTCTAAAAAATATAATTCAACAGAATGTCTTTTTTATAGCTTATCTCCATGACAGTGAAATGTGTACAGAAGAAATGCTGGCAATCAGACTCACGTCCAGAGAATTCTTCTGTAACTGTTTCGGATCTCTCAAATGGACACCAAAGTCCAACGGTGCTGACAGGGTCTCTGAACTTTCTGGACAGAACTGGGACCCAAAGAGAAATTGAGAATCACTGAGACTAGAGTAATCAGCCTGATTATTGGTCCAATTCGATGACTTGGTGGTCCTGAAATTAAGCAACAACAAAAAATTATAGCAAATGGAAAACATCCTGAACAAATAAAATTATAATTTAAAACTATTCGTTTCAGAATATTCTGGGCAGAGTGCTAGCTTGCTCTGTCCTTGTAGTCCCCTGAACACTGCCAGAACTACCTACAAAGAACAAGAAAATTCTGAATGCCAGACATTTTGATTACAACAACCTGGGAACAATCAGATGGGAATTCAAACAATAGTACCACTATTTCTTGTATAATAACACTGTAGGCTTTAACACCATTTTGGAGATCAAAGTTCATAAAATCTTTTAAAAAGTTGAATTTTTCATCACTAAGGGGTTATAAAAAATAAAATATGGTATATGCACATAATTGATGCAGTAGTCAGAAGCAATAAGCTAGATTTACATATAACCACATGAATAAGTTTCAAAAATGTAATTTTGAGTGCAGAAAAAAAGAACTGAATGAACATCAATACATATGATTTATGTAAACTCTTAGACCTACATCATATATACCATGAGGGTGGGGGCCTCATGATGGGATTAGTGTCCTTATAAGAAGAGACACCAGAGAGCTCACCCCCCCAACCCCCCACCCACCATGGACACAGCAAGAACGTGGTTGTCTGCAAGCCAGGAAGGGACCTCTCACCAGAGACCAATTATACTGGCATAAAGGTCTAGGATTTTCAATGTCTGGAACTGTGAGAAAATAAGTTTCTGTTGTTTAAGCCATCCAGATTATGGTACTTTGTTTTGGTAGCTCAAGCTACCAAAACATAGGCCTCCTTCAGACTGAAGAATATGATCAACTCAGGTCTGGGCACAGGAGAAGCCATTAACAGTTGTTTTTGAAGCCAGGTAGTGTTCCTTTTCCCACTTTTAGTGTCTTGTCTTTGCTTGCTTTAAATACTTGCATCTGTAAACTTCCAGCTTGCTTTTCATGGATATCTATGCCAGTCTCTGAACCTTACATACAAAGGAGGCAGTGATAGTGATAATAATACAATCGTATTGCACACAGTGTACTAAGCCTACTACAGAAAGAGCATATATAAGTAGGACAAATAAAATGTTCTTGAAGTTTTTACTTGAAAGACACCTCAATTTGTGTTACTTAATGCTGTTATGTAACCCCAAAAACATGTTTTTAGTTAAAATACATACACACAAACCATTCATTTTCCAAACATTAAATTTAAAGTGATAAAATAGCAAATAAATATATATTCTAAGTTAAAGGAACCATTACAAGGCATAAAGAAACACTAATAGTTCACCACAGCAAAGAGTAATTATTTTGACTTGGAGAATCGTTTTCTAAGATTAACTAAGGTGATTAGCTGCACACATCTAATAAAGGTTGCATAATCATTACATTAAAAACACAGCCCTTTGAGCTTACAGAAATCATGTAGGATTTACATTTTAAAGTCATTATCTGGATTAAACAAAGATTTTCCATAGTCTGTGCCAACTTTAAGCACGTTTTTTCTTTTTGAGAAACTGAAAAAATGCTTTAGATTTTTGCTGAATTAATAACTGTATTTATGAAGATGTTAGGAAGAAAATAAACTATCCAATGACAAAAGTGTACCAAAAGCAATTAGGAATCTCTCTGGGATTATACTACTTCTGGGACACAGCCACCAAGTTAGCAATGGCAGGCCTTCTGCATGGCTGGTGGACACCAATGCAGTACCTCAGTGGAGTAGTCATAGAGGGGCAAAATCTCAATGAACTTTTTCAATAGTTAGAGGGGCTCTTAACTCCACAGCACCTACAAATGATACTACACAAATAAATGTATATCTGAACATTGTTTTGATTTTTTGAAAAAGACAAGTATGGGAGGGTGCAGCAGCAACACTCTAGGGGAAGAAACCACATGGGGTAACTCCATCACTATAAACCAATAAGAAGGGGAGCTTGTTTCTATGAAATCAATATAACTAATAAATCTTCTTAAGTACCAGAGTATGTAACTAGAAAACTTACCCAGAGCCTGAGGGAATACTGAGCATATCTTTGATGTTCCAGACATTAAAATTCATTTCTTATGATTATCTCTATTTAAAGAAAGAGGAACATTAATTTAAAAGGTTAATATAATTCCCTCCCCCAAGATTGCTTTACTATTGGTGACTATTTTATATGTGAGGACATTTTAGTAGTTATATTTTCATCCAATCAGTGAAAATTCCGATTACCTAATGCCAGCAACAGCTATTTTCTGTTGTTGAATTGCATAAAAATTTCTCTCCTCCTTAATACCACCAGGGAGAGCTCAGTCACCTGAGAAATGGTATATCTGCCTCCCATCCTCTATTCTCCTGTCCTTTTCTCTTGCCACTCTAGCAATAATCTTTTAGGAAAACACCAATAAACCCCTTTGAAACCTATTCTTTAAAAGCTTTAAAGGCAAGAAAAAAAGGGGTGGGAGGCTATAGACTAAAAGATGTATGATGATGATGAAGAATTGTACCCCTGAAACCTAGATAACCCTTGGTTATCTAGGGTTAATAAAGGGTTAACCTCTATTAACTCTTGTCACCCCGATAAATTAAAAATAAATAGAAAAAAAGAGATTTATGAGGCACATCAACCAAATGTAATGAATGTGTCTGAACCCTGAATTTTAAGAAAACAATCAGGGAAATTAAACACTGACTCACTACATAATGGCATTTTAAAAAATGCTAAGTGTGTTAATGATATTGTAGTTATAATAAAAATAGTCTTATCTTTTATACATACATAAGTTTTAAGTGGATAAAATAATCCATGCTTTGCTTTAAAACAACATAAGATGAGCTGCGATTGCTGAGCAGGAGTACAGATTGGCCCTAGGTTGATAATTGTTGAAGCTAGGTGACAGGGACATCGGAATTCATTTATCCATGATCTCTTTTACATGTTTGAAATTTCCCACAATAAAAATTTAATAAATAAGTACTTTGTGTTATCTGACAACTCCCAAAGTTCTTACCTACAGCCCGACCCCTCTCCTGAACTGCACACTCCTATCTATATTCTACTGCTGACCTGACACTGCTACTTCTTGGAAGACTAACATGCACCTCAAACTTAACATGATGAAGTCCGAGAAAATCATCTTCCCCCCCAAACATTCTCCACCTATAGCCTTCCTGTCCCAGTTAATGGCAATTTCATCTTTACAGTTGCTCAGGCCAAAAGCAGGAGTCCTCCTGGACTTCCTTTTCTCAAATGCAATCTGTCAGTAAATATTATGTCAACTCCTTTAAAACATGTCCAGAATCTGGCCACTACTCATTCCTTCCATTGCAGGGTTGCCAGATAAAATACAGTATGCCCAATTAAACTGAATTTCCCACATATTTCATGGGACACATGTACAAAAATGTTTACCTGAAATTCATATTTAACTGGGTGTCCTATATTTTTATTTGCAAAATCTGACAACCCTTCTTCTCCCCTCAGATACTGTATCAGCATAGTAAGCCACCCCCCTCCTTCGGTGTTCTCTCAACGATTTATTCAGAATCATCATACCTCAACAATTTCTCTCTCTCTCACATTTTCTGCACAGTACATTATTTTCTGCACAGTGTAGTCTAATACACTACATATTTATATATATAATTTATCTTATCTGTCTCAGCATGCACACCCAGGCCTCCTAGAATGTAATGTTGAACTCTTCGAAAATAGGAATTTTTGTATGTTGTGTTCACTGCTATATCCCCAGAATCTAGAAATTGTGTCTGGCACATAGTATGTGCTCAGAAAATATTTACTGTTAAATGAGAAAAAAATACTTGGGAATTCAATGTAGACAATGAAGAAAAACTTTCCAGGTAGCCACGAATTCAAAAATACATGATTTGTTTTCAATTATTACCTTTCAGGTACCTAAAGACTTAGTACGCATTTTAACAAAGGTGAACTGAATTGAATATATGATTAGTGGCTCGTGTTTACTTATTTCTTTGATAGCCCGAGATTTTTTTTCCTTCTTCTTCCACCCACTAGCAGAAATCCTTCTGGAGGCTAGATTTAAGATACAGGCAGTTTTATACACATCACCGCAAGACCATTATTTAAGGCCATTATTACTCTATCTAGATGGCAAGCCCTGTTGTCTTCCACCTCTGTTCACGCTGACGGGAAAACAGTGGTTCACCTGCAGCGCGTGGCTTGGGGTTTGGAATACTGCCCCCCCGCCCCCACGGTTCCACCCTTGACCGGGTCCAAGGACCCCACAGAGCTTCATGTGCTCGGCCCCGTGTGCATCTGTCCTCTGCGCTTTCCCTGTCTTCATGCGACGCGTGCAGGTTTTAAGTGCTCAGACGGCAGAAGGCCCACCTGGAAAGGCCCCTCCGCAGCACGAGCAATGACGAGGCAGTGGACTTAGCTGGAGCACCAGTCCCACTGCGGTCAGGGAACCTGCGCGCACACATTACCAGTTTCCGGGGGCAGGGCTCCCTCTCCCTCGCCCGCACCCCCTGAAGTCAAGGGGTGAGTGCCCTCCAAGTGCCGCTCCGCTCCCTCACCGGGTCGCAAGTCTCCCCCTCAGATCTGGGGGCGCCCCGGGCCTCGCTCGCCCTCACGCGGCCTCCTCTCTCGTCTCTGGGCTCTCCAGGCGGGAAGCCCCCTGGGCCCCCAGACCAAGTCGTCCTGCCGGCCTCTGCAGAGGCCTCCAAGAGATTTTCCGGAAAGGAAACCAACGACAAAACCCAGCCGGTTTCCCCGGCTTCCTGTGCACCCGGACTCGCTGGCTGGCTCTCTTCCTTTCCTCTCGCACGGATTCCGGACTCGAGTGGGAGGCGTGGCCCCTGGAAACTGACAGAAGCCGCCCTGGAGGGTGAGCTCGCCAGTCTCGGCTCCTCGGGGAACCAGCGCCGTCGACCGTCACATGGAAAGAAAGGGCGCTAGGCGCTGCAAGGCGTGGCCCTGGGAAACAATTCAAGGTCCCCTGGAATCCCGAATCTATTTGCAAAGACCCCTGGGCGCCCCCCACCCGTCCCAGCGCGCCTGCCCAAACTCTCCTGCCACCACCTCTGAGGGCCGCACACGGGTCTGGACCTGAGGTAGCCCTGATTCGGCTTCAAAAGTTAGTTGGCTCAGAAAGCCTACTGAGCATGCGCGGCCCCGCCCCCAGGGCCTGCTCTAACCAATGGATATTACGCCCCGCCCCTGGGCCCGCCCCCGCCGCGACACGTGACTAACCGGTTTAACGGTTCTAACGGATTTGCCCCAGAGTGTTGGCCGGGTGTGCTGGCCAGCGTGGCGCACGCGCTCACTCACGCCCAGTGCACATACACCTCGTGAGATGTCCCCTCACACGCTGCTGCCCACGCACACCCCTTTGGGGACATCAGACACACGCCTTGCTGAATGTGGGGTGTACAGGGCGCCGGGGTCAGGGCGTGGCTGGGGCCTGGGCGGTGGCCTTCAACGCCCCGAAACGGGATGGAACGGCAGCGACGGTTCCGCGAGTAGGGACATCGTGCTGAGGCCCCGGACATCCTGCGCTGGAGGCCTAGATGAGGGAAAAGCCGCAGAGGGGCCAGAGGCGGTGTGGTCGGGGCGCGCACACAGCCCGCGAGTGCGGTGCCACGAAAGCCGCCTGCGCGGGCGAGGAGGAGGAGGGTACGACCCCTTGGGCGCTGCTGGAGGAACGCGGGGAAGGAGGAGTGAGAGTCACCCGCGGTTCTGACGGGAACCGTCTCGGTCCTCTCTCTGCGTCCCTAAACCGCGCAGGGCCTGGGCCGGCGGGTCTGTATCGTTGCGGAACCGGTATACTCTGTGCGTCTTTCTACAGCTTGACTTTTTGACCCACCATTTTAAGGATTGATCTGTGTGGATTCAATTATCTGTAGCCCATTCATAGTGTCTCCGGTATTTCGCTGTCACTGTCGACTTTTGTCCCCACGGCCCTGTCGCTAAACACCCAGGCTGCTCGCAGTTTGCCCCCCATACCGCTGCTGCAGGGAACGTTCTCGTACCTGGGCGTGTGAGGGGACCTCCAGGGTGATGATATTGTAGGGGGGGGGCACACTTTCTGGCTAGCAGGGCTCGTGCGAGTGACACCAGCAGGGTCTGCGTGTTTCCTGCGGTTGAATTTTTCATTGGCACTTTTAAAAAATATTTTTTTTTATTTTTACAGAGCCGGGCAGGGAGGGAGAAAGAGAGGGAGAGAAACATCAATGTGTGGGTGTCTCTCACACGCCCCCTACTGGGGACCTGGCCCACAACCCAGGCATGGGCCCCAACTGGGAATCGAACCAGCGACCGTCTGGTTCGCAGGCCGTTGCTCAGTTCATTGAGCCACACCAGCCAGGGCTGTTGGCTGTTGGCTCTTCTTTAGTTGCTGAGGGATGGCTTCTTTTGGTTAGTGAAAGGGATGAACAGGTCACATCCCAGTGTTACCAATGAGAGAGAGGGGGAGAGAGAGAGAGAGGGAATGAGAATCATTTGTCCAAGGATAGCTTGGAATGGAACCACAATGTAAATAAATATTTCCATGTTCCTTCTTCTCTCTTCTGTTATGCTCTCCTCCCTGCAGGTCCTTGTCACATTCACCTGCCATGATTAGTGATGTTCCCAGTTACCACAACCTCCTGAGAAGTGGACAGACAGAGCCTTATTCTGAAGCACTAATTTTATCCTAAGAGCCACCAACCCCTTTAACGTTTCTTCTGGCTCCATGGAGTGCTTTCTAAATTTATATCTCTGGCATTTTGGTTGGGCAGTTTTAAAAATGCAGGATTCACCTCTAAATGTTCTTTAATATTTCACTGACTATGTGAAAGCTCCACAGTGGAGCCTTCTGTGTTTCTATATATAAGGATGCTCTCGGGCTGTTAATGTGGAGGGGCAGATTTCTCTCTGGGGGGAAGTAAAACAGGTGCTGCCTCTTCACTTAGCGGCATTGTGCAGTCACAACATCCCTTTGTCTCTAAGCAACAAGAAGTTGGCCTCCTGCAATTTTCAGACAGCCTCAGAGAGACAAGAGGAAAGTTTACCTCTTCGGTTCCTTTCCCCGGAAAGATGAAGAGTGCTTTAGTAGGCTCCTGGGTAAGAGCGTATTTGATAGTTAATCCTGGTCCCTGGCCCTGGGGTAGTACCTGAAATTTGAATGCATCATGAAAGTGAACTGAGGAGGGTTTCATCCAGCATCCGGGCTAGTGGAGGACACTGAACTACCCACTTCCCATCTGCCACCCTGGGGTTACCCCTGGAGCCTAATTAGTCTTCCTAACACCTAAATACTGTTGAATTAAACTGAATAGAAAGTAAGGGGTGTTCAGCAGACAGTAGAAGGATGGTCAGTGGGATGAAAACATGTTGGGCTTCCCAGTCGTGTTTAAGATCCCACCGTGACAGCCAGAGGCTGGCTGGGGACAGGTTCTTGCTGCTCAGGGATGGGATCATGGAGGACCATCCTCTCCAGGGAGCACTCAGGTTGAAGAAAATGAGCCATAGTAGTTCCTTGGCCAGACATTGTCATCCACAGGGTGTCTGCCTAATGACATCGGTACAGGAGAGCTCCTTCTTAGACCCTCCAGTTTCTGTTGTCTGCCAGTCCCAATCTCTGAAATTCTCCCCAGAAGCTACCCATTGTTGAAGTACTTCTTTCAGAAAGTTCATGCCCTTCTTGGCCCAGGATAGCAGAGTGTGTGTCAAACAGGTGTTCATTCCTGACTTGGCAATGAATGCAGAAGATGGATCCATTTAGTCCTTGCTCTCTAGGGACCTTTGATCTATTAATGTTTGGAGGGGGGTAGACAATGAAGGGAACTTTCTCTCAGATCTCCCAGGGAAGGACTGTGCCACTAGACAGCGGCCCTATTCTCAAAACTGCTCAGTTCTAGGGGTCACCCCTGCTCAGAAGCTGTCTGGCCCCTTCCCTTCCTCAGAAGAGAATCCATAGCCCTAACCCAGGGAATCTAGGCCCTGTCCCTCCCTGACCTCACCCCACTTCCCTTCAGCTTGTTCACAACCCTTTAGTAACAAAGTCCCTTCTTTTGTTCTTCCAAGCTCATCTGTCCTTCCTTCCTTCCTTCCTTCCTTCCCCCCTCCCCCTCCCTCCCTCCCTCCCTCCCTCCCTTCCTTCTCCCTCCTTTGAAATTTTGCACTTGAAGTTCCCAGCATATTGAAGGTCCTTCCGCTACTACTCACATAGATGACTCCTTTTCATGTTCAGGCTCCCACCCCCATTGTCATGAGGAGCTGTTCCTGTTCCTTGTCACTCTTGATCTGTTCATCAGGCTATTTCTTTCCTGACCCTAATCACTGTGTTTGACTCCCCCACAGAAGGAAGGTTCACAGGGGCCAAGACCCTTCTGCCCTTTCACTGTTGTCTTCTCACCCCATATTGGAATTTTAAGAAAGAGGAGGAAAAAAGGGAAGGAAGGAAGGGAGGGAAGGAGGGATCGAGGGGGAAAGGAAAGGAAGGGCCTATATACACACAGCCCTCTCAGGTGAGCCAGCACAGATGGCCAACTGTTCTAATGATGAATGAGAGACACCTCTTTGCAGTCCCCTCCCCAGGGGACTCCCCCCAAGTCAGATTCTTTCTATTTTATCAGAAACTACCAGGAGAGGCTTCTAGCCTCTGATGTCTAGCCACTGAGGTCTATGACTTGGGGATGGGGTTTTGGTAGGATTCATGCTCATGCCTGCCTTATTATAGCACAACAGTGGCTTCTATGGGCACTACAGAGGCCAGTTCAAGAATGAAAGTGCTCAAGAATACCGCCTTGCAGCCAAACCCCAGCCTCCGGCAGTGTTCCTGAAGCGGTGTCAGGTACAAGGCAGCCCTGGGAGCAGCTGGGTGGCTGGACCAGTCTCTGCTTCTCTCAGCCCCAAGAGCATCATCCTCCGCCCTACCACACACAGCTGGACTGACACGTGAAGCCAGCCTGTCCCCAGGATGGCAGGAGGCCTGGCCCTTCTTCCCCTGCAATGTCAGGTCTTTCTCTTACAGACGGGTGAAGAGGAACCAATGCCAGGCTGGACAGTCTTGCACAATCATCCTTCTAGATGGAGGAAGGGTCAGGGTGCAGGTGGGGTGAGCAGCCATGGGGAGACAGCCTCCAGAACCCAGGAAATAAGCCTTGAGTGTTGCCAACAACTGGCCTTAAGCTCAGACTCCTTGATGCAGTGAAAACCCATGGTCTAGCCCTCAGTCAGTCTTGTAGTCCAGGGGCACTAGAGTGAGTGGGGAGGAGGCCCCTCTGGTCGAGGAAGCAGTATGGAAAGTGTCTGGGTGCCCACCCACATGCCTAGCCAAGAGGAATGGGAAGGGTGATGGCAGAAATGGCCTAGAGTGCTGGAAAAGACTTCCCCAGAACAGGGGAGGATACACGTCCCAGGCCCTTGACTGCCTCCAGGCCTGGAGACTAGAAGGAGGCACTGTGCATCAGTCAGGGGCCCAACAGGAAAAGCCCACTCGAAAAAGGAGAACTCAGGAGGGTGGACATGCAAAGGGTAGGTGTGGGGGCTGCAGGGGAAGGTAGCCCCAAGTAGCCAATGCAACTGGGCCCAAAGGGACAAGGGGAAGGTGTGGCCTCTAGAAACCAGAAGGACAAAGTGGTGTGGAGAGGGCCACCCTGATAGCAGTGGTGATCTTGGGTGGAGAGACACAGCCAGGGGGGAACTGACCTGGGAGCGAGCCAGGAAAAGAAACTCCTCTTACCTCCTTCTCCTCCCAGGACTTGCCAGTGGCCAGAAGGAAGGCAGCCTGGGAGAAGTGTGGCCTTCTAGGCAAAAGCAGAGTGGAGCCCAGAACGTGCTCTGCCCACTGCAGCTTGTTGCTTCCCAGCTTTTAGCTGGGTTCTATTTGATCCGCCATCTGATTCTCTAGCAACTGCTTTCCCAGGCCAAGAGCAGGGCCCCGGAGGCTGCCATCCTGTGGAGCCCGCACTTCCTCAGTGCTCCCAGTTGAAAGGGCTGCCTAGCACTGCGTCCTGAGCGGGGGCCACCTCCCCTGTGAGAGTGATGGGCTTTACTAGTGCAGGGACAGAGGAAACCCGGGGACTTCCTACTGGGTTTTGGTAGTAGCCCTCAGTTTGGGCTGTTCTCTCCTCAAACCAGAATGTCCTCTCCACCTGTCCCCCAGGGACAGAGTAGGGGACATGTTTTGGTTGAAGTGAAGACCTGCCACCTACAGCCTTTACTAGCATTATCGGCAGTCCCAAATGGCATGGTCTGTGTGCACTGGGCTCAGGTGGTGTAAATGCCAAGTCTCCTAGCTCCTCCTAGGTCTGAAGCTGTTTTAATTAGTGGGACTGCTCGGGGGGGGGGGTGCACATTTTATTTTCTAATTAGCTGAAATGTACCAGGGTTCCACAGGCTGACTGCAGCCGTAGTGCTTAAAAACCTTTCCAAGTCGTGGCATCCACTCTTCTTTCTTTTCAACTTGGCACATAAAGATTTTATCTGTCATTCAGGTGTAAAAAAAAATTCTGTTTTTCTTCTAAACCAGATTTATTTCTAGCCTTCACCTGCGTGACTCTTAGGAAGTGAAATCCTAGTCCTAGTCCTATTAAGGTCACACAAGAGGACCATGATTGTAGGCAGGTCCTTCATTGGTGGTGCCATGATGGCTGTGTCCCTGCCCCTGCCACCACCATGCCTCAGCCAGCCACAGAGGTTGCTCTCTTGGTACCCTATGACTCCACAGGGGCCTTTAGCCCCCTATATGCAAACATGGCCCCTCTCAGAAAACCTCCCCCTCCTCCAATGCCTCTTCAGCTGGAACCCCCGCCTGAACCCTGCCTGCTCAGAGACCATGGAGAGGAAAAGGAGCCCTGGGTAGCTTAGAAACAAAGATGTAGGTGAAATTCTCCTGAGAATTTCAGTACACTCAGAACACTCAGAGCTGCCTGGGTGGAAAGGAAATGACTGCACTTCTTACCAGGCCCCTGCAGCTGGGAGGACACAGCTCCAGTGAGTGGGAGTCAGTGGGGCATGCTGCCACGGTGAGGGCAGAGAGTTCCAGAGTCAAAGGTGCCTCCCACAACGAAGACGTCCACATCCTAGGGTTGTGTGTAATTCTGCAGCTGAGCATAGAGATTGGGGGAGAATTTGGAGTCCACTGGAACTTGGCCCAGACCCCCAGGTTCTTTCTATTATACATATATTTTTAATTCTCACCCAAGGACATGTTTATTAATTTTAGAGAGAGAAGACGGGATGGGGAGAGAGAGACACAGAGAGAGAGAGAAGGAAACATCAATGTGAGAGAGAAGCATTGAACTGATTGCCTGCTGTACATGCCTCACTAGGGATCAAACCACAACCTACATATGTGCCTGACCAGGAATCGAACCCATAACATTTTGGTGTATGGGATGATCTCCAACCAACTGAGCCACCCAGCCAGGTCCCCAGGGTTTTTTGTTTTTTTTTTTAAATTTATACTGAGATGATTGAAGATTCATAAACCGTTGTTATAAATGATAGAGATTCCTTCTATACTTTGCTCCGTTTTTCCCAATGGTAATACTGTGCAAAGCTGTAGTATAATATCACAACCAAGACATTGACATTAATGCAATTCACCTATTTCACTCGAATGTCCCAGTTTGACTTGTACTTATTTGTGTGTGTATATTAAGATCTATAAATTTTTACCACTGGTGTAGCCTTGTGTGTCTGCCACTGCAGTCAAGTTACAATCTCCCAAGAATCCCTGGTGCTGCTCTTTCATGACCACATCCACCTGCCTTCCTCTCCTCGACCCTGCCCTGTACCTAACCCCTGGCAACCATCACTCCCTCTGTTTCTAAAATGCTGTCACTTCAAAATGTTGTATAAATGGAGTGACAGGACATGCAGCCTTCAGGGATTGGCTTTTCTTGCTCAGTATATTTTCTTAGAGATGTATCCAAATCATTGTGTGTATCAGTGTTTCATTCCTTTTCATTACTGAGTAGTAGTCTATGGTAGGTATATTCCCGTTTGTTTAACCATTCACCTGTTAAAAACTCTCTGGGCTGATTCCAGTTTTTGGGTCTCCCAAATAAACCTGCTATGACCCTTTGTAGGGCTTTGGGGTGAATGTAAGTTTTCATTTCTTTGGAATAAGTGCCCAGGAATGCTATCGCTGGGTCATAGAGTAGTTGCATGTTTAGTTTTTAAAACAAATTGCCAAACTGTTTTCCAGAGTAGCTGTGCCTTTCACATTCCCACCAGCAGTGTTTGAGGGATCCAGTTCCTCTGCATCCTCACCAACATTTATTGTTGTCTCTACTTTTTGTTTTAGCCATCGTGTTGTGATATTGTAGTGATTAAACATTTCTCTAATGTTTAATGATGGTGAACATTTTTTATGTTATTTGCCATTTGCACATCCTCTTTGGTGAAATGTCTATGTCATTAGCCAGTTTTCTAATCTGATAGTTTGTTACTTTACTGTTAAGTTGTGAGACCTCTTTATGCATTCTTGATACTAGTCTCCATTGAGTATGTGGTTTGCAAATATTTTCTTTCAGTTTGTAACTTGTCTTTTCAACTTCTTCACATGGACTTTCACAAAGCAAAAGTTTCTTTTTTCTTTTTAATTTTGATGAGGCCCAATCTATCAATTTTTAAATGGGTCTCTTTTTTATGTATCAAGTCTAAGAACTCTGCCTAGCTTTAGATTATGAAGATTTTCCAGTTTTTTCCCCTAAAAGGGCCCTGGGTTGTTTTGTTTTGTTTTTTAATTCTCACCTGAGAACATATTTATTAACTTGAGAAAGAGAGAGAGAAACATCAATGTGAGAGAGAAACATCTATCAGCTGCTTCCCACATGCTCCCCAAATGGAGATGGAGTCCACAACCTAGGTGTGCGTCCTGACTGAGGGTCAAACCCACAATCTTTTTGGTGTACAGGACAATGCTCCCACCAACCAAGCCACCCAGCCAGGACTCCCTGGGTTTTTATTTCTAATCTCTGTGGTGGCAGCTCGCTTTATGAGGAATGAAAGGTAAAGCTCCTTCATGGATCTTTCTTTCCATTTGAAGACCTTCGCTGGCTGTCTAAGGCAGGAGGTCCCGATAGGGGAGCATGTTAAAGACACATACCTCAGGCTTGTGTTGTGTTTTTTTTTTAATTTATACTGAGATGATTGAAGATTCATAAACAGTTGTTAGAAATGATAGAGATTCCTCCTATACTTTGCTCCGTTTTGCCCAATGGCTCCACCCTGAAGATTCTGGTTCAGCATTTGGGGTGAAGCTAGCCCCTGCCTTTTACTTAGGAACCTGCTGTCAGCCATTGCACATACCCTGACCCAGCCAAGACTGAACTCACCAGATCAGGCACTTCATTCAGCCAAGCACTGTTCTCAGAGACGGAGTGACAGATGTGAGCAAGACAGACGATAATATCAGACAGCATGCAACATCATCATATGTAGTCATAGAGGCTGTTGGAAGGCGAAAATGCAGGGTTGGGGTGATGAGACCATTGGTGCAGTGATGAGGGAAGGCCTCCCAAGAGGAAAGTGAGGAGGAGTCATACAGCCAGGTGGGAGAAAAATCTCTGCAGAAAGAACAGCTGCAAAGGCCAGAGATGAAAGTAAGGTTTGCTTGAGAAGCAGCAAGGTATTGGTGAGGCTGGAGGTGATGAAGAGGTCCACACTATGTGGGTCTCATGGACCACAATGATGACCTTGGCTTTTATAAACACGAGGAACTGCTGTGGATCTTTGGCAAACAAAGGGATGTGAACTGACTCACATATTAAAATAATCATTCTGCCTGCTAAGAAAATAATAGACTTGGAGGAGCAAGCTTAGAAGCAGGGACATCAGGTGGGAAGCTCTTGCAATAATTCAGTCAAGAGAGGAAGGCTGGTGGCTTGGAGCAGGAGCAGTCCAGCCCTGGGTTCATATCGAAGGAAGTACTAACAGGATTTCCTGGCACATTGGATGTAAGGAGTGAAAGGAGGAAAAATCAAGGGGTCTCTGAGGTGTTGGGCCAGAAATAGCTGCCATGACCTGAGTTGGGGGAGGTTGCAGGTGGAGTGGGTTTGGAGAACCATCCAGAGCTCAGTCATGTGTTTGAAGTGCCCGTTACACATTTTCATTTGGCTACTGAGTCTGGAGTTCAGGAGAGAACTTGAGCTAGAGGGAAAACTTCCAGTTTCCAGGTGGTATTTAGGGTCAAGAGCTTGGGTTGCTGATGAGAGAGTGGATGTGGACAGAGGGGAGGAGAGAATTGAAGTCCTGCCTGGGGGGATGTAGAGAGAAAGGTGCAAATCTTGAACCACTCCCCTCCTGATGTCAGGATATATTTTCTTTTTTTAACTTTTTAATCATTGCCCGAGGATATATGTTTATTGATTTTTAGAGAGGAAGGGGGGGAGAGACAGAGAAACTATCAGTTGCTCCCATATGTGCCCTGAGCAAGGATTGAACCTGCAACCTAGGTGTGTGCCCTAACCACCAGGGATCATACCTGTAGTCTTTTGGTGAACAGGATGATGCTCCAACCAGATGAGCCACCTGGCCAGGGCAATGGCCAGGCACCAGATGCCTGGAAGATGCCTTCAGGCACCTTTGAAAGATGCCTCCGCCCCTTCCTCAATCGGTGGCCCCAGAGGCTTCTGCTTTGGGAGTAAGTGCCAGGATGAGGTGTCCCAGAAATGAGATGTTGCTTTAGTCAGTATCTGCCCCTGCAGGGTGTTGGGAGTTTAGCAATTTAGGGGTGGTGGCTCCTGGCATCTTTCATCCATATGGGCCCTGAGGTGAGCATCACTTTCTCCCATGACAGTCTCTCTCACTCTTTTCAAGGAGCCAGCGCAGCAACACTTCTTCTCCAAGCATGACAACCGCACTTCCTTTGACAGAGTAAGTATGCAGAGAGGAAGGACCGTGGGCAGGCCCCCAGCCGAGGCTGAAGTTGCAGGGGTGGGGAGTGGGGATGAGACAGTGCAGGGAGGGAGGGCTCCTTATACAGACAGATAAGTGTCTGTCTCCCTGACAACCTCTCCCCTCTGGGAAACAGCCCATTCCCCAAAAGAAGTACCTCTGCTTTGGTTTCCTCTGCCAGCTTGCCTAACAATATGCAAATATCCCAGGGGCCCCTGGTTTTCTGAAGGCCCCACTTTGAAATGGAGCCAGGCCAAAAAGGCTGGGGTACAGGCCAGGGAGGCCAGGCACAGGCCAGGCATCATCAGGCAGGCTTGGGTTTAGGGGGCACTCAAGCAATGCCTGCAGCCTGGACTGTGGGCCAAGAGCCCATACCGTTGAAAAGGGCCCCTTCTGCCTGCTGCAGGGAATTGGAAGGCGGAAAGACCTGAATCGCCTGTGGCAGCAACACACCTTCCTGCGCTGGGCACCCTGTGAGCTGGAGTTCTGCCAGCAGCGTCCCCTTGAATCCTCCTACCAGGCCAACTTCCGGTCCGACCCAGGACTCGGTGACCTCCCCCAGCGCCTTGTGCACTTTGTGCAGCTCAAGCCTCCTCATACCAGCACCACCTACCAGCAGAACTTCTGCCAGCCATCCCCTGGTGACTCCTGTGGCAGCAGCAATGTGGGACCCCAGGCCCCCATCACCAACACACTGCCTAAACTCCCAGAGATCCCAAGACCCACACTGCTGCAGCATTACCTCCATGCTGGGGTCTCCGAGTGCCTGAACTGGTCCAGAGCATTAAATGAGAATGGCTGACACCAGGGCCTGTATGTGCTTGCAGCCCCAGATGGCCTGGAGGCTGAGAGCAGTAAGGCACTGCCAGGCCCGATGCCTGGCTCCCACGTGCCTGTGCCCATGATACCTGTGTGCTGGGCAGGCAAGGTGTAGCCCTGGGAGCCCTGCCACCGGGTGAAAAGGGGTACAGCCTGCAGGAGTCTAAGGGTCCAGATGGGTTACCATGGCCACAGCAGATGGGTTCTGGGACCCCAAATCCATTCTTGCAACAAACCCAGCTGTGAGCCCCTTGCACTCAGTGTGACTGCAGGGAGAGCAGTCAGCGGCCCCTAACAGTGGGCAGCGAAGTCTGGAAGAGGAGGCAGGGGCTTGCAGCTTTGCTTTCTCTGGGAGGCTGCCACCTCTAGGCATCCAGTGCATGGCCACACAGTCCTGTATAAGAGACACCTTCCCTACAGTTGGGACAGAGGGAGACTGCCTGAGCCACGGCTCCCACAAGACCCCCCCACATGGAGGCGAGCAGAGGCTTTACAGAGATGCTGAGTGACACACCTAGAGGACATCCTGATCCTGTGGCATTTGTTGTAGTTTTCTGATTTCTCTGGTCGTCCTGTGAGTGCCCTCTAATGAGGACAGTGGGGGGCAGCAGTCATCCTATGTCACCAAAAAAGAATCTGAGGCTTAAGAGGGTCTGAGACACCAGATACTTTGGGGGCAGAGGCCAGATCTAAAAGGCTCTTCTGGATCCTTATCCTTGGAGAACTGAGACCCCCAAAGAAAGGCCAGGGGCAGCAGGGGTGACACAGGATTCCACACATACCCCAGATTTGAGCAGCATTTTTACTTCCATGTCTGAACTGCCTGGGTCCTCACAACAGCCCTGTGAGGTAGGTAGGGCAGGAAGGTTTCAGAGATCCCCATTTACAGCTGAGGATGCTGAGGCACAGAAAGGTGAAATGACTGGCCTAAGGTCACAGCCGGCAGTGTAAAGGGCCTAAAGCCAACACTCCTTTGGCCCTCTGGCGGTTCCCACATCCACTTTTCCATTCCCTCTGCATCACCTGCCCTCTCTGAACTCTCCTGGGTGTACAGGGGCCTTTAAAGCACGCTGGCAGCTAGGATGTTTCAAGAACAGTCATTGGGGTGTGCGTGGTCAACTCCAGGTAGGCACTGATCCTGCAGGGCATGAGGCCAGCTCTTACCCCCAACCCATCTCCTCATTGGACAGAGGGCTCAGGAGGTTCCAGAGCCAGGGTGGAGCTAGGCATGGTCCATGAATGAATGAGAGTAAGCTGGTATACACATGTGTGTGTGTCCTACACTAAAGGTGAAATCTCTCCATGTTACCAAGTCTCAGAGGCAGTGTCTCAAGTGCCCACGCCTGTGCATCCCTTCCCCCACAGGGCCCAGTGCGCTTCCTCAGGAGCACAAGAAGCCAGACATCTGCCTCTGTACCGAGCTGCTTCAGTGGACAAGGTCCCATCAGGCATTCAGACTCCATCACGCAGACACAGGGCCTCCACAGCTTGGCTGGGACCCTGTGCCACACCCCCGATGACAAACAGCCGGGGCCCAGCCTGCAGACTAGAACAGGAGCAACGGGCTGTGGGCATGGCAGGGAGTGCCTCCCAGCGCCGCCGGGCCAGGCTGAAGCCCTCCACAGAGCCCAGAGGACATGGCTGGTTTCCTGCAGGAAGGAGACAGAGGTTGTGGCACACAGGCTTCGGGGGCACCAGCTCTTTTGCTTCCTGAGCCCAGAGTGTAGCCCAGCAGGCGTCATGCCAGGATGGACCATCAGGGCCTTGCTACTCATTGCCCCATTCATCATTCATTTGTTCATGTATCCATTCCTAGTTCTGTTTGTCCATTCATTCGGTGATCATCTGTCCTGTTTCTGTCTCCCAGGGCCCTGCTGGCACAAATCCCTGAGTCAGGTGGTAAGGACACCCCCAGATGTGGCCTGTGTAGATCACGCCCTGCTTGCTTCACAGAATGGGAAAGGGAAGTTCACAAAGCCCCAGAGCACCTAGAGCAGGGTAGGAGGTGCTGCTCATGCTGGAGGCCAGTCCTTCCTGTCTTGGGCTCCCCTCCCGCCCCTAGCCCTAAAGACTCACCAAGGCCCCCAACAGCCACGATGTGGCCCCCAAGGGAGCCAACCACAAAGTCAGCCCTCTTATCCCTCATGCGCAGGCCACGGGGCAGCTTGGTCCAGGACCCTGCAGGAGAGGGAAGGTCAGGTCTGGCTCTTGACATTGAGCCTCTCCATCCCATGGAGAGCTGAAGAACAGCCCAGGACAGCCACTGCTCACCATGCTCCAGGTCGAACATCTCCACAGTGTTGACAAAGTGTGGGCGGGAGTAGAAATTGTGAGGCCCAGGCTGCTGCAAACCACCCAAGCTAAAGAAGCTGCCTTCGGCCATGGCGCAGCCAGCAAATGCCCGGCGGCTGGGGAGGCTTGGGTGCCGGGTCCAAGTATGAGCCTCCAGATCAAAGGCCTCAAAAGCGGTCACTGGGAGCTTGCCTTGGCGGCCCCCTGCCAATGGAATTGAGGTACCTGGGAGGAAGCCCGGGGCACCTGGCAGCCTCCTCCTCCACCAGGTTGCTGAGTCTGCACCAGCCTACTGCCGCCTACTCCAGCCACCCATACCTAGCTGTGTGCACAACACCAGAACTTGGATCACCCACCCCTCAGATTCTCAGGCGCTGGGGTTTTGTTTTCCAGTTCCCGCAGTGACACCAAAGGTCTGAGCCTCAGACCAAGCCTGGCTCACCTGCAACAAAGCTCCTCTTGCCCCACCCTCCCAAACTAAGACTGATCCTATCACAGGGATAGGTGCTTCTGGACTTCGAGTCCCTTTCCCACATCCCCTAGGCCCTTACCCAGGACATAGATCTTGTTCCCGTGCAGGAAAGTGGAGGCCCCGTAGCAAGGTGTGGGCATAGAAGGTAGCGAGAGCCAGCAGTCCCGTCGGGGCTCGTACACTCGAACCTGGGCCTGGGGGGCTGTGTCAGAGCCCATTCCCCCCAGAGCATACACCATACCATCTGCATAGAAAGGAGTGGTTCAGACAGTACCGTGGCCTCTCCAGGCACTGCACCCGGATAGCTGCCCTTGCCAGGTGTGGGGGTAGTGGGGGACCGACCTGTTTTTGGTACCCTCCCTACAAGTAACAAAAACCCTCCTGCCTGCCTGGAGTGGGGGCAGGGAGAACTAGGATTCCTCCTCTGGCCAGGACCCCTCCAAGTGAAGAGCAGGCGGCAGCAGATCTAATTATAATCTGTCTCCGTCTCCCTGGAGACGCTATAGCAACCAAGTCTGGCATCCAAGCAGAACCAGACCTGGTCAGACCTGGAGGCTATTAGATGGGGGCTCCCCTGGAGGAAGGGGGTTGAAGGATGGTTTAAGCCAGGGGTAAAGGGCATGTCGGGACCTACTCAGCATGGAGCTCCGACTGGGGAGGGGCTCTAGGGATCAGCCATGGCTGTGAGAGGGGCTTGGGCCTGCAAGATATGGGCATTGGCCACAAGCCTTCTGTCCCTGAGCCCTGCCAGCACCTCTGCAACCCACCTTTGCATAGAGTAGGTTCTTGCCCCATTATACCTTCAGGGTCAGCTGGGGGCATGTCAGGAAACCTTAAGAGACAGGCCAGTCAGCTGGGAGCTTCCCATTGGGGACTTTCCATGGCAACTGTCCCCAAGCCATGTTGGCCTTTGTCCACTTCAGGCTCTCTGATGTGTGTCGGGGGGGAACAATCTAAGCACCTACCTATTGGGCTCTAAGCCAAGGTCCTCCTCCCCTCCCTTCCCCCAAACTATAACAACCAAGAGAGTTCCTGAGCTGCCCCTCCTTGTCTCTGAGACGAGAGGAATGGATAGGCCAGGGAAGTGGTGGATCCTCCCTTCGTGCTAGGGGCCAGCCTAGGCTCTGCCTCCCACCTTGCAGCTGGACAAGGCAGTGAAGGCTTCTGCTAGCCCAGCTCAGAGCTAGGGAGGGGAGGGTACAGGAGGCAAAGCCATGTCCAAAGCATCCAGGCAAAATTTACAGCTTTTGTTCAATCTCTGAGGGTAAGGGACCAAGTGAGAGAAGAATGAAGGGTGTTGGGACACCTGCAGGCCCTTCCACCGGAGGCCACTCACCTCTCTCCATAGTCGCAACGCCCATGGCTGCCTGAGGGAGGGTGGCACGACGCTCCCAGCGGCCCTCATCAGCCAGGAAGGCCTCCACGGCAGCAACAGGGCTCTGGCCCTCATCCACACCCCCCACCACTAGCACCTGCTTGCCCAGCACCACAGCAGCGGCGCCGGCCCGGGCAGTGGGCAGGGGTGCCAGTGTCAACCAGGTATGTGAGGACATGTCCAGTGTCTCGGCAGTGTCCAGGGGCAGTCCAGCCTGGCCACAGCCCCCCAACACTAGCAGGTGTCCATCCTGGTATGCCACTGTGCCATACACCCGGCAGGTGGGCATGGGTGGGAGCACCTGCCAAGCAAAGGCCCGGCTACCTCCCGTGGCCATGGTGTTCACCTCCGGGGGCAGGCCATGCAATCTGCTCAGGCTGCAGGCCTCCCTGATGAAATCCTCATCCTGACTCTACCAGGGGTACAGAGTGAATCTGACCAGTCAGTCCAGGGAACTTGCCTTTGCCTGAAGGAAAGAGGGAAAACAGAGGGTCAGGACCCCGACTCAGGACCTCTGAGCTCAGGACCCCTGGGCTCTCAGGTAGATAAGCAGCCTGAAGCTGAGGGCAGGGCTGGCTCCAGGTCACTGGTGGGAGAGGCAGGAGGAAGACTCACCCTGGGGGGCCAGCACACCTCTGTGGAGGCCCTCCTTGAGTGGGAAGGAGGGAGACCCCCCGACTCCCAGACAACTCCCCGTTCCCACGTCCTGCCCTCACTTAGGGGCTGCCTGGTCCTATCTAGGTCCAGATAGGAGGTAAGGTGACTAGGACAGGGCTTTCCACCTCCCTCCCAGCTTTCCTTCCCCTCAGCTGTTGTCACCCTGGTGCTCTGCACGAGTGGAGTCATACTGTTCCCTCCTGGGACTGGCTTCCATTGTGCCACCAGTGTCTCCCACCCAATTACCAGGGACCAGACTCCAGTGCACATTTACAACTCCCTTGGGAGCCACTGGTTGATCTAATCCCACCAGCAAAAGGCCAAGATCAGGGCCTTCGGGACTGGGGGGGGGGGGGGTGCTGGGTGGCAGCGTCCCACATTTTTCCTTTAGGTCTACCCCCAGAGAGGTTTGTCCATGCCAGGTCCACACAGGCCAGCCTCTTTGGTGTCTTTAATGAGTGAGGAGGATTATTTGGGGATCCCATGAGCCCCGCACTATAGGGTCCCAGAGTCCAGGGATTTTCCAGCAGGAATGGGCAGCTGGTCCTCGTCCCTCGATGCAAATCCCCAAGTTCCCTAGCCCATTCTTCCCATTCTTTCCCGTGGGGGCCACACTCCTGGGACCCCTGGCGTGAGGACTTTCCAGCCTCGAACTTCCACCCAGCTCGCAGGAGGGCCGGGGTAGGGGGCGGGTCCAGACAAGTGAGCTTGGTTCTACTCCCGGCGCCCCAAACTTCCCCTGAGCGCGGTTCCCGCGGGACTCACCGGCTGGGGCTCCGGGGCCGCCGGGCCGCGTGGGCTGCCGTTACGGCTCCGCTGGTGCGGGCTCCGTCCGGTTGGGGCTGAGGCCAGGCGCTGGCGGGGCTCCGGCTTGGCTCTGGAGCGGGGCGGGGCTGGACGGGGTCCGCCCCTCTTTCCCCCTCCCGACTTGGGAAAACCTCCCCCCTAACACTCGCTTTAACTCTGCACCTGCCATGGCTGGAGCACCGTGCGCCTACCCATGGTCACATACCAACGGCTGAACAGAGAGATGGACACGTGGACACTGGGCCTTCCCAGAACTGAGGGTCCGACCCTGTGCCGGAGGGGGGAGAAATGAAACAGCAGTGAGCAGCACACACGTGTATGGTGGGGGGCCGTTCTGAGCCAGACCCAGCTTGGGAGCATCCGAGGACGGGGCCGGGTGGGTTGAACCAACAGATCCCCGGGCTTTGAGCGCCGGTGCCCACCCACTGCCACTGAACTTGGAGGAGCCCAAGCACAGATTCGAGGCGGCGCCCCCTGGAGGCCACTTGGGGCGTGGCCTAGGCCTCTGGTGGGTTGGCATTGGAATCGCCCAGCCTCAGGCACAGAGCAGGGCACAGAATAGGTGATATAGTAGAGACAGAGGCTAGCAGGGGTTGGGGCAGCAGACAGTGCTGTCCTCAGTACCAGCAGGCCTGCCCACAGGCCTGAGTGGGGGAGAACATTTGGGTTGTGAGGGTCAGTGTAGCTCTGAGCAGGGTATAAGCTTGAAGAGTCAGAAGCCAAGGGACCTTCTAGGCAGGCCACTCTGGCCTTATTCTGTAGGGCCTCAGACCTGGGCTATTCTGAGACCCAAATCATTTTGTGACTGCTCATCTTCAGGGTCTTGGCCCTACCTCCAGCCACCCCTGGGGTCAACCAAGAGCAAGTTGGTGTGACAAAGGACTACCTACCTCAGACCCAGACCCTGACCCATCTTCTGAGCATTCAAGAATATTGGCTAAGACTGGGAGGGCCCTGGCTGGCATAGCTCAGTGGATTGAGCGCGGGCCTGCGAACCAGAGGATCGCGGTTCGATTCCCAGTCAGGGCACATGCCTAGGTTGCAGGCCTGTTCCCTGCAGGCCAACTCCCAGCAGGGAACGCACAAAAGGCAACCATACATTGATGTTTCTCTCCTTCTCTCCTTCCCCTCTAAAGATAAATAAAATCTTATTTAAAAAAAAAAAAGAATATTGGCTAAGACTGGGAACCAGCAGCCCATTCTTACAGGTCAATGGTCAGAAGCGGTAAGAAACGGTCCTGTGGTTGTGTGTGCTTGCTACTATACTGTCCCTCTTTCGTGGACAGTGTCTGTCTCACTTTCCCTAGAAGCATGGCTGGAGACAGAGTTGCAAGTGTATACAGTTAATGTGGGAGGTGAGGCCAGGAAGCACCAGCAGAGAGAAGTGGCAAGGAGAGGGGAGGCAGCCAATAAAGGGTGTACCATTAAGCAAGTTACCACTGCAAGCAACTGGTACCAGATCCTTCTGGGGACTCTGGGAGCCAGTGCAGAGCATGGGCCTCACATTATCCACCCCCCCCCACTCCCAGCAAGGGTTGCTGAGGTCCTCATTCGCAGATCTCCATCAGTCATGGGGTGAGAGCTACTTGGGGGCATTAACTGCCTGGCCTTCCTGACTTCTGGCCTGCCCGGAGCATGGGTAGAGCCTTGTCCATGACCAGAAAAAGTCTTCAGCCACTTTCAGGGGCTGGCAGTTGGAGTTGGAGAACTTGCCTGAAAATGGTGGTGCCAAGGTCAGTTACAGATCCTGGCTGGAAAGCTTCCACTCTCCCACTCTGCCCCTTTAGATACGTCCCAGCACACCCCAGGTCCCTCCATACTCTTCTTCCTCTCCTCCAAACTCTTGAAGCCATCTATTCTCATGGGTTCCGCAGCCTTGATAGCTGCCATCTTATGTCTGCTGCCACGGCTCCCCCGAAAGTGCCCTTGCTGCAGTCACCATGGAACACCATCTAGCTAAAACTTAGGGGGTCTTTGTCTCAACTGAAATGTTGCTGGCATCTTTCAAGTTTCAACCCTGTGACTTTGACTTCCTTCTGCTGCTGTCCTACCTCCCTCTGAGTTTTACAGGCCCTGCTTCCTAGACAAGAGTTAACCCCAGGAAGTGGCTCCTCAAGATCTGGCCCTGGTTTTTCTCCTTGGCATACAGACTCCCTCTGGGGGTGGTCCCTCACTCACAGCTATGGCTCCACCAGATCCCTCTGCCCAGATGGATAGGGGTCCAGGGTCTGTCACTCAGTGCTATAAAAGATGCCAAATGGTGAGCAGGGGTTGGATTTTGGGATGGCCCTATTGTCTCTCCCAAACTCATCCCTTCTGATCCCAGTTACACCTATAGGGTCACATCTGCCAAAGTGCAG
Organism: Sturnira hondurensis; assembly: GCF_014824575.4. Lineage (NCBI taxonomy): Eukaryota > Metazoa > Chordata > Mammalia > Chiroptera > Phyllostomidae > Sturnira > Sturnira hondurensis. The sequence goes on from NW_028079127.1 coordinate 20,112,937, forward strand.
TTCAAGTCAGACTTTGCCCTGATGAATGCTCCCAGAGAGTTCCATCAGAGACATATCAGGCACCAAGAGGCAGAATGATTAGCCTCCTCTTAGAGCTAGGTACCTCATGACCCTTCCCTCTAAACTTCATTATCCTCTCTGGTTCTCATGTCTAGAAGGAACACCATCTCAGGATGGACTTACTCCACTCCTGCCCAGTCCCTCATTTTACACTGACCTCTAGGCTGGACATCACCAGAGAGTGGTGCCTATTCTAGGACACAACTAGGACTCTGCTATACCTGGAGGATGCTCTGCCCCTTTAAGAAAATGGCTTCTGGTCATAAAATCTGGGCCCCACCTGCACACAGGGGGCCAACACTGCTGCTTTTGAGAAGCTGTGGAACATAACTAGGGCAGAAGGTGAAGCTGGATTGGCCCTAAGAGTAAACAACGAATCCTCAACCACTGATGGGGTAGAGACAGGTCTCACCCACAGTTGAGGACTAGGAACACTAAGGTAGGACTTCCTGAGTGCACCCCCTGAGACCTTGGCTCTTAGGACCCCACCCTTCTCTTCTCTCTACCAGGACAAAGGGCTAGAAGCACTGACGCCAAATGAGCAGAGGAGTTTGCATTTCCTGCTGGACACCTTGGCTGCACTTTAGGCACTGAGGACCCCACCATTAGTGCTGAGGCCTTGTGAAGCTCGGGAGCACCAGGTGAGGCCTAGGGTAGAGTGAGTATTTCTTTTTAGGGGTGTCAAGACCCCTCTATATGGGCAGGGAAATGTATAGCAGCCGTAGGATCCTGGAATAAGATGGGGAGAAAGGAGTGCTATTAACCAGTTCCCAAATGAAGCATCCAGCACCCTCTTGCGCACACTGGCATACTGGGATTCTCAGATTGTACGTGCCCAGCTTTGGGTTTGTGTGTAGCACAAATGTGCACACCAGCCTTTCATGACACTTGCAGTGGGCTCCATTCTCAGAAAGAGAAGAGGGTCTACTGCCCACAGAGGAGATGCAAAACGAAGAGGCTCCCCTGCAACACCCCCAGGCTTAGGGCACTCCTCTTTTACTCTCTGGTCAGGCACCTGAGACCGAGGCAGGCCTTGTGAGTGCCTGCGGGAGATCTAGAGGGTTAAGGATAGCTTGGATCTTGCCAGGAGTCCCTCCCAAATGTTGCTGCAGCACCAGTCCCCTCATAGAGGATGTCAGTCAGGCCCACGATCCAGTTCTGGATGGGCTCCAGTGCAGTCCTGCAGGGGACAACGTCCAAGAGCGCCTCTGCTCCTCAGACTCCTGCACAAGCCCGGATGAGTTTAGAATGGTCCCTGCTGCTACTTCCTCCAGGAAGCCCTCCCAGGTACCCACCTACTCTGCCCCCCAACTTTGGGGGAAGCGGGGTCTAGGGGGTCAAGGGTCACCAGGGCGGGCCAGATCCCGGAAGCGGAAGTGCAGCGCACTTCCGGTGCGCAGCGGGCGGCCATGTTGGAGCAGCGGAGGCGGCGCAGAGGTGCGTCCTGGGTCCCCGCGGCGGCGCCGGTAGGTTGGGGCCATGGGCCTAGCCGCGCCGCGGAGGGGCTGTCCGCGAGACGTTAGGGCGGACGGACCGGGGCAGCCAGTTCAGCCGAGACCCTCAACCCACCCCCACCCCGTGCCCAACGACCCCACCCTGGGGCTGCGCGGCTCGTCGGGTTGGTCCAGACGCCCGGTGCATCTTGCTCCCTCGAGACCCGCCCCGCTCCTAACAGCGGTTCGGGCCTCGGGGACTTGGATTCCCAGCCCTGAATACCCTGCCTGGGGTCCGCTTGGATGGGGCCTCTCCCGTCCCCCGTCGTCAACTTTCCCTGCCGGCCCTTGGGGCACGTATGAAGGGAATTGGGGGGCCGGGCTGCTGCCTGTTTCCAGAGTTTCTTGGAAAGCTCAGAAGACCCTTCCGAAGGGTTCATGCCGACTTGGGCAAAAGAGCACTCAGTTCATCCCCAGTATCTGTGCCGGTATCTGAACCCTTACCTGTTCTACAGTTCAAAGCCCTGGGAACTACACCCCCTGGAAAAATAAAATGACTAAAGCCACGTGCAAGGATTGTGCTTGGAGAATGGCCTCTGGAGAGGGAAAGTGCCTGAGACACCTGAGGATCTGAGGATGTTTCCAAACAAAGAGTCCCAGGGCACTCCCTCTAGGGGATTCTGAAAACTTGATCTCCATTAGGGTAGTAGTAGGAAGTAGCTGCACAGACGGTCCTTCTGGCCCCAGGGATGAGCCTGATCCCAGCTGATCTTTTACTGCTCCCCGTGCAGATGGGAAGCTGCCTCTGGGCCCTCATTGCTGGGTGGGGCATTAGGTATTAGACATGACCCACAGCCTACCGCTTCTTCAGAGAATCCTAGGACAACTTGGGTGTTTCCAGACAGCTCCATCTGGGCTGTACCAAGGTTGGCCCTCCAAGCCCTGGTTAGAACAGCTCACATTTCTACTGTCCACCTTATTGACTGTGCTTGGAGCCCTTGGATCTCATTGTTAGACCTTGGGCTCTTGATCTGGCTGCCAGGCCCCAAAGCTGCCTGATTGTCTAGAGCTGTGTCATTACTACCTACTGTTCATCATCTTTCTAGGTTCTGTTGAAGCAGAGTCTGGTTGGTCTCCATGACTCTAGAGCTAGGAATTGAACCTCCAGGTGGCCTATCTGGGAACTCTGAAAGCAGAACTTCTAGTGGGCAGGGAGATTCACCCCTGGGCACCTGAATAGCATCTTTAGGAACAGGGATGGGCATGGATATTGGGTCTAAGTCTGGACCCTTCAGCCAGCATTCAAAGAGCAGTTAAGATAATATTTATGTTGCTCTACTTTCACCCATTTTTTCCAACTAGATCTTTCAGCCCTGACCACAGACTCCAGTCACATCAAGTATGTCTTACTCTTTCTCACTTTGGAGTCTTCGCATAGGCTGTTCCCCTTTTCCATTTCCATCTGATCCTTTCCTGTTATCACTCAAGTCCCTGCTAGGTGTTACCTCTCCCGAGAATTCTTTCCTGACTCACTGGCAAGCTAAGCTGGGTGCCAGTGTGTATTCCCAACAACTTTGATGGTATCTCTTGCCTTCTGTACAGGGCCCCTTGAGGACCGAGATACTCGCTTATGTTCCCATGGTTGAGTCTAATACTAGAGTTGTGGCCTCAGAGAATACAGAATCAAATTAAAACGGCCTAGCCAAGCCCAGATCTTTCTAGGTGCACAACAGCAGGTTGGATGACTCTGATGAACTTGTGGGCCTCTATTTGGGAGAAACTGCCTTTGATCCACATGGGTCCTCTCCCCAACCTCTACCCCATCACCATGGTAGGTCAGAACAGTGTTTTGCTTCAGGGAGTAGCTTGCTCTGGTCAGGCCTCTCTGTCGGTGGATGCTACAGAGCGTGCAAGACCTGTCTACCTGTCCTGACCCCCTTCTTGATGCCATTCTTAATGACTCTTTTTCTCTTGCCTTGGAGGTGCCAAGCGCTGGTTTGCGGCTGCCCAGGCAGGTCTGCAGCACCTAATGCCATGAGCGTGGTGGTGCAGCATGTGGAGGAGAAGGCTGTACACTCTTGGTCGCGGATATCCACTGCAGGGAAGAAGGCCCTGGAGGAGGCGCTGCTTGTCTTTAACCCCATGAGCCAGGATCTCAGTGCCACAGAGGCTCAACTTGTGGCCTTTTTGCAGGGCCTTCGAGATGATGGTTTTCAGCCTACCATCCTGCGCAGTGGTGATGTCTACGGCTATAGTTCATGCACAGCCAAACCCCCAAGCCAGACGAAGCTGCAGGCTCGTGCCCCCACCCCAGCCACTACATCACTTCCAGCCAGTGCTCCCCGAACTGCTATGCGGCTGCCTGCAGGCCGGGCCACGCTGCTTCCCATGCCACTGTCTGGCAGGCTGGCCAAAGCATCCACACCAGCCCTTGCCAAGCATGCTACCACCAATTTGCTACTGAGCTCACTAAAGCAGTCAAGTGCCAGCCGTGCCCGGGGTACGGCAATGGGTTTCCCCGCCCACCTCTACCCAGGTGTCTACCCTGCCATGCGGCTCTCCGTTGTCCTTGAGGCGCTGGTTCCACTCAAGACTCCCATGCCCTGCTTGGGTACCAAGCACAAGACACAGTCCCTACAGCTCTCTCTTGCGGACTCTTCCCTGAAGCTGCGGAAAGGTTCAGCGAAGGGGCTGGGGAATCCCCAGCCCAAAGTTCCAAAAAAAGCCACAAGCAAGGGTCCTAAATGTCTGATGCGCAGAGGCCCTAGGGCTGGACCCCGACAAGGCACTGGGCCTCAGAGAAAGACCTGTAAAACTACTGGATCCCTTAGTGGCCCACGAGTGAAAGGTGTCTCTGCCTTGAGCATCAAAACAACCCAGGCCAAGGCAGCTAAAACACTAGCCAAAGTGGCTCAAACACAGGCCAAAGTGGCAAAGGCCCGGGAAAAAGCTAAGGCAGCTCGTGCCAGGGCCAAGGCCAAGGCAGCACGAATCAAGGCCAAGGCCAAGGCTAAGGCAATGCGGGCCAAGGCCAAAGCCAAAGCCAAGGCAGTGCGGGCCAAGGCGAAGGAAATGAGGGCCAGGGCCAAGGCTAAGGCAATGTGGGCCAAGGTGGCTCGGACCCAGCGCAGGGGCAGGGGCAGGGGCAGGCCGAAGGGGTCTGTTCAGGCCAGGACTGCAAGGCCAGGCCAGAAAAGCCGCCCTGAAACTGTGGGGCAGAAGAGGAAAAGGGCCGAAGAGGCTAAAGATGTTCCCCAGAAGAGATCACGGCTTGGGCCCCGATCCCCTAAGGCGTGTCTAGGTCCTGGAACAACAAAGCTACTGAAATTCCAGGCCATCAAGGTGGACAGGCGGTTCTCAGACGATGAGGTGCTGCTGCAGGCTCAACGTATCCTCCGTGTGAATCTATCCCCTGTAATACGGCTACAGCCGTTGCTGCCATACTCGGTACCCTGATTCCTTCACATAGCAATGTTTTGGGAAACTGAGCCCAACTGTCTGTGTTGTCAGTGGCACAGTGTGCAATGCCCATGGACTCTGGGTGCCTCTCCAGGGCCCTGGCAGCCACCAGCCTCCTTTCAAAGACTGGAGGATGTGGGGTTGGGGTGGGTGGGTGGGAGGGGGTGTTCTCATGGCGCAATGCACTGTGACTCATTACTCTACAGGTTGTATGTTCACTGTTTCATCTATCACGTTTTATACCTTTCCACCTGCCAGTCTCCTTGCCTGCTGTCCATGGTGTGTGTGTGTGTGTGTGTGTGTGTGTGTGTGTGTGTGTACGTGCGCACGCACGCGGGCCTTTGGTAAGTCAGCGTGAGCATATAGGAAGAGGGGCCTCAGGAAACAGGGCTGCCAGAGAGGGTGCTGGTAGCCTGGGGCAGACCATCAATGTGAGTGGTGGGAAGTCTGGGAAGGGGTGGGCTTCCAGACCCCTCTAGATGTCCTGCCCTCTCTAGATGTGTAAGAGGCAGCTCCTGGGGCAGGGGCAGAGCCACTTAGATGGGACACCTCTCCTTTGGGCTGCCCTGGTTTGTTATCCAGATAGGACAATAGGTGACTGTGGGGAACTGCAGGTTTGTAGGCCAGGGAAGGGGGTTTTGTGATACTGCTCCCCAGGGGTGATGCAGACAGCCTGGCCTTGTCTGCCAACCTGCTTTGGCTGAAGCCTTGGTGCTTTGCCTGGACCCATCTGCCCTAAAGTGGCTGATGTACCTCTGCCTCTCCTCCATTGCTCCTTCCAAGAGAGAGTGACTAGCCTTGACTTTTCCGATTAACAAGGAGTTGGGTGGAGTCAGAGGTGAGAGCCCTGGGTTGTAGGGCACAGAATCTGCCCTTACTGACCTAGAAATTTTCTCCTTGGTGGGTGGGATACTGTGGCAGTTGAGCCAGGAGCCTCTCCCGGTTGTATCCATCAACAGAGCTTTCTGCTTGGGTTCCATGTGTTCCATCTGTTCCCATCCCCAGCCCCATGCTTCCCACGGGGGCCTGTACATTTCAGATATTATCTGTTCCTGCTTTGGAGAGGGGGCTAGGCTTTGAGCCCTGAACAAAACTAGCTCCTTGCCCATCTGCCAGTCTTGCTGGCTACCCCGCCTGAAAGGCAGTGACGGGCTGGCAGGGAGGGGGACACATTCCCCAGAGGCCCCTGGAGACGCACAGCCTTTCAGGACTAGGGGTGGAAATCTCATTTGAATGAGAATCAGATCTTTTCTGTCTCTCTGGGTTAGTCTGAACCCTGGCCCCACTAGCCCTGGTTGCTGCGGACAGAGAACCTGCAGAGAAGCTCTTGAGTGCTTCTTGGTGTCCCCTCCACACCTTTCTGCATCTGGTGGCTGTTACTAATATCATTCCCTTGGGTGTGGATTCCCTTGGTTTTTCTGGCTCTGGAGACCCCCTGGGTCCCAGCTGCATGGTGATCCCACAGCACCGGGTGCATCTTGCCTCTGACAGCCCTGCTTCCGTCTGCCATGTGAGTCTGGGGAATGACTTGAGGGCCACACTCAGCTCCTTCAGGGTGGCCCAGCTTGGGGCCCACCCTGCATCCTCTCTCCCAGACCTGGTTCTAGTTCCTGCTGCACAGGACCCCCAGCCAGGCTAGGCCCCTTCCTTTCAGTTCTGCTGCTGCTTCTGCCTCAACTGATGGGTGAGAAGTTGGCTCTTTTCCCAAGAGCCATCCAGAGGGGGAGAAGTCTCCAAGCCTCCCGATGGGGTGGGGTGAGGTTGGAGGGGGTGCCCTAGGATCTCTACTCAGACCCTACTCCCAGCCCAGGCTCCCAGAACAACTGCGCAGGAGGTGCCAGACAAACTTACCCCACCCGGCTGCTCCGGTCGCAGCTGCAGCCCACCCACTGGTGACCTGCTTGTTGGTGGTGCCCAGAATCTTCATGCCTCATCTACCTGTGGACTCCACAGCCCTGAGCCCTACTGCGCTGTCAGTCTCCTCCAGGTGGGGAGGAGGGTGAGGCCTCTGGCCACGGTGTCTCTGGGTTTTCCTGGGAGGTTGGGCCCAGTTGGGAGTTCAGGTCATTGCTGGGGGCTAGAGGAGAGGTCTGTGCTGTTAAGTTTTGGAGTTGGGGGGCCAATCGTGCACCTCCTGCCTAGTCTGTCACCTTGGGCACTCTGCTAGGATGCTGAAAATTGCTTCTTTTGTGACTCTCGGAACCGGAGTGGCTGTGACATTGAGAATGTGATCTGGAGTAGACCTGCTGGCAACAAGCCCTGGTGGCAAGCTGAGAGTGGTGAGGGTGCTGGTGTACCTTTGTGTGCGGGTTGGAGTCTGAAGTCAGGGTCTGGTCACTGACCAGCCCTCTTGGTTACAGGTGTTGAGAATGTCACCATCCAGCTAGACCTAGAGAGTGCCTTCTTTACCCACCTCACCATGACTTTCAAGGTGACCCAGCCTGAAAGCTTGCTCTGCGCCTCCTGTCCTGGTGGGCACTGCAGATGCTTGCCCCTGGTAACCCAAGGACCCCCTACTGTTCCCGATGTTCCGCCCAGCAGCTCTGAGCCTCGAGTGTTCGGTGGACCATGGCCAGTCCTGGCATGTGTACTGACACTTTGCCTACAACTGCTCCTGCCTCTTCCCTGGGATCCCTCTCGCTCCTGGCCACAGAGTCAGTGACCTCGTCTGTGATCAGCGTTACTCGGACATTGAGCCACCCACTGAGGGCAAGGTCAGGCTCAGAGGAAAGGGGTTTGGGCCCTGGAGTGAAGGAGAGGCTCAGGCTGGCTTCTTCAGGTGATTTTCAAAGTTCTGGACCCAGCCATCCTGGTGGAGAACCCGAACGACCCCAAGATTCAGGGTAATTATTCTCCCAGCCAATCCTGGTATCCCTGTGGATCTGAGCAGCCAGAAGCTGGGGGGAGGCGAGGTCCTGCCTGGGTGTATGTGGCAGTGAGACAGGGTGTTAGGTAAGCAGCTCGGTCCCCTAGCCTTGTATCCCAGCTCTGCCCCATCATAGTTCTCTGTTGGGGTCCCTGTTATGGGCCCCACTCCCATCCCAGCACTGTTCCCCATACCTGTGCCCACTGTGTGGGGATTGGCATGGGTAGGAGTTTCCATTATCTGTCCCAACTGAATTCATGTGCGGGGCCCCATTGTGGTCTCTAGCACTGCTGTCCACACCAGTTCCCCAAACCGGGCCCCACATCTCTGCTCCTATCACTCTGTCTCATAACTCTTCCCTTTGGGAGCCTTCATCACTGCCCCTACCATGCCCCCATCATGCCCCCCTCCTCCTTGCTGTCCCCCTTGGTTCATCATCCTGGCCTTAATTGGCACCCTATATCCCTGCAGCTGCCTCTAGGTGGCACCAGGGTGTCTCGGGGTGCCCTTGTAAAGCAGAAGTCTTGTTAAATAAAGGACAAGAGAGACAATCATAATCCAACAGGGTGGCCCAGAGCCAGGCCAGGCAAGTACACAGCAGGTGGACAAACCCAAAACTAGCTTTTTTCTCTACACTCGCCATCCACCTTGACTGTGGTTATTACCAGCTACTCACCCTGAGCTCCCACACTAGGTCTGAGCAGCTGTTGCCCATTCCTTTGATCAGGAGAAAGGGGAAACCTGGCCAAGGGGAGAGAGGAGGTAGCCTTGGCCAGGTAGCTAGGCTTAAGCTGTGGAGCAGAAAGAGGAGCCATGGAGCCCTCTCTCTGTCCATGCGCACGTTTAATGTGCATCCCACTCTGCGTCAGACTCTTCTGAGCATCTCTCTGTAGGGAGCAGAGAGGTGCCCTCTTCATGAGGCTGACATAAAAGTGAGAAAGACAGTTGATGAGTAAGCAAACCAATACCCTGTATGGTTTGGGTGACGGGCCGGGGAATGGAGCCCTTCACTGCACTGGGGAAGCAGGTTTCAGATGTCTAGAGACTCCAGAATGGGGCTCCCAGGGGCAGCGGGGTGCGTGTGAGTCTCAGCTCAGGAAGGGTTCCAGGGCTGGAGTAGTGTGGAGGGGATGACCACCACTGGGCTGCGGTCATCCTCAAATGGTATTCCTAGGGGACCGGGCAGGGAAGTCACACAGCAGGGGTGCTGGAGGAGGTGGCTGCAATGGTGCAGAGAGGGGACAGGCAGCCCCCCATTCCTCACCCAGATTCCAGCCATAGCAGAATGATGTGCACCTGAGGCCTCACAATCTGCCTCTAGAGCTCCTGCGTGTGACTGACCTCCATGTGAACTTCTCCAAACTGCACACCCTGGGTGAAGGCCCCTTGGAGGCCTCAAGGAACACCCCTTCTACTACTATGCCCTCTATGAGCTCATGGCCAGAGGCAGCTGCCTGTGCCATGGCCACTCCTCTGAGTGCAGGCCTGTACCTGGGGTGCCAGCCAAGGTGGAAGGCATGGTGAGCGCTGCGGGAGGGGCATCCTGCAGCTCGTGGGGTGGGCAAGCTGGGGGACTGGGGCAGACTCGCCTTGCCCTCCTTCCTGCCAGGTGCATGGCCATTGTGTCTGCCACCATCACACAGTGGGTGCCCACTGTGAGCACTGCCAGGACATGCACTAGGACCGCCCATGGCACCCAGCAGAGCCTGGGCACCCCCATGCCCGCCGGGGTAGGTGCCACGCCCTACCCAACCTGGCCACACTGGCCAAGGGGGAGCCCAACCCCACACTCTCCTTCCTGGTTCTGCCCCAGAGTGCCAGTACCATGGGCACGCCCGCAGCTGCCACTTTGACATGGCCCTGTATCTGGCTTCTGGCAATGTGGGCGGAGGCGTGTGTGATGCGTGTCAGCACAACACAGCTGGGTGCCGCTGTGAGTTCTGCCGGCCCTTATTCCACCGAGATCCCCAGGAAGATCCCCGTTCCCCTCACTCCTGCAAACGTGAGCCTCCAATCCCAACTCACCCCACCAGTCATTTCCCTCCATGGTGACCTCCAACCTAACTGTCCTCACTCTGACTCCAGATTCAGCCTGTGACTGTGACCCTGCGGGTGCCCTGGAAGGGGGATTGTGTGATGCCCACACAGATGAGACCCACGGCCTTCTCTCTGGGCAGTGTCACTGCAAAGTATATGTCTGGGGCCAACGCTGTGACTCCTGCTGGCCAGGTCACTATGGCCTGAGCCTTACCCACTCAGAGGGCTGCCACCATGAGTGCCCCTAAGAATGGACCCCACCCCTATGTCCTCCTCACTCTGCCCCCAATCACCGCCCTCACAACACGCAGCCACACACCCCTGCAGCATCCCATTAGCATCTGAGAGCCTTGCCCCTTAGCCTGCAGGTGTGACCCCCCGGGCCAGGTCCCTGGCACCTGTACCTGTGACCCCTCCAGCGGTGCCTGTTACTGCAAACTCTTTGTCTCTGGACGGGACTGCAGCCGTTGTCTGGTGAGTCTTGACCTACCTTTTGATTTGACCTTGATTTTGGGTACTGAGCTTCTGGAAGCTGATCAGAATAAGGCTAAATTCAGTGTGACTGCAGACTGAGCCTCGCACGTGGGGTGGTGCCACTTCCTGACCTGGTCACCTGGTCACCATCTATGGCTCTCTCGCACATCGTTCTCCCTCTTTTTCTCCTTCCCTTCCCTTCTCTCTAAAAATAAGTAAATTAAATATTTTCTTTTAAAGATTCTATTTATTTATTTTTAGAGAGCGAGAAAGGGAAGGAGAAAGAGAAGGAGAGAAACATCCATCAGTTGCTTCTCACATGCCCCCAACTAGGTACCCAGCTTGCAGCCCAGGCATGTGCCCTGACCAGGAATCCAACTGGCAGTATTTTCAGTTTGAAATCCACTGAGCCACACCAGCCAGGGCTGTGTCCTTATCTTCTTTCTTTTTACCTCCCCTCCATGAGGCCTTGTAGGAGTTCACCAGAGTCCCCTCTCCCCTTCTCAGCCGCAGGCAGAAGGGCATTCGAGCCCTATCCTCAGCTCCCTTCCTCCGGCAACAGGCAGTTCCGTAAATGACCTCCCAGGCGCCTGACCCTCACTCTCACCCTGTCCAGACTGAATGAACTGTTCTTCTTCCACCACCTCCTGTCTCTTGTAGCCTGAGTTCTGGGGTCTAAGCAGTGACTCTGCAGGCTGCAGGCTCTGTGACTGCGACTTCAGGGGCGCCGACAGCAACAGGTACAAGGCAGAGCCTGGGAGTGGGCTCAAGTGGCAAGAACTGGGTGTTGTTCTGTCCCCTCCCTGCCCCCATGCTCAACCAGGTGTTCAGCAGGGGAGGGCATCTGTCTGTGCCGTCCCCATCTCCATGGTCACCACTGCCGTGAGCTCCAGTCTGGGTACTTCTGTGCTGCCCTCAACCAGGCCATTGCTGAAGCCGAGCTTGGCCAGAGCCTCCAGCCAGCTGACCCTCGGCTGCCTGTTAGTGTCCAGGAGGGACAGAGGCAAGAGGAAATCAAGGCTCAGACCTTGGGGCTTGGAGGAGGGAGGGAATATCCAGAGGGAGCTGGTTGGAAGCAAAGGCTGGGTGAGGTTAGGAAGGTGAGGAAGTCTGGGTGGGACCATCAGCATGGTCAGAGGTTTGGTGTCTTGGACAGAGTCCACATTTCCAGGACAGTGGGAAAGGACAGGGCCAGAATGTTGGAGGACACTGATACCCGACTTGCCCCCAGGAAGCCCCCTGGCCTGCTCCTTCCCACTGTACACAAGCCCCAGGGAGCTCCTCTCATTGGCTCTGGCCCCGACTTCGGAGACAGCGTGACCCTCGCTGTGCCCTCTACCCTGCCAGGCGGGCTGCTGCAGACACCAGCAGCCCACAGTGAGGCATCTGAGGAGCAGGGTAAAGTCACCAGTCGCTAGGGTCTTAGTAGGGACCTTAGCCCTGGGGATATGGGTCTCTGAAGTCTCGGGGGAAGGAAACCTGAGTAAACCTGAGTCCTGAGGGTTCTAGGTCCCGCAGTGGCCTGGGCCTGAGAGTCTGTGTCTCATATCCAGGCCCCAGAGGAGCCTGTGTCCTGGCATCTGGGAGCTGGCTCTGCACTGTGGAATGGCTTAGACTTTGCACATGTGGTTGATGGGGCTGGCCTCTCTCTGCTGGCTCCCATGGTGCCTCGTGCCCTGGAGTATGACATTGTCCTTCGCTATGAGACCCAGATCAGTGGCATGGGTGCCAGGCAGGTGGATGGGTGGTGCTGGGTGGTGGGGAGGGGCAGTTCTATGACTGCTGACCCCTGACCCTAGGCGTCTGAAGACTGACAGGCATTAGTCAGTGTCCGTGCCCAGTCTCCACCCAGTAGCAGTTGCTGTGCTCACCTGCTGCCCTCGGAGCATCTCTTCCAGGCCACCTTGACCCATGCACACAGGTAGGCAGGACACTGTGACCCCTGATACCAAGGCCCTATCGTGCTCCTAAATATTTGACACAATACCCAGCCAAGGTGGGAAATTCCCAGTATGGAATATCATCATGTCTAGAACGATTGAAACAGGCTTAATTTAAAATAGAGCAGGATTTAAGAAGCTGTTCTTTTTCCATTGGTTGGATGATGCAATGTTGGACCCAATCACTAAAGCAGAAATGGGTCACCACTGGGACCACTTGATCCTGACCTCCTTAGCCCACCGTTTCTGCTCTCCCCCTCCCTACAGAGCTGTGGTTCTACCCAGACCTTTTTGCTTTGAACGGGGCACACACTACTCTGTGACCCTGCGCCTGTGGTGGACCAAAGTGAGCTGGAGGCCTGAGGGAGGCATTGTCTTTCTGGATTCGGTGAGATTCTAGTGGCTCCACCCCACCTCTGGGGGAGGTGCAAGGTACAGCAGACAATCTGGGCTGAGGCGGGGGGCGGGGTGGGGGGTGCGGGTCACGGAGGCCTGGAGCTGCACCAAAAGGACTGAGACAGGTGGAGAGTGTAGGAAGGAGGATCAGGTGGGGAAGTCACATTCTGATGACAGGAGATGAGAACAGGCAGGCACCAGACCTCACTAGAGCTTGCGGACCAGCAGAGGGATAGTGGGGAGCCATGCAAGGACTCAAGCAGAGAAAAGATGTGGGGTAAATGGACTGTCAGGGGGACACTGCTGCAAAGATTCTGAGTGCAAGGGGGCCTGACCCGGACTAGATTGGGGCCACTGGAGTGGAAGGAGAAACAGACTCAAAGAGAAACTGAAAAGGCATGGAAGGGGACTGTGAGGGCCAGTGTAAGGAAGGGCAGTGGGCAGTGATGTTAGTGCACAGGGCTGTGTTTGTGCCTGCTGCCTGCTGCCCTCCACCTTCCTGCCAGCTTGTACTCCTGCCACGGGTAAAGGAGCTGCCCAGGCTGAGACCTGTGGACCCTGGGGCCACAGGGCGCTTGCAGGAGCTCCACAAGGGGGGCTGCATGGAGGCAGTGAGGATGGGCCTGCCCAGCGTCATGCCTGAGGCCTGTGCCCGCCTGGTCTGCAGCATCTTGGCCCTGCTTCATGGGGGTGGCCTCCATGAGTGTGTGTCCCTGGCTCTTCGAGCTGTAGGAGAGGGGTCAGAGGAGGCACCGTGAGGTTCATCTGATCTTGCCCTTTCTCTTGCCAGCATGTGAATGCCACCCTCAGGGTTCGCTGAGTACTGAGTGTGTCCTGCTGGGTGGGCAGTGCCCCTGCCGTCCTAACGTCAGTGGTCATACCTGTGACCACTGTGTGCCCGGAACATAGGGCTTCGGCCCCACTGGCTGCAGTGGTGAGCCTTTGGGGCCAGTGGGTGTGGGGCCTGAGACCAGCTGCTTCCTCTCTCTGCATGGCTTGATCGGCCTGTCATTCCCCACAGAGTGCCGCTGCCATTCCAAGGGTGCCACCAGTGCCATCTGTAACCCTGTGAGTGGGCAGTGCACAGGCCCGGTGGGCCTTGCTGGTCGCCGCTGTGACCGCTGCCTCCCCAACCTGTGGGGCTTCCCACACTGCCAGCCCTGTGTCTGCAATGGGCATGCTGAGCTGTGCCACCCGCTCACAGGCATCTGCCAGGCCTGCCATGGGGCCATGACAGGCCAGCATTGTGAGAGGTGAGTGCTGGCCCTGGAAGCGTTGGGTGAGAATTAGGATGCGTGAACCAGGCCCCATTCTGGGTGCTTGGACAGCAACTGCGGAGACCCCATTCTGGGCTCAGGCCAGCAGTGTCGGCCTTGCCTCTGTCCTGGGCCCCCTGGCTCTGGCCTCTATCATGGGACTTCATGCCACATGGACAGCACAAGTGGACGTGTCCTGTGCCTCTGTGCACCTGGCTATGCAGGTGAGGCATGGCTGGCAATGGCAAATCCGTGGCCCTTCTCACCTGTCCACAAAGCAGATCTTTGCCAGGGCCACGTGTGTATCAAGGTGCAGGCCAGGCACCTCTCCTCAAGGGATTCCCGTGGAGGAAGGAGGTCAAATGGGAGGAATTACAGACATGGAGCTTGTAAGCCAGGAGATGGGCCTTAATGTAACTACTATGTCTTCGGCCCTCCGGACTAAGCTGGGGACTTTCTGCTGGGTATGAGGGGCCCGTGGTCCTCAAGGGACCTGAGACAACTACATGTACCCTAATCCCTCCAGGGCCCTGCTGTGACTGCTGTTCCTCTGGCTACTTTGGGCACCCTTGGACTCCAGAAGGAGTCCGTGTTGGCCCTGCCAGTGTAACAACAACATTGACCCCTGGGACCCCGCTGCCTGTGACCCACACAGTGGGCACTGCCAGAGGTGTCTGCACCACAGCCATGGCCCTGGCTGTGCCCACTGCAGGCCTGGCTTCCACGGCAGTGCCTTGCGCCCAGGGGGCTGCCGGCGTGAGTGTGTGGTGGGGCAGGTGGAGGTGTCCCAAGGTGGCAGGTGGGCTCTCTTTCCTCTGTCCCTGCTCCCTGCCAAGCCTTTCCTCTCATCAGGCTGCAGCTGTGACCCCGGGGCACTGTCCCTTTGAGGTGCCAATCTGGGGCTGAAGCCTACTTCTGCAGCCAGCTCAGTGGGCAGTGCCCCTGCCACCCCCACACACTAGGGCAGGACTGTAGCCGCTGTGCCCCCCTCTTCTGGAATCTAGGGGGGCCTCGGGGCTGTGAGCCCTGCAGCTGCCATGTGCACCACTCACTACATCCAGCGTGTCACCCAGTGAGTGAGCCTGTGTTCCATGTGGCACTTGGCTGTGGCCAGGTGTGAGTGGATGTGTATGAGCCTGTGACAGGGTGTAACTTATGGCTGATGTGAGTGTTCATGGAACCACCAGCACTGGGGTACGTGTGGCTGCAAGCAGCTGTGCGGATCTGTGTGCTTGGGTGATGATGACGACGAGCTCGTGGATAGGCCCGGGGAGAGCAGACATGAGCCTGCATGTGCTGACCCCATGCTTGGCCCTGCATTTACGCATGGGTCACCCCTGTGAGTGGGTCAAGATGAATGAGCGTGGTGGGGGACCTGGGGGCTGATAAGGAGGCCGAGCGAGACCTGGGCAAAGGGCTGGGGGAGAGCTGGTGCAGCAGAGAGGGATGGCCATGGGAAGCTCATGTTCCCAGGAGGGCAGTGGTCAGCCACTGGTGATATGAGGCCTGAAGTGTGTCCTTGTGCCTTTAGGGAGGGGAAGGTGGCAGTCAGGTGAAGGAGGCAGGGGGTAGGGGTCTGGAGTCAGTGGGGAGTTCGACTCAAGACACAGAGGAGCAAAGGGCAGCAGGTCAGGAGCTGAGAACCCAGAGGGTCTGTGGGAGGCGAGGTTGGCCAAGGGGGTCTGGCCAGGGGAAGCAAGAAGGGGGCCACCCTCAGCCAAGACAGGTGTGGGCGCTGCCTGCAGCAGGGGCAGAGCCGACAGGGAACACGGCACGCTCGGGTGTGCTTGTATGCGCTCGGGAATGCAGCTGCTGCCTCTGAGCACTCAAGTCCTCTCCCTCTTCCAGTGGAGGCTCTTGGTTCCTGCTGACCTGTCTGCACTCTCTCCCCCCAGGTCACAGGTCAGTGCCCCTGCTGGACAGGATTTGGGGGCCGCACGTGCTCCTGGTGTCAGGATGGGTTCTGGGGTGACCCGGAGCAGGAGTGCAGAGGCGAGGGGGCACTCACATGACCCACCACCAGGGGTGAGGCTGCCCTGAAGGAGCCACTCCATGTAGAGTAGCAGGGGACAGCGGGGCTTTCCGGAGGGAGACCACAGAATGCTTATTGCTGTTTGCTCCAAAACCTCAAGGAGTACTCATGAAGACAGCTATAGGGGAGCACTGTTGGCCAAAACAGGCAGAGTGGGCACATGTGTGGAGAGGACAGGTTGGGTGGCTCTCTGCTGACCAGCCTTCCAGGCCTGGACTGCAGGTGGCCCCTGACTAGGCTGCAGAGCCCCTGCGTCTTCGTGCTGTTTTCCTCCCCAAAGGCTGCCACCCAGATGGGCTCTCTGGCCAGGGTGGTGGCAGTGCCATGGCAGTTCTGAACAATGGCTTGGTTGAGGGCTGGTGTGCACCCTCACAGTCTCACAGGGCCACCCTCCTTTCTTGGGCTTTTTCCTCCTCTTTGGGAGGTGAGGCAAAGGCGGGCACTGCCCGCAACCTGCTCTGACTCTATCCCTCCCCGACAGCTTGTGCTTGCGACCCACGGGGCTCCATCTCCCCCAGCTGTGACCCGTACACAGGTGCCTGCCTCTGCAGAGAGGGCATCTCAGGGCCGAAGTGCCAGGCATGTGTCCGTGGCTCCAGAGGCGGCTTCCTACACTGCACGACCTGCCCTGCCTGTTTCACCTCCTGGGACCAACGCCTGGCTTTGCTCCAGCTCCAGCTGGAAGCTGTGGCCCAGGAGGCACCTGCCCTATACCAGGGGACACCTGGCTTGGGTGTTAGGGGTCGGGGTGGGTGCCAGCAGGCCCTGGAGGCAGCCCTGCAGCAGGCACAGACACTCCTGAAATCTCCTTCATCCACTGTGGGGATCCCGCAGCAACTCAGAGTGGATAGCTGGACTCAGGCAAGGAGCCTGGGGTCTGCGGGGAAGAGGCCTCCAGCTAGCTTCCCAGGGTCGGGGGTTTAGAGGGCCCCAGGTTGGCCTGAGTCCTGGGTCTGGGTTTTCTTAAGTGAGAAATCATGGAGGAGAGACATCTCCAGCCATGCTGATGCGCCATCTCCCCACAGGAGGGCAATGACTGAAATGGCCCAGATGCTGTGGGCTCCAGGACAGGTTGTGGCAGAAAGCGAGTCATGGGTTAGGGGACAGTGTGAACATCTGGAAGAATTATCCTGGGAGCTAGACTCTCAAGGGCTTGGCCTGGCCCAAGAGGACTATAGGAGTCCAAGGTGAGGCCAGATGGGCAGGTGGGTGGACTGGTAGATGAGGGCAGGGGATAGACTCGGTCAGGAGGAAGGGACCAGGTGCCATTGCTTACATATATGGGGGACCTAGAGACTGTCTCAGCCAGTGAGCCCTAAGCCATCTCTTTATCTATCCTTCCCATCTGCAGATGCTGAGGCCCAGGCCTCCTCAGCAACCCTGCTTTCCCAGGAGGCCGTGCTCAGAGCCAAGACCGTGACCTTACTTGGAGGAACAGACAGCATTCTGGGACAGGCCCGAGAGGCCCAGCGGTGCACAGAGCAGCTTCTGTGGGGTATAGGCCAGCCTACAGGGACAGCTGTGTGGAAGCTGAAACTAAAGGGGATGGTGGACAGGGTCCAGATGCTGCACCCACAGCTTCTGAGACTCCTGGTCAAAGCTGGAGTGGTGGGTGGAGATTTGGATCACTGGTGGGGCGGGAGGTGGGGGTTGGCAAGGCAAGGACTCTCTCCTAGGGGTGACCTGGATGTAGAGCAGTAGAGGAATTTAAGATGTGCATTCTGGGTTCCCCTATCTTGTTTGCAGGAATGCAGGGGTCAGGACCGTGGACTGGCCTGTGTTCCTGTACCCTGTGCTGTTTCCCCTTGCCCTGGGCCCCTGCCCACTGCCCAGTGGGCTCTGGTCATCTCCCGTAATGCCTCTTACAGCCTAGACATAGTGATCACAGCCTTGGAGCAGCATCAGCAACTGGTACAGAGCTATAGGGGCCATGGATGGGAGCCATGGAGGTGACATGGGGTCACAGCTTGGCCATTGGGTTATAGCAGACATGTTTCACATCTGACCCACCCCTCCCAGCTGCAGCAGATCCAGGCCACAGCAAGCTCCATGGGAATCCAGGCTAGGGAGATGTGGCACCGAGCCAGGGGCCCTGGGGTGTGGCCTCCATGGCCCCTGTGCAAGCAGTGGTGCACAGGATCCAGCGTTTCCTCTTGGGTATGTGTCTGCTTGTGTGTCTGTTTCCAGCTGAGGGCTGGCTGGTGGGCATTCAGGCCCCTGCTATGACACTCCTCCCAGGACAGGGCCACGCAGAAGGGCTGACCAGGGCTCAGGTCGGGGGACTAGTGTGCTGGTAGATGTGTGACAGCTGGCTGGGGCTCTGAGGGCCTGACTGTAGCATGTGTCCATTTCCGCAGTGGAAGTAACCCCACCATAGCTGAGTACAATCTACCTACCATGTAACAACTGGTTCACAAGTTTCTGAAAATGTAATATTTGTCCTTTGTAAGCCTCCAGCATACTATGTAGTCCTGTCAGAGGCAGGGTCAGTGAGATGTTAGGGTCAAAGTCCATTGGGTCAGGGGTCAGAGTTCACATCCAACATCCCTACTCCCACAAAAGAGGGTGCAGATGCTGTGAGTGTGGAGCTGGTGGCTTGGCGTGGGCTAGCTGTGCCCCTCACCCAGGGCGGGGCATCTGGCATCGCCTTCCTGCTGAATCAGGTCCAGTGTGCCTTCCCTTCCCCAGACACTGGAGGCCAGGAGCTGCCCAAAGCTGGAGGTGTCCTCCATCAGGCACAGCAAACCAGGTGAAGGGCCAGGAGGCCAAAAGCAGAGGCCAGAGGGTGGGGAGGAAGGGATGCCTCCTTATTGTCTGTACCTTTCAGGGAGGGTACAACCAGGGCCCAGGACCAAGCGCTGGATATTCAGGGGGTGCTGGCTGAGGCAGGAACTGATGCAAGGGCTGCAGAGCAAGGGCTGCAGGCAGCAAAGCAGACACTCGGAGGCCTGGAGGCCCGTGTACAGGAGGTGCCACCTCACCGTACCCTTAGGTCCCCGCACCTCTTGTTCAGTGGGGCCTCTGTGGTCCCATTTTCCCCATGAGGTCCTTGACCCATTGTGATACCACAAGGCTACTCAATACCCTGACCATGTGAACCCTCTACCTACTTGCTGCCCTGCTGTGACCACCCTGTGATCCCCTGACCTTTGCCCCAGATGGCAGGGTGCCTGGCCCGGATAACGATGGCAGTGGATGTGACCCCGACCCTGGGGCTTCTGTCTGGTGCAGCTATGGCTCTCAGGACCCACTTGGCCCTAAGTCAGCGGCAGGCCCAAGAGGCAGAAGAGCATTCAGCACATGCCATGGGCTTGGCTGAGGGCCTGGGCAAGGTGAGATGGGGACCATGGACACTGGGGTCTCAGGGACCCTCTACAACCCTCTGAGTGTGAAGTGGGATGAAAGCTGGGCCCGGGCTATGCTGCACCGAGGTAGGGTCTCAGTTCTACAACTTCCTGCTTTCCGGGAACTTTGGGCAGCAAGCAATGTGTTGGGTCTAGGTGGGGTGGGGTTTCAGATTCAGTCCTGCTTCAGGAGTTGCAGGTGGCCCACTTAGGCGTGGCAGAGTTGCAGGAGAGTGCAAACAGCCTGATGGCCATGGTGAAGGACGCAGGAGAGCAGGTGCAGCGGACTTGAGCTGAGGCCCAAGAGCTCCTGAAGCAGGTGCAGAACAGCTGGAGCTGTCTGGAGGGTGTGTGGCTGGCCACAGTGGGGTGGGTGTGGTGTGGCAGCAGGAGCAGATGGGAGGGTCAGAGTTGGAACAGGGATGTGTGGGAGGGCCAGGGCTGGGTCCAGGTCAGGCCCACATTCATCCAGGGATCAGGGCTGGAGTGAAAGGAGGTCAAATGTGGATTAGGATTAGAGCTGATTTGGGGATGGGGTCGGGGTCAGAATCAGGGTTGTGGCAGAGAAGAGGACCAGAGTCAGGGACTAGGGCCAGAGGTCAGAGCCTGATTCAGACAACTTATCTCCAGGGTTAGAGCGCCGCCTGGTGCAGAGTGAGCAGACACTGGGCAAGAAGGAGGCTACGCTCTGGGCCCCGGAGAATCAGGGCAGCAGAGCTGCTTGAGCACCTGGGGCTGTGGCCCAGTGCGTATGCCACCTGCTGAACAGTGTCCATGATGCCACAGAGAGGGGCTCCAAGATGGCCTGTGTGACTCAGCGACCTCAGAGTGACCCAGGAACCTCCCGACTTTGAGAGACCGAAGACCCCATTGAGTGCCTGCAAACCCTGAATGACCCTCACACGACTCTGTGATGTCTTCCAGTTGCCCTCTGACCTTGAGAAACCAGAGAGATCACATAAAGTTCCCTGAGGCTATGCAGTATCCTAGACCCTGATAAGATCCTTATCTCTGAGTGAAGTGAAATTCTGAGTCACCTTTAGTATATCTGAGCCCCTCAGGTTAACTACATGACCCCCAGGGTGACCAGAGACCCCCTATTCCAGATAACCAGCTACCCTGAAAGTCCAGCAAATTGACTGACCTCCTGCCCAGACTCTTGTTGTGAAGCCTAGTGATTGCCCTAAAGAACCCCAGCTTTATTCCCTGGGCCCAATGACCCCAGGTACTCTCCACCGGACCCCTCGGAGCCAGCTTGACCCAGCCCTCAGACCCGCAGAACTGTGGTCCCAGCCTCAGTCCCAGGAGCCTGGGTGGGGCAAGAGCTCCGGCAGCAGCGCGCATTCCAGCCGGGACTCCGGCACTCCCGGAAGACTAGAAGGTCCGGAGTGGATAAAGAGCCATGAGATCTGGATTGGCACCCTGCTTCTCCTTTGGTCTGTTGTCGGCCACCAGCACCTGTTTTTATACTGAGTCTGTACTTCTCGGGCCTACTTGCTTTGGTGACTAGTGGAGACAAAGACCCCTCGAATCGTGCCTCGGGCCAGGGGTGACCTTTCTCTGTCTCTCCTCCTATCCTCATCTTCTGTTCCTCCTGCTGGTGTCCTACGGCTTTCTGAATCCCTGAATGGGGGGCTTGACAAACAGCTCCCCACCTCCACTCCTCGCACTGCCCTGGGTCTGAACACCTAGTTGCTGTGGACCGCCACAGCACCTGTGACCCTTGGGACAAAGGCTAGGTTCCATGGGCCATTTGAAATCTTTTGCTTATGCCATGGCCCCTACTTGGTGCACCCCCTAACTATGGTGGCCGAAAGCCCCAAACCCACCACCTTTCCCTTGCTCTGCAGAAGTCTGGGAATCAGGGCACAATAAAGATTTGCAGCTGAGATGACCTGGATCTGGTTTCTAGACTGAGGGTCTTTTTCAGAGCCGGGAGGGGACCTTTGCACAATGTTGCATTCCTGCCTGCGATCCACTCCATGCTTTCCTTCTTGCCATGGTTTCCAACTTTGCTCAAAGTCGCCAGACTCTCAGCCAAGTGGAGGGACCGCCGGACAGGGGACTGAGTGGGGACTCAGCCAAGAACCCACACAAGCAGGGTCAGCATGGGACCTCAAGGGAGGGGCTGGGTGGGCACATCCCCCAGATCTCTCATCCTGATTCCCCTCCTCTTTAGGATGGATTGGGCCGCAGAGGAACGAGGGAGGGACCCGAGGGGACAGCCTCGGCCCTGGGAGCTCCGTGTGGGCCTGCTGCTGAGTGGTGAGAGGGCCTGATGAAGGCCTGGGGGTTTCGGGATGTGATGGTGGGTGGAGGGATAGCTGGCCCTGGGGCTACCCACTGAGGAGCATAGTGTAACCGGCTGACCCACTGTTCCCAGTGCTGGCCACCTCCTTGGCCCAGGCCCCTGCTCCGGATGTGCCAGGCTGTGCTCAGGGAAGCTGCTACCCTGCCACTGGTGATCTGCTAGTGGGCCGAGCTGACAGACTGACCGCCTCATCTACCTGTGGATTGCATGACCCCCAGCCCTACTGCATTGTCAGTCACCTGCAGGTGCTGCTGGCTGGTGGCAGGGTGGGGAGCTGAGTCAGTGTGGGACTGGCACTGGCTGAGGCTCTGACCCTGACCCTGATCCAACCCAGGATGAGAAGAAGTGCTTCCTGTGCGACTCCCGGCGCCCCTTCTCTGCTAGAAACAATCCAAACAGCCATCGCATCCAGAATGTAGTGACCAGCTTTGCCCCACAGCGCCGAACAGCCTGGTGGCAGTCAGAGAATGGTGAGGCTGTGGGTGAGACATGGGGTGAGCAGGGCTGCCCACCAATAACCTCAAGTCCCTGACCTCCGACTCCTGCCCCAGGTGTCCCTGTGGTCACCATCCAGCTGGACTTGGAGGCTGAGTTCCATTTCACGCACCTCATTATGACCTTCAAGGTGCCAGCATGTCTGGGAGCCTGCTTGAATCCCCCTGCTTGGCTCCCCCTTGCCCCTGAACAGAGTCCCAGCTCCCTTAGCCCAGCCCCCTTGAGTTCATATGCTGTTCTCTGGCTGCGTGGGAGGCTCCTTCATCTCCCACATCTTCCATTGCCTTCTGCCTTCAGGCCTTTGCACATGCTGCCCTCATCCCAGGTCGGGTCAGGCACTGCCTCCATGGGCCCCATGATCCCTGAGCCTCCCTCCAGAGGTGGCTCCCCTCCCTGGTCATTGCTTGGCTTCCACTGGTCATCCCCACCTGTCTGTGAGCTGCTTGTGGGCAGGCCCCTGCTGGACGGAGCTCTTGATGGGCCTGGGCTGGACTTGGGTCCAGGTGCCCTCTGATCAGCCATGCCCCCTACCCAGACGTTTCGCCCTGCCGCCATGCTGGTGGAGCGCTCAGCAGACTTTGGACGCACCTGGCACGTGTACCGGTATTTCTCCTATGACTGTGGGGCTGACTTCCCAGGAGTCCCACTGGCCCCCCCACGGCACTGGGATGACGTAGTCTGTGAATCACGCTACTCAGAGATCGAGCCGTCCACTGAAGGCGAGGTGAGGCCTGGGATCTGGGCTTAGAGCAGGAAGTGGGGTTGATGGGCCTGAGGGCAGGGTCCAGTGTCTCTAATGGCTCCATGCCCTTCCAGGTCATCTATCGTGTGCTGGACCCTGCCATTCCTATCCCAGACCCTTATAGCCCACGGATCCAGAGTGAGTGCTCCACCCTTCGGGCCTGGCGCAGTCCCAGAGTCCAGCGGGTGACTGTTTGGGGCCTTGGTAGCTATTTTGGGTACTTCCTAGGGCAGGTGCCAAGTCCAATTTAGCTCACATAGTAGACAGGAGGTCTCCCAAAGTGACCTTGGCAGCTGCAGCCCCTGAGTGGGTCTAGGGCAGCAAAAGCCTGACTGGTCAGCTGGCCCCCAAGCCTTTCCCCCACCTCTTAGACCTGCTGAAGATCACCAACCTGCGGGTGAACTTGACACGGCTGCACACACTGGGGGACAACTTGCTGGACCCACGGCAGGAGATCCGAGAGAAGTACTATTATGCCCTCTATGAGCTGGTTGTGCGTGGCAACTGCTTCTGCTATGGACACGCCTCACAGTGCGCACCCGCCCCAGGCGCACCAGCCCATGCAGAGGGCATGGTGAGGGGCTTCAGGTGTCTGGCACAGGGCAGGGTGCAGGGGCAGGAGCAGGTGTGGATGGACAGCACTGACCACGTGCCTGCCTGCCCTCCTAGGTTCATGGGGCCTGCGTGTGCAAACATAATACTCACGGCCTCAACTGTGAGAAGTGTCGGGATTTCTATCACGACCTGCCCTGGCACCCAGCTGAGGATGGCCACAGTCATGCCTGCAAGAGTGAGTGAAGCCCTGGGCCCCAGGGCCCTGGAACTCTGTGGCCTGGCTATGCCCTGAGTAGAACCTAGGGCTGGATGGCCGAGCCCCAGACACCCAGGCTGTGTCCAAAGGCTGTCCAGGCCTGGATGCCCCTGGGGACACCAGAAGTCCTCCTTGACAATCTGCTCTGGGTGGGGATCCAGTATAGTGCTGAAGCCTTAAAGTTCCTGAGCTCCCACTCACAAATTCTGGCCTGTGGTAGGGACCTAAGGTGGCACTAGGGCCCCCTATGCCTCTTACCCTTGGGACATGGCTCCTCAAGAAGCCTTTGCCCTGCACTCTCCTCCCCCAGAGTGCGAATGCCATGGGCACGCCCGCAGCTGCCACTTTGACATGGCCCTGTATCTGGCTTCTGGGAATGTGAGCGGAGGCGTGTGTGATGCGTGTCAGCACAACACAGCTGGGCGCCGCTGTGAGCTCTGCCGGCCCTTTTTCTACCGAGACCCAACCAAAGACCTGCGGGATCCAGCTGTGTGCCGCGGTGAGGCTGGGATTGGGCATGGGAGAGGGAGGGCTGGGCCTGGGGTGGGAGCTGGGGGGCCAGACTGGTGCTCAGGCTGCAGGCATTTTGTGTGGGGGGCACAGGGTGAGCCAAACTGGGAATCTGAGGGGGGATTGGAAGACGACTGGAGCTGGGGCTAGTTGGCATAGGGTGACCTTGTACTTTTTTTGCCCTCAGCTTGTGATTGTGACCCCATGGGTTCCCAAGATGGTGGTCGCTGTGATACGCATGATGACCCTGCACTAGGGCTGGTCTCAGGCCAGTGTCGCTGCAAAGAACATGTGGTGGGCTCTCGCTGCCAGCAATGCCGTGATGGCTACTTTGGGCTCAGTGCCAGTGACCCTGTAGGCTGCCAGCGTACGTATTTCTTGCCCTAACTTGTGCTGTCCTTAACCCTTGACCTCTTATTCTTGACCCCACTGAAAACGAGCTCCCTGCAGCTCCCCAAAGTGCTTATGAGCCTCCTTTCCCTGCAGGGTGTCAGTGTGATGCACGGGGCACAGTGCCTGGGGGCACCCCTTGTGATCCCAAGAGTGGAACCTGTTTTTGCAAGCGTCTAGTGGCGGGACCTGGCTGCAACCGCTGCCTGGTGCGACTGGAGGGGGTGGGGCTCGGGGTCCAGCACTCCTCCTCAGAGGATAGGCCAGGAATGGGGTCCACGCCCCACTGGGTGGGTGCTGAGAGCATAGGGTCCAGCCCTGGCCAAGAGGCAGGCCTGGGAGGCCAAGGGTGGGGTCCAGTTTTCGACCAGGGGTGGTAGAGGCTGAGAGCCATCATCGGATTCCCCACTGGGTGGCTAGGGGGTCCATTTGTAGCCCCCAGCAACTTCTTCTTCCCCAGCCTGGCCACTGGGGCCTGAGCCACGACCTGCTTGGCTGCCGCCCCTGTGACTGCGACGTGGGTGGTGCCTTGGATCCCCAGTGAGTGCTGTATACGAGGCTCCAGGAGGGGTGGGGAAATCCTGGGCAGGATGGGGTCTTGTTTTAATAACTGCACTCCACAGATGCAACGAAGCCACGGGTGAGTGCCACTGCCGCCAGCACATGGTGGGGCGACGCTGTGATCAGGTCCAGCCTGGCTACTTCCGGCCCTTCCTTGACCACCAGACATTTGAGGCTGAGGACACCCGAGGCCAAGTAGGGAATCAGTGTTACAGAACAGGGCATGGGGAGGTGGGGTTATGGGCACTGCCTTGTGCGAGGAGGGTGTTTGGCTAGCCGTGGTCACGGCCTCAGCTGCAGAGCTGGGGTCTATGGACAGGCTGCAGCAGAAGGGGTGTGCCTTGCCTGAGCCCCCCCCCACAGTCATGTGTCCCCCCAGATGCTTGATGTGGTGGAGCGCCTGGCAAGCCCCGGGGGAACTTCATCCTGGACAGGCCCAGGCTTTGTTAGGCTGCGGGAAGGCCAGACACTGGAGTTCCTGGTGACCTCTGTTCCAAGAGCCATGGACTATGACCTGCAGCTGCGCTTGGAGCCCCAGGTCAGTCCCCATGACACCTAAGCCAGAGTTAACCCTCTGGGTGTGGGAGCATTTCCTTCACCATCTCGCTCCCCCAGGTCCCGGAGCAATGGGCAGAGATAGAACTGACTGTGCAGCGCCCAGGGCCTGTGTCTGCCCGTGGCCCATGTGGGCATGTGTTGCCCAAGGATGACCGCATCTCGGGGACTCTGCAACCAGACACTAGGTGAGGGTCCAAATGGCAGTTTCTATAATGGTAGGAGGTTGTAAACCAGCCCTAAGGCCCCAGAAGTGTCCTTGGAAGACACTGCCCCCTCATTTATTTGTCCCTTCCTTCTAGAGCCTCTTCCTGAGTGCTGTTGGCCAGGTATTGCTGGGCATGCCACTGGGCAGAGGAAGGAAGGGGAGAGAAGGAGGCCTGTTCTCTCCGGGGGTCTAGGCTCTGGAGGCCAAGGCGGAAATTAATGGGAAGCCATCCAGCATTGCTGTAGGGAATGCCCTAGGTGGGAAGGGGGGCCATCAGAGCTCTGAGCAGCGATGTGACTGGTCTGATTACTGTTTTAGTGTGTTTCGGGTAGTGTTTGCTTCCTGTATTTTTTCATCACTTTACTTATTTGTAAACTTTTTATCACGTAAATATTCAAGCACAAGTGGGAGTAGAGAGAACACGATGACGAACCTGGCTGTGCCCATTACGGGCATTTTGCCAACAGTGACTTGTGTTTAGCAAAGATCCCTATAGTGTTAAGTGGACACTAGACTTAAAGGGGTCACGGCAAAAGCTGGAAGGTCGACTGGAGGCTATTGTGTTGGCTGAGAGACAGCAGTTAACAGAGGTATAGCCATAGAGGTGGCAGGAAGAAGTTTCCAGAGGGTTCAAGTGGCAGAGCTGAGGGCTTAACCATGTGGGGAAGGGATGGGAGGTGGGAAAGTGACCCCAGGGGTTTTTGGTTTCGGCATCCAGATGGGGGTGGGGTTCTCTGCTGGGAGGAGCAGTTCTGAGACCTCAGACATGGGCGGGGCCCAGAGGTGGTTGGATTTCTGCCTCTGAAACTGCTGGGAGGGCTCAAGTCAGAGATGTCATCTTATCTCAGTGAGTACCTTACATATTCACTAAGAGATGAGTCTAGATGAAACAACCAGAGAGGTGAAGGAAGATCAGAGTGAGGCTTTGGGGTACTCTGGTGTCAGGCCTGTAGGGAAGGAAAAGCCAGGGAGCAGGAAGAAGACAGGGACTGTGGACAGGGTCCCAGTGAAGACAAGAGGGTCTTGGGAAGGAAGGTGCCCTGATCTCCTCACCAGGCACTGCTGAGTGCTGGAACAGATAAGATAGAGAAGCGGCCACCGGCTTTGGTGACACGGAGGTCACTGGTGACCCTGCCACAGGCTGTTACCATGGCGTGTTGGGGCAAAGCCCCACTGAAGTGGAAGGCTAGGAAGGGGAGGCCGCAAGTGCAGCCAGGTTTCAGAAACTTGTGGGCAGGAGGACAGAGACCGGGTCAGCAAGGCAGAGACTCAAGGGACTGAGCACAGACGGTTTTCAGGGGGTGTGAAAGAACCCCAGCATGCTTTTTAGGCTGATGGGAATGACCTAGGAGAGAGGGAGGGAGAGAGTGGGGAGGTGATGCAGTTGGAGGTCAAGGTCAGAGGAAGTGCGAAGAGGCCACTGAGGGAAAATTGGCTAGTATTTGTACCTGAGAAGTCTGTGGGGTCCTCAGGTTGCGTGGAGTGCTTTTCAGGGGGAGACTTGTGTGCACAGGGGGTGACCCCAGTGAGGGAGACATGTGGGAATCTTCTGTACAGATTCTCTGCGGGGCCATCTGCTGGCCTTGCCAGTGGTTTGGTTGCTATGTATGGGGTGGGGCAAGCCAGGGTGAAGGTTCCAGGGATCCTGGAACTCCTAGGCCTATCTTCCCCTCCATGCAGGTACATGGTGCTTCCCAGACCCATCTGCCTGGAGCCTGGTGTCTCCTATAAGCTGCATCTGAAGCTATTGAGGACAGGGGGAAGTGCCCAGCCTCAGGGCCCCTACTCTGGACCCAGCCTGCTCATCGACTCGGTGAACAGTCCCCTGTCCCCACACTGACCTACATTGCAGGGCCTATGGGATGGGACCTACAGTGGTGGCTGCATAGGAAGAGTCTGTAACAAAGGAGGAAGCCAATGGCGGTGCTACGCTAGGTAACCTGGTGGTAGCACCGTGGCCCCTGGTCTGAACCTCACTCTTCTGTGCTCATCTCATCAGCTGGTGCTGCTGCCTCGTGCGCTCGTGCTGGAGATGTTTAGCGGGGGTGACGCTGCTGCCCTGGAGCGCCGGGCCACTTTTGAACACTACCGCTGCCACGAGGAGGGTCTGGTGCCCAGCAAGACCCCTCCCTCTGAGGCCTGCGCCCCACTCCTCATCAGCCTGTCGGCACTGGTCTACGACGGCGCCCTGCGTGAGTGTCCGGGGTGAGGGTTGGTGGGGCACACGTGTGGGGCCCAGCCTGACTTAGCCCTGCACCCACTCCCCACAGCCTGCCAGTGTGACCCCCAGGGCTCGCTGAGTTCGGAGTGCCGCCCTCATGGGGGTCAGTGCCTGTGCAAACCTGCAGTGGTGGGGCGCCGATGTGACCTCTGTGCCCCTGGCTACTATGGCTTTGGCCCCACGGGCTGTCAAGGTACTTCCTCTCCTCTCTTCCCTCCTTCCCACAACTGCTCAGCCTCCCCTTTCTGGCTCTCCTTCTTCCTTCCTCTGACTCTGCATCAGAACTCATACTTTCAGCTCTGGGTCACTTGAAATCCTCTGCCACTCCCTGACCTTCTCGCCCTGAGCCCACACACCCCGTCCCCTGAAACCCCTCCCTGGCTCAGCCTCTGCCTTGTCTCCAGCCTGCCAGTGCAGCCCTGAGGGCTCGCTCAGCAGCCTATGTGAAGGGATCAGCGGGCAGTGCCCCTGCCGAGCTGGTGCCTTTGGACTTCGCTGCGACCGCTGCCAGCGTGGGCAGTGGGGATTCCCCAGCTGCCGGCCATGTGTCTGCAATGGGCATGCAGATGAATGTGACACCCACACTGGTGCTTGCCTGGGCTGCCGTGACCACACCGGGGGTGAGCATTGTGAAAGGTGAGCCTGAGGCAGCCCTGAGCAGGTTGGTGGGGGCAGGCTGCTTGGGGATAATACAGAGTGTACTCCTGCCTCTCCGTGCAGGTGCATTGCAGGCTTCCACGGGGACCCTCGGCTGCCACACGGGGGCCAGTGCCGGCCCTGCCCCTGCCCTGAAGGCCCCGGGAGCCAGCGGCACTTTGCCACTTCTTGCCATCGGGATGGGTACTCCCAGCAGATCATGTGCCACTGCAGGGCAGGCTACACGGGTGAGGGACGGAGTACAGGTGTGGGGGCAGGGCGAGGCAGCTGGACCAAACACTCATGCCTTCCCCTGACTGTGGGCAGGGTTGCGATGTGAAGCTTGTGCTCCTGGGCACTTTGGGGACCCATCAAGGCCAGGTGGCCAGTGCCAACCATGCAAGTGCAGTGGGAACATTGACCCCATGGATCCTGATGCCTGTGATCCCCACACGGGGCAATGCCTGCGCTGCTTACACCACACAGAGGGGCCACACTGTGCCCACTGCAAGCCTGGCTTCCACGGGCAGGCTGCCCGACAGAGCTGTCACCGTGAGTGTGGGACGGGAGGGGATGGCTGGGGTGGGGGTCCATTGCTCAGGCTCCCCTTGATCATTGTGTTCATTGTGCCTGGCACAGGCTGCACCTGCAACCTACTGGGCACAGATCCCCGGCAGTGCCTGTCCGCTGACCAGTGCAACTGTGACCCAGGCAGTGGGCAGTGTCCATGCCTTCCCAATGTCCAGGGCCTTAGCTGTGACCGCTGTGCCCCCAACTTCTGGAATCTTACCAGTGGCCATGGCTGCCAGCTCTGTGCCTGCCACCCAAGTCGAGCCAGAGGCCCCACCTGCAATGAGGTTTGGACCCTCCTGTGGATCCCTGGGTAGATGGGACTAGCTGTCTGCCTCAAGTCTTGAGGGCTCAGCCTCTGGTTGAGGCTCTGGCTTCTGTCCTGTTCCCACTCCAGTTCACGGGGCAGTGCCATTGCCATGCGGGCTTCGGTGGGCGAACCTGTTCTGAGTGCCAGGAGCTTCACTGGGGAGACCCTGGGTCGCAGTGCCGTGGTGAGGGAGCCAGCGGGGTTGGGGTGGATGGGGGACTTCCCAGGATTCTTCACTGGTACCTAACTCTGTGGTCTGCTCTTTTCTGCAGCCTGTGACTGTGACCCTCGTGGTATAGACACGCCTCAGTGTCATCGTGCCACGGGTCACTGCAGCTGCCGCCAAGGCGTATCTGGTGTGCGCTGTGACCAGTGTGCCCGGGGCTTCTCAGGTGTCTTTCCTTCCTGCCACCCCTGCCATGCATGTTTCGGGGACTGGGACCGTGTGGTGCAGGACTTGGCTGCCCGTACACGGCGCCTGGAGCAGAAAGCACAGGAGCTGCAGCAGACGGGTGTGCTGGGTGCCTTTGAAAGCAGCTTCTGGCGCATACAGGAGAAGCTGGGCACTGTGCAGGGAATTGTACATGCCCGCAACACCTCAGCTGCCTCTACTGCACAGCTCGTGGAGGCTACAGAGGAGCTGCGGTATGGATGGGCCTAAAATACATGGTGGGAAGGGTCAGAGGCCCAGAGTACCCGGGCTGAAGCCTCTATAAACACCTCCCTTCCTTCTGGTACAGGCATCAAATTGGGGAGGCCACTGAGCATCTGACTCGGCTAGAGGCAGAGCTGACAGATGTGCAGGATGAGAACTACAATGCCAACCACGCGCTAAGCAGTCTGGAGCGAGATGGGCTTGCACTTAACCTTACACTGCGACAGCTGGACCAGCATCTGGACCTGCTGAAGCATTCGAACTTCCTGGGTGAGTTGTTGGCCAACTATGAAGGAGACCAGGGTTGATCTTCAGCTGACTGTCTCTGCCCAACATAGGTGCCTACGACAGCATCCGCCATGCCCACAGCCTGTCTGCTGAGGCAGAACGTCATGCTAATATGTCAGCCCTGGCGGTGCCCAGCCCTGTGAGCAACTCGGCAGACACCCGGCACCGGACAGAACTGCTGATGGGTGCCCAGAGGGAGGACTTTAACCGCAAGCATATGGCCAACCAGCGGGCACTGGGAGGTCTCTCTGCCCATACCCACAACTTGAGCCTGACGGGCATAAATGAACTGGTAAGACACAAGCGTAAGGTGGAACACATGGGGGTTGCTGCTCCTTCTACAGGGGCTCTGACTCATTCTGTGCCTGGCAGGTGTGTGGGGCTCCGGGGGATGCACCCTGTGCTACGAGCCCTTGTGGGGGTGCCGGCTGCCGGGACGAGGATGGGCAGCCCCGCTGTGGGGGCCTCGGCTGCAGTGGGGCAGTAGCCATGGCGGACCTGGCACTGGGTCGGGCTCGGCACACACAGACAGAACTGCAGCGGGCACTGGCAGAAGGTGGTGGCATCCTCAGCCAGGTGGCAGAGACCCGTCGGCAGGCAGGCGAGGCACAGCAGCGGGCCCAAGCAGCCCTGGACAAGGCTAATGCTTCCAGGGGACAGGTGGAGCAGGCCAACCAGGAACTGCGGGCACTTATCCAGAGTGTGAAGGACTTCCTGAGCCGTGAGCCTCCCATGTGGCCCAGGCCGTGTGGTTGTTTCCCCTGTGTCTGTGTTCATATGTGTGTCCCTGGGTTCATACTTGGGTCAGGGCTGATA
This sequence comes from Sturnira hondurensis, assembly GCF_014824575.4. Taxonomy (NCBI): domain Eukaryota; kingdom Metazoa; phylum Chordata; class Mammalia; order Chiroptera; family Phyllostomidae; genus Sturnira; species Sturnira hondurensis. Next base: position 20,144,313 of record NW_028079127.1, read on the forward strand.
CTGGCCTGTGTTTATGACCCCATGTTTGGCCCCTAAGCCCTTGCCCATTCATGGTCCTCAAGGCCATGACCATGAGTCTGTGCCCCACATATAGTCCCTGCCCTTGTGGTTACATCCTTACGACTATTATCAAACCCATATCCCATGTGCAGTCCTGAGTCCATACCCCAAGATTGTGTCCCTATACCCATGCTGGGGAATGTGTCTCTAAGCCTCTGATTGTGTCCCCATAGAGGAGGGGGCTGATCCTGATAGCATTGAGATGGTGGCTACACGGGTGCTAGAGCTCTCCATCCCAGCATCACCTGAGCAGATCCAGCACCTGGCTGGCGAGATCGCAGAGCGGGTCCGGAGCCTGGCAGACGTGGACACAATCCTAGCTCGCACTGTGGGAGATGTGCATCGGGCGGAACAGCTACTACAGGATGCACAGAGGGCACGGTCTGACCCCAACCCTGACCCCCACCCTTGGTACCTGGTCCTAATACTCTCAGGCCCTGATTTCCTCTCTTCCCCAGGAGCCGGGCTGAAGGTGAGAAACAGAAGGCAGAGACAGTACAGGAGGCTCTGGAGGAGGCCCAGCGAGCACAGGGTGCTGCTCAGGGTGCTATCCAGGGGGCAGTAGTTGACACACGAGACACAGAGCAGACCCTATACCAGGTGTGGTTTCTCTGGGACATCAATGGGGCAAGGTTATGGGTGTGCCTTATTGACCTGTTTAACCCTAGGCCCCCACCCATGGCAGGTACAGGAGAAGATGACAGATGCAGAGCAGGCACTAAGCTCAGCAGGCGAGCGGGCTCAGCAACTGGATGGTCTTCTGGAGGCTCTGAAATTGAAACGAGCAGGGAATAGTCTGGCAGCTTCTAGTGCTGAAGAAACAGCAAGCAGTGCCCAGGGTCGTGCCAGAGAAGCTGAACAGGTATGCTAAAGCAGAGCCAGCTAGAGTGGGTAAGGGTAAGGTTGGGCCTCCACTGGGCCACCACACTGACCCTGCCCTCTACACCCTCAGGTGCTTCAGGGCCAATTGGGCGACCAATACCAGACAGTGAAGGCCCTGGCTGAGCGCAAGGCCCAAGGTGTGCTGGCTGCGCAGGCTCGGGCAGAACAACTGCGAGATGAGGCTCGGGGCTTGTTGCAGGCTGCTCAGGACAAGCTGAAGCGGCTGCAAGGTGAGGATCAGGGTGGGTGGGCACCAGAGCTCTGGGACTGTGGGAGTAGAACCCTTTAGCTGAGATGCGCCCCTCTTAGCGCTGGAGGGCACCTATGAGGAGAACGAGCGCGCGCTGGAGGGCAAAGCAGCCCAGCTGGATGGGCTGGAGGCCAGGATGCGCAGCGTACTTCAAGACATCAACTTGCAGGTCCAGATCTACAACACCTGCCAGTGACCCTTGCCCAAGCCTACCCCAGTCCTCGGTCCCGGCCCTCATGAGTTCCTCTCCATGCATGGAACAGTTCCCAACCTGAAAGTCCCCCAATAAACCGGTGTGAATCCCTATTCTGTTGTCTGGACTCTGATTTGGGGAGGGCGGGGTCTCTGGGTGGAACCCGGAGGCGGCCACCAGCACGGCCCAGACGGGGGAAGCCCAAGCAACGGAGCCCCTCCTCCTCCGCTGGGGCCGCCCCCGGAGCTGCCTGTCGCCACGTGCCTACTCCCACCGGAAGTGCGTCACCAGCTCTGCGCTCAGCCACCCGCGGCAGTACCTAGAAGTCGAAACAACAAAACAAGCCGCTGAGGCCGTGGTGCGGACGCTGGGACGGGGGAGGGCGCGCGCCGGAACCGGAACCGACCTGACGCCGGAACCGGAACCGAGAGCGGGTTGCCAGGGCCCGAAGAGGGCTGGCGACGGCGGCCTCGCTCGGTGAGTGGGACGGGCTGCTACTGGCGTGTTTGGCCCGAGCAGGGAGGACGCGAAGCGGGCCGTGGCGGCCTGTTCAAGGTCACGGCCTGTGCCAGCCCCCGCTCCTGGAGCCTCGCAGAGTGCGGGGCCTACCGATGCCGGTGGGGCAGTTACGTTACGCCTGGGGCCGGCCTCCCGCTTCAGAAAGGCGAGCGAGGGCAGCTTCCTGGAGGAGGCGGTGGCGGGCCCAGGGTTCGGAGACTGGAGGTTGCAGTACGGCTGGGGCGCTGGTCTGCCGTCAGTAACCCGCCGCAGCCCTACTGGCCGGCACGGGGCGGGAGGCGACCTTCTGCTAAGGGCCTAGGTGCATAGAAGCGGAGGGTGTCCGCTCCCTGGCTCTGGACTTGTCGTCATTAAAGATTCAGCCCACTAGGCACACATTTGACCCACAGAAGATTATCAGCCCCTACATTCGCCCTGGGGAACAGAGCTAGTCCCCGTCCCTCTGCTGTCTCAGGCCCTGTTTGAGGCAGCCAGGGAGCCTGGATGCCGAGTTCTTCCTCACTTTTTCATTGTTTTGGATGGAGAAACGGCCCGGAATTCACTGGTGGGTCTGTGGGAAACTGTGTAGAAGGTCTCTCTGTCTCCACTGATGAGTGAGTGGACCTGAGGAGGAATGGGATGATACGTTTCAGCCTCAAACTGGGTGCCCGTCCTGCCGTGGCTCTGGGGCAGGATTGCTGCTGAAAGGGTAATGTGACATCTGGATACGCTTTTCACCGCAGCTTTTGCATGCTCTTTTGCTTGGGACAGCAGCAGGGGAGAGGAATCTCTTGGGATGTAGGGAAGAAAAATCCAAGCAGTGTATGGGAGCAGGCTCAAAGGAGGCTGGGAGCTGGCAGGTGGCAGGTGGGGCGCCTTAGTGCCAGAACCTTGCCTGGGCAGTGGCAGCACCTGGGCTGGGTCTGTTTTCAGCCACAGAGCCTGGTCCTCCTGCCTGGTAGTCTCTTTCTGCCCTGCCTTCCTCCTCCACCTTCTACTTCTCCGGTGGTGACTAAGCAGCCAGTGAGAGTGAAGGAAAAGTGAGCGCCCTGTGGGCTAGAGCCTTGGCACCTCTCCAGATTGGTAGAGGAGGCTGGTCCCAGGCCATGGCTGCCTTGACCTGGCATCTCATTGAGGCTTCTGTCTTTGCAGATCTGTATAGCCGGCATCTGTGGGGTTCAGCCAGAAGTGGCTGCTTGCATTATTTATTCCCCCTTCAGAGTAGTCTGAGAGTGTCCATAGCCACATCAGGTGGCAGAAAGATACTGCTCTGTAGGATTAGAAATATCCCTGGTTGCTGAGCCCTGGCTGTAACCAAGGAGCAAATTGTTGGGCCTTGCTAGTGATCTCTGGTCCCTTCTCCTTAGGCTGTCACTTCCTTGCTGGAGAATTTGGTCACAAAGAATTGCCAAGATAGCTGGGCCAGGAAGAAAGCGCCGTAGCCCTGACCCAGACGCCGTTGCCGACCCCGGGGCACTCTGGCTGTCGACCAAGCGGCTCAAGATGTCTGGTGGGGCCAGTGCTGCAGGCCCAAGGAGAGGGCCCCCAGGACTGGAGGAGGCCACCAGTAAGAAGAAGCAGAAGGATCGAGCAAACCAGGAAAGCAAGGATGGAGATCCTAGGAGAGGTGGTAATGGCACTCCTGGAGCACTTGTGGCCTTCTCCTCCTGTCTTCCTGTTGAGCATACGGGCTGGGGGTTGGTCTTATGCCGAGGGAAGGACCTGTAGTGGGCTGTGTAGAGTCTCAGCTTTGAGTTCTGGCTACTTGGCTGAGATCCTAAAAATGGTGCTTGGTAGGGTGGTGGACCTGGGGGCTGCCTTCTCTTCACCAGTTCCCTGTTCTTTCCTTTGTTGACAGTGTCAGTATCCACTCCTCGGGAGGAGCAGACCAAAGAGGGTGAGTAGTGAGTGGGCTTTTGGGTGCTAGAATGCTAGGGGAAGAGAGGGGCACAGGGGGCATAGCTTTCATCCAGAGACCCTCACAGTCTTACTGGCACTCTCCCTACAGAGCTGTTGCTTGATTGGAGGCAGAACGCAGATGAGGTGATTGTCAAGCTGCGTGTGGGAGCGGGTTCCCTGCGGCTAGAGGACGTGGATGCTGCTTTCACAGACACGGACTGTGTGGTGCGGCTTCCAGGTGCGTCCATCTCGCTTGAGCCCGACAGTACGCCCGAATCTGCTGATGTACCCCACCCCAGCTCACTGTCCCACTCTATCTCCAGGTGGTCGGCAGTGGGGTGGTGTTTTCTGTGCTGAGATAGAGAGTTCTTGTGCCAAAGTGCAGGCTCGCAAAGGTGGCCTCCTGCAGCTGGCACTGCCCAAGAAGGTGCCTCAGCTCACATGGCCCTCTCTCTTGGTAAGTTCCAGAGCAGGGTAGGGTAGGGATACCCAATGTAGTTGACAGGGCCTGACTGCTATGTTTTTGGCAGAAGAAATCTCTAGGGACGCAGGAGTTGGTGCCAGGGCTGCAGTGCCAGGAGAATGGGCAGGAGTCATCTCCCCTTGCCCTGGAGCCAGGCCCTGAGCCCCGCCGGGCAAAGCAGGAGGCCCGGAACCAGAAGCGGGCCCAGGGCCGTGGTGAGGTAGGGGCAGGGGCTGGCCCCGGGGCCCAGGCAGGGCCCAGTGCCAAGAGGGCTGTGCATCTCCGAAGAGGTCCAGAGGGTGAAGGGTCCAGAGATGGCCCTGGACCCCGGGGTGATGCCCCCCCCTTCCTGGCTGAGCCAGCTACCCAGGTAAGCATGGAGTGCCCGTGTGAGAGTTGAAAGCTGGGGGAGGGGTGTGGGCTGCAGTTGTGGGGGCCGCCTGCCTGGCTGGTCCAGGGCTGATCTTGCCCACAAACTCGCTATGAACAGGCTGAGGCTGAGGAACAGCTCCGGGTACCACCACTGAACTCCCAGACCTGCCTCCTGGGTTCAGAGGAGAATCGAGCACTTTTGGCAGGAGAGAAGGCAGTGTCCTCCAGGAATGACCCAGTCCCTCCAGCCATGACCCGGAGCAGAGACCCTGAGAAAGGTGACCGTTCCAGAGAGGAGATGGCAGTGGCAGCAGACACTGCGTCCTTGGTGGATGGTAAAGATGGGGCTGGGGGTGGGCAGGCAGAGCCCTAGGCTGGGATGTGCGGTTGGTGGGTGGGCAGGGAATTGAATAGTAATGGGCAGGAACCTGCCCAGGGTGGTGCTGAGCTGTGGTCTCAATGTAGAGCCCGAGTCCATGGTGAACCTGGCGTTTGTCAAGAATGACTCGTATGAGAAGGGGCCTGACTCAGTGGTGGTGCACGTGTATGTGAAGGAGATCCGCAGGGACACCTCTCGAGTGCTTTTCCGCGAGCAGGACTTCACGCTTATTTTCCAGACCAGGTGGGTGGGTCTCAAGCAGTGGGGCAGACAGTGTGCTTGGGGCAGGACAGTGTGTCTCATGCCCTTCCTCCTGCTTCGCTGTGCCTTCACAGGGACGGGAACTTCCTGAGACTGCACCCGGGCTGTGGGCCCCACACCATCTTCCGTTGGCAGGTGAAGCTCAGGTGGGTGGTGCCCGGCCCTCACCGCCATGCCTGTTGCACCCTGGGCTCCATCGCCCTGGCCCATCTAGCCAGGCACCCACTCCACCTAAGTTCCTGAGTTCAGTCTTTTCCTGCAGGAACCTGATTGAGCCAGAGCAGTGTACCTTCTGCTTCACAGCCTCTCGCATCGACATCTGCCTTCGGAAGCGGCAGAGTCAGCGCTGGGGGGGCCTGGAGGCCCCTGCTGCACGAGGTCTGCACACGAGCTTCCTTCACTGACCAGCCTGCATGACCAGGATCCCCACCCCTTGCCACGTGCTGCTAACCACCAGCCCCCTCGTTCCCCCTTTTTAAGGTGCAGTGGGTGGTGCAAAGGTTGCCGTGCCGACAGGTCCAACCCCTTTGGATTCAGCCCCACCAGGAGGTGCCCCGCATACCCTGACAGGCCAGGAGGAAGCCCGGGGTGTGGAGAAGGAGAAATCCAAGGCTCGATCTGAGGACACAGGGCTGGATGGGGTGGCAGCCCGCACCCCCATGGAGCATGTGGCCCCAAAGCCAGAGCCACACTTGGCCTCAGTGAGAATGCCTGGGGTGGGAAGGGCCAGGGGTGGAGGCTGGAGAGCCTCAGAGCTGCTGTCTCATGCCCCCTTTGCTCCCACAGCCCAAGCCCACGTGTATGGTGCCTCCAATGCCCCATAGCCCCGTGAGTGGAGATAGTGTGGAGGAAGAAGAGGAGGAAGAGAAGAAGGTGTGTCTGCCGGGCTTCACTGGCCTCGTCAATCTGGGCAACACCTGCTTCATGAATAGCGTCATCCAATCTCTGTCCAACACACGGGAGCTCCGGGACTTCTTCCATGGTGAGTGCGGGGCCGGGCGCCCTGGGCTGGGCATGGGGTGCCTTCGCCTGCTCATACCTCCGTTTGGCTGCTGTCCCTAGACCGCTCCTTTGAGGCCGAAATCAACTATAACAACCCACTGGGAACAGGGGGACGACTAGCCATCGGCTTCGCCGTGCTGCTCCGGGCACTGTGGAAGGGCACCCACCATGCCTTCCAGCCTTCCAAGTTGAAGGTGATCTGTGGCCGCTTCCTCTCTTTGCTGCAGAGGGTGGGGCGGCCCTGTCAGCTGGGTGCACGGCGGGTGCCGGGGCTCCGCGCTCACACCTTACCCCTGCATCCAGGCCATCGTGGCGAGCAAGGCCAGCCAGTTCACGGGTTATGCACAGCACGACGCCCAGGAGTTCATGGCTTTCCTGCTGGATGGACTGCATGAGGACCTGAACCGCATTCAGAATAAGCCCTACACGGAGACCGTGGATTCTGATGGGCGGCCTGATGAGGTCAGGGATGGGGGCAGTGGAGGCCATGTCTCATGCACGTCCCGGCCTCCAGCTACCCTCGGACCTCACCACTCCGCCCCTCAGGTGGTGGCCGAGGAAGCATGGCAGAGGCACAAGCTGAGGAATGACTCTTTCATCGTGGACCTGTTTCAGGGCCAGTACAAGTCGAAGCTGGTGTGCCCTGTGTGTGCCAAGGTATGCTGGGCGCCCCTAGAAAGACACCCCCTTGCTTGGCCTAGCTAGCCTGGTCAAATCGAGGTCAGAGGCATGTGTGTCTTTAGGGCCTGCAGGGGGAGGTTTGGGCGAGGAAGCTGGCGGGAGGCACTGGGCTCCTGTGTGGGCTGCTGAGGTTGGCAGGGTAGGTTTCCTGGCTGAGGCAGAAGTGACGTTTGGGCTCAAAGACAGCTGTAAGGAGGGGCAGGGGTAGGGCTGAAACGGCAAATGGGGAGCAAGGGAGGGGCACACTGATGAAGTGACTGGGCTGGGCAGGGCCTCGAGGGCCAGAAGGAGGGGTTGTTCTCTCCTGGTGGCCCTCCTGGTCTGACCAGTGTCCTGAGACTTTGCTGCTGGCTGTGAGGCCCTGAGAGCCGTCTGAGGGCTTGCTCCCCGCTCCCTGTGCAGCTACCCAGTGTCACCTGTGCATCTGCAGGTCTCCATCACTTTCGACCCGTTCCTCTACCTGCCAGTCCCCTTGCCACAGAAGCAAAAGGTTCTCCCCGTTTTCTATTTTGCCCGGGAGCCCCACAGCAAGCCCGTCAAGGTGAGGAGTAAGTTCCTTCTTCTGTGCTACCTTGCGACCCTGGGCCGCCTACCCCATGGACTCTGTCCTTTTTGCCGCAGTTCCTGGTGAGCGTCAGCAAGGAGAACTCGACTGCGAGTGAGGTGTTGGACTCCCTCTCTCAGAGTGTCCACGTGAAGCCCGAGAACCTGCGTCTGGCGGAGGTATGCCTGCTTATCTGTCCCCAGACTCTTACGCACGTGTACTCACAGCATGCAGAGCTTCAGGAACGTCATTGGCATCTGTATGTGGACACGTGAGTGTGCACGTGACTGCGTAAGAACAGGTGGTGTGTTACTGGCGAGGCATGGTTGGCTCCAGGCATTTGGGCTCTGTGCTAGAGGCACCCTCAGTTCCCAGGCACCCTATCGTCAGGGTTTGCTCCCCATTTTGGTAGTGACTCCGACTGCTTTTCCCTTTTCAAACAAGGGGCTTGAGTTGCAGCACTGTCCTTCCACCAGCTCTGGTTCTCCTTCCATCTGCTGCTCCTTCATATTATCCTAGATATATGTCCTGGTCTTTCCCAAAGGTCCTTAGCTTCCAGCCTGGCAGCGTTCTTCTCCTCAGAGGGCTAGAGGTGGGGAGGAGCCCCCTGGAATGTGGCCCCCACAGAAACCATGGTGCAGTCTCAGCAGGGCCCCAGGAACGGAGAGCGGGGTAAAGACCCTTGTGTGGTGTGGTTCAGACTCTGAAGTACCAGGCTCCTTAGTCCATAGGGCACTAAGGAGTGCCATTGAGGCTGGTGCCAGCAGAGGCCTATGCTGCTTTTGGGCCACAGTCCCCACTTCCCCCATAGACCCAGGATCAGAGCCAGGCCTTCTCCCTGTACTCTGGGGCTGAAGGGAAGGGCTTGTCCTCACCCAGGACCTGTGTGTTCTCTGTCTCAGGTGATTAAGAATCGTTTCCACCGTGTGTTCCTGCCCTCCCACTCACTGGATACTGTGTCCCCATCCGACACGCTTCTCTGCTTTGAGCTGTTGTCCCCCGAGTTGGCTAAGGAGCGGGTGGTGGTGCTAGAGGTGCAGCAGGTGAGTGGGCTTCACCTGCTGGTACAGGGCCCTGGTTGGGGGGGGTCTTCCCGCCCAGCCTGGCCTTGCTGAACCAGATGACCTGTCCTAGCGCCCCCAGGTGCCCAGCGTCCCCATCTCCAAGTGTGCAGCCTGCCAGCGGAAGCAGCAGTCCGAGGATGAGAAGCTGAAGCGCTGTACTCGGTGCTACCGCGTGGGCTACTGCAACCAGTGAGGGTTCCCTCGGTCCGCCCCATCCCTCCTCCCCACCTGCCACTCACCACCCTACGGGGAGCCACAGACATGTGTTAAACTCTCCACTTAGTACCTACTCTACCAGGCACCTGGGGGAGGCAGGGCTGGGGTCCCCATTTTCTAAGGCCAGAGGCTTGCTCCTAGCACAGCAACATGGGAGGCCCACGGGGCTAAGGCCCTGTCCTTACCTTCCCCTTTCTGCTAGGCTCTGCCAGAAAACCCACTGGCCTGACCACAAGGGCCTCTGCCGCCCTGAGAACATTGGCTACCCATTTCTGGTCAGTGTACCTGCCTCACGCCTCACTTATGTCCGTCTTGCTCAGTTGCTAGAGGGCTATGCCCGGTAAGTGCCCAGTGGTTGACTTGGAATGGGGTAGGTAGGGGGCAGAGGTGCCAGGTGGGCTTGTCAGGGTTCTCATTTGCTTTGCTGCCTATTGCCAGGTATTCTGTGAGCGTGTTTCAGCCACCCTTCCAGCCTGGCCGCATGGCCTTGGAGTCACAAGGCCCTGGCTGTACCATGTTGCACTCCACTAGCTCCCTGGAGGCTGGGGACAGTGAGAGGGACCCCATTCAGCCGCCTGAGCTCCAGTTGGTGACCCCTGTGGCTGAGGGGGACACAGGTGTCCCCCGGGTATGGGCAGCCCCTGATCGAGGCCCTGTGCCCAGCACCAGTGGAGTTTCTTCTGAGGTGCTGGCCAGTGGGCCCACTGAAGTCGGCTCCCTGCCAGCTGCTGAGAGGGTGTCCCGGCCTGAAGGTGAGAGTCTGGTGAGAGGCTCTGCCTCCTGGGGAGGTTCAGGTTGGGGCAAGCTGCTTTAGTTCTGCTGGGCGGGGGAGCTCTAACTGTCATGTTCTCCCCTAGCTGCTGTGCCTGGGTACCAACACCCAAGTGAAGCCATGAATTCCCACACACCCCAGTTCTTTATCTATAAAATTGATGCATCCAGCCGAGAGCAGCGGCTAGAGGATAAAGGTGTCTGAAGTGGGGTAGGGGCCACCGGTGGGGTGGGGTGGGCTGGCCGCTCTCCATGGCTGACCCCCTCCCGACCCATCTCTAGGAGACACCCCGCTGGAGCTGGGAGATGACTGCAGCCTGGCTCTTGTCTGGCGGAACAATGAGCGCCTGCAGGAGTTTGTGTTGGTGGCCTCTAAGGAGCTAGAATGTGCCGAGGACCCCGGCTCTGCCGGCGAGGCCGCCCGCGCTGGCCACTTCACTCTGGACCAGTGCCTCAACCTCTTCACCCGGCCCGAAGTGCTGGCACCTGAGGAGGCTTGGTGAGGATGGGGTGGCGGGCAGGGAAGGGACGGCGTGGGGTGGAGCCCCGCTGTTCCTAACCCCAGCTTCCTCCCCTCTCAGGTACTGCCCGCAGTGCAAGCAACACCGCGAGGCCTCCAAGCAGCTGCTGTTGTGGCGCCTGCCCAACGTGCTCATCGTGCAGCTCAAGCGCTTCTCCTTCCGCAGTTTCATCTGGCGTGACAAGATCAACGACTTGGTGGAGTTCCCTGTGCGGTGAGTGAAGGCTCCTGGTGACTGGACAGAGGGCGTGGAGGCCAAGGGTAGGCACCTTGGGCACCTGTTGACCCTCTCACTCTCTGGTTGGGACTGCAGGAACCTGGACCTGAGCAAGTTCTGTATTGGTCAGAAAGAGGAGCAGCTGCCCAGCTATGACCTGTATGCAGTCATCAACCACTACGGAGGCATGATCGGCGGCCACTACACTGCATGTGCACGCCTGCCCAGTGACCGCAGCAGCCAGCGCAGCGACGTGGGTGAGGCCACACGCAGCCAGCAGGACAGGTGGTGGGGTGGTGGTGTGGGTTATGCTCACACTCTTTCCACCTTGCCATAGGCTGGCGCTTATTTGATGACAGCACGGTGACAACGGTAGACGAGAGCCAGGTCGTGACACGTTATGCCTATGTACTCTTCTACCGCCGGCGGAACTCTCCCGTGGAGAGGCCCCCGCGGGGAGGTCACTCTGAGCACCACCCCGACCTAGGCCCTGCAGCTGAGGCTGCTGCCAGCCAGGTGAGGCATGGGGGTCGGGTTCTGTAGGCTAGTGGGGCCTGACTTGGAGCTGGGAGGGGGTTGGGCACAGCTTCCTCTTCTCCAGCCACAGGCCTCTGCAGCCTGGCAATCCGTGAGTCTCAGTCAGAGTTCCCGTATATAAAGCCTTAGCCAAAAAGATCACCTTGTGGTAGAGACTCTTAGGTGCACACACACCCACATGCTGCCATTGGCGTGAACACTGGCACACACTTGGCACAGGCTGAATATCTGCTCTGAACCTCACTGGGTATACAGTGCTGTGAGTGGACTGTACCTCACAGCCTCCCAGTTTTTTTCTTCATGCTACCCACATGCCAGCCCATGAACCCTCACTTGTGATTGTCCCTGTGTTCTGATGTGCATTCAGGACAAGGCCTATCCAGGCTGGCCATGGCCTAGAGTGGCTGTCGCCCTCTCTGAGGTGAGCCTCTGTCCCTAATGAGCCTTTGGGGTCTTCTGTCCCTTTTACTCCCATGGGGTGCCACAGGCCTGGTTGGTGGGCATAGCTGCACCTCTTTTCTGTACTAGTCTCCTCTCTGTCCTCTCCTGCCTTGAGCCCTCTGCACTCAGACTCAGAAGTGCCCACAGAACACAGTGGTCAGGATCTGGACAGCGGTGGGAGGATCCAGGGGGTCACTTGATGGGCAACTGTCCTCCATGAGCCGGTCCACTCTGTGGGAGGCCTGGGCTAAAAAACTGACTAGCTAGTCCCAGGTTGCCACAGAAAGTTACGTGTTGATTAGAAATCTTCTTAAGGCTGGAATGTTGTCCAGGCTCATCTACTCTGGTTCTCTCAGTCTAGCTGACCCTGTGAATGGCCCGCTTGGCTTACCGCCCTGCTGCTTAACCTGGGATGTAGAGGTTTAGCACCAGTCACCTTGAATAGAGCTGTCCTGGCCAGGGTCTCAGGGACAGTGGGTGCCTCCCTGCCACTCGGGGTGCTGATGGCCATTTCCGCACACTGTAGGCTTCCCGGATTTGGCAGGAGCTGGAGGCCGAGGAGGAGCCAGTACCTGAGGGGCCTGCGCCCCTGGGTCCCTGGGGGCCCCAAGACTGGGTGGGCCCCCCGCCACGTGGCCCTACCACACCAGATGAGGGCTGCCTCCGGTACTTTGTGCTGGGCACCGTGGCAGCTCTGGTGGCCCTCGTGCTCAACGTGTTCTATCCTCTGGTATCCCAGAGTCGCTGGAGATGAGCTTGCCTACAGATAGCTGCTGTGAGCTGGCCTGCCTGCCTGCCCACCAGGCATGCCTGCCTCTGTGGGGGACCAACTCTGGGTTTGGGTCTCAGTGTGTGCATCTGGAGGGAGAAATTGGGGGCTGTGGCTCCTGCAGGGGCAGAGTGTCCCAGGGTGGGTGTCCTTCTAGCTGTCTGTCCATTTATCCTGCTGCTCTGACCCTTGGCCTGGGGCTTAGCCCTGCCAAAGCAGCTTCCTGTATTTAAAGTGTTAATAAAGCGAGACTGTTCAGGCCTGATCTCGTCTCTCTGTCTCAATGCCGCTGCTGTTTGCGCCTGCCTTGGGGTCCTCCCTTGGGTGCCGGAGCTCTGAGCCAGCACCCCTGGGATGCCAGGCAGCATACTGAGCAGCCCCCAACCCCTGTCCTCATATTCTGTTGCAGGGATTAGGCCCTGGCCAGGCCCCCGAGGTGGCCCCCACGCGGACAGCCCCTGAACGCTTCGTCCCCCCTGTGGACCGCCCAGCCCCCACCTACAGCAACATGGAGGAGGTCGATTAGCAGGTCCCTGGCTGGTGGGGGAACTGGGCTTGGGGATCCCCCACAGAGGGCCAGCTCTTTGCCGCTTCTCCTTATCTACCCCAGAGGCACTGGCTTCATCAGTGGGGAGTTGGGGGTGCAATTCGAGGGTGGAAACCTTACAGGTTGGGACCCCTTATCAGCTTGAACCCCCAACCAGTGGGCCTCGGCTTCTCTAGCCACCCTCAGTGCTGGGTGATCTGATTCTCTGTTGTACCTTCAATTCTTTCTGACTCGCATTATAAACGTTATAATTTTATTCTAAAAATTGTAATTTTTTTTTGCATTTTGGAAGTGATTGCTGCTGTTTAAATATATTTTAAAAATAAATGATAAATACGCAGACTTAGTGACTGATGCACCAGGTGCTGCGGCCACCTCCCTTTCCCACCATCTGAGGGGAGGGGTGTGTGTGTGTGTGTGTGTTTAAGACCCTGCAAGCAGTCTGGTCTGAGGAGAGATGGTAGGTCCTCACCTTGGGCCTTGTGGGTCGTGATGCCCCCTGTGCCATCAGATTTCTGGGGCCTGCCTGCTGCCCTTTGACCCCATTGGTCCTGGGTCTCATGTGGAGGGGACTGTGGCTGGCATCACTGTCGGCACCTCACACTCATGGGGCAGAGGAGTTAAGTACTCCAGGAAGCTCCAGAAGCTGGCAAGACAGGTCAGGGGGCCTTGGAGAACAGAAGGCTGGAGGAGGGATCTTGTTCCTCCTTCCCATTCTCAGGTCTGTCTTTGCTAGTGTGAGTACCATCCGGACCCCTCAAGGGAGGACACAGGAAAAATCTATGGGGAAGGAGACACTGCTCCAAAAGGAGGACAGGCAGCCCTGGCTGGTGTAGCTCAGTGAATTGAGTGCAGGCCTGCGAACCAGATGATCGCGGTTCGATTCCCAGTCAGGGCACATGCCTGGTTGCAGGCCAGTTCCCAGCAGGGGACCCATGAGAGGCAACCATACATTGATGTTTCCCTCCCTTTCCCCTCCCCTTCCCCTCTAAAGATAAATAAATAAATAAAATCTTTTTTTAAAAAAAGGATTGACCATGAGCTGATAATTATTTTTTAAAAAAGGAGGACAGGCAGGAAGGATCAAAGCTAGTCCCAAGAGTTCAGAGGTGCTGGGCAAAGTGTAAGGCAGGCAGAGGTGGGATGGGGTCCCGGCAGTCCTGTTGATCCATCCCCACCTCCAAGCCTGTGGGGTAGTCTTACAAAAAAGAAAAAGTTCATCATGTAGGCCCTGCTGGTTAGCGCCCCTCAGCCTTGGTTGGAGTTCAGGGTGGTGTTGAGCAGAGGGAGCTCCTGGAGAAAGCCATTCAGTGACCAGTGTTGGCGTTTTCCTGTGGAGACAACACACCACGTGGGGTTGATGGCCTTGGAGAGGGAGGGACCCTGCAGAAAGGGTGAATTGCCAGGCTGGGGGCTGGTGCCATCCTACTGCTGGAGGGCCTACTAGCATGGGCTGTGATAGGGCTGTGCTGGCTGAACACGGTGTGCAGCCCCAAGTGTCTGGGCTGTGGTGGTCTACATGTGTTGGATGCGTCTGACCACAGCCCTGCTGCTGCCAAGCCTGCCACATTGCCCTTCTGTGGCATCTGTAGAAGGCTGCTGTGGCCACCAGCGCTGTGGCCTCTACTGCTTCTGTGTTCAGTTAGCCTACACTGCAGGGACCTGTTCATAGGCCTGGCTTCTGGACTCTGCCTCTTTTCAGGCCACAGCTGGGCCTTACTGGCTGCTGCCTGGCTTTTCTCCTCAGTTATCTCATTGATTTTCCCAGAAGTAGCAACAAGGGCTCATGCAAGCAAGCCAGTCCCTTGGGCTATGCCTGTAATACCTTCATGGTTCTGCTTTGTCCAGGTTATAGGGCTCCAGACAACTGGCTGGCCTATCATTGCCACTTGTGGCATTCTAGGTAGCACTGGTAGGGCTACCACCTGATTAGATAACATGGCGCCACAGGGACCACAGGGTAGGTTCCCTGAAGCCAGGAGAGGGATGTGGGGGGCTGTCACCAGATGTATAGGATTCAAGATGGTGCTGTAATAAATCCTTTGATGGTATCAGGTACAGAGGAGGCAGTGACAGTGGCAGTCATTCTACTTATCACAGGCACCTTTGTGGTCAGCTAGGCACCAGCAGCTGTGAACTCAGCACAGAGCTGGTGAGGTGGTGGCTCTGCTTCTTGGTGCCCATTTGTGGCACCACTACAGTGCATCGCCTGCTCAATGCCTGCAACCTAACCTTGGCTGAGCATCAGGCTGGGGCCAAGGGGCCGTGGGGCCATGGACAGGGGCAGAGGGAAGCCCTAAGACATAGGACCTGGATACTGATGCAGTGTGGCGCCTTGGGCAGAACCTGGCCTTTGGTTATCATGTGAGACCCAGATGTAGGCCTGGAAATGGAACCTGGTCACTAGTGGTATGTGGCCACAAAGTGGGACACAATATGGTTACATACTGTAGCCTGGATCCTTCCCAGTCCTTGAAGGTCCAGGCGTATTAGCAACACCAAGGCCTCCAAAAACCTGAGTTCCAATTCCAAATTTGGGGATCTCCTTACCGCCCCTCGCCAGCAGCTCCAGTTTCACAAAACAGTCAAGAGTGTGGTGGGACCCCCCCCAAGCACAACAGCCATCATCATGGAGACACTCTTCTTCCCCACCGTACTCTAACTTCAATAAAGTATTCTGTCAAATGCCTGCAGAATGATTTCAAGGTCTAATTTGTTTGTGGCTTTCACATTTGCATGCTTTGGCAAGAGAGGGTAAGTGTGCCAAGAGATTTTAAACAAATCATCACAGAACTTCTGTGAGGTCCCTTCTTTCTCTCTCTCTTGGCCAGGTGTGTCCCCAGGTGAGCGGGGCCCCTTATGGGTCCTTTTGATCCGCCATTCCCCACGGTCTCTATACTGGATCTTAACCGGATTTCCAGGGCTTCATTTTTGCTCAATTATTTCCATGACAACTCCAAAGCTGAGATTTAAGAAACGCGATAGGGACTCACATTTGCTCCCGAGAACAGACTGGGATGGTCCCAAGGTTTCCAGGGCATAATGAGAAAATCCGAAGAACAAAGGGCCATACCTGCGTCTGCCTCCTGCCTAAAGCCCAGCAGCCTCCTACCCCTTCAAGCGACCAGTATCAGTGACCAAACGGAAATGAACTTCCCGGAAAGGCCGGTTTAGCCGCACGCCTCTGCTGTTTAAATGGCGCCGACATCCTTGAAGAGTCCCGCCCCTTCGCTCCAATGAAGGACATCATTGGCTCTCCCTGGCGGCTTCGCTCTCCTATTGGTCAGTGGGTTAACGTCAACGTGCAAATTAGCCCAGAAGTTTTCCTTCGGTTTCCGGAGTCTCTACGATGGCGACTGTGGACTCCTTGTCGCTCTTTACCGGCCTGGGCCTGAGCGAGCACAAGGCGCGCGAGACGCTCAAGAATACCGCTTTGAGCGCTCAGCTGCGCGAGGCGGCGATCCAGGTGCGAACCCTTCTGCCCTTGGCCCGGGAAGCCGATTGTGTTCCCCTGCAGCGCCGGGCGGGTCCCGGTCTCGATCCCGATCCCGATCTACCCACCTTGTCTCCCGTATTCCTTTCTCATTGGCGGCGGGGCTTCTCTCCTGACCCCTCTGACCCCAGGCACAGCAGACTGTGGGCTCCACCATCGACAAGGCTACCGGGACCCTGCTATATGGCTTGGCCTCCCGACTCAGGGATCCCCGGCGTCTCTCTTTCCTTGTGAGCTACATAGCCAATAAGAAGATCCACACCGAGTCCCAGCTGAGTGGTGAGACCCTCGCCTGTCCTACTACTTCCACCTCCAGCTCCAATCCTAGGTCAAGCCCCCATTTCCGCCAAGCCCCTCCAGCGTCTCTTTAGATGCTTGCTTCTGCACTTCTAAGTCAGGCCGGGCGCTGAGGGATGGAGAGGGCAGCTTCCTGTGCGTTTGGAGAACTGTGTAGGTCTGTGGGAGAGCCTCCCTCAGAACACATGCTTCTTTCCTGTGGCCTCAGGACTGCTCTCAGGTGGTACAAAGCTGAACTTCCAGAAGGCCAAGCTATAATTGGAACTTCATAGCATTAGGGCCCTATCTATTTACTTCTTGGAGCTTAGATGCCACAAACTCATTGCCGTCCTTTCTCAGCTGCCCTTGAGTATGTGAGAAGTCACCCCCTGGACCCCATCGACACCGTGGACTTTGAGCAGGAATGTGGTGTGGGCATCACTGTGACTCCAGAGCAAATTGAGGAGGCTGTGAGTCCTTCCCCAGGCATCGGGTTGCTTCCTTAGTTGTGACCCTATGAAGGACTGGCTCAGCCTCTCCACCCAGGAATACCCAGGGTGAGGGTGTAGTTCTGAAGGACACTTTTCTGAACCATATGGTTTCGCTTTCTGCAGGTGGAGGGTGCCATAAATCGCCACCGGCCCCAGCTCTTGGTGGAGCGTTATCATTTCAACATGGGCCTGCTGATGGGTGAGCAGGGCCTGGGGAGGGGGCTGTGCTGTTTTCTTCTGGGTGCCATGAGAGGGAGGTTGGGGAAGAGCAGGAGCACTTTCAGAAGTGTTCTGGCTGGGCCCAGGCTCTGATCCCTGAGATCAGCTGGACCTTTTCTTAGGAAAGAGGGTGGGAAGTGCGCTTTTTTGCCTTTCTGCAGCTCCTTGTGCCCACGTTTCTAGGAGAGGCTCGGGCTGTGCTCAAGTGGGCAGATGGCAAAATGATCAAACATGAAGTGGATATGCAGGTGGGCACCTCCTTGAGCTGAAGCAGGCAAAGATCCTGCGGTGGACAGGGTCTAGAGTCCACCGAGCGGTAAACAGGGGTCTGGGGTGGGAAGAGACTCTGCCCTTATTCTGCTGATGAACAGTAGATCCTGGGGTGGAAGAGGCAGCACCTGGGTGGGCAGTGAACAACTTGGGTCTCTGGGTTGAACCTAATTTGGGGAGGGCCACTTTACTCTGAACCTCAGTTTCCTCTCCTTGTAAATAGGGGGGCTTTCATCTCATTTGAAGATGAGCATCTTCATTTAGGATGCTGGCATAGAGTCCCAGAGAGGCTGACGTAGATTGCATATCTTGATGCTGGGCCCACAGTTCTTCTCTAAATGGCAGTTTTTGTTACCTGAGACCAGTATGGACCCTCAGGTGGCAAAGAACGTTTGAGGTCAGCAGAACCATGTGAGGAGCAGAGGTGGCATGGGCTAGGTTTTTCAAGGTGGTCCTGGTAGACAGGCCAGGAAGTTCTTAGGTGGATGAGCGGGGTCAATTAGAGGATCCTGGAAAGAAAACACTCCTGTCCCAGCCCTAACTCAGGTCTCTGCTCAGGTCCTGCACCTTCTGGGTCCCAAGACGGAGGCTGATCTGGAGAAAAAGCCCAAGGTAGCCGAATATCTCATGGGTCCCTGGGGTTGAGGTGGTACAGGGTGAGACTTGAGGCTGGGGAAGGGAGTATCTGAGCCCAGTGATCCCAAGAGAGACCTTGACCTAACTTCTGGGCTTTTCTCAGGTGGCAAAGGCTCGGCTGGAAGAAACAGACCAGAGGACAACCAAGGGTGTAGTAGAGAATGGTGAGAGGCTTGAGACTCCTGTTGTATTCAACTCTCTGACTTCCAGGCTGTCTCTCTGATGGGGCCTTGTCCCCTCAGGCCGTGTCTTCCGCTGTAAGACTGGAAGTCAGTCCCGGTGTTTCCTTTGTTTACTTTATCAAGAGACTGGCCTGAGGAGGCCTGAGAAGTCTGGCTGTGTATCCCGTCTTTGGGGCTGGGGGGAGAGGGCCTGCTAGGTTCTGTTTTGGTTGTGGGCCTCCCTGGTAATTCCAACAGTTGTCTCCCTGCGCTGGATGTGGCAGCCGTGTCCAGAGGATAAGTTTTCCTTGGCCTCTTCTCTGCAGGTGAGGTCGCTGGCCAGACCCTATCTCTGATGGAACAGCTCCGAGGGGAGGCGCTGAAGTTCCACAAGCCTGGTAAGCAGGCAGGGCAAAACTGAGGAGGGCTAGATTTTGATAGCAACTCTTGCAGCCAGGCTCCAAGGGTGGGGAACCTTGGCCTGCATCCTGGTTCTCAGGCTCACTCTGGCCCTGGCAGGTGAGAACTACAAGACCCCAGGCTATGTAACCACTCCACATACCATGGATCTACTGAAGCAGCACATGGAGATCACTGGGGGACAGGTGTGTGGGAGTATGACCAGGCAAGCTAGTGCTGTCAGCATTTTCCTGGGGTCTTGGAGCTGCCTGCATGTTGTCCCCGGCCTCTCTGAGAAGCAGTGTCTGTTCCTCTAGGGTAGTCTGAGCTCTGACCTAATTCCTCTGCTCCCATTTCCCTCATCTCAGGTCCGTACTCGGTTCCCGCCAGAACCCAATGGAATCCTGCATATTGGACATGCCAAAGCCATCAACTTCAACTTTGGCTATGCCAAGGTGAGTGTGTGTCTAGGAGTCTGGCAAGCAGGGTGACCACTTGCTGCTCCCATGACTGGGAACCTTCCCTGCTGTCCTATAACCTGCCCAGAGCGGACAGGCTGTGGAGGGGGACCATGTGTGTGTCAGTTACCTAGAAATCCACTGGGCTCATCGGGAAAAAGCTCTGAGGTGAGGCAATGAGTTCAAGTGTGAGAGAATGCCCAGTGCAACCTGTCTTATACAAAATTGGAATAAGAGGTGCCTCATTTAGGGCATGGGGATAAAGGAAAATGAGCGAAACTCTTGAAGACGCTTCCAGTTCTGACATGGGAGAGGTGTGAGAATGATCCAGTGTGATGAGCTGCTCGTGGGGAGCTCACAGACTGCGACTCTCGTAGGCCAACAATGGGATCTGTTTTCTGCGCTTTGATGACACCAACCCTGAGAAAGAGGAAGCAAAGTTCTTCACTGCCATCTGTGACATGGTGGCCTGGCTGGGTATGGGCTGAGCGAGGCCTGGACAGAGCTGGTGGTCAGTGGGCTTCTCCTTGGGCTGTAGCCTGTAATTGGGTGTTCTTGACTGATTGCTCATACTATATCTCATTCTGCCTCAGGTTACACACCTTACAAGGTGACATATGCCTCTGACTATTTTGACCAGCTGTATGCCTGGGCTATAGAGCTCATCCGCAGGTGAGGCCAGGGCCATGATGTGGAGCGAGGAGGGCTGACCGGGACACAGTCATACTCGGCACTCACACCCCTTCCCCACAGGGGCCAGGCCTATGTGTGCCACCAGCGAGTAGAGGAGCTCAAAGGCCACAACCCTCCACCCTCACCCTGGAGAGACCGTCCCATAGAGGAGTCACTGCTACTCTTCGAGGTAGAGTTTCGGAGGGGCAGGTGGGTCCGGGTAGGCCAGGATGCCAAGGACAGGAAAGAGGTTGCCTCTTGCCCCCGAGCTAAGAGGCAACCCGAGCCCTTGCTCCCCTCAGGCGATGCGCAAGGGCAAGTTTTCAGAGGGTGAGGCCACGCTGCGGATGAAACTAGTGATGGAGGATGGCAAGATGGACCCCGTGGCCTATCGAGTCAAGTATACACCACACCACCGCACAGGGGACACCTGGTGGGTTTGAGCATGGGGTGGGTTGGTGGGCCATGGGTCAGATGGAGTGGGGCTGGACAGTGGGGCCCACTACCTATGCCCTGCAGGTGCATCTACCCCACTTATGACTACACGCACTGCCTCTGTGACTCCATCGAGCACATCACCCACTCACTCTGCACCAAGGAATTCCAGGCCCGGTGAGGGAGCTGGGCCCATGGGTGGTGGGGCTGGTGGGGTTCCAGCAGCCCTTCCTGTGGTTTCTTCTTGGTCTGAGGTCCTGACTGTACCCCCTCCTACCGCAGACGCTCTTCCTACTTCTGGCTGTGCAATGCTCTGGACGTCTATTGCCCCGTGCAGTGGGAGTATGGCCGTCTCAACCTTCACTATGCAGTTGTCTCTAAGAGGAAGATTCTCCAGCTCGTGGCAGCTGGCGCTGTGCGGTAGGTGTAGTTGTTTGGCTCTTCAAAGTTGGGGGTATTACTGGCATGTGCTGCCAAAGGTCTCACAACCTCCTTGCCCACAGGGACTGGGATGACCCACGGCTCTTCACGCTCACAGCCCTACGAAGGCGGGGCTTCCCACCTGAGGCCATCAACAACTTCTGTGCTCGGGTATGGCCCACTGGGCTGGGTGGACAGGTCGGGACTGGGCATGGCAGTCTGTGGTTGTAGCTGTGACTGATGCTGCCCTTTCATCTTAGGTGGGCGTGACAGTGGCACAGACCACAATGGAGCCACATCTGCTAGAAGCCTGCGTGCGTGATGTTCTGAATGACACAGCCCCACGGGCCATGGCTGTGCTGGAGCCGTTACAGGTCATCATCACCAATTTTCCTGCTGCCGAGGTTGGTCTGCCTCAGTGTGTGTGTCTGTGTTGGTGCAGGGTGTGGGGGTACTCCATTGCCTAGTGGGACTCAGACACCCATTTCTTGTTGTAGTCTTTGGACATCCGGGTGCCCAACTTTCCAGCTGATGAGACCAAGGGCTTCCATGAGGTTCCCTTTGGATCCATTGTCTTCATTGAGAGGACTGACTTCAAGGAGGTGAATGGGAGGGTGGAGGTTCCTGTTTGCTGCTTAGCCCGGTTCTGAAGAATTCTACTTCCTGCTTCAGATGAACCAACCCCTGCCCAACATCGGGGTGGGGGAGAAACCTCTTGAACCTTTCCGTCCCTTGCAGCCTCTTGTGGCTACTTTATTTCCTACCTCTAGGAACCAGCGCCTGGCTATAAACGCCTGGCTAGGGGCCAGCCTGTGGGCCTGAGGCATACAGGCTATGTCATCGAGCTGCAGCGAGTCATCAAGGTGAGAGCCCGCTGCAGCCTTCCCACTGCAGTGCCTGCTGGGGCAAAGATGTAGGTGCAGGCCGCAGTCCTGGTAGTGGTCCCAAAGTCTGATTGCAGACCTCTCCCCCTTGACTAAAAGGGCCCTAGTGGCTGTGCGGAATGCCTGGAGGTGACCTGCAGAAGGGCAGATGCTGGAGAAAAGCCCAAGGCCTTTATTCACTGGGTGTCACAGCCTCTGACGTGTGAGATTCGCCTCTATGAGCGACTGTGAGTGAACAGAGTAGGGGTGGGGACAGGTAGAAGATGGGCACTGCCTGCTGTGGCTGCCATCTGGAATCTGATCTTCACTCTGGTTGCAGATTCCAGCACAAGAACCCTGAGGATCCTGCTGAGGTGCCTGGTGGATTCTTAAGTGACCTGAACCTGGTAGGCTCATGGGGTACAGGGTGAGGGTGGGGGGCCTCCCTGACAGGGTGCCCATCTGAGTTCCCTGCCCGCAGGCATCACTGCAAGTGGTGGAGACAGCCTTAGTGGATTGTTCTGTGGCTCTGGCAAAGCCCTTCGACAAGTTCCAGTTTGAGCGGCTTGGCTACTTCTCCGTGGATCCGGACAGCCACCAGGGACAGGTGCCTGAATTTACCCGCCTGGCTTTTGCACAATGATGATGGCTTCCATTCACTGTGCTAAGCACTTTGCCTACATTCCCCTAGTTAATCCTCCCTGCTTGAGGTGGGGGTTCAAGTTCTACTGATGAGGTATCAGACTTAGAGGTTAAGTCCACCCACAAAATTTTGTGTGGATTCTGCCTTTCCTACTCCTCAAAGAAGGGGGCAGACATGGGGACTGTTATACATCCTTATAAAATGGAGGCCCAGAGCCATCCATTCGCTCACCCAGAGTCATAAATTTATTGAGAACCCAAGTGTCCTGACCCTCAGCCCCTCTGGGATGAATGAGGTGAGGGTAGGGGTGGGGTATCTGTAGTGAGATCCATTCAGGACCTTCTGGCCCAGTTTTGGTTTGGTGGTCATTCCTCCCTGTCTGCTCTCCAGCTTGTCTTCAACCGGACCGTCACACTGAAGGAGGACCCAGGAAAGGTGTGAGCTGGAAGCCCCATGGACTCACCTCATCCTTCTGGAGGCTGGGGGTACCCACACTCCATGTCAATAAAGAACAGTGAAATCCCCCCTGCCCCCAGAGTCTGTGTTACCTGTTTGCACCCCCAGCACCTGAGGGCCTTAGAGACACGCCAAGGGGTGGGAGTGGGAAACGATGTGCTGCACACAGCCACGCGGTGCACTTCCTGGCGCTCAAGGGCAGGGCCTGGGCCTGAGTGGGTATCCTCTGCATCTGGTCTGAGGGAATGGCAGTGGGCCCTGGGGTGCAGCTCCCCTGTTAGGAGCCCTGTGCCAGAGGGCTCTGGAAAGCTTGTGTCTGCCTGGATTCCGAAGTAGATGGAGAGGCCAAGCTCCCTGTCCAGTTATTAAGCTAATGATTGAGTGCCTGCTCTGCGCCAGGCTCAGGGAGAAGAGGAAGACAAAACGACCAGGCAGTGTGCAGGAGAGGTTTCCTCGTGGCCTCCTTGAGGAAAGCCAGGACTTTCCTGGCTCAGCCTGGGCTTCAGAAGACAGCTCTCAGGAAGTGACTCCAGAGGGGAACCCAAAGGATGACGGATGGTTTGCCAGGGCAGGAGGAATAAGGACAAAGATCCAGAGGCCTTTTTAAGAGAGCGTATGGGAGGCTGATTGCTCTCTGGGGTACTGTGGGCTACTGCTGAGTCCTGAGTGTGTCTGCAGCTTTAACAACCCTCCACATTTTCCCTGTATACAAACACCGGGCTACCAGAAAGAAGCCCGCTTTAAGGTGGACTGGGCTGTGCAAGCCTGATGAGAAAGGCAGAAAATGGGTGGGGAAGGAGGGTCCCAGATGTTAAGGACACAGAGAGGAGAGTATCCCGAGACGTCCCAGGTGGGACGCGGCTGGAGTGTCAGGGTACTTTAGGAGCTGTGGGGGGCCACCTTAAAGTAGACTCCGGGCCCCGCCCCGTGTGGGGCTGCGCGACCTAAGGAGGCCCGGGCAGGCTTTAGCAGAAGGTGGCTACGGAACAAGCTTCGAGTCCGAGCCTGCCCAGACCGAAAGGCTACGCAGATCTCCGTCCGTGGCTCCGCCCCGCACAAAGGGGCGTTCGAGGGCGGGGTGCTCCGCCCTATACCACTTTGCACGCCGCTACTGCAGCCAGAGGCCAGGCCTACCTCTTTGGCAGAAGCGTTCCCTTTAAGTCTGTCCGGGAGGTTGCCTCAACTCTCGCGGGACCCGACGCTCAGGTTATCGCGAGAGGGGCACTCGGCACTCATTGGCTATGAGGGTTGAATGTAAGATGGCGCCCAGGGAGCTGTGAGGGGAAAATCCTGTCGGTCTTGGAGCGGCGACGGCAGAACCGGGCCCCCGAGCAGTGCAGCGGGGCCGGCGGGTAGAACGGCGGCGGCGGCGGCGGCGACGTCGCCGGGTGAGGGCTCCAGTGGGGACAGGGATTTGGCGAGGCTGAAGGCCTGAGACAGCGGGCCCACCCCACACAACGGCGGGCGGGGGCGGGCGGGCTGCTGCTGCTGCTGCTGGGCCCAGGAGACCTTGGGGCGGCCCCGGAGCGGAGAATGTCCCTGGGCTCGTGCGCCCCCGCCCCTTGGGTGGGGGAGGGGCGGATGAGGCTCGGGTGGGCGCGGCGCGCGAGCGCGCGGCTGAGCCTGTTTATATGCGCGCGCGCGCGCCGTGCGGCTCTCCAGGTGCGCGTGGCCGCCGACGTGCGCGTTCCCCGCCTGGATTTCTTGGTTCCTGGAACTGCGGCCTGGGGGCAAGAACGGCTTTCCGGGCGCGCGCGCGCCCGCGACCCCCGGTTTCGGGACGCGTGCCCTGCTGTTGGGTGGCGGCCCCTCCGCGAGAGCGCGCAAAGCACCCCTGCTGTGCGGAGAAGCGGCGGGCAGGAGGCTGGCAGTGTGAGGAGGGTTGCGGGTTGGGTCCTTCCTGCTCTGGTGACGTCCCCCGACCGCTCGTGAAAAACCAACCGGTTTTGCGGTCTGACTAGCGGCCCTGCTCCGCTGCGAGTCGGGCGAAATTGCTCCTTTCTTGAATAATGCGGTGACCGGAGGCCCCTGTGTGCGGTGTGGGTATTTGGAGAGAGTGCGGCCCTGGTTCTGAAACCTAGTCATGTTGGTCTGAGGGCTGCGAGCCCCCTGGAGTTTTCTGTCTTGCTCTGCTGCTTTGTGCTGCAGAGGTAAGGTAGTTCGGGAAGGCTCTCTTTCAGCGTTACCTGCTTTCGTGTCATCAGAAAGTAATTTTTCCGTAAGCGCAATTCATACACGTCACCTCTGTGCGCTCCGGAAGGGAATCCTCTTGTGGACGAAGTGAAAAGACCCCTGCTCTGCCATTTCACTTCAGTCAAATCCTTAAATGCAGCCCATGTTTGTGGATGGGAGGGACTTGTACTCTTAGACTAAGGGCCCACTATTGGTCAGGCCAAAAGTTGCCCAGAACAAAATTGAACAACCTGAAAATCAGTACTTTGTCTTCTTTTGTAGTTCCAAAAATGTCTATCAGAAGAAATTTATAAAATCTGACCGGGTATCCCTGCAAGATCCACTTTTGATACAGATTTTAGTGGTTTTCAGTCTTTTTTTTTTTTTTAAATTTTAACCCTACTATGTATTGGTGCCAGGGAAGTTTCAGGTTTGTCTTAGAGAAATCACACTTATTTTTCTAAGGCAGAATATCCTGTAGTTTATTTTAAGTTTGAGTAAAAAGAAGCTAATGTTGGGGGTAGTTCTTTCTAATGTACTGTAATATTTTAAGAACAGTTAAAATTTAAAACGAGGCTGAGGATGGAAGGAACTTTTTTGTTCTATCTTCTTCAGAATGTTACAAGTCTTAAGAACTCAGGACAAGCAGCAGACATACATGCAACATGGTGACTGGTGAGTTAAAATCATACATATGCTGGAAATATGTGTGCAGTTTTTTCCTGGTAATGTTGAAACATTACAAATCCTGCCAATCATTCGGGGTTCTCTCTGTCAGAAATTAGGTGCTGGAAAATTGAAAATGTGGGAGAACTGCATCTTTGAATCCACCGCAGTTTGCTACATTTCCCTGGTAAAATGTAAGTCAGTGCAACTTTCAGGCTTTTAGCATGGTGAGGCATCAGCTTCCTAAGGACTACATCAGTCAGCTTTGTGTAGGATACACTTAAATTTTTAGTATGTCTCTCAGGCCTGCTTGTTCTGAAATAGCTTTGTTTTTTAGTTATTAAGTTTGAGATGCACCTTTTAAGTTGGTGTTTTTAGATAATCTTATTTGTCGTAAGCTCATTAGCTAAGATTTATCTATCAGATGTCCTGCTTCCGGTCCTCTGATGAATAATTTGTTTACCCCTCTATGAACCTCTGCTTTTCCACATCCCCTTTCCAGCTTATGTTGCCATTTCAAACAAAAGATGGAATAGTAGTTGAATTTTCTTGTACATTTGAATTGCTCCAAAAAGGGTAACCAAAACCAGTGGCTCTGGGTGTGGCTGCCCTTCACACGACAGCTTCAGAATCAGGGGTTTCTTTCTTCAAGCTTGCAAGCCTTTATTTAATTGACTCGGTTGTGAGCTGTCTTTGATATGCCATGCTTCGTGCTTGTTTACTTTTTAAATGGTCACCCTGTATTGGTGATTTTTTAAATTCACTCAGCCTCAGAATGAGGTGTGCATGAACACCTGTTCTTTTCCCTTGCTTTGTATTTAGTTGCCCCACATTTTGTTTCAGATGTTTTAAGTCCTCTCCAGCCTTCACTTAAATGCTTCATTTGATTTTTCCCTGAGTGTCGTACTGGATGGTGATTTCTGATTGTGGCTGCAAGAAGATGCCATAGGTTAACCTCTTGCTTTGCCAAAAGGGAGAAAGAAGTGTCCTTTGGTCTCATTTTTGGTCAAAACTGTAGGTAGAGGTGGTGGGCTGTAGTTGTGTCAGAAAGCTCTTTTTTCCCCTAAGAATTTGTGAAATGTCTGTCTGTATAAATTTGGATGATCTGTATACAGTTTAGTGAAAAATTGAAAAATGAACCACTACCACCTCTTTAAGATAGAAAACAGTGCCAACACCCCTGAACTGAACCTTTCATAGGTGCCTTTCTGATCACATCTTCTCACATCCTAGAGGCAGTTACTTTTCTGACTTCTGTGGTAATTGTGTTCTCTGTTTTTCTTTTTACCTTTACCACCTTGTATCTCTCAACTACGTGGTTTTGTTTACTTTTGAGTTTTATGTAAATGGAATCATACTGTATTTTGTGTCTTCCTTCTTTTAGCATTGTGCTTTTGAAAATTTTCCATGTTGTGTGCAGGTATGGTTCATTATTTATCCATTCTACTATTTTTAAAAATATTTTATTTATTCATTTTCAGGGAAAGAGAGGGAAAGAAACATCACTGCATGGTTGCCTCTCATGTGCTCCAAGCTGGAGACTTGCCTGGCAACCCAGGCATATACCCTGACTGAGAATCGAACCAGCAACCCTTTGGTTTGCAGGCTGGCACTCAATCCACTGAGCCACACCAGCCAGGGCCCATTCTACTATTGATAGACATCTAGATTTCTTCCAGTTTGGGGCTATTGTTAATAACAATGCTATTATTCTAGTACAAGTACCTTTGTATATGTGTGTGTCCTAGACACTTAGGGATAGAATTCCTGGATTATATGGAGTAGATCTTTTTAACTTTACTAGATATTGCAAATGGTTGTGCCCATTTACAGTCCATTAATCTTTGGTAGGACTGTAATTTAAGTTCCTACTTGAAAGTGTGTTGTTAAAAAATAGAACCATAGTGAAAATGCCCCTAAATCAGGATCTTCTCTAGTATAGGTATGGGGCAGATGAACAGCCCAATGGGATGGATGGTTTCTATCACAAACCCTGTAGTAGGTTGATACCTTTAAAAACAGAAATATGTCTCTCAGTTTGCTTCCTTGAAATGACTCCTAATGTTAATCAGGACAAATGTGGCTGCAGCCTCTTAAAATGGAAACTAATTTATTTTCCAAGTGAATGTGTTCTTCAAACTAGACTTCCTAAGCTATGAGGAGTCATTGCTAAAGTAGATGTAAGCTGTGAGAGGGGCCTAAAAGCATGACTGTTGGGGAGAGGCAGGGCTTTGAGGCAATTCGCATTATCTTCTAGTCCATCACATATTCAAGAACCACTCTGTAGAGCTTCATGGGGAGTCTGGAAGAGGTATCAGATTTGAGGGGACCCAAGAAAGGATGATTCCTCTGAGTACTTAGGTCTTCTCTTAGTATCTAAGGGATACTAAGTATCTAGTATCTTAGTATCTAAGGGATACTAAGTATCTAGTATCTTAGTATCTAAATATAAAAAAATTAGCAAACAGACCAATAGAAATGTAATAGATTGCTGCTTTGGAGTAACCTTTGTTCGTGATACTATCTTGTGTTCTAGTGATAAAGTAATAAAATAATGAGAGCATTGGTATTTGAGGACCTGCTGTGTCACACACTATGCTAAGCTCTAACAGAAGATGGCCAGGGGAAGTACTAGCGATCAAAGTATGCATAAAAGCAGATTTCTTGGGTCTGTTGTTCAGGGACTGGTTTGTCTGTTTGTTGGTTGTTTTTGTTTTTATTTTTGTTTTGTGCAGTTTTCAACCAGACTTTGGCCAGTTTCATTAAAGAAAAACTGCATGAATTACTTTTCACCAGTCTGTTCTGGCATGCTTGTAAAGATACCATAGTCACTTGGATCAATGATAGCCAGTGTGCACACTCTGTAGTATTTTCCATGCACTGTGCCCAATTCAATATATTTGCCACTGTGGTGATGTACACCAGTTTTGGCCAACATGGCATAGTTCTTTTTCAGATTTCCTCAACGCTGGACAGTTGTTGGCAAGGATGACCAGTTTCACTTTGCCTTGTCTGATCATGTTCGGAGTCTTTTTGTACCCCAGCACATAATTTTTATTTTTCATGACAAGTTGGAGCCTAGAGCAGATCTATTCCAGTGATTTTTTTTTCTTTTTTGTAGCCACCATCTTCCTGCCTTAGGTGTAGGATGGCCCCCAACCAAGAGCATTCTCCAAGACAGCCCAGAAGTGAGAAAGCTGTTTATTGTTTTGCAAAGTAGCTATTCTGGAAGTGCCCAGAAACTGATGCTTGCTCACAGACCCCTCGCACTCCATCTAGCCCTAGAGTGTTCTCCTCCTCTCTTTATTGGGAGTACTCAACTATCCCTCCAGCTTTGTTTAATTAATATTTACTGCCCATCACCAAGTCTTTGACTTGGAGCTAGTTAAGAATTTTGTTTCTTTCCCTGACTGGTGTGGCTCAGTGGATTGAGCCCCGGGTCAGTAGTTCAATTCCTGGTCAGGGCAGTGGCCTGGGTTGTGAGCCCGGTGTTTCTCTCACACATCTATGTTTATCTATCCCTCTCTTTTTCCCTTCCTTTCTCTCTCTCCAAAAATAAATACAATCTTTAAAATAATAATTAAAAAAAAGAACCTTGTTTCTTGGGGATTTAGAGAGTTGATTCATTGAGTTTATCCACTTCTTTTTTTCTGTTAAAAGGCTCAGCCTTCTGTGTCTTAAAAACAGCACCTTGAAGAACTTAACAACCTTTGTTATCATGCAGGCTTCTGGTACTTGATGATGTTGTCTTTGAGATTTTGAAGGAAAAATCATGCTTTGATCACCCAGAATTGTTTGTCTGTTACTGTTAATGCCATATAACCATTGTGCAAAAAATTTACTGTTTAATTTTTGTTTGTTTACTACAAATTGTGGAAAATATAGGAGCTTGTTAAACAAGAAGAAGTTTAAGTCCTGTGATTCTCTCATCCAGGCAAAACTCCTATTAGTATTTAGATGCATTTTTTGCAGCTTTTTTTCCTTATGTATATAATTAAATGGTACTGGAATATACAAATACAATTGTATTTGTTCCCTTTTCATGCAGAGTGAAATATATTTACATAAATAAAAGTACACATATATATTTTAAACAGACTTTGTGTTGGGTGGGGCAGCAAGAATTTTCCAGGTACTAACATCCTTTTTTTAAAAACCTGTGTTATAGAAAGATCTAGGGGATCATACAGTAAAAGCTTAAAAGCCAGAACATCTTTATACAAATTTGATAGGTAATGACAGTGGCATTTCAAGTCAGTGGCAAAGTTATTTCAGTAGTTCAGTAGGTGGTAAAGGGACAGGTTGTTTGGCTTTGGGCGAAAAATTAGACATTTACTTTACACTATGCAAAATGCTAAAGGTTCAAAACATTATATTAAAAATCACACTGTAAATTTAAAAGATTGCCCTGGCTGGTGTAGCTCAGTGGATTGAGCACGGGCTGTGAACCAAAGGGTTGTCAGTTCAATTCCCAGTCAGGGCACATGCCTGGGTTGTGGGCCAGGTCCCCAGCAAGGGCTATGCGAGAGGCAACCACTCATTGATGTTTCTCTCCCTCTCTTTCTCCCTCCCATCCCCTCTCTCTAAAAATAAAATCTTAAAAAAAATTGTGTATGGAAAGTGACATGATAAATACGGGAAGGAAGACTTTATCCAAACATAAAAGCAAAGGAAGAAACCATTACTGCTGTTGAGAATTTATTTTTTGTTTTTCTTTACTCACTGGTTAGTGTAAAATATTTCAATATATTTCTAGAGCTCCCCCGCCCAAGCAGCACTTTTGTGTGAGGTCACATACTGACTTGGTGTACTTTCATTATTGGGCTGTGTCAGTTGGGTGGATACTGCCAAGTGAGCAGGTTAACAGGACAAGAAATGAAGCTGTGTGTGTTTTAGTCTGTGTAAATGGACAGATTGGAATTTTCTTTGAAATTGTCCTTTTTTGCCCTGGCTGGTGTAGCTCAGTAGATTGAGCGTGGGCCTGCGAACCGCAAGATTGAGGTTCGATTCCCAGTCAGGGTATATGCCTGGGTTGCAGGTCGGGTCCCCAGTGGGGACCATGTGAGAGGCAACCATACATACATGGATGTTTCTCTCCCTCTCTTTCTCCTTCCCTTCCCCTCTCTCTAAAAATAAAAATATTTAAAAAAATGTTTCATTCTAAAACTAGAAAATTGAACAGAATTTATATTCACTTAGCTAAATGTTTGTCAAAAATAGAGGGCATGGAACTTTAATTTCCTTATGTTGTCTAGTGGGAAGTCTAGAGACATTCTCAGATTAATGAGTCCACAAATAGAGGCTCAAAGCCATGAAAGCGATTGTGACAAAAACAAAAATGTGACCAGCAGAGGCCGGTGAGAGGAAGGTGATTTCATGCCCTAAACTCACTGTTCCTAAAGGGCAGATGAGTGTTTGTTTAAAATCTGTAGACCAAGAACCAGAGGTCAAAGCTTTCCTAGTTTTTACTTTTCGTTTTATATCTTCCTATAGTACTTGAACAATTCTATTTAGAAAATGGATGTATTAGTGTTAACTCCTCTCCCCCTCTAGAAAAAAAAACAAACCAAAACCCCAAACAAACAAAAACGGAAAACCAGAGTGGAATTCCACACTGAAAACTTCCTGTTTCTAGGAAGAAAAGTTGGTCACTTCTTCTCCGTACTTAATACTAGACTTCAGATGAGGCTTAAGCCTCCAGAAGTACTGAAACTTGGAAAAGTAAAAGGAAATAAGGGCACCAGGAAGATTCTGGGGACTGCCCTTTGCCAAGCAATATTTGTGTGAAGGTTTCCTGGTTTTATAAACTTCATATGGAATGTTTCTTTGTGTTTGTCTTACTTATCTTCTCTCAGATTTGAGACAAGTTTTTGCTGCATGATCCTCTATATTTTTTTCTTTTCTTTTTTTTTTATGTAGGAGAAATATACTACTACTCAACCTCTATTGTAAGGTTGGCAGCCCTGAGATTTTTTTAATGTTATGGATGTGTTCCTACTCCCAAAGGAATGAGGAGCAGACAGTTCCACATGCGTTATATTTTTTTCTTTAAAAAAATTGCTTTGCCCTGGCTGGCGTAGCTCAGTGGATTGAGCGCAGGCCTGCAAACCAGACGATCGCGGTTCAATTCCCAGTAAGGGCACATGCCTGGGTTGTAGGCGAGTTCCCCTCAAGGGCCAATTCCCAGCAGGGGATGCACAAGAAGCAACCATACATTGATGTTTCTCTTCCTCTCTCCTTCACTTCCCCTCTAAAGATAAATAAATAAAATATTTTAAAAAATTGCTTTGACCCAGTAACTGTGATTCCAGCACAGGCAATCTTCAAAATATAGGCAGTCTCTCAGTATTTTATAAGACTGCAACTAATTGTTGAAGAAAATAAATTTGGGGAAATAAATTTCAGTTGACTTCTGCTGTCCTTCTGTAATGGAAGTAAAAAAACTGAAGTAAGTATAAGCATGGTAAAGAACCAGTTACTAATTGCTGTTCATGTAATCTCTCCTTTTGAGCAGGAGGGTATATGTAATTAGGTATTAGAATCACTTGTGAACTTCATAATGCTTTTGAGTCTGTGTCATGAGAGGTACATTCTTAAGAAGGAAATTCCAGTCATGATGTTCTTATCAAAGGGGAGCTTTGACATGTGCTGATGTGCTGAGTTTGTGGGTCGCCTGCACGGGAGTGGCGTGCTCTGAATATGTAACGGAAGGGTGGAGTGCTTGGACTACATGCTCTTCTTCCTCATATGTGCCATGGGCATCATTGATAGCTTAATGTTGAAGACTCATACCAGACCTTTTCATTTTCTACTTGGAGACGGTAACTCGAAGCCCCCTGAAGCAGCGAAGGAAGAGCTGGGCAAGGCAATAGGTGGTCAGAAGAGAGGTGAAAAAGGGACAAATGAGTTAAATTTCAGACGAGAGGCCAGCAGCAGCTGCTCTACCTTGTACTCTCTTTTTTTTTTTTTAAGATTTTATTTATTTATCTTTAGATAGGAAGGGAAGGAAAGAAGGAGAGAAATATCAGTGTATGGTTTCCTCTCATGAGTCCCCTGCTGGGAACTGGCTGGCAACCCAGGCATGTGCCCTGACTGGGAATCGAACCGCGATTGTGTGGTTCGCAGGTCCACTGAGCTACGCCAGCCAGGGCTTACCTTGTACTCTCTTGACCTGTGCTTGCCCTTTGTGCTCTGTTGTGCTTGGGGTTTCCTGGGAATTTTGATTTTAGACAGGGTAAGATATGCATTGTTTTTTATTTGTGGAAAAATATATTTACATTATATTATGTATATCATTATAAAAGAATAATTGCTGGGTCTCTTCTGTTTGAAAGCACCCATATATAATTTGTATGCTATACTTACACAGCAATCCACAGAAATGTTGCCAGTGTCAGTAAATTAGTTGCAGTAACATATTTTTTCTTTGGTCATACTCTTACTGTGGGTTTTTTCCCCAAGGTTTATACTAACCATTTACTAGGGAAAAGTATAACATTTATGGTTGTAAGTTACCTTTTTCCAAATGCAACAAAGCACCTACCATGTGTCAGCCATTCAGAGAGGACCAGGACACAGTCTTGTCTGCCAGTTGGAAGAGATGAGATAGGTAAACACCTTATATCTCTGTAACATAAAGCAAAACCTGTGGGCAGTGAAAGAGAGACTGATAATGGTTTAAGGAAACAAATCACTTTTCCAGACATTTGAGATTGACTGAGAGTCCTTTTGACAGAAAGGTTCACTTGTGTTACTCAAATCTTGCTGCTGCTTTTGTTCAGGAGGTGGTACTGATCAGGGAAGAATGGTGTGAAGGCAGCAGAGCACTCAGCCATCCATAGATAGATTGCTTTGTTGTCCTCTAGGTAATGATGGGAGTCTACCCACCCCTGCAGATTGGTTCTCGAGGTAAATACTCCAATGGAAAACTTACAGAATTGATTTCTGAATTTTAGTAGTGACCTAGTTATTTAAGACATTCAACTCCCTCCCCAACTTATTTTAATAGTGTTAAAAATAATAAGTTTTACATATATTTAATCCTCATGTCAACTTTGAAGTAAATAGTATTTTATCCCCATTTGATACATAAGAAAACTAAGGTTATCTGACTTGTCCAGGATTACACAGTTAAGGAGAGATCGAGCTAGGGTTTGAACCTAGGCAGTCTGGCTCCAAAATTCATGTTCTTCTGTAAGCTGTGTTACAGAAGAATGTGAGCAGTATATGGCAAAATGGAATTTGGTTGGTTCCAGTGGGAGGTGGGAAAGGACACATCCCCTGTCTCTTGGGTCTTGCCATTGCTAGGTGGCATACCTGTCCCTTTCCTGTAGGACATAGTTGGCAATGGAAATAGAGCATGTCAGTAGGAATCCTTGCTCCTAGCGTCCTTAATAGTCCTCTCTGTGATGGTCGCAGAGCAGTTTTGCATGTGTCTCACTGTCTCATGCGTGACTCTGCAGGAAAGATGGTATTGGTCTAGCGCTGGGTGGAGAGCGTGGTTTTGGCCTGTTTCATCCAGTACTGTGACACATGCTTTTTTGTTTGTCTTCAGTGTGGTAGTTTAGTGTAAAAAATATTTATGGAAACAATTTTCAGATGTCATTAATTGGAAAAATAAGGTGATATAATAAAACTTCACTTTGGATTCCAGGTCCATGCAGCTGCCCTGACTATTC
The DNA here is from genome assembly GCF_014824575.4 of Sturnira hondurensis. Classification (NCBI taxonomy): domain Eukaryota; kingdom Metazoa; phylum Chordata; class Mammalia; order Chiroptera; family Phyllostomidae; genus Sturnira; species Sturnira hondurensis. The sequence continues at coordinate 20,178,287 of NW_028079127.1, forward strand.
ACTCTGATGCAAGTGTGATTGGCCTGTGCGTTTCAAGATAGAAAAACAGTGATATAATTTTGACTTCTCTCTACTTATTTTGTTACTAGGAGCCCTAAGGAATCTACAATATGAATAATTCTCTGGAGAACACCATCTCCTTTGAAGAATATATCCGAGTAAAGGCGCGGTCTGTCCCACAACACAGGATGAAGGAATTTCTGGACTCACTAGCCTCTAAGGGGCCAGAAGCCCTTCAAGAGTTCCAGCAGACGGCTACTACTACCATGGTCTACCAGCAGGGCGGGAACTGCATTTATACAGACAGCACCGAAGTGGCCGGGTCATTGCTTGAACTTGCCTGTCCAGTCACCACCAGTGTTCAGCCACAGACCCAGCAAGAACAGCAGATCCAGGTTCAACAGCCACAGCAGGTTCAGGTAAAAGGGCAATGTTGAGGTGCATCCCATTTAATAGACTTTATTTGCCATCATGGTTTGGGTTAGTAAAAGCATCACATCTATGTACAGTGTCAGAGGTTATTTTCACTAAAGGGAATACTTGGACTTTTTAAAAAACTTTTATCATTTAAAAATTTTGTTTATCTTTAGAGGGGAAGGGAAAGAGAGAGGGAGAGAAATGTCAATGTATGGTTGTCTCTCCTGTGTCCCCTTGCCAGGAATCGGCCAGCAACCCAGGCATGTGCCCTGACTGGGGATCAAACCGCAATCCTCTGATTCGCAGGCTCGCACTCAATCCACTGAGCTATACCAGCCAAGGCTACTCGGACTTTTTATTTTTTTCTTTATTTTTAAAAAAAATATATATTTTATTGATTATACCATTACAGTTGTTCTATTCCCCCCCTTCATTCCCCTCCACCCACACACTCCCTCCCCCACCATTCTCCCCCCTTAGTTTATAACCACGTGTCTCAAGTTCTTTAGTTCTCCTACTATTCTTGCCCTCCCCCCTATCTTTTCTATCTACTGTCTATGCTATTTTCTGTACCTTCTCCCCCCCCCCACTCCCCTGTTGCCAAACCCTCCGTGTGTTCTTCATTTCTATGGTTCCACTCCTGATCTAGCTGTCCTCTTGGTTTGCTTTTGTTTTAGGTGTGGTTGTTAATAACTGTGAGTTTGCTGACCTTTCACTGTTAATATTTTTCATCTTCTTTTTCTTAGATAAGTCCCTTTAGCATTTCATATAATAAGGGCTTGGTGATGGTGAACTCCTTGAAATTGACCTTATCTGAGAAGTGCTTTATCTGTCCTTCCATTCTAAATGAAAGCTTTGCTGGATAAAGCAATCTTGGCTGTAGGTCTTTGGATCATGACTTGGAATACTTCTTTCCAGCCCCTTCTTGCCTGTAAGGTCTCTGTTGAGAAATCCGCTGACAGTCTGATGGGTACTCCTTTGTAGGTGACTATCCCCTTATCTCTTGCTGCTTCTAGGATTCTCTCCTTCATTTTAGTCTTGACTAATGTAATGATGATGTGCCTTGGTATGTTTCTTCTTGGATCCAACTTCTTTGGGACTCTCTGAGCTTCCTGGATTTCCTGGAAGTCTATTTCCTTTGCCAGACTGGGGAAGTTCTCCTTTCTTACTTGTTCAAATAAGTTTTTGACTTGTTGCTCTTCCTCTTCCCCTTCTGGTACCCCTATAATTCAGATGTTGGAACGTTTAAAGATGTCCTGGAGGTTCAGGACATCAATGCCTCTCCTCATTTTTTGAATTCTCATTTCTTCATTCTTTTCTGGTTGGATGTTTCATTCTTCCTTCTGGTCCATTCCATTGATTTGAGTCCCAGTTTCCTTTCCATCACTACTGGTTTCCTGTGCATCTCCCTTCATTTCAATTAGTTTAGCCTTCATATGTTCCTCTAATTTGTGGCTAAAATCAACCAGTTCTGTGAGCATCCTGATGACCAGTGTTTTGAACTGTGCATCTGAGAGGCTGGCTTTTTCTTGGTCGCTTAGAGTTATTGGTTCTGGGGCTTTGAGTTCTTCTTGAGTCATCTTTTGGCCTGTTCGTGCCTGTTATGTATCAGGATTGAAGCCCTAGGTGTTCACCAGAGCAGGGCAACTCAGTCGCTGGGTTGTGACGCTGTACGTGGGGGCGGGGTCAGAGAGGAGCAATGGCGGTCTCGTCTGCCACTGCCACCGCAGCTGCCACCATCACCTGGGACCCATGCGTTTCGTCTCACTGTTCGAGAATGTGCGACCGCAGTCAGTCTGCCCTGCACCCTCACTGGGTCCGCGCTGCTACCCGGCTGCTACCCCAGCCGCCTATGTGCCTGTGTCGGGGGATCTTTCCTGCCCGATCCTGCTCCACTGCTGGCTCCACCCCTCTTACTGGTCTGGTTGATTGGTTCGTTGTTGTCTGACTTCGGTATAGTTCAATTTTCTGTTCTTTGGCTGTGTCTTTGTTTACTAAACCTTTGTTGTATTCAAACCTGGTTGTGGGAGAAGGCACAGTGTTTCCACCTATGCCTCCATCTTGGCAGAAGTCTACCTACTTGGACTTTTTAAAACATTTTCTTTAACGCAAAGGCTTTCATATTTCATAGTTGATGCATACTAAAAATGTTTGCATCCACTGTAAACTGAAGACCACAGATATTTGCTGTTTGTGTTGGTGAATTGAACAGTATAGAAATTAGAGGTTGTCTGGGGCTGGATTTGGATGTTACATAGCTGAGAGTGACTGAGGTTTCTCTTTGGTTTGTCACCCTGAGCAGATCAAAAGCATAGGAGGGTTAGTCTTGGCTCATTACTACAAGCATGACATTTGGAACTCGTTTTGAAATGGGGAGGCTGATGTATTTTAGAGATCTAGTTGTATGGTTCCCTGACTCAGGTCACCCACGGGTTCCTAGTTCTGCAGTTGCTATGTGTGAGCTTCAAGAAATAATGCTAATTGATAACAAACTTACTGAAAGAGGAAAATCTAACACGTTTGCTAAGATGGTAAAAGTTTTTCTCTACAGGGGTTCTTTTTTTCTTTTTTAAGTTTGTTTCTTTGTTTATGGAGGGGAAGGGAAGGAGAAAGAGAGGGAGAGAAACATCAGTATGTGGTTGCATCTTGTGTGCCCCTACTGGGGGACCTGGCCTGCAACCCAGGAATGTGCCCTGACTGGGAGTCGACCAGGTATCAAACTGGCAACCTTTTGCTCTACAGGATGATGTCCAACACGGTCAGGGACGGAAAGATACTTTAAATTTTTTTCTAGTAGTGCTGGAAAAAAACAAATGCCATAAAAACCTACTAAATCTTTGCCTGGGTCCAGTAGCTCAGCCAGTAGCATCGTCAACACACCAGAAAGGTTTCAGATTCACTCCAATCAGGCATGTACCAAAGCTGCAGTTTGGTCCCCTGTCGGGGTGCATACAAGAGGCAAACCAGTCGATGTTTCTCTTTCTCCCCCACCTTTTCCTCTCTCTAAAATTGATAAACATATCCTCAAGTGAGGATTAAAACAAAACACAAAAAAACCCACTAAATGTGAGAAATTGCTAAAATAGAGGAAGCAGACAGAGTTGGGTGATAGAGGAATTCTTGTAGGAGTGAACTTTTAGGGAAGGTGGAGCAGTCCTCAGGACGCCCTGAGCCAAAAAGTGAAGAACAGGAAGAGCCAGAGAGGTCCTCTGGGGCAGCCTCAGACCCGTGGCTTGGGAACTAAGGACTTTAAATACTAATGTGTCTATATATATTATGAATCAATATTAGGTATGGGATGAAGACAGCGCTGCTGATGAGTATGGAAAGGATATACCATATTTTTTGGACTGTAAGACATGTACACAAACATCCCACCCCCATTTGGGAGGAAAATGCAGCAGAGACCCTGCTCCCACCTCCTGTGGCCCCACTCTACTGCCCCCACCCCCCACAGCGAGCTAAGTATGCTACATTCTGACTATAAGATGCACGCCCTTTCCCCCCAAATTTGGGGGGAGTGTGTCTTATAGTCCGAAAATACAGGTACTCCATTTAGTAGTAAGGCTCTTCTTTTGGGACATAAAGTCAGATACCTCTCAGAATACAAATAATGTATAGGTGGTTTAAAGGGTTCACCTAAAAACAAAACCAAACCATTAAAAGACAGTATAGGAAATTTTTGTAAACTCTTAAGATAGCTTTTTCCTATCTTCTTTACCTTGGAGGAAACTTTGAAATAATTTTCAGGTCTTAGGGAATCCCTGCATAAACAATTATATTTACAGCTCAAGGAACGTTAGCTTAATCAGCAAGTTAGACATTTAATAATTCAGTAATAATTGTCAGTGCTTTTTTTATAATCATTTTTCTCTATGGCCGTACATTTTGGCCAGTTAGGCTGTTGTGTGATTCCCTTCCCCACACAGGTTATCAGTTTTAATTCAAGTTACTAGTATAGAGGAAACTTTATTTTTTTTCTTTAAAAAAAAAGATTTCCACCCTGGCTGGTATCGCTCAATGGATTGAGTGACGGCCTGCAAACCAAAGGGTCACCGGTTCTATTCCCAGTCAGGGCACATGCCTGGGTTGCAGGCCAGGTCCCCAGTAGGGGACACATGCGAGGCAGCCACACATTGATGTTTCTCTCCCACTCTTTCTCCTTCCCTTCCTCTCTCTCTAAAAATAAAATATATATATATTCTTTAAAAATAAATAAGATTTTAAAAATAAATAAAAGAGATTTCCTGTATAAGGACTTTGGGTGTTTTTTGTTTGTTTTGGGTTTTTTTTGTGGGGTTTTTTTTTTTTTTTTTGCCTTTTTCAAGTAAGTAGTCATAAAAATCTTATCACAAATTTTTACCATACAAGTTGCTAAGATAAGGTTTGTGTTACATGATGTGTGCTGACTCGTGCACTGACTAGCAGTGCCCACATGGTTATGGACAATCAAGACAAATTCACACGGACTGTTGAATCCTGTGGGGAAAAAAGGCAGGATACTCTCTCTAGGGGAGAGTACCGCACACCTTTTGCCTACACATGCTTTTATTTATTTATTTTTTTGCGCAGGCATTCAGGTACAAGTTTATTAATCATGTATAGATGGTAAACAGCAGATAGTATACAAAAAACCATTGGGGCTTGTCCTTAAATGAAGGTCTATCAACTAAAAGACCATAAAACTGTGGGAAAATAAAAACATTTAACTAAAAGTATGCTTAGCAGAGCAGATCTCACAGGTTTGTTAAGAATTCTTTATCTTACCAGATTACCTGGGCCCTCCGCTAGCTGGTGAAAGGCTAGCTGGTGAAAGGTTGCACCTTCTTACCCTCACAGGTATTCAGACTTAAGTCGATTAGAGCCAGGATGCGCTTCTCCCAGAGGACATGGGGACTGGGCTATATTAGAGTAAGGGGGAGGGAGGAGGGCTTATCACTCCTTGTCACAGCACCCTCCCCACCCAGTCCTGCCATGATGGCCTCCCAAGTGATGGAGCCTGGCTTAGGTTGCCCCCCCCCCCCCGGGGGTCTTATTTGTCACTGACTTCCCATCATGCTTTGGGGGCAGGGGGATGAAGTAGGGGTAGCATCTGCTGCCAGAGACAAGCCTTGTCTCCTCAGTGGCTCACATCCCAGAGGTTGCACACTCAGCCTTAAATGGCTGCAGTTCCTGAAACCAGGCAGAGCAGTTCCCAACAGTGTGCAAGAGTATTTTTTTCTCCCTCTATTTAAAATTAAAAATGACCTTTTAGCCATGCTTTCTTGGACCAAAGGGTAGTTAAGCTTAGCTTATCTTTCTTGAGACTAATCTTTCCTTTTTATAAATTTTTACGACTGTTAAAGACAAGTATATTTTCTTTAATAACTAGCTTAAGCCAAATGAAATTTAATTTTTATAGAAGTTGGCTTTGTAGATTTAATTTAAATAAAAATTATAAATTATATTAACTGATGTTACATAAAAATTGACAGTGTTAATAAATCTAAAACTTCTAAATCATGTTGGATAGTATTAATTCAAATATGGCTAAAATTACAACTTTATATAAAACTTTGGAAAAATTTTGTTAGTGCCAGGCTCGAACATAGGCATAGCAGTTACAGAATTATTGTACACTCCTATTGGTTTCTTCATCTCTTTTATAGGTCTACGTATACTACTTTAAAAGTATAATGTTTTTTGTCCTGGCCACTGTGGCTCAGTGGATTGAGTGGAGAGTAGGGAACCCTCAGTGTGCTGGGGACATAGGAGTTTAGATCAAAGAGAGTTGGCAAATGTGGTTGGTTATCTGAGGAAAGTACATTCTGAATTAGAATGGGAGCCTGCTTATTTGAAAATTGCAAAAAGACTAGTGTAACTACAGTTCACCGAGTTGAGTACATGGGTGAGATGAGAGAGGTGACGTACATGCACTGGAGTGAAGGGCTGAGCAGACGGCCTTCTCCATTCTAGTGTTAAATGCTGTCTGCCCCATGGTATTGTCTTTCAACCTAACTCTTGATGAGAATGAAAATATATACTTATACTAATATTATTTAAAACTTCAAAAGTCTACTATTGATATCTTGAGGGCTGAGGCTGTTTTTCCAGATTGCAAGTACAGTTTTCTGTTTTATATTCCCTGCCCTGCTCCCCCCAGTGCTCCCCACCTCCCTTCCATTTCCGCCCCCCACCTTAATTATTGTCCATGTGTCCTTTATACTTATTCATGTGAGTCCCTCCCCTTTTCCCCTATGATTCTCTCCCCTCTGGACCCTGTCAGCCTGTTCTGTATTTGAGTGTCATTGGTCATATTTTGCTTGCTTGTTTGTTTTGTTGTTTAGATTCCTGTTAAAGGTGAGATCATATGGTATTTGTTTTTCACCACCTGGCTTATTTCGTTCAACATTAAAATTAGATTGCTTTTTAAAAACCACTTGTCATCACCCCAGAGTTTGCTCTGCTCTCATGACTTCATCTGTCCAGACTATGAGCAGCACCTCGAATTTGACAAAGTAATTATGTGCTTAGAACAGTTTTAACTTGCCAGGGAATAAAGGTATATGTCAGAAGTTGATTAGAAGAGTAATTAAATTGAACTGTGTTCCTTTACTCCCTTCTACTGTCATACTCATACTTCTGACCACCAAAGGTGTGGGTTATTTCCTACACAGACCAATTCTCCAGCACCAGCTGGCTTTCCTACAATTCAATTAAGTTCTGACACTATCTACTTATAGTTAATGTCAGATTGTACAAGTTAAGGATCAGTCCCTTGAGACTGTCACCTACTTCAGACACCAGTTGCATGTTCCAGGTTGTCACCTGTGCTTCTCACTGCCTAGCTATAAATTGGGAGCTCTCAGCCCTGGCTGGTGTGTGGTTCAGTGGATTGAACACAGGCCTATAAACCAAAGGGTCGCCAGTTCGATTCTCAGTCAGGGCACACATGCTTGAGTTGTGGACCAGGTCCCCATTTGGGGGTGCTAGGGAGGCAACCACACATTGATGTTCTCCTCTTTCCTTTTTCTCTCTCTAAAAATAAAAAAAAATATTAAAAAAAAATAATAAATTGGAATTCTCAGTACCCTTCCTTGGGTTCAGTAATTTGCTAGAACAGCCCACATTTTGGTTTGGGCTGTAAACTCAGGGAAACACATTTATTGGTTTATTATGTAATAAAGGATATAGCTAAATGGTGCGAGGTTCTGAAGACTAAAGCACCTTCCCAGCACACAGATATGTTCACCAACTCAGGAGCTCCCAGAACCTCATATTTTTAGTATTTTTACGGGGGCTGAATCACACAGGTATGACTGATTAATAACCCAACTTTTAGCCCCTCTTCCCTCTCCACAGAATGGGTAATGGAGGTTTAAAGTACCAAGCTTGTAATCATGGTTTGATCTTTCTGGTGCCTGGCAGCCATCTAGGAGTCTACTGAAAGTTGCCTCATTAGAACATGTAATGCTCCTAGCACCTTTATTACTAGGAAATTACAAAGGTTTTAGGATCTCTAGCCCAGAATCAGAGACAGTGACCAAAATTTATATTGGTTATATCACAGAATCACAGTGTGTGTGTGTTTGAGATAGAGAGGCACTTTCTGAAGGCAGAAGGAAGAGGCTCCATGTTCATGCCCTCACAGTGTGTAGAATTCTAGGAGAAAAGCCCGTTTCCTGTTGCTGGCAGGTCTGCCTGAGCTAAGTGAAGGGTGTTCATTTGGAGCTTGCTTTTCAAGAGCCCTCCTGCGTTGATTACTTCCTAAAGCATCCACATGGAGTTAAATGTGTGTGCCAGAGGGAAGGCCCTCTGATGCTGGGTCCCAGGGATTGGGTTTTGCTTATTAGCACCTATAGAATTGCTTGTTTCTTCTCTGCCCTTCCACAGGACAGGAACTAAGGCTTCAAGGGTGGCCAGCCAGATTGGGCTATTTAAGTTAAGGATGCTTTGGAAAAGGGGACTTCTTAGCATTTCTTTTGGTGCTAGAAGTAAACATCTCAAAGCTTCAGTGGCTTAAAGTGCAACTCTTCCTCCCTTGTCATCCCAACCTTCATGTCTTTTCCTTGCTGTCACACATTCCCTCCATGCTGGGACAGTTCCTAACCCCTCATTGCAGTGCAGAACTGCTGAGTGAGAAGTGAGGTGATCAGGAGCCAGATTTGGCCCTTAGACAAACAGGAGTTTCTTGTGCCTCTGCTGCATTAGACATGTCATCTTAGGCAGCTGTCTTAACCACGATGTTGAGTCCATTATCTACATCATGGAAATAAAAAGAAATTAGGTATTATAGTTACTTTGAAGATTACATGAATTACAAGTCCTAAGCATACTGCTGGCACATAGTAAGCGCTCAGTAAATAAATAAAAACTGCTGCTGCTGGTTCCTCCTTTCTCTTCTCCTCGTTAGTGTCATTCCTACCTAGGGCCCAGGTTGCTTCTTAGACATTTGAAAAGTATCCAGACAAAGGGTGGAAATGGGAGGGGGGGAGCACGGGGCGGGGGGGCGGGGAAGTATCCAGATAAGCATTTATTTATAAATAAGTATTCCCAGTTTGCTATTTTTGCCCTTTTATAAAAAGACCTAATTTTTAAAAGATTTTTTATTGTTGTTACTCTGTTAACAGTTGTCCCAATTTTTCCCCTTTGCCCTTCTCCTCCCTTCCTGCCGCCCACTCCCATAGTCAATTTCCTAAAAAGACGTATAATGTTACAGATACAATTCAAACCTGTGGTACCCCTCTCTATACCCCCCTCTCCTACCTTAAATATGATCTTAAAGTTTTCAAATTGGTATGGTATTGAATATTTTCTGTATCCATCTGAGTTTCAATTTTTAGTTAAAATATAAGGCCACATATTTCCTCCTCTCCAGTCATTTACTCAGAAAAAGGATTGACTAAAGCATAGTGGTTAGCTCAGGGAATTTGTGGGAGGGCCAGAGAATGGGTCTTGGAGGCTTGCTTGCCTGCTCTGGCAGAGATCTTAGCCACACCCCTGGGCACAGGTTCTCACCCTACCACAGTGTTTCGCTGGGATGTTTGCCATCCTGCTCCATTTATGCCACACTCTTCCAGTCACCAGAGAAATGAAGGTTGTGGTTCCTGTTGCTCCTTTTTTTCTGAGTCCAAGTTTCGTTCTGTGTGTCTAATGTGAGAATCCTTGGTCTCATGCCTGCACTCTACAGTGATTCTGCCTTGGGGAGGCAGCACACCATAGTGTGGTGCAGACATGTGTTTGTGGCCAAAAACAGGATTAAAATAAGCTATTCTCTCACAGCCTGACTGTCACTTTAGATTGATAAACTTTTTAAAAATATCTTACTTATTTTTAGAGAGAGGGGAAGGGAAGGAGAAAGAGAGGGAGAGAAACATTGTTGTGCAAGAGAGAAACAGTTGCCTCTTTCATGCCCCCAGCCAGTTACCCAGCCCTCAAACCAGGCACGAGCCCTGATCAGGAATTGAACTGGGCGACCCTTTGGTTTGCAGGCCAGCACTCAATCCACTGAGCCACACCAGCTAGGGCAAATTCCAATTTATTTACATCCTTACCAACACTTATTATTTGTCTCTTTTTAAAAGAGACAAATTTATTTTTTAGAGAGGGGGGAAGGAAGGGAGGGAGATTGACCGAGGACTGCACCTGCACCCTAAGCATGTGCCCCAACTTTCATTTTGCAGGGTGTCGCCCAACCAGTGGAGCCACACCGGTCATGTCCCAGCACCATCCTTGGTTAGCTTCTGTGATATGTCTCCTTGTGTTGTTAGATAAATGTAATTCCTCATTTGCTGTTTTGTTTTCCTCTTCCCTAATTCCTCCTTGTGTTGAGAGTAATTTAGATACGTATGTCTGATGGAGAAAAAAATCTTTCCTTGTTTATTTTGAAATTAAAAAAAAATTTGTAAGTTTACTTGAGCCAAATGATGATATACAACAGGAATCAGGATCTCAGATGCTGCCAGATCTTCCTTTTTTTGAGAGTACCTACCCTGTTCTGTATGCTGAAGTGATAGCAGTAAGTTGCATTATCAGGTATGTGAGATCCAGGGTATAGTCACCTTCCTTAGATTAGCTTATCAGGAGTCCTGTGGGGTTTTTTAATGGCCTCGCTATTAAAACAAACATGTCTTAAATACGCACTCTAGCAACACAAATATAAAACAGAAACACATTTCTCTATACAGAGAACAGATTTTTTGTTACTGGAGGTAGAAGGGCGAAGTGGGTGAAAGTCCCAATGGTGCACGAGAGATGGTAACGAGACTTGGGTGGTCGTCACTGTGTAGTGTGTTCAAATGTCGTATTACAGTGTTGTTTACCGGAAACTTACAGAGTGTTTGTTATAACCACTTTTACCTCAGGTTTATTGTAAGGAGGCACTCTAGGGAATCATTCAACAGTGCCTCCATTTTAGTAGCAAAGGGGGAGATACATCCAAAAGAGATTTCAAATGTTTTGTCTCTAGGTGGATAGGGATGGATGGGCATGGAAGAGGGTATTAGGGGGGGATAAAGAGTGATAGACAAAAATTAATTAAAAAAAAGTTTTCTCTCTGCTGTGTTTTGCACTAGCTGTCTGGGTGGGAGTGCTTCTGATCCTGAGGGTGGCAGTCGAGTGCCTGTGGAAGGAACGTACTTGTCCTTCTGACCTTTGAGAGCAGTGGCCCCCACGCTTTAGCGGGGTAAACTATTTTTTGAACATCCAAGTAAATACATATTTCTAAATTATACACTTGTATTACTATACCAATAAGCAAAACCAAAGGAGGTCACTTTTTTAAGAAGAGTAAAAAATGAGCAAGAATTCTGGTATTTCCTTCATAGACCACAGTTGATAGTTGTTGCTCTTAGGCGGATGCATATCACTCTTAGTGCAATGTGATGCAAATTTTGCACATGGTATTGGGGATTGTGTCTTCCTCAGAAGCTGTGGGTATGGCAGCCCTTCCCCCTCACATTACCGAGGGTCCCCTGTTTTCTTCCCTTTAGGGCTGGATTGTCAATGTTGCCTGGTTCACTCACTGATGAATTTTGTTGCTGCAGGTACAGGTGCAGGTACAGCAGTCTCCGCAGCAGGTTTCGGCTCAGCAGCTCTCCCCACAGCTTACCGTTCACCAGCCCGCCGAGCAGCCCTTCCAAGTCCAGGTGCAGATCCAAGGCCAAGCACCACAGCCGGCGGCCCCTTCCATCCAGACCCCATCTCTGCAGAGCCCCAGCCCCTCGCAGCTGCAGGCAGCCCAGATCCAGGTGCAGCACGTGCAGGCAGCCCAACAGATCCAAGCTGCAGAGATTCCAGAAGAGCACATCCCACATCAGCAGATCCAGGCTCAGTTGGTGGCTGGCCAGTCTCTTGCTGGGGGTCAGCAGATCCAAATTCAGACTGTGGGTGCCCTTTCTCCACCACCGTCCCAGCAGGGCTCACCTCGGGAAGGAGAGCGACGGGTTGGCACAGCCAGTGTTCTCCAGCCAGTGAAGAAGCGCAAAGTGGACATGCCTATCACTGTGTCCTATGCCATCTCAGGGCAGCCAGTGGCCACTGTGCTGGCCATTCCACAGGGCCAGCAGCAGAGTTATGTATCTTTAAGGCCAGACTTACTGACAGTGGACAGTGCCCACCTGTACAGTGCCACTGGGACCATTACTAGCCCTACAGGAGAAACCTGGACCATCCCTGTTTACTCTGCCCAGCCCCGGGGAGATCCTCAGCAGCAGAGCATTACCCACATTGCCATTCCCCAAGAAGCCTACAACGCAGTTCACGTCAGTGGCTCACCCACGGCCTTGGCCGCTGTAAAGCTGGAGGATGACAAGGAGAAGATGGTGGGCACCACATCTGTAGTGAAAAACTCCCATGAAGAGGTAGTACAGACCCTTGCAAACTCTCTCTTTCCAGCACAGTTCATGAATGGCAACATCCACATTCCAGTGGCTGTGCAGGCTGTGGCAGGCACATACCAGAATACAGCTCAGACTGTCCATATATGGGACCCTCAGCAGCAGCCACAGCAACAGACTCCCCAGGAACAGACGCCGCCGCCACCACCACCACCACAGCAACAGCAGCAACAGCAGCAGCTCCAGGTTACTTGTTCTGTAAGTGAGACTTATCTGTAGGGCACTCCACTCCCTGAGGACCCAGTGCAGCACAGAATTTGCCTGGCAACCTCTGACACCCCTGGTGGTTTATGCAATGATGTTAGTCTTGCCGTTGTATAGTATTTAATATTTCAGTTGGGGTGGGGCTGGGAGACAAAAGCAGCAGGTGAAGCTATGCAACAGGCAGAAGTGCTGTCCTGGTACGTGAAGGTAAATAAAATTGACCACTAACTGCTTTGGAGGTTGCCTGGGGTGCTTCATTGTTACCTCTTTTTAGGAAAGGTAAAATTCTGGTTAGAGACTAATGAGACATTCCTAGTGTTATCCTAGTCCCAGGGGCTACTTTTTGCATCACAAATGAAAGGATCTGGTAGAACCCCAGTAATAGTTTAACACATAGACACTGAACTCAGCTCAGTAGAGAGGAATTGGAATTGTTTCTTCTTTTGTTGTCATCTGTGGACATAGTGGAGGTGAATGAGAAGATCTAAAATACCTCCTCTTTGGCCTATCAGTTTAGGAGTCTTGCACAAGCCTCCTATGTAGTGGGATTTCCCAAAGTGTTGTTTTTTTTTTAAAAATTAATTTTTAGATGAAGGGAGAGAAAACAAATATATCAATTTGTTGTTCCACTTATTTATGCATTCATAGATTGATTTCTTATATGTTCCCTGACTGGGGATCGAACCCATACCCTTGGCATATTGGGATGGTACTCTAACGAGCTGAGCTACCCAGCCAGTGTTCCTTAAAAAGAGTCCAGATCAGCCTCAGTTAATTGAATTATCTGTCGTGGCAGCTATGTTGAAAAAAGTTTTTAAAGCCTTTTATTTTGAAATAGTTTAGATTTACAGAAAAGTTGCAAAAATAGAACTCTTGAAATTTAGCTTTAAAATTGTTTAGCTCTTCTATCTTTTCTAATTGTTAATCTTAAAGCTGTTATCTTTTAAGACTGTTATTAAACTTCCTGGTCCCTTGTCTAGCAGATCTTTAGAGTCCATCTACAAAAGGCCTCTGGTCTCATGGACATACTGAAGACTGTGTCCTCAGAGGGCAGGGGCTCGTAGGAATGCATGTAAGGGAGCTGGCACAAACAAGGCAGTGGCAGACCAGGAACCACACTCAGAAACGCGGGCTATAAACAATTTTGATTAGGCAAAAGCTGACCAAGTTATTTCATAAAGGCAACAGTCCATTATTGTAGGTGACTTTGTTAAGGAACTGTTGAATGTCCGGGTGTTGGGCCTAGCGGTAGAACAAGACAGAGTGATTGTTGCAGGCATCTTATAGTCTGGTTATAAGGCAGCACAATCAGGGTGCATTGTGTGCCGCACACACCAGGAAAAGTGGGGTATTCAGAAATCATTCTAGGTTAAAAAGTCAGCAGAGGCATCTCCGTGGAAAAAGTTGTGTATGCTTTCTTGTTTATAGCTTGCATTGACAAAAGAATGGAGGAGCATGAGTACAGAGCCAGGGATGGAAAGAAGAGACAGGGCTTAGGGCAACAGGAGAGGGGCCTGTGAGAGAGGAGGTAGTGCAGGGACAGCAGGGTTGTCTTCCCAGAGTGAAGAGGTGGTCTTAATCTAATGATCCATGGTGGGCAATTTGTCCAGAATCCAAAGAGTCCTGATAAGATGAAGAATCAAGAGCCAGTGTGTAGAATTGATTGCACGTAAGTGAGACCTGCCAGGAGACTTGTAACAGGGTTCTGTACTCAGCCTCTGCTCACAGGCACGGAACTCATCAGTCCTCTTCTCAGCTCTCCTGGGTCTGATGTTTAATTTGCAGGTCAGAGCTCTTCGTGCTCATTGGGCTCTAAATAAGTTGTACATTTGGGCCCTTCAGCAGGAGATCTTTTCTGGGGTTTTGTTTAGTGGACCCATGTTCTTCAGTGCTGTGTCTCCTTTGGGAAAATCTTCATAGGGACTTATCAAATATTACTAGAAAAAGAAAAATTGGGAAGAATGACCATCATGTAGGTAAGAAAGGTGAGTTTGTCCATTCACCCTACAAACATTCCTCTGCCTTCCTTTATCAGGTTCTGTGCTAGGCAACAGAGATGAGTAAGACAGTCTGCCCTTGGAGCACTCACAGCCCATGGAAGATAATTATGCGGTGATGTGAGTTCACCCAGGGAGAGCCGATGACAGTGTTGTTCCCCTTAACCTGGCATACCCTTTATGAAAGCTCTCATTGCCTGTCTTTTATTTTATATTTATTTTTTGAGAGAAGGAAAGGGAGGGAGAAAGAGAGGGAGAGAAACATCAATGTGTGGTTGCTTCTTGAGCACCTCCTGCTGGGGACCTGGCTGACAACCCAGGCAAGTGCCCTGTCTGAGAATCGAACTGGTGACCCCTTGGGTTCACAGGTTGGCGTGCAATCCACTGAGCCACACCAGTCAGAGCTCATTGCCCTGTCTTTAAAGCCAGACTTTAATGTCCTTTGGGAATGTCCTTCCCTTGACCTCTGATCCACCTCCATTAGTTGCCTCATTTTTCTGCTCTACTTTATTCCCAGAGTTCTCAAAGGGATTATCTGTACAAGCTAACTCCACTTGCTAACCCGTTTTCAAAACACAACTGAGCCGGCTCTTGTGAGCAGAGGTCAGCAGTGCCCAGGTCCAACAATGTATATGTTTTCAATCTCAGCAACACACAACACAGCTTTCTCGAAACTCTTCTTTGAGTTTTCATATTATTACACACTCCTGATTTTTCCCTTCTCCATTGATTCTTTTTAAAATTTATTTATTTATTTATTTAATTTATTTTTTTAGAGAGGAGAAGGGGAGAAACATCAGTGTGAGAAACATTGAATAGTTGTCTCTCACATGCACTCTGATGGGGGAGCCAAACCCAAGCATGTGTCCGGACTAGGAATTGAACCAGTGACCTTTTCGCTTTGCGCGAAGACGTCCAACCAACTGAGCAACACCAGTCAGGGCCCATTGATTCCTTGCCCTTCTTGGGAGACTGCTGGTGCCTCCTCCTCTCTGAATCATACATCTTGGTAGTGCTCAGAGCACAGTACTAGCCCTTTTTTCTTCAGGAATTTCTGTCCTTTGGCATGGTTTTTGAACCTGTTTTCCTCTGAAAATAGGTGTACAACCTTTTGGCGTCTCCGGGCCGCACATTAAGTAACACAGACACTAATGAAAACTGATGAGCAAAAAAAGGATTTTAAGCAAATTTACAATTTTGTGTTGGGCCGCATCCGTAGCCATCCTGGGCTACAGGCGGCACACCTGTGATGGTGCTGCTGCTAGAGATGCTGCTCTGGTCGCTGCCCTGGACACTCAGTGGCGTGCTCTGCCAGCATTGCTCTCCACGTTACATAGTTTAACTCATTTACTTCTCACGCCAGCCTTACGAGGTATATGCTGCCGTGTCCGTTTTACAAAGGAAGAAACTGAGGCACAGATAAATAAAACAGCAAGGCCAAAGTCATCATTAGCAAGTAGCAAGTTGCAGAGTTGGGATTCAACCGCAGACAGTTTGCAGCTCATCTTAACCTCTGTGCTGCAGTTGATCTGACACACACATCTTGTATCTCTAGACCGTGCCTTTCCCCTTAAGACCCTTATACACATTCAGCAGCTACTTACTTCCTTGAATTTAATTGAAGATCTCTCAGTGTTTCGTTAGCAACAACTGCCACTGCTGTAAACTTCCCCATCTTAGGAAGTGGTAGCATCAGCCAGCTACCTGTTGGTTTAAGCCAGAAGCCCAGGAGTCATCCTTGAGTCTGCTTTCCCTTAACTTCACAGCCAGCTCCTCAGCATGCTGCATTGGTTATACCACCAAACTTCTCAGAGTCTCTGAAATTATCTTCACTGCCACTGTGCTAGTCATTCCATTCTTCATAGATGAGCAAGAATCTCTCTCTTTTTGAAAAAAATTATTTATTTATTTATCTTTAGAGGGGGAAGGGAAGGACAGAGAGAGAGAAAAACATCAATGTATGGTTGCCTCTCATGTGTCCCCTGCCTGGGATCTGGCCTGCAACCCAGGCATGTACCCTGACTGGGAATTGAACCGCAATCCTTTGGTTCGCAGGCCCGCGCTCAATCCACTGAGCTACATCAGCCAGGGCCTCTCTCTCTTTTTTTTTTTAATGTAAGATCATGTCACTTTCCAGCTTAAACTCTCCAAGGGCTCTATTATAAGTAGAACAAAACAAAACAACAAAAAACCCCACTACTCCACAGTGTACAAGGCCCTACTTACATCAGTAGTTTTTAACCTTGGTGTGATCATTACTACCCCTACCCACCGAGAGGCATTTTGACACCTGTGAAAGAATTTTGGTTGTCAAGATGCCTGGGGATGTTACATTTAGTGGGTGGAGGTGCACACCGAAGGAGGCCTGACCCAGAAAAAAAGCCAGCAGAGAAGCACTGCCCCACCTACCTATGCAGTCAGACTCCTAGATTTTCAGCTTGCATAGATGGTGTTGCCATTGAACAAGGCAGGGAGGGTACTCCAAGAAGAGGTCTGTACTTCTGGATGGGGAAGGGATGAATTCTCTCCGTAGATGTTAGTTCGAGGTGGCTATGAGATGCTCCATTAGAGATGCACGTACCTACCGGGTATGTTAAGGGGAGGTGTAGTTAGCATAGTTGGAGGCACAGAGTTAGCAGTCACTTTCCCAGTTATGGAAATCAAACTGGGAAAGTGAGTGGAGACTCAACAAGGAGAACAGTAGCTGAACTAAGAAGTGTGTCTCGAGTGGAGTTCCAGGATTGACAGACATTTAAGGGCCTGGCAGTGGGATTTGCTTTACCTGCTTGTTTAGTAATGTGTATTGTCATAACTAGTGTGGTAGTTTTTATTTTTATGTGTCACGGATAAATGATTTTCCTTTCAATTTTAATGAAATTGAAAAAATTTCAATTTTTTTTGAAAATTTTTAATTTTTTTTCCAAAAAAAATTTTCTCTCCACATTCCTCAGCCCTGAAAGGGAGAATTGCTCAAGGAAATCTGTTTAGAATGTGGACAGGTGTGTGAGACCCAAGAACCTGTGCTTGGTTTGTGATGGTGTCTGTCCTACCTGATGAGGATTGTGATTGAGACTCATGGACATACTCTTCCCCTTTGTCTGCATGGCTTGGATGTCAGCCCACTGAGGATGGGGCCACTTTTCCTGTGGACGCAGGAAGCCAGAGCATTGCCCCTGGTCTTCAGAAAATGTCCTTAGGAGCACTATTAATGAAATGGAACATGAAAAAAATAGAACCTTATGTATAGCTAGAGAAGCCATATATATCCTTAAGTCTTCCTCCCTTATATTACAGTGGCAGGGAGAGGGACAGGAATTTGTTGTACTTTTCTTTCTCTAAACATGATTCCCAACTGTGGTTTGACCTGAAAATAACTTGGGAAACTTCTGAAAACACAGATAGGCCCTGGCTGGGTGGCTTTGCTGATTAAAGCATCGTTCTATGCACCAAAGGTTGTGGGTTCGATACCCAATCAGGGCACATAACTAGGTTGCGGTTTTGATTCCTGGCCAGGGTGCATACGGGAGGCAACCTATGAGTGTTTCTCTCTTTCTACCCCCTTCTTCTCTTGCTAACAATCAATAAACATTTCCTTGGGAGATTATTTTTAAAAACAATAGTTACTAAAAAATAAAAATACTAATAGCAGCAGGCTCTCATCTTAGACAAAGTGAATCAGAATCTCGGGATTAAGGCTTGGACGTGTGAGTATTTTTTTAAAGCAGTCTAGATGATTTTAAGGTGCATCCAAGATTAACGGTCACTGCTCTGGAAACTTGGTACTCAAAGTGTGGTCTGCAGACCAGCTCCCTCACTTGGAAGCTTATTTCAGTGGAAGTGCAGAGCCCCGGCTGGTGTGGGTCGGTTGGTTGAAGCATCATCCTGCAAACTTGGAAGGTTGCAGGTTCAGTCCCCAGCAATTGATGCTTCTCTCTGACACTGATGTTTCTATCTCCCTCTTCCTCTGTCTCTGAAAGCAATGAAAAAAGTGTCCTTGGGTGAGGATATATACTTTTAAAAAAAAGCAAAGAAACACAGAATCTCAAGTCCCCCTGAGACCTTTTAATTAGAGTCTACACTTTAATAAAATCCCCAAGTGATTTGTTTGCTTATTATAATTGGACACGCAGTGGTTTGGGCTAGTAATATTTGATCAGTGAGTAAACATTAAAATTGCCTTTTGACATGCAAAGGTTAATTTTTTAAAGGTTTTATTCATTTTTAGAGTGAGGGGAAAGGAAGGAGAAAAGGAGAGAAACATTGATGTGTAAGAGAAAAAAATTCATCAGTTGTTTCTCACATGCCCCCAGCCAGGGGGCCTGGCCCGCAACCCAGGCACGTGCCTTGACTAGGAATCAAACTGGCAACCCCTTGGTTCACAGGCCAGTGCTCAACCCTCTGTGCCACACCAGCCAGGGCAGCGTGCACAGGTTTTCAACAGACTCATCATGCCTCTTTAAAAAAGGTTCTAAAGTGGAATGCCGGCGTCGGTGTTCTTAAATCAGATTCGGAAGTACAGCCACTGCTGAGAGTTGCTGTGCTAGTCTTTGGTATCCCTGGGATAAGAAGTAGAATTTCAAAGATTCTTGAAAATAGGACAACAAGGAGAAGATAGTTTTTTGTTTTTTTTTTTTAATTAAAAGAACTACTACAAGTAATGTTTTTCTGGCAGTTTCGCTAAACAAAGGGCCTGAAAAAAAAGAATATTGACACATTTTGATGGTTTCTCTCTCATAGGCTCAAACTGTTCAGGTTGCTGAAGTTGAACCACAGTCACAGCCACAGCCTTCTCCAGAACTTCTGCTTCCAAATTCTCTGAAGCCAGAAGAAGGGCTCGAAGTGTGGAAAAACTGGGCCCAGACCAAGAATGCTGAGCTAGAGAAGGATGCTCAGAACAGACTGGCGCCCATTGGGAGTGAGTGTTGTGGGGGGGTGGACTCTGTCTAAAACACAGTAACCCTGGAGCAGGAGGAGGGGAGAATGGCATGGGAGTGGCATCCCTTGACTCTGGGAACTGGGAGCTCCATTTGAAGGAGTGTGCTGAATTCAACAAGCAGGCCTGACCAGCTGCAGATGAGCCGGGTCTGTGGGACTTGTCCAAGATTGGGCATTTTTATACATGTGCATTTCTGGAGTTGACCTAGATTTGGGCAGAGCAACTTCAGGGAGAAGATAGAGACCAGTGAGTGCTCAAGGCCCTTCTTCCATAGTGTTACGATTATATCTTCCTCACGTTACAGAGGGTGGAATTTTTTTTCTCATGTCATGGCCCTAATAAACATTTTCAGAGTATGTGAGGTGGGAGGATTGTGGAAAGGAAACCCTTGGTGTGTTAGAGCATAGAGGGTTGTTGCCTCAGTAGGCCAGATGCCAGTGCCCAGCCCCGATGGGCAGTGTTTGCTCTGAGCCATCCTTTCAGGGACGTGAGTGACCAATAAAGAGGTAACTGTTTGTGAGAACCCCCCATTCACCTTTGGGTTTGTGTTGTAGGACGCCAGCTTCTGCGATTCCAGGAAGATCTCATCTCTTCTGCTGTGGCTGAGTTGAATTATGGGCTCTGTCTAATGACACGAGAAGCTCGAAATGGAGAAGGTGAACCCTATGATCCGGATGTACTCTACTATATTTTCCTGTGCATTCAGAAGGTAGGAAACAACTTCACAGGAACATATTTGAGCTGTGTTCTGATCAGGTATTTACTGGATATTTAAATTAGTAAAATAACAAGGGGTTACAATTAGGAAATTCTCTTTCAACTGTGTAATGAGGTTTTAAAAATTATTTATGTTTAGAGAGAGGGGAATGGAGGGAGAAAGAGAGGGAGAGAAAAATCAGTGTGTGGTTGCCTTTTGTTCACCCCCAACTGGGGAGCCGGCCCACAACCCAGGCACGTGCCCTGACTGGGAATCGAACCAGCAGCCCTTTGGTTTACAGGCCAGTGCTCAATCCACTGAGCCACACCAGCCAGGGCTAATGTGGGTTTGTTTGTTTTTTTAATTGTGAAAGACCTATATATTCACTTCAGAAAATAAGAAAATAAACATTATCCATAATCTTGCCTTATAGAGGAACTCCTGTTAAAATATTTTGTATAGTAAGAAGAAACAAACAATAGAGCAAAGAAAAACACACCCCAAAATACTTGGTATATTACCTGAGAGTTCTTTTTTTTTTGATACTATTTATTCCCCTGATAACCCTCTTCTTTCCCCCCACCTCCAGGCATCACACTGTTGTCCATATTCTTTTTTTTTTTTTTTTAAGATTTTATTTATTTATTTGTCTTTAGAGGGGAAGGAGAGAGGGAGAGAAACTTCAATGTATGGTTGCCTTACGTGTGTCCCCTGCTGGGAGTTGGCCTGCAGGGAACCGGCCTACAACCCAGGCATGTGCCCTGACTGGGAATTGAACCATGATCCTCTGGTTCGCAGGTGTTGTCCATATTCTTGAGTTCTTTTTCCTTTTTGCTCAGTCCCTCCGTCCCTGAACCTCCTCCTGCTCTTTTGCTGTCATCCTGCTCTGTTTGAGTCTGTTTCTGTTTTGCTTGTTAGTTCAATTTATTCATTAGATTCTTCATATGAGATTCTGCATATGAGTGAAATCTGTCTTTCTCTGACTGGCTTATTTTACTTAGCATAATGTTCTTTTAAGTTCATCCATACTGTTGCAAAGAGTAAAATTTTCTTCCTTTTTATGGCCAAGCAGAATTCCATTGTGTAAATGTCCCATAGGTGTTTGATCAACACCTGGGCTGCTTCTATACCTTGGCAATTGTAAATAACACTGCAGTAAACATAGGGGTAGTTATGTTCTTTTGAGTTAGTGTCTTGAGCTCTTTCAGATATATTCCCAGAAGTAGGATCGCTGAATCAAAAGACAGATCCATTTTTAATTTTTTGAGTTATCTCCATGTTGCTTCCCACAGTGGCCACTGTCCCATCTGCACTCCCATCAGCAGTGCAGAGGGTCCCCTTTCCCCATGTCCTTGCCAGTGCCTGTTTGTTGAGAGCCTTTTTTTAAAATTACGAAACACATTATTAACACTTTTGGGGGGGAGGTAAAGTAAACATGGTTTGCATAAAAGTAATTTATCCCAAAGTCTGCAAACATACAGCTTATCTTCTTTTTCCCTACATTGAAACAAAATAATTATTTGAAGGAGTTGAGTGAGAATATACAACCGTAGTTAGGTGTTAGGGCATCTAAGGTGAAGCATCACAGAGGATTTCGTTTTAGACCGGCCGTTTAGGAGAGCCAAGGTGGAGTTCTTAGTGTGTCCATATTCTTGTGAAACATCCCACAGTAGCCCTGGCTGGTGTGGCTCAGTGCATTGAACGCCGGCCTGGGAACCAGGGGGTTGCTGGATTGATTTCCTGGTCTAGGGCACATGCCTGGGTTGCGGGCCAGGTCCCTGATGAGGGGGCACGCGGGAGGCAACTACACATTGATATTTCTCTCCCTCTTTCTCCCTCCCTTCCCCTCTCTAACGTGAATGAATAAAGTTTTTAAAAAAAGAAAATCCCATAGTAAGATGGGAAAAAAGCACATGCTGGTTGGCACTCACCTTGTTGCCTGGTCTTGAGAAAAGTTCGCTGTTTGATCCTCTTTCTTCCCAGTCACTTGGGGCACTGAATGAGTTGTTTATATGCCATCGTGTTCTTTGCACTTCCCAATCCTGGAAGATGGGCACAGTCGTCTTCATTACAGACAGGGGACTGAGCCCCCAGAGTTAAAGGACTCGGCACCACTTGCCTCAGAGCCTGCACCATGGTGGTTTTTTGTTTTTTTCTTTCTTTTTCTTTTTGGCTGCCATTAAGACAGTGCCTTGCCTGCATTAGCATTCACAAAATCTGCCCCACTGACCCACCTCTTAAGAGAGTTGTGAGAGTTTGTTCATACGATCTGATGTGTACTGCGGAAATGTCAGTCAAATGCTGGATGGCTTTGACCTGGTATAAGGTTTATAAGGGCCGAATGGGGTAGCAGAGGTGATGGAACTGGAGAAAAATGTTTATTTCCCTGAAAGTCTTACTCAGGAGATCACTAACAACTTCTGCTGATTGTTTTCCTTTTAGTATCTTTTTGAAAATGGACGGGTTGACGACATTTTCTCTGATCTTTATTATGTTCGATTCACGGAGTGGCTACATGAAGTTCTGAAGGATGTTCAGCCCCGAGTCACTCCACTTGGTAAGAGTCTTCCTGTCCTTGGATGTCTTTCCCGTCTGGGTTTAAAAAGGATGCCTGTGTGGCTGGCTGTGATACAGCATGTGGGTGAGTGTGCTGTAAATCCCAGGCACCGGCACCGACTTTGCCCCGATACGGAAGGGGCCTTGCTCACCAGACACAGGGCCCAGCTGGTTCCAGTGTGGCCAGAACATGGGCATTCAGGGCATGGGTTAGTTACTCTTTTATTTTCCTATTTAAATTTATTAATTAAAATTAGATTAATTTCAAAAGCTAAGAATTATTAACTATTTAACTGTAGGTTACTCACATTACATATTGGAGGGTTGTTTTTTTTAATTATGTTTGAACAAATGTTTTACGTATACAGGGTGGAGCAAAAGTAGGTTTACAGTTGTTCCTATTTAAAATAATTCAATAATTAATAATAATACAAGAATAAACTGTTTTGCATACTCATAATTGTAAACCTAATTTTGCCCCACCCTGTATAGAA
Organism: Sturnira hondurensis; assembly: GCF_014824575.4. Taxonomy (NCBI): domain Eukaryota; kingdom Metazoa; phylum Chordata; class Mammalia; order Chiroptera; family Phyllostomidae; genus Sturnira; species Sturnira hondurensis. Next base: position 20,201,464 of record NW_028079127.1, read on the forward strand.
TGTAATTTTTGCTTTATCTGTAGGTAACTTCCTGTGCAGAGTGTTATGTTTGAAAAAACACAAGTTTTGCAGTAGAATGTCTGAGGTGTTTACTTTTTAATAAACTGAAAAATACAGCAAGAGGTACAGAGAATTCCCACATGTCCCCTCACAGTATTTCCCTATTATTATCTTGTATTAGTGTAGTATACTTATTATAATTGATAAATCAATGTTAGTACATTATTAAAACCCTAATGTAAACCCTAGTTTACATGTAAACCCTAGTTTACATTAGGGTTCACTCTTTGTGTTGTACATTTATGGATTTTGACAAATGTATAACAGCATGTATCAACAATTACCATATCACACAGAAACTTCACTGCCCCCAAATCTGTGTGTTCCACCGGTCATCCCTGTCTCCCTCCCCTGAATCCCTGGGAATCACTGCTCTTTTTACTGTCTCCATTGTTTTTGACTTTTCCACAATATCACATAGTTGGAATAATTTAGTATGTGGCCTTTTCATATTGGTTTTGTTCACTTAGCAATATGCATTAATGTTCCTGCGTGTCTTTTAGTGGCTTGATAGCCATTTCTTATTGCTGATAATATTCCATTGTATGGTTGTACCACAATTTGTTTATCCATTCACCTATTGAAGAACTTCGAAGTTTTGGCAATTATGAATAAAGCTGCTATAAACATTGTGTGCAGGTTTTTGGTGAAAGAAGAGGCAGATAGATCAATGGAACAGAATAGGGAGCCCAGAAATAGAACCACAAAAATATAACCAACTTACCTTTGACAAAGGAGCAAAGGGAGTTCAAGGAAGAAAGGACATTTTCAACAAATGGTGTTGGAACAACTGGACATCCACGTGCAAACAAATAAATCTCGACACAGACCTTACACCCTTCACAAAACTAACTCAAGATGAATCACTGACCTAAATGTAAAATGCAAAATTATAAAACTCCTCCTCCAGGTAACATAGGAGAAAATCTAGGTGACCTTGGCTTGGTGATTACTTTTTATATGCAGCACCAGAAGCACTCTGGTGCATGGGGAAAAAAGTGGTAACTGGACTTCACTAAAATGAAAAACTTCTGCTCTTTGAAAGACACAGTTAAGAAAATTAAAAAATGAGCCATAAACTGGGAGAAAATCTTTGCAAAACATATATCTGATGAAGGACTGGTACCTACCACTCAGCAGTAAGAATGCAAACAAACTGGTTAACAAATGGGCAAAAGATGGACAGATGCCTCACTAAAGATGCACAGGTGGATGAGAAATATATGAAAAGATGCTTATTTTATGTCATCGGGGAATTGCAAATTTTAGAATGGCTAAAATCCCAAACTGGCATCATCAAATGCTGGATAGGGGGCAACAGTAACCCTCATTCATTGCTAGTGGGAATGCAGAGTGGTACCACTTTGTAAGACAATTAGGCATTTTTGTACAAAAGTATACATTTTCTTACCTGTGATCCAGAAATCATGCTCCTTTGTATTTACATTGAAAAAAGTCTAGTTAACATCTGTCACCACTCGTAGTTTGTCACTTAAATGCACCTCCAAAAAATTACTTGCTAAATATTTTTGAGTGCCTGCTTTATGCCAGGTAGTATACCAGATGTATAGATAATGAGCCTACAGTCTAACAGATACAGCAAATAAATTAATAGTCAAAATAATTTATGGTTAGGGAAGTGCTTCGAAGACAAGGGAATGGGAGATGTTAAGGGCACTGGAAGGGAGGCCTCTGTCTCTGAGGGGCCGCCATTAGAATGGAGATTTGAGTGAGGGAGGGAGTTAGCCTGGCCACGTGATTTGCAAAGTTTCCAGCTAAGTGGATGCATGCAGAGTATGCTTTTAAAAACTTTTTATTGTGGAATTTTAAGCACATACGAAAGAAAAAATAGATTAATGACACTCCCATGTACCTGCTATTTGTTCATGGCAAATCTCATTCTGTATATGCACCACTTACTCCCCTCCTGTGTTATAGTAAATCCCAGACACTCTACTATAAATGTTTTAATATGTATTGACATACTACAATGCCATCATCATAATGTTTTTTAAAAGATAATTATATAACATCATCAAAATCTCTATCCTCTGAATTTCTAATTGTCTCATAAATGTCATAATTTTGTTTGTCTGGGTCAAGGTGTCAATTCCACATGTGAAATTGCTGGTAAACCTTTTAATGTTTTGTTTCAGTCTTTAATTTCCTCCTTGATTTTTTTCTTGCAATTTATTTATGGAAGAAACTAGCTTTTTAAATTGTCAGAGTCTACATTTTGGTGATTGTGTCTCCGTGGTGTAGTTTGACATACTCTTCTGTCCTCTGTGTTTACAGTTCACTGGGAGTTGTGTATAAAGACTCAAATGATCAGGGGCGGGGGGGTGTGTGTGTATGTGTTTTCTTTTTTGCAAGGTTACATAATACATGGGTTATTTATTTTCATCAGATGCCTATAATGTCTGGATCCATTAATTTATTAGTTGTAAAAAGTGGTACTCTAATGTTACTACTTCATTATTAGCTGAACGACAAACTTCTTGTCAATTCACTTACCGTCAGTGCAAATTGTGTAGAAAAGGGAGGGGTAGGGCCCACTTCTGGTCCTTTGCTTAGCAGCTTTTGTAGTCGCAGGTGTGACTTGTTTCACCACCTTTCCCTGGTGGTGGCCAGTTAGCTAGGTGGGTTTGTTTTCTGTCTTTAGCAGTTACCGTGTGCTAATGAATTTATACATATTTAATGTGTTCCAGTGTGTTTCAGTTATTATTATTACTGCTATTATTTTAGTTTACTGATGCTCAAATTGTCCCATCTGTGATTATTTGAAGCTTCTTTAATTGGTCCTTAAATTCTTTTGACACAACCCTTCTTTGATCTCTGTTTTTCAAAATGTTTCAGGCTCATCTTGGGCATTTTTTGTCCCAATGTGGAATCAGTTCATTCTCCATGGAGTGTGTGTGTGTGTGTGTGTGTGTGTGTGTGTGTGGTATTTCCATATGAAACCCAAGTCTGGGTGCTAGGTGTGCTCCTTTCTCCTGAATTGATCATTGTTTCTAGGCCTTAAAGTGGGCAGAACCGAAAATATAAAAAACAGATTGTTTTGATACCTGTAGTTCAGAACAGAACTACAAGGCTTTTGCATGATACCTATATATATATCACCCTTCTCCCATGCCAGGAGTTTTAGTTTCCATGCATTAAGTTTGTAGTGTTTAGAAGCAACTAAAGCCCCGGCCACTGTGGCTGAGTCGGTTGGAATGCTGTCCTGTAACCAAAAGGTTGCGGTTTTCTTCCTAGTCTGGGGGCACGTGTGATCCCTGGTCCAGGTGCATGCAGGAGACAACCAGCTGATGTTTCTTTCTCTCCTTTTCTGTCTCTCTAAAAGCAACGGAAAAAATGTCCTTGGGTGATGATTTAAAAAAAGAAGAAGTAGCGATTAAAGTTAGCAAAAGTGACATCAGGTGGCAGAGTGAATTCGGAGAAAAGAGGGCATGCCAAGGTATGCCTGGGACCACTCCTAGGCCCCGCCTTCCCTGAGGAAGGCTGTCTTCTTCCACTCACCTCCTGCAGACATGGCTAAAAGCAGGAAAGCTTATCTCATTGTCACTGCACCACAAAATATAAGAATGGAGGCACAGTGGCCCCAGAGGGATGGAAATGCACTATTGGAGTCTGAGCCAGCTCTGGCAAGAACAGAGAAGAGGAATGTGTTGGACTTTCTGCTTCAAAAAGAGGCACTGTCACTGCCTGCCTGTAGAATTCCGACTCCTGCAGGAGTGCTGGTGTCCACTGCTGCTGGCCCACCAGGCCCACAGGGCCTGGCGCACTAACATTTGCACGTTGACTGTTGAATGAGTGCATGAGAGGGGTTTGGTGATCCAACTACTGGCCTTTGTCCCTGCCCAGCTCTCAGTTTGTTTGTGGACCAGGGGCTTACAGGAAACCTGCCTGCTCGGTGGGGGACAGCTGTAATAGTTCTTTCTGAGTGGCAGTCTCCCCGTTACCCTGAGGGAGTGAGAATGGGTTTGCTTTCTGGAGGTAGAAGGCGTGACCGAAGGCTTATTTAACAAGGGTGTGCATACCAATTGTTTGGGCCCCGGGCACCTTGGAAAATATGATGAGAGGTCTGTTTCCTCTTTCCAGAGAAGTATACATATAGTCTGAGTTTGGTTATAATTTTGGGTGTTCACTTTCCCTGAGGCCTATACTTTTTGCCTTATGTTAACCTTAGATTAAAGGAAGAACTGACATCAGGTAAGATCAGCCATGTAAGGCATTGGTTCTCAAAGTATGGTCTTAGGTAACTCATTAGAATGGCACATTATCATGTCCCACCCCAGAAATTTGTGTTGGGACCCAGACTTTTGTGTTTTAACAAGCTTCCCAGGTGATTCTGCCATACCTGGAAGAGTTCTCTAGGTAAACCATGTAGTCCTATGCGGTCCTGCTTGTGCCTCACACCTCCCGTCCTGCACCTTTGAGGGAGCGCCTGCCGGCCTCTTGTTGCAGCAGTACTCTGTTCCTCCTAGGCTATGTCCTGCCCAGCCACGTGACTGAGGAGATGCTGTGGGAGTGCAAGCAGCTCGGGGCTCACTCCCCTTCCACCCTGCTGACCACCCTCATGTTCTTTAATACCAAGTAAGTGTTCTAGAGGCTCCATGCTTAGCCACTGCTGGCATCTGCCCAGTGAAGAGAGTGGAGACTATCCAGACAGACTTATGAATTCCTTTGGCACACATCTGAGAGCCTTTGGGCTACTGAAAGCCCCACGTGGCTGCATTTTGCGTGGTGACCTGTGAAGCAGACAGCCTTGCCAGACCCTGCCATCAGTCTTGATGTGGCTTCACTAGACAGTGTGTTTGGGTGTGGGCCTGCCCATATCCTGGGAGTGGGGGCATTGGCTCTAAAGCACTGATGGCAGAAGGTAAATCGTGGTCTCCTTCTGGCACCCCTCCCTTTGCCTTGCTTTCACTTGCGGTGCAGGTACTTCCTTTTGAAGACAGTTGACCAGCACATGAAGCTGGCCTTCTCCAAGGTCTTGCGACAGACGAAGAAGAACCCCTCCAATCCTAAAGATAAAAGCACGAGTATTCGGTACCTGAAGGCGCTTGGGATACACCAGACTGGCCAGAAAGGTAGGGGCGGGAGGCAGGGACCCAGAAACAGTACTGTTTGTCCTGCTGTGTCCTTGTTCCTGAGGGGCTGGTGACGAGTGCGGGATCGGGATTTGCTGGGTAGGAATTCTCCTATCCTTTATCTTCAGCCAGAAACTTCAAACTCTTCAAGAAGCAGAGATGCCCCGGAAAATATAGCTCCCTTTTCCTCTCATAGTCACAGCCCATGCCTTACACCCTTTCCCCTCCCAATATTTTTCCGTTGGGATGGCTGGAAGCCTAAGGTTCAAGGTCTGAGCCTGAGCTAAAGCAGCCTGGTGCCATGTCTGTGGTGGTGAGGATTTGTTTTGTAGTTACAGATGACATGTATGCAGAACAGACGGAAAATCCAGAGAATCCACTGAGATGTCCCATCAAGCTCTACGATTTCTACCTCTTTAAATGGTGAGGAGGCTTTATTCTGAGTGGGTGAATGTGTGCATGCGTACCCGTGTGCACAGGCATTCTCTAGTACCCAACAGTAAAAACGCCCTTCCAAAAAAAGCTAAGTACATAAGCAACTTTACTGCTTTTTCCAAATTACCTGAGGTGCCTGGCCCTGTGATGTAAAAGGGGTCCCTGCTCCCTGGTGGTCCCCTTTCCTGGAGACGGGATGAAGGTGGAGGGAGGCAGGTACAGAGAGGCTGCCTCCATCACATACTGAGCATCTTCTTAGGCTTGACCTTTGCTCACTACCACCATCAATCTAGGGATGCTCCTTTCCCTGGCTTTTGTTCTCCTTTGTGCCCGAAGTTTGGCTCTCGTTTTCACAGCACCTGAATGATCATTCTACGTTGCATGTCTTACCGTGTTACTTAAAACCTTCAATGGTTTTCTTTTGCTCTGCAAAGACCATAATCCTAATATGGCCTCGTTTTGCCTTTCCTTCACTCCCCATTGCTAACCTCGTGTCCATGTTGCTCTATGCTTTCTCCTCTTCACTTAAGGGCACATGCTTTTCCTTTCTCAAGGCCTCAGCAGACTTTTTTCTGTTGGGCAACCCTCATGACACCCCACCCCTACCCGTTTGGCAGTTCGCTTCAACCCATCTGTGTTCTCAAATACAGCTTTGTCAGGAAAGTGTGTTCATACTCCCTGCCTATTTCCTCAGGCTGTTTCCCTTTGTTGTACCTGCAACTGTTGGTCATTTTGTGTGTATTTGTGTAACTGTTTAATTACTGTCTGCCTCTCCCCTTATCTGTAAGCTCCAATGGGTAGAAACTGTTGGGTCTTGCTCATTTCTCTAACATCAACACCTAATGCAGGGCTAGGACACGGTAGCCCTGTGATAAATCTTGAGAAGATGGCATGTGAAGTATTTAAGAAAGGTGCAGCACAGCATTGAGGAGTTTGGGGGCTTAGCCTGGTTAAGGGCCCCAGTCCCTCGGGTAGAATTGAAGAATCATCAATGGATTGGTTAAAGGAAACAAGTTGAGCAAAGACCTGGGCAGAGGTTGGTTCCAAGGGGGATATGCCTGGACGAAAGCAGATGGGCCCTCGGAGTCCTGGGCAGCTGGGTCAGAGGAATCAGCTAGCAGTGTGCGGGAGGTGCAGAAGAGAGGCAGCCTATCCTTGGCATTGGAGATATATGTGTTGACTGCATGGAATTCAGCACCGTAACTTCCAAGGCTGTTGCCTTCCCAACTTTTGCAGGCATCTGTCTGGGAAGTTCAGGTGGGAGTATTGAGATTGTGCTTTTAACCAGCTTTTACTGACATTCTTCAGTCCCCAGAGTGTGAAAGGCCGGAATGACACCTTTTACCTGACACCTGAGCCAGTGGTGGCCCCCAACAGTCCAATCTGGTACTCGGTCCAGCCTATCAGCAGAGAACAGATGGGACAGATGCTGACTCGGATCCTGGTGATACGAGAAATTCAGGAGGCCATTGCAGTGGCCAGCGCGAGCACCATTCACTGAGATCCCTTAGCCATGGTGCAAGGGAGAGCATCCAGGAAAAAACGGACAGACTTTCACACTAAAGAAGAGGCCTCCATTTTTTCTTTTCCTTTTATATTGGTGTAGTTATGAAGCCGTTCGGACTGCTTCTGTTTAAAATATTAAAAGGAAACCAGCCCCTGTGCATCTTCATCAATCTGCTGTGGCAGACTCCTCAACCCATGGGGGCTCTGGGTTTCCTGAGAGCCAGGTGTCCTAGAAAGTTGCTGGCTGACTTCTTACCCTTTTTTTGTCTGGGGCCTGGGGAAAGGGCTTGGACTGTTAGGAGAAATGTGGCCCATTCCCTTCCTCCAGAAAGATGGAATTAATGGTGGATGGACCCTCCAGGAAATCTCCAGCTGGCTCCCACTCTGACTGGCCAACTCTGCTGATCACAGGGGAGTGGTCTTTTCTTTCATGCTCAGACATAAACTTAGCATCTTAATGGAAGGAAAATGAGGGGAATTTCAATTATGATTTATTAAAGACAATTTCTATTACACCTTCCTTTATGACAAGTGACATTTTAGATGTTAAAGTAAAAACTTTACCATGGCTTTTTTTTTTTTTTGGCCTAACGTTGAGGCCTTAAACTGAGGCTCCTGTGCCTGATGGAATTCTTGTAACATACACTTGTGTATCATATAAAGATACCACTCTGTTTCTCTTATGTATTCTTAATCTAGTTGTTTATTAAGAATGACAAGCACGTCTTTTCAATATGCTAGTGAACTAAGCCTCTTTATTTGGGCGGAGACTGGCGGAACAGTGGAAGCAAAGCAGTGCCTGTTAATTGAGCAGGCCAGGGTCCTGCGGTTTGGGGGCGGGATGCTATGGGATTAGCCCGTGATCTGCGCATGCGCTTCCTTCAACTCCGCCTCAGACGCACTGGGCCCGCCCACCGGCAGTTCGTCCTGACGTCAGACGCTCAACGAGCGCTGACGATTGCTGCGGGTATATATTGCCGCGCCTCTTACGCCAGAGGCCTCTGCGGCGTGGTCCTCTGAGGCTTGCGTCTTTCTTCGCACTGGCCATGGCTGACTACCTGATCAGTGGGGGCACGTCCTATGTGCCGGACGACGGGCTTACGGCACAGCAGCTGTTCAACTGCGGGGATGGTCTCACCTACAAGTGCGGGCCTATCGGGCTCACCTGGGCGAGAAGAGGGGCGGTGCGCTGGGCTGGGAGGCCTGGTGGGGCTTCCGTTGAGCCTGCTTGGGCTCGGGCAAGAGGGACAGGTTCCGGAAATTCCCTAACCATCTCTAGGGCTCACTTTGACAGATAAAGCGAGGCAACAGGGAGGCGGCATTTTGGTAGTGCTTGGGATTTCAGGCTGGAAGATCCATTCTCTGGGCACATGGAGTTGTCAGGGTGTCAGAGGCGCTGATGACAGCTAGGTGGCAGAAAAGGGCTAGTCGCCGTCTCCACCTTGTGCTCTGCCTTGCCTGTGACACATGGGTTAGGTCAGTGAGTGCCCTTTCTGCCCAAATGCTTTATGAGATTTGGGCAGAAAATCTGCCCAAATCCCCGTCTACGGGGATGGAGTCTCCGGATGTACTAAGCCTGAACGTTACTCCCAATTTGCTCCCCTACCCCTGTAGTGACTTTCTCATTCTCCCCGGGTACATCGACTTCACTGCAGACCAGGTGGTGAGTATGACCAGTGAATGGGTCCTTAGCATTTCGATGGGGCAAGGTGCCATTGTACCCTGGTGTACCTCACTAGAGTGGGCTTCGGGGTGGATTCTATGGAATGGTTGTACTAGCTTGCAAGTCATACAGGACACCAGTTTTGTGGGGTACCTGGCATCATGTAATATGCAGTTTTCTCACATTAGCTGGCCTTATATCCTTAGGACTTGACCTCTGCTCTGACCAAAAAGATCACTCTGAAGACCCCACTGGTTTCCTCACCCATGGACACAGTCACAGAGGCTGGGATGGCCATAGCAATGGCGGTGAATACCATGGGGCATGAGGGCAGAAGCAAGGGCCTAGTCTCTTCCCAGGAGGCATACGGTCATATCTTAATCTTTTATTCCACAGCTTACAGGTGGTATTGGCTTCATCCACCACAATTGTACACCTGAATTCCAGGCCAACGAAGTTCGGAAAGTGAAGGTCAGAGGGAGCAAGGATCATGGTCAAGATTTCATAGGGATTGCACTGAGGTGGAGTGGGAGTGGGGGGGATTATTTTACTCCTAATTAAGGACCCTTTTTTCCCCACTGTGGAGTTGAGTTCCTGAGTAGAAGAGCCTGAGACCCTGGGTCTTAAGGCAACAGAAGAGGACCAGGTGCTTGAACAGTGCTTGCCTCCCACCCATGTCTCGTATTCCTGGGTTTGAGGTGTTGGTGTGATTTGGTCCTGTGGCACTGCCAAAAGGGAAGTTGACACAGACCCCCGTCTTCATATCAAAGAGCCCATTCTTATCATCCCTTCCAGAAATATGAGCAGGGATTCATTACGGACCCAGTGGTACTCAGCCCCAAGGATCGAGTACGGGATGTATTTGAAGCCAAAGCCCGGCATGGTTTCTGTGGTATCCCCATCACTGATACAGGACGGATGGGGAGCCGCCTGGTGGGCATCATCTCCTCGAGGGACATTGATTTTCTCAAAGAGGAGGAGCATGACCGATTTTTGGAAGAGGTAGGTATGCTGGCAAAGCCGTTTCAGCAACTGGGCTAAAGACAAGGAGCCTTCTGTTACCTAAGTGGCGTCTTTGATGGTTTCTACTGTCAAGGAAAAATGAATACCCAACCAAGTTTCTGATCTGAGAGAAACACACACACACACAGGTTCTCAATCTGCCCAAATGTTTGCCAGCACACACACATTCTTTGCCACCCCCACGGTGAAGGAAATGCTTAAGGACCAACTTCAGCCTCCTCTTTTAATTCTCTTGTCACTGGTCTGGTGTGGCCTCTTTTTCTTCTTACGATGTAACAGGCTACTCCATGTGTTGTACCATATTGTCCTTTTTATTCAGTTCTCACACTTCCCATTACATTGCTGCAGAGACTATAGAGTTCACTTGAGGGGTGTGGTTTGGGTACAGGTGTGTGAACAAGATGGTCTTTGGAAACTCACCCGAGTTAAGGGCAGGTCCTGTTGGGAGATCTGGTCTCTGATTGGCACTTCCTCACAGTTCCCCTCCCTCTTAGATCATGACAAAGAGAGATGACTTGGTGGTAGCCCCTGCAGGCATCACATTAAAGGAAGCAAATGAAATTCTGCAGCGCAGCAAAAAGGGTGAGTCCTGGCCGTAGAAAGGGCTCTGTAACCAAAAACCAGGATGTTGATTGATGTCCTGCTCTGCCCTCAGGAAAGTTGCCCATTGTAAATAAAGACGATGAGCTGGTGGCCATCATTGCCCGAACAGACCTGAAGAAGAACCGGGATTACCCACTGGCCTCCAAAGATGCCAAGAAGCAGCTGCTGTGTGGAGCAGCCATTGGCACTCATGAAGATGACAAGTACCGCCTGGACTTGCTAGCCCAGGCTGGTGTGGACGTAGTCGTTTTGGTGAGCTGCTGTACAAGCAGGGTGGGGTGGTAGAGGGTGCTGCCATACCCACCTCACCAGGACTTCCTGTTCCAGGACTCTTCCCAGGGAAACTCCATCTTCCAGATAAACATGATCAAGTACATCAAAGATAAATACCCCAGCCTCCAAGTCATTGGAGGCAATGGTGAGGCCAGACTGGGCACAGAGGACGTGGGCTGGAGGAGGGAAGATGGGTTCCCACCCAGCCTTTCACCTGAGCCTTTTTCTGTTCTTCGTTGCAGTGGTAACAGCTGCTCAGGCCAAGAATCTCATTGATGCTGGTGTAGATGCCCTGAGGGTGGGCATGGGCAGTGGCTCCATCTGCATCACCCAGGAAGGTAAGATGTTTTGCCAGGACCCTTAGCTCTACATGCCCCGAAGTCCAGTGCTCTCATGGGGACTACAGAGAGTCCTGTAATAGGCACAGCCCCAGGGCCAAACAGGCCCCTTGGATGGGTGACACGCTGGAAGCAAGATGAGCTCTTGTCACTCACTTGCCACTCCTCCCTGCCTAGCCTGGCCTCCTTGCTCCTGCTCTGCACCCTCTCTAAACTCTGGTCTGTTTGTTTTATTTAGCAGCTCCCAAGATCCCTCCAGACATAAAGTCCCACAGCCCCAAATGCCCTTCTACTGTCACGGGCTGCTATAGTAAGTCCGGCCCGGCCCACTGGCCCGGCCCAGCTGCCCACTGCCCGGCTGCTTGGTTGATTGTAGCTGTAGCTCCCGGGGTTTGTGGTGCCTATGGGTGGGCAGGGCAGAATGAATGACAGACCATGGTTTTGGGGGCTGCTCCAGGGCACAGCTCCTTCTTCCTGGGGTGCTTACAAGGCAGGACCTCCTTCCCCAGGTGCGTCCTGCTCTGCCCACATCTCCTGCAGTAGGGCACAGCTCAGGGACCAACTCTGGAGCACAGTCTTCCTTTCACATGACCACTTCCCTGATCTTGTGTGAGCTCCCCACCATGTAGGGAGGAAGGGGTGGGCCTCTGGTACTAACTGCACAGTAACCCCTACCCCACCTGATAGCAGTTGGGTGGGGCTTTCCCGGCTGCTGACTGCACGTGCCTGAGGCTGCCCTGGGCCATGCACACAAGCACGCGCACATGCAGGGTTTCGTGGTGGCCATCACAGCTGTTTGTACTGTTCAAGGCAGGTGGGGCAGCAATCCCAGACATGACTTGTCCTCAGCCAGGCTGCAGTTCTGGTGCAGGTGTAGCTGACAGCTCCTGGGTGCAGAGTTGTGACCACAGGGCCCCTTGCTTCCCTTGCCTGACCCCACCAACTCCACTCACCCATCTGTTCCTCCTTCTCTTAACAGTGCTGGCCTGTGGGCGGCCCCAAGCAACAGCAGTGTACAAGGTGTCAGAATATGCACGGCGCTTCGGTGTTCCTGTCATCGCTGATGGAGGAATCCAAAATGTGGGCCATATCGCCAAAGCTTTGGCCCTCGGGGCCTCCACAGGTGAGGCCCAGCAGCTAGGGAGGCTGGTGGGACTCCTTCCCCATTGCCATCCAGCACCTGTCTCCAGCACTCCATCTGTCCACAGTCATGATGGGCTCCCTTCTGGCTGCTACCACTGAGGCCCCTGGTGAGTACTTCTTTTCCGATGGGATCCGGCTAAAGAAATACCGAGGTATGGGCTCTCTTGATGCCATGGACAAGCATCTCAGCAGCCAGAACCGATATTTCAGGTGGGACAGGAAGATCAATTAACTTATGCCAACTCTTCACTGATGGTCTTATTCATGCTTTGACCTTGACTTTTGCCTGTCTCTGTAGTGAAGCTGACAAAATCAAGGTGGCCCAGGGAGTGTCTGGGGCTGTGCAAGACAAAGGGTCCATCCATAAATTTGTCCCCTACCTGATTGCTGGCATCCAACACTCTTGTCAGGACATTGGTGCCAAGAGTTTGACCCAAGTCAGGTAAGCTTGAGGCGCTTGGATGCGGGTAGAGAGGCTGATCCAAAGCCAGCTACCCATGTCTGACGTCTGCCCCTCTGCAGAGCCATGATGTATTCTGGGGAGCTCAAGTTTGAGAAGAGAACATCCTCAGCTCAGGTGGAAGGTGGTGTCCACAGCCTCCATTCGTAAGTCTCCAACTCCTTCCCACCCCATCCCTGGGGTGGAGTCTCCACCATGCCTCTTTTCTGCTGCCCTCACCTCACAGCTGGTCCTTCTGCCTACAGGTATGAGAAGCGGCTTTTCTGAAAAGGGATATAGCGTAACCCCATGGTTTTTCAATAAAAGTTTGGAAAAAAGTGGTGCCTGATCTTTGAGTCAATAGGCAGGTGGGGCTTGGCAGCCGCCTCATCACGAATGCACACAAACACAACACCCTTGTTTCCAGGGAATGCCTCAGGCCCTGAGGCAAGGGTGTCCCATGGACCTGGAAGGGGTGGTAGTTCTGGATTCCAAGTCCCTCCTGAGGCAGCTCACGAGTCAGCCCGGACCAGCTGGGGCTCTCAAGGGTCAAGGGTGCAGTCTTAGATTCTGTAAGCAGACTATAACTTCTTAGGAAGGGTCAGGTAACAGTCCACAGAGCTTTAGACTGACATCCATGGGGCTTCCTGCTAGGTCACGTGGGACCAGATTGAGACCCCCATACATGTCTCTAACTGGGATTTCTAAAGGACCTCCAGGAGTACTGAGATCGCCGCAAATCTGCACGTGAGCTAGTAGACAGACCTGCCATTTGGAATGGGTATACATGCCTGCTCCTGGCCATGTAGTCTAGATGAAAAAGTGACCCCTTGGTTTCTTCACAACCCCCATGAAGAGCCCACTGAGTCAGCAGCCCCTGGCCGCAGCAGCAACGCACCTAGTACAAAACGTAAGAAGTGAATTAAATTATTGATTTGCGGGCAGGCAGGACAAACATTACAGTGCCACAGGGGAGGTGCCAGTGAAAGCGTGAGGGAACCCCTGCACGCTGCATAAGGCACCAGGGCCCTACTGGGAAAGTCAGGTCAGTTCTGGCGCTTCACTCTGCAGCTTGGGACACAGATGTCAGCGCAGTCCCTCCACGTGGGGGGATGAGAGCAGCTCCCGTCACCCGGCCTTCATGACACAGGAAGTTGAATGTGGCACAAGCATTGGGCTGCAAAGAGAAAACCAGCACCAGCTGAGCTAGGGCTGGACCCGGGCTCCCCTCAGCGTTCCCCAGCCTCGGGACTGACCGTATCCTGCACTTCCACAGCGATGCCCCGCTGCCTCATGGCTCGCAGCACCTGGGGCTGCAGCCGCTCAGTCCGGTCTCCAGTGCCCACCACGACGATCTCTAGGGAAGGATGGGCAGGGTTAGTTCACAACCAGGTCTGCTGACAGGCTGGGGTGGGCTGGCTTTAGGGGCGGTGATCGGAAGACGTCAACCCTTCCCTTCTCCAATACCTATTCGGGGCTCCAGCATCCAGAAGAGAGAGAAGCTTTCTTCCGTGATGTCCTGGTGGGATCCTACCTGTGTGAGGAGGGGGCAGGTTAAACACAACAAATCCACGCAGCCTTCCCCATAGGCCTGCTCCGCGGCGGGACCGCGGAAGAGCCGAGGGCAAGCCGCATCCAGCCCTCGGCTTCCTCTCTGCAGGGGAGGGCTCACGTTCCACTGCAGCACTGAGCGCGGGAGCAGCGCGCAGGGCCCGAACACGCGATTTCCGTTGACCATGAAGCCGCGGCTGCTGTAGCTGTCGATGTACATGGCGTGCGGAGCCTCGCGTTGCAGCATAGAGATGCGTGTCCGCTGATACAGCTCATCGTCTGCCGGCGTGAGGCGGTGCCCACGCCGTGGCACCCTGCTGAGGGACACGGTCAGGGTCTGGGGCACCGGGGGTGCAGAGCCGCCGCGGTTGGCGGGGCGGGCTAGGGGGCGGACAGGGACGCTGGGACTGGACTCACCACAGCAGCTCCACGGGCAGAAGGTGGAGCTCGGGTCGCGCTCGGTACAGGCTCCGTAGCACAACCGCGGCGGCCATGGCAAACCGGTTCTCAGGGTCAGCGGGGTGGTAGGGTGCGCAACCCAGCGCAGATACAGCGCCCCCAGCGGTCCGGAGGGCGCGGCGCAACTCGGCCGACTCAGCGCGGGAGAACTAGAGAGCTGTCTAGTGCCACCTGTCCCAGGGAGGCCGCATTCCCCAGAGCGGCTCCGATGTCTGCACCTGCGGCCTGCCCCTCCCCCGGTCCCCGCAGATGGTCCTGGGGGAGCCAAACACCTGGCGGAGGGGCCGGCCTTAGGACATTGCCTGGGTCCCAGTCATGGCCAGGCTCCCCGGCTCTCAGCCATTATGAAGGTCTCTCGGGCTTGGGGCGGGGCGTCGAGCACCTGGCCGACTCCCGCACACCTGGCGAGGGACTGGTGCCAGCCTCCAAGCCCCTAACCCCAGTTTTGGGGCGTCAGGTTGCGAGGGCGGGGCAGGAGGCTCAGGTTTCCCCGCTTTCCCGGGTATCACGCCCCTTCTCAACCGTCACCCGCGCGACCGTTGGCGTCGCCGACGCGAGCCCCGAGGGGCGTGGCCGAACTGGGATTGGCTTCTTGGAGCACGAGGGGGCGTGGCCGGGTGGTTTCTCTTTAAAATGGCTCCAGTCTGCGTCCACAGCGAGCGGAGGGGGATACCGTGGTAGGATACTAGTAGGTGTTCGGGTGGCAGCTACTGGACTGGACCGGGCTAGACATTGAACTAGACAGCGGCTGGAACAGCACCCTGTCTTCCCTCTCTCTGCTTGCGGCCCACCCGCTCCTGACTTGAACCGAATCAGTTGGCCTACTGGCGCAAGAGTTGTTGGAGCCCGCGCGGGGTTCGGGAGTCTCCGCGCACCTGACCGTGTCGTGGCTTCAGGGGGACGTGGCCGTCTGCTATCCGCGGGGCTGAGCGGGTTGGAGGCAGACTCGGTACAGACGAGGGTGGTCTCAGTGAATTCCTGGGGGGCGGGGGTCTAATTGCCGCCATGCTAGCCCATTCGGGCCCCTAGAGCTCCGGGTGCTAGTAGTCACCGGACAAAGGGCTCTGGGTGCGGGGGTGTCCCGGAGGCGGCCGAGCGGGTTTACTTCCTCCCAGGCCCCACGGGAGCGCTTCCTTCTTGGCGGATCCCCAAGCCCTCCCCGATACTGTCACCTCACCAGTGGCTCTGGCTGCAGGAGATCAACAGGACTAAACCTACC
Organism: Sturnira hondurensis; assembly: GCF_014824575.4. Taxonomy (NCBI): domain Eukaryota; kingdom Metazoa; phylum Chordata; class Mammalia; order Chiroptera; family Phyllostomidae; genus Sturnira; species Sturnira hondurensis. Next base: position 20,217,269 of record NW_028079127.1, read on the forward strand.
CCGCGGGTGTAATTTGGAACGGGACTCGGTCCCGGAGGAGGCCCTCATCGTCCCTCCTATTGTTTGGGGGCCCAGGTGAGCTCCTCATTCCCACAAGACTTGGTTTCACCGTCTACTCCTAGGTCTGCCTCCTGGGACTGAAAATGAAGGGGTTCTATTCTGGCCCCAGGGCAAGAGACCGCCCCACACTCCCCCACACCCCCACGGCTGGACAGCGGGCAACGGAATCCCAAAAGCAGCTGTTGTCTCCAAAGCATTCCAGCTGCACTTGGATTTCGTTCCCTGCTCTTCTGCCTGAGCAGCGTCCTGGTCCAGATGGGGTGGGTCTGCGCCTCTGACCACAGACGTGTTTCACTGGGTCGACTAATCTCCGTCCCTCAGATGCGCCCTCAGGCTGAAAGTGACGGGGTCTTAGAGGAGAGAAAGTCTGGTGGCCTTATCCGGAACACAGGGTAGCATTGGTGAGAGAGAGAGAGAGAGGGCAGACCGAGGGCCTCCGGATAGGGCTGCAGTGGCGGTGAGTCCCACAGGGCCGCCTCAGCCCGCAGCTCGCTAAAGATAGCCCTTCACTTCCTGGGGAAAAAACCACCCCAACTCTTTTCTAGTACCGAGCGTGGCTGAAATCCCCGGCTGGGTCTCCAGCCAGCCCAGATAACAGCTGTCCTGGAGGCCCACGCCTGCCAGGACACGGAAAGTTCCTTGGAATGATAGGATCACTCCCATTGAGTAGGCACCCAAAAAGCTATCGGGAATGTCACATCTGCCCAGTGCTCTTTAGGTGCCTCCCAGGAGGTCCTTGAAGCCCTGGCGAGAGAGGGGCCTTGCCGAACTTTTTATGCCCCTAAGGCTCCCGTTTGAGTTCTGGGTACTCGCCCTGCTACAGAGCAGAGATCATGGTTTTCCCAGCGCTCTATGCTACGTCAGTTTCAGTTTCATTAAAGAGGAAAAAAGTATTTAAGTTAAGTTATACTGAAGTGGAAACATTTGGGTGTCAACACAGAGTAAGAAAGAGCTCTCTGTCTGGCAGAGGTGCAGCGTGCTCCATCAGAACCCAAACCGGGAAGCGGAGGGTGGATCCCAGTTCAAATGCACCAGGTGAAAGGAGGACGCTTTCAAACCTGGCAATTCTGGGAGCCGTCGTGGTGGCTCTGCTTCCTCAAGAATCAAGAGGAGAAAACCGGCAATTCTATCAATGGGCGTTTATCAGGAATAAAATACCCACATCTCAAAGGAGAAAATGCCTGCAAATAACCTGAAACCGCGAAACAAATTCCTTTTTAAATGAGAGCTTAAAAATAGGTCATGAAGGTGGCATTAATGGAAGCTGCCCTAGTCCAGTGACGATTCATTTGAACTTCTAACATTTTGTTCATGCGTAAAATGATGGAAATAAAACGTTATCACAAATTCAGAGATGTAAGCCTTCGATGAGGAGAGAAAGAGGCCCCACCAGGTCACGAGGATCCTTCTCCTGGTTGCTAATGATGGTGGACAGCGAAACAATCCTAAGCCCAAGAGAACCCCGAGGTTTCGGACCCGGACCAAACAGAACAGGTGGACCATGGTGGGGCCATCTGTGGAAAGCGCTCGCCACTGTTTCCCTCTGGTGCACCTGCCTACTCGGGACCGGATCCCCCGCCCTGTCAGTTGCTCTTCCGGAAGTTTGGCCTCCCAAAATTTTGCTTCCGGTTCCGGTCGCTATGGCGACTGGGCGCCTTGGGGTGGAGGAGACCCTGGGGGCCCTCAACTTGGCCCTGGGAGCCGGCGGCCCCGTGTGGTTCAAGGAGACGCGCGCCCGCCACCTGCGTGCCCGAGACTTCCTGGCGCCAAGGCGTGCGCTACAGGCGCGCTTCAAGGACGGACAGGTGGGAGCTGGCCGGGAGGGGACATGTGGCCGAGGGTGGCTTGGAACACCGCAGCCCACTCATCGGCCTGCTTCCCTACAGGTGCCGGAAGCTGTGGTCCATGCTGTGCTCCGCCTGCAGGGCTCTGGTGTGGCCCCAGTGTTGCGATGCGAGGCAACACCCTCGGGCCTGGCGCTCCAACTGCAGCGGAATGCAGTCTTCCAGCGCGTGCTCAGCTCGGTGGCTGCCTATACCGCGCCCGCCGCGCCCGCCGCGCCCGCCGCGCCCGCCACTCGTGGTCCGCGCGTCCTCCTGCACTGCCCATCGCTACGTGCTGCCCCCTGCACACTCCGCCTGTGCCAGCTGCGGGCTGTGCTCGTGGCTGATCATCTTGCTCGAGCTTTGCACATACAGGGGTGAGCGGGTGCGTGGGGCTAGAGAGGAGAAAGCGCGGCCCTTGGGGGGGACTGGCCGCTGCGGGTGGTAAGTAGGGGTGAGCCTTACCAGGAGCTTAGGCTAAAACAGTTGCCCTCGCTCTTGCAGGGTAAGTGTGAGCCTAGTGCCCGCCGTGCGGGACCCGGACATGTCGACATTACTGCAGCAACTGTGGGTGGACTGGCCCTCCGCCTCGGCGCCAGCCTCAACGGAAGCCCTGTGGAGCCGCGCACTGGCAGAGTTTACCTCTGCCGATGACAAGGGAGCCCTGCCCCCCGGCGTCTTGGGCAGCGTGTGTCTGAAGGAGCTGTTGGAAGGACGGGGACGCTTAGCTGGTTATGACCCCAACCTGGACAACTGTCTGGGTAGGACCTGGAGCCTAGCAGGGCCAGAAAGAAACAGGGGTCTCCTGCAGGCCCGGCTAGCCCCAGTGCCTGTGTTCCCAATGCAGTGACTGAGGATCTGCTCTCCGTGCTGGCTGAACTGCAGGCAGCTGTGCAGCATTGGCCTGACAACTGCTCCCCAGGCCTGGTTAGTGGCTGACTTCCCACCCTCTCGGCCTCTGGCAAACTGAGGTCTCCTGTGCCCTGCAGTGACTGTCATTCTTCCTTATAGGCTGCAGCCCCAGATGCTGGTGTAGACAGCTGCATGGTGGTACACGTGGTGAGTTATGAAGAGGAGTTCCAGCAACAGAAGTTGGACCTTCTTTGGTGGAAGCTGGATGATGGCGCTCCTCTCAGACAGGTAGGTTAGTGGTAGAGCTCCCCTACCAACCTCAGAGGGCACCTGAAAACCCATCCAGGGGCCTGCAAGCTGACTGGTGCAGAAGGGGACACTTGACCCTGAGAGCGACATTAAACTTGGTGAATGGTAACAAGCAGCAGGAGCAGAGCCTTGGGAGGAGGCGGGGCCTGGAAGCACATCCTGGAGAACTTGGAGAATAGTAGGTCTCCTGCGGGGCTGGGCTTGAGGGGGAGGTGCTAAGCCTGGTGGGAGGTTAACAGGCTGGGGGAGTCCTGGCACCAGGTTTCAGTTCCTTGTGGGTTTTGCTGCTGGAGGGTGTGGCCAGCTGCCTGAGCCCCGGCTCTCCTCCTAACAGAAGCATGTGGTGTGCGGTCCCGTGAAAGTAGCTGGTGTGCCCAGCACCCTGACTGCCCTGGAGTACTATGAGTGAGTGAGCGTGAGCCTGGGAGGAAAGCCGCCAAGCCACCACAGTTGAGGTTGGGACTCCGCCCACTGGCCCTCCTCTCTTTTTCGAAATGTAGGCTGCGGCATGCACAGGTGTGCAAGGCTTCAGCACTGAAGCACGGCAGGGACCTGGCAAAAGGTGGGCCTGGGAGACTGGCTGTGTTGCGGGGCAGCGGTGGCAGCAGGTCATTTGCACCCCTGCCCCAAGTCCTTTGCCTATGGAGACCAACTGACCTATATATACTCCCCCAGACCCAGCCTGGACAGAAACCTTCAGGGTTCTCTCTGTGGCAACCATCAAGTTTGAGATGCTCAGCAAGACCCCACAGAGTCAGGTGAGCCTGAGTGCCCCATGGGGGAGCGGCAGAACACGGTGATGATAGGCTGTGTGGTCGCTGCCCTCCCCCCTCTGCAGCTGTGCCATTCTTTAGCTCCTTGTGGCCCTGGCCGAGAGCATTTCCACCAAGGGGACCAAGAGTGGCACCTTTGTCATGTACAATTGTGCCCGTCTCGCCACACTCTTTGAGGGTTACAAGCACAGTGTGGAACAAGGTCTGTACCCTGCTTTCCCACCTGTGAGCAGCCTGGATTTCTCCCTGCTCCGTGAAGAGGTGAGTGCCCCTCTTGGCAGTGGACACTCGCAGGTGGCTCAGACTTGCCCTCTCAGCAGCCCTCTCCCCACAGGGTGAGTGGCTGCTGCTCTTCAACAGCGTGCTCCCCTTCCCAGACCTGCTGAGCCAGGCAGCAGCCCTGGACCTCACAGCCCCGGGACTCCACATAGCCGCACACACAGAGATGGTGAGGCAGGAAAGACCGGGACAGGCACCGCATTCTCTTTATTCTGGTCTGGGGCGCGAGGGCAGAGAGACAGGCCAGTGACTCAGTCTCTGTCTAGGTGTGCAAGTTTCTGGTGCAGCTGAGTATGGATTTTAGCTCCTACTACAATCGGGTACACATCTTAACGGTAAGCACGCAGCGATGTGGGGTGTGGGGGAGTGCAGGGGAAGGAAGCAAAGGATGAGACCAGCAGGCCCCTTCTCTCCTCCAGGAGCCTCGACCACACCTGTTTGGTCAAATGTTTGCCCGCCTGCAGCTTCTGCGGGCTGTGTGTGAAGTGCTGCACACTGGCCTGGCCATGCTGGGTCTCCCTCCACTGAGCTACATCTAAGGCCACAGAGATTCCAGTATCTGGGAATGTTCACAAAGTCATCAACTGTAAAACAAACAAACACCACAGCTTTTGTTAAGAGACCTGGAGCCGCAATAAATTGTTATGAAGTTTTGCTCTGTTGTGAAGACTGGGGGTGCATCCTTGGTCTGCCCAGGCAGGCTTTACTCACCTGCCACACCTGCTCTGAAGTCCGGAACCCGCGGCCACCGCCTCTTCCCCTCAAAGCACACTGGGCACAGGCACAGACAGTCACTCCTGTTCCACTCCATCTGTGGGCAGGCCCCACGCCCAGCATGCCGGCCACCACGGGACACCTCAGTCATACCAGTTGTAAACCTCAAGTCCTTGGCCCCCAAGAGCACAGCGGTGACCGAACTCAGGGCTTACAGGCCAGCAGTCCATATCGGCCACATCTGGTACATGGTACACAGTACTGTTAATAAAGGTAGGCTCCCCATGCCCTAGACGCCAGAAGGTCAGCCGCTGATCGATGGAGGCAGAGACCATGAGGCTTGGGCTTAGGATGTGGAGTCCCGTCACGTGGGCAGCATGTGCGCAAGGGACAGAGTGTTGCTCTAGGACACGCAGCTGGGGCACGGGCTCAGCAGCACCCCCAACCTCCTCCAGCTCTGGCACCTCCACAGCAAGCACAAAGACGTGGAGGGAGCCGTCTTCGCTGCCACTCGCCACGAGATGGCCCTTGTGTGTGGGCAAGGTGTGCAGGCTGTTGACACCAGAGTTGTGAGCCTGGAGGGTCAGGCAGGGGTTACCTAGCCCTGGAGGAAGAAGAAGGCTGTCAGGGCCCAGCCCACCACAGGGGCGAAGGCAAAGTGAGAGACGGGGAGGGACAACCACGGCTGCTCACAAGGTACTCACGGTGGGGAAGCCCAGGGTCTGCTGGAGGCTCTAGGGCAGTGGAGCCAGGGCCCAGCACTGTGGTGAGGTCCCAGAAGGCCAAGCTGCCATCAGTAGCTGCACTGCACAGGAACAGTCTCCTGGGAGCCAGGAAAGAGCTGGGCTAGTCAGGGAGATGGAGAGTAACGGGTCCCCAAAGAATCATCATGCACCCCTCTCACCTCCGCTGGTTGGGTGCCTCGTGTGTGAAGGAATGGACCTTGAGGACACACCGTTTGTGGTGGAAAGTTTCAGCCAGGAGCTGCAGCCGCCGCCCAGAGTCCTGCAAAAGAAAGAGCCTGGGGGAGCAGAGGGCAGCCCAGCTCAGAACCCATCTGGACAATCCTACACCCTGTCTCCTGCCCCCACCACCAAGCCCGATGCTCTTACCTCACTGCCCCATCACTACAGGCTGCAGCCACAAGGGGGCCAAGGCTGGGTGGGTCGAGCTCACACACTGCCAGGCACATGTACCTGCAGAAAGAACACAGCTGTCAGGCACAGCCCTGCACCACGCCACCCCCTGCTCCTGCCGGGCAGTGCACGTTACCTGGTCTCCGGGTCCACCTTGACCATCCGGTGCCGATTGCGCTGCCGGTCCCAGTACTCATCCAGCCGGTGAGACGAAAGGTGCATAACATGGCAGGAGAGGTGGCTCGGGGTGCTGGGGTCCAGGGTGACCATGATGTTGAAGCAGTGCATCTCAGCCCGGCCCCCCGCAGACACCACATGGGCAGTCAGGCCTGGCCAAGGATCCTGAGGGCCCCCCAGAGTGCCAACACCCCACACAACCACTGCACGCACCGAGGAGATATGGTTACAAACAGCAGTAAGTGCATGGGCCGAGCCTGTGGCTGTGGGGAGTGCCAGGACACAGATGGTCGTGTCCTCACTGCATGTGATCACAATGTCAATCAGGCTGGGCCCCTCGCTGCCAGGCTCCAGGTCGTCAGGCTGCATGAAGCTGGGTACCTCGAACTCAGGCCCCAGGGTGATGGTGCCCACACGCTTTACACACGTGATCTCACGGCCATGCAGGCTCTCCCGGAGAATCACATGTGGCCGGGTACAGCCACCCAAAGCCCTATACAACATGACATCCCCATCCTTCAGGTAGGCAAAGGCCATTGCTGCCTCAGTATCAGAGAAGGCCCAGGAGCGATGCCCTCCACCACAGTTGACGATATGCAGCTTCTCGTGTGACCGGGGGCTCCATACCACGAACTCGTTGGCGTGGAAACCCAGGATGATCATGTTCCCGTCAGCCATCATGCGGAGCCCAGCCACCCAGTTCATGCCTCGGCAGGACTTCTGCCTTAGGACCGGTTTCAGTTGGTTGCCTTGCACAAAGAGCTGGTAGTAGGCACCATCACGCCCTGTGCTATACACATAGCCACCGTGACAGGTGACCGAGGTCACACCTTGCTTCCCGTGTAAAAAAGGAAGGATGGACACAGGGCCCCACTCGGCTAAGGCTGTCTCACCCTCCCCTCTGTCACTATCCACTCCCAGGGCTCGGGCTCCAGCTGCAGCCCCAGCCCCAGCTGCAGCCCCAGCCCCAGCTGCAGCCCCAGCCGCGCCTCGAGCCCCCAGATCCTTGAGCAGAGCTGGTCTGGAGGGGAACAGCAGCACGGAGCCCCGCCGGTCTCCGCACACCAGAAAGTCACCTGGGGGCAGGAAGGCACTGCACGTGTGCCATCTCTGCTTGCTGGGAGGCAACAAGTACCGGCAACGTTCCTTAACAAAGATGGCCTTGCCAGAGGGAGCGGCTGTGATCTCCAGGCAAGCCACCACGCCACCAGGGCCTGAGGCCAACAGCAGGAGCTCCTCGTAGCCACGCAGGGCCCAGCTCACACTGTGTACCTTCCCATGGAATAGGGTCAGGTCCATGGCTGCAGTTGGAGTGTTGATGGGAACAACCTTGATGTGACCCTCCCCACTGGCCATGGCACACAGCCCGAAGCCCTCAGGACCAGGGGCTGCCTCCAGAAGGCAGTAGGACTGGAAGCGCTTGTCCTCCAGCAGTTGATCCCAGCACTTGACCTCGAGGTCATAGAGGTACAGGGCCCCTGTATCAGTCACTGCCAGCACTCGCCATGAGCCAGCCAGTGTCACAGCCTTGAGGGCACCTGGCCTTCTATGGGACTTGAAGCAGAGAGATGAGACTCCCGAGCCTGGGTGTCCATGTCCTTTCAGGTGCCACAGCCGGATGCCTGAGTCATCACCCCCAGTGATCACCCAGGCCTGCCTCTCATGGGCTGCTATGGCCCGGATCCCACGGCCCTGGTGGCCACGAAATGCCTGGAGGATCTCACCTTCATGGCTCCATACCAAGCAGACACAGTCCTCTCCCGCACTAATCAGGTAATTCTCTAGCAGCCTGACCTGCCACACACGGGCGCTGTGCCCAAAGCAGTGCCCAATATTCTGCACCCGACCTCCAGGCACCCGAAGGTCACCCACCTTCCAGATGCGAACACTTCGGTCTTCTGAAGCTATGGCCAACAAGCCCTTGCTTTCCAGGTACGACATGCTGAAGATTACACCCACGTGCCCAGTGACCCGTCGGTCGGGGGCCACAGGCTTACTGTCTATTAAAGCAGCTGCTGGGTACCAGATCAGGAGCTGGTTGGAAACGGCACCTGCCAGCATGGTCAACTCCTTCCAGGTGTCTCCGATCAGACAGGCGGAGGAGAGGGTGCACCTGTCTGTGCAGGGCACGTCCTGCAGGAGGCACCCGATCACAGGGTCGTACAACACCACTGAGTTGTGGCCCAGGGCCAAGGCCATGTTCCCCTCGAGCCAACGTGCATCCCAGATCCAGTCAGACATGTTCCACAGGCCAGAGCGCCAGAGCTCCCGGAAGCGGCCCTGTCCCCAGCTAATTTTCACAATTCGGAGTCCCTTGCTCCCAAACACAGCTACCATGGCCTCTGAGTCAAGGTCTCCGTTGGGTTCTGGTCGCACCCGGAACCCATGGATAAGATAGTGGCCAAGCAGGTTCTGCACTCGCTTCATCATCCGCAGATGCCCACCAAAATCCAAGCTGTACACCAGGACATCCGGCCCCTCACCTAGACAGAGGCAAAGAGCCACATCAGAACCCCCATCTAACTGATGAGCCACGAAGAGGGGAGGGCAGGGGGATTCTCCACATGTAGCCTAGGAGTGTACCAGGACAGACAACCCCGCAGGTCTGAACACCTTGGTCTCGGACTCAGCTGGACTTTCCGTGGTGACATTCTAATCCACCCACAAATCCCTCACAGCCTCCTCACCCTCACACTCACAGCCTCCTCCTCACCCCACCTAACAATTCACACTTCAGATGGGAACCCTCTCAGCTTCAGTCCCAAAATCCTTAGCCTCATCTACCTGCGACTGAAGTCTCTCTGAAGCTCCCAACCCCAGGGGAGAGGCCTTCCCACTAACAATCTTTTCACCCTGGGGCTACAGCAGAATCCCCTCCTGATTTCCAGGAGCTTCTTCCCTGAGCACCTTCAATATTGATGAGGAGAAATAGGAAGGGCAGCCCACACTTTGGCAGCAGGGGCTCCTGTGGCCCTGGGCTGCTGTCTAGCTGCCCTGCAGGCACCTCCCATTCTACCAGCTCATCCTCGAGTTCTCTCAGTGCTCATAACCACCACCAGCACCGTCCGCCCATTCCCCAGCCCCACACCAGGAAGCCCACAGCTAAGTCCTCTTAACTTCCCACATCTGTCTCTACGTTCATGGATTTCATTTCCTAAAAAGCATGCAAATCCCTACCACAGTGACTTTGGCCCAGAACATCGCTTCTTAACCAGACATGACCCTAACAGTCCCTCATGCCGTTCCTAGTCTGCAATCTCAATCTACTGACATTCAATAAATATTTAGTGGATATCGATTATAAAGCAGACAATGAACCATATGCTGGTGCAGTGAGTAAGATTAAGCACAGACCCTACTCTATGGACTAAGCAGACAATAAACAACGGCACCCGAGTAAACTACACTGTTGTAATTTTGGTAAGTTCCAGGAAAGGAGTATATAGCTTGTTCTCAGAACATAAAATGGGAAAGCCTACTCCAGTGGTTCTCAGTTTTTGTTTTTGTTTTTTTTTTGGGGGGGGGACATTTTCCCTCCAGGAGATATTTGGCAATGTCTGGAGACATTTTGTCACAACTGTGAGCTATGTTACTGACGTCTAGGAGGGAGGCCAGGGATGCTGCTCAGCACCCCACAATGCAGAGCCAGTCCCTCACACAAAGAATGATCTGATCCAAAATGCCAACAGTACTGAGACTGAAGCTGCCCTGACCCAATGGGACTGGGCAAGTGTCAGGGAAGGCCACCTTGAGGGCAGAATATTAGGCTGAGGAACCAAAGATGAGCAGTGATTAGCCAAAGGAACAGCAGGAGGTAGGGGGCGGGAACACTCCTTGGTGGAAAAAATAAGTTTGATGACCAGAGGAAAGTGAGATCTCTGGGTGGTGTGGTTGAAATAGAAAATGAAGGGCTAAAGGACAGGCTAGAGAGAATGCCACGGAGGGGATCAGGGAGACACATGGCTGCACGGCTTCAAATGATGGCAATAAAGGTACAGATGCCCCATGTATGAAGTCCTAATCAACCAGACGAGAGAAGTCACAGAAGCAGTGAATTCACTTCAGTTTTCTACCCTGAATTCCCCAAGTCATTTCCCTGCCTGAAACACTTCAATGGGGTCTCCCCACAACCCTTAAACAAAACCAGACGGAGACCTAAAGGAATTCCAGGAGCACAGGAATTCCTTTCCCTGACAAATTCTCTCAGCCTGAAGGCCTTGGCATGCTTATCCACTGTCAGAAACTCACCCCTGCTCTTCCCCTAGTTCACTCTGGTGCTTCTCTGGGTTTCTGTCTAGCTATTCCCCCTCCTCCAGGAGACTCAGTTTAGTGCACGGTAGGACCCATGACCTCCCAAGGCCCCCACACCAGATCAAAACTGGGTACCCCTCCCCATCCCATCCCTACTCTCGCGGGATTGGTAGCAGCTCACTCAAGACTTCAGTCAGTCCCCTTGCCTTTTAAACGTCTGCAGCAGCAGTCACTCGTGGCTTCCACCTTTGCTGGTTTGTGCTTTCCAACCCCGCTCCCGGGAAAAGGTGGGGGGTGGACATGGCATGTATTGGATTTCTTGGGTCTCAACCATCTCAGGGGGGCCTTAGCCTCTGTCTTCCTGAGAACTGACCAACGCAGAAAGGTCTCCTCCCGGTTTTCCCGAGATCTCATCCCAGTTAGGGGTCTCATCATCTCCCCGGCCCCGCAACCTTCCAGGAAAAAGCCCAACCTGCCCTGGAGGCCACACCCCCGCCTCCCAGATCCCGCCCCCCTTAAGGATACACTCCAGACCTGCCCACTTTCTGAGGGTGCCCCATTCCCAACCTCCCCTCCCCATCTCCTCCGGAGAGGACAAACCCCCACCCAGTTCATCAAAAGGACCGCACCTCTCTCCTCCCCTCCCCTCCGCCTCCTAAACGACCACGTGTCCCCGCACCTTCTCGCAGTCCCACCCGCCCTTTCCACCTCTGATTCAGTCTCTGAAGGGCCTCAGTAGCCACATCAGGCTTTTTTTTTTTTTTTTTTTGGTCTCCTGAGCCCCCTCCGGCTGAGCCACTTTCCCGCCACCTCCAGGGCTCCCGCCCACCTCCGGGCCGGCCTCCCTCCGAGGCCCGTCCCCCTCCTCCGGCTATCCCTTTGTTCTCTGGCTCCGCCCAGGCGGGCGCTCGGCTTCTCCGTTAGAGCGCGCCTCAGACTAAACCTCACCCGCCAACAGCCGTTCCCCCACGCACTCCAGACCCGTGACCGGGAGGAGTATGAGCTCCGAGGTTGCCCGAGGCCAAATGTAGTCCTCCGAAGCCTCCATGTCGACCCACGAGCAGCTGCAGCCTCCACGACCAAGAGGAGCTGAAATCTCGCGAGACGAGACTTCCCCGAAGTAAAGCGCCCTTGGCAACAGGTAGTTGAGCTCAGGCTCGCCCTTGCCGCTGTCCAATGACGACCCTCCGCCCCATGCAATCCAGCTCATGATTGGCGGGGCTGCCTTCGCTCCTCCTCCTCACGTGACGCTCGCCACGGGCCCCTGGCTGCCTCCGGCTCCCCCTTCCCCCACCGCCTCCCATCAACCCGAGCTCTTCGGCCCGGCGGCTCAAAGCCGTGTGGATTTATTTGACAGGGCGGCATGAGTCTGTATACAATAAATAACATGAATATTGGTGCTGTTCCCTAATCGCGACTGGAGGCGGGGATGGGCAAGACATCGGCCAGATCTTTGACCTGAAGCTGGACAGAAGGGCTACAGGGTCCCCAACCTTAGGCGGTGGGCGACCTGCGGTTGGGAGCCAGGACCGACACTTCCCTCAGAGCTCCACGTGCGCGTCGCGGTAGGCCCGGTCCAGGGCCCACTCTGGCTGCGAGTCGGCGTCACCTTCGCGGGCCAGGCGCGCCATCTCCTGCTGGAACAGCGCCTGCCGCGCTCGGCTGGGGTCCACATTGATCCAGTTGTTAGCGATCCACTTAGTACCACGAGTTACCAGGCAGCCCCCGTGCAGCGAGTAGTCGTCCACGTCGCCTACCCAACCTAGAAGAGGAAGATGGTGTGAGCAAGGGAGGGGACCTGAGAAAAACCAGGCTGGGCTGACCTGAGCTTGGCCTCACAGCCAAAGGACACAGCAAGGGTGGCCCAGCTGTTCGTAGTTTCGGTGGCAAACATCTGGCCCCAAGGCCTCCTTAGGGGCTCAGGACCGCTCACCACCTAATGCCTTCTCAACACCACTGGCCCTCTGAAACCAGCTTTTATGTTGCCAAGCCTACCCAGAGCCGTTCCCAGCCTTGATTAGTAAGGGATGTGTCCCTGGTCCCAGCCAACTGGAAGGCTAGGGCACCAGGGAATCACTGGGGTGGAGATAACCCAGGAGGCTGCACAGGTGCTGGCTGCCAGAGCCACTGAGGGTGGTTTTGGGGAGGCACTGGGGGCAGAAAACCATCTGTAGGAAGGCCAGAAGCAGCCCACCAGGGGGCAGTCCGGACTGGATGAAGGCAGGCTTCCCTCAGGAGGCACTCCTGGCCCAGCCAAAGGCCCTCACCTTGCCCATCAGGTAGATAGTTGTACCAGAACACTGCTGTACCCTGCTGGGGTTTGACACGAAGATTCCCCTTGTCACAATGCCTCCGAGTGTCACGAAGGTCAACGTTGTCCTGAATCAGACTCTGTGGGCAGCAGGGCAGTGAGCTCTTCCAGCTGCCCCCACTACATGGCCAGGAGCCAGGGCCAGGTAGCCAGAGGGAAATCAAAGAGATGTGCCCAGGGGACCACTTGGGCCCTCATCCCAGGTCTGGAGGGGAATTACCACATTTGCCCAAGGTCCTGCCATCCCACCCAAGTAACAGCCTGGTTGGCTCTTACCATTTCATCATAGGTTCTATTGTCTGCTACAGGGAAGACAGTCTCTCCCCCACCGGTGACGTTGTTCAAATAAAACAGCACTGTCATGTAGCTGTAAGGCAAGGGGGCCATTGAGCATGTCCCCAGCTGTGGTTGCTCCCAGGGACTTAACTGCGACCTGCGGGCAGGAGAAACTGCCCAGGTTCCCGGGGGGCCAGAGGGGCAGGCTAGGATCAGTGATAACAGGGCAGGTCACTACCAAGTTGTCCTTAGCCCATTCTTTCCACAAACCTAGTGTCTCCGTGTGTGTCACAAAGTTTTTTGTGGCCAAGTTCACGGGTGCACTTAAATTACATGGCCCTAACCAAGGACCAGCTGGGAAAGGTAGGCTAGTAGAAGCAGCAAGCTGGTGAAGAGAGACTGCTTGTGACTAGAAGGGGCTGAGCCAGAGCAGCCACAGGAAGAGGGAGACCTGCCTCCCTGCCTTGGCAGAGGAGCAGGACGCAGCTTTATAGGGAGAAGCTGAGGCGGCCCGCAGTGGAGGCAGGGTCAACACCCAGGGAGTGGGCAGAGAGACCTGGGGTTCCAGCCTTGCCCTGCCCCTTGCCACAGAGCCCTGGGGGCCAGTCTCAGTGTCTGTGGGCACCTTGGTCTGGCCACTGAGACAAGATGGCCACCCCTTTCCTGACACTTGGTAAACAACCTCGGGGATAGAGGTAGGAGTGTCCTTGACAAGGACGGCCCAGTTTTCTGCTGGCCCCAGGCCAAGGATATGTCCACAGGGCAGGGCTGGGCTTATGTCCTGGGGAGTTGAGATTAGCTCTCAGGTGAGGGTTACTTGCCGGCAGGAGGTCTCGAAGGGCACAGACTCGTTGGCTACCAGCTTGGTATGTGAGCAGATGGTCTCCGGGTACACAGGCCCGCTGTCCACGTGGGCGTGGTAGTGGCCTCCCTCCCGGTACCGCACAACCTGCATAGGCTCGCTGAGTTCCACGATCTCGGGTGACAGGCGGGTTAGGCGCAGCACCCTGGTGGACAGCAGGCGTTCGGGTGGTCAGCCTTCTGCAAGGTGGCACCCTGAAGGAGCTGCCACAAGCTCTGCCCCTGCCCACCTCCCCTGGAAGCCCCTTAAATCACACCTGACTGGCCCTTTAGGAGCAGGAAGAGGTTACTCACGATGAGCCCTCCTCCCTGGATGCCAGAGACACTCACTGAGGGGTACACCCCCCCAGGAAGGTTATCAAACCCTGGCTGCTCAGGAGCAAGTGGCCCTGTGGGCTGAGATAAGAGGCCCTTTCTCTAATTAGCAGAAAACAAACATTCAGTCTATTTCTAATCCCATACGTACATTGTTTGCCCACAGTTAGGGTTAGTTTGCCTTTGTTAATTGCCTGTCTTTCAATGGATCTCAATGCCAGTCTAACAAGTGGAACTGAATCCTGAGTTGGCTTATCGACTCTGACCTCTCAGCCCCAGCTTCTGTGGGGCCCTGCACAGCCTTCCACCCCGGCCCCAGGGAGGGCAGCCTCAGGTGCTCACCTCTGTCGGATGGCACGCATGACGTGGTGGGCACCTTCCCCCTGGTAGAGCCACGTGTGGTGGCTGTTGCGCACCAGCTCGCTGGACTCCGCCTTGTGTCTCCGCATGTACTTGTGGAAGTCCCGAAGGTCCATGCTGGAGAATTCCTGAAGGCTCAGCACTCCTGCTTGGGACACCCGCCATCAGTGCCTGCGGAGCCCCCGGGTGCAGCGAGGCCCCATGGCAGGCTTCAGTCTCCTACCTGCCCTGGGGGACTATGGGCACTGGTCCCCAACCTGGACTCTTGGGCCAAATGAGCCTGCTTTCTGTCATAGGAAGACCTAGAGAAGTTCCTTTCCTCAGTCTCAGCCCTGATGTGGCCCCAGAAGGAAGAGGCCCAACCCCCACTAGGCTGGCCAGAGCAGGATTCCCACGGGAATCTGAACTCTGTGACCAGGGCCCTAGGGCACCGACTGTCCTCGGCCCTGTGGAGGGTGAAGAGAGCAGCCAATGCTGGCCTTTGTCCAGGGCCTTCCACACCACAAGATACAAGGTAAGGCCGGGCTCCAGAAGTTTCCTTGTGACCTCAGGTCCCATCCTGGGTGGCTAAGCCTGGTTAGCCCTGTCTGCCCAGTTACCAGCTGACCTTGGCACAGAAAGCCAGAGCGCTCCCCCCCGAGTGAGACCGAGCTCCCCTGTTCCTGTCCAACCCACCACGGAGCAGGGGCTCCGCCCTCCTGGGGCTCTGGAACCCTGGCTGCTCTCTTGGGTCCATATATTCTGTTGGACCCAAAGGAGACACTTTCCACCCTTTGGCCCAGAATTCTCTGAGAATGGAACACATCCCAGGGCTGGGAGCCTGTCACCAGCTCTGCACACAGGGGCGGAGGCAGCAGGACGCCGCTCTAGCCACAGGTCCCGGACAGATTCTTCACTCTGGGTTCACCAGCCACAGGGTCATTCTTCCAAGTCCTGTTTGTCTCTTCTTCACTTGGTCATGAACTTGGGCCTGAGAGTGATGCTTACACTTCAGAAACCTCCTGGGGTTAGTGCCAGAATGTATGTGTTTGGGGGCGGTGCTTGTATGACAGCTCCCCTATCCATGTAGGCCCCTGGCAGGGCAGCTAGAATGACTCCAGGTGGACAAGAGGAAGGCAAGGGAGACCTTGGTCAGACTCAGGAGGTGGTCTTCTGGGGCGGACCCTGTGTCTGGCTGCAGAGAGGCCGATGGTGCAGGGTGAACACCCTGGCTCAAGCTGGCCTCAGTGTCCCTGTGCTCTCGCTCTACCCACTGTGCCCTCTGCCAGCTAGCGACCGCACCTCCGGCACCTTCCGCACCTCCGGTGGCTCTGACTAACCAGGTGGAAAGGGTCTCCGAGAACCACCCTCCACGGTCACCGGGGGGAATGGGAGGGTCTGGCTCCAGCCTCTTCCCAGGGGTGAGGGCAAGGCAGGATCCTCACCTCCTTGCCTCTGGCTGCTCTATCTGGCTGTGGGGACAGGCGGCTCCCAGGGACAGGACCGAGGAGAGGTAAGAGCTCACCATCACCGTCAGGGTCAGCCTTCATCGCAGAGTACATCTCCTGAATGTTCTCTGGAGTCATCCACCGCCCACTTCCCAGGCGAGTCTGGGCCAGGACCTAAAGCACAAGGTGGCCCGCCATGGGGTGGCCCCAGGGACGCAGAGCCGCCAGGGCGCAGACAGCGCCCAGTTATTGCTGCAGAGCTCAGGGTTCAGGTGACAGGGTGTGGGCGAGGACACAGGACAAGACTACAGTCCCTAAGCTAGTGAGGGTAGGTAGAGAGGTCCAGTGGCATCTGGGAAAGCCAGGGAGATAACCGAGAGCCCCGAGGGCCAGGGGCACTCTGCATAGGCAAGGTACCCCACAGCCCACAGAGGCCTCCCCCGGAAGCCTGGGCAAGGGGCATGCAGAGAGGTGCAGACACCTGGCCCCCCAGAGCCGCCATGGGTTCCATGGGGCTCCATGGAGCTCCTTGCCACGGCAGCCAGGAATCTGAACCACAGCACCTGGCAACTGTGGCACACACATGCCATCACCCCCAGGTGGACTCTCCTGCCATCTCCTGGGGTCCCAGGGCAACAAGGGACTCTCTGGGGGAGAAGGGAAACCCTGGGCCTGGGCATGCGATGTGAGCAGGCCCCTGGCTTGGGGCCAGGGCTGAGCAGGACAAGTGATCTGGCCACCAGAAAGACAATTCTGTCCCCCACCCCCCACCATGCCTACTTCAGTCCCAACCTCACGGAGCTGCAGGCGACCATCATGGTTCTGGTCCAGCAGCCGGAAGAGGTCCAGCTGGCTGACCTGCATGGTGCCCATTGCCTCCTCGTACTCTTCAGTGGGCAGGATCTGGCTGCGTTGTAGCCCCTTCATCTGGGCCAGGTGGATGATGAGCCGGCACTCCTCGTCACTCAGGAAGCCAGGGACTTCTGCCAGAGGAGGAGGTGGGTGAGGCCAAGGACCAAGCCAGGGCACGGATGGGCCCCGTGCCTTCCTCTCTACAGGGTTCCTGAGAACTCCCTGGTGGTCACCAGGTCGGGAGAACTTCACACACCCCTTCCCATCTGCTCTGGACTGTGCCACCAAGGTCAGGCTGTCCTGCAAGGCCGGCCAGCATTTGGTATATGGGGCTTCTCTCTTTGATGCCGAGGGCACATGGTTTCTGGGGAGTCCTGAGGGGCGAGCTGGGGCTAAGCCGGGCCTGGGCTAACCCACCTGGGTGGAGGCAGGGGGACCAGAGGCCAGAGGGTGAACCTGAGAAGCAGAGGGTTGACCTCCACTTCTTACTTGGTATATATTTAAAAAGTGCAGGGTGGTGGCTGGTTCATTTTCACTTTCCAGCATTATTCAAACACTGAGGACTCCAGGCCCACCCTTGCCCTCATTCCGCTGCACAAGAGGATGCTGGTCTCGGACTGGGGCCGAGCTGCCCAGTGCTGGGAGGTCGGTGGGGGTCACTCAGGTGTTGGGCAGATGCTCTAAGATACCCCAGGTGTCCTCTGCTTTGGGAATACATGTAACCGAATGCCTGCTCCACGCCTCCAAGTCCCCAGGTCAGGCTGGGGCTCGGCCCCAGGGGCTGGACACCCCACCGCAGGCCCACAGGCAGCCTGGCAGAGCGGAAACAGGGGCTTCATACCTGCGGAGCCCCCACCACAGTGGCCCAGGCACTTACAGAACAGGAGCTCGGGCCTTGTTCCTTCCCTCGTTTCTGGGAGAGAGGACTTCCTTAGTCCGGGGACAGGAAGGCCACAAAAGCGACAGACTGGAGGAAGGGCCATGCCGCCGCCACAGCCACAGTCACCACCACCACCACCACCCACTGGCAGCCACCCTCAGAACCCCTGCGCAGCGGTCTGCTACTTCTCTGGGCTCCACCCCCAGCAGGAGGTTCCAGCCATTGCTGAGAGGAAGGGAAATGGCCCCTCGGCCAGGACTGGAGAGGTGTTGAAACAGCAGCCACCACAGCTCACACTTCAGAATCCATGCTCATGACCACACTGAGCTCTGTGGGTAGGTGACTCAGATGCGAAGGCCCTGGGGACGGGACAAAGACTGCCCCCCGCACCTACTGCCCGCCAAACCCAGAAAGACTGAGCCAGACACGGAGCGGGCAGCACTGCAGGACAAGGACTCAGAGCAAATTGCCAGGGAACAGAGCCGCCTCCTGGTAGCTTAAAAAATACACCAGAAAAGGAAAGCACAGGCCCAGGTTTCTTCGGTTTATTAGGTGCTGTGATCCGCAGGCCCAAAGGAGATGCCACCCGCCTCTACAGGCCCCTCCATGTGCTAATCAAATGTGACAGCCCAGGCCAATGCGCTAATCCAAGCCCTTGGGGGCTGGGCAAACCCTGGACCCTGGGGTGTGGGTACAGCCCTTCCTTTAAAGCCTCAACCGCAGCCCATTAAGGCCAAGGCAGAGACAGTGGGTGATGGCTGGACGGCTGTGGCTTCTGGTGCGCTGGCGGTGCTGTGGGGTGGGTGACAGCGTGGCAGGGGCTCTGTGGGGCCCCACCCGGTGTATGCCCATCCCCCAAGCCATGGCACTGTGCCGCAGCATTGGCTACACAGAGACCCAGCTCCCCAGCTTGTTGGACCATGACACAGTGGCCAAGGCCACCCAGCAGCCAGCCCTGCTGGCCAGGGAGTGCCACCCTGATGCCCACCTCTTCCTCTGCTCCTTCTTTGTCCCAGTGTGCCTTGACAGGTAGGGCATGGGGGAGGGGGGGCTCCCAGGTGAGGGTGGGGGCCTCTCAGCCAAGGCCGGTGCTGGTAGCTCTTCACCAACCACTGGGCACCCCTCAGTGCCAGGTGCTGATGGGGGCGGGGAGGAAGACGAAGGATTTTTTTTGTCAGGGTGTTCCTGGCAGAAGAGAACAGGTGTCCAGGGGACCACCAATGGTGAGCAGCCTTGGTCTGGACCCACGAATCATCAAGGGTTCTTAAATGTCCAGGTTGGGCAAGCAGCAGGCTGCTTTAGGCTGGGCGCTCAGAGCCCCTCTCCAGCAGATGTGGAAACTGGCTGCCCAAGGGGTCCTGGCGGGAGACGGAGCCAGGACTCACTGGGTGGCCTTTTCTCCCATAGGCGGCAGGGCTGACTCCTGTCCACCAGCCTAAACTATCCCGTGAATACCAGTCCCCCGAGTCCCTTTTCGGCAGAGCGAGGGCCCTCCTCAGAGCCTCAGGGTGACCCTGCCAGCAGCACCTCCACTGGGTAGGCTCTTCCAGAACCTCAGCATGGGGGCCCTGGACTCGCCAACCCTAGCCTTGGTCAGAAACCGCAGGGCCCTGCAGGCCTTCCAGTCCAAGATCAGGAGTGCAGGACCCCTCCCACAGCCCCGCCCAGGCACTAGCTGTCCTCCCTGCTGGAGGATGAGGGACGCTGGAAAGGGCAAAGCAGCAGGGAGGGGGGCATGTAACGGAGGGAAGGATGCAGGGGAAGCAGAGCTGAGGGTGGAGATTCCAGTAAGCAGAAAAAACAGGGTGCGGGGCTTTTGCTAGGTGACCAGGTGTCGCTGCTCAGCAAGTGCCAAGCCTCAGCCCCTCCTGCCGTCCAGGGCACCTGGTCCTGAGCGCTCGGCCTCCTCCCTGCAGGGCCATCTACCGGTGCCACAGCCTGTGTGAGGTTGTGCAGGCCCGCTGCACGCCCGTCCCGGCCTGCTACAGCTACCTCTGGCCGGCCACCCCGCACTGCGCACTCTTCCCCTCAGGCCAGGACCTCTGCGTGGCCACTCGAGAGTCTCTGCACGGCTTCTCACTGCTCTTGCCCCACCTCAACCCCACCCTTTCTAGTTGCTCCCCCTGGGAATCAGGTAAATGGGTCTCTGGTGGTAAAGGGACTGCCCACAGCAGCCATCTCTCTCAGAAAGAGTAAAGGGGAAGGGGGCAGGGAGGGACCTGCGGCCTGGTGGGAGCCTCACTCGGTCCCCCCAACCACTCGCCGGTACCCCGAGCCGGCTGCAGGGACTGCCAGTTGCAGGGGCCCGGCTCCTCCAAGGAGGTCCTGGGCGTGCTCTGCAGCAGCGCTCGGTGAGCCCCTAGTGCCCAGCGAACCTTGGGCGGGCCTTTATCCCAGCCCCTCGCTTGGTGCTAAGACCAAGCAAAGAGGGGCTACCCAAACACTATGCCTGGGTAGAGGTAAAAAAAATAAATCACTTTAATAAGCTTGGGACATTGCTAAAACAAAGCAAATCTGCTAAGGAGTGTGGTGACATTTAGAACAGCCCTTCTCTAGATTCCACAGGCGGAGCCTCAGACAACAGGGTTCAAGGGTGGAAGGGATGGGAGCTCTCAGAGGCTCCCTCATCGCCCCTCATCGCCCCGCCCCTCTGATCCCATCCCGCAGTGAAGGTTAGGCTCTCCAGGAGCAACGCACCATCCTCCGGCCCCTCAGACTTGGACCTGGACTCCAGGCTAGAGGTGCTGAGGGCAGGCCCTCTGCCCCCTTCGGAGCTGGCGCCCACTCTGCGACGCTGGCTGCCGCTGGATGCCACACGCGTGCAGTCTCCTGCTCGGAAGACGTGCTGGGACCTGCGTGCTGAGTGGGGAGGTGCAGGGCCCCCTGGCTGCTGGTAACCACGGCCTGAACTTGAAGCCTGGGCCACTGACATCTGCAGCTGGCCCTACACAGGTGGCACCTTCACTGGATGGTGTCCAGGCGTCCAGAACAGGGGCTAACACAGGCAGGGAGTGCTTGGGACCTGAGAGCCACGGCCTCCGTGGTGGCCAAACTGGCTGTGTGCTCTCCTGGACACGAAGCCTCTTTGTGCTGCCTCCACGGATATCTGCAGGTCAGAGTCCCAGGAAGCCCCGAGGCTCGCCCACAAACCGCTCAATAGGGCCAGAGCCCACTCCCATGGCCACGGCTGGGGGCCCCTTCCCGAGCTGGTAGGGCCCTGCCCAGACCAAAGGTGGGCCTGCTCCCTGTTGGCAGTGTGCGCAGGGCAGGCAAGACCTTTCGGTCCTTCCTAGGCCTCGGATGACAGCCTAGCTAATGCCACAGCACCCCAAGCCATGTCTCAGGGCAGGCATGAAGCCTTGGGCTACTCGCACCCTGGGCCCGATGCTACAGGTCAGGCCCCAGTCAGACAGTTGTGCCGGCCTGACCTTCAGCAGTCTAGCTCTGCCAAGCAGCAGGCCTGGGGAGCAGCGGGTGGGGCGGGGGCGGGGTCCAAGAGGAAAACCGCTTCAGGCTGCTTGGAAACCTGCACGAATGGGCACTCTAATGTCCCTCCCCCACTTCTGGGCCTCCAGTGTTTACCAGGAGCAAAGTGGTCTGAAAGTAGCTGCCTGTTTTCTTAAGCTGCAAAAGAATAAATGGAGAACTCCTATGATAAACTAGTGATGGTTTTAAAATAGTTTTGTGTACTGGTGTCAACTGCCCATTTATCTTACATACTGGAGGGAAAAAAGGGTTAAATGTTGCTAGCCCACTGGAAGCACCCCCTGCTGTTCTGGAAGAGGGTGGGTGGTAGTGGAGGCCACTCTGAGCCAGCGGGCAGGCGCTGGCCTGAGTGCCGGGGAAACCCCTCCAGCTGGCCAGTAATGACCGGGAGACAGGACTCTGGCTGCCAGACACACAGCCAAAACAAGTCTGGCCTCCTACGCCTGCAGCTCATCTTTAGAGGCAGAGGCACAAACGATACAAACAAATACAGAAGATAGTTTTCGACAGATGCTGAGTGCTGAGAGAAAACAAGCAGGCTGATGCAACCTCTTAAGCACCTGCAAACCCCTTAAGACAAGTCTGAGGTCAAGAGCGGTCTCTGAGGGGATGTGTGAGCAGTGGCCCGGTGGAGTCTGCGGGTGGAGGGAAGAGCACACACCAAGGCCCTGAGGCAGCAATGAGCTTGGTGTCCACGAATCAGCAGGGAGTAAGTCGGGGGAGAGTAGGAGATAAGGTCTGAGAGGTGAGGGCCTGGGGCACCAAATGAGACTTTAGGAGTGAAATGGGAAAACTTGACGACTTTTAAGGAAGGGAGTGATGAGGTCTGATCTACTTAGATACCATGAGTGTGGGGTGGGGTGGAGGGAGAAGTGAGCCATGTGAAAGAAAGCCATGTTCCCCGAGAGATGACAATGACTCAGAACTGCAGCATCTTGCTTCCAAGCCCCAGACTCTGGGAGGTCCAAACCCTTGGGAAATGCCTACCACAGTCAAGCAGCATTTGCCAGGAAATGAGGATGGACCTTTTGTGGCCTGGGTCCCATGTGCTCAATGTCCCTGAGAACTATGTCGGGAAACAAGAAATGTTCCCCAAGGGGAGGCTGCATGGGGTCCTCCCTGTGCAGTGGCGGGGCTCCCTCACATGGCGATGGAGGCAGCCCCCGTATCCCAACTTACATCCTGAACCCCTGCCCTTTGAGTCCTGGTATCTTGGGCCACTGAGGCTGGCAGGTCACAGATTTGGAGCCATGAACAGCCAGGCAGAGGTGGCAGAGCCCGTAGCAGGCCCACTCCCCTCTGGGCCTCCCTGACTCTTTAGGGCAACAGTGGGCAGACGGACAGTGGGCACAGAAGACAGACAGATGCTGCTCCTTCTCAGGGGCAGGCTTCCTTCTGTGGACCCACCCAACGCCATGGCTGTCAGGGGCAGCCCCTCCCGGACACTCCTCCCCAGCGGCTTCCCTCTCAGCCGGACGTCACGTAGTCTGTGATCTGGTCTTCCCTCATTTCCCAAGCAACAAGCCCCTTCACCAATAGACGCAAAGGTGATGTAAGAGTCTGGAGGGAAGTTCTTCCTGCAGCCGCCCACTTCGTCTAATCGTGCCCTTTGTAATGTCTAGAAACAATCTGATGGCAGAGCCGCGGCCACTCAACCCTCTGTCACACCTCCTCGGCTTCCCGTGATTTACTCTTGGTGGCTTTGGGCCTGGGCTTCGCATGCTCTGCTTGGCAGGAC
The DNA here is from genome assembly GCF_014824575.4 of Sturnira hondurensis. Classification (NCBI taxonomy): domain Eukaryota; kingdom Metazoa; phylum Chordata; class Mammalia; order Chiroptera; family Phyllostomidae; genus Sturnira; species Sturnira hondurensis. Next base: position 20,240,149 of record NW_028079127.1, read on the forward strand.
TTTAAAGCCGTGAGATGCATGTTCGGGGGTTAGGGGCAGCCATGATTTATCGCACACCTGAACTGAGCAGACACTCATCCCAAGAAGGCCGAGGAGAGGAAGCACGACCCCCTCAGGTGTGTCTGGTCACGGCGGTGTCAAGGTGACAGCATGAGGCGAGTGCTGTGCTCTCGGCCCAAACGACGCTTTCCCAACAGCCGCCTGGCTTGATTCCGCAGCCCCCACAGGTCTCTGCTCAAATACTTCGTCGGGGGAGGCCAACCCCAGCTAACCTACTGAGAGTCTTGACCCCACCTGAAATCCTGCCTTACCTGTCTGGGACCGCATATCGTTACCTGAAACTCCGTGTGCACTCACTTATTGGTTTATTTATTGTCTGTCCCCTCATCCGAATGTCAGCTTCCAGTGCTTTTGTTTGTTTTCTACTTTGGTCAATGCTGTGTCCCCAGTGCCTAAGATAGTGCTCGGCACACACCTTAACACCATGCGGAAGTGGTAATAACCACCACCACCACCTTCTAGGGCCCCTCCCACAGTAGGGCTAAGGGCAGTAGCCTACTTCCCCTCAGGCCAAATGCAAATGAAGTCATTGGCAAGAATCTAGGCATTATCCCCAAGCAGGGCCCTCTGCTCCAGGGCTAATGGTGAGTGCTCAGACGCTCTGCCTTGGCCCTCAGTTCCCTCCTTAAATCTCCCAGCTAGCCCACTCCATCCTCCAGTAGCCAGGAAGAGTCCACGTCTGCGGGTAAGTGGGTCACTGAGGCTGGGGACCCAGTGCTGGGCTGGGCTGGGCAGACCTAGCCTGGGCAAGGTCACAGGTCAGGGGGCCCCCACCTTGAGGACTGGTGGTCTTTGAAGGACTTCAGAGCTTCATGGCTAGCTCGTTGCTTTAGAAACAGGTTGCCTGGGTCCAAATCCTGGCTTCAGCCCTACCTGTACGAACCAACGGCCAAGCAACGGCAGCTTTCTGTGCCTCTCGCCTTCTCACCCACTAGCCTGTAAAGGGGGTTTTCACCCACCTCATAGACGAGTTGTAAAAACTAAATGAACTGGCCTTGGCTGGTGTTGAGTGCGGGCCTGCGAACCAGAGGATTGCGGTTCGATTCCCAGTCAGGGCACATGCCTGGGTTGCAGGCCAGTTCCCGGCAGGGGACCCATGAGAGGCAACCACACATTGATGTTTCTCTCCCTCTCTCCTTCCCTTCCCCTCTAAAGATAAATAAATAAAATCTTAAAAACAAACAAAAAACCAAATGAACTGATCACACCAAGCCTAACAGATAACAGCAAGAGGTCAAAAAATGAGCTAAGATGCTGGCTCCAAATGAGGCCACCTTGCAAGGATTTGACCACTACAGCTGAACACAGAACTCCGGCCTAAGAAGAATCCCAGTGCTGGTAGCAGAGGCCGATGCCTCCGTGGGGCGGGGTTCCAGGCACCAGTTGATCCACAGTTGGACAGCCAGTTTCTCACCAGACCACAGGGCCTGAGATCAGCGAGGACCAGTTACCAGTTTCTCTCACCCTTCCCCCACTCTAGAATGTGACAGCATTGAAGGTGACAAGGAGTGTGCCAAGACACTCGCCTCGGGGGCACGCTGCCCAGCCCCGTGATGGAAGGATGGGCTGCAGAGAATAGAGTTCGGAGAGGGGAGTGTGGAAAGGTCATTCTGCAACCCTATTATGAAGGTGGGGGTGGGTACATCACTTTGGGAAACCTCTAGCTAGAAAAAAGGGGGGCTACATGGAAGCAGCCATTTTCAAAACAAAAGTCACGTGGTCAAAATGAACCTCAAGACGGCTAGCGCAAAGCAGCCCCCTGACACCTCCCGGGAGGTCCAGCGGACTTACCGAAGAGCAGCGGCTTGAGGCTGAGGGTTCTGATGAAGTGGTCCCTGTCAGCGACCAGCTGGACCTTCTGCTCGTGCCCCACCTAAGGGAAAGGGTCACAGTGGACAGCTTGGGCGCCAGGCCCCGCCGCCCGAAGGAAAAGGCTCCCTGACACGGGAGAGAGTGGGGTGCGTGTGGGGCCGGCAGCCTGTGTGGGCAGGGAGCTGCACCTTGGGCCCGGAGCGCAGCGAGGCGGGGGGCCTCACCTTGATGCCCTCAAGCCGGGTGAGGGGAGCCAAGGTTCTCACGGGCTCAGGTTCTGGGGCGCGGCGCTGGGGCCCGGGGTCGCTGCTTTCGTCGCCGTTGCTGTAGTGTACGAAGAGCAGCAGCGCCAGCACGTTGCCCAGGTACAGGTGCACGAATACCATCAGCACGAGGAAGTAGGCGCGGGAGCAGATGCCGCGGGGTTTGCACAGCGGTCGGACCGGTGCATCCTCGCAGTCGCCCAGACCGGCAGCTGACTCGGAAGAGTCGTGCTCAGGTGGTACCCACTGCGGTCTCGCGGCCTGAGGCCTCTGGCCCACTGCGGCCGCCATGGCGCCCAGGTCTCGCGCGCGCCCAGGGGAGGGGCCAAGGGGATGCCCGCGCTGCACCGCGCCGTCGCCGGGACAACCGCTGCCGAGCCTGCGCGCACAGCGGTCAGTGGGAGACGGTGCCTGGGGATGCTGCGCCAGCCTGCCGGGAGCCGGCCAGGCAGTATTTCTGCGCGCCGCGGACCCCGACCCACATTGGAATTTCGCTTCTAGAGCTGAGTTGTTGCAGGGCGGGGATGCACGCCCTTCAGGCCAGAGACCGACCCTCTCCTCCACCAATGTAGATGCAAACAAGAACAGCACCATTCTCCGAAACCCCGGTGGAAGTTTCTCCTTTTCGTGGTTAAGACGCACTTCCCTCCTCCCGGAAAAGTAGGGTCTGTATTTTCTCGTGCCTGGGAATGGGGTGGCAGCAAGGAAGCAGCAGTGCCAAAAAAGGACTCAAAACCGCGGTGGATCGGGGCGCCGCGGAGAAGACGGCCCATGTGATAGCGTAGGTCCCCTGGTTTTCGGGGTTAATCCTCGTCCGTGCAGGCCAAGAATGCTTGGAGTTTCGCTCTGGGGTCGGTCTGGAGCCCCCCCGGAAGGCCTGCAGGAATCAGGCCTCAGGAAGAAGCCTCGGTCTGGAGCCCCCCCCGGGAAGGCCTGCAGGAATCAGGCCTCAGGAAGAAGCCGTCTGATGTGCGGGGTCATGTAGATGGTGGGACCCTGCCTGGGGTTGTCAGATAGGGCTTCCTGGAAGAGCGCCGGCACCAGGAAGGTCAGATCCCGCACAGTAGCGGCAGGAATGTGCTCAGGTGCGCAGCAGCACTGCTTGCCTCAGAGCTGACGTTTGGGAGGAGGGAGAAAGGGACTTCCCCATAATTGAGTGACCATCGTCTCTGAAGAAAACTGAACTGAGACTGTTGTCAGACCTACAGTGGAAGGACATGCGAGTGGCCCAGAGCCAAAGCCCGGACATTTTCAAGCTCCTTGCTCTCCAGGCCCTGGTTATTCTTAGGCAGAGATGCATCTGTCCTAGGCTAACGCCCTGGAGGCAGGCCCCACCGGTGGTTTCTCCTTACCCTGTCAAGACTCCCTTTCCCTCCCACTCTCTCCCGGAAAAGTAGAGTCTGCATTTTCTGGTTTCCTCGGTAGGAGAGGCCAGGGGCTCTAAGGACAGGCCTACCTTCTCGTGCAGATTCTACACAGTGGTGGGCTCGCCAGCGCCATAGCACGAGGGTGCATCCATTCATCCAGCTACTTTCAGGGACCATCCCCTCAATCTCCTTAGAATACTCCAGAGAAACTGTCCAGCTAAAGGAAGTTCTGCATGTTTTGTGGGGAGGGGTACAGAGGGCAGTGGGAAATGTGTGGCTCAGCCAAAGCTGGAACGCTAACCAAACATGGACGGTCCAGCACCCGCTTTGGACGGGGCGGGAAGTGACAGCGCCACGGCCAACCGGGCCGGACTTCCCCCCACAGACGCGAAGGCAGATGCGGCAGGGTCTGGCCCTTCTCCCTGAAATGAACTCCAAAAGAAGTGGAATGGCTGCAAAAGAAATGTTCCTCATTCAAATCGATGGGAATCCTATTACCAACTTCGGAGTGTTCAAATTTCCTGCAGCTTTTCTTTGATCCTCTCTAGTTGTCAGAAATCTCCCAATTTTTTAAAAAAAATGTATTTTCCACAAAGTCTCCCAAGTTCTGAGTACAATAGAAACAAATTTTTCTTGTTATATGACTCTCCAAAGTTCTTAATTATGAAATACCAACTAAGTCAGTTTTACCAAGGATGTCATGGTTTTCTGGTACTCATGAAGGAATGCGGAAACCATTTCCTCTTTGTGCTTTTAAAGCCAATACAAATCTCTTGACTGCTGTGGCTCAGTGGTTTGGGTGTCTTCCCGCAAACCAGGAAGGTTTGGGTGTCGCTGGTTCAATTCCCGGCCAGGGCATGTGCCTGGGTTGCAGGCCAGGTTGCAGGTCCCAGTGTGGGGGTGCACGAGAGGCAACCGGCCGATGTCACTAGCAGTGGTGACACTGGGTAAACACTTCTCATTTTGAACAGCTGTGTACGTGGAGAGCAGGGCTGCTGAGGACTACCTGGGTGGGTGCTCAGTGCATGGTGGGTGTGACTGTCTTGTGGGGACAGAAATTGGCTTAATAAACCAGGATCAATGGCTGTGTCCCCAGTGCCCAAAACAGACTGGTCCATAGGCAATGCTGGTTATTGCATGAATCCCTGGGGCCACGTGGAAAAATCCTTCCCTTAGACTTTGCTCGAATGTGCTCTTGTTTTTTAAGATGCCAAGGCCATGGTACCCTGCCCACTGGTCTGCAGGAGTAGCCCCTGGCCTTGCTGTCTCGGAGAAAGCATTCACTAGGGACCAGTTCCATCTGTGTCTGCCCCCATTCCCGTTCCGCAGGAACCTAGACGGTAGAGCTCATATATTGCACAGTTGTATGCCCAGGTGCCAAGCATTGGCACACTCGAGGCCTGGAGAGGAGCAACTGTGGAGTTCAGGCTGGCAGAATCGGGGGTTTCTCTGGCCTTGACTGCCCCATGTGTGTTGCCCACAGCTTTGGAAACCCCACCTGAACTATCACTGGAGTTTCTGCCACTCCTGACACCACAGATGGACCCTCTCAATGACAACCCATACTCCATATTTTCTGTCCTCAACCTTGGGCATTGAACTCCAAACACTTCTAGTTTCTCCTCAAGAGTCCTCTCTTCATAACCCAGGGCCACTCCGAAGCCACAACACTCAAGCCCTGGCCATACTCCCCAGCCCTCTGTCCCCACACCCGCTTTGGAGAAACCCAGGGGGCCTTCACAATAAGGGGCCCAGGGCCTCAGCAGGTGCTGTGGGGCACCGGAATCAGCACCCTATCACAATCCAGAGATCCCCTGCAGGTGGGGAGCGGCTCGGCCTGTGCCCAGGGAGCAGTCTACATCCCTCCATAGGTGCCCTCTCCCGAGAGTCAGGGAAGGAAGGCAGGCAGAGTCAGGGTGCGGCCGGCCCATGGGAAGGCCCCCATTCGGTGCAGGCCACAGCCTCTCGGGATGGTGGCTCAGGAGGCTACGTGGAGCCTTTGAAGAAAGACCCCGCAGACCCTTTTGTAATCAGAAACAGTTTATTTCAAATAAACTACTCAACTCTGAGCAGATGACATTACCTCAACTTTTTCTTTGAAGAAAACAAAGATATATGGTAAATTCATGAAAACACAGTGCCTTCTTCATCTCCCACCCTTCGCAGGTAAAATTCTGCCTGAGCTTCCCATTTAGGACAGCCACGGGGGCACGGGGGCAGGCAGAGGACAGAAGGAAACTGTCCACAGCTGGATGCAAGTGTGGCACACAGCAGCTGTGCGGTCCAAACGGTGCCCAGAGACGCCCTGGGGGTGACTATGGGCGCAGAGCTGTGTGACTCAGGTCCTGCGCCACCGCGGCGACACAGAAAGATGGATAGCTGAGACACCAGGGTCATCCACGTGCCCACACAGCGTCCACCCCCACCCCTGGCCACAGCAGGCCCGCTCCTAGTGCAGTGAGCGCCCCACCGCCCAATCCCAGGCTCATTGGCTGAGCTTCTATCTTGTCCTCCCCTTCCCACCCCAGGCTCTCTGTTGTAAGAGATGGCAGGAAGAGACAAAACCTGAGTAGGGGGCCTGCATCCAGCCATGTACCCATGACCCCCAGTCACAGCTGTCCTGTGTCTTCTCAAGAGTAATTCAGGTTACCACCACGGTACTTGGGAAACTGAGGTGAAACCATCTGAACATCCGAGAACGCCCACACGGCGCCCTCACAGCTCCTGAGCAGCTCCTCCAGGAGGTCCCCTCGCCCTGCGGAGCACGGCGGCTCCCCCAGCCTCAGAGTGGAGGTACCGGACAAAGCCACAAAACCCCGAGAGTCAGACTTTTGAACTTTTCAAAGGCTCACAGGCTGGGTGCAGGGAAGGTAAGACACCACACAAACCATCCTCTTTGTTGGGGTCAACAACGCAACATCTGGCCCTCTCGCCTGGCCAGACCCTGCCACCACAGGTGCCGGGACCACAAACTCAGAACAGTCCTGGCCTCACACTAGCAGGCCCCAGGGGCAGAGTCTCCAACACCTGGTGTCAGACCGTGGGGGGGCACCCAAGCCCCAGAGCAGCCACTGGACACACTCCAGGTAACACGAAAACAACCTGTGCAAACAAGCCTCCTGAGCCAGGAAGACAAGTGCCTCTGGAGGGCCACACTGCACGCTGACCCCAAAGCCACCCAAGGAGAGCAGCAGGACAGCGTCAGGTGCGGCTGCGAGCCGGCCTGGTCAGAGCTACGCACTCAAACACCGGCTCGAAGGGAGAGGCCGTGGTTAAACCAATTTATTTTGGGGAACAATTCCCTTTGAAAGCGGACGTCTACCTTTAGGAGACAAAAGGGAACGCTGTGCCGTGCTCCTGTGCCCTGGTCGGGAGGGCCACGAGCCCGCCTATGTGCCGCTGTGGGCTCTGGCCTCAGGAGCCAAGCCCAGGAAGCCTCACCTTCGAGAATAAAGATGAGCCCACTGACAAGCAGCGCCACCGGAGACACTCAGACACTGAGTGGCAAGACCCTGTTCTGTACTGTCCCCTCGCTGCCAAGGAGGGGCAGGTGCACCCCGCCACAAAGGGTCTAGAAGGAAGAGGCAGGAGGTGCGGTGCGGCTCCCTGTACGCCGTGCCTGTTACGCAGGCGAACTCAGTTCCCCTGCTGCCGCCCAGGCTCCTCCCTTGGGATGCCAGCCGCGGCCAAGCCCCGTGAGTCTGGAAGCAGAGGCCACCCTGGACCCCCGAGTGCATGTGGGGGCAGGGTGGGCAGGCAGCGTGTGTCACCTTCTCAGTAAATTAGCTAGAGGGTAAAACACTCCAATGCCAATTTATTTTTTAAAAGGGTTCTGTGTAATTCTATAGTTGGTTTGCCTTTTTTCGTATAATTGTACAACCTTTGAAAATTACATAAGTTGTAATGATCTAATACTATTATTAATAGTCATTCAGAAAAACTTTCCCTCCCTCCCAACAACCATCCAGGGGGAATTAAAAATCCTGAAGAGGCCAAGAAACAAAAAGCAGAAAGATGAGAACCAAACAGAAGTTGACTAGGAGGAGTATGGCCAGTGTCTCTCAGGCAGGGCCCTGGCTGCTGCCCGGGGTTGTGAGAGGCAGCGGGGGGCAGGGGGCAGCGGGAGACCTCGGAGCCACGCCGTCCTCACGCCGGCACTGGCACACCCGCGTCCAGCCTAGGTGTCGTGGAAGTCCTTCAGCAGGGTTCTCCTCCGCTGCTCTGCTATGTGCATCTGGTTTTCTAAGTCCTGCACCAGGGAAGCAAAATGAATGCTTGCATGGCCAAGCAGGACAGGAAAGTCCCGCACCAGGGCAGCCAAAGCCACGGCCACCATGACAGAGGCTCTGAGGAGTCAAAAGCACAGCCCTTCCCACCCTTCTCAGCAGCCGCTGCCAGCCCACCAAGCCACCCTGTCCCCTGTTGATGTGCCAGGCCCACCCCCCACCCCCCGGCAACAGCAGGCTCTTACCCCTCGGTCGTAGCTGTCCGCACGCTCCACTTTCCACGACAGGTTTTCGATCTCGGCCTCCAGTTGAGCCTGCTGGTATTCGAACTGTATGGGCAGAGCAGGAGGGTCAAAGGAGAGGGCTGCAGCCGGGCAGGGCCTGCAGACGGAGGGGCAGACGCAGCACTCAGACTCGCCAGAGCCTTGGACGGCCCTGACACCGTCCTCCGAGAGCAGCGCTAGCCCCGGTGCCCCAGCCGGGCCCAATCCAAAGGCTACCTGGGAGTGCAGCGGGCGAGACTGTGCTAACTCTCCGCCCCGAAGGAAAGGGCGAGAATGGGGAGCGAGAATGTAAGCTGCTGAAGAGAACACCCCCAACACACATGGAAGCAGATGCTGTAGAAACATGTCGGCGCAGACACACACAGACACCGTATTCCCTGAGTACTTTGCATTTGGGGTTTCTTTGGCTCTTCGGCAAATCAAGTCTTAAAAACAGTCAAACCATTTGACTTAGTAATTGTACACCCAAGCTTTATACACAAAGATGTTCTTTAATGTCTAATTTGTGATAGTAAAAAACAAACAATTCATGCCCCAAATTATGGTACACCCACACAACAGAACACTCATGCAACTGCTAAAAAATGGTATTTACCAGCCTGGAAAAATAACGACCGCTGCGACAATAAACAGCTAGAACAGTAAAATGCCACACACACACACACACACACACACACACACACAGCCTTGACTATATAGATATTAATTTTCAATTTTATTTATTTATTTTAGAGAGCGGGAGAAAGAAAAGAGGAAGAGAAACACTGATGTGCAAGAGAAACATCCATCAGTTGCCTCTCGCACGCCCCCACGGAGAGCCTGGCCCATAACCCAGGCACGTGTCCTGACCAGGAATCAAATCAGTGACCTGTGGAGGCACAAGCTGGTGCTCAAGCCACTGAGCCACACCACCGAGGGGTAAACGATATTAATTTTACAAGGCTAGAAATGCTAACACATGGTCATTTCTGGTGGGATTTCTGGATGTGAAATTTTCTAGTTTTCAACATTTAAACAATAAATGTGAATTATCTTACAAGCTGGGGACAGGGAACAACTCACAACTAAGATAAATGTAAAAAGCCCACTGTCATTTAAGGACGTGTGTGCTGGACACTCTCCCAAAGCAGACCTCCAAGTGGCCACGGACCTTTGCAGCCAGCTGGCCTATCCCACGACCCCACTCAGGATGCTGCCTTACTACCACACGTGCCAGCACCTGAGACCTATTCTGGAGATGCCTAGAGGAGAAATGGAATTTGAAAATGAACAGTTCTGTTTGGATTCTGCCCCTCCCCCCAACAACCAAGGCACCTCTGAAGCTAGGAGGGCAGAGTAGAGGGACTGCCCTGCCTGCCTTACCAGCTTCTTCCTGGGGCCAGACTCCATGTAGTAGGCATACGGGTACGTGTACTGCAGGGTGTATCGGCACTGCAACGGGAGAAGAGAAGGCACCTGTGTCAGTCACTCTAACCTGTGAGCGCCTCAGGTGGCTTTTACATTTCCTACCCCACCGTGCAAATTAGCCTGGCTCTAGAGGTATGGACCTGAAAGAAATGAGACCAAGCCCAACACAGGATGAACTGGGGGACAACAAGGAAAAAGGTGAAACAAAAGTGGCCACAGAACACCCATGGCTCCCTTTCAAGCTGTGACTTATTTACCAGCAGCTGCCTCGTGGCTCCTTCCTCTCAAGCCGGACATCAGAGTCCACACACCTATCTCAACAACTGTCCAAAGACAAGCTCTTACTTTCCTTTGAGTGACGCATGCATGGGACAAAAGAAGAAAAGGGCTCTGCCTTCCCCCGCAGGTCCTTCCCCGCAGGCAAAGGCAGTGGACTGCTCTTCTTGGGACCTCCCTGGACACCAGCAGAGGACTAGGTCCTCAGTGGACACAACACAGGGAGTTGTCAACGTGTAAGCATAAGTATGCAGGGCTGCACAGGGTGCTCATATCCCCCTTCAGTGTCCCCCGACCCCCCGAAGTCTGGGCCTGACAGGGCCAGACACCGCACAAGGAATCAGAAGAGGGAGGTGGTACAGACCTTGGCCAAGAGCTTGGCAGCATTCTGTAGGTACTGCCAGTCAATCCACGTCCCCAGGTTATTCATGACCCTCTCCTGTATCTTCTCATGAATCCGCTGGTACGTCTGTGCCTCCAGCTGCAAGCTCTTGTTGTGGTTTTCCCACTACAGTGTACAGAGGAAGAAGAAAGCTGTAGGAGTCCTGGGAAGGTACAGAGGTCCACACAGGAGTTCGGAATAGACACCTTGGCCGGAAGGGCACGGCCACAGCCTCACCCAACTCACGGGACTGAGTGCGGTCAGGAGTACCGGAGCGGATTTCTTCAGTCCACACCACTCCGTGTCTACAGCAACCACCTGCCAGACCGCCCCACCCCTATGGCGCAGAAGGGCTCCAGCCCTGAGGACTAACAGGCTGTTCGCCATCTACCGTGCTCAGAGAGCAAAGGCGCCAAGCTGTGGGGGCTTCTGAAAGCTCTTCCTGGGAGAACTGCCTGCTAAACCTATTAAGGTGGAACTTCATGGGAGACCATCTGATGGTCCCTCACTGTCCTCCAGTCCAGCAGTCACGCAGTCGGCCCACGCTCTTCCTTGCCAGCCACGGCGCCTCGTGGGGCCGGAAAGCCACATCCATGGTACCTTTGGAGGTATCACCCAAAGCCACCGCAGGAGATCCATGCCCTGACTTCTGCAGGCACATGCAGGCTCTGGCTACCGGTTGCTAGAAATTCCGTGGCCCCCAACTGAAGAAGCCCACCCTCTAGGAGCAGCTGCAGAAGGGGATGCCTACCCTCTCAAAGTAGAACAAGTACTTCTTGAGGGCCTCCCTGGCTTGGGCCTGCTGGCTCTGGTTGACGATGTCAGGGTTCTCCTTGTACCGACTGCACTCATAGTACTCGCTGCCATGGGTCTTCCAATCCCCCAGACACATCCAGCAGAAGTCTGCACAGGACGGAGAGAGGGGTTCACACTCACAGGACAAGCCGCAGTCCTCCAAAGGCAAAGCAGGGGGACGCGGAGACCCTGCCAGGGGTGTTCACCTGATCGGAACTCCCCAGGGGTGCCTCTCCCATCTCATGTCCCGCTTTCCCTATTGCTCCCCCTTACTGACCTAAACAACAGCCTGTGGATATTCCTAGTTCCGTGAGTGCATATGCTTTGTGCCTTTCTAATCCCACGCAGGCAAATGTTGACTGTACAAGACCACTAGCCTTACAAAGTACAGCACAGAGAATGCCGTCAATAATGTTGTAATAACTAGGTACGGAGCCAGGTGATACTGGAAATACCAGGGGAAACACTGTACACCCTAAAAACACAAATAATATTGAACATAAACTGTTAACTGAAATGTGAGATTTCTAAAAAAGCATTAAAAAACCACTAGTCTGTTGTGTCAATGCCACTATGAAAAGCAGGAACCCACAGAACTTGTCCAACCAAGGCTCACTCGCCACACACTTGCCCTCTTGCCCGCACCCCTCTACCACAATACCCACTCTAGGAAGACTCTGCACATGAAGGCAGAAATGAAACCTTTAGCCTGCTCTTCCTTTTTAAAAAGCACATTTCTGTAAGCACCACAGCTCCTCAACAGTTCGTACTCAGCAGGACGACTCTGCTTCCACACTGGGTAAGCTGGGAAGGAAGGATAAAGATTCTCTCTGGATGCTACACATCCAGACGATGACTGGGGCCCACTGAGGGGGGCCATCCTCGGGTGCGTCAGGCGTCCAGGGCGTCCAGGGCCGGTGCCTACTTTGTCTCTGCCTCAGACCCGACAGTGGGGAACCCTGTTTCGCAGGATTCACCCCCAGAAGGGGACTGACTTCCCACGAGTTGCTCCTGTGAAACTCAGGGAAGCTGAAGCCAGGCCCAGAGACCCAGCGGTCACTCACGCCCCTCCTATTGGCAGTCTTCTTCCGACAGCAGCAGCACGGCGCTCCTTCATCAGCTAAGTTGTGCTTGCTACTTTTAAAAATGCTACTTGCTTAGGGTGGCCTGTACAAGTGGTAAAACTATACAGCCACGTGGGAACAAGGGTTGGCTCTAGGTGGCAAAGGATGAGGAGATGATGACCAGGGAGGGGCACACAGGCACGAGGAGTGTGGTGGACACAGGAGTGCTCACTCTGTTGTTTCTCTGTGGCCTGTACATGTGCCCTAAGTGGGTGACACACGCTCCTCTCACTCCAACACGCAAAGGAAGACAGAGGGGGACACCACCGAGGAAGCATGCCACCACCCTCGGCCCAGCCTCACTTCAGAGCCACCACTCCCGTCCTCTAAGACCTTGCCATGCCCACTCTGACTGCAGCGAGCTCCTGGCAGAACACACGAAGCGCACCGACGGGCCCTCCCAGAGACTCTCAGGGCCTCCCGGTCGGCGTCTACGCAGCTACATGGAGACCACGTTTTCCACATGAAGGAATTTCACTTCGTTACTTGCTCTGGCAGGTAGGAAGGCAAAACCAACAGGTTCTACGCACCCTACTCCCGACAGATAAAAGAGGCCTGAAAGGCCGAATCCCCTCTGGGAACTTCATAAAACCCCAAAGGAAACTGTTATTTTACAGTCTCCACTAAAACCGTGTATGGCCTGCTCTAAAGGGTACCCGCAAAGTAGCACAGGTAAGCCCTGTGCGACGCATCCGCTTTGGCAAACATCAAGAGAACCCGAAAATTTTCTTCTTGGATGACCGAGGGTCATGAGGGTCTAAGAGTCATCCCAAATCTGACTTTCTGGGTAAGATTTTATTTATTTATTTTTAGAGAGAGGGGAAGGGAGAGAGAAAGGGAGAAAAACAGCAATGTGAAAGAGAAATATCAACTGGCTGCCTCTTGCATGCGCTCCAACCAAGGACTGAACCCATGACCCTGCCATGTGCCCTGACTAGGAATTGAATGGGTGACATTTCACTCTGTGGAATGATGCCCAACCAACTGAGCCACGCCAGTTAGGGGACAAACTTACTCTGACCACGTGTGTCAGCAATTTGGCAGCAGTATTACAAGAGGGACCGAAAACCAGTAATCAAAACCGTGGCCGCATCACTACAGAAGTCCTCCCTGAACAAGCAACGGAGACCCAAGCACGAGGGACACAGGCTGCGCGCCGCTGGGCCTTGGGCACCGAGCCTAGGACTCACCGTGTTTGCACTTGGAGCATTGCTGTCAGAGGGAAGCAGAAGAGAACGTGTTAAAGGCATGCTGACCTAGGGCTCCGTGTCACACACACAAAGGGCACAGGCTTCTGCTCACCATGTGATTGCAGCCTCCATTCTTCTCAATGCAGATGTTGCACTTGGGACACTGAGGAGACAGAAGGGCGCCATTAGGCTCACGTACCAGCAGGTCGGTTCTAACACAAATTATACAAAGCTCCTGGTACCCGTGCCCAGTACTCATCGTGCGAGCACTTCTGGGGAGGAGCATCTCACTTAAATGTGGCGGGTCGCTGAGGCTGGAACAGCAATCCAAGGAAATGAGGTCAGCATGTTTGGCTCTGAAACACTCCAAGCACCAGCTGAGCCGCACTCAGCCTTCCACCATCTGTCCCTGCCACCGGCCACTCAAGTTAAACACAAGCGGAGTCAGCAGAAAGCCTGCCTGCTCGGGAGGCATGCCAAAGCAGCACGAAAGGGGACCAAGTCCTGGGTGGCTCGCCTGCACTTCTGCTTGTGGAGGAGGGCAAGGAAACAGCCTCTAACACTTGCTTATTCTCTTTGAGAGACGATAGCAACCTTAGGAAATGCTGCAGAAACCAGCTGGGCACTGTCCCATGAAGTAGACAGTGTTTAATGACGTCACACTCACAGCTGTGCTTGTGAGTGGATGAGCTCAGAGTGTGACTGGCACTGGGTGGGGCCTTGAGTGCCGAGTCATCCAGGGCTCAAGGGTCTGCGGGCCAAGCTTCCCCACAGAAAGTTTCAGAGTAAGGACTGGGAGTACCTGAGTCTGCATTAGAGTCTTGCTATTTACTAGGGGTGACTATCAATCACCTCCCTCCCAGGGACACTAAACACGAGGAGGCACTCAATAAAACTTCAGGTTTTTTTCTAATTAGTTCCCTAACTTTTCTAGGCATTTCAGCATTTTACTAAAATAAAGACGCCAACCAATGCGTGCTGTAACAAACAGCTGCTGCCTCGGCGGAGTCTGGGCAAGGGTCTGCAGCCTCCAGCAGAGGCCCTGGCCCCTGGGTATTCTGTTCTTAGGTGGCAGACCCGCTGGGCAAGGCCCTGGGCAGCACTAAGGAGAGCAGGTCCATGACAGGTAAGACACAGTCCTTACGTCTTTAGTGTGAGCACTAATGTAGTTGGCCGTTTCAGAGTCGTCTGCACACTTCGTGAGCCATTTCCGGATTGTGGCGCAGTCTGTGGGGGCGTGATACATCTGACGGCACTTGAAACTCAAAACCAGAAAAGAAAAACACTCAAATAATCATTAGGTCAGGTTTTTTATTTTCCTTCGTCCAAGCCAAGAGATCCTGAATCAGAGCATTTCTGAGGAAAAGCCACTTATCAAGGCCTTTCAGACCTTCATTTCCTTAAGATTACGCTGACATGTTACGTACACTTCTCTTCAACTGAAGCCCTTCTAAGACATACTTTCAATAAACCCAAATGAAGATTCTGTTGTGTCTTATGTGGTGTCAACACTCCCGGAAGGATGTCCGATTCAGAGTCAGCCTCTCCTCCGGCACGGTGAGGTGCTCTGAGGAGGACACCTCAGCTCAGACCGGGGCAGGCCCAGGCGCCACTCCTGGGAGCAGCGGCTTATCTCTCAGCCGGCTGTGCACACGGGATGCACAAAAGCCAGAAGCTGTACAATCTGTAGGGGCATGATACATTAACAACGCAGACAACTTATGGTCGGGATAAAAAAACCACTCATCAAGCTCGGCCCCCATGACTTTAGCTTTCTTTTTACCCAGGCCAACACAACCCGACAGGCAGTACGGGCACATGCCACAGGCAAAGGAGCTCATTGTGGGGGACACGAAGGATGAAGAGCGACTGCAATGGTCTTAACATCCGGTGAGCCAGACACCCTCAACGAGGTCTTGAAAGATGGGCACGTGTACACACATGCCACATTTTCCATGTAGCTTCTCCGAAGCCCCCCATGAAGTTCCCAGGGAGGCATGATTGGGGGGCAGACCTGGACCTAAGTGATGACTCCTGCCAATAACCTGCACGTCAGTTCCCCCAACAAGAGTAACAACAGGACCAAACACACACAGCTGTGAAAATGAAGGCACAGTGATCAGGATAATTCCTTTTCCCTGGTAAACCTTCAGTACACTTTAGCTATTCCCATCATTTATTGAACGGAGTAAACCCCAAGTAGGTAAAAACCACATTTATGAATTACAGGTTGAGTTACAAAGATGAAAACATTGAAGACTATAAACAGTAATATATAAATTACCTGTGTAGGCAGATAGACACATACAATCTCTGGGCTATGAGTCTGAGCAGTATAAACCATAGCACATCCTCCAAGAGTCTGGGCCACTTTCTGGTCTCCAGACTGAGCGTTGGCAAACATAACACAGAATGTGAGATGCTGTGTACAAACCCTGCCCACCTGGAGCACAGCTGCTCTGCTGGTCCAAAGACCCTGTCTCTCCCAGTCCCTCCCCCACACAGAGCAGCAGCAATGGTTCTTTGGAGGAGGAGAAGCCACGAGCCCAGGGCTGCCCAGCACCCACACTCACTCTTACCAGAAGACCTCGTTGCACCGATTGCACTGGACTCGGCGAGCTCTGGGCTCTTGTACCTGGATGACCATGGGGCAGTCTGCACCAGGGCACAGCTGAAGCTGATAATGACTCTGTGAACACAGGAAGGGGAAACAATGAGGTGATCCCCTACCGCTGCCTCCAAATTAGACCTCCCTGGGTGTTCAAACACCTATTCTTCCAGCTGATGATTCACATCGAAGGGCGACAGGAATTCAAGATGAATGTCATGAAGACCGGGCATTGCAGACACTGAAGACCTTTGCTTAAACTAGGCAGCAACTCATTAGAATGATGGAGGATTAGAGTACGAAATGGATACAGAAGTGCATCTGTGAGATGAAAATGCAAAGCAACCTCATCAGCTGACGGGCCCAGCGACCCTCAGGCATTTCACCAAAGGCAGTGAACAGCACAAGGAACAAGGCATTGTTACCCTGCAGTGTGTGCGTGAGGAGACCCGGACCATCACACAACCCGGGGAGCTTAGGCATGAAAAAGAAGGAAACTGTGTTGCATGAAACCTGTCTGCTACCCAGACAGGTAGCCCAATAGAGCAGACAGACCCTAAAACTGACCATGCTGGGGTCCTGGACAACATTTCAAACTGCACAAGAAGTGATACCTGTTCTCTGGGCTGAATCACAGTGAAGTGAATGGAACAGCAACTCCTGAGGTATGCCTGACTTGTGCTTAAACTTGGCCTACAATAGCTTCTTTAAGCAATGTGTATAGTGTGGGTATGACTGACCATTCTACGACAGACAGCCAAGGCTCAGAAAGGTAAAATAATGGGTCGATGGTTACACAGTGAGGAAGTCACAGACCTGGAATTCACATAATTGTCTGATTCAGGTCTGTGTTCTTCATTATCATTCTAGTGGTTTTCAAAAACTTGTTTTAATCCTCACCTGAGGAAATGCTTACTGATTTCAGAGAGAGGGGAAGGGGGAGGGAGAGAGAGAATATTCATGAGAGAGAGAAACATTGATTGGTTGCCTTTCCCACACACCCCAACCAGGCACCAAACTGCAACCTAGGCATGTGTCCTGAGAGGGAAAGGAGTAAGTGACCTTTCAGTTTATGTGATGACACTCCAATCAACTGAGCCACACTAGCCAGGACTCGAATGTTTTTAAATTTCAAGAAACTCTTTCTTCAAATGCCAGCATCTAATGGCAGCCTTGTCCACAAAGCAACTACAGTGAGCATCTGCTGGGAAGTGGGCCCGGGAGGGCAGAGGGCACAACCACAAGAGCTGGTCATACCTCCACATAGTCCCTGAAGAGGTAGCGCCTGTATTTGTCTCTTAGCTCTTCACTGGGCAGTAGCGGGAACACGAAGTCCTCTGGTGTTCGAAGCGGGCAGTCCTGAGCCATGCAAGAGACTCCTGTTGAACAAAGACACTGAATGGACAACTGTATCTGCTCACTGGGCTCGACCCAAAATTCAGACTCCACATAGGAATCCCCTGAAGCAGCAGAATTTACTCAAAGAAGAGAGAAATGAATTTATTTGCACAGTGATACAACTAAAATATTATCCCAATTACATGTGTATTACAAATAATACCACTAAAAATACCATTAGAAAAAATCCCACATGGTTCCTGACCAACCACTGAGTTTTGTGATGTTTAATATTATGTGCAACTGATTACCACCAACACGTGTGAACCCCTCTCTCCGTCCTGTGCAGACTTCTGCTGGCTGTGTCTGGGGGATTGGCAGACCCATGGCAGCGAGTACTATGAGTGCAGTCGGTACAAGGAGAACCCTGACATCGTCACCCAGAGCCAGCAGGCCCAAGCCAGGGAGGCCCTCAAGAAGTACTTGTTCTACTTTGAGAGGGTATACAGCTTCAAACAACCCACAATGCAGTTCTGTAATTCATGTGGTGCTAATTTCATTTCGATGTCAAGTTATACGATAACAAATACTCTCATAACCAACCACCAAATTTGATTTATGCAGTTACCTACATATCAAATTCTCTGGGTGTCTCTGAGTTATGGCTGCCACTTGGAAAATCGAAATTGAGTAGGAAGCTTAAAGAAGAATTCCCCTGAAGGTTCTCCCAAGAGGCAGCCTGGAAGTCACACAAACATTTACATATATGCCTAAACAATAGCCTAATTGTCTACTTTTGCTCAGGACGGGGGAAAACTCTGCCACTGTTCGGACTGACGTGTTTGGAAAGCAATGGTACTGGCAATCAGGCTCAGAAGAAGACACGAAGTTGACCTGAGTGTCTGAAAGGGCCGAGGAGAGAGAAATACTTTGTGCCAGCCTTTTCTAAGCTCTATGGCAGACTCACCCACACCCACGCCGTCTTTGACAAGTACGGAGCAGTGCTGCTCCCAGCAGCTGCGGCAGAACTGGTGCTGGCAGGCCAGAGAGAGGAGGTTTTCCTTCCGCACAAACTGCATACACACTGCGCAGTGGTGAGGGGGATGGGCTGCGGGGACCTGGGAAGAGGCAGATCCACACGCGTCAAAGTGGAGACTTCGGTTCCCGGCAGCCATAAGGGGTGCCTAGTGTGGCAACCCTGACCCAGCCACAAGGGCCAGAACTCAGCAGCAATGCGTGAACTCGGGGAGTACCAAGAGTTCTGAGCAGAAAGCGCCTATCAGCAAGGCTTCCTGAAGAAGGCAGCACACAAGCCGGCTTGTAGAACCATTGGAATTCAGTGAGGCAGAGAGAACTTACAGCAGTCTAATAACGTCAGGCTGAAAAGCTCAGGATTTCAGAATTGTCACGGTCCTTAGAGGTCATTCGGTCCAACTTCTTCTTTGAGAAACTACTGGGTTTCTTAACTGGCTCGGCTGAGCACAGCACAGAGTTGCCCCTCGGTAGGCACTACGGACCCAGTTATAAAGGGTCTCAGGCTGTATACAGCTTCAAACACCCACAATGCAGTTCTACTTATTGAAGACAGTAGGTTTTCCCACGCCAATATGCTCCAAACACAAAATACTATAGCCTCTGCCAAGTTACAACCCATCCTTAACACATGGAACAGACCTCACCTACATTTAGGGGGATGAGGATGGCTCCTTCTAGGCAAGAAACTCTTCTAGGCTGTGGGCAAACACCCGTGAAGCCCGAGCTCCGAGATCCATGCCGTCACACAAGCCGGCAGACAGAGACAATCTGGGGACCCCCGGCCAAAACCACGTAACAGTTTAAAGACATAACCAGAGGAGTTTGAATAACAGTGATCACAGGAAATAGGTTTTGTGAGAGACAGTTTGGATTTGGGTCTTTAAAACTGAGCTCCATACAATTAAAAAAAAATTAAAATGAGTTTCACTCCCACAAGCAAAGATGGGGACAGGCTGTAAACACGCCAGGCCAGGGAAGACGCAAGCGGAGTCAGGAAGACACGCAGTGAGCCTGGGCTACGAGGCCCTGCTGGAAGGGAATGCAGACGGGGGGGTGGGGGGTGGTGGGGGGGGTGGAGACGAGGTGAGGCTGAGCAGGGCCCCAGGACTGGCAGTGGTGTACTCCTCACCTAGGAGGAAGCTTTCCTTTCCTTTCCTTTCTTTAAATTTAAATTATTTTATTGTTATTCAATTACAGTTGTCTGTATTTTCTTCCCACCTCCACCCCCTCCAAACCCACCTCCCTCCCTGGCTTCCACCCTCCCCCTAGGAGGAAGCTTCTGAAACTATAATGGAAATGAAAGATTTAAGCCTATACTGGAACAAACACCTTAGGCATGTTGCACTATAAACAAAGCAAGATGGTTTTCAGTAACATTGTGAAGCCACAGAGACAGCCGCATGCACTGGGAGAAGCCTTTCTCAAGCAGGAGACACTCACATGCTTTGAAGGACTGGGCTGAACACGTGCCTCCACCAGCAACTGAGCAGAGTTAGACTTGTATCTACAAAACAAAAGGCAGAAATGAAGGGTCAAGGCCAAAGGCAAACATTTTTACCTCTGAACAAAGACACAAAAGACCAGCAAGTGTGGCAGTCGCTCTAAAATGTCTTTGTCTCTTAATTCCACCTCACATAACCAAGCTTTTTTTTTGCTCTAGTGCAAGTATTTTTTTCTTTCAATTTTTAGGGTCTCAACTGATATGAGAATTATAAACCTGCTTCAAAGTCACTGAACTATAAGAAAAATACTCATGAAGGATCATTTCTGCTTTAAATTCCTTTCTGAAAACAGAGGCAAATATGTCTATGGCTTCAGAATAAGGAATGATAGATAGCTTAAGACAGAAAAGACCCTGCACACAGAAAAACTGAAGAGCCACGCCATATTTAAGAACTACAGTTCACCAGGATACACCATAAAGTGAAAAGCCAAGCTATGAACTGGGAGCTAACTCAACCCCGATAGTGGCAAAGGACTGATATTCAGAATAAACAAAACAAAAACTCCTAAAAGTTCACTTCAAAAGACGAAATAACAATAAAAATGGGCAAAGGAGAGAATAGGTATTTCACAGAAGAGGGAGCACAAATGGCCACTAAACACATGAAAAGGTGCTCCACCATCCAAAGCATCCAATCAGAAAGTTAGATGCCATTCACACCCACCAGATTGTAAAACTTCAAGTTTAGAAGGAAATATCAGGCACATCCATACACCACTGGTGAGCATGTAACATTGAACAATCACTTCAGAAAATATTTTGGTATTATTNAGCTTAAGATAGAAAATGCCCTGCATACAGAAAAACTGAAGAGCCATGCCATATTTAAGAACTACAGTTCACCAGGATACACCATAAAGTGAAAAGCCAAGCTATGAACTGGGAGCTAACTCAACCCCTATAGTGGCAAAGGACTGATATTCAGAATAAACAAAACAAAAACTCCTAAAAGTTCACTTCAAAAGACAAAATAACAATAAAAATGGGCAAAGGAGAGAATAGGCATTTCACAGAAGAGGGAGCACAAATGGCCACTAAACACATGAAAAGGTGCTCCACCATCCAAAGCATCCAATCAGAAAGTTAGATGCCATTCACACCCACCAGATTGTAAAACTTCAAGTTTAGAAGGAAATATCAGGCACATCCATACACCACTGGTGAGCATGTAACATTGAACAATCACTTCAGAAAATATTTTGGTATTATTTAGTAAAGTTTTAAGATAGCCCATGAACTTACTTTCTACTATTTAAAAAAAATTTTTTATTTTTAGCCAGAGAGAAAAATAGAAAGAGGGAGAGAAATATTGATGCATGATACCGACTGGTGGTCTCTACCACGCCCCCAACTGAGGACCTGGCCCGCAACCCAGGAAGCTGCCCCAACAGAGAAGCGAACAAGTGGCCATTCACCTCACAGGCCAGCATTCAATCCACTGGGCCACACCAGCCAAGGGACACTTTCTATTCTTAACCCTACAAAAAGTATGTAATACTGGAAGTCATGTACAAGAGATTTCAAAGCTGCATCAATTGTAACAGAGAAAATAAAAAACCACAAAAAACACACAAACCCTGAATTCACAAATGTGTTTTTTAAAGATTTTATTTATTTCATTTTTTGACACAGGGGAAGGGAGGGCGAAGGAGAGGGAGAGAAGCATTAACATGTGGTTGCCTCCTGAGCAGCCCGACTGGGGACCTGGCCTGCAACCCAGGAATGTGACCTAACTGGGAATCGAATTGGTGACCCTAGTTCGTAGGCGGGCGCTCAATCCACTGAGCCATACCAGCCAGGGCTCACAAATGGCTTTTTGATAAGAAAATGAAGAGGATGTCATAAAATGAAACTTGTTGGTGACTTAAAACTGAAAATACATACAGCATGAGTATATGTCTGTAGAGTTCTAAAAACACACAAAACTAAAAGATACATAATTTATGAAAACATAAGAAAATGATCAATACTGAATTAAACTCACTGACTGCCTTGGAGAGGAAGGAAGGGGCGTAGCCAGACAGAAACTGCTGCCAGAGGTCAGAGCGTTTCTTATTTGAGTGGCTGTTTAAGAGCATCTGCTTTAACCTTCTTTAATACCTACACACACTGCACAGGCATGTGAGCAAACACAAATTTTTGAAAAAACCCCTATTTCATAATAAAAATTTAATCCCTTCTGAAATGGCAAAATACACTTAGAAACATAACCAGTTATCATGAGGCCACAGAAGTGCTATATGAAGCCCAGCAAAACGCATTACCAAGATAACAAGAACATGAGTAGGGAGGAATTAAGTCTCAAATGTGTGGTCCTTATTCCACCTGCTCAGAATGCCTTGTCCAACTATTTTCATTCCTACTTCTCACATTAGTGTTCTTAGTATCTTTAGCCACCGTCTCCATTCCCCAATTACACCAAAGAGTTTGGACAGTGAGAGACACCGCACTGCTGGAAGCTAGGTGGTCCCGGAGTAAGGGCAGCAGTAACGGGTGCAGAGGGAGTTCATGTGGAAGTCTATCTGGGTCCAGTGCACGGCTCCTGGGTGGAGTGAGAGTGCAATTAGTGAAGGAGGAACGCGTTGGCTCGCTCCTTTCTAGGTGGAACAACTGCTCTGGCCGGTTTAGCCATCCCAGTGCTATTTATTCTGGAGAAGGAAAGGCATGACCTTGCTCTGCCATCACAGTGGAATCACACCACACAGAGAGTCCCACTGGAGTGTCGAAGTGCAGGATGGTGGCATTTCTCACCAGGGGAATCTAGTTCTTCAGGTGCTATTGGGCACTTTCTGGAAACATACTATTTTTTTAAAAGATTTTATTTATTTATTTTTCGAGAGAGGAGAAGGGAAGGAGAAAGAGAGGGAAACATCAATGTGTGGTTGCCTCTCACGCACCTACCACCGAGGACCTGGTGGGCATGGCCTGCAACCTAGACATGTACCCCGACTAGGACTCCAACCAGCCAACTTTCTGGTTTGCAGGTGGAACTCAATCCACTGAGCCACACCAGCCAAGGCTTGAAACATTTTTTATTTCAAGAACTGGGGATACCACTGCTACTGGCTTGTAGTAGGTAGAACCTAGGGCTTCTGCCAAACCACCTATAATTTGCAGAATATCTCCCCACAACAAAGAGTTACCTAGCCCAAAATGTCAACAGTACTGAGGATGAGAAACCCTGAGCTAGACAGAAGCACATGCCTTTGGGGAGAGTGGTCGCCTAGGAAACCTCTCCACAGGACCAGGGGAAGGAAAAGCCCCTTTTCCTGACCACTTCCAGGGCATCCTGAGACTGCAGAGTCGTGACTCAAGAGCTCTGGTTGTGGAGATGGGGGGTTCACCAGCCATCCTTTTCTCAAGGGAATAGTGGTATGTTGTGACGTATCCCTCACTCGATGTATCCAAAAGAAATAACTAGAGATGTTGGCAAGTGTGATCTAACAGGGTGCTCATTACAAAGTAAAAAAGGACACAAAAAACTTGAACTTCACTGTCCAACAGGGTATGACAAAAAAGGAAATACTGTGCCAACAATAAGAGTAGGATAGAAAGAACAAGCTGAAAACATGGGAAAGTGTTCATTCCCCACATACTGAGAAAAAAAGGGTGTGCAATATGATCCACTGTTTTAAAAATATGAACACTGTAAGGATATACTCCAAAACGTAAATCATCATCACCATCACTGGGTGGGTGGGCATAGAGAGGATCTCTCCTCCCCCAAACACCTTACCTGTCCAGTATCTCTGCAACTTGCCAGTGGAAATTAACTAATATAAGTTTAGCAACTGAATGAGACACCTAGAAAGAAAGAAAAAAATCAAATTGTAACTGCAGTTCCTTTCAGAGAGCTCCAACTTTGGAGAAATGCATACATTCACATCTATAGCACGCCCAGGCCTGGTTTTGAATTCTTCATCTTGGTGCTCTGCTTTGACTTTTGAGTTCAGACTCTCACAATCTTAGAGATTTCCTAGATCTCTTTAATTTTTCTATCTTTGTTTTCATCGGTGACTGTCCAATAAATTAGTCTAAGCATCCAATTTAAGCAAAACAGCTATGAGCTCCCTAATGTCATACGTTTCCTCAAGTTGCTACAGGAGGCCACACATGGGAAGTATATTCCTTGTTAGGCCTGTTACTTGCAGAAAATCTTCAGGCTTGGAATTCTTGTAAAAATACAGCAAAACAAAACAAAACAAAACACACTCCTGTTTAAAACCTCAAGTGCCTGGGATCTGGTGAGCCCTGACGGCAAGGATAATTTGAAAGTCTGAAGGCAGCCTCTCTGGCTCCTACACTCTCTTAGCACAGTGGTTACGGCCAAAGAGCCCCAGAAGGTGCTTCAAGGTAGCTATTCTACTTCAGTAAATTTTCCTAAGGAAATAATAGAAGCTATGTGTACCACAGTCAGCAAAAATTAAAAATAACCTAAATGCCCAACAAAAAGGAAACAGATAAATAATATATGACGGATTCATGCAAAGGACTACTACAGAGTCATTGAAAAGGATGTTGTGGAAGTAAGTGTGTGAATATGGAAAGAGGCTCACGTTTTAATGTCACAACTGAAGAAGCCAGTAGTGAGATGCATGTTCGAGTTACAGCCACCACATCCTGTTAACAGGGGAAGCAAGCCAGTTATAAAACAAACTAACCCTATGTGTCAGGACAGCGGGTAGGGGCCACAGAAAATCAGGAGGTGTCTGGATGCCTGGACCAGACTTCCCAGGAAGAGCACGATACAGC
Organism: Sturnira hondurensis; assembly: GCF_014824575.4. Classification (NCBI taxonomy): domain Eukaryota; kingdom Metazoa; phylum Chordata; class Mammalia; order Chiroptera; family Phyllostomidae; genus Sturnira; species Sturnira hondurensis. The sequence continues at coordinate 20,264,572 of NW_028079127.1, forward strand.
CCGAGGGTGCTACCGATTCGAGGAGCACACTTCAGGCTAAGGAGCCAAGAGAACACACAGAACCTTGGTACCCTGGCTCAGTGGACTGCACTTCAGAGGAACTCGGAGGATCTGTAAGGCAGGGCACACTGCTCCACAGGAAAGAACTGCAGGGGGAGACACACATGACCAACAGTGGTCCCTACTCCTAGAGGTCAAGCCACCCCTGAAAGGACACAGGGCGCGCCCCTACTAAACAATGGCATGTTTCAGTGCACAGTGTCGACGGCTGTTCAGTAAGGGACTGCCTGCCTGTCCCAAAGCCCAGGCACATCTGGACAAAAACCAAGGCCTCAAGACAGCTTATTCCACTAAGGATGGGGGATCTCACTTCCCTTCCATGCAAGGCAAGCGGCACGTGACCCATGCATGTTGGTGTAGTATTTTCTTGTTGAGGCTCAAAGAGACTTTGAATTATAGTTAATAACTCATGACTTATAGTTAACATTTCTTATAACCATGGCTGTAACAAAACGATCCCGCCACGACACACCCTATCACAAAATGAAAGGAGAAAACATTTGGTTTAAACTTTAATGACTGCTAGAATGGAGCTTTTACTACAAATATGTCTTTCAAAACCTGACGGTAATACTGTTTAGGATGAGCTCCTCACTGGAACCTTTTCTGCCACCTCTTTCCCAGTGGGGCTCTGTGAGCCCTATTCCCATGGCTCTCTGTTCTGACCCCTGAATGTCTCGCCATGCAGTAGCCACCAGGTCCCAGCAAAGGTATGGAGCCACAGAGGAAACCCAGAGGATTCCTGGCCATATATGGCAGCCACCTCCCTTCAGCACCACTGAAGGCTTAGGTGAAGCCTTGAAGTAAGAAAGAACAGGGCTCACACTGCTCTCACAGATCCACAGAATCCAGAACTGGACTGGCCACAGGGTGGCCACTCAATACGTGCTGACAATTAAATTCCATCGTGCCTTTAATCTGCGTATTTTCAAAATGGGATTTCTCAACCTTCCTGAAGAAACAGAATTGTAATACTATACCTGGTCTGAGTACTTAGCAGCAACAGAGCCTCAAAATTTGCACACTGGGTGCAACTCAGCCATGGAAAACAACATGGTCCTCTGCTGAAACTGGGAATTTTACTGATGACTAAGTCCACTAACGACCAACTCAGAATATCCCAGTGGGGCTGAGTTTGGCTGAGAACGGATAATGTTAAGAGAGGATGCATCTAGCACTTTATAAAACTGACGATGGAGTGATATGAATCTATTCTTTTAGAGCCAACAGCCAACCAGAACACACCAACACAAACAAGATACTAAGCACACACGTCAGCAGCCTTCTGCAGGAGGCACTACTGTGGTCCACGTGTCACAGAGGGATGTGAGCACGCCCATTATAACATCCACTGTGTGTCACAGAACCCTAAAGGGATCCTGAGACCATTAATTAAGCAAAATACAGTGTCCCTGCCCCTTGCCCAGTAACAAATACACCAGAAATCTGTAAGGAAGCCGGGTTCCAAAAGGCTGTCTGAGCAACAGCAGCGCACGAGTGGAGGAGAGTACCTAGAATAACCTGTGCTCCAAGTAAGGGAGGCCGCACCTCCCTGGTTTGGGTCTTAAAGAGAATTGACCGCACGCACACCCCACAGCAACTGTAGAGGAAATGACCTCCGATGATTTGGGGGCAATCTTTAAGTCACTTTTAGCAGGTGGGCCAGGACACACATTGTGAATGATATTCAAACATTAAAATAATCTGTCTTTCTCAGAGTGTAAACAGCTGGGCTCTCAGGAAATAAATACCTCACACCATTTCTGTTCAAAGAGCTCAGCAATCCATTCTGAATCTATTAGTCAACACTTCACAACCGGTAAAAGTCTTCCACTCTTCTGTGATATGTGTTCAATTGTGGAAAAAATAATCTTTCGGCCAAATCAAAATGAACTCTTGCTGATCTGTTTTGATCGAGAAACTCACCTGTTAGTAGTTAGGGCTATGTACAGTGACCCTTGAGAAACATGGATTTGAACTGCACAGGTCCACTTATATGTGGGGCATTCAACTGACCTCTGCAATTCAAACCAATGTAAGTACAGTGCTGGCTGGTGTGGCTCAGTGAATTGCATGTCAGTCTGGGAATCGAAAGGTCACTGGTTCGATTCCCAGTCAGGGCACATGCCTGGGTTGCGAGCCAGGTCCTCAGGTGTGGGGGGGTATGAGAGGCAACCACGTATCTCTCACACACTGATGTTTCTCTCCCTCTCTTTCTCCCTCCCTTCCCCTCGCTCTAAAAAAGGAAATAAATAAAATCTTAAGAAAAACCATAGTAATTTTTGACTGTGCAGAGGTTAGTGCCCCCAACTTCCTTGTTCAAGGGTCAACTGTATTATCAAGGAGTTATAATGAAAAAGTCAAACCTTTTCCAAAAGGAAAATGGGTCCAGGATGGTAATCACTCAAAGCTAAAAAAGGCTAATGACTTAGGAAGAAACACATATGACCATGACACATTCAAGATAAGTGTGCAGTTCTATAGTATCAACATGTAATAAGATTACAAGTCTTATTCGAGTCCTTTTTCTACTTCCGAAAAACACTAATTGAAGGAAAGACTAAAAACCAAGAACTAAGAAATTTCTTTTTTTAAAAAATATTTTATTTATTTATCTTTAGAGGGGAAGGGAAAGAGAGAGGAAGAGAAACATCAATGTATGGTTGCTTCTTGTGCATGCCCTGCTGGGAACTGGCCCCTGCCGGGAGCTGGCCTGCAACCCAGGAATGTGCCCTGACTGGGAATCGAACCGCGATCGTCTGGTTCGCAGGCCCATGCTCAATCCACTGAGCTACACCAGCCAGGGCCAAGAAATTTCTTACATAACAATTTGCAGCCCCGAGGTAATTACTCACAGATTAATCTGAGCCTTTACTCAAAGAGACAGAATCGTAAGAGTCCACCATTCTCTCCATCTCTGGGGCCAGAGGGGCCCCTCTCTAAACGGGTGTGGGTCACGACTTCCAGCATGTGAGTCTCATCCCTGTTTACACCGTAAAGCCTAGGTTGGTGAGATCCGCCACTTTGACTTTCACAAAATGTTGAGTCAAAGACAGCTACAATAAGCTTAAAACAAAGACAAGCTGTTTTCCTATCCCTACCCCGCAAAAAAAAATCATGTTAAAGTACATGTAAAGCTATTCTCAAGAATCGTGTTTGATAGTTTGAATATACTACTTTAGAAAGTTTAGCGCATCTGCCAAAAGCAGAAATAAAAGATTTTAGTTCAATTTGGTTCATAATTTAAGAAGACGTAGATTCAACTACTGAATTTCAATCTCTTTGGAGCTGCCAACAGTGGATACACGAAGGTATTCTTTGTATACATACACCAGGCAACGCAAACTCCCTTTTGCCAAATTCAACAAGCATTTCTCATGCGTTATCCTGCTGGTGGAATCTGACACCTACATTCCCTCTGCCGAAACAGCCTTTGGTCTCTGTGATTAGTCTCTTGCAGCATCTGTTCAGGTACAGGCATACCTCATTTTACTGCACTGTGCAGACACTACATTTTTTATTTTACAAACTAAAGGTTTGTGGCAACCTGCATCAAGCAATCTATTGGTGCCATTTTTCAGATGATGGTTAGCATTTTTTTAGAAATAAAATATTTACACTTTTTAAAAGACAATGCTTTTGTACCCTTAACCAACTACAGTATTGTATAATAACTTTTACAGGCACCGGGAGATAAAAAAATGTGTGTGACTCACTGTATTGAAATACTCAATTTATTGAGCTATCTGGAAGCAAACCTGCAAAGTCTTCGAGGTACAGCTGTACTCAAAATGTGCTCTTCCCTCGATATACCCATCTGGGCCCAGGGAGAACCATACTCCGACAACCTTCCGAACTAGAACCCTTGGCCTTTTGCTCTGCCATGCTCTTCCTCGCCACTTCCCCCTCTCCCATCAGCACTACTCTACTGCCCGATCTCAGTCCTGACTCTCTGAGCACGCCCATCAGGAACGCCTCGCTGTGTCTAGGCTTAGGCCAAGCCACCCCGAACACGCCCCATCTCCTCTGATCTCGGAAGCTAAGCAGGGTTGGTCTGGTTAGTACTTGGGTGGGAGGAAGCCTCCTTGCCCTGGCTGTGGAGCTCAGTGCATTGAGTGCTAGACTATCAACCAAAGCGTCACAGGTTTGACTGCCAGCCAGGGCGCATGCCTGGGTTGTGGGCTGGGTCCCTGGTTGGGGGCATGCAAGAGGCAACCAATCAGCGTATCTCTTGCACATTAATGTTTCTCTTCTCTCTTTCTCCCTTCCATGCCCTCTCTCTAAAAAGTAAAATACATAAAATTCTTAGAAAAAAGAAAAATAAGGTAATATTATGAATAATCTAATAAATTTGGTATCTTAGATGACATTAACAAGTTCCCTGAAAAAATACTTAACAAAACTGACACAAAATTAAAAAGAAAAACTGAACAACTCCTTATCCATTAAAGATATTGAACTTGTGATAAAAAAAATTTCTGCCCTGGCTGGTGTAGCTCAGTGGATTGAGCACGGGCCTGCGAAACACACAATCGTGGTTCGATTCCCAGTCAGGGCACATGCCTGGGTTGCAGACCAGTTCCCAGCTGGGGACTCACGAGAGGCAACCATGCATTGATATTTCTCTCCTTCCCTTCCCCTCTACAGATAAATAAATAAGATCTTTTTAAAAAATTTCTCACCAAATTTCCATACCCTGATGTTTTCACTGTGAATTTTACTTGTGTAAGATCAACAACAACCTTACATAAACACATTTGGAAACTACAGTAAGAAGAAACAGTATTTACAAAGTCATTTTATGAAGTTAACAGAACCCTAATATAAAAAAATATAACAAGAAAAACAAAAAGCAAAACAAAACAAAACTTACACCAGTATCTCCTGTGAACACAGACACAAAAATCAATCCAAATATTTTAGTAAATTAAATCCAACAATATGGAAGAAGTACAATGTATCATAATCAAGTGAGGTTTAATCCCTGGAATGGAAGGCTGATTTACCATTTGAAAACTCTTAATGTAATTAACTGAAATTAACAAAATAAAGGGAAGAAACACAAATAATCATTTCAGTAGATGCAGAAAACCCAAGGACAAAATCCAATATTCAAATTCTCACCAAATCAGAAACAAAAGTGAACTGCCTGAATCTAATACAGGCCATTCATGAAAGCTATTACACTCAATGATGAAATGGTGGATGCTGAGATAGAAAAATGGCATGGATAACCACTCACCATCTCATTAACATTATACTGTAGACCCTAGCCAGGGAAATAAAAACAAGGGGAAAAAAGACATAAAAGAATAAAAGATTGGAAATGAAGAAGCAAACCTGTCTCTACTCCTAGATAAAATGATTGTTCATACAGAAAATCCTTACTTTTTATTTTTTTTAATATTTTATTTATTTATCTTTAGAGGGGAAGGGAAGGAAAGAGGGAGAGAAACATCAGTGTATGGTTGCCTCCTGTGCATTCCCTGCTGGGAACTGGCCTGCAACCCAGGCATGTGCCCTCACTGGGAATCCAACTGCGATCCTATGGTTCACAGGCCCACGCTCAATCCACTGAGCTATGCCAGCCAGGGGGAAAATCTTTACTTTTTAAAAGATTTCTTTATTTTTAGAAAGGGGAAGGGAGAAGACAGAGAGAGAAGCATCAATGAGTCATTGCCTCTTGAGCAGCAGCCCCCCCTGCCCCCCCACCCCGCTCCACTAGGGACCTGGCCCGCAACCCAGGCACGTGCTCTAAAGCTGGGAATCGAACCAGTAACTCTTTAGTTCACAGGGCCAGCACTCGATCTACTGAACCACATCAGCCAGTACTCCTGCAGAAAATGCTTTTAAAAATCTATAATGTGACTTCCAGAACTAATAAATTGAATAAGATAACAAAATATAAGGTCAACAGACAAAAATCAAGTGTATTTCTATACAGCATCAAATGAAAACTACCATGTTAAGCAAGCAAACTGTATTTTAATACATTTTATGTACCCAGAATATCTGAAATATTATTTCAACACATACTCCCCCCAAAATGAATTATGTTACACCATTTTTAAATTTAAGTCTTCAAAGTCCAATGCATACCAGTTTTAAAAGGTCACGTTTCAAATGACCAGTGGCTACATGTGGTCGTATCTACCACACTGGATAACAATGCTAACAGACTGAATGCAGCAATTAAAATTAGTTTGGTACAAATTAATAGTTGATCCTAAAATCTGGGGTGCTCTAGAGAACCCACAATATCCAAAGCAATCTTGAAGAACAGAGTTGGAGGACTTACCACCACCTTGACTCTAAGATTTGCTATAAAGCTAGTGATCAAGTAATCAAGATAGTGGGGCTTAAGGACAAACATACAGATCGACACAAGAGAAGGAAGTCCCGAAGTAAACTCACACATTTATGTTAACTTTCAGCAAAGGTGCCAAGGTAATTCAAAGGAGAAAAGGACGGCCTTTTCAAAAAATGGTTCTGGAATAACTGAACATCATTACATAATACAAAGAGCACAGATGCTTACTTCATACCACACAAAAATTAACTTAAAATAGTCCATGGGTTTAAACGTAAAACTGAAAAGTGTAAAACTTCTGGAGGAAAATCTTTGTGACCTTGGTTTAGGCAAATATTTCTTAGCTATAATAATGAGAACACAATCCTTAAAAGAAAAAAATTGATAAATTGGACTTCATCAAAATAACTTTTACTCTTCAAAAACATTAAGAAATAGAAGAGAAAAGCCAGAGACTGGGAGAAAATAACTGCAAACTGTTTATCTGATAAATGACTTAATTCAAACTGTATGAAGAATTCAACCAACTTAGTAAGATAAACCTAATTTTTTTAAGTGGGCAGAAGATTTGGACAGGTCACCAAATAGAAGTATGAATAGCAAATAAGCAAAAGAAAAGATCCTCAACATCATAAGTCTTTAAGGAAATGCAAAATTAAAACCACCAGATACCACTTCACATTCACTAGAATGATTATAATCCAAAAGACCGACAATGCAAGTGACGCAAGGATGTAAGGAACCCTTCTTCAATGCTGGTGGGGATGTGAAATGGCAGACTGGCCCTGGAGAACCATTTGGCACGTTCTTAAAATGCTGAACATATACTTACCATCTGACCTAGCAATCCCATTCCTAGATATCTATACAAAAGAAACAAAAATATATGTCCACATAAAGCCCTGGGCAAGAATAGTCATGGCAACACATTTTATAATAGCCCCAAACTGGGAACAACCCAAATATCTATCAACTAATGAGTAACAGATAAACAAAATGCGGTATATATCCATATGACGGAAAATCATTATTCAACAATAACAAGTGAAGCACTACCAACCTAACACAATATGGATGAATTTTAAAAACATTATAGCAACCAAAAGAAGCCAAAGACAAAAAAACTACATATTGTATGATTTCACTTATATGAAACTTCTAGAGAAGGTAAAAACTAGACAGAAAAATGGTCTTGTTCCCTGGGGCTGGGAGCAGGGACTGACTACAAATGGACACAAGGAAACATTTTTAGGTGATGAGAATGTTCTGCAACTCAAACTGTCATGTTAGCAGCACAGCTGCACAAACGTACTGAAACTCACCTCACACTCTAAAACGAATGAATTTAATAAAATGTAAGTAATATTTCAATAAAGCCATATAAAAATAAAATTGATTGATGGATAGTATATGTTAAAGCAAATGTAGCTAAAGCTTAGCAATTACATAATCTACATAACAGGTATATAGATGACCACTGTACAATTTTTTAAACTTCTTTGTATGCTTTAAACTTTTCACAATCGATGTCAGGGGGAAAGTGTGCCAAATTTAATTCAGTGGCAATCACTTGCACAAACAAGTACCACAGTAAAGAGAAGACTGACCCTACTGTGACCTTCTACTTACTCCTCAAAAATCCTTCAAGAGCTTTAACATAGTTTTGATCAAAGGTTAGCTGATTATACAACGTGAGTTTTAGAATAGATAAAAACTTCCACATAAGTCTGTAATGCTGATCACTTCACAAGACTCTCTCTTGACCTCCCAGACTAAGCCTTCTTAGTGTTCAATTGGATGCTCTGCTCTCACCCTGTCAGCTTCTTAAATATTGCTGTCCGAAAGGGAGAGCTCTCAGGCCTGCCCCTAACTCCCTGGCCTGTCTCTGAGTTAATCACATTCCTTCGAAGCCTTGGTCAGTGTCAGTGTGAGCCCCAAAGAACTCTCTCATTTTTCCTGAGAGCTGGAATAGGTGGGAAAGGAAAGATGTGGTGTGGCATCCAGTTCATTGAAGACTGAAGGGTGCCCCCAGTCTCTGAGAGGTCCAGAGAAGGCTTTCACAGAGTCCAAGATGGGGTCAGAGGCCAACTGAGGCTCATCTACCACACCCATTTTCTCTCTCCTTGTGCCCTTAAACCTGACCCTCCATGGGCCAGAAACTTCTGGGCAAGTGTCACCCGTTGTCACTTACCCCAGACGCTGCTCTGCACTACCACTCCAATCTAGCTTTGTTTTGCCACAGCACTTACAATCTCAATACCCTCAGACAGTTCCAGATCTTTACTTCAGAGAGCAGCACGTAGCTACATGCATGTCGCAAAGCACACTGCTGCTGGTCAGTGGTATTTCCCAAAGGCTGCAGGCAAACATTTTATGGCAGCTTCTATATCCCGAGTTCAGGACACACAACAGATACTTCCCTGATAAAGGCTCCCAAACATGTTCGGTAGTGACCACCTGTACACAGATACCTAAAGGGGCAGATTGATGCTAGGGAGTCAGGTTCTCCTGTTTGTTTTTTAAAAAATAAAGAATAAGGTGGCCCTGGCCAAGTAGCTCAGTCGGTTACAGCATCACCCCCATATGCCAAAGTTGTGGGTTCAACCCCAGTCAGGGCACATAAAAAGTCAACCAATGAATGCTTAAATAAGTAAAACAACAAATTGATGTTTCTCTCGCTCTAAAATAAATTTTTAAAAATTTAAATAAAGAATGTAAATGTGCCACACAATTCTTTTTAAGATTTTATTTATTGATCTTTAGAGGGGAAGGGAAGGAGAGATGGAGAGAAACATCAGTGCATGGTTGCCTCTCATGTGTCTCACCCTGGGAACTGGCCCACAACCCAGGCATGGGCCCCGACGGGGAATCGAACCAAGCTCTTTTGGATCAACAGGCCTGAACTCAATCCACTGACCCACACTGGCCAGGGCGTGTGCCACACAATTCTATCCCTGTTTCCTAAGTAGGGCTGGGGGGTGGGAGGACAGATTAGGGATGGGGACCAGGAGAAATCCAGGATATCCAGGATATGGGCCAATGATACTGTTTATGAATGCTCTAGTGGCTGTTACCAGCAAGCAGCTCCTCACAACAAGGTTAAAAGTGCGCAAGTCCACAGCATTTCATTAGCTGTTTTGGAGGTATTTTTCCTACAATCTAAGTGCTTCAGGGACTAAAGAAATGAAATCATACAAACATTAAACTGCTAGCTTAGCAGGGAAACCACCTTGGTAAGATAAAACTCCTGAATTTGTGTGGCCTCTGAGCCACTCATTGGCAGGAGACGGCTGAAGGATTTCAGAAGCTTGTATAAGGTAACTCCAGAAGCAATTCGGGTTTCAGCACAATTTGGTTATGAGCTCCTATTTTAGCAATTCTGTGACTTGCTGCCCTGATCTCTTTCAACTTTATTGTATGTCTCTTCTCCATGAGGTCCATAAGCAAAAAGCACTGTGGTAAAATAGTTTTTCAAATCATAGGTTCCCAAGTCCACCTGAAGACTGTTAGTAAACGATCCACAAATTTCTTCTCTGGTTTCTACCAACCCCACCTCCATCACCTCCCCCTCCAAAAGTCAAGTTTCTATCAGAATTTATATTAATCACTGGAACAAACATTTCTTGACCCCCTGACCACAAAGAACTCAAAATGCCAGAGGAAGATAAACTCTGCTACTGAAGGAAACAGTATATACAATACTCCGGACCCTGTCTACTGCATAGCCAACATCCATCTTTGAGGGAAAACGTTTTAAGAATTTCAGGAAATTTAAGTTGCTACATGACATCCCAGAGCACTTGAATAGTATATGTTTATTATTCAAAACAATACAAAGAACTGGCTAAATTTATGTAAGGATCAAGGCACCTACTGAATAGCCTCTGCTTCTGACAACAGTTCTCCAAGGAAATGCATGAACATGATCAGTTGCTTCTTCCTCTTTTTAGTCTCCTATAGCTGGGTCACTCTGCCCAGCCCTCAGGAACAAGTTAACAACACAGCTTGCAAACAGATTTCTCCCCCAGAAAAAAGAAATCCAGCAGCCCACCAAGACTGTCACCAGCCCTTCCCACACTTACCAGTGCCATAGGGAGGATGCAGCTGATGGCAGTGAGCATCAACGGCCTGAAAAAATACAGGTGGTAGTTTCAATTTTTATTTAGAATTCTTACTTGCCAACTGCCTGAAATCTTTTAAGGCTACACGAATGAGTCTCCATGCCTCAGCCTGTGTTAAGTCACTTTGTGGTCCAATGACATTTGTTAACACTAGTAGTCACTCACTTCACAGCAGAGATGAAGGAAAGGAGTGAATTGCTACGGGCCAGCTTCAGGGCCTGGGGTAGAAAGGGAGGTCATACAGATAACCAGCCTATCGAAATCAAGATGGATGAATTCAAGTCTTAAGGGATCAAGGGTGAGTGAGGCAAGAAGGAACTAAAGGGATAAAAGGAAGAAACAAGGTTAAGGTGGAAGACAAAGGAGTAAGTGAACACCTACTGGAATGGGGCAAAATCAACAGCAATGGTGTTGGTAGTGGCTCCCAGAGGGCCTCCGACCTTAGGCAAGACTTATCTCTAAAATAAAATTAAGTGGTGGGCCTTTGGCTCTCCTACTCCACACCTGCATACTCTCAAGTCTCTAAAAGGTCAGCTCTCTGGCATCTGATCATAACTCTGCGTCCTTTCACTTTTTATTTAAAGGTCTCCGTATAGGAAGGGCTGACATGTAACTGAGGCAGCCACAGGGTATACATGCTTTAAAAATATGATTAATAAATACAAATTTGAAATTTTCTCTCCAGTTTAACCTTCAGTCCTGTTATGATCTCTGATGAGTAAAATCATAACAAAAAAACCTAGACCTCGTTTTTTATGCAAAGCACAACAAAGCAAGAATATAAAAGTCAGCATTCCTTAACCATGAGGATACTTTTTTTTTAATTATGAAAAATTCCAAGCATATATAACGGTGAAGAGTGTAATGAAACCCATGTACCCATTACCCAACTCCAACATCAACTCATGGCCAGGCCCACTGTATCTGTACCTCACCTATTTCCTACCCTCTAAATTATCGTGAAGTAAATCCCAGCCAGCTGATCTTTTAGGGTGCATTTCAGTGAAAATCCTCTGGGAATTTCATTAGTACAAACTGCTGGTTACAGCCCCTTCTAGAATTCTAACAGTTTTCCAGAGGGATACCATACAGGCAAGATAACCATCAGTTCTGCAAACCAAGGAGTTGCTATTTAATGAGGTGCACATAGTAGGACTAAAAGCCAAGTCTCCTATCATGCTTCTGCAGCCACAAGCCCATCTTGTCCAAAAATGATGTTAGACAATGCTCTGTCTATTCCAGCTACTGCTACTACGAAGAGAGGCAAAGGAGAGAGAATACCAAACACTCTCTGGGCAGTATCATCCAGCCCCACCTCCAGAAGCTAGCTAGCACACCTTAAATGACAAAGCCACAGACTCCGATGGCCTGTGTCAAAACACAGCTACTGACTGCTGGCCTTAGCACTCAGAACAAATGCTGCTATTTTTATAACCGTTCTGTTCACAGAAAGCTCCATTAGAATGGAACCTCCTTGAGAATGTAGATTTTTAAAAACAATTTCCTCGTCTGCCATATCCAACCACCGGGAACAATGCCTGTGCTGCCAGTCTCCTGCGTCTAGTCTGAAGTCACTACACATCCATACCCTCCTCCTTCCCCAGGCAGACACCAAGGTCTTCCAAGCCCTCAGAGGATGCAGGAAGAGCCCAGATTCAGCTCTTATGAGGAAAGTTTAAACAGAAAATGGATGCAGGGCCAAGAGGTCTTGTGGGGTTGCAGGAGGGAGAGATGCTGACAGGTGTGAGGAGGCCAAAATCGAACCTGAGTCAAGGAGGCGTTCAGGCTATAGAAGCCACTTTTAAGTTTTTCAACACAGCAAGATAAAGTGGTGCTTTCAGTGCATATAAGAAAATATGAAACAGAAGTAGAAAAAATTTTACTTATTTACACCTCCACTTTCACCATTCTAAAAAAAGAAGGGGGCAGAAACTAAAGGCAAAGTGATGTTTAAGTTATTTTATGCCAGAGATTAAACTATTTCCCCCCATAATTTTTAGCACCTATCTAAGAGTTAAAACAACAGAAGACAGTCAGAAAACACTTGTTTATTGGGAACCAACAACTTCTTAACCTATTCCAATTACCAATAAACAAAGAAAACCAAATGGTTCACAAAAAGCACTTTGATGAAAAAACAACACTGTCACACCATTCTTTCCCCCGAACCCCATCCTCCCAGTCTTCCTATCCAGAAGAAATCTCTACCAGTCATTTTTCTAGGTTCCTCTGGTTGTTACCAATATCACCGAGCATGCCCATCATTCTCTATCAGATATAGTGTACCTGTACCACTCACTACCTCCCCCTTCCAAGCCCAACTTTTAATGTTTAAATCACTATTATCAGTTCCTCTATCAATTACCTTTGTAACTTTAAGGCCTTGTTTACAGGACCAGAATTGCAATTTTCTTTCTCATGCTTTAAATGTTTATAACCACTGGGCCAATCAAAAGAGAATCTCCATACATTCTATCAGTCACCGCCAACTATTCATACTTCTGCCACATGAGAGTTTGCTTTATATTTGGCTCATGGTTTTGTGCAATTTTTTTGCTTTGTATGGGAATTCTAATTCCTTCATCCCTTGTAAAGAGTTCTATGGTTTCTTCACTGCATCCCAACCATTTCCCATTTCATTCTGCCTGCTGCTTGGAATCTACCCCATTCCTGTTCCTGAAGAAGTTTTTCTTGTATCCCACCCAAATTCTGTTCAAATGTGGGCTGACTGCTTTGCACACCTGTTGTACAGGTGACAACATGAGACTTTTCAGTGGACTACCAGATTAGTTCAATCATTTCTTGAATATTTATTCCCCTCTTTTTTTGATTTTCATCTGCAAGTAAATATGTGAGAAAACTTACAAGGGAAGTAAATACAGGAAGTCCTCAATGTCTGAAAATGAGTTTACTTCGGAAGGACAGAATTCTAGGTTCAAAACCATTTCCCTCAGGACTTTGAAGACCATTGCTGACGAGACATCTGGTTCCCATTTCTCTTAGAAGACTGGTATATCTTTATGGAGACTTTTAGGGTTTTCTGTCTATCCTTCTTTTTTCTGAAACAGCACAGCGACAATTCTGGCGGTGGGTCTTTCTTTACTCTTCTGGGCAATGGGTAGACCCTTTCAATATGAAGACGACTCCTCTCTAGCTCCTGGAAGTTTTCTTTTTCTTATAGTTCTTACCATTTTCCTTCTTGCAATCTTTTGTTCTCATTTGCCAGAAATTCTAGTAGATACTGGATCTCTAGATCAATCCTCTGTCTCTTTTTTCACTTTTTTTTTTGCCTCTATTTGTGGCTTTATATTGAGAGATTTTCTTGATTTTATCTTATCTACCTAAAGAATCTTTTTGAATTTGGCAAATCTATAATTCATTTTCACAAGTTCTTTCTGATTGTTTTTTCCTGATGGCCTGTGTTTTATAGATGCCACATCTTCTTGAATATCTTGGAGAATACTAATTAATGTGCTTTTAAAAATGACCAAACTTATCTAATGGTCTGTTTCCCAGGAGGTCATTTTCTGTTTTTCTCTCATTTTGCATGTGTTCCTCAATGTCTGGGGATTCTTGGTTTAGCCATTCACACTAGAAAAACTAAGGGCCACCAAAAAAAGAACAAAATACTGATACATGCTACAACTTGGATAAACCTCAAAAACATTATGCTAAGTGATAGCAACCAGAAACAAAAGGTCATACACTGCATGATTTATATGACACATATAAAATGAGTAAATCCATAGAAACAGAAAGCAGATTAGTGACTGCCAATGCCTGGGAAAAGTGGAGAGTAAACGCTTAATGGGTACCAGGTTTCCTTTTGGGATATTAGAACTAGATGAAGATGACGGGTATACTGTAAAGGTACCAAATGTCACTGAATTGTATACTTTAAAATGAATAATTTTAGGTGAATATTATAGTTTTAAAAGGTGGGGGAGATTGTGTGTGTATATCAGGGAAACAAATCCTAACTCTGTATGTGAACAGAACCTAGAACTGGCAAGTTTTTCTTTAGGGTGATCCATTGGACTCAAGGGCCTCCAAAATCACTGATGAGGTCAGCCCAGTCTTACCTGCTCTAAAAGCCCTATTTCTCCCAATGTTATTCTATTCCGTAAAAATAAGGAGGTGGTTTTGCCCACAGACAAGGGAGGGGCTGGGCTGACTGTTCTACATACATACATTTAATTAACACCCCCCATGTGCAGCACACGTATCCCTTCTAGCCTGTCAGTCATACCAGAGCCCTTTGTCCAGAAGATCTGCTGGACAAACTATTTTCCATGTACCATGTCCCCACAACCTGTTCTCTTTGTTATTATGAGTTGATAACAGGTATATGCCTTTTCTTTCATTTTCATAATATTGAAAAATGGAGGAGCACCCCATATTTACCTAATGCTCTCTAATCATTTCTCTTTCCCTGCCTTCTGCAACTCTCCAGGTAACCACTGATTTACTTTCCTTTACAACAGATTAGTTGGCATTTTCTAGAATCTTATCTAATTGAAATCACAAAGTGTTTACTCTTCGCTCCCTCATGTAACACAGTTATTCTGAGATTCATCTATGAGGCTACGTAAGCAGTTCACTCTTTCTATTCTGCTGAGAATATGTTGTTCTACGGGCATGCCACTCTTTATTTATTCACCTGTAAATATTTGGGCTGTTTCCAGTTTTTGGCTCTCATATCAATAAAACTGCTACAGACATCTAAATACCAGACAAATAAAAACCAATGGAGGGGGCCCTGATGGGTGTGGCTCTGACTGTTGGGCGTCATTCCGCAAACCAAAAGGTCACTGGTTCTATTCCTGGTCAGGGCACATGCTTCAGTTGCAGGTTTGGTCCCCAGTTGGGGCAGGTACAAGAGGCAACCGATCATTGTTTCTCTCCCTCCCTTCCCCTCTCTCTAGAAATAAATAAATAAAATCTTTAAAACAACAGCAACAAATGAACAGAGGACAAAGGCATATGAGGGCGGCCAACCATTTTGAAGCAGAAACCAATGTCGATAAGCTAGCAAAAAGGTTTGACTGTGCTCTATTACAGTGCCATTAAATTCATAACTTTCAAAACATTCACATTGTATTTATGATACAGACACTATTAGTCATTTTTACAGTTACTCATTATCAACATGAACATAAGAACTCACTTCTACCTTGATAATCATTGAACTATGAAAGTACATTTGGTCGTCAAAAAATACTACAGGAAACCGCCTGGCTGGTGTAGCTCAGTGGATTGAGCGCGGACCTGCGAACCAAAGGATAGCGGTTCGATTCCCAGTCAGGGCACATGCCTGGGTTGCAGGCCAGTTCCCAGCAGGGTATGCACGAAAGGCAAACACATTGATATTTCTCTCCTTCCCTTCCCCTCTAAAGATAAATAAATAAAGTCTTTTAAAAAATTGGTAAAATAAAAAAAATACTACAGGAAACCTAACCAACTCTATAGTAGTTGGTAGTAGATATCTATTCCCACTTTGGTTACAAAACCAGTACTCTGAATGCTGGACTCATCCTTTCAACAGCCAAAGGAAGGGCACACTCCTCTCTCCTCACTTTGATAACCCTGATCATCACACAATATATTTTTTTAGCATTCTATACACTTGCACGATGGGACTATATATTTTTTTAAAATATTTATTTATTTATTTTTAGAGGGGAAGGGAAGAAGAGGAAGAGAAACATCAATGTATGGTTGCTTCTCCTGCATCCCCTGCTGGGAAATGGGCCCTGCCAGGAACTGGCCTGCAACCCAGGAATGTGCCCTGACTGAGAATCGAACTGCGATCGTCTGGTTCGCAGGCCCACGCTCAATCCACTGAGCTATACCAGCCAGGGCTTACACAATATTTTTTTGCACTTCCATGTGAATATAATGTTAAGTACCCCATCTCACCTCTGAAGAGTATGTTTCATTACAGCTGCATGAAGTTCAGGCTCCTGTATCAGAATTGCCAAAACAAATTCTGACATGCACCCCACACATCCATTAGGTACATCCCATCTCTACATAGAAATCAGCGGGCTTCATGGAAGCCCTTTGACAAGTACGTCCTCTATTTATAAATGGGAGCATACAGAAATAGAGCTCTGGGTTAATTGTCAACTTCTGCATTTATTGACTGGGCTTACACAATCAGATCAACAATAAGCAACACTTACTGAGAACAAAACATAACCAAGCATTTTCGTAGGCGCTATTACACAAAGGAAAAAACCTTGACCTGCATCTCAGAGTTCAAGCCCCGGTTTACAAACTACTAATGTGCAGTAAGTCCAAGTACATACCAAGAAACATGCACACAGTGGTACCAAGACAAGAGTGTTCAACTCTGCCTCAGGATCAAAGGAGGGCTTCATGGGAGAAGGGAGTCAAGGGTAAATCTTCAGTTTCCAGCTTGGTGAATGATGGTATCAACAATTAAGATAGAGAATCCAGGAAGCAAAGTTTAATGGCATTTAATTACTCATAAAAGGAGGCAAGGCTACATAGAGATGTTGAGAGCATTGAAGAGACTGGTAAAATCCTACAGCAAAGGATAAATGAAAATGGGTAGAGCAAGTACTGGCCAGAAAAGAAACTGCTAGTCAAAGAGAATGACTTCCCCAAATACAGGGACCCCCCTTTATTCAGGGTTGTAAGAACAGCTTTGTTCTCCTATTAAAATCTTCAAACAAACCTCTCACTCATTCTGCCTGTATTTTTCTCTATTTATGGTTGATAACTTGTAGTTATCACAGTAAAACCATTTCATGTCCATAAAGGTTTGTGATAGTTCAAAGAAAAGCTTATAAATTCTTAGAATTCATGTCAGTTTACCAAGTCATTTCAAAAAGAGCAACACAAGAAATTTCTT
Source organism: Sturnira hondurensis (assembly GCF_014824575.4). Lineage (NCBI taxonomy): Eukaryota > Metazoa > Chordata > Mammalia > Chiroptera > Phyllostomidae > Sturnira > Sturnira hondurensis. The sequence goes on from NW_028079127.1 coordinate 20,281,943, forward strand.
GCTATCTCACTTTGCATTTCTCCAACCTTTCCTACAACTCTTCTCTCTTTTGGGCAGAGAAAGCTAATCCTTTAAATTTTTCCTAGAGTAGTAGGGGCAAGGACAAAGTAAAAACAAGAGAGGAAAGAGAAAGAGGGAGAGCAAATGCACGTGTGCACACCAGGGAAACAGAGCTAGGGACGGAGAAAAAGTTAAAGTAAGTGTGGGGGGGGGGGAAACGCCTCAGTAACAAGGATCCCCAAACCAACTAAACATTTCACTAATGTAGTGCTGTCAATGCAAAGAACAAGATCAAACACCACAGCAAACCAGAAATGTAGGAACAACAGATAGGCTACATATATCCCTGTACCCTTTACCTGGTCCCAATTCAAAATTCAGTTTGCATAATTTTTACTTTTCTTATTAGTGAGCCCCAGGAGAAGGGCACCAGAAGTTCCAGATGAAGGCAAAAGAATCCCGTGTACACGACCCAAATACCACATGCACACTAGGAGGCATGAGTCAGCAATATGTTATCTACAGCCTTCCTCCATGGGGCTCCTACTCCATGACTCAAACGGCACAATCCTAATGAAGTGTTTTAAAGAACCCCAGCAGACACGGGAAAACAATATTCCCACTGTTCTGCTCTTGCCCTGCTTCTGCTAAACCCTAAGCATTTATCTGAATACTCGTGTGCCAGGTACTTGACATGCACCACCTCATTTAATGCTCTAAAGGAGATATTGTTATTACTATTCTGTAGATGAGAAAACTAAAATACAGAGATATTGACCTGGCTGGTGTGGCTCAGTGGATTGAGTGCAGACTGAAAACCAAAGGGTTGCTTGTCCCAGTCAGGGCACATGCCTAGATTGCAGGCCAGGTCCCCCAGTGGAGGCCATGTAAGAGGCAACCACACATTGATATTTCTCTCTCTTTCTCCCTTTCTTCCCCTCTCTAAAAACAAAGTCCTTAAAAAGATCAAAAATACAATACAGAGATACTGAGAAAGTTTCCCAAGGTCACATTATATTAAATGGTAGTAAAGGGACTGAAGCGCAATCAGCTGAGTACTAGCCAAGGCTCTGGCTAAGTTCCAACACACACAAGGCCACATTCCACGAAAACGCTCACAGCAATATAACCATTCCAATAAAACTCCTGTAACACATAAGAATTCACCTAAATGCTCAAGAGGGAAAGCTTGAGCAAATTACTGTTCAAGAACAAGATGGTGTAGTACACAGCCATTTAAAGTAATCTGACAATGAAGTAAAAATGGGGAAATGTTTGAAATATACATGAAAATACATGTACATACTGATTACTAGAATGTAACACTGACCAGAGTTGGGATTTTTGTTTACTTTGTTCACAGCTATTTTTCACAGTGCCTGGCACAAATAGTAGGTTCGACAATATTGGTTGAATGAATGAATGAATGAATGAACCACAGCACAGTAATATTATGTATGATTATATACAATATCTGAAGGATAATAAAGAAGGAAGAAAATTTATTTTAGGTTAATGAAATTATGAATGATATTCTTACTTTAATATTATAGTAACATCAACAAAAAAATTAAATATAAATAAATTCAGGATTAAGGCACACAGATGGGATTAGAGTCACCCCTTGGTTACACATGGTTTACATGGTTCCTAAGGCACAACAAAAAGACTAGAATGAAAGCTGGCCTTGACTCTGATGAAGAGCTTCTTTTCTGGAAGGCAGCGACCATGTTGTGTGTGGTGCCAAGTACACAGTGAGCACACAAAGTCAATGATGACAATAACCTTTGTAAACTGGCAAGACAGGGGCAACTCTAGCACTAGTTGTACTCAGGCAATTCTCAATGTCACTCTGGACATTTCTCATCTCCCTTTTAAATATAAATTTAAATCACCAGTAAAATACAAATCAGACTTCTAGACTTAAAGCATTGTAAAGTATTGCAACGCACCCACTAACAACCAGCTATTTGGAACACAGGAATTTAATCTAGATTCTACTAAGATACAGGCATGCAAAGAAACCTGACATCAGGTTATAAAAATAGAAATCAGATGGCTGCTCAGTACACAGTGTAACTATGCCCAGCTTAAAGACACTTTAACCTGAATAACAACAAAAACAAAAATTTAATCCATAAATATATAAATAAAAATAAAAGCCTTAAAATTCAGCTTTTTATTAAAAAGTTGATTTAATAAATAAAATTTAAAGCACTGTCAGATATACAAAAATTTGGTGCCACTTAGAGAAAGACTAAATATAAGGTACTTTGTGTTAAGAACAGCAATTGCTTGTTAAAAGTGGCAATACATAGAAACCAGGTTGTTTTAAAACTGGAACTATTACAGGCTTTTACACTTAAGAATCAGAAGCCCTGAAAACTCATTATGATTCATCATTATGATAACCATCTACCAAAAAAACTTACGACATTTCCCAGCCATATTCTGAATAACAGATTGTAAAACAAATCCAAGCAAGAGCAGGGCAGAACAGTGTTCTAGGGAATATTTTCCCGGTACTATGGCAGTTAACATAGCAATTCAAAGAGCAAGAAGAACAGTAATAAAAACACTGAAAATAACCAGTTTATTTCTCCAACCCTACCTGGGAAATACCAGGCTTGAGAAGTGAGCAGCGCAGTTCAGTGTTTAAAAAATCTGTTCTTCCTTCCAACAGTAAAAACACTTCAGATTGCATTACGGTCCTCCATATTTCATTCCTTTCACTTGTACACCTTAGTCTCCCACCCCAGCCCAGAAGGGAATCTTCCTATCTTCATGCTTATCAAACCACTGGGTCTGGACTTGTTTCCTACACAGCCCTTCCACCGCACCTGCCAGGTTCTCTTGTCAACCACAAAGCTCAGATGGCTCACTGTACCTTAGACCCAGCCCAAAGTAAACTCTCTCTTCTCTCTTCTTAAGCAATTGGCTGGGGCCCAGGACAACATCGAGACTCTCCGGCCCACACCCCTAACAGGCTGCTGAGTGCACAGTTCAGCAGACCCTTCTGGTCCATCAACTAGGAAGGAGGCCTGGGCTCTACCAGAGCTGGGCCCCTTTCTGAGCAGTTTGATAGCAAATGTCTCATAAGTGTCACAGAACAGTATTAACAGGATTCACTGAAGAACAAAATTCTTTTTGGCTATTGTACACATTGCATTAAAAATGCCTCTTACTACTAGAAAGGGCCTCTCTCACCTATAACAATAATAAAATAAAATAAACAATAATAATAAAATAAAATAAAAATAGTATAAGTTTCATATAAATACGGTGTATAAAAAAGGAAACTGTTTTTTTTAAAGATTCATACGTGATTGCTAAAAGTATTTGTCATCGCCCTCCCACAACACAATACTTCACTTGGCGATCATCTTCTCTCTCATTATACCTCTGTAGGATGATAGCTCTTTTGTAGAACAATGCTTCTTGTTTTGCCGTTATTTGAACAGCAGCAGTCTGCCCCCCACCACCAACAGACAAACATTTTCTCTGTTGTTTATCCTCAGCCTTTGATCCAATTTTCTGGGCATTTTCCTTTCTCAATTAATGCCCTTACTCATGAACTAATCCTAGAACACATCCTGTTAGCTGTTCTCAGCCCAGAGGACCTCAGTAAACCAAAAGCTCCGTGTCACAGAGAGTTGGGGTTTTTCTACTTAAGAAACATCAAATCTGCCCTGGCGGGTGTGACTCAGTGGACTGAGCACTGGCCTGGGAACCAAAAGGTTGCTGGTTCAATTCCCCAGTCAGGGCACATACCTGAGTTGTGAGCCAGGTCCCCAGTTGGGGGCGCAAGAGAGACAACCAGACACTGATGTTTCTCTCCCTTTCTTTCTCTCTCTTCCCCTCTGTCTAAAAATAAATAAAATAAAGCCCTGGCTGGTGTAGCTCAGTGGATTGAGCGCGGGCCTGCAAACCAGAGTATCGCGGTTTGATTCCCAGTCAGGGCACATGCCTGGGTTGCAGGCCAGTTCCCAGCAGGGGACTCACGAGAGGCAACCATACATTGATATTTCTTTCCTTTCCTTTCTTTCCAGGAATAAATAAATAAAATCTTTAAAAAATAAAAATAAATAAATAAAATAAAAATTAAAAAAAAAAAAGACATCAAATCCCAAAATGCAATGAAAGGCTTAGTTTTATGCTAGCCTATGGCTCAATGAGCAACTGCCAGCACACACAAAATGAGTAACACAGACATGAGTAACAGTGAAAAATTCAAGCCATTCCTCAAACTTAAGACAGCTTTTGTTCATGGACAACTTTTGGAAAAACTAATTTTAAACAACATGCATGTCACATTTCCTACTAGCCGAATAGCACCTACATTGTATGAAAGAATGAACTATTTCAGCATGTCACAGGCCTGTACAAACAGCACCGTGACCAATGGGGAAACTCAGTAGTGATCTGGGAGACGACTACCGATCTTGACTCAGAGACACACGCAAAAAAAGGAGCTACTGCAGCCAAAGCACCTGTGAACTGCATTTTGTCAACTCAGCACTTAATTATCCCCTTCCACCTAAAAAAATATTCATTATAAAAATAAAAACACTGGTTTTTAGCCCGTCTAAAATAAGAAGATTGTGTGTGACTCCTTTATTTATTTCCCACTGTGCAGCCCACTTCAGTGCCTGCAGCCTACGGGCAGAGGCCAGGCAGTGGTTGAGGGCCACAGTTTGCTCTGGCGTGGGACACTAGGAGAGAGACCCAGAGGGACGTGCCTGCCGTAAATCCAAACCCATGCATCTTCTTCATTCTTAACCATGCTGTTTCTGCCTAGCCTCTCTGGTCAAATTCCCAAACTACTCAGAACATTGTTGAGTCCCTTTACGTGCAGCCAAGCCACCTAAGAGCCAGGATGCTTGCTGCCCAGGCCCAGAATGAAAATGATCTAAGTCGCTCCTCAATGAGGGGGGGAAAATCTATCTTCTAACGTCATCTAAATTTCCATGGATTATTTTCCTTTTTGCCCCATTTTCTATTAATCTTCCTTGTATTTCAACTTTCTTCCATCCCTTTTTATTCCTTCATCTCTGTTCTAAGTTCTTTTGCTCCTTCTTTTCAAGACCTTCAGGGCCAGAATAATACCCTTTCACGTCAGTAGAGAAGGATACACACCAGGAACTGGGGATCTAGCTCACACCAACAGCACCAGCTACAGTCTTCAACAGTTGGCAAAATCCACAAGTATCCAAGAAATAATTCAATGCCTACTATGGATGAAACACTGTGGCAGGAATGATGGGGCATACAAAGTATAAAGCAGTTTCTGCCCTCCAATAAGTAATGTTCTAGTTGAAGAAGCCATGCAACAATACGTGGAAAAGGTTAAACACGTGGGGTGTAATGTCTGGGCACAATCACGGTTTTCTAGGGGTTGTTAAGGAGACTCACTCAGGGGAAGTATGAGCGAGATTCTGAAGGAGTCCTAAAGGACTAAAAGGCAAGAAAGGGCTCCCTAGGGAGAGAAGGCTTTTCAGAGGGCTGACCATACGTCAGCATAATAAGTACAGATGTAAAATGGTCGATTTCATGTTACATATATTTTACCGCAATAAAAAAAAGATGGAAAGAGGTGCCTGGGCCCCTCACCTGTCTCTAACAGTGCAGGAAAAGTTGGCACAGAGGGCTTGACAAACTGAAAATTCCTACGAATAGATGGAAACGCTCACAGAAACTTAGTCAATGGGGACTGTCCAACACACAGCCACACACTTGACAATTCTTCTTCTAATTTGAAATACCAACATTGTATAAAACCTGGCAGTGTGATTAAAGCAAAAGAAGCTAATTGAGCAAATGGGGAGAGGCATGCAGGGTGGGGAAGAAAGAAACCTGATGTCTCTTTTTATTAGGGCAACGCCATCTAGAAACCGAAGTCCCAGCAGCTTTGCTATAGCTATGCTATGGTGCAGAAATCCCAAACCTGGAGGTTCTAATAGGTCTCCTTTCTCCAGAGTTTTTTCTGTTAAGCACAAAAAAGAAAGTCTACAATCACCTCGAGAAGTGAGTCACAAAAACCCTCTAGCATTCAGCTTTTAGATAGTTGCTAAAAAAGCCCTGAGTATCTAAATCCAAGGTTTGCTGACTACCAGGGAAAAAAATCTAAACTAGCAGAGAAATCATATATGACACACTTTAGCTATTTCCATTTAAATACCAACAAGAAGATTATTTGATTGAAATCACACCAATGTACCCTTGACCTTCAATTTGAGCAGAAAACAAAGTTCATATAATATTTCCTGCAGGAAGGTCAAAGAAAATAGTAAAATAAGAAAAATATCCTCATTTTCACATAATGGCGAACATAGAGAAGAAAGAAACATGCTGGGAAATTATCTACATGACCGTAAAAATATTCATAGTACATAATGTCCTATGTGACTATACTATATACTAGTGCAATATTACTCACTACAAAACATTCATAGTGAGGACAGTAACTGGCCTGAGGTGTAAGACATTGAAAAGCACAATAGTTTCAGTTTAGTTAAAAATACAGTGCTTGATGGAATAACCAACTTTATTAATTCTTTAAACTTTCCGTATTAACGACCCCCTCAAATAAGTGAAATACAAGCTATGAGAACTTATTTTATTCTTATATTTATTGCTGTAAGATTTCTTCCAACATTAGATTAGTCACCAACATATGAAACAAATGAGGTCATTAGCCCAGAGGCACTGATTATTTAGGGCAAACCAAGTACCTAGGCATTTCTCAAGACATTTATCAGTCACTCAACATGGCTGTGTAGAAGATGGTGATTCTGATGCTTACCATATCTTTAAAAAGTTTCATAAGACTCACATTCCTAAACAAGTGTTAATTTGCAATTCTGCTTCTACATACTTCTGGTCCACTGTTCCTGAATCTACCCCGCTTTCTAATTCTTAGCAGTCTGGGAAACTGAGGGTCTTAGATATGCATATATTAGAAAATAAGGTAAAAATGATGCAACATATACTCAAATTTGTTTTCAAGTTATAGGGCCATTCCATCAGTCTAGAGGAAACATTAGTTAGCAACAGCTCAAATTCAGATTTAAGATTTAAGTAAGGGGGGATTACCCTTGGCATTGACAACACTGCTCACCTTTAGGACAGAGGCTAAGCTGGTCATGTGCTCATTGAGAGCACCCTCGGACTCTTTGTAGGTCAGGCAAGTAAACTGGTACTCCTCAGGATCAAAGGCATCAGCCCCCTGCTGCTCCACATCGCTGGCTACTCCCACATAATAGTCCTCTATGTCCCCTGGGTCCTCGTCCTCTTCCTCCTCTTCACAATTTGGGTCATAGTCCTCTTCATTGCTGTCAGACCCCTGGCTATTCATGTCCACAGACATCTTAGCATCCAGCCAAGTTGCAAATCAGGAAAGCAGAGTTTCTCCCCTCCCCCCAATCTTTACCACTTTCTCAAATACATTAGTGTTTTTGTCTTCTAAGGAAGAAAAAGAAAAAAAATGCATGTTACTTTCACTGTGAGAAGTTGTAACAGAAGTCATTCAAGAATCTAAGCAGCATAGCCCTGGTCCTACTCCCACTATGGCCTATTCCCAAATCTTCTCTCATACAGGTCACCTCCCCTCATCGAGGGAAACTCTTTCCTGGAGGGGAGGAAGTGGCTGACAACGGTAACTTCACATGAAGGCCCTAGTGTGAAAAAGTAAGGCTGCTGTCTGTCAATGAGTCCCTCCTGCCAGAATCTTTAATAGAGAAGCACATCCCTACAGCTGCCCACAGGGGAAGCAATGTAAAGGCTGAACTACCAAAGTTTATAATCGCTTTGCTAATCACACCCCACTTGATGGTGACAAAGATAGTACATAAATAGGAACACGGCTCCCACTGTAATAGCTAGGGAAAAAAATCACTATTTCACAGACATCACTCTCAGAAATCTAGAAAGCAGTTGCATAGTAACTAAAGAAAACAAGCCACATAGCTCTTCAACATCTTCCTCTAGCCGGCAAAATTAACTGACTCAGTCTTAATGGTTTTTTTACCCATCCTTTAAACGGGGTACTTAGGGGCAAAGAAACTGACCTAATAATGAAGGAAAACTACAGATATTCTTTGTCTTAGCATGATCAAAGCTAGGGAAAACCAGAATCTATTTAGGGTGAAAAGATCAAATGAAAACAGCTACTGAAAAATCTTCACAGTTGCCCTGGCTGGTGTGGCTCAGTGGATTGAGCACTGGCCTGCAAACCAAAAGATTGCCAGTTCAATTCCTAGTTCAAAGCACATGCCTGGGTTGCATGCCGGGTTCCTGGTGGGGGTTGCAGAAGAGGCAACCACACACTGACATTTCTCTCCCTCTCTTTCTCCCTCCCTTACCCTCTCTCTAAAAACAAATAAATAAAACATTAAAAAAGAAAAAGAAATCCTCACAGTTCAAAATATTACTCAATCACATATAAATGCACGAATACTAGTTGAAAAAGCAAAATAATTACAAGTACTAACTTCAACTCAAAAGAATTTGGCAAATACCCATTAACTTCTCCGCATAAGGACTATTTCAAGTGGTCATTTCCAAGAAATAATATCAAATAGTGACCTAAATCTAAAAACAAACAACCTTAAAATACAAGAGCATTTAAACTGAATGGTATGTAAATAATTTACACCAAAATAATCTCAATTAAATACAAAGCTAAAGTCTATTGGAAGTAGATAATCTCTAAAAAAAAATTAAGCCAAAGATTAAAAATGCATATATACTAAATATATAACCAGTCAAAGGACTGTAGAGTCACATTTTAATGATAAAATTTAAAATAAATTCAGTGAATCTAGGTTTGATGCTAACTATAAATGCCCAACTTTTAAAAATCATGTTAGAGAACAGTAATGTACTATTTGCAATTTCACTTTTAATAAGATGTTGTATATGGTAGAACCACCAATTCACAATTGAACTTAACTATGGTAGTTTTCCTTTAGAAAAAAGTTAAATTTTAAATTACAAATACCTGTAATCCTTGAAGATCTTTCAGAAAGATGTCGCCCAAATACTCTGTCATTTGATTTCCATCTAAAATGAAAAGAGAAAATTCTAATTATATTTTTTAAACTGGTACCCTACTTTTGCAAATTTATTTTTTAAAAAGCAAAGACATTAAAAAGATTAGCAAAGACTTCCGCCAAGATGGAGGCATAGGTGGAAACACTGTGCCTTCTCCCACAGCCAAGTTTGAATACAACAAAGGTTTGGAGAACAAAGACACACCCAAAGACCAGAAAATTGAATTATTCAGAAGTCCGACAACTAAAAACCATTCAATGGGGACGGTAAGAGGGATGGAGCCAGCAGTGGAGCAGGGTTGGGCAAGACAGATCCCCAGACCTAGGCAAGCAGGCAGCCCGGAACCTGTCGGGGTTCGGGGCAGACTGACTGCAGTCGCACATTCGCGCACAGTGAGACGGACCGCGCAGGCCCCAGGGGGCGAACCCAGTGGTGGAGGGCTGACGGCGGTGGCACACTCGAGTGCAGTGGAACGAAACGAGTGGCCCGGTGACGGTGGTGGCTGCGGCGCCAGTGGGGGCCGAGGCGGCAGGCGGCACACGGGACGCCATAGTTCCTCTTTGACCCTGCCCCCACATACAACGTCACAACCCAGCGACTGAGTTGCCCTGCTCTAGTGAACACCTTAGGACTCCAATCCTGCTACGGAACAGGCACGAACAGCCCAAAAGATGGTGCAAGAAGAACTCAAAGTCCCAGAGCCGATAACTCTCAGCGACCGAGAAATTGCCAGCCTCTCAGAAGCACAATTCAAGACACTGTTTATCAGGATGCTCACAGAACTGGTTGATTATAGTCACAAATTAGAGGAATATATGAAGGCTAAACTAATTGAAATGAAGGGAGATGTCCAGGAAACCAATAGCGATGGAAAGGAAACTGGGACTCAAATCAATGGAATGGACCAGAAGGAAGAACGAAACATCCGACCAGAAAGGAATGAAGAAATGAGAATTCAAAAAAATGAGGAGCCCTGGCTGGTGTAGCTCAGTGGATTGAGCGTGAGCCTGCGAACCACACGATCGCGGTTCGATTCCCAGTCAGGGCACATGCCTAGGTTGCAGGCCAGTTCCCAGCAGGGGACTCATGAGAGGCAACCATACATTGATATTTCTCTCCTTCTCTCCTTCCCTTACCCTGTAAAGATAAATAAATAAAATCTTAAAAAAAAAATGAGGAGAGGCTTAGGAACCTCCAGGACATCTTTAAACGATCCAACATCCGGATTATAGGGGTACCAGAAGGGGGAAAGAAACAGCCACGAGTGGAACACTTATTTGAACAAATAATAAAGGAGAACTTCCCCAGTCTGGCAAAGGAAATAGACTTCCAGGAAATCCAGGAAGCTCAGAGAGTCCCAAAGAAGTTGGACCCAAGAAGGAACACACCAAGGCACATCATAATTACATTAGCCAAGACTAAAATGAAGGAGAGAATCCTAGAAGCAGCAAGGGATAAGGGGACAGTCACCTACAAAGGAGTACCCATCAGACTGTCAGCGGATTTCTCAAAAGAGACCTTACAGGCAAGAAGGGGCTGGAAAGAAGTATTCCAAGTCATGAAATCCAAAGACCTACAGCCAAGATTGCTTTATCCAGCAAAACTTTCATTTAGAATGGAAGGACAGATGAAGTGCTTCTCAGATAAGGTCAAGTCCAAGGAGTTCATCATCACCAAGCCCTTATTATATGAAATGCTAAAGGGACTTATCTAAGAAAAAGAAGATGAAAAATATTAACAGTGAAAGGACAGCAAACACACAGTTATTAACAACCACACCTAAAACAAAAGCAAACCAAGAGGACAGCTAGATCAGGAGTGGAACCACAGAAATGAAGAACACATGGAGGGTTAGCAACAGGGGGGTGGGAAGAGGAGAAGGGGGGAGAAGGCACAGAAAATAGCATAGATGGTAGGTATAAAATAGATAGGGGGGAGGGCGAGAATAGTGGGGGAAATACAGAATCTAAAGAACTTGAGACATGTGGTTATAAACTAAGGGGGGGAGAATGGTGGGGGAGGGAGTGTGTGGGTGGAGGGGAATGAAGGGGGGAACAGAACAACTGTAATGGTATAATCAATAAAATATATTTTTAAAAAATAAATAAAGAATAAACAAAACTGCCCTGGCTGGCGTAGCTCAGTGGATTGAGCGTGGGCCTGCGAACCAGATGATCGCGGCTCGATTCCCAGTCAGGGCACATGCCTGGGTTGCAGGCCGGTTCCTTGCAGGCTAACTACCAGCAGGGGACGCACAAAAGGCAACCATACATTGATGTTTCTCTCCCTCTCTCCTTCCCCTCTAAAGATTAAAAAAAAAAAAAAAAGAATAAACAAAACAAAAAAAAGACGAGCAAAAAGGGACCAGAATAACTATGAAATTACAACTGATATAGGCTTGAACTGCATGAGTCCACTTATATGTGAATTTTTTCAATCAATACTATATATTTCTCTTCTTTATAATTTTCTTAACATTTTATTTTCTCTAGCTTACCTTATTGTAACAATATAACATATAATACGTGTAAATACAAAATGTGTTCATTAGCATTTATGTCATTGGTCGATAGTACACTATGAAGTATTTAAGAACTTAAAAGTTATACACAGCCCTGGCTGGGTAGCCCAGTTAGTTAGAGCATCATCCAGATATGCCAAGGTTGCAGGTTCAATGGCCAGTCAGGGCACATACGAGAAGCAACCAATGAATTAACAAGAGTGAAACAACAAATCAAGGTTTCTCTCTCCCTCTGAAAATCAATTTTAAAAAGTTATACACTGTGCAAGGGGCAAACCTCTAATCCTCATATTGTTCAAGGGTCAACTGTATTTTCTTGTATGTCCCACAGAAATCCATTTCTCATAATTATATTGACAAACTATGTGGCCCTCTTTAAAAAAAAGTATTCCAAGTAAAGAGCTGGCAATAATCTAACTTGGGGTACTGATGATGGAAATGTACCCAATTCCCTCCCTCAATTTAAAAGCCAACCTGTTGTACAATCCTAAATGTTGCCAAAATAAATTGCAACCGACTTAAAACTGGATTTTTACTATAAATTCACTTCCACTGTGATCATCTAACACTTACTGAATACTGCCAATATTTCAGATCTCACTTTAGTCACACAAAAAAATATTTTCAAATAAAAAATGTTCCCTAGAGGATGACACTAGGCAATACTAACACCCATTTCCCACCTCTTTTCCGACATGTTCAAGGCTCAACTGTCAGAGATCCAGATCCTACCATCCAAGACTAAGCAAGTACTACTTGCTTATTCAATTAGCTACTTATTCAATTAGCTATTTCCTTTTTTTAAGATTTTATTTATTTATCTTTAGAGGGGAAGGGAAGGAGAGAAGGAGAGAAATATCAATGTATGGTTGCCTTTCATGAGTCCCCTGCTGGGAACTGGCCTGCAACCCAGGCATGTGCCCTGACTGGGAATCGAACTGCGATCGTGTGGTTTGCAGGCCCGCGCTCAATCCACTGAGCTACACCAGCCAGGGCTCAATTAGCTATTTCTTAATCCTTTAGGATTTCTTGGAAAACCAGAGCTTACAACTTCTAAACATAAGACAAGCAAATTATAACCTAAATGAAAATCAGTCCAAACAATAACTGTGACACATTATTTTCAAAATAATGGAGGAACAACCAATTTTTTAAATAATCTTTTTTCTTTTACTTGTATTTTTATGTAAGATACTGTGTACCGGGCAAACAAATTCTGTGAATATTGCTCCTATCCACAAAGTATCACTACCAATAAATAGCTCTATCGTAATGAGAGCCAATTTCAGGTCCGAGTCATTCTCAGCAAATCTTCACAACCCTACAAAGTGGCTGTCACCTACTTCTCACAGATGAGGAAGCTCAAGTTCAAAAAAGTTAAGTAACTCGTCCACACTGCTGGTAACCAGAAGACACCAGTGACATCCACCCACCAGATTCATGGCCTTTGGTGATTCATAACTCTCCATCACCCTTCCGGGGAGCCTAATACTATCCACAGTTACCTCCAGAATCACAACAAAAGAGCACGCCTTTCCCTTTCTCTGGATTCCTCTCCAGAATTTTTGGGCTTACAGGTTGCTCAGGATGCTCACCAACTAAATACTCAAGAGGCAGAGGAAAACTTCAGGTTCTCCTCCTACAAGGGAACCTGAAAAAACTGAACACCATTTAGAACTTACCGGGTGTTCTAGGTTCACATTTAAATAAACATTTAACTTTTAATCTTTTACTATTCTACTTGAAAGAGTGCTGACACCGCTCAAAGGGGCCAGTATGTCACTGCCTCATTAACAGAACTAATGACAGCACTTTAATTTCCGCAGATGTTGAACAGAACTTTTTCGGTGAGTCTGGCGATGTTTATTCCAGATACAATTTTTAGCCCTGAACAGTCATTTAAAGTCTACATCTCCGAAGAAAACTACTTGACACAAAAATATTATATGAACCAGCAACTTAGTTTCAAAAACTCACACTATGTCTAAACCGTCAAATGCAGTAGCTGCTAGCCACATGTGTTTTTTCAATTCTAACTTAAAAATTAAATAAAATTTAAAATTTGGCTTTTGAGTCGCAGTGGCAACAAGTCAGATGCTAGTGGCTACCCTGCTCAACAGCAAAGGTAAAGAATACGTCCAGTGGGGCAGAAAGTTCCACGGGGCAGAGCAACTAACAATCGGCAGCGAGTGGAAGTCCTCCAGGAACACTGCCTCTCCCGCGGCGGGCACAGCGGCGTCCCGCGAGGCGGCGACGCAGCTCCTGGGCCGCAGGTGCCTTCCCGGGCGACGAGATGTCTGTGAGGAACGGAGCCCACGCGCTGGGGGACCCTTCACAGGCGGACGTTAACTAACCGCGCGGGCCGCACTGCGAGACTTCCCAACACTGACTCGAGTGGGGAGCCCCGGAGGCGGCGCGTTTCCCTGCGCGCCCGTTGGGCAGGGCCCAGATGTGCCGGCGCCAGTCGGTCAGAGGCGATGGCCTCTGACCTCTCCGCGAGCTGAGGCGTTAGGAGGAGAAAAAAACGGAGACGCCGAGCACTCGCCTGCTCGCTCGCCTCGGCCACATAGTTCAGCCGCCCCTCTGCAGACGGCGGCAAGAGTTAAGATAAAGTACTGGCTGCCGGAGGCGCTGAGGCCTCCCGGGCGACGACGAAGGCGGAGCCCCGGCCAGGCTTGGGAGGTGCGCTAAGAGCCCACCCCCCTCCCCCGGCCCGCCGGGTAAACAAGGCCGCAACTCTGTCCTCACACTTACCGGGGGCCGCGATCCCTCGGCCGCTGAGTCCGGGCGGGCCGGACTGGGTCAGGCCGGAGCGGAGGGAACGGACCCTGGCGGGACGGCAGCGGCGACGGCGGCCGACGCCGGTCAGGGCCCGCTCTACTTCCTCCGCCTGAGCGTTCCCCGCAACTCCGGAAGTGCTCGCCGTGTTTGCGTCACTTCCGGCCCAGGGTCGACCCGCGGTCGCCGGGGTCGTGGCGGGCGCAGGGTAATAATTACCTTTTGGTGGACACTTGCTTGTAACCCAGCGCTCGGTCCCAGAGGCTCCCTTGGTGGGCAACCTGGCTCCGAGGGTTGCGAAAGCGGCAAAGTAGAGGGTTCGGCTTACTGCAGCGTGGTCACAGCATCGCTTCCTGCTTTCGGATATCAGCGCCACCCGCCGGGGTACTTTTAACCAGCGAGTTTCTGGTGGACTCCTCACTGTGCTGTTTGTACTCGAGTGCTGGACACGGTCATAAGTTGGCCTCTGTGGAGTGGATAAAGGACTATCGCTTTTCGCAGGGCCCTTGGGTCAGCGTGCCGGGGCCGCATTACGCCTATACTTTGAGGCCGTCGCTTAGGGTGTCCCCTGAGCAGCCGAACTCTCTGCACCCTGATTCGCTGTCTAGTTCTTCCTCTTCCCATTCAACGTACGAGACAATCTAAACTTCCTTGCTGCACATCTTTTTTCAAACAGTATAGGAAGTACCAGTTGTGACTTGTGCTTTCTAGGACCTGTTGTCAACTGTTAAGGATAGATTGAGCCACGGAGGCCCACTCAAGTTGCTGCTGCACCAGTGGAAACACCATTGTGAAGCCGGTGATGTTAGGGACTGCCCTAGGCTGTGCGAGTGCATGGATAACCCAAGCCATTCCCACCCATGCACTAGTCGTATACGTAATGATATTCGAGATATCTTTGCGTAATGGGGCTCTCTAATCCTTTTTTAAATTTTTTAAAAGATTTTTATTTATCTTTAGAGGGGAAGGGAAGGAGAGAGGGAGAGAAATATCAATGTATGATTGCCTCTCATGCATCCCCTGCTGGGAACTGGCCTGCAACCCAGGCATGTGCCCTGACTGGGAATCGCGATCCTTTGGTTCACAGGCCCACACTCAATCCACTGAGCTACACCAGCCAGGGCTCTTAAAAATTTAGTTCTTGCTTCTTGTATGTACTGGTGTATTTCTCATACATGAGATTCAGCTTCCAGTTTCAGAACATGTGCCTAAATCAGGTGCAAATACCTACTAAGAAAGAGCCAAATTAATTCGGAGTGAAAATTAATATAATAAGTTAAAGTGTTTTGTAGGGTTATGGATTTTGTATATCAGCCTCATAAAAGTGTACTTACTACATAAAAGTGTACATCATAATCCACTGTACGCCCTGGCTGGTGTAGCTCAGTGGATTGAGCGCCGGCCTGCGAACCACATGATCGCGGTTTGATTCCCAGTCAGGGCACATGATTGTTTTGAGAAAACATCCCTTTAAATTATAATACTAGCAAAGGACCCAAATTATATTTTCTGCAAATAAAATGTCAATTAGAGGTTCTCACTTTGAGTGACTGGTAATAAATCCTCTCCTGTGAATAATGGGGAAACAATAAGTTTTTCTGTAGAATTATTCCATTTGCAAAATAGAAAAATGAGGTCACTCACATATCTAGCACACTGGTATACATACAATATATTGGAATCCTATGTATTATACTTAATTGTCTGCTTGTCTTTCCCCCAGTACAGAGCCAACCTGTTTTTGAATATTACTTCATTAAATAAACATTATTGAGCTGATGATAATAACAATTCTAATTTTTTAAAGATTTTATTTATTTATTTTTTAGAAAGAGAGGAAAGGAGGGAGAAAGAGAGGAAAACATCAATGTGCAAGAGAAACGATTATTGCCTCTCACATACCTTCAACTGGGGATCTAGCCAACAACCGATACATTTGCCCCGAGGGAATGGAATCAGCAACCTTTCGGTTTGAAGGCCGGCACTCAGTCCACTGAGCCACACCAGCCAGGGCAATAATGACATTTTTAATAAATGTCAATTTCTCCACAGAAAATAAAGGTTTAAAAATTAAGCCTAGCCCTAGGCCCAGTAGTTCAGTTGGTTAGTGTGTCCACAATATGCCATTGTTGCAGTTTCAATCCCTTGTCAGGGCACACATAAAAAGCCACCAATGGCCCTGGCTGGTGTACCTCAGTGGATTGAGTATGGACTATGAACCAAAGGGTCAGTGGCCCTGTTTGATTCCCAGTCAGCACATGCCTGGGTTGCAGGCCACATCCCCAGTGAGGGGAATGAAAGAGGCAACCACACATTGATATTTCTCTCCCTCTCTTTCTCGTCCCCTCTCTCTAAAAATAAATAAATAAAATCTTTTTTAAAAAAAAGCCACCAATGAGTGCATATTTCGGTGGAATGACAAATTAATGTTTTTCTCTCTTTACTTTTTTTAAAAATTTTATGTTGTCATGTTGGAGTCATGTCATTTTTTTAAAGATTTTTTATTTATTTATCTTTAGAGGGGAAAGAAAGGAGAGAAGGAGAGAAATATCAATGTGGGATTGCCTCTCCTGAGTCCCCTGCTGGGAACTGGCCCACAACCCAGGCATGTGCCCTGACTGGGAATCGAACCGCGATCGTGTGGTTCTCAGGCCCATGCTCAATCCACTGAGCTACACCAGCCAGGGCTCTCCTTACCTTTTTTATTTATCTCTAAAAATCAATTAAAAATAAAAACAATTTTATTTATAAAAGCAATTGTAAATAGATTCTTCCTTAAGAATATATCCAGAATCCAAATATTCTTCACCACCTCCTCTGCTATGCCTTGATCCAAGCCAGGATTTCTGACCACGATCTTTA
Organism: Sturnira hondurensis; assembly: GCF_014824575.4. NCBI lineage: Eukaryota > Metazoa > Chordata > Mammalia > Chiroptera > Phyllostomidae > Sturnira > Sturnira hondurensis. Next base: position 20,299,155 of record NW_028079127.1, read on the forward strand.
GCCTCAACACGTCCAGCTTTTTCCTTGCTCCCTACAGTCTATTCTCACCCAGGAGTCAGAGGGCTCCTATTAACTTTTTTTTTTTAAGATTTTATTTATTTACTTATCTATAGAGGGGAAGGAGAGAGGGAGAGAAACAGCAATGTATGGTTGACTTTTGTGGGTCCCTGCTGGTAGTTAGCCTGCAAGGAACCGGCCTGCAACCCAGGCATGTGCCCTGACTGGGAATCGAACCGCGATCGTCTGGTTCGCAGGCCCGCGCTCAATCCACTGAGCTACGCCAGCCAGGTCCTATTAACTATTAAGTCAGACTATATCACTTCCTTGCTCAAAAACCCAGAATGGCTCCCATCTCCTTCAAAAGGCAAGCTGCTGTCCTCCCAGTGACAAAGTCTGCCTTGTATGCTATCTTCACCTCCATGTCTTCAACAGCTACTTCTCTTGTTCTCCCTCGCTCTGCTGAAGCCACAAAGGTCTCCCTGTGACTTCTAACAGTCCAGACACAGACCATCTCAGGGCTTTTGCATTTTATTTTCCTCTGCCTTGGAAGGTCCCTCAACCTCCAAACCCATGCACAGGACTCACTTCCTCACTTTCTCAGGTCTTAAATCGATTCACGTTAGTGAAATCTTACCTAATTAAAATTGCAAATTACTGTCTTTCCCGCTCCTAATCCTCTTTCCAGGTCTATTTTTCTCCATAGCAGTTATCCCCAGTTGATATGCTGCGTCTTTCACTCACTTATCTTTGTTATGGTGTGAACTCCACAAAGACAGCGACTCGTGTGCTGTACTACAAGCTGCGCCTCCAGCACCTGGAAAGGTGCCTGGGACACAGCAGAGGGCAATCGACTTCTGCCGAGCGAGCGAGTGAAGGAGTGGGAGTACATAGGAGGACGCATTTAAGTACGGAAAGTCTTCCTGGATAAAAGTACCCAACCGCACACCAAAACACCGCTCGGACCTGGTCAAGGCCAGCCCAGCTTCCTAGGCCACGCCCATCAGGGAGGGACCGAAGCCGGAAGTAGCCCCACGGCGGAAGCTCCGCGGGACAGTCTAGGCCCACCTCCCAACCTGCCCCGGGCTCTTGCCCCGCCCAGTCGAAAGTGGGTGAAAGGTCGACGGAGCTAGAGCAGTGACTGGGACAGTGCAGCCAGGTGACAAGGAACGTGAAGGCTAGCTGACAGACGGGCCATGACAGACCAGGCGAAGCCCATCAGCCCGCTGAAGAATCTCCTGGCCGGCGGCTTTGGAGGCATGTGCCTGGTGTTCGTGGGGCACCCGCTGGACACAGTTAAGGTGCGAGGAGGCTGGGGCTCAGGTTAGAGGGCGGAGGCCCTGGCAGGGCGCGGAAAGCAGGGTCTCCCGCGAGGCGCGGTGCGGGACAGAAAGGGGGCCTGCGGGAGCTTCCGCGAGAAGTCTAGGAATCTCCCTTTCGCCCATCTAAGGGGTTCGTGGAAGCCGTTCCTCGAGTCGCAAAGAGCTGGGTCGCGCAGAGTGAGCAATCTCTAACCAACCATCAAGGACTGTGATTTCAAGTTCCCCGACCCGTAGCCTCTCCTGACCTTGCGCCACTTCTTTGGGGATGGGAAAGACAAAGCGCCCCCTAGAGCTCTGACTTCAGCAAACCCTAATCCGCAGGGCTGAAATAGGTCGCTTGTAAATCTCACCTCAGAAAGAGGCACGGATATTCGAGATGTCTTTTGACGCATTGCCCTGGGTCAGAGTGCCCATTACTATCTCCTTCCACTTCCCCCCTACAGAATGGGGTTTGGCCATCTTCAGCCTGTCACCTCATATTAGCTCAAGTGGCCTCCAGTGGGAAGTGATTATTTCCTCAGGGACTGAGCCCCTGCTAAGGAAGCCTGTGACCAACTTTGTCTCCGGCCAGGCCAATGCTCACAACTCCCAGGTGGGGAACCAGGGTCAAACTGAGGCTTTGGGAAGGAGAAAACGCATCAGGGCTTTTCCCTGGGCTTCCTCACATCATGTTCCCTCTGCAGCACTTTCAGCCAGGCCTTATTGGAGGCGAAAGTCCATGAACTATGATCTAGGGTTTAAAGCTTCATCCTACTTATTTATTTACTTACTTACTTTTAGAGAGAGGGGAAGGGAGAGAGAAAGAGAGAGAGAAACATCAGCATGTGGCTGTCTCTCATGTGGCCCCCACTGGGGACCTGGCCTGCAACCCAGACATGTGCCCTGACCGAGAATCGAACTGATGACCCTTTTGTTCACAGCCCGCACTCAATCCACTGAGCTACACCAGCTCGGGCTTCATCCTACTTTTAAACCTTATTTCTGGACACACACTGGGAGGAAATTGGCAGATCACTGCCAGAGTGCTGGGGGGCAGACATGAGTCTCATAGAGTAGGAGGTCTGGGGAGGGGGCTTATTAGAATTTATATTGGATTTCCAACACAGGAAACTAGCTTTAGGAAATGTCCTCTTGGGAGATTTGGGCAGCAACTTATTTGCTACCTTTTACCTAGGGGAGGAGCTGGGGCCATTCTTTGGCAAGACCGGGATTAAAGCAACCTGCCTGACTAGGACAATGAAACATGAAATCAAATGTTCATTTAGCCGATGGTACTTCTGTGTGTTTATTGCTTCCCAGACAGTGATGGTTCTAAGCAACACTATCTAGTAAGAGAAAAGAGCCCTGGCTGATGTAGCTTAGTAGATTGAGCGTAGGCCTATGAACCAAAGGGTCACTGGTTTGATTCCTAGTCAGGGCACATACCTGGGCTGTGGGCTGGGTCCCCATGTGTGAGAGACAACCACACATTGATGTTTCTCTCTGTCTCTTTCTTCCTCCCTTCACCTCTCTATAAATAAGTAAATAAAATCTTTGGAAGGAAAAGAATTGTCTGGCCCCTCTTCCTGTTTTTCTAAAAATTAGTTTTCAGGTATACAACATCATTTGAATTCTGTATACACTGCAAAGTGATCACCCCCAAAAGTCTGGTTACTATCCATCACCATGCAATTAACTCCTATTACTGCTTTTGCCTATCCCAACCACCTTTCCCTCTGGTAACCACCAATCTGTTCTCTGTGTCAGTGATGTCATATGGTACTGTCTGTTTCTGACTTACTTCACCTAGCATTATACCATCAAGGCCCATTCATATTTTTTCAAATGGCAAAATTTCATTTTTTGGCTGATTATATATATATATATATGTGTGTGTGTGTGTGTGTGTGTGTGTGTGACATCTTATTTATCCATTCATCCATACATGGACACTTAGGTTGTTTCTATGTCTTGGCCATTGTAAATAATGCTAAGGAAGCCTGTGACCAACTTTGTCTCCGGCCAGGCCAATGCTCACAACTCCCAGGTGAGGAACCAGGGTCACACTGAGGCTTTGGGAAGGAGAAAACGCATCAGGGCTTTTCCCTGAGCTTCCTCACATCATGTCTGCCTCAGCTGTTCCCTCTGCAGCACTTTCAGCCAGGCCTTAATGGAGGCGAAAGTCTCCATGTAAATAATGAATATTGGGGTGCATATACAGGGTGGGGCAAAAGGAGATTTACAGCTGTTCATATGGAAATAATACAATAATCACTAGCCCTGGCTGGTGTAGCTCAGTGGGTTGAGCGCGGGCCTGCGAACCATACAATGGCGGTTCGATTCCCAGTCAGGGCACATGCCTGGGTTGCGGGCGGTTCCCAGCGGGGGACTCACGAGAGGGAACCATACGTTGATATTTCTCTCCTTCCCTTCCCCTCTAAAAAGATAAATAAATAAAATATTTTAAAAATCACTAAATAATAATATAAGACTAAGCTGTATGTTTCACGTACTCACAACTGTAAACCTGCTTTTGCTCCACCCTGTATCTTTTTTGAATTAGTAAATAAATGAATCTCCATATCCTGTTGGTTGTATTTCTGTGGAGAGTCCTGACCAATACAACAACCTAACGAATTGAAAACATATCCATACAAAACCAAAAACCTGTGCACAAATGTTTATAGCACCTTTGCCCCTTATAATCCAAAAATGAAAAAATGCAAATGTCCATTATCTAATGAACAGATAAATTAGTACAGTGGAATGAATATTACATCAAAGTGGAATATTAGTACATCAAAAAGGAATGGATGGAGATATATATATATATATATATATATATATATATATACACACATATACATATATATAACAACATAGATGAACTTTAAAAACATTATACTACAGCCCTGGCTGGTGTAGCTCAGTGGATTGAGCGCGGGCCTGCGAACCAAAGGATTGTGGTTTGATTCCCAGTCAGGGCACATGCCTGGGTTGCAGGCCAGTTCCCAGTGTGGGATGCATGAGAGGCAACCATACATTGATATTTCTCTCCCTCTCTCCTTCCCTTCCCCTCTAAAGATAAATAAATAAAATCTTAAAAAAAACAAAACATGGCCCTGGCTGGCATAGTTCAGTGGATTGAGCACAGGCCTGCGAACCAGAGGATCGCGGTTCAATTCCCAGTCAGGGCACATGCCTGGGTTGCAGGCCAGTTCCCCACAGGCCAACTCCCAGCAGGGGACGCGCGAAAGGCAACCATACATTGATGTCTCTCTCCCTCTCTCCTTCCCCTCTAAAGATAAATAAATAAATAAATAAATAAATAAAAATTTAAACAAAACAAAACATTATACTAAGTAAAAGAAGCCAGGTGTGAAAGGCCACATATGAAATAAATGAAATATACAGAATAGGCAAATCCATAGAGACAGAAAATAGATTTGTGGTCGTGAGGACCTACAAAGAGAGTGAAATGGGGAGTAACTACTAATGAGTGTGGTGTTTCTTTTGGGGGCGATGAAAATGTTCTCAAATTGATTGTAATGAAGGTTGCACAACTGTGTATATACTAACAATCATTGAATTGTACGCTTTACATGGGTGAATTTTATGATATGTGAATTGTATCTTAACAAAGCTGTTTGAAAATAATAATACTGAACCAAAGATACCGGCTCTCACCCTCCACGCCCCCCAAAAAAGATATTGGCTGGCCCCACACTCATCTGAAGACTGGCTTCCTTGTGGTTCACCCATAGGCTGGTGAATGGGTGCTACTTGTTGCCAGCAGGCCTTCTTTCTTCTGCACATGGCCTCTCCAGGCTGCAAGAGTATCCTCATAGTCACTGCCTTCCTCCCAAGCAAGGTAACCTGTGGTAGCCACAGGGGGAAGCTGGCCTTCTGATTGCCTAGCCTTGGAAGTCACGTGGCATCAACACCACCACATTGTGTTCAGGAAGTGAATCACCGAGTCTGGCCTGTGTTCAAGGGGCAGAGAATTAGGATTTACCTTTTTTTTTAAAAAAAGATTTTTATTTATTTATCTTAGAGGGGAAGGGAAGGAGAGAGAGAGAGAGACAGAGAGAGAAATATCAATGTATGGTTGCCTCTCGTGCGTCCCCCACCGGGAGCTGGGAACTGGCCTGCAACCTAGGCATGTGCCCTGACTGGGAATCGAACCGCACTTGTGTGGTTCGCAGGCCCGCACTCAGTCCACTGAGCTACACCAGCCAGGGCTAGGATTTACCTTTTGAAGGGGAAACGTGTCAGATAATTAGTGGACATAACTGAAAACCACTACACTGTGTAAGGATGGATGAGGACCTGACCTGGGGGAAGACTCAAACAGAGAGGGGGAAAATGAGGATTCTGGAAGCATCCTGAAGGATTACCCCTACAGACTTGGTACCCGTGTGACAGAGCGAGAAGAGCAACAGGAAGTAGTCAGAGGTGAGGCCAGGGTTTCAAATCCTGAGAAAGGGGGTAGTTAGGTAGTTAGGCCACAGAGGGGTTTATTTATCAGAAGGGTAAGATTCTGGGGGTGATTTGAGTAGGGAGAGCTTCTCCAAGCAGTTGGAAATGTAGCCCTAAAGGTAGGGCAAGTCTGGAGATGGGCCAGTGATAGTCATCACTGAGCAGCAGCTGAAGCCCTGGAATCTGAGTTTTCTGGAAGGAATAGTGGACCAGATGGTGCTGAGCCTCAGAGAATGCCTGGAGTAGAAAAGAAGACAAAGGAGCAAGTACTAAGAAGGGAGGTTTTAAGAGAGACAGTTGAAGCATTGGATACATCAAAAGGTCAGGAAGGATAAGGGCCAAGAAAAGCGGCATTAAATCCACCTCACTCCAAAATGCCATCGTTGATTTGAGCACCCTACCTAACTACCAGCGTGCTGTTCCATGTCGGAGTGGGTGGTGGCTAGAGCTAAGCTTTGCATCAGCTTGTCACTGGCATGTCACTGAACTCACTAAACCCTGTCTCCTCATCTGTAACCTGGGAATGTTCATCCCATTGGGTCATTGTGGGATCCATTAGGTGAGAAATGAATGGTGAAAGTAAGTGGATGGGGAAATCAGAGGAACTGTCACTGTCTCTAAAAGCATGCGACTCGTACCCTGGCTGGTGTAGCTCAATGGATTGAGCACAGGCCTGCGAAACACACAATCACGGTTCGATTCCTAGTCGGGGCACATGCCTGGGTTGCAGGTCAGTTCCCAACAGGGGACTCATGAGAGGCAACCATTCATTGATATTTCTCTCCTTCTCTCCTTTCCTTCCCCTCTAAAGATAAATAAATAAAAACTTTAAAAATATATAAAAAAATAAAAGCATGCGACTCATGAATGCAGAGTTTGAATAAACTGGAGGAAAGAGAAGCCTGAATCTAATGGTTAAGTGAGGCAGTTCTGATTCTGGGAAATGACTGTATCTTACCTTCTGATTTCAGGTCCGACTACAGACGCAGCCCCCAAGTTTGCCTGGACAGCCTCCCGTGTATTCTGGGACGTTTGACTGTTTCCAGAAGACTCTAGTTAGAGAGGTATTGTACCTCGGTGCTGGGCATTCCTTTCACTCAGAGGAACACATTCTCAGGGTTGGCGTGTGACTCCCCCTGGGGCTTAGCTTGACCTTGACCTTGCGTACTTCTGCTGGAGGTCTAACCCACAGCGATGGCTCTCTCCTCGTGCCGTCCTGCGCCCTCCATTTGTCGTCGCTCTGGAGTCTCCGCTAGTTCCAGTTCCAGTTTTATGCCAATGACTAAAGCTAATAAAATGATTCTCTTTTTGGAAGGCAGAATGTAGGCCACAGGAAATTAGTGAGGAATCATTGGAGACTCAAAGTAGAAGAAAGCAAATCTGGATCGATCAGTTTGACAAGGATCAGTGGCAGAAGTTTACAAAAAGTCTGGAGGAAAAGTCAATCAGTCTGAGGCACAGTAAGAGAGGCCAGCAGAGTTTTCAAAGCCCTAGACAGGGACACTACATTGATCGATTGTCTTCCATGTACACCCCGACCAAGGATCGAACCAAAAACCTAGGTATATGTCCTGGCTGGGGATCAAACACCTGTAACCTTTTGGTGTTCGGGATGATGCTCCAACCAACTGAGCCACCCGGCCAGGGCCAAAATATGGGATTTTTTAAAAAGTTTTAATTACTAGTGATATTTAGTAGTCGCTTCATTAGCACATATGTAAAAAGACCTTGTTGAGAATTTTTCTCTTCCTTTGCTCCCTAAAATATAACTCTTATGCATAAATGCCCTATTAAATACATAGTCTTTATTAAATACACAGAAACTGAGAAGTAGGTGTCACTGAGATAAAGAGGGGATTCTGCTGGTAAGTAATAGACTCGGACTTGGGGAGAAGTTGTTCCCAGGTTCCTTGATGGATCCAGGCATAGGAGGAAGATTTTGCACACGTTTGTGAGTTAGTGCTATCTTTTCTTCTCTTTAAATCTTCACCTGAGGATGTGTTTTTATTGATTTTTTTGTTGTTGTTTTTTAGACAGAGCAGGGGAGAGGGAGAGAGAAAGAAACATCAATGTATGAGAGAAACATCAATAGGTTGCCTCCCATACATGCCCCAGTCAGGGACTGAACTCACAACCTAGGTGTGTGTCCTGCCTGGGAATGGAACCTGCAACCTTCTGGTGTGTGAGACAGCGCTCCAATCAACTGAGCCACCCCAGCCAGGGCAAAGTGCTCCTTCTTTTGTCTGTGTAGAGTCTGATCAGTGTAGGATGGAGGCTTTAGGCTTCAGGTCTGCTCAGAGCTCTCTGCCCTTATGGAAGAGAGGTGGGTTTACACGCCCTTTGGTTAACAAACATTGCTGAGCACTTGTTTAGCAGCTGGGCAACGTGCTGGGTGCTGGGGGCCCAGTGAGAATGGCTTGTGTGAACCCAAGTCCCTGCAGAGTCGACTAGGCTCCCTTATTCCCACCATATCGGTATGCGTCCTTAGTGTTTGTTGTGCCAGGTGTGGCTTTCTGCGAGACAAAGGTCTTGGTTGTGCTGCATGGATCTGGGTGGGCCAGCATGGTGGGAGGAAAGCTAGAACTATCCGGACTTGGCCCCTCTGGACCTGAGCATTCTGCTCAGCCAGGTGGGGAGCTGCTGTGGGAAGGGCTTTGGAAGGACTTTGTCCCCTGCTGCTTTTGTAAATCCTCCTGAAAACCTTCTCTGTCTTATCACCCCCTTTCTGTTTACGGCCTTTGCACTTTGTATCTGGAGAGTCAGCTTACAGCTGGCAGGAGTGTTTGACCTTGGCAGGATCCTGGAGGTGTGCTGACAGGTACAGCTGTGCTGGAAGGTGGACGAGGTATGAATGCCCAGGGGCTGCAGCCGGCAGGCTCTCCACACTGGGTCTGGACCCTCCCACCTGCAGTCCACTCTGATACTCCTGCCACTCTCCATAAAGAGCAACTTTTATGGTTTTTATATTTGTTTTTAAATATTATTTTTTTTAAATTATTTTGTGTTAAAGTGATACAAGCACTTAGTTTGTTGCTGAAAGGCTGGTAACAAAAACAGCCATCTCCCCCTCACATGCACACCTTCATCCGCCCCCATTCTCCAGGGACAGCTACTCTGAGCTCTTGCAGTTGTTCATGCTGTTTCTCTGGAGCTACATAATACACATTTACTGCTACATTTCACACATTTTTATGTTTTATCTCCCTATTTATGGTAGAGGCTTTTAACTCCTACATTACGTATTCCCTCTTTTTGACCTGCGCATATAATTTTATCCTAGATTGTGATTTAATCCAGTTCACTGTTTTTATGATTACAACTATATGTATCTGTTTCTTTCTGTTAATTAAGTAATATGCTGAGATGTACATTTCATTTATTGGGCAACGTTTTACAATCACTGTGTTTCTTTGCATGGCTGTCTCTGTCATACTGTGTGTACCCTGACTGTCCTGTGGCATACCTCTCTGGCTTTCCACACTGCCTGAACAGCAATAACCTGTTGTTTTGGTGTGTGTAATTTTGCTTTGTTTTTCTTGGAAACATGCCTCCTGGAGTCCTCCCTCCTTGTACTCCCAAGTAGACAGGCTTCTTCCCAGGCCCACTGTGCCCAATGCCACCCTGGAAGTCCCTTTCACTTCTCTGGGGCTGAACCTTGCCCTCCCAGGTCCCAGTCTTTCCTTTCCCTTTACTACTCTTGTTTGGTTGAGATACCTACTTGTCTTAGCATCCACTCATTGCTACTGCATAGTTGCTTTCCCTATGACTATACTGGTGAAAATTTTCACAATTTTCACTAGACTATACTAGTGAAAATTGATATGCGGGCTTACTATTTTTTAAGGTTTTATTTATTTATTTTTAGAGAGAGGGGAAGGGAAGGAGAAAGAGAGGGAGAGAAACATCAGTGTGAAGGAGAAACATCAACTGGTTGTCTCTAATATGAGCCCCAAGCGGGGACAGGGGACCGAACCTGCAACAGAGGCATATACTCTGGCCGGGAATCAAACCGGCAACCTTTCCCTTTGTGGGACAACTTTCAACTGACAAGCCACTCCGGTCAGGACTTACTATTGTTTTTAACAACAAAACCCATGTCTTAGTTTTGAAAAATACAAAAATGTCTTAATCACCTGTAATCTCACCCCAAGGAAGTCAGATCAAAACACCCTGTTTTGTAGCCTGCATTGTTTTCCCTTAGTAGTCTCTTCACGTTACAATGGGATTTTATGACAGTGTGATAGTCCATTTATGGAACTCCTATAATTTGTCTCATTTATCTCCTATTTGGGAGCTTTTAGATTCATTCACAGTTACGGTACCTGATAAATGCCTGATGTTATTTTCTTTTTTTCCATCTCTGAGTATTTCCCCAGAATACACCTCTAGACAAAGGATTTCCTGGTGAAAGGTTCTGCCAGAATTTTTTCTAGAATGGAAGCTGTTTTCCATTTTCTCCAGCAGTGTATGAGAAGACAACTATGTCTGACAAATGTGGGGGGGTTCTTCCTTTTAAAAGCTCTCCTTCGCGGAGAGGTGAAGAGAGGATGCCCCGGATAAGCAGACAGACACACTCCTCACCCGTTTCAGTGGTGTGAGGGGTGGCGGTGTCTACACACAGCTTCTGCTTCTGTGACTCCTTGCAGGGCATCACGGGGCTATATCGAGGCATGGCTGCCCCCCTCGTCGGCGTCACGCCCATGTTCGCCGTGTGCTTCTTTGGGTTTGGTTTGGGGAAGAAACTGCAACAGAAACACCCGGAAGATGTGCTCAGGTGAGTGCCTACAGGCCTGGAGCTCTTGATGCTGTTCTGCCTGGTGATGTAACCTGAGTTAAAGGAAAGAGCCTTGGCGGACAGGCAGTGGCTGTCCTCCTGGGCCCCCGAGACTGGCTGCTGAGAGCACACGTGGGGCATGAGGGAGCTAGTTGAGTTTCCTCGGCCTTATGAACCAAAAGAAAAAAGCCCACCTACTTCTCCATCCCGCCACCAGGCTTTCGTAATTCCTTCTGTGGGGTAGTGTCGCGCTTATTGGGGCAGTTAGTAATACCAGCCTTGAGGGGTGCTGGGACATCTGCACACTAAAATGTGTGTCAGGTTAAAAAAATAAAAGTGTATGTCAGGCGCCCTGAGCAGTCCCTGGTGCAGCAGTAACAACAGTGGCAGCTTCATCTTCGCTCACCTGGGGAAAGGGAGACTCCTGCTTCTGTCTTTTACTTCATTTTAATAGCATGACTATAATCATTTTAGATATTGGTTTCTCTGTTGAAGTGAAATAAGACAGTGTTTTTCTTTTTAACATACTTTTAAAAGTTGGATTTGGGTATGAAGTGGCAGGTGAGTCAGAATTATAGCTCATGACAAAGTGGTTCATGAGAATAGACTTCTGCGGCTTATACCAGGGCCGTGCGCTGGAAGCCCAGTGGGGTCTCTGCCAGTACGTTGGCCTGTGGGTTGTGTTCCCCATGTGATGTGATCAGAGAAACACTCTTCCTGCTTAAGCAAAAGTTGGAACACTCGGGGCCCCGCCCCCATACGCCTGCCATGTTCAGAATCCTGAAGGTCAGCCCTATCACTTTCTCCTCCCTGCAGTGGTGTTTGGGAAGAGTATGGAAAGGAGCAGTACCAGGGCCTTGGGGTGGACGCTCAGGAAGGGCCAGTGCTCACACATGCCCCCCTGGGGTGGGATGGGAGTGGGATGGCAGAATGGGCCAGGCAGTGACAGAGTATCTATGTGGTACCCTGTGTACACACAAAAACCCTGTTCAGAGGAGGGTCACCAATTCCAGGAGATGGAGGTGTGCCTGGCTAGGGTCTGGGCATCTTGGGAAGAATGGAGCATGCTGGTCTCATAGGGGAAGTTTATTTGCTGAGAGGTCTCTTCTTGGGAACAGCACTGTAAATGGAGACCATGCATGAAAGCAAGTCTCTTGACTGTTCAGCAGACAGTCTTTGGGCCAGGCTTGCATGTCTGAGGTGGATGTGTGAGCCCTGTCTGGAGTGAGTGCATGGCACAAAACAGGGCCATTGAGACTGGTGCCCTGCCTAGAGGGAAGGACCCTCAGTGGATGTCTTCTCTACCCCACTTGATATCCATTCCTCAGGTCTTGGGCTCCTTATTAGGTAGAACTGGCCTGAAGGCTCAGCAGTCAGAGGTTTGGGGTCAGGAGGGGCCTGAGGCTTAGGCAGGTAGGTGAAGTTTTTCAGCAACATATGCTAAGTTGTGAGGAATCTGTTGAGATACTAATTGTAGCTTTGTGCTACGTAGCCTCTAGACCACCTGGTATTGCTAATCCCAGAAGGAAAAGATGCCAGGGGTGGCACAGACAGCTGTGGCCAGAGATGCTAGGAGCCTCAGACTCCTCAAAATACTCACTGTAACTCATTCTGTGGGGGTCAGGGTGAGGGTCCATATATCTGGCCACTGGGGGACTATTCCCTGCACAGAGGGCCCCAGGGCCCATTATGCTTGTCTGGGCACCGTCCTGGTCTGGTCTTTTCTCAGTATTTTTTAACATTTTATTGATTATGCTATCACAGTTGTCCCAATTTCCCTGCTTTTGCCACCGTCTGCCTGGTACCCCCATTTCCGCCAGCAATCCTCCCCCCTTAGTTCGTGTCCATGGGTCATGCAAATAAGTTCTTTGGCTTCTCTATTTCCTATACTATTCTTTTATCTTTTTAAAAGATTTTATTTATTTATTTTTAGAGAGAGGGTAAGGGAAGGAGAAAGAGAGGGAGTGAAACATCAATTGCTTGGCTCTTGCACACCCCCAACTGGGGACCTGACCTGCAACCCAGGCACATGCCCTGACCAGGAATCAAATCAGCAACCTTTCGGTTCACAGGCCCTTGTTCAATCCACTGAGCCACACCACCCAGGGCCTCTATACTGTTCTTAACCTCCCCCTGTCTATTTTGTACCTACCACTTATGCTTCTTAATCCCTGTACCTTCCCCCTGTTCTTCCCCTTCCCCCTCCCAGCTGATAACCCTCCAAATGATCTCCATATCTATGATTCTGTTGCTGTTCTGGTTATTTCCTTAGTTTGTTTTTTTTTAGATTCAGTTGTTGATAGTTATGAATTTGTTGCCATTATAATGTTCATAGTTTTGATCTTCTTTTTCTTTTTTTCTACTTTCTTTTTTAATGTATTTTATTGATTATGCCATTACAGTTATCCCATTCCTCCCCTTCATTTCCCTCCACCCTGCATACCCTCTCCCACCCACATTCCCCCCCTTTAGTTCATGTCCATGTGTCATAAGTTCTTTAGCTTCTATATTTCCCATACTACTCTTGCCCCCCCCCTATTTTCTCCCCACCGTCTATTCTACTTATTCTCTGTACCTTCTCCCTACCTCTCCTCCTCCCACTCCCCTGTTGCTAACCCTCCATGTGATCTCCATTTCTGTGGCTCTGTTCCTGTTTTAGCTGTCCACTTAGTTTGCTTTTGTTTTAGGTGTGGTTGGTAATAACTGTGGGTTTGCTGTCCTTTCACTGTTCATATTTTTTATCTTCTTTTTCTTAGATAAGTCCCTTTAACATTTCATACAGTAAGGGCTTGGTGATGATGAACTCCTTGAACTTGACCTTCTCTGAGAAGCTCTTTATCTGCCCTTCCATTCTAAATGAAAGCTTTGCTGGACAGTGCAATCTTAGATGTAGGTCCTTGCATTTCATGACTTGGAATACTTCTTTCCAGCCCTTTATTGCCTGTAAGGTCTAACAGGCAATGGGAATGTGTGATGGGAACTCCTTTGTAGGTGACTGTCCCCTTATCTCTTGCTGCTTCTAGAATTATCTCCTTCTTTTAAAAAAGATTTTATTTATTTATTTATCTTTAGAGGGGAAGGGAAGGAGAGAAGGAGAGAAACATCAATGTATGGTTGCCTTTTGTGCGTTCTCTGCTGGGAGTTGGCCTGCAGGGAACTGGCCTGCAACCCAGACATGTGCCCTGACTGGGAATTGAACCGCGATCGTCTGATTCGAAGGCCCGCACTCAATCCACTGAGCTACACCAGCCGGGGCATTATCTCCTTCATTTTAATGTTGACTAATGTAATGATGATGTGCTTTGGTGTGTTCCATCTTGGGTCCAACTTCTTTGGGACCCTCTGAGCTCCCAGGACTTCCTGGAAGTCTATTTCCTTTGCCAGATTGGGGAAGTTCTCCTTTATTATTTGTTCAAATAAGTTTTCCCCTCATTGTTCTTCCTCTTCCTCGTCTGGTACCCCTATAATTCAGATGTTGGAACGTTTAAAGATGTCCTGGAGATTCCTAAGCCTCTCCTCATTTTTTGAATTCTTGTTTCTTCATTCTTTTCTGTTTGACTGTTTCTTTGTTCCTTCTGGTTCACTCCCTTGATTTAAGTCCCAGTTTTCTTTCCATCACTATTGGTTTCCTGTGCATTTTCCTTCATTTCACTTAGTGTGGCCTTCATTTTTTCATCTAATTTGCGACCAAAATCAACCAGTTCTGTGAGCATCCTGATCACCAGTGTTTTGAACTGTGCATCTGAGAGGTTGGCTATCTCTTGGTCGCTTAAAAGTACTGGCTCTGGGGCTTTGATTTGTTCTTCTGTTTGAGCCATTTTTAGTCAGGTCGCACCTGTTGCACATGTGTGGAGGAGCCTTAGGTGTTCACCAGGGCAGGGCAACCCAGTCCCTAGGTTGTGACACTGTATGTGGGGGTGGTGTCAGAGAGGGAACAGTGGCACTTGTTCCGCATTTCAGTCCCCTCTGTGACTTCCCGCAAGCCAGCACATTTTCAGTCGGTACTCTTAGGCTTTATTTCCTGTTGCTGGGGCTCTGGGTTGTGGGGTCTGTCTTCTGCCCATTTTTGTCTAGTTTACTTACATGTGAATGTGTGACTGCGATCAGCCCCGTGCCACCTGCACTCCCAGGTCTGGTAGCCACTGCCTTTTCCTGCTGTGACCCCTCTCCGCTGGCTGCTGACTCTGCCCCTCTTACCGGTCTGGTTGAATGGTTGTGGGACTTCCATACAGTTCAATTTTCTGTCTCTTCTGGTTGTGTTTTTGTTTCTAAATCTTTATTGTCCTTAATTTTGGTTGTGTAAGGAGGCACAGTGTTTCCACCTACGCCTCCATCTTGGCTGGAAGTCTGATCTTCTTTTTCTTAAATGTCCTTTTAATATTTCATGTAGTAATGGCTTGGTGATGATAAACTCTGTTAGCTTTACCTTGTCTGGGAAGCACTTTATCTGCCCTTCCATTCTAAATGATAGCTTTGCTGTATAGAGTAATCTTGGTTGTAGGTCCTTGCTTTTAATCACTTTGAATACTTCTTGCCAGTCCCTTCTTATCTGCAAAGTTTCTTTTGAGAAATCAGCTGACAGTCTTATGGAAACTCGTTCGTAGGTAACTCGCTGCTTTTAAGATTCTCTCTTTATCTTTAACTTTTGGCACTTTAATTATGATGTGTCTTGGTGTGGTCCTCTTTGGGTCCAAATTGTTTGGGACTCTGTGCTTCCTGGAGTTATAGGTCTATTTCCTCTGCCATATTAGGGAGGTTTTCTTTCATTATTTTTTCAAATATGTTTTCAATTTCTTGCCCTTCTTGTTCTCCTTCTGGCACACCTTTGATTCAGATGTTGGTACATTTGGAGATGTCCCAGAGGCATCCTATACTGTCCTCACTTTTTTTTTCTACTTGCTGTTTTGGTTGAATCCTTAGTTAGTCTTTTTGTTCCAAATTGTTGGTTTCAATCCTGGCTTCATCCTCTCCACTGTTGGTTCCCTATACATTGTTCTTTCTTTCATTAAGTGCAACCTTCATTTCTTCCTGGGTCTTTTTTATGCTGTTTCATACTCAGTAACTTCTTTGAGCATCCTGGTCACCAGTATTTTGAACTCTGCAGCTGATAGGTTGGTAATCTCTGTTTCGTTTAGTTGTTTTTCTGGGGTTTTCTTTTGTTCCTTCGTTTGGGTCATATTTCCTTGTCTCTTCAGTTTGGCAGCCACCCTGTGTTGGTTTCTGTATATTATGTAAAGGTGCTTTGACTCCCTGTCTTAGTAGCATGGCTTATTTTAGAAAAGACACCTGTCAGGATGAATGTGGCTTCTTTAAGTCCTTGGTTGTTGGACTTCCATACAGCTCGATTTTCTGACTGTTCTGGGTGTTACTTGTTTTGAGGTCTAGTTGTAATTCTTTCTGTGGTTGTGTAAGGAGACAAAGCAGGTTTAGCTATGCCTCCACCTTGACTAGAAGTCCCCTTTCTCAGTATCTTATAGCACATTCCTTAGGACTGACCTGGCTGCCCCTCAGCCTGTGGAGGTGGCCATAGCTGTTCTTCCTGGCCTTGATGCTGTCCTGCTTAAATCTTGGCTTCAAATATTCTCAGGCCCTTGGTGATCCAGAGGAGATGACATTGGAGAGGAACTGGGGTCGACTGAGATCCAGATCCTGGGTTAGTAGCTTTTTTCAACAACAGCCCTGAATTTAATAGATGCGGAAGCAAGGCACAGAGAGTCATTGAAACTTATTTGTTGTCATTGTGCGTGGCAGGCCCAGGGACTGAAACCGTGTCTTACCGTAAAGCCTTTCCCATGGGTGAGGCCATCTGCATGTATAGGTGGGTCTTGCGTGGTTCTTGGCATTGGGGCCCCTGCCCTGGGAAGTTTGACATCAGAATACATCTGAAACTCAGCTTTTGTGTGAAATTTGATTTATTTGTGCTGGGCTTTCTGCCCAGTCCAAGTATTTATTTTTTTTCTTATAAAGTCATCTTTGGCTGAGACTGCCTCTGTCCAGTTGAATGCTCACAAGTGCTTGCCTCTGGTTTTGTTTCTGGTGCAGCTACCCCCAGCTGTTTGCAGCTGGGATGTTATCTGGTGTCTTCACCACTGGAATCATGACCCCTGGAGAACGGATCAAATGCCTGTTGCAGGTAAGGGTGTGATCTGGGTCGGGGAATGTGAGGTAGGGGGAAGTAGTTAGCTTCTTCTATTCAGTATACAATTGTGTGCGGATGTTTATGTCCTTTCACCCTTTATAAGGCTTCAGGTCAGGTGTACAAAACAATTTCAAGGTTTTCAGGAGCATGGAAGCACTCATAGTAGAATCAAGAGCTAGGACAGTGTAACAGACCAGCCAACATGCCACACCTGTGACGTGTCAATCCAGACATATCTCCCCTTATTAGCACCGACTTCAGGAACTCTGAAAGGTAAGTCATGTCTCATCAGAGGAGAGAGTGAGGCTGCTCTTGCCCAGCATCTTATGTCTCTGCCGATAACCCTAAGACCCAGTGCCCGCAGCGTGCCCGGCTTGTTCTCGGGCGCAGTGAACTGGCTGTCTGCCTCAGCACACAGGACTCTTTTAAAAAAATAAATGTTAATGCTTTTTCTTTGAATGACTGGAGTAATTTAACAGACAATTCTTGTAAAAAACATTTTTTAAAGATTGTGTTTATTTATTTATTTTTTTTAGAGAGAGGGCAAGGAAGGAAGAAAGAGAGGGAGAGAAACATCAGAAACATCAATGTGTGAGAGAAACACTGATTAGTTGGTTGCCTCTCGCATGCCCCCAGGCGTGTGCCCTGACTGGGGATCAGTCCGGTGACCTTTTGGTTAGCATTACTATGCCCAACCCACTGAGCCACACCAGTCAGGGCTAGAAAATATCAATGATGCAAAGAAGCACAAAGAAAAAAATGTGTCTATTACCCCTGCTACTACCCCACTAACCACTGTTACAACTGCTTGCATGGGAATTCTAGTCTTTTGGTAAAAATGTATATTTATTAAGAAATATTGTCTTTTGCCCTGGCTGGTGTAGCTCAATGGATTGAGCACAGGCCCGCAAACCAGAGGATCGCAGTTTGATTCCCAGCCAGGGCACGTGCCTGGGTTGCGGGCCGGTTCCCAGTGGGGGATGCACGAGAGGCAACCATACACTGATGTTTCTCTCCCTCTCTCCTTCCCCTCTAAAGATAAATAAATAAAAAATCTAAAAAAAAATTTAAAAAAAGAAATATTGTCTTTTGAAATAAAATTAGGATCACCTACTACAATTGTTTTATAACCAACTTTTTCCCCCTTGATGTACCATAATATTTTTCTGTGATTATTTATCTCAAGCATAATTTTTTGCACCTTATTTCATCACATACGTGGCTGTCATTTACCCAATAATCTCTTTCCTGGGGGTATGACAAATTATATGCCAGCAGCAAAGATCTCTATAAATAAGATTTTACACAATGTACCTGATATTTTAATGAATATTAATTGCTCCTATTTTTCCTTTGTGAAGTAACTATTTATGTTCTTTGCTCATTTTCTTTTTTTTCTAAATTTATTTTTAAAAATCTGGACTTACTAAGGTTATTAATTACTTATCATATGTGGCAAGTGTTTTTTTCCATGGCCACTCAATTTTGTGGATTTTTTAATTAAACTTTTTATTTTGAGATAATATAATAGATTCATGTGCAATTGTAAGAACTAATACAAAGAAAAAAGAAAGAAAGAAGTAGTACAGAGAGATCCCCTGTACCCCCCTTGCCCAGTTTTCTCACAATGGTAACAATCTTAAAGCTGCAGTACAACATCACAATCAGGATATTGACATTGATACACTCAAATACAGGATACTTCCGGCATACCAAGGACCCCTGAAGTGCCCTGATATAACCACATCCACTTCCCTTCCCCGCTCCAGTCCTGAACTACCCCAGCAACCATTAATCTGTACTTCATTTCTATAGTTTTGAAGTTTCAAGAATGTTATAGAAATGGAATCATACAGTATGTAAACTTTTCATACTGGCTTTTTAAACTCGACATAATTTTCTGGAGATTCATTCATATTGTTGATATTTGAATAACTCACTTTATTTTAAGGAGTACATGGCATGGACGAACCACAATATGTTTGACTTTCCACGCATTGAAGGACATCTGGGTTGTTTCCAGTTTTTGGCTCTTATGAGTTAAGATGCATAAACAGTCATGTACAGAGATTTTTTCTGAGAAAATAAGTATTCATTTCTCTGGGATAAATGCCCAGGAGTATAATTACTGAATCATATGGTCCTTGCATGCTCAGTTTTGGAGGAAACGAAGAAATTGGTTTGAGGGTGGCTGTTCCGGTTTGCATTCCCGCCAGCAGTGAGTGCGTGAGCCAGTCTCTCTGCGCCCCCACCAACGTTTGGTGGTGTCACTGTTTTCCATTTTAGCCATTCTGATAGGTGTGTAGTGATGTCTCCTTTTGATTTGTGTTTCCCTAATAGCTGAAGGTGTTGAACTTGTTTTCATGTGCTTTTTGCAATCTGTGTATCTTACTTGGTAAAATGTCTGTTCATGTCTTTTGCTCATTTTCCAATTGGATTAATTTTTAATTGTTGCGTTTTGACAGTCCTTTATTCTAGATACTAGTGCTTTGTTAGATAGGTGGTTTGCAAATATTTTCTCTCAGTCTATATGTAGCTTCTTTTCATCCTCTTAATCTTTTGAGCATTTTAAATTTTTATGAAGTTCGGTTTATTAATTTTTCTTTGATTGATTGGGCTTTGGATATTTAGGGTACTGGGTCTAAGAACCCTTTATCTAGCCCAACATTCCAAAGATTTTCTTCTACTTTTTCCTAAAAGTTTTGTTTAGTCCTGGCTGGTGTGGCTCAGTGGATTGAGCGCTGCCCTATGAACTAAAACGACATTAGTTCCTATCCCAGTCAGGGCACTTACTTGGGTTCCAGGCCAGGTCCCCCAGTTGGGGGGGGAGGGTGTGAGAGGCAACCAGTCTATTCTTCTCTCACACATCCGTGTTTCTCTCTGCCTCTTTCTCCCTTCCTTTCTCTCACACACTGATGTTTCTCTCCCTCCCTGTTCCCTTCCTCCCCCTCTCTAAAATAAATGAGTAAATAAATCATAAATAAATAAAATCCTAAAAGTGTTATTTACAATTTTACATTTTATATCTAAGTATGTAACCCCAGTATTAGTTAATTTTTGCATCATATATAAGAATTAGTCAGAGTCTTCCCTTTATATTTCCAAATCAGACTGTTCTTGAACCTCAAACTAGTTTACCCAACCTTTTTCTGTGGATGCGCATAGACACCTCAAAGTTACCTCGTGCAAAACTGACCTGGTCTTCCCCCAAACCTGCGTGACCTTCCGCCCTCTGCAGCTCAGGTGTAGCAACACCATCCTTTTAGCTGTTCAGTCCTGCAGCCCAAAAGTCCTCCTGGGTTTTTCTCTTTCTCTCACTGGATATATCCCAGCTGTTGAACAGGTAAGTTGGCTTTCCACATATCCCAAACCCATCCCTTCTTACCATCTCCATTGCAGCTACACTGCTCCAGGTTACCTTCATCACTGGCCAGGACCACTGTGAGGGCCTCCATACTTGGTTCCCCGCTTCCATTCTGTGCTGTAAATAGTGAGAAGATTGTTGGTATGTTAGTTCTATGCCCAGTCCTCTTTGGTTCTCCAGATCACTGTGAGTCAGCTTCCTTTGGTCATATGGGCCTCCCTGCTGTTCCTCAGACGTACCAGGTTCACATGTGCCTGGATCATTTGGGGAAGTTAAACCCAAAACAAAAGAAAACAAAAAAAAACCCACCATTGGTATTACATTGACATTATCTTAAATTTTTATTTTTAGAAAACTTGACATCTTTCTGATTAGAAACTTCGTCACTAGAATTATGACTCTTTTTATATATCTCTTCTTTTATGTCCCTTAGAGATTTTTTAGAGGTTTTTGTTTTGTTTTAAAGTTTCATGTATGCAAATCTGCTTGGTGCACATATATTTTATTTATTTTTTAATTTTTTATTATATTGCTCTTTTGAATGGGATTCTTTTCCATTATTTTTCTTTTCTTTTCTAGATTTTATTTATTTATCTTTAGAGGGGAAGGGAAGGAGAGAGGGAGAGAAATATCAATGTATGGTTGCCTCTTGGGGGTCCCCCGCCAGGAACTGGCCTGCAACCCAGGCATGTTCCCTGACTGGGAATCGAACTGCGATCGTCTGGTTCACAGGCCCGCGTTCAACCCACTGAGCTACACCAGCCAGGGCTCCATTATTTTTCAACTGGTTAGTGCTGGTATGTAAGAAAATTATTGGGGAAGAGAGACGGATTTGTAAACCCCGGAGCAAGGTTCTGCCTTCCCGAGGCCACTGCTGTGCGGAGACCCCGGGTGAGCCACCATCGCCGTGTCTGACCAGGAGGCAAAACCTTCAACTGAGGACTTGGGCAATAAGAAGGAAGGAGAATACTTTAAACTCAAAGTTATTGGACAGGATAGCAGTGAGATTCACTTCAAAGTGAAAATGACAACACATCTCAAGAAACTCAAAGAATCATACTGTCAAAGACAGGGAGTTCCAACGAATTCACTCAGGTTTCTCTTTGAAGGTCAGAAAATTGCTGATAATCACACTCCAAAAGAACTGGGAATGGAGGAAGAAGATGTGATTGAAGTTTATCAGGAACAAACAGGGGGTCATTCAGCGGTTTAGATATTCTTTTTATTTTATTTACTTTTCCCTCAGTCCTTTTTTATTTTTAAAAATAGTTCTTTTGTAATGTGGTGTTCAGAATTGAATTGAAAACTGACCCCTACCCCCTATGTCTTTGAAACACCTGGTAATTTGAATTCTAGTGCCCATTTATTATTGTTTTGTTTTCATTGTGCTGATTTTTGGTGATCAAACCTTAGACCCCTTCATACTGCCCTCTCCTTTTTAAATATTACATGTGTGCACAGAGAGGCCACCTTTTTCAGGACTGTGCATTTTCAGGCTTGTGATAAATGAGGTCGACCAATGCAAGTGTTCATAATGACATTTCTAATTGGCCGGGAAGTTCTAGCTTGTGATTGCTTCACTCCTGGACTATGACTTTCAGTGGGAGATGGAGGTTTTGCGGAGAACTGAACTGTGGAAAATGACCTTTCCTTAACTTGAAGCTACTTTTAAAATCTGAAGGTCTGGACCAAAAGAAGAGAAATACCAGGTTGGAGTCAAGGTGACAGATAAAGCGAAAGTAAAGACTAACTCCAAAGATGGCTTCCCTGAAGAAAAAGCATTTTAAGAGTAAAGAAAAATCTTGTCAGAAGATCCCAGAAAAGTTCTAATTTTCATTAGCAGTTAATAAAGTTATTCATGCAGAAGTGTATACAACAGAACACTGCTCTTTTTTATTTTAATTTGTACTTTTTGGCCTGGGATATGGGTTTTAAATGGACATTGTCTGTACCAGCTTCATTAAAATAAACAAAATATTTGTAAAAAAAAATTATTGGGTTTATTTATTTATTTATTTTGTAAGTGTTTCTCCCTGGAACTGTTAAAACTGAACTCTCTTCTCAGCTTTAATTACTCTTTGGTTGATGCCCCATGTGTTCTGATTCCTCTTGGCTCTGTGTTTCCTGTGGACTCTGCCTGGCGGTCTCTTTCTGCCAGGCCACTGCTGGGGCTATCCCTGCCTGTCCTCAGGCTCTTGGCTCTTAGGCCCTGGATCCCATTTCAGAGACTGAAATGGGGGCCTCTCCTGGGCCCTCCGCTGGCTCTGCATGGGACCTCTATCCAGATACTTACAGAGTTCTGAATCTAATTTCTAGTTCTTCTTTTCCTTCTTTTTTAAAAGATTTTATTTATTTATTTTTTTAGAGAGAGCGGGAGGAAGGAAGAGAGGGAATTATCAGTGTGTGAAATACATCCATCCGTTGCCTCTCGCAAACCCCCAAGGGGACCTGGCCTGCATGTGCTCTGACTGGGAACCAAACTGGTGACCTTTCAGTTTGCAGGCTGGTGCTCAGTCCACTGAGCCACACCAGCCAGGGCTCCAGTTCTCCTTTTCTTAACCACGCTTCATGATTGATTAGGACTTGGAATGGAGTTGGTGCTCAGTGGATATTTGTGAAAATAGAGTAAATGAATGACTGATGTATTGGTCTCCTCCTTTGTAGACCTCCCGACTAACTTTTTGGGGAGTTCTTCAACTTATTTTCCAACTCCTCTGTTGACTGTTTTTTCCAGTCAGCGTGTGCATATTCTGTGATATTTTCACCTACCTTTATTTCATAGTGACTTGCACCAGTATTGTACATTCCAAATAACTACCATTTTGACAGTCATCTTTCTCTGACCTAATGCATAACGACCACTTCCCTACTCGCTTTGTAATCTGTAACCTGCTGAGTCTGTTGACTGTGATGTTCTTGCTGACTTAGTGACTCTTCCCTCCCTCGCAGATTCAGGCTTCTTCAGGGGAAACCAAGTACACTGGTGCCTTGGACTGTGCGAAGAAGCTGTACCAGGAGGCTGGGATCCGAGGCATCTACAAGGGCACTGTGCTCACCCTCATGCGAGGTAAACTTGGAAGTCCCCGACCTGGGGTCACCTTGGAGGGGCTCACCTGAGGTGGATTTGCCCCAGAGGGTCTGGCCTGGATCACCACCTTAGCCTTCGCACCATACATGCCACAGCTTGGACAAGGCTGAGACTGAGCGTCCTGGTTTTCGGTAGTCTCACCTCCGGCTGGTACGGACACAAATGAAGATGGGGGCATCTTCCATCCTTCTCATAGGCCAGCCCTCAAGGGTGAAGTCATGACAATGGCAGTTGGAGGGGAAAGGCACCTGGGTAAAAATTACTGCCAGAGGGATGAATAGGAAGAAAGAACAGTGGGACTCTCCCTAGTTTCAAGAGACATGTTCTGCTGGGGTAGAGGTAGAAGAGGCCGAGGTGGCCCAGCCTGGTCCTGAGACGGCAGCTTGGCGAAGGCCAGATGCTGGCTGTGGTTATAACTGCCTGGAGTGGGCATGTCACTGGGGACTGTGCAAGGGGATTTGAAGATGAGATGATGCCGCGTGTGTTTACACTCACTTGCACCAGCACCCACCCCAGAGCAGCATCTGGTCACTGCATAGTGATTATTGCAAATAGGATGTGCTGTTGAGGAACTTCTCAGGAAACCTTGAGGAGTCCAGTGCCAAGTTTGGCTCTACTAAGTTCAGGATTTTATGTCATTTAATGCACATCTTTCTTGCCACTAACAGATGTTCCAGCCAGTGGGATGTATTTCATGACATATGAATGGCTTAAAAATAGCCTTACTCCAGAGGGAAAGAGGTGAGGAGAAAAGAGGGACTCAGAAGCCACTTTGCTTGGCCACAGGTAGGTTGCGCTTTCCTGAGAGTGGGTCTGGAGGCAGAGGCAGGACTGGCTTCTGGCTCTGTGTCCTCTTTCCTCTTGTTGCTGCCCAGGCCCAGCCAACACCTCTTGCCCTGTGCCTCACCCGAGGGGGCACGTATTTGAAACGAGTGCATGATCCTTCCTCCAAGGAGGGGCGGCCGCCATGTCACAGGAGCCCTGGCCTCGGCCCCTCTCGCTCTAGCTGGTTTCTCTTCTCACTGTCTGCTGCAGGAGGGATGGTCAGAGCGCCACTCTCACACCTTTGTCTGACTGTGGTTGGTCTTCTGCAGTGTCAGTGAGCTCAGTGTGCCTCGGATCCTGGTGGCTGGGGGCATCGCGGGGATCTTCAACTGGGCCGTGGCCATCCCTCCAGACGTGCTGAAGTCCCGCTTCCAGACTGGTTAGTGGAGGGTAGTGGGGTGGATGGGGGTAGTGGGTCCTGGGACTGGCTGCCCCTGGGGTGCAGAGCTCATAAGTTGTGAGGGACACTCACTCTCCAGAGCACCCCAGCACCTCTCTGACCAGTATTGTCCCTTGCAGTCATTGTGTTCTAGAAGCCTAGACTCGTTTTCATGTTGACCTGAACACAAAATAAGTGAAATAAGAAGTCACATCGATTCTCCTTACCCGCTATGAGCAGAAGGACTGTTACACTGTTCATTCCTCTTCTCCACTCCCTCAGCACCAGTAATCCAGACATTTGTGTCTGTTTGTCGCAAGGTGAACTGTGTTGTCTGTGAACTGGTCCCAGATGACCTGCCAGGTGTCCTCTCCCTGGTGCTGTGACCCTGCAGGAAGACTTTTGACTACAAGATTGTTCTCCTGTGGGTCACCATGGTCAGGTCAGCAAGCTTCCCGAAGCCTTAACAGTTGGGTTCTGCCCGCAGCACCTCCTGGAAAATATCCTAATGGTTTCAGAGATGTACTGAGGGAGCTGATCCAGAATGAAGGAGTCGCATCCTTGTACAAAGGGTTCAATGCAGTGATGATCCGAGCCTTCCCAGCCAATGCGGTGAGTGGCTGGCAGGAGCTGTGCTTTCCCTTTGGGGTTCAGAGCAAGGTGCAGGGGCTGACTTTTGCTTGCTCTTGGGGCTGGATTGAGGGCTCAGTTTTCCCAAAACACCCACTCTCAGCCAGAGCCTTCTAATTTGCTCCCTTTCCTGAAGGTGTCAGGAAGGTTTGCCTTTGTGACTCTCTGAGGTGAGGGGCTTTGAGGACCTGAGCTGACTGTCAGAAGTGGACAGCTGTGGAACGTGCATTTTCTTTCCCTCTTGGGAATGAGAAAGCACAGCTCGATTCCCTGGCCTGGGTGGGGTGGGAGTGAGTTTAGGGAGGGGTTCTGGTCCTGACAGGGCCAGCAAGATGCAGCACTGGGGTCTCTGAGTAGTGACAACTCCTACTGTCTTTTCTCTTCTTCCAAACCCTCCTCAGGCCTGTTTCCTTGGCTTTGAAGTTGCCATGAAGTTCCTTAATTGGATCGCCCCCAACTTTTGAGGCTGCAGGCTGCTCAAGGCTTCTGGATGCTGGAAACTGTTACCAAAGAGGAGCAGTGGGCAGGACTACCCTTCCTGGAGGGGGAGGGCAGGGGGATGGTGAGATCAGAGCTCTGTCCCTGGACTTGTTGAGACCATTTGCCTTAATGACATCCTCTACCTGGTATAACCTGGCGTGCCATTTTGAAACTTGAATTCACTCTTGTCCATTTAAGGGATCTCAGGAAGATTTGGAGGTGGAGTAAGTAGCTTCTAGACCAGATACCACCTGTGGCCTGAGAACTGTGTATGGATTGGTTGACTGCTGGCCCTAGTATACCCCAAATGCTGGTCTCAAAAGAGAAAAGCTCAGCCTTTCATTGGAGGTGCTACGCGTGTGTTCGGCCAGCTGACCCGGAGCCAGGGACTTCTTTGATCCCAAATCAGGGAACACCTGCCTAGGCAGGAACACCTGCTGGATGTCCATGGTATCATCCTATCCTGACCTGCACAGCAGGGTATGAACTTGAGGCCCATGTCTGTCTGTCAAGTGGGATGAGCAAATGTGTAGGGGCAGATAGCCTAATAACCATAGGGTTTTGGGGTTTTTTTTTAAGGCATGCAAGTAATCAAAATTGAATCTAGAGTAGTCTGGTTTCGCGGGAGAAGGTGGAGAGCTTTCCCTCCTGCAAAGTGAGGAGAGTTTTAAATCGGCAACCCAGCCTGCTGGGATGAATGAGAAAGCCCAAGGTGTAGGAAGCCTCTCTTTGCACATTCTTTTCTCATGAGAGCCCCCTGTTTTGGCAGGAAACAATAAGTATTGTTTTTAATTTTTGTATTGTGTACAATTTTTCTTTTGAATCTGGATCATTTCAGCAGGCAGCCTGTGGCCCTGGTAGAGGCTGTCAGGGATCCAGTATTCTTTCCTGGTTGCTTCAGGCTCCATCAGGAGAAAAGAGGGGCAGTTTTGGCAGGCCACAGTTCCCTGTCTGCTCCAGCCCCAGCTGCTTAAGGTGGAGTGGGGTGTGGTCGGGCAACTCAGTTGGTAACTGTTCTCATAACCCCCAGTGCAACCTGGCATGGAGGCCCCTCACACCCAGCCTTCAGCTTTTCTGCTCATTCCTTAGCCTTCCTGCACCCAGCCACATGGATGTCTTAGCTAAGAGATGGAGAATCAATTGTTCTCGAAGACCAAAAGCAGTCTGGAGTTTTCACGTGAGCTTTAGGTGGCACATGAGCTTTGGGTGGCTATGCGAACTGATGTCACCAGCCTGGCTGTGCTCCTCAGGCAGAGGAGAATGCCCAGGTGCTGCCTGAGGAGGTGAGGAAGCTGGAGGAGAGAGTCACAAGCTAGTCTGTCCTTGCCTGGTGGAGGGTGAGGCTCCCAGAGCGGAGCTTCTCTGACAGTGCCCCATCTGGCAGTCGCAGTTTGTTGCACTCACACTTCCTGCTGCTGCAGCTGCAGGGAGACCCTTGAACTGTGGCTTTCCAGCCACCACGCCACGTAAATGGATGAGTGGGGCAGGGACCCACATATATCTGGGTGTGGGCGTGGCCTACCTGGGGGGAAGCTGAAGATGTGGGGGTTTAAGGAAGGAGGCTTTATTTTGGGGAAGATATTTCTAGAGGACCAGACAGGAACTATGGTCCAGTCAAAAAAATAACATTCTAAGATGAAAGTTGTGTGTCCTCTGCCCTCGTGCTGCAAGATGTCTCTGTTTAGTCTTTTTGATTTGGAGGTGGCCATGTACCTGTCTCCTGAAGCTGCTCTCAGCACGACCCAGTTTTTGAGACCTTCCTGAGACCTCGCCCTTGGCTGGGAAGCCCCTGGGAGTGCATTTGCATTCCAGTGAAATGCCAGCCATTCCCATGGCTCCGGATCACTTTTACAGTCTGTGCTTTTGGATAATTTGCCCTTTGAAACAGCTTCTATTTTCAAATGGAATGTCTTTGGTTCCTTGATGTTAGTGGTGGTAGATTCTTTTACTCCTTTGGGTCTTCAGTAGACTCACATTAAGTCAAATAGGGACGCCCCTGGGGGCATGTTTATGAAGGGAGCAGAGGGGACGGTAAACGCCCTCCTAGCTGGCACTTCCTTTTTATGATGCACTTTGGAATGCCACCTGTTCTGAAATATCTCCTCTGTCCCTGATGGGGGTGAGGGTGGGGAAGAGATTGGGGCCCTCTGAGGCAATTTCTCTGTCACAGCCAGCCTTAAGTAGAAGCCAGACAGTGTCTGCTAAAACGTCCAGCCAGTGATATTAGCCTCACCAGGCACAACGCAGAGTATAACTGGGTGAAATGTGAAGGACAGAGGGCAGGTTGTTGCGACAGCTGCCTATTAGAAGCAACAGTAGCACCATTTCTGCTGTAATATCGTACCATGTCTACCCACAGTTCTTTCCAGGCTGGAACCCCCTATGCCCTTTCTCATCTCTTCAGGGGTTCATTTTCATCTCTTATCCCCATGTAACTCAATGTTTGATGGCCAGGGATTTTTACCCCCTCCTTCAGATGTGGAAGTCAAGGCTCAGAAAGGGTAAACTGCTCTGCCAAGATCATCAGCAAGTTGGAAACAGAGTGGTTATAAAAAGTGATGTCTGGGTATCCCGAGGCCTGAAGAAGGGCTTGGGTGATGCTATCAAAGACTGACATGGGGCTACCTGACCCAAGCTCCAAGAGGACTGTCTATAAAATGCCAGTCTGGGTCAAAGCCCAGGCAACTGGCCTGTGAGTCAGGCGAGGGGTGACATACAGAGTCCCAATAGCCACTGGCAACGCCCCAGGACCAGGTGGTCCCATGGGGCTCCCTTTTCTGCTTTCTCTCTGCTCTGGCCAGCATGCAGGCCTGTGGCTCTCCAGTCGGGCCTGGGAATTGGCTGTCTTTTCTTACTCTGAGGGTAGTCTGTGGACACAGGTAAGGAGCCTTATTCCCTCTGGGTCCAAGGATACCTCTGAATGCCACGTTTGCTAGCTGGCTGGCTGATCAAGCTGCAGGACATATGAGAACAACCCAGGCAAAGCAGCCTGCTAGGAGAGTCTGATGGATGTTGCTCAGAGCAACTGGCAGAACCCACCACACCCAGCTCATCAGCCTTGGAGTAGCTAGCCTCCCTCTACTCTATCTTGTAATTGAGGCCAGAGTCCTAACAGTACAGGTGCCTGTCCCCCTTTCAAATATATAAAACCTGACAAACAGGCAAACCAGGGAGTGAGTGGAGTTGTGATTTTGCCCTTCCAAAGGGTTGGTTGTAGGACTGTTTGAAGTGGGGGCAGGTCCTTAGGCGTGGCAGTGCAATGGGAGTCACACCCAGGAGCCCTGGAGAGTTGAGAGGAGAGTTGAGAAACCATACCCCTCCAGCCCTCACTGCCTGTCCTTAGTGAAGTCTTTATATTCTGAGATCAGAAGCATGGCTTTGAAGCAAAGAATCCTAATTCTGAGACCATGAGGTCAGGAGAGCAGTTTAATTGGCCCTGCATGCTGTGTGGAAATTATTCATTCATTCACTCATTCATCCAGTATACCTTCTCTGAGGGTGCACAGTAAGGACCGAGCAAGCAACAAGTTGGACACTGCCCTTCCCCTCACGGAGTTGGTGGTCCGAGACTTCTTCAAGGGGTCAAGGAACTGCTAGGGAAACACCACTCTTTGTAATCACAGGCCTGCTTGGCCTAGAGCTTGGGTGGCTTCTGCACCCACAGCACTGAGCTTCTGGCTGTGTGCCCAGTGACCATGAGAGGTCCTAGTGAGGATTTTAATTGATTCTAGGTAATTACCAGGTGGATCTTAACCAACCCAAATCAAATGCCTTTCAGGTTCCCTAGACTACATACAGCTAGTCTCGTTCTGGTGGACCCAGCAAAGAGAGGGATAACTCTATTCTATGTCCACTGGGCCTTTGGTCAGTGCCTGGGCTGTGGCATGGACATCCCAGGAAGATCTTCACCTTTCCCTATTCACTTCCAATCTGGTGTGGGTAAAAGAGGACAACTGGGGAAACAGACCGGCCCTTCCAGTTTGCCTGTGTCCCTTCCCCAGGGGCAAAGGATAACACTGCCTTGTCCTCTGCTCAACATCTGATGATGATGCTTGATAGCACAGGACCCAGGGTGGAATGTGGGGAGAAAGGCACGTGCAGACTTAGTCCTTGGTGGGAGTACTCAAGGAAAAGAGGCACAGAAGTCATTCCTGCGATGGCTTTGTTCCCGTTTTTCAAGGTACACATTTGGCCTTTCAGGCCGTGTGCCTGTGGCTTCCAAATTACTTTGTCATTGGAACTCCTACTATATACAAAGCCTTCCCTGTTTGACATCTCATGGACCTGCCTGAGCGTCCTGTGGTCATTCCACCATTCCACCTGCTGGCCAGGGTGGTCCTGACTCCACCAGGCCTTTGCTCTCACTATGCACTATGCTCAGATGGCCTTCCTACAGATCCTAACTTGGATCCTGTCCAGGCTTGGAGGTCAACTTGAATGTCACCCCCTAAAGGGTCCACTAACTCTCCACCACAGCCAGAACCACATTGATGTGGTAACATGTCCCCTAGGCTGTATCCCTGGCGTCTAGTAAATGCTGGCAAACAGGAGGATCTGGGCGCATGCTGAAAAAAAAAAAAAAAAGAGAGGTCTTGAGACTAGGTCAAAAGCGCTAAAAACTGTTCAGTGTCTCAAGACGGGACTGGCCAGGGCGTGCTGCCCCACGGCGCACGCGCACTGAAGGCGGGGGCGCGCACGCCGGTAGTCGCGTGCGTCACAACCCGGGCTCCTGCCCCGCCCGTCCCGCCTGCCCGCTGGTCGGTTCTGGCGGCGGCTGCCCAGTGACAGCAGCTGCCACACCAGGCCGGCAGTACAAGCAGGGTAGGGTCGTGCGGCCCAGAAACGCGTACCGGCCAAAGGGTGGTACCAGGCCGCGAGGAAGGCCCGACCGTGGTCGCACGTGAGGGAGCGCGGAGGCAGTGGCCGCTGGCGGCCAGGACCCGCCTGCCCTCGCGGCCGCCGCCGGCATGAGCCACATCCAGATCCCGCCGGGGCTCACAGAGCTGCTGCAGGGCTACACGGTGCAGGTGCTACGGCAGCGGCCGGCCGACCTCGTCGACTTCGCGGTAGACTACTTTACCCGCCTGCGCGAGGCTCGCGCCCTAGCCTCCAGCCCGCCCGCCACCCCTCCTTCCTTCTCCCAGGGTCTAGAGCTCGGCCCTGGCCTTGCGGACGCGAAACCGGAGAGTGAGACCGATGAGGACGAGGACTTGGACGGTAGGCGGCGGGGCTGGAGGGAGGTTCGCGGTGGGGGGATGGAAGGAGCCGGGCAGGCGGGCTCTAGATGGTTAGAAGGGGCTGCGGGGGCCACGCCGACCCGGGGTGGTCAGGACCTCGGAGCTCTGGAGCGGAGTCTGTCGGGGCTCCCCGAACCGCCAGCGGGAGCCCCGCGGGCGCCTCTTCCAAATTGAGTTCCGTGGTGCCCTGAGTCCTAGCGCGCAGGGAGTGAGTTGTCAGATTCAGGCTCCAAGGAAACGTGCGCGCTTTCGGCCCGCATGGTGGGGCGGAACCCGCATCCGCCTGGCGGGTGGAGCCCTCGCTTCTGCCGGAGGAGACCCTTCGCCCGGTTTCGCTCCCAAGACAAGAACATAGACATCCTTTGACTCCTGTTTAGTAACCAGAAGGGTAACTGAGCTTGGAAATCATTTTGTGAAAAGTTACTGGGAAAAACTTTAAGTATAGACAAAGTAGAGAGAAAAGATGAAACCTCCAGATGCCATCACTCACATTCAACAGTTTAGATATTTGCAAAAAAAAATGATTCCCTCCCTCTCTTCCCTCTTTCCTTCTTTACTTCCTTCCTCTCTTTCTCTTTTACTCTTTTACTTTTACTGAAGCATTTTTTAAAAAATATTTTTTATTTATTTATCTTTAGAGGGGAAGGGAAGGAGAGAGGAAGAGAAACATCAATGTATGGTTGCTTCTCATACATCCCCTGCTGGGAACTGGTCCCTGCCGGGAATTGGCCTGCAACCCAGGCATGTGCCCTGACTGGGAATTGAACTTCGATCATCTGGTTCGCAGGCCCGAGCTCAATCCACTGAGCTACACCAGCCAGGGCTGCTGAAGCATTTTTAAAGGAAATCCCAGTCAGGTCATTTCACAGCTGCATACTTGAGAAAGCATTTCTTAAAATATGGAGCCTGGGAATACAGATACAGATTTTTAAAAGATTTTACTTATTTTGGTATAATCTTTTTAACTTCATTTATTTATTTTTAGATAGAGGGGAAGGAGGAAAGAGAGGGAGAGAAACCTCAATATGTGGTTGCCTCTCGCATGCCCCGCCCCTCCCCCCACACCCCACACCCCACACGCCACACCCCCACTGGAGACCTGGTCTGCAACCCAGGCATGTGCCCTAACTGGGAATTGAACTGGAGACCCTTTGGTTCACAGGCTGGCGCTCAAACCACTGGGCCACACCAGCCAGGGCTTAATTTATTTTTAGAGAGTAAGAGAAACATTGGCCTGCAACCCAGACCTGTGCCCTGATTTGGAATTGACGCCAAAACCTTTGGGTTTATAGGCAGACGCTCAATCCACTGAGCTGTACCAGCCAGGGCCATACAGTTTTTGGGGGGGTTTTTTAAATTTTATTTATTTATCTTTAGAGGGGAAGGGAAGGAGAGAGGGAGAGAAACATCAATATATGGTTGCCTCTTGTTCGTCCCCTACTGGGAACTGGCCTGCAACCCAGGCATGTGCCCTGACTGGGAATCGAACCATGATCCTTTGGTTCACAGGCCTGTGCTCAATCCACTGAGCTACACCAGCCAGGACCATATACAACTTTTAATGTGGTTAAAATGATTGGATCAAACTTGGTGAGGGTAAACACTGCCTTGTTTAGCACATTGAATGCAAGAGAAGATAGCTAACATTCTACATCAGATTTAAGTAAGGTTGTCAAAAACCACTTGGAACATAGACTTTGTCAATTTAACAATAGCATTATCCTACTTTTAAACAGTCAGAGTTTGACACAACAATGAAAACCTTTGAGAGGCAAAGTTAGAGACCTAGTGTTGTTAGATAATGCTGGGGAAAAAAACCCACAAAAGAATACTATTTCTGAGTTAGTCACATTGAGTCCTGCTGGCAAGGAGTTTAGTTGGTCATTGCTGTTGTAAACTTCAGTGTTCTGGACAGCTTCCCTAAGCTTATTCATGCTAAGAGCGAAATTGCTCTTCTGTGTTTCTTTTAGCTTATTGCACATTAAATCATGGGTTTTTGCCTTGACTCTGGAAATCAGCAGTTGTCATTTCCCAAAATCTCTGCCACAGATTTACTTTGTGGTGTAAGACAAGTTGTTAAACCTATTTGATTTCAGATTTACTTCTCTTTAAAATGGTAAGAGTGGTGACAATCTCCCAGCAATGTGTTTTTAAAAGCTTTATTTCAGGATAGACTCCTACGTTTGTGTCACTGTCATATCTATAAATCACAAAGCTGTAATCTGCTTTGCAACCAGTTTTTTTTCTGGTCTCTTTAAAAAATTTTTTTTCTTTTTAAAAAAATATTTATTTATTTATTTGTTAGGGAGGGAGAGAAACATCAATGTTCCCCCTTACCTCGTATCTGCCCCCCATCAGTGTGCCCCTTGCCTCTTACGTGCCCTCGACTAGGGACCTGGCCCCCAACCCAGGCATGTGCCCTGACTGGGAATTGAACTAGCGACTCTTTGCTTCACAGGCCTGTACTCAGTCCACTGAGCCACACCTGCCAGGGCTAAATTTATTTTTCAGTTACAGTTGATATGCAATCTTATATTAGTTTTAGGGCTACAACATAGCGATTAGACATTTATATGTTTTACAAAGTGATCGCCCTGATAAGTCTAGTACCGATGTGACACCACACATAGTTATTGCAATATTGACTGTATTCCCTGTGCTGCACTTTACATCCTCATGACTATTTTTCTTCTATAACTAATTTTATAATGGGCAATCTATACTTAATCCCTGTCACGATTTTTTCTCCCATCTGGTGACCACCAATTATGACAGTTTTTATTTTATGTGAGACAGTATTTTAGGAACCGGTCCCAGATGAGTAAAATGGAGTTTATAAGTTTTGTGTTATGTTTTCATTCTTTGTTATTTTTATATCTTTTGAAGAATTGAGTTGACCCCTGCTTTGTTCTTTGTTTTGTCTCCAGTGCTTAGCATTTAGCCTGACCCTTAGTAGATACTTAAAAACCTCTTGTTGTTTAGAGAGTCATCTCCAGTATACGGAGGTTGTGGGTTTGATGCCTAGTCAGGGCACATACAAGAATCAACCAATGAATGCATAAATAAGTGGAACAACAAATAGATGTTTCCATCTCTCTCTCTCTCTCTTTCACATCCCCCTTTTCTTTCTAAAGTCAACACATTTAAAAAAAAATTTTAAAAAGGGCCCTGGCTGGTGTAGCTCAGTGGATTGAGTGCAGGCCTGTGAAGCAAAGGGTGGCCAGTTCAATTCCCAGTAAGGGCACGTGCCTGAGTTGCAGTCCAGGGCCCCAGTAGGGGACACATTAGGGGCAACCACACTTGATGTTTCTTTCCCTTTTCCTCTAAAAATAAATAAATAAAATATTTTTTTAAATTTTAAAGGCCCTGGCTGGTGTAGCTCAGTGGATTGAGTGCAGGCCTATGAACCAAAGGATTGTGGTTCGATACCGAGTCAGGGCACGTGCCTGGGTTGCAGGCCAGTTCCCAGCAGGGGACGCACGAGAGGCAACTATACAATGATATTTCTTTCCTTCTTTTAAAGATAAAATAATAAAATAAAAGATATCTTCTCTCCTCTAAAGATAAATAAATGAAATCTTTTAAAAAATCTCTTATTGAGTAAATGGGTGAGTGAATGACCAACGAGCTGATTTGGGAGACTGCTATCACAGAGTGCCCTGGGAGTACAGAGATGGGAGCTAAGGAAGGGATTGGTTGGTCAGTGGTGTGGGAAGTAATGGAGAGGTCAAGTCCAGTAAGGCCATTGCTGAAGTGATTGGACACAGTGGTAATTCTCAGAGATAGAGGCTCCACTGGGGTTGTGGTAGAAGAGGCTTGTGGCTGCAGAAGATTCAGACAAGGAATGGGGAGCGCATTTTGAGGACGTGAAGAATGCACTTGGTGGTAGCTTAAAGGAGAAGCGCAAATTAGGGAATTTTTTGTTTTTTTTTAAAGATAGACTCACCCTTAGCATGTTCACGTGCCTAGGTAATGGAGCCAGTGGAGAGGGGGCAGCTGATGAAGCAAGGTCCTAGAATGGGTATGTGGATTAGAACAGAGGGGAAAAGCGTTATTTAATTTAAAGGGTAATTTGAGTCCTGGCTGGTATGGCTGGGTAGACTGAGTCCCAACCAGCGAACCAAAGGGTCCCTGGATCAATTCCTAGTCAGTGCATGGATTGCACTGGGTTGCAGGCCAGATCCCCAGTTGGAGGCACGCAAGAAGCAACTGATGGGTGTATCTCTAACATACTGATGTTTCCCTTCCTCTCTTTCTCCCTCCCACCTCCTCTCTCAAAAATTAAATAAAATCGCCCTGGCTGGTGTAGCTTGGTGGATTGAGTGCAGGCCTGCGAACCGCACGATCGCGGTTCGATTCCCAGTCGGGGCACATGCCTGGGTTGCGGGCCAGTTCCCAGTTCCTGGCAGGGGACGAACGAGAGGCAACCATACATTGATATTTCTCTCTCTCTCTCCTTCCCTTCCCCTCTAAGATAAATAAATAAAATCTTTAAAAAAAATTAAATAAAATCTTTAAAAAATTATTTTAGAGAAAGAGTCATTTGAGATTTTACTTTTTTATCCCTTTGATTCAAAGTTTTGTGTTTTACTTACTTGATTCTGATAAATGTGAATGTTTAAGCCAAAGGAAAATTACTGGTTATTGATTTTTCTGGCTTATCTGTCTATTGCCCATTTGTGTGCAATGGATGTATGAAAGAAAGGCAATTGCATTTATAAAAGGTTTATAATTTAGACCTTTTGGGGGGATTCTTTTTAAAATATATCAATTACTCCATACAAAATCTTTTATCTGGAATGAAGGAAAGGGCATTTCAAGTCTCAAAACTCTTCAGTGTCTGATGAGAGATGATGTCTTATTTTGGGATGATTTTATTTTCTGGAATTTTTCATTTGTTCTTATTAACTTCTTATTACTTTCTTGAAAAAATGAAAGCAATTAAAAGGTCATTATCATGATAAATGCACCAGAAGCTATTGTGATAATCCCTGACTTTTGTTGTGGTTTCTGGAGATAGCCAGAGAATTACAAGCAGCAATTAAGTGATATGGTTATCCTTGGATTGTTGCTTTGATGGAGATACTTCATTGAGAATGCAGATTTCCTACTTTCTCTTCAGTTCTGCTTCTGATACTTACTATTAAAATATTTTCCATTTTGGCCCTGGCTGGTGGAGCTCACTGGATTGAGCACCAGCCTGGGAACCCAAGGGTCACTAATTCAATTCCCAGTCAGGGCACATGCCTGGGTTGTGGTCCAGGTCCCTGGGAGGGAGCATGTGGAGGCTACCACACATTGCTGTTTCTCTCCCTTTCTCCCTC
This sequence comes from Sturnira hondurensis, assembly GCF_014824575.4. Lineage (NCBI taxonomy): Eukaryota > Metazoa > Chordata > Mammalia > Chiroptera > Phyllostomidae > Sturnira > Sturnira hondurensis. The sequence goes on from NW_028079127.1 coordinate 20,335,172, forward strand.
CCTTCTCCTCTCTCTAAAAATAAGTTAATAAAATATTTTCAATTTTGTGAAAAGGAATTTTTACAAAATATTTTCAATTTTGTGACGTCCTCCGTGATCTGCTCACAAATTGTTTTTATTATAGAAAAGGGCAAGACAGTCTCCAGTTAGAAAAGTGAGTTGTGCAGTACTGTGAATCACACATTGCTTCTCCTTGCCTACGTTTTTCTCTTTGAGAGAGGTAATCATCATAAGTCCTGTTTTTCTCATGTCACAGTTAACATTTCTGTGACCGGTGAGGCTCCCGGGGCCTGTCTTCCCTGGGTGGACTTGTCGTCTTCCTGGGTGTGAGAAGGTGGAGCTGCTGCTGTTCAGGGATACTTGTCTCCACTTAATGCAGCTAAAAAATCTTACATGGCCTCCCTCCTCCCTCCCTTCCTCCCTCATTCTTTCCCTCCAGCTTTTACTGCTCGGTGGCAGTAAAACTTACAACCCTACAGCCCTTTTTGAAAGTGGCTGTAAGAATGGTCTGTGGGAAAGAAATGATCTTCCAAAACCCTGAGAAAAGGTGGGCTTCCTAAGGAAATACGATTATTAAAAACTAATTAGAGGACACTTATTCACAGAACACAAAAGATTTGTGTTGTAATTTTTCCTGTGGGAAAAATTGAGCGTGGGCCTGCGAACAAGAGGATTGTGGTTTGATTCCCAGTCAGGGCACATGCCTGGGTTGCAGGCCAGTTCCCAGTGGGGGACGCATGAGAGGCAACCATACATTGATGTTTCTCTCCCTCTCTCCTTCCCTTCCCCTCTAAAGATAAATGAATAAAATATTTTTAAAAAAAGATTCCCTCTGCATTAAAACAAAAACTGAGCTTTGCTAATGCATCTTCAGTAACCTCTGACGGTTACTGAAGGCAGCTTTTGAAATGTTCTCATTTGAAAGACCAAATGCAGTTGTAGCCGTCAGCGCATAATATTTGGTCAAAGACAGGTTGGGCATGTTTTCCCATTCTGGAAACTATATGAGGAGCTTGTTTTCATTGTCTTTGGCTCAGAATAGCCTTAGTTTACAGTTCTGTGAAAGAATGAGAGATTATTTCAAGATTAAATGTTTACTCAGTAATGATGGATCAAGAATTCCTATTCAAATAAAAAGCAACTTGAGCAAAAATATTTTGCTCATTTAGTCCTTTTGTTATAATTTTAGATGATGTAGCTCCAGAAATGAAAATAGGCGTTGGCACAGCTACTTTTTTTGTCTCTTAAAACATGTGGTCTGCTAGGACTGTTTTTGTATATTTTCACAATATGTTTTTCTCGTGTCATTTTTCCTGCTTAGAGTAAATTTTAGTGTATGGCTCTTTGGAATTAAAAAGAGAAAATAGGAGGGTTCAGAGACTGGTAACTAAAACTTTTAGCTTATACCATTTCTTTCGCATTTGAGGTTCCATTTAAGTGAATCTAAAAATAGATGGCTTAAGTTTTTCTCAGTCTAAGCCTTGATATCTGCCTGGAATTTGTCAGCAACAGTTTGAAGATAATACCCACAAGATATTATGTATGAAGACAGTGAGTAATAACATAGAAATTTGGATAAAGACTTTTGGATAAACCAATAGCTGGAGAATTACTATTCAGTTTGCAGTGTTATAATTAAGCACCTTTTTTTAAGGCATCCAATATTTTAAAAAAGGTTTTCATCCTCACTTGAGGACATATTTTTATTGCTTTTTAGAGAGAGAGGGAGAGAAAGAGAAACATCAATGTGAGAGAGAAACATCAACTGGTTGCCTCCCGTACGTGCCTGGACTGGGGATCAGACCAAGGATTGTCTGCACCCAGGTCAGGGGTCAACCCACAACCTAGGCATTCACACTGCCCAGGAATCAAACCTGCAACCCTTCCGTTACAGAACAGTGTTCTAACCAACTGAGCCACACTGGCCAAGGCCCAATTTTTCTTTAAGACTTTATTTACCCAGCCCTGGCTGGTATGACTCAGTGGATCTGAGTGCTGGCCTGTGAACCAAAGGGTTGCTGGTTCGGTTCCCAATCAGGGCATATGCCTGGGTTGTGGGTCAGGTCCCCAGTGGGGGTTGCTTAACATACAACCACACACTGATGTTTCTTTCCTTCTCTTTCTCCCTCCCCCCGCTCTCTAAAACTGGATAAACAAAGTATTTTTTTAAAGATTTCATTTATTTGTTTTCAGAGAGAGGGGAAGGGAGGGAGAGAGAGAAGGAGAGAAACATCGATCAGTTGCAAACTGCACGCGCCCTGACTAGACTGAACCTGCATCTCAGGTGTGTGCCTAACCTGGAATCGAACTGGTGACCTTTCACTTTCAGCACCCAACCAACTGAGCCACACCAGTCAGGTCCTGGGCCCAATATTTCTTTTAAAACGTAAAATTATGATTAGGGGAGGATTTTCTTCTTACTATACATGGATGTATCATTTTGTCATGTTCTTGATGGCTCTTTGGGGAAAGATTATTGAGGTTTTTTGTTTGGTGGCCCCACAGTCATTAGGAGGGCAGGTGATCTGTCTTGCTGTTACCAGACCAAGTGTCCAATGTTCAGTGAATGGGTTGGTTTCTTAACTCACAAAAGATAAGTCCCATCTGGTTGGCGATGCTTCAGGGGTTTTTTCTAGGGATCATTGGATAATTCTCAGATTATGGTTGATTTTAATGCATACCAAATTTTTAAAATATTGTTAGTCTTGTATATCAGTAGTATCTAAAATGCTAATAACCCTGGTGTGGCTCGGTGGACTGAGCCCCAGGCCTGTGCTAAAGGTCGCTGGTTCGATACCCTGTCAGGGCACATGCCTGGGTTGTGGGTTCAGTCTCTGGTAATCAGAGGTGTGAGAGAGGTGACCAATCAGTATTTCTCTGCCCCTTATTCTCCCTCCCTTCCCCTCTCCCTAAAAATAAATAAATAAAACTCTAAAATAAAGTAAGATGCTAATAAATATGAATGGGATATAGCACTCCTAAAATGAGTGGGCATCAGTGGTCTTGGGTATTTTTTTGAATGTTTCTCTTTATTTTTGTAAATTGGCTAGGGAGTTTTAACAGTTTGTTTTTGTTGCACAATAAAGAATGTGTCTGGCCTGTGTCCCAGAATCCTGGCAGTGAGCTTCTAAAACTCTTAGAATTTCCCAAGTGTAGGAGTGTTTTTGGAGCCTCATGGATCACACCTGACTTTTGTTAATGAGAAGATTCAAGATGGGGCCTGGTCCCCAGAAGACCAGCCATGTGGCGGGTTGGGGCTGTGGCACCGCAGCCAGTCCTCCGGAAAAAGGAGCAGGACTGGAGCTTGAGGTTAATCATGCAGCCCACGATTCAGTCAGTCACATCTATGGAATGAAACCCCAGCAAAAAAACTGAACCCTGGAGCTTGGTGGAGCTTGAGCATCAGGGTCGACAAACGCATTTATTATCTGCTGGGAGAGTGGCGCACTCTGTCTCCGGGGGGAGAAGGCATGTTCAGGCTGTTCCAGACTGCGCCCTATGTGCTTCTGCATTTGGCTAGTCCTGCTTTGTACCCTTTAGAATAAAACTGTAAGTGCAAGTACACTGCTTTCCAGAGTTCTGTGAGTTGTCCCAGCAAATCTAACCTGAAGAGTTGTGGGAACGTCTGAATTTGGAGCCAGCTGGTTAGAAATGTGGGTGGCCTGAGAACCCCCAAAGTGCAGCTCACTCTGAAGTGAGGTCAGTCTTATTGAGACCATATCTACTTTGGGTGGTAAGTGTCAGAACTGCATTGACAAGCATCAGTTGGTGTCATAATAGTTTTATATTCCTATTATATTTTGATTTAAATTGGCCCCAGATGTGAATTGATAAGAGGATATACACCAGAAAGGGGACATGACCTTTAGTCCCTTTCCAGACTGAGTAATAGGAAATCATTTACTCAGTTCATTTATATTTAGTGTCTGTGTGTGCCAAGGTATGTGCTAAAAAAATGGCAGGAAAGTCCTCGTTCATATTCCTTAAGAGCTTTTAGTGTTGTGTAGTAGACGCGTGGAATTTGTGTGCTCTGATAGGAAAGGAGTGCTCAGCCTTGGGAATGGAGCTACCTTCTCTGAGTCATGGATGTTGGGGCTGGATTGGCGATGGGTCTGTTAGGCAGCGGGTACTTTAGAAGCAGAGGGCTGTCAAACCTACAAGTGTTACACAGGGGCAGGGGGGTGTGGGTGGCAATGGTTGTTTCAGAATAAATGACTGTGTTTACTGGCTGGATGTATGTGTTAGGGCAATACTTTGCAAACAGTGGGTAAAGGAACCACCTCTCCACTCGTTCCCCACTCTTCTCCCAGAAATGCTGGTTTTCTTCTCTACCTTTTTATGATAGAAAATGTTAATTATTGACAATAGTAAGAGAATAGTGTGATTCACCCCATCTACTTAGTACCCAACTTCATTAACTTAAGGCCAGTGATAGGATGGCATTGGGCTCTAATTTATAGTTTGCCAGTTCCCCTNTGCTGGGAGTTGGCCTGCAGGGAACCGGCCTGCAACCCAGGCATGTGCCCTGACTGGGAACCGAACCGTGATCGTGTGGTTCGCAGGCCCGTGCTCAACCCACTGAGCTCTTCTCTACCTTTTTATGATAGAAAATGTTAATTATTGACAATAGTAAGAGAATAGTGTGATTCACCCCATCTACTTAGTACCCAACTTCATTAACTTAAGGCCAGTGATAGGATGGCATTGGGCTCTAATTTATAGTTTGCCAGTTTCCCTTGGGGAGTATTTACCCATGCATTTACCATGCCAATTTCAAACCCGCAACAGTTTCACTGATCTCATGGGAGCTGGCCCCAGCTCACAATCATTCCCACTCAAACTAAGCTCTTCTTCCAGATTGTTACCATAAACAGTTAAGATAATACCTCTAAGGACTACTTTTAAAAATATACCCACAGTTCTTATTTTACCCCTGCTGGGGTCCGTGCTTGTCGGATCAAAGAAGTAAACATTGTGGAGGAATACTGACATGTTCGGAGGAAAATTTGGAACATACACAATAATGAAAGAGGAACATCCAATTTAAAGATAGCAATGTAGACAGACATGGCTCACCTCTTTGCACAACCACGTCGAAATTGCAACTGAAATATAGAACAACCTTCACTAAGAACCTTCAGAAATCAAGTTGAATGGAAGTCTGACAACTATGGAATTAAAGAAACCATATCCATCCAGACTGGTAGTGGGGTGCAGATGTGGAAGGGGCTGTTCCTCATCCATGTGTGGTGGGTAAAAATTCAGAAGGGATATCTCTGGGGTGAGGAGACCCACACCAGGCCCCCCAACCCAGGGTCCCAGTGCCAGGAAGAGCAGTCCCCATAACTGCTGGCTGCAAAAACCAGCGGGGATTGAGTTGGTGGAAGAAACTATTGGAGCCCCAAGCAGTTCCTCTTAAAGAACGCACGTGTGGACTCAACTACTCAGACTCATTCCCTCTGAGCTCCAGCACCAGGGTAACAACTTGAAAGGCACTTGTGGTATAGAGGGAGAAACCGAAGTGTCTAGTAGCATCAAGGTGAGCAGATACCATTGTCCCTTTTCTAGAGCCAGCAAGCTGGTGCTATATCTTAGACTCCATTAACCTGGCTGACACTATTAAACCCACCTTGGAGATCCCCAGAGACTCTACCCAATGTATGGACCCACCCAAGCTGCTTTTCCATGTGAATGGCTGGTCTTGGCTCGGGCTTCATGACTTCCTGAGTCCTCTCGAACAAGCAATAGCCATCCTCGTTGAGCCCCAGGCCCAGCACCAGCAGCAGCCAGCCTGGATTCACAGCTTGGCTTTGCCTGCGAGTCTCCACGCCTAGCTCAACGTAGCAGCCATCTCAGATTGCTTTATAGCTCAGTCACGGTGGCCCTGGGCAAAATGCAAATGGGGGCTGACCTTGGCCTGCACCACCAAGGAAAACTCAGGGCCAGTGCACCCAGTAGACAGCAGCAGACCATGTAGGAGCATGGTCTGTCCCTGTCCCTGCACAGCTGATCCTCCTTGGAGCGTGGATGGTGGTGGGAAGTGATCACGGCCAGTGCTTCCCGCTGACTGGCCTGGGTAAATACTTCCCATTGATCTGGCCCAACAGCAGCCAAGGCTCAACTACAAGAGGTGGATGTACTCAGCCCACAGAGAAGGCGAACCTCGAGTACCCAGCTTGTGTGATAGGGGAGGTTGTGCCTGCCACCAGACCCTTTAGGACACCTACTACATTAGGCCACACTACCCAGACATGGACGGAGTCAGAGCAGCTCTACCTAATACATAGAAAAAAACACAGGGAGGCTGACAAAATGAGACAAAGACACATGGCCCAAATGAAAGAACAGATCAAAATTCCAGAAAAAGAGCTAAATGAAATGGAGATAGCAATGTATCAGATGCAGACTTCAAAATATTGGTTATAGTGAACTTAGTGAGGACCTCAACAGCATAAAAAAGATCTAGTCAGAAACAAAGGATTCACTAATTGAAATAAAGAACAATTTTCCCTGTCTGGTGTGGCACAGTGGATTGAATGCCAGCCTGTAAACCAAAGGGTCACCGGTTCAATTTCCAGTCCAGACCACATGCTTGGGTTGTGGCCTGGTCCCTAGTAGGGGGTACACAAGAGGCAATCACACATTGATGTTTCTCTCCCTCTCATTCTCCCTTCTTTTCCCTCTCTAAAAATAAATAAATAAAATCTTTAAAAACAAATTTAGAGGGAAACAACAGTACAGTGGTTGAAGCTGAGCATCAAATCAATGATTTGGAACATAAGGAAGCAAAAAGCAGCCAATCAGAACAACAAGAAAAAAGAATTAAAAAATGAAGATAGTATAAGTAGCATCTGGGACAACTTCCAAAGGTCCAACATTTTCATCACAGGGGTGCCAGAAGGAGAAGAGAAAGAGCAAGGAATTGGAAATCAATTTGAAAAAAATAATGAAAGAAAACATCCCTAATTTGGTGAAGGAAATAAACACGCAAGTCCAGGAAGCACAGAGAGCCCCAAACAAGATGGATGCAAAGAGGCCCACTCCAAGATACATCATAATTAGAATGCCAAAGTTTAAGGATAAAGAAAGAATCTTAAAAGCAGCAAGATAAAAGAAGTTTGTTACCTACAGGAGAGTTCCCATAAGACTCAGCTGATTTCTCAAAAGAAACTTTGCAGGCTAGAAGGGATTGACAAGAAATATTCAAAGTCATGAAAAGCAGGAACCTACAGCCAAGATTGTTCTACCTAGCAAAGCTATCATTTAGAATTGAAGGGCAGATAAACTGATGCAGACTTTGGCCCTCCGGGTTCATGTGTTGTGGCTGCTATGAACAAATTCACATGGCCTACAGAAGTTCTGTGGAGAAAAGGGACAGCTTGGCCACTCTGAATGAGAGAGGGGGCCCCAACTCCTGTCTGGACAAGCTTTTATTGCTTTTCTGGGTACATTACATTGAGGATGGTCCTCATTTACTATGCACAGGTTTGCTTTAGGTGGTTATCTTTTACAGATAACAAAGGAAAGAATGTTGCTAATTCAAAGAAAAAGGGTATTTGCAAATGCTAGGGGAAAGGTGGTTGAACTAGTTACACTCCATACTTGGGAGGTTTAGCACAGATTTTAGGAAGTCACTTCAAAGATATGCAGTAAACATTTGCTGCCTCAATTCAGGGTGAGGGAGTTTTGCAAAAAGCAAGCCTTAAAGCAGCCTAGGTACAGTGCAGGTCTGACTCCCCATGGGGAAACCGGTCCGTGGGCTTGGTTCCTGTGTGCCAACTCACTCTCCACTTATTTTCCAAATCGGGCTGGACTACATTCGCCATGCCATGCGGATAGGTTCCCTATGATAAAGAGCTTCCCATACAAGAAAAAAACTAAAGGAGTTCATCATCACCAAACCATTATTATATGAAATGTTAAAGGTATTTATTTAAGAAAAAGATCAAAAATATAATCAATAAAATGGCAACAAATACTTATCTATCAACAATCGAATCTAAAAGACAAACTAAGCAAACAAGAAGAACAGAGACAGAATCATGGATATGGAGAGCATTTTGATGGTTGCCAGATAGGAGGGGTATGAGTGAATAAGTGACTGGGTGGAGAGCTAAGGGAATTAAGAAGTACCAATAGGTAGTTACAGACTAGCCATGGGGATGTAAAGTACAGTACGGGAAATGGAGAAGCCAAAGAACTTACATTCGTGACCCATGAACATGAACAGTGGTAGGAGGATTACCTGAGGGAGTGGTGAGGGAGCGGGGCAAAGGGGGGGGAATCAAGACAACTGAAATAGCAAAACCATGGGTTGCAGGCCAGTTCCCGGCAGGGGACACATGAGAGGCAACCACATATTGATATTTGCCCTGGCTGGTGTAGCTCAGTGGATTGAGCGTGGGCCTGTGAAGCAGAGGGTTGCTGGTTCAATTCTCAGTCAGGGCACATGCCTGAGTTGCAGGCCGGGTCACCAGTAGGGGACATGAGAGAGGCAAGCACACATTGATATTTCTTTCCCACTCTTTCTCCTTCCCTTCCCCTTTCTCTAAAAATTAATAAATAAAATAAAAAAAAACAAATAGCAAAACCAATAAAATATCATTTAAAAAATATACCCACAAACTTTTTATTACATCTAAGATAATTAACCATAATTCCTTAATCAAATATTCAATCTGTGTTTAAATTTCTTCATACATCTTCAAATATCCATAGTTTATATTTGGCTGCTGTATCTCTTAAGTCTCTTTCAGCCTACAGGATCTTTCTCAGTATGTCTCCTTTTTTTTTCCTTTGAAATCTACTTAAGGAAGAAAATTTTTATAGATTTTTTTCACAACCTGGAGCTTGCTGATTGCATCCCATGGTGTTTGTATCAATTTCCTCTGTCCTGTAATTTTCCTCTAAATTCTAATTAGTGCTAGAGCAGTAATTCTCAAAAAGAGGTTCCAGGATCAAAAACATCAGCATCAACCTGGGGAATTTGATAGAAATTCAAATTCTTGCTTGGATTCATTATAGGACTGTTGAATCAGAGACTCAAGATGGTTTTCTGCAATATGTTTCTTAAAACATACAGTTCTTCAGATGATTCTGATACACCCTAAAGTTTGAGAACCATTGCTATACAGCCTTAGTCAAATTCAGGTTTGTCTCCTCTTCTTCCCCCCACCAACTATTTTGTAGCTGTTGATGTGTTTCCCTTAGAAGGCATGTGAAGCTGACCAGTCTTTATGAGGCTGATGATCATGTCAATACTGCCTAGACTATGGGCATTATTATGCATAAAATGGAATACTTTTGTAAAAAAATTCCACTCATTAACTCCTAGGTTATCTGTAGTATAGTTTGTTCAGGAAAAGCAGGGTAAATGCTTGAGTCTTTTCCTTTAATTAACCTAGGTTCAAAATAATAGGCTGGTTCTCTAGCGTGCTCTGAAGATGACCAATGAAGTCTGAAAAAATATCAGTATAAACTCAAGGATCTCCTGGCTGGTGTAGCTCAGTGGATTGAGCGCGGGCCTGTGAACCAGAGGATCGCGGTTCGATTCCCAGCCAGGGCACATGCCTGGGTTGCAGGCTGGTTCCCTGCAGGCCAACTCCCAGCAGGGGACACATGAAAGGCAACCATACATTGATATTTCTCTCCCTCTCTCCTTCCTCTCTGAAGATAAATAAATAAAATCTTTAAAAAAAATATTTATAAACTCAAGGATCTAACTTTATCTGATTTTTTTAAAAAAAGATTTTATTTATTTACTTTTAGAGAAAGAGTAAGGGAGGGAGAAAGAGAAGGAGAGAAATATCTGAGTGGTTGCCTCTCATGCACCCTGTATTGGGGACCTAGCCTGCAACCCAGGCATGTACCCTGACTGGGAATTGAACTGGTGATCCTTTGGTTCACAGCCCACATTTAATCTACTGAGCTACACCAGTCAGGGCTCTGATGTTTTCATCTATTGCCATTTTACTTGATGGCATCTATTGCTCTTATTTGATGCTCATGTTATCCCATCTGTATAGTGGGAACCTCTTCATGTTTCCACCTAACTCCCTTGAGACGTGACCTGTGGGTTTTGTTTGTGTGTGTGTGTGTGTGTGTGTGCATCCTTGATTTCTGGTAGATTTTCCAGTACTGACTGTTACATCTTTAGTTCCAGACTAGTTACTGGGGATTAATAATTCTTCAAGGAGCCCTATTTCTCTTTAGGCAAAAATAGTAGAGACCACGACCTAGATGGTAGGGATGCTCATTGGTACTGGGGTTAGTCATATTTTTCACTTAAATTCAAGAGTATAATGTTTTTACTCAACTTAATGTATATCCCTTCTCTAGTGCCAGAAAATCTCAGTATTTAACAATAAAATTACTCTCTTGCCCTGACCAGTATGGCTCAGTTGGTTGAGCGTCATCCTGCAGAGCAAAAGGTCGCCAGTTTGATTCCCAGTCTGGGCACATGCCTGGGTTGGAGGATGTCCCTGGTTGGGGAGGGTGTGAGAGGCAACTGATCGACTTTTCTTGCACATCAGTGTTTCTCTCCCTCTCTGTCTTCCTCCCTTCCCCTCTCTCTAAAAATAAATAATTTTTTTAAAGTTGTTCTCTTTCTTCATCTCATAGCACTCGCAGAATCTCAGAATCTTAAGCCTAACAGTATGATTTCTGAAAACTAAGATTATCTTGAGGATATACCCCACTAAGATGTCCAGTCAGGTCACTTGAATTAGTTCTTTGTGTGCTTTTGCTCCCAATTTAATATATTGAATACAGTTAATTTTGCTCTATATTTTGGGGATTGCTTTTTCAAATTTAATTGTACACTTTTGTAAAATATTTATCTGGTTACAAAGTCAAATGTATGGCAAAAGGTATATTCCGAGAAGTCGGACTTCGACCATAGGAGCCGTCTTCCTTTTGCTAATTTTATGTTTATGTTGCTCTTTTTTCTACTTCCTTAAGTTGTACAATTAGGATATTAATTTGAGATCTTTCTTAAATGTAGGCGTTTACAACTGTAAATTCCCTCTTAGCACTACTTTCAGGGCATTCCATAAATGTTGGTATATTGTGGTTTTGTTTTAATTTGTCTCAAGTTATTTTCTAATTGCCCTTCTGATTTACACCTGTACATTTAAATTAATACCATTGTGGGTGATTGTTGGTAGTGATGTTTTAAAGTGATTTTTTCAGCATTTTTAAATATTGTATAGCAAGAGAATATACCTTGCATTATAGTTTTTAAATGTGTGACTATGTTTTTTTTTTCCCTAGAAGTTCAAGTTGTTGTCGTTGTTGATTTCATGTCTCCCTGGTTGTTTTGGTTGTGTCTTATTCTTCTTTATGCATTTGACTCCTCTTATGTCTTTAATTGTTATAAATATAGTGTTCTTATTTTGTAATAGTTCTATAATCTTGATATCTAACTCTGTGAGATATCCTCTGATATCACTCTTGCTCAATTGTGTCAATATGTGTTTTATAATTTTAGGTTGTATACTGATGTTTAGCGGGGCTTTAATTATGGAAATCCATGAGACCTGACTGCATTGAGGGCTTAAACTGGTTTACATTTCATATATCTATCAGAATGACAGGCATTGGTATTTCTTTTTTTTTTTTAAGATTTTATTTATTTATCTTCAGAGGGGAAGGGAAGGAGAGAAGGAGAGAAATATCAATGTATGGTTGCTTCTCGTGCATCCCCTGCCGGGACCTGTCCTGCAACCCAGGCACGTGCCCTGACTGTTAGTCGAACAGCGATCCCTTGGTTTGCAGGCCACGCTCAATCCACTGAGCTACACCAGCCAGGGCAGCATTGGTATTTCAAACGATCAAAGGAACCTCTCCCATACCCATCAAGCTAGAATGACCCATCCTTTGGTATTAGGGTGCTTAGTTCCATTGCCAAAGATCTTTGCAAAAAGGGAGGATAAAAATGGGGTCATATGACTTTATAATTACTAAATATTGTTTCTTCTGTCCTTTGCAGTTCCAATTCCCAGTAGATTTGACCGGAGAGTATCAGGTATGTGTTCTCTTTCAAAACATGCTGCTAAAATGCTATTTTAAGATAGGATTATCTTAAATAGAAACAAACTCATCTTTTTAATAAAAAGTTAGCATTCAGATTATTAAAATTACCTGATTCCTTCATTCTGTTTCATATTAAGTTCTGAGTATATATGTATATAGTTTTGTGTTGCCTTGATTAGTTAATTATTATGTCATTAATATGTTTCCATGTTTATAATTGTGGCTTCAGAAAACTACATTTAATCTTATGCTGCCAATGCATAAGATTTAATCTACATTTAATCTTTAAATGTATGCAAGAAGTTAATGGCAGCAAAATCTACAAAACCAGAAATAGGTTTGTAAAATTGTAGATTTTGCTGCCATTAACTTCTTGCATACATTTTTGAGCCACCTAAGTTACTTCCTCAGCCACAGCGTTGGGAGTGATACTCCCCCAGTCAGTGAGTAAGCACTGCGTTGGCTGTTTTGCGGGCTACTTTCTAGAGACAGTCTATCGAATAGGCTGCAGGGAGAAAGACCTCCTGCAGAGGCCTCTTTTCAAAACCCGGCTCACTGCCACGTATGGTGCCTGCTCCTTTAAAGATTTGATATATTTACGGACTACTTCTTTAGTTTACATGTAAAATAGTACCTCAGATTGTTTTTATTTGGCATTCCATTGATAATTAATAAAAATAGTGTTTTTCCAAACATGGGAAGTCTTCTTTTATTTTTTTGTATGGAGCTAGTTTAGTAATATTTAACCCTCTTATCTCATAGTCTAGATTATTTTTGTAAGTTTGAGTAAATTTCTGTCATTACTTTTAGCCATTGAATTTTTAATGCAAAGTTTTCCATATTGGTTGTGCTATTTATTTTAATTTTGCTATCTTTTATTTACTCAAAATTTCCGTTATGTAACTAGTACTTTATTATACGGTGCCTGGCGCATATCAGGCACTCAGCAAATATTTATTGAATATATACATCCTCTCCTTTTTGTTCAAGATTGCCCCTAAGCTGCGGAGGTCCTCCTTTTTCATAGAGCAGATGAGTGTATTTTCTAAAAGTTTTCATGTAATTAGAATGTTTGACTTTTGGATGCATCCAGAGTTTGTTCGTTTGTTTATAAAGAAGAGCCTTTATCAGCAAGTTGTAATAACATTTAGAGTTAATTTGGTTCTATATAGTTGGGCTGTTCATGTGTTTCAGGATTGCTATGCAAGCTGTGTGTCACATTCTTTCATTTCGCCTTGTTCTGAGGATGTTTCTTACCCCTACATTTACCCTTTTGCCCCTCAGTCCTTTTCTTTAGGAAAGTCTTATCATTCAGAAAGCCTTTTACCTAGCCTGACCAGTTAACATTTTGCCACATTTACTCTTTCTGTCATTTGCATATGTAACGTTGTACACCAAAGTCTGTTGCAAGGAGATTGAAGGATGTGTTCTTATGTATAGACTGTTATTTACAGAGAGGAAGTAGAGACTAAGGTTGGTGCAAAGACTGGTGAGTGATCATCTCCCCTTGCTGTTCGTCCCTGCCTGCATTACCTGCCCAGTAAAAGATGGGTAATATTCCTTGACATCTGCAGGACTGATCTGGGTGGTGGAGACTATAGTGACATCTCCAGAGGCACAGTTGGTGGTAGTTCGTGAATACTGCTCGGGCTGTTAGTGATTCAGTCCTTCAGCTGTTGAAAACTCAGACAAGTACATGTTATTTGTCCCCCTTAAACTGTACAGACTGTTTCTCTTTGTAGTCAGTTGTAGAATTCCTCCTTCTGTATCAATTTAATTTTGATTTTTAAATATATAAAATATTCAATATGACTTAAATGTTAAAACTGTATGAAAGAATTTTCTCAGAGAAATTTTATTCCTTTCCCTATACCTGCTTTTTGTTTCTGCCTACCCTTTGTTTCTGAGTAATTTTATTACCCAGAAAGTAATAAAATTGTTTATCCCTTTTTTTCTTTTGGAAAAATAAACAGGTAAAAAGTTGTATATATATTGAAATGTTTACGTTAATTCCATCCCTCCCCCATTTTTACCTCTCCTACTTTCCCACAGAAGTCCTGTCTTATTGAAGGGATGGCATATTACATATGCTTTTCACCTTGGCTTTGTTTTCAGACCTCACTGTCTGTTAGCCTGTGGAAATCTTCCTCATTTTTTCTCAGCTGTATTGTTCAAATGGATACTTAATATCATTTATAATATTTTTGCTATCATAAACAATTGCTCACTGAATATTTTTCAAATTTTTAAATTATGACAAAGACAAATCCTACAGGAAACTGGCATAAACACAGGTTACCTATAAAGCAAATCAAGATGGTTTTAGATTTATGTAATGTACCTAGAACAGAGCATGACGCAAAGTATTTATTTTGTCTGAAATCCATTCTTATTTTTAAGTCATTCATGTACATAATGATGGTGAGTTATTTTCATTGATTCTGTTCATAAGTACTCCACATCCGTGTGAAGAGGTTGCGTGCACTGTCCTTTGCGGTTCCCCACCCCTGCTTCACGACTCAGCAGAGACAGCACCTCCCTGCTTGTCCTTGGCACTCGAGTGGGCGTTAGTAGATGACATGCATGATGGGTCAGAAGTGTGTTTACACTCCTCGGCTGGTTTGGCTCTGTGGGTGGATCCCCAGACCGTGAACCAGGGATTCACCAGTCTGATTCCCAGGCAGGGAAGTGTCCCGCAAGGGCTAGGTCCCCACCTGGGAGTGTGTGGAAGACGATCTCTCACGCATTGATGTCTCTCTCTTTCTCCCTCCCTTCTCCTCTCTCTAAAAAATAAAAATAAATAAAAATCTGTTTAAAAATATATATTTACAGTTGTCAGTACGTGAAACATAGTTTATTCTTAAATTATTATTTATTGATTATTGTATTATTTTCCATACGAATAACTGTAAACCACTTTTGACCCATTCTGTATTTTATCGTCTCTCTCCTCTTTGGAACTACAAATCCCTAGAGACCTGGCTTCTCAGCACCCAGCAGAATGCCTGGCATTAGTAGGTATTTAATATATTTGTTAATTGAAAGAAGGGATTTAAAAAATCATTACAGCTTTAGGAAAGAGTGAATAAAAGGAAATTGTGTTCACTTCCTATTTTCCTAGTAAAAGCACACATCTGTTTTATTCATTTTTCTCTTTATTTTTTCTCTCCAAATTTAGTTTGTGCTGAGGCCTATAACCCTGATGAGGAAGAGGAAGATACTGATCCAAGGGTAAGAACTACAGCAAAGGTACTAGGTAGAATTGTTTTATAACCCACTTACTCCCCTATTCCTCTGCATACCAAATCAAATCATGCTGATAATTAAACACAAATTAAAATCTCAAGAAAATGCCATTTTTTTAATCTAGCAGATTGACAAATATTAAGAAGAATTATATACCTGAAACTAATACAAAATAATATTGAATGTAAACTGAAATTGAAAAATAAGCCCTGGCTGGTGTGGCTCAGTGGACTGAGTGCTGGCCTGTGAACCAGAGGGTCGCTGGTTCAATTCCCACTCCAGGTACATGCCTGGGTTGAGGGCCAGGTCCCCAGTGGGGGAAGGGGCATGCAAGAGGCAACCAGTCAATATTTCTCTTACACGTCAATGGTTCTCTCCCTCTATTCTCCATTCCTGCCCTAAAAATAAATAAATGAAATCTTTACAAAAATAAAAATAGCCCTGACTGGTGTAGCTTAGTGGATTGAGTGCAAGCTGTGAACCCAAGGGTTGCCAGTTCAGTTCCCAGTCAGGGCACATGCCTGGGTTGTGGGCCACATGAGAGGCAACCACACATTGATATTTCTCTCCCTCTCTTTCTCCTTCTCTTCCCCTCTCTCTAAAAATGAATAAATAAAATCTTTTTTAAGTTTATTTATAAAATATATATATATAACATTTTACAAAAGAAGTCCTAGCTATACCTATCAAAGCCTTAAGCTTAGTCAGGACAGCTGGCTCAGCAGTTACCTGAAGGAGAATTCATTCCTTAACAGTTGGATCTATTTGTACAATTACTTCTGGAAGGCTGTATCTCAGAGGTTAACAGTGATTGTGGCCAGACTGTGGTTGACTTTTGGGAGCTTTTTAAAAAACTTAGGTTTTAAAATTCTTGTACAGTTAACAAATTACTTCTATAAAAGCAAATGTGAAGCATCATTTTTAAAAGATTGATGTTATAAAAGAAACTTTGATGATCTTTCAAGTATTCCTTAAAATGAATAGCCTGTTAAAGATTTCTGAAGTATTCTAATAATGAAATGCTACCATTGTGTGGATATAATAGACATGTAGATTTTTAAAAATATTTTTATTCTGGATATTGTAAAATTCCTGATGACTTTTAAAAGTTAAATTGATTTTTTTTACTAACTTTATTCAAAATGCTTCACACCTTTGATATGTTATTTATGGTTAGATTACATGATGTACCTTTATTTTTAGGATGAAGACAGTACTTAGGAAAGAGCTTGATGGGTCTCTCAATTATAAATAACAGCAGTACTAGTGAAAATTATTTTTTAGTTCAATAAATGCTTGTTGAATATAATAATAGCAATAGTTTTGAGCATCTACTAAATGTCAGGTACTGTTTTAAACACTGCGTGTATTAACTTATTTAATCTTTATGACAACTCTAATTTTATTTATTTTCGAATCCTTAAAAAAAAGATTTTTATTTATTTATTTTTTGACAGAGGGAAAGAGGGAGAGAAACATCCTTAGTCGGTTGCCTCTGCACTCCCAGCTGGGGGCCTGGTCCACAACCCAGGCATGTGCCCTGACTGGGAATTGAACCAGCGACCTTTAGGTCTGCAGGCTGGTGCTCAGTCCGCTGAGCCACACCAGCTAGGGCGCATTTCTAATTTCATGGATACCACCACTACTACTACTGCTGCTAATAATAATGATTACTGTTTGTTGATGTTTGATTTCTAGCTTTTGTAGCCATTGTTTACTTTCCATGTTTGCTTAGAGTTCAACAGACAACTCAAACTTAACATGAATTCCTGATTATTTCTCCTTTTAAACATTCTGTTCACCATAGTCTTCTCCAGCTCAATTCATGGCAGTACCATTCTTCTAGTTGCTCAGGCCCAAAACTTTAGGGTCACCCTCTGTTCCTCTCATTTTTTTCATACCCATATTTAATTTTTCAGCAGATTTGTTGTCAAAATTCCACTACTTGTCAACACCTCCGTTGCTACCACCATGTTCCTCTCACCATTTGGCAATAGGATAGTGACTGTCGCTTCCTGGCTTTCACCCTTTCTTCTCAAGGCTGTTCTCTACTCAGCAGCGAGTATGAGCCGTTAAAAACATTAGATCTCTTCCTTTTCTCAGTCACAATCCCTAAGTTGCCCCTATGCCACTGGAGAAAAGTTCCAGTTCTGTGACCTGTAATTGCCCTCTGTATTTGGGCATCACACACGCCCAATCCCCCAACCTGCTCCCTTCCCAGTTTTCCCCCTCATTCTGCATTAGTCACATCTGTCTCCTGGCTGTTTTGCAAACATGCTGTTGACCTACCATAAGGTCTTGTTTTGACTTGCTGTTCCCTTAGCTTAGAGTGTTCTTCCCACAGAGATGGCCAACATGACTCCCTCCCTCAGGTTGTCCTCACTTCCTTGAGGTCTTTACACAAATGTCATCTTCTCAGTGAGGCTGCATCTGGACATACACACACAGACGCCCTTCCCTGACTTATTTTCCTGCTGAGACTTATAACTCTTCGACATAGTTTTATGTATTTATTGAATACAAGAACAGGTGTGTTTGTGTATATGGTCACTACTGTGTCCCCAGAGGTAGGACAGTGGCTGGCACCTAGCAGATACCTAGGATTTGTTGAGTGAACAGATCCAGAGCCTTCTGCTTTACAAATGGGGACTCCGAGGCTGTGGGCAGGGGAGGGCAGCGGACCTGCTGGCAGCCACAGTCGGTGCCTTTCAGGCCCCAGGGCGGGTGCTCTTCATCCCCGTGATGTTACCCTTCACCATCAGGGCACTGCTTGGAATTTATACACATTTGAAATGATAGTAAGCACACTCTTAATTTTTCCCACTTTTTGGGAGAGGGAAGTATACCAATTTGTATGTAAAGTAAGATTTTTTAATGGAATTAAAAATTTCCTTGGTTTTATTTGTATTGCCAGGTGATTCATCCTAAAACTGATGAACAGAGATGCAGACTTCAGGAAGCTTGCAAAGATATTCTCCTTTTCAAAAATCTTGATCAGGTAACACTGATTTTTAAAATATTTTTGTCCCTTTGTTTTGCTTCTGTAACTTTTTCCCTGAGTCTACCCAGCCCAGCTGGCTCACTTCTCCCTATTTCATTTTCTAGCTAAATTGTCTCTTGTAATTTGAAAAAATAAAATATTTTTTAGCTTTTTTCCTTTGTCATTTAAACAATTCTAGTGTCTTAACCACAGCTCTGTGCGGCATAAGACTTGAGACTCGCCTTACTTGCAGATGTTTGGGTTGTGCTGTAAGCTTTTCGCAGAGCTGCTTTGACACTTCCTCCAGACAGTACCAGGTGATGGCCGTGCGCTTTGGTCACTTAGAAAGAGAATGCTCAGGTTTGTGTGACCCTCGATTAGTTTGAAGGGTCTGAGTTCATGCTGCAGAATAATTTCTCCAAAGATGCCAGTGTGGAGTTCTCTTCATCTGCGTATGGAAGTGTGTGACTGCTTCTCAGACCTGGGGGTGTGGGGCACCTCTTGGGATTACTTCCCACTGAAAACCTCAGGCACGGGGCACACATGGAGTGTTGTGTATACAGGGCCCAGCAGAGGGATCTCTGCATAAGCTTGTTTTCCCTCCTTCAGCGGAGACAGAGGGCAGGGCATACCTCCCGAAGACAGTCTTCAGACTTCCTCTGTCTTCTCTACTTTGAGGGGCCACATGAATGGCTGAGATGCTGGACCTACTGGGGAACCTCCAAATGTACAGAGATAGGAAGGCTGGGATTAGAATTCTACTACTACTCAGCTCCTACAGATAAGTCTTCTGATGATATTCCCACAAGCCCTCCCTGGGAATCTGGCTGGCCATACATGAATCTCTGATGTAACAGTCAAGGGGACCAACCATCTCTGGTAAACCAATCTATTTGCTAGCTCTATGGTTTTAGTAGTGCCCAGAACATTAACCAGAGTTTTATCAGACTCAGGCTGAATGAAATAAAACAAGGACCATGAGCTCAAGGGAAGGCTGGTTGTGAGAAGTACTGGTCTGTCAGCTGTTTTCTCTAGACGACCCATCGGTATCAACGGAAAGGGGAGTTGCTTCTGTATCCTATGAATAAAACCTCTTGTAAACTTAATACCATTAGATGTTCTAAGAGAAGTCGCTATGTCAATTTAGTAAGAGTCTTGTTAGTTTTGGAGAATACCATTTTAGCTTGAAAAATGATAACTGGACTTCTGGCCAAGATGGAGGCATAGGTGGAAACACTGTGCCCCCTCCCACAACTAAATTTAAAGACAGCTAAGTTTTAGTAACAAAAATGCAGCCAAAACAGTGAAAATTGAACTGTATGGAAGTCCAACAACAAGGAACCCCTCAGCCAGACCGGTAAGAGGGGCGGAGTCAGCAGTGGAGCGGGTCGGGCTGGAAAGATCCGACCCACCCAGGAGCCAAGGTGGAGGCGGTTGGTGGATCCCAGGCATGGGGTGGAAACCGGCGGACCCAGTAAGGGTGTGGGGTGGCTGGCTGACTGTGGTCACACATTCACGTGCAGATAAACCAAGCGAAGGATCGAACAGTGAGACAGACAGCTCAGGCTAGGGCCTCAGCGACAGGAATTAGAGCCTGAAAGCACCAACTGGAAAGACTTTCGGGGTCGAGAGGCTGGGAGAGGCTCCCAGGCTCACAGAGAGTTCGTTGGAGAGACCCACAGGGTCCTGGAGAGTACACGGGCCCACACACCCGGGAACCAGCACCAGAGGGGCCCAATTTGCTTGTGGGAAGCCGCAGAGGGGACAGAAATCTGAGAGAGAGTGGAGCAAGCGCTATTTTTTTTCCTCTCTGACCCCGCCCCCACATACAGAATCACAACCCAGAGACTGGGTTGCCCTGCCCTGGTGAACACCTAAGGCTCTGCCCCTCATACATAATAGGTGCGAACAGACCAAACATTATGGCTCAAGAACTCAAAGCCCCAGAGCCAATAAATCTAAGCGACCAAGAAATAGCCAACCTCTCAGATGCACAGTTCAAAATACTGGTGATCGGGATGCTCACAGAACTGGTCGATTTTAGTCACAAATTAGAGGAACAAATGAAGGCTAAACTAATTGAAATGAAGGGGAATGCACAGGAAACCAATAGTGATGGAAAGGAAACTGAGACTTAAATTAAGGGAGTAGACCAGAAGGAAGAAAGAAACAACCAAACAGAAAAGAGTGAAGAAACAAGAATTCAAAAAAAAATGAGGAGAGGCTTAGGAACCTCCAGGACATCTTTAAACATTCCAACATTCAAATTATAGGGGTACCAGAAGGGGAAGAGGAACAGCCACGAGTGGAAAACTTATTTGAACAAATAATAAAGGAGAACTTCCCCAATCTGGCAAAGGAAATAGACTTCCAGGAAGTCCAGGAAGCTCAGAGGGTCCCAAAGAAGTTGGACCCAAGAAGGAACACACCAAGGCACATCCTAATTACATTATCCGTGATTACAATGAAGGAGAGAATCCTAGAAGCAGCAAGAGATAAGGTGATAGTCACCTACAAAGGAGTTCCCATCAGACTGTCAGTGGATTTCTCAAAAGAGACCTTACAGGCAAGAAGGGGCTCGAAAGAAGTATTCCAAGTCATGAAAGGCAAGGACCTACAGCCAAGATTGCTTTATCCAGCAAAGCTTTCATTTAGAATGGAAGGTCAGATAAAGTGCTTCTCATATAAGGTCAAGTTCAAGGAGTTCATCATCACCAAGCCCTTATTATATGAAATGTTAAAGGGACTTATCTAAGAAAAAGAAGATAAAAAATATGAACAGTGAAAGGACAGCAAACTCACAGTTGTTACCAACTACACCTAAAACAAAAGCAAACCAAGAGGACAGCTAGATCAGGAGTGGAACCATAGAAATGAAGAACACATGGAGGGTTAGCAACAGGGGAGTGGGAGGAGGAGAAGGGGGGAGAAGGAACAGAGAATAAGTAGCATAAACAGTAGGTAGAAAATAGACGGGGAGGGCAAGAATACTATGGGAACTATAGAATCTAAAGAACTTAGACACATGGACATAAACTAAAGGGGGGGATTGTGGGGGAGGGATGTGCAGGGTGGAGGGGAATGAAGGGGAGGAAATATGACAACTGTAATGGCATAATTAATAAAATATATTTTTTAAAAAACAAAAGAAAAATAGGCAGCTCTTTGTCAGCTTCTATATTAACCCATCTTATTTTAGGCAGTACATTTCACAGGTAATTGCAGGCATCGGTATTCATTCTTGCCCTTAAATATTTTGGCATGCATGTCATGAACTAGACCTTAATACTTGGTTATAATTTTTTAATGCTTTAAGTATACATTCACGGAACTTCGACCAAATCATACACTTAGGTGATCCAAAGCCCTATAACGATATGGTCACCCTGATCAGTGTNAGCCAACTGTTAAAAAATAAAATTTAAAAGCCCTGGCTGGTGTAGCTCAGTGGATTGAGCGCGGGCCTGCGAACCAGACGATCGCGGTTCGATTCCCAGTCAGGGCACATGCCTGGGTTGCAGGCCAGTTTCCGGCAGGGGCCAGTTCCCTGCAGGGAATGCACGAGAAGCAACCATACATTGATGTTTCCTTCCTCTCTCCTTCCCTTCCCCTCTAAAGATAAATAAATAAAATATTTTTAAAAATGCTGGATAGAATAAAGTGAACTCATTTAAAAATAAATAAATAAAATAAAATTTAAAATAAATCTAAAAAAAAAGATATGGAACATTGCCACTACTCCAGAAAATTCCCTCATGCACCTTCATGATCATTTCTTGCCCCTCTGTAGGGACCGACGCTCTAACAAACTGAGCTTACCTGGCCAGGGGTATTTTGGACCAGTTTTAGGCTCAAAAAAAAGTTGCAAAAATAGCACAGAGATCTAATATATTCCTCAACCAGTTCCCCCAATATTAACATCTTATATATACCACAGTACAATGATCAAAACCAGGAAATTAATGTTGTTACAATACTGTTTAAACTACAGACCTTCAGTACCTCCTGCAAATTTCACTTCTTTTCTCACTGTTTTATTTGGTTTTGTTCTGTTTTCCAGTTAAGGATCTAATCCAGAATCTCACATAGCATTTAGTTATTATTTATTCTTAGTCTACACCAATCT
Source organism: Sturnira hondurensis (assembly GCF_014824575.4). NCBI lineage: Eukaryota > Metazoa > Chordata > Mammalia > Chiroptera > Phyllostomidae > Sturnira > Sturnira hondurensis. The sequence goes on from NW_028079127.1 coordinate 20,357,557, forward strand.
GTGACAGGGCTCAGTTCTTTCTAAGTCTTTCATGATGTTGGCACTTTGAAGAGTACTTCTTTTTTTTTTTTAATAAATTGTCCCTTTTTTCCACCCTGAGAAAGACTGCTTACTTTTTTAAAAATTTTATTTATTTATCTTTAGAAGGGAAGGGAAGGGAAGGAGAGAGGGAGAGAAATATCAATGTATGGCTGCCTCTCGTGCATCCTCTGCGGGGAACTGGCCCCCAACCCAGGCATGTGCCCTGCCTGGGAATCGAACTGGCGATCCTTTGGTTCATAGGCCTGCGCTCAATCCACTGAGCTACACCAGCCAGGGCGGAAGAGTACTTCTTAATTATCTCATAGAATCTACCTCAGTTTGAATTAGTCTGATACTTTCTCATGATTGGGAAGCAGTTACACATTTTTGGCCAGACTCCCACAGAAATTATATTGTGTCCTTCTCAGAGAATCATATTAAGGGGTCCGTGAAATGAGTATGTCTCATTGCTGGTGATGGTAGTTCTTTCCTTTTTATTGCCGAGTAGCATTCCATTGCATAAAATGCCAGTTTGCTCGTCCATTTTTCTGTTGATGGATGCCCACCTGTTCCTCATTTTTTCGCTCTTACAAATAATGCTGTGGACAATTTGTACAAGTCTTTCTGTGAACTTTTCCCCCCATTTCTCTTCAGTAAGTTACCTAAGGGCAAAATTGCTGAATCATAGGATAGGTATTTGATTTTATAAAAATAGGTCTTTTTGAAAGCAGTTGTATCATTTTGCATTCCTTCCAACAATATGTGAGATTCGTAGTTGTTCCTTATCCTTACTAACATTTAATATTGTCTATCTTTATAAATTTTAGCCATTCTGATGAATGTATTTATCTCAATTTTTAAAAATTTAAGAGTTTCTGTTTTTAAATTTTTAAACTTCCAGAAAGTCAAAAGCGTAGTACTATGAACAGCCATACCTACGCCTTTTATCTAGACTGACAGTTAACATTTTCTACATTTACTGTTTCTCTCGTATGCATATGTATACGTCTTATATACTTATATATGTAATAAGTACATATAAACTGCTTTTTCCTAAAGATGTATTTTTCCAAGAACAAAGATGTTTTCCTACATTAATACAGCACTATTACTAAACTCAAGAAATTTAATATTGGTGTGATAATATTACCTAACATACAGTCCATATTCAGATTTTCCCAGTGAAGTTCTCGGCAGCTTTTTGGTTTTGTTTTTCAAATCCTGAGTCCCATGTTGCTTTTGGTTGTCACGGTGTCATTTCAGTCCCCTCTAACCTAGAATGCTCCCCCAGCACCTTACTCTATATCTCAAGACACTGGTGGTTTTCCAGAGTCCAGGGTAGAGGGAGAGTTAGAACAACAGGCTGCCAATGCTCGGCCCCCAGGCCCGACCCAGCCAGGGTAGGTGTGTGTGTGTCTGGTCTCTGTTGTATATGAAAATCTGAATTTGTTACCAGTGCAAGTCATGCGTTGCCTAACGACAGGGATGCCTCCTGAGAAAGTGGTTCCCTTTCTTGTCAGGCCTTTGCTTGTTCGGATTCTTGCACAAAAAATGTTCTCAGGAGGTATCCTGAGATACCTCCTAACAATGGTATCATTAGGCTATTTTGTCACCATGTGAACATCAGAGCGCACTTACACAGACGTGGTACAGCCCACTGCACACCTAAGGCATGTGGTATATAGCCTGTTGCTCCTAGTACAGCCTATACAGCGGGTTATGATGCTGAATACTTTAGGCAATTATAAACAATGGTAAATTTTGTGTACCTAAACAACAGGAGATTAAATCAAGCACAAGGGAAAAACGATACAATCAAGAGGTGCCATAAACACGAGATAAACGAGGCTGCTGCTGACTAACACAGCGTATTGTGTCACAACAAACATTTTTTTAATAAATGGAAGGCGCACACTCTAATGATAAAAAGTGTAGTATAGTACATATGTGAACGAGTTACACAGTTGTTTATCATCATCAAGTATTATGTCCTGTACAAATTGTATGTGCGACACAACTGACAGTTGGTTTGTTTACACACCGTCCCCGCAGACGTCCCCATAAACATGTAAGGTGTTGTGCCGCAGTGTTAAGATGGCTACAACCTCACTAGGCAATAGGCACTGTCTAGCTCCATTATAGTCTTACTGGCCCACCATCGTGTATTCAGACTGTCACTGACCAAAACATTGTTATGCAGAGCATGACTTTATTTTATGTTTTATTTTTATTTTTTTTAAAGATTTTTATTTTTTTTATCTTTAGAGGGGAAGGAAAGGAGAGAGGGAGAGAGATATCAATGTATGGTTGCCTCTCATGAGTCCCCTCCTGGGAACTGGCCTGCAACGCAGGCATGTGCCCTGACTGGGAATCGAACCGCAATCGTCTGGTTCACAGGCTTGCGCTCAATCCACTGAGCTACACCAGCCAGGGCAGCATGACTTTATTTTAACACGAGATGGCAACACTGGGCTAACATTCCACATGAATGTGGATGGCATGAGTAGTGAGCCTTCCTTTTTATATTTGTCAGCCTGTATAGTATTCAACATATGTGGAACTGTAGAACGAAAGTGATGTTTTTTGGTGATACTCGGTTATTTTAGGTAGCATAGTCACACTGACAGAACACTAAATCACATGAAATTATCCACCAATAAAATTATGTCCTGGCCAAGTCTACAACCCACATTCCTCCAAAGAAAAAGTCTTTCTTTGAGTTGAAGCTGTTTTTTTTTTTAAGATTTTATTTATTCATTTTTAGAGAGGGGAAGGGAGGGAGAAAGAAAGGGAGGGAAACAGCAATTTGTGGTTGCCTCTTGAGTGCCTCCTACTGGGGACCTTGCCTGCAACCCAGGCATGGGTCCTGACTGGGAGTCAAACCAGTAACCTTGGTTCACAGGCGGCACTCAGTCCACTGAGCCACACCAGCCAGGGCCGAAGCTGGTATTCTTGTGGTCACTGCCTGACAGAGGCCCTGGTCTAAGACCAATGTTTTGTTAGAATTGAATAGCATTGTTTTGTTTTCATTATACTTATTGATAGTTACCTTCTGGTTATGGCAGGTAATGGTGAGTAAGCAATTGTACGTGTTTGTATAGAAATGATTGAAGCAGTGTTAGCTATCTGATAATAGATCTCATTTACTGAGTACTTGTTATGTAATACTTTCCTCACTATTTATTAAGCCTCTTTATACATATGAAAAGAAGTGAGAGAGGTGAAGTGATGTGCTTGGCTAGTTAGAGCAGTTGCAATACTCCAAAAGGTAACCTCCAATACTATCCCAGCCCCTTAGATCTGATAATCCTGTTAAATTAATACCTAGAGGAAGGTGACATCGTATGGTTTAGACGGGACACAGTGGAGCATCAGGGCTGGTGGCAGGCACATGGGTTGGTTGAGAGAATGAGCACCATGATTTAGATACCTATGTTTGCTTAAATTATGGAACACTTTTTCAAAACAGTGCTGCCTCAGAAAAACTCAGCGTCCCAGTGGTGTGCGTAGAGGTGCAAAGCTGAATTGTTACAGGAAAGCACTGTTTCAGTAGTCCTTAAGTCTCTGCTTGGTTATGGGGAATGGTCTGATTTGGGGCTTCCGCTGTATAGTCACAAACTGAGATAAGTATAGTCATTTTTTCCCAGCAGATGTGAAAGCCATGTTTTCTCCTTTGTTTACTCCGCAGGAACAGCTTTCTCAAGTCCTCGATGCCATGTTCGAAAGGGCAGTCAAAGTGGATGAGCATGTTATTGACCAAGGAGATGATGGAGACAACTTTTATGTCATTGAACGGTAGGAGATGGAGCTCTGCGGGTGGGCAGCCACACTGAACTGTGACTCGTGTGTAGGACAGGTGCTCCACGCTCTGCTTTGTTCAGTCCCGAGAGGACATAGGCAGATGAACGAGCTTCCCAGAGCTTACCCGTCTCCTTCCACAGCCTGCCCCTTTCTGCTGCGGGCCTGAGTCCTCAGTACTCCCCACGCTTGGGTTGCCACTATCTCCAGTGGGAAGTCTCCTTTACAGTTAGGCAAGGTGTGCGTTATAAAGCTGTTGTCAGTGTTCAGGGGAATTGATTCCTGAAGAATGGCTGTGATTCTGTTACCATACAAATCTTTCAATCCCAGCCTCATTTTACATGGGAAGACACCGCCTCAACCTCTGCCTCTGTTCCAGGAATAAGCCATGTGGGAAAATACGAAATATGTGGGTTTGACCTGCTCGCCTCCATGTGCCCTAACATCTGGAGCTGTCAGTGTCATCTGGGGGCCTCCTATGACCCCTGCTGAAAGGGGTACCCAAACCAGAGTTTAAGATCAGTATGATGTTGCCTTACCCAGTAACTTCCATATTTATTTATTTTTTTAGAGGTTAATTACTTTTTATTGTTGAATTATATTGTTAAATCTACATCTACAAGTTTAGTCAGGAAAAAGTGCTTTGCATTTACATCAAGGAAACTTTTTCTTTTGAAGTATTTCAGAGTTACAGAAATGTTACACAGATAACACAAAAAAATTCTCATAAACCTAGTTCCCCAGGTTAGCATTTTACCGCATTGCTTTATTGTTTGAGGGTACGTTGCAATTACAATGCCCTTTTACTACCGAATACTTCAGTGTATATTTCCTAAAAATAGGACATTCTTTTACATAAGCACAGAACAATTTTAAAAATCAGAAATTAACATTTATACTGTACTGTCATCTCCTCTACAGACTTATTCAAATTTTTCCAATTGCTTCCCTAATTTTCAAGATTCTTTTAATCTCTGCCAAATAACTATAACAGATTCATGTGGTTCCCTTTCTTGTCAGGCCTTTGCTTGTTCAGATTCTTGCACAAAAAATGTTCTCACTCCTTGAATAACCTTTGGACTCTTGATATCTGTGACAGTGTTGCAGCTAGAAGAAATGTTTTATTTAAGGAGTAAAGACAGTACAAATAATAATCTTCTAAGCTACATTCCCACGTCCAGCAGCCGCCTTTCCCCCTTGCTCTGCCATGTGCTCGCCCACTGACTCAGGAGTCCCAGTGGGCCTGCAGTTTGGGAACTAAGCGTCCACCTGCACATATCCGTAGCTTAAAGGTTGAAATGCCTGTCTACAAAGGGGATGATGTGTTACATGTGTGAGTGAGAGGGATTATCTTTTGTACGCTGTGAAAGTAATTAACACATTGGAAAGACTATCATTTAAGTAAAAAGATATGGTTCCTGACCTCAAAAAGTTCATCTGTTCTAGAGACAGTCCCTTCAATAAATAATTATTACTTATCCATTTAAGGATAAGTAATCCAATAACTGTAATTGTTAATTATAAATGGATGTGGTGGGGACAACAATGATAAAATATGTCCTGTTATTTGGAAGAGGACTTGAGTGGGAGGGGTTAAGAAAGACTGCTTTGCAGCTGACCTTTGACCTGAAATGGCTCATGTCGTTCCCCAAATTCAGTAACTAGTGTCTCCAGGAGGACTGACTCTGAATTCCGTTTCTCAGTCATGGCCTCATTACTTTTGCCTTGTCTACCAGGTCTAGTACAGGTCCGCTTCCTGTTGAGTGGTGAGCTCTTTTAAGAGCAGAGTTGGTGCAACATAACCTGATACTTTAGAGGTTTATTTTAATTACTGCTTCCTGTGTAACATACCGTACTTAGTGATTTTATCAGACAAGCAGAGGCTCTTAATAGGAAATATAGAGAATTAAAATAAAAACAGGAGCCCTGGCTGGTGCGGCTCAGTGGCCCAAGCTGATTCCTGTGAAATGAAAGGTCACCAGTTTGATTGCTGCTCAGGGCGCCTGCCTGGGTTTCAAGCCAGGTCCCCAGTTGGGGGGGGGGGGCGGTGAGAGGCAACTGATTGATGTTTTGTCTCCTGTTCTCCCTCCCTTCCCCTTTCTAAAAATAAATAAATAAAATCTTTTTTAAAAAAGAAAACTGGAAAGATAGTGATCTGGCCATAATTTCATTACCAGAGTGTATCAATTTTCCCCCTATGTTTTACTATTGAGGTTAAATCTATTACCCCAAATTTGGTTCAGATGCTTTGACTGATGATACCAAACTCACTAAGGGAATAAAAAGGTTTCGTACTCACATAATGAGGCTTTTTAGGGAGAGCAAGTCAAGCTCCCAGTAAATGACGGTAGGGAGGGGTGACTGACCTGGAACTTCACGGTGTTTAGAAGGTGGGACTGGGGTACATTCGGGCTGGTACTTGTGTTGTCTGAATGTCCCATCAGCACCATCGTGGGGGCAAGAGGCTTGCTTATCAGGTTTCCTGGATGAGAGATGGAAGAGGAAGGTGGCTTGGAAAACTGTTACAGTCAAACATCAAAAATGGAGTTGACTGCTTATTACCTTTACATGTCTGTACTTTTTTACGTTGTGTCATACATTGTTATGTGGCCTGATTTCAAAATCCATTTTAAGTAGTTTGCCATGAGATGCAGCGTTTTCTGTCTTATGTTGACTGTATAATGTGGATATAGATACGCATTTGACCTATTCCTTCTTGTTAAATTGTAATCTGTGCTATTATAGATATTACCTGGTGAGCATCCTTATAGTTAAATCATTTTCAGTATCTTTGATTATCTCCTTTAGAATGCCAATTAGAAATGCAATCGCTGTGTCAGAGGGCCTCTTTAAGGAATTTGCTGTATGTTAATTATCTTGGAGAAACTTGGAAGGGTTTACATTTGCCTCAAGTGGTGTATGGAGAGCGCCTGTTTCTCCAACTGCTCGTCAGTTCTGAATTTCATTATCAATCAGTAGGTACAAATGTTACTTTTTTATTTTAATCAAGTCTGCATCCTAGTTTTCAGCAGACTACACAACAAAACTTTACACTCATTTAAATAACTGCAGGAAAAGCATTTGACAGAATTCAGCACCTTTTCTTCATAAAAACTCTCCACAAACTAGGGACAGAGGGACTTTTCTCCAAACTAATTAAAGGCATTTTTAAAAACCTACAGCTAACATCATAGTTATGGTGAAAAATTGAATGTTTTCCCTTTAAGATCAGGAATAAGACAAGGATGTCTGCTCTCACTACTTCTGTTTAACATTGTGTGTAGGTTCCTAGCCAGTGCAGTAGGGCAAAGAAGGACAAGGAAAAGAAGAAGGGAAGGTGGGCAGGAGGGCATACAGATCGGAAAGTAAGAAGTAAAACTCTCTTTGCAGATCTCATGACCCTCTAGAGCAGGGGTGTCACACTCATTTTCACCAAGGGCCACGTCAGCCTCGAGGTTGCCTTCAAAGGCCAAATGTAATTTCAACTCCTTAACAGTGAAGTAGAGTAGTTACATTTATACAGTCCTAAAATTATTTCAGCCCTTTGAAGGCAACCACAAGGCTGATGTGGCACCCGGTGAAAATGAGTTTGACTCCCCTGCTTTAGAAAATCCTAACAGTGCTAAAAAAAGCTACTAGAACTAATAATTGGATGTAGCAGTGTCACAGAATACAAAGTCCAAATGCATAAATCTGTTGGGAATACCATATAACAGTGTTTTCTATCCTGTATACTTTCTATTTATATACCACTTGCCAGTTCTTAACTTTACTGCTGCAATTAATAAATGAAATTGTTTATTGTTACACTTTCAGGGGAACTTACGATATTTTAGTAACAAAAGATAATCAGACTCGCTCTGTTGGTCAGTACGACAACCGTGGAAGTTTTGGAGAACTCGCTCTGATGTACAACACCCCGAGAGCTGCCACCATTATTGCCACTTCGGAAGGCTCCCTCTGGGGACTGGTGAGTTGGGGAAACGGTTCCCCTCGCATGGCACAGTATTCATTCCCTTTACTCCTGAGTCTCTGTCCTTTGGCTACTGATTAACACTATTTTATAGACAGTTATTTGAAAGACGTGGTGGAGGGCCCTGGCTGGTGTGGCTCAGTGGGTTGGGCACCGTCCCACAAACGGAAAGGTCACCGGATCCATTCCCATCAGGGCACTTGCCTGGGTTGCAGGGCCAGGTGCCTGGTTGGAGACGTGCGAGAGGCGACTGACTGACGTTTATCTCTCACATTGGTGTTTCCCTCCCTGTCTTTCTGTCTTCCCCTCTCTCTAATAATAAATAAGTAAAATCTTTAAATAAATAAGATGATTTGTCAGTACCGTTTATTCTAAGTTACAGGACAACTGGGTCTTGTGACCCTGCAGTCATGTCAGCTCTTATTACATTTTCTGTTTGATGTTTTTATGAGACAGGTGGATGTTTTTCTGTTTGAGTGCTGGACTATGAAGCAAAGGGTCCCTGGTTCGATTCCCAGTCAGGGCCCAGGCCTGGGTTGCAGGCCAGGTCCCCAGTCCGGAGCAAGGAAGAGGCAACCACATATTGGATGTTTCTCTCCCTCTCTTTCTCCCTCCCTTCCCCTCTGTCTAAAAACAAATAAAATCTAAAAAAATTAAATCTTGTATGTTTTTTAAAAAAAAAACCTTAGCCTGGGTCATTCCAACCTACTGTGAAATCTCTCTCCCTCCTTGGAATTCTTGTGGCACTTATTCTGTCTCTGTGGTTCATCTAGTACATTGCAGATGCCACCTTGAATTAGAAATGTTTTTATTTCCATATATCTTGTATTGTCTCCTCATTGAGATTGTGATGTCCTTGAGGGCAAAAAAATCGAATTGTTTTATGTTCTTTTTCTGAGGGTGCATCTTTTTACATTGAACAGTGATTGTAAGCTCACACATGTTTAATTGGAAGTTTTTCATTTTATATTCTGTTTATGGCCCATAAGTGGCACCCATTGAGTACTACTTAGCAAGCCACAATTTGTAGACATCTGTCTGGCCCAGGCTGTAGTCCTTTCCTCCAAGTGAAGGCTTAGATTGAAATATCTGACTTAGTACCTTTCATAGCCCTCTAATACTGTGTCCAATTAGTTAAACCATAGGTATTCTTGTACATACACATTTACCAGGGTTTTCATGTTCTTTCTTGTAGGACCGTGTGACTTTTAGAAGAATCATAGTGAAAAACAATGCAAAAAAGCGGAAGATGTTTGAATCATTTATCGAATCTGTGCCCCTTCTTAAATCACTAGAGGTAAAGTCTATTTAAATAAGACTCTGTTTACGCAGATTTAAGGAAAGCTCTTAAGCCCTGGTAGGGTGGCTCAGTCCATTGGAGTGTTGTGCCGTACACCAAAGGTTGTGGGTTTGATCCCCGATCAGGCATATACACCTAGGTTTCGGGTTTGAGGCACATACACAGGCAACCGATCAATGTGTCTTTCTCATATCAGTATTTCTCTCTCCCCCCTCTTCTTCCTGTCTGTCTAAAATCAGTAAACATGCCCTTGGGTGAGGATTAAAAAAAAAGAGTAGGAAAGCTATTAAAACTATCCTTTTGCCCTGGCTGGTAGCTCAGTTGGTTAGAGCATCATCCTGATAGTCCAGGGTTACAGGTTCGATCTCCAGTCAGGGCACATACAAGAAGCAACCATTGAATGTATAAATATGTAGAAAAAGAAATCAGTGTCTCTCTCTCCCCCCATGATCAATAAATTTAAAAAACTTTAATTAAAAACAATTCTATTGTTAGGTTTTCAAATCAGAGTATTCTAATCTAGTTCTTTGTTGTATAGATGTTATTTGTAACTTCTGGTTGCAGTGTTTTCCTTATCATTTGTGAGTGTGTCTATTGTTTCAGGTGTCAGAACGAATGAAGATTGTGGATGTAATTGGAGAGAAGATCTATAAGGATGGAGATCGCATAATCACTCAGGTGAGGGGTGGGGAGTCACCTCCTGAAGGACTCATGCGTCATTTGTCCTCTCACTCTGAGGAGCTCGTGTTTGCAGACACTAGGACACACTTCCTGCAGGGTTTCCTGGAGCTCTCTGATGTTCGTCTCCCTGACGTGCCGATCTGTTGCCTTCATGCCCCTTTCCGTGGTTCCTAGTGCTTGTTCTTTTGGGTGTCATTTTCTTTTGACCCTGAGCAAGCTTCATTCGTGGCTGTTTAAACCTGGGGAAGGTCAAACAGTTGTGCCTCTTACCTTCTCTCTGTGTTTGGCACAGAGGTAGATTCTTGGCTAATCTAACACAAACCAGAATCTTCAGTCTCCAAAGCAACTGTATCCTGAAAGCCCCAGGCCTTCAGGAGGTTTGTAAAGAGGTATGAGAAGCCACAGTGTTTTCCAGTGTGTCTGCTCTTGAAGACAGGAGTTCTGGCTAGTGGTACAAAATGGATACAAATTAATATACTTATTATAGATGCCTTTTGATGGTATCTCTAGACCAGGGTTCTCAAGCAATTCCAAATGGTTTTGAGAGGAACAATGACATGAGTGTTCTATTTCCAAAGCATAGTTCTGGCATCAATGAAAAATTAATTGGTGCCCTGACTGGTGTAGCTTAGTGAGTTAGGCATCATCCCACAAAGCTAAAGGTTGTCTGTTGGATTCCTGGTCAGGACATGTGCCTGGGTCGCAGGTTTGGTCCCACATTGGGGCACATATATATGAGAGGCATCCGATCGATGTTTCTTTCCCTCTCTTTCTCTCTACCTTCCTCTCTCTCTAAAAATAAATTAAAAAAAAATTTTTTAATGAAGTTGGCTTCAGCTTCATTGAGTAATCAAGGAAATGCAGTGAGTGTGGGCTGCGAATCAAAGGGTCGCCAGTTCAATCCCCAGTCAGGGCACATGCCTGGGTCGTGGCCAGATTCCCAGTACAGGGTGTGTGAGGGGTGACTACACATTGATATTTCTCTCCTTCTCTTCCCCACTCTCTAAAAATGAATAAATAAAATCTTTTTTTAAAAAAAGGAAATGTAAATTAAAAACCACATTTAGGAACCATTTTCATACATATTACTTTGTTCAAAAGTAGGAATGTGACCTTTTTTTTTTTTAAGATTTTTTTTTAATTTTTAAGATTTTATTTATTTATCTTTAGAGGGGAAGAGAAGGAGAAAGAGAGAGAAACATCAATGTATGGTTGCCTCCCATGTGTCCCCTGCAGGGAACTGGCCTGCAACCCAGGCATGTGCCCTAACTGGGAATCGAACTGTGATCGTGTGGTTCACAGGCCCGCGCTCAATCTACTGAGCTACACCAGCCAGGGCACATTTTATTTATTTTTAAAGAGAGGAGAAGGGAGGGAAAAAGGGAAGGAGAGAAACATCAGTGTGTGGTTGCCTCTCTAGCATCCCCCACTGGGGACCTGGCCCACAACCCAGGCATGTGCCCTGACCGGGAATTGAACTGGCAACCCTTTGGTTCACAGGCTGGCACTCAATCCACCAAGTCATACCAGCCAGGGCATGACCTGTTTGTTTTTTTTTTGCAATCTGACAATTTTAAGTGATGCAGCAAGAACTTTTATTCACTGTTAATAGGAGAATAACTTAGTTGAACCCCTCTGGAGAGAAATTTAATCTTAGCCTATAAAGTTCAATTTATTCTTAATCTAGAAGTTTCTTTCCTTGATATTTTCAGAGAAATGCTCTCGCACCTCAGAAGTGGCCCAACCCTCACAAGTTCCTTCTCAGCCACAGGCCTCCTGCTGGCCTGCCCCGACTTGCATGGCAGTCACACGCTTGCTTCTCTTTATAGTTCTTACCGCTTGTTTGTAACCTTAAACAATATGGCCAAGGTTTACTTTTTTTAAATTTCTTTCACTGGAATTAGAAAGTATATGTTTTATTTACATCTTGCTTTTATTGCTCAATGTTCATTCACATTGTATGCAACTGTAGTTTATTGGGGCGGGTGTTGCTATGTAGTATTCTAGTATATGAATATAAACAAATTCTTTGCCTTTGCACCGCTGATAGATATTTAGGATATTTCTAGTTTTTAGCTATTACAAGCAACACATAAGTGATTACGTTGATTTGGTTTTCAAATGTTAAAACTACCTTTTGTTGCTGACATAAGATAAACCAACTTGGCTATTATATAGTATCCTTTTTATATATTGGTAAATTCAGTTTGCTAGTATTTTGTTTAAGATTTTATATCTACCCCTGGCTGGTGTGGCTCAGTGGATTGAGTGCTGGTCTGTGAACCAGAGGGTCACCAGTTCGATTCCCAGTCTAGGGCACCTGCCTGCGTTACAGGCCAAGTCCCCAGTAGGGGGCACACAAGGAGCAACCACACATTGATGTTTCTCTGCCTCTCTTTCTCTGTCCCTTCTCCTCTCTAAAAATAAATAAAATCTTTTTTAAAAACTAAAAAAGTAATATTTGAGCAATGCAGAAATGTATACACTATGAGTTAAAGGTTTCTTTAAAAACAAACAAACACACCAGTCACATGCCCTGACTGGTGTGACTAAGTGGTTGAGTACCAGCCTGTGAATCAAAGAGTCACCAGTTCGATTCCCAGTCAGGGCACACGCCTGGGTTGTGGTCCAGTTCCCCACTGGGGACTACATGATAGGCAAACACACATTTATGTTTCTTTCCCTTTCTTTCTCTCTCCCTTACTCTCTCTAAAAAATAAATAAGTAAAATCTTTATTAAAAAAGATTTTATATCTATGTTCCCAAGTGAGGCTTATATATACTTTTCCATTTTATAAGTAGCTTTGTCAGATTTTGATATCAAGATAATGTTAATTCATCATGTAAGTTGGAATTCACTCCTCTTTCTAGTAACTGAAGAGTTTGTATAAGATCAGAGATTCCCCCCCTGGATGGTGTGGCACGATGCATTGAGTGCCAGCCAGTGGATCCAAGGTCAGTGGTTTGATTGCCAGTCAGGGCACATGCCTGGGTTATGGGCCAGGTGCCCAGCAGGGGGCGTGTGAGAGGCAACCACACATTCATGTTTCTCTCCCTCTCTTTCTCCCAGCCCCTCTCTAAAAAATAAATAAATAAAATCTTTTTAAAAATTTAGAGTTTTTTTGGATATTTAATGGAACCAGTTTTTCCTTTGTGGGAAGATTTTGACTACAGATTATTTGAATTGTTAAACTATTTAGATTTTTTATTTCATTTTTTAATTGAATATATCAGGGTGATGTTGGTTAATAAAATTATATAGCTTTCAGGTATATAATTCTATAATATATTTCATCTTTGGAGTGTTTTGGTAAGATGTCTTTTTTAGGGATTTATTCATCTCCTAACATGCAGTGTTATTGACATAAATTTTGTCATAGTGTTCCTATTAATGTCTTTTAAATATATACAGCATCTAGAATGATGTTCCTATTGTCTTATCATTTTTTATTTGAGATTTTATTTATTTATTTTTAGAGGGGAGAAAGAGAGGGAGAGAAACATTGATGTATGAGAGATACAGATTGGTTGCCTCTCACACGCCCCCAGCCAGGGACCTGGCCTGCAACCCAGGCATGTGCCCTGACCGGGAATTGAGCCGCTAACCTTTTGCTTTGTGGGCTGATGCCCAACCCACTTAGCCACACCAGTCTGGGTGATTCTTTGAGGTTTTTTTGAAGAACCAACTTCTTCTTTTTAATTCTATTGGATATTTGTTTTCTGTTTTATTACTTTCTGTCTTTACCTTATTTCCTCTCTGCTACTTTTTATAATGTTTTTTCTATTCTCTTGAGTTAGATGCTTAGCTCTTTACTTTTCAGCCTTTCTTTTACATTATGGGCATTTGAAAACTAGAAATTTCCCTACGTCTCTGAAGATCAATGATGATCCTCAGCACTTAAGAGATTTCTACTGTAAGTCCCCTTGGACATCTGTGCTCTGACTTGTTACTTTTTAGCACCAACATGCCACGAGCTTGTTTCTGCAGCCCCGTTGTTCTTTACATGTGCATTATGCCTGAGGGCGGGTGCCTTTGCATAATACTGATGTCTAGCTGGGGCCCAGATGCAGCAGAAAGAATAGAAGCCACTGCCTATGGCAGGGGGGGCGGGGGGATCCTAGCATGCGCCTCAGCCTGTTTCTGCATGTCCTCCACACTACACATGCTGTCTGGGCAGCCCCTGGCCAGCAGCTGTCCCTTCAGAGTATTTTATTATTACATTTTTAAAAAATTTTTATTTTTAAAGATTTTATTTTATTTATCTTTAGAGGGGAAGGGAAGGAGACAGGGAGAGAAACATCAATGTATGGTTGCCTCTCATGCATCCCCTTCTGGGAACTGGCCCACAACCCAAGCATATGCCCTGACTGGGAATCCAACCATGATCCTTTGGTTCACAGTCCTCTATCCAATGAGCTACACCAGCCAGGGCTCAATACAAATTTTTACGTTTGTGTTGATTTTTTAGTTTCTTTCATGGCTCCCCATCTTTCATTAACTCCTATCATGCAGCTATTTGTGTAATGCTAGAACTTCATGGTAATTTGGCTCTGCTGAGTGTAGGGTAGCTACCCAGCATAGCAGCACCGAAACCCACAGACACCCCTTTATAAAGCTGTGGCTCTCACTCACATGGAACTGTCATTATTATGTGGTGACCCGGCACTAGACAACAGGAACGTCAACCTCAGCTGTGTATGGTGCCCACTTGGAGTACTGTATGGTGTTGAGGGTATGAGGCCTTATGAATGCTCAGAAGTATAGATTCTCACGGAAGATATAAGACCCAGAAGGAATGAGAGCATATGATTAATATTGAATTATGCAGTGTAGATGGTCATTGCTTCAGAGCTTACAAGCGAGACTCAGAGTCTGAAGTACGCCTGAAAGCTGCTTCTCCTCTGCTTGCCTAACTTGCACCTCCTTCCAGCCTCTGCTGAAATCTCACCTCTCTGTCAGGTACTGTCACTCTCTCCTCCCCTAGCCTTCCACATCTCACATTGTCTGCTCACTTTTTTTCCTGTAGCGCTTACTGCCTTCCAACACAGAAATAACTTACTGATTATTATGCTGATTGTTTACAGTTTGTTCGTGCTACCAGACTATAGATTTCACAAGGGTAGGGATATTTGTTTTGTCCACTGCCTGTATCACGTGCCTAGAGTAGAACAGTGCTGGTAAAGAGTAAGTACTTAATTATTTGTTGAATTACCTGAATGACTAGTTCAGCTAAGTGGTGTAAAATCTAAACAAGCGAAAGAAAAGCCTGAGGCTCATAAGATGACATCAACCCACATCAAAGCACCTTTCTCACCAGGCAGGGCTCCCCCACCCCGCTGCTGTCCCCCAGATGGCTGCATTTAATGATCAAGATGACCCCTGGGCCCCACTCCCCAGGGGTAGCCAGGAGCCACCTTGATAGTGTCTGTAACAGCCTTGGCTACTGGCCCCTTGACATAGGTTTCAGCAGTGTTCCAACGTGAGCAGCGAGAAGAGCAGTGCTCTGTGGAGTTCACAGCCTGGGCGTATTCATGGAAGAAAATGTGGATGTTCCCTGTTAAGAAAGGAGAGAGATGTATCGGCCGTATGGGACTGACATCCCCTGTGATCAGGATCTTCTCATTTTGTTCTGAATTTGTTAGCCATTGACTGATCTGTAGAGTTGGAAAATAAATGCAAATCAGAGCTCAGGCAATGACAAAATGATCTATTTCTGCGTCTGTCTTCAATACACATGTACCTGACCTCCTTTCCCTTTTCAGGGCGAAAAAGCTGATAGCTTTTACATTATAGAGTCCGGTGAAGTGAAGATCTTGATTAGAAGCAAGGTGAGTTTGTGTGTGATCATGCAAGTTATTCCATGTGTATGCACAGAAAGTCACTGTTTTCAGCAACGTGGGTGTGTTTAGTGTACCCAACCCCCACCGGTAGGTGAGACAGAGACCCACGTTTAAGCCCGTCCACGGACAGGGATTTACTGTAGCACACTTATGTTTGTCCCTGTTGCATTTGCCTCTGTTGTGTAATTAATGATGTGAGAGATATCGGCCTACAAATCAATAAAAAGATAAACACCCTAGTAGAAAAATAGGGTAATTACATCATTAACAATACATGTAGGTGTTGAATATGAAAGCAGCTTCCTCTGTGGAGCACCGGCAGGGGAGGTCTGCGGGAGAGTCCGCCGTGGCTAAGCATTTGATGGATTGGGAGATCTCGAAAACGGATGACTCTAGGAGGCAGGAGTGGGCCGTAAATACATAAATGCATCATAAATACATCATAACCAGAATTCTCTGCTGCAGCTTTTTAAAGAACACAGAATTTGTTAAAATACTTATACCTAAAACTAAATTAACTTGGTACGGAACCCTCTATAAGATATCTTGGTTCAAAGTTGAGAATAGGGAAAGAAAGGAACTGCTTATAAGACGGCTTGATTTCTAATTAAAAATAGATCTGTTTCACATAAAACAATAGTTTGAGACTTCTGTGTCTTTTCACATACAGTGTCTGAACTATTGATACGTGTTTGTACATTTTTTAGGTATTCATTTCCACACAGCATGGGGTTGGGTGTGTAGGACAGCAGCACCGTGACGCTGGGGGAGTGGGTGAGTTTGTCTGAAATGCAGCCTCGGGCTCTGCCCCAGACCTGCTGAGCCAGAATTTGCACTGTTACAGGAGCCCTGGAGTTCGGTGTTGGTGTGGCAGGGCGGTAGGTGTTGTTCTAGCAAAGGGACTAGGGAGGCACAGGCATGTCCATAGTCTCAGAGAGCGCTGCGGGGAGAGGCGAGCGCTGCGGGGAGAGGCGAGCGCTGCGGGGAGAGGCGAGCGCTGCGGGGAGAGGCGAGCGCTGCGGGGAGAGGCGAGCGCTGCGGGGAGAGGCGAGCACCTCGGCTTGAGCCGGGCAGGTTGGTTTAAGAGCAAACAGGCCAGGGTGGAAGTGTGGACAGAGGAAGAATCAAGCCACGTAAGCTAATGTGGCACTTCTGTTTATTTTTCTAAATAAGTCTTCAGTAAATTAATCTATCAAAGGACAAATGAGGAGATCAAAGGCTATGACGTTTCCTCCCTTGAGAAAGGTTGGGGGAGGGCATCTACAGTTACACAATAGGTTTGTGCAGACCTGTGGTGACTTCCAAAAGCAATAGTAGCAGCAAGAGAGGAAAGGAAGATGTTTACACTTTGGACTTAGTATCAGGCACTTAAATTGTTGGAGAGACATGCCATTTTGAACCAAAGATGTGAGACTGGGTTGGAATAATCATTAGAAGTAGTCTGATAATGGGCTTTCAGAAGCAAAGTGGAGGTGCATAATATAAAGCGCCTCTTAGAGATTTCAGACTAATTCTTACTAATAAACTCTAAATAACTTTTTACTTAAGTTACTGCTTAGTTTAGTAGAGGGATTTGGTTTTAAAAAAAGGAAAGTCTAGATATTAAATACAATATAGTACTTTATTCACCATTTTCAGTGATCTGATAAGCACAAGTTACACCCTACTTGATTTCTTAATACAGAGTTAAACCTCCAAATTTCAGGGATGGACAGACACTTAGTTCTTCTTTTAAAAAATATGTGGGAGGCCCTGGCTGGTGTAGTTCATTGGATTGAGTGCGGGCCTGCAAACCAAAGAATTGCGGTTTGATTCCCAGTCGGTGCACATGCCTGGGTTGCAGGCCAGTTCCCAGCAGGGGACTCACGAGAGGCAACCATACATTGATATTTCTCTCCTTCTCTCCCTCCCTTCTCCTCTAAAGATAAATAAATAAAATCTTTAAAAAAATTTTTTAAATGTGTGGGGGGACCACTAACTTAAGAAGTAGCCAATACCTAAAAAGAAAACTTACCACTGTAAAGTTTTATCCAAGAAAGGCGTGGTCTCAGATCAGAAAGTAGCAGCCCAAGATTTTTACTCTTTACCTAAGAAAAGCATTGACATTATTTAGAAAGAATTAACAAAAGATGTTTATTTCCCCTATGCCACAGAGGTCAGCATCTAACAAACTGAGAATACTCATATATATATATATAGTATATGTAGTATTATATGTCAATATATAATATGTTAATAATTATTAATTACATAACATTCTATTATGTTATATATCAATGACTATGTTGTGTATGGTATGATACTTATAGTGATATGTTATATGTTAATTGTGTTATTATTTATAATGTATTACTATAAAGGATATTATAATATATATAATCTTCAAAAGAAAATGGTCTGCCCCTTACCTTTTGATATTTAGCTATTATCCGAAAGGTGTTAGGACTCAGATGAAGTGTCAGTGGAAGCCAGCTCCTCTGATTAAACCATGTCACTGAGATTAGCCAAAGTAAATTTTGTAAGTAACTGTGTTGAGTGTACTAAGAAGGGAATCTAAGTGTGTGTAGCTGGACATGCCCAACTGTGATTCTGGAGTCAGCCGGGGTCATCTTCTTACCCTGCTCTAGACTAAAACAAACAAGGACGGTGCGAACCAGGAGGTCGAGATTGCCCGCTGCCATAAGGGGCAGTACTTTGGAGAGCTTGCACTGGTGACCAACAAACCCAGAGCTGCTTCGGCCTATGCCGTGGGAGATGTCAAATGCTTAGGTAAGAAAAATTCTTGCCCTGGCTGGTGTGGCTCAATGGATTGAGTGCTGGCCTGAGAACCGAGGGATTGCTGGTTCAATTCCCAGTCAGGGCACATGCCTGGGTTGCAGGCCAGGTCCCCAGTAGGGGGCGCGTGAGAGGCAACCACACATTGATGTTTCTCTCCCTCCCTTTCTCTTTTCCTTCCCCTCTCTCTAAAAAAATAAATAGATAAAGTCTTTTTTTTTAAAAAGTTCTTTATGTCTGAATACTTTTTTTTCTAACATTCAGTATTTTTTTGCTCATCAGCAAGCCTTGGCTTATTTCACCAAGTCTTACATTTAGGCTTGGGCAGTTTGTGTGAGCAGTCAGAAATGGGTGAATATTTTCTTTTCACAAATATTTCTGAGTATTGACTAGCCTGTGAACAAGGTGGGCATACGGGCACCCTGGCATTGTCAAGAGAGGAGGCAAGCGTCCAGGGTTGTCTGGGGACAGAGAGATAGGTGCTGCTTGACTCAGAAATGTCTCAAACTGAGATGACGTTGTCCTGCTGTGTTCACATAAAAACGTCCCTCCGTTTCCCCAGTTCCCAGTGTCCCGAAGTCTAAGGTCCTGTAATGTGAGTGTGTACATTTAAGAAAAGGTTTGCATGAGGGGAATGACTTTGAATTGTTGATATAGAATTCATTCTCTCCCTTATGTCTTTTTAACAATGCAGTTATGGATGTACAAGCCTTTGAGAGGCTTCTGGGGCCCTGCATGGACATCATGAAGAGGAACATCTCACACTACCAGGACCAGCTGGTGAAGATGTTCGGCTCCAGCATGGATCTGATCGAGCCTGGGCTGTAGGTGCGCCACACCTCAGAGTCTTCTCAGTGTGACACCAGAACCTTCCGGTCAGCCACAGAACACACACAGAAAGCAGATAGGATAGAACTGTTTCTTCCGTTGCCACCGCAGCTGCCATTGTTGTGGCCATGGGCATTTAGAAAACTTGAAAGTCAGCACTAAAAGATGGGTAGAGGTTCAACCCGCACCTCCACTTTGCTTCTGAAAGCCCATTGTTAGACTACTTCTAATGATTATTCCAACCCAGTCTCACATCTTTGGTTCAAAATGGCATGTCTCTCCAACAATTTAAGTGCCTGATACTAAGTCCAAAGTGTAAACATCTTCCTTTCCTCTCTTGCTGCTACTATTGCTTTTGGAAGTCACCACAGGTCTGCACAAACCTATTGTGTAACTGTAGATGCCCTCCCCCAACCTTTCTCAAGGGAGGAAACGTCATAGCCTTTGATCACCTCTAATTGTGTCCTTTGAGAAAGTCCACATTTGTTCACAATTGTAGCCTTCAGTTTTACGTTGGAAAGTAGTGGCAAATACTTGGTCTGTGGTCCTGTGGCATTGCACTGTCTGCTGAAAGCAGCACACATGACAGCTATCTCCAAATTCTCAGTGATGCTTAAGGGATGGCCCTGCTCAGGGCCCAGCAGGTCGGCACCCCCAGAGCACACTGATCGATCGTTGGGACCCACGTGGGAGCAGAAAATTTGGGTTTGGTGCATCATTCAGGTGGCAGAGAGACGGAAGGTTTTCTGGGTTGGAGGTTTGGGGTTTTTGTTTTGTTTCAGTAGATTCTGTTTTGTTTAATCTCTGTGCAGTTGCCGGAATGGATTGCTGTCCATTTATAGGGAGCCAGGGTTTGGGGGTGTCATCACTTTATCTGACCCAAGTGCTTTTCCGGGGAATTCCTGCCGTCCCTTGTGTCCAGGGCCTCTGCTGGCTGATGGCAGTGCGCTGGCAAGAGCTGTACTACAAAGGGCCCTTTTCTTCTACCCTAGAGTTACCGCATAGCCGTGCTGATGAACCACCAGTTTTTAAACTCTTTAAAGAAGCAGCTATTTTTTGAAATTAAAAAAATATTTCTCTAGGAACTCCCCTTGGATATATTCACGTATATCAGTTTGTTAGCTGACTCAGGCATTTATCCTAATGATTAACTCTTGGTTGGTTTTCAAAAATTGGCAGCATTTACAATTTTATAGAATTACTACCAAAACCTTTCTAATTAAAATGTTAGGATATTTGGGGTTCCAATTGCTAATCCCAGAAGAAAGTAATTTAGCTTCTCTTTTTACACTTTTTTAACCTATTAATTATATCAGGTAAAATTTTGATTATTTTAATTAACTAGCTATGTTTCTTCAGAATTACTTAAAATCAGATGTTACAAGTGATGCAAAGAACAGTGTGAAATTTGCATAAAGATAAATTTGAATGTTGTAGTTGTTTTATTAAATCAAGAGGCCCTTTCCAATTTGATTTCTTTCAAATTTAGGGAGTAATAGATCCCTAAAATACCACCTGCTGGGGCTTGAGCGGTTCCTATGGTGGATAATGATGGGACCCCACATGGTCACCTTCCGAAGTCCACATAAGCCAGGCCCTCTGGTTTTGCCACAGACACTGTGGCCCAGAGATTTCCAGAGCAGCGACTCGCCAAAGCCGCGGTCAGTCCTCCCTTGTTTCTGCGTCCGTGAAGTGAAGCGGACGGACTCCTCAGACTGGCTGCCCTCTGCGGCCTGCACTGCAGCTCTCGGGGTTGGGAAAGGTTGTAACCAGTTCTCCAAAACAGGCCTCTGGCCCTGCGAAAGTCCGCGGGTTTTTTCCCATGCTAATTCAAGATGATTATTTTCTGTGGTGGTGTTTTATAATCAGATAAGTTAAGGAAGGAGACCTCGCACATGAGCTGACAACCACCACACCGCTTCCTTGCCAACATCACAAGGACACACTGGGCTTCAGGAGTGACACAGAAGCCCAGCCCTGACTATGTGAGGACTCTGTGTACACCCAGCAGAGGTGCCTTTTGCACCTGTGCCCCGTCGCGCCAGCATCAGTCGGGGCTGGCTGTGGACTCCATGCCAGAGTCACTCCTGCAGGCTGCCCTCCCACACATCCCAGGTCAGCCCTCCTCCTCACAGAGCCCTCTCTGACACCCCCAACTCACTGCTGGTTGGTGTTTTACAGAGTGGAATTCATCAGATTTAAGTTCTCCCGCTCTAGTTACAGGTTGATGTGTGATGATCGGCCTAGTCTCTCACTGCATACAGGGCCCCTTGGGGGTCTGGCTTGGAGGAGGGAGACTCTAAAGGGACCAGCGTGAGAGAAATAGGACATAGCCATTTCCGAAGTGCCAGGAGTCTGACAGTGTTCCGAGTCGGAGTGCAGCGTGGGGAGTCACAGGTGGCGGCCACGTCCAACTCGGGGCGGTGGTGTCTGTGCTGTGCCATGGAAGCCCTGCACTAATGGTTGCGCCTCACGGGGTGGAGCTTGTGTTGGAAAGTGACTCTTCGTTCATTGATTTGGATGGTGGAGAATGTTCTGAGAGCTGTGAGGTCCAAGTTGCAGTGTTACCCTTCCTTCTGACCCCAGTATATCACATCCACTCTCTTTGGGTTATATTCTCTGAAGGAAGGATTCATATATTCTGACCTCTTAGTCAATAGTCCTTATGTATAATTGTTATAGACTCTCAGAAATCCAGGTGGAGGTTTTCTTTTAGCAGTTTAATGTGTGAACTCGGCAGCAAAGTGGCCAAGAAATGGTTCTCCAGCCAGGAGAGTTCATGCTCGCCCTCTTACCGCCCAGACTCTCTGCTCACAGTGACAGAGTAGTCAGTGAGTACCCTGAGTGCCCTCGGGCACGCAGCATTTCCACGTCGTGTCAAGTGTACAAACCACCCTCTCACACTTAGAAAAATCAAAAGGGCATTTTTGCACAGAGAAGAAGAAAAGAGACCCATGAATGTCATCTTTTATCTTTTGTTTTCAGTTGGCTGATGATGGAATTTTTGTTCTTGACATGCACCTGTAAACCAATCTTGCCAAGACACAAGTCATTTCGAATTTTCACTGTAATTACCTCTTGTCCTTCCTGTCTTGACTGCTGACGTTCCTCGGTGATTCTAATGTCTATTTTATGGGAAGCAGCCTTCCCATGGGTTTCCTTTTACACACTGCAGGGCTATCTTTATACTTAAAAAAATTTTTTTTAAAGAATATTGTCACTAACCTCATGGGAGATTTGCAGAAAACCATTTAACCCACCTTGAGCAAAAGGTAGATTTCTCATTGTTTTCTTCAGCTCGTTGTAATAAAAAATCTAATCCAGCATTATTGTGCTACCTCAAAGGTAAAAATGTTTTAAGGTCTTGTTTTGGTCCTGAGTTCTATACATAGTGTTTGAAATGTCTTTCAATTGGAGTTATTTTTAAGTCACTGGGAAGAATCTTATTTTAACCTGTGTTACACTTGTGTTTTAATCTCAGAAGAATAAGTGATTAATCCTTGCTCTGTAGTATTGAACGTATGATGATGTCATTGTTTGCCATAAACAAGGTTGGGTTTTTTAAAAGGAAACTCTAGGGTTTGGCTTCGCTTTTGGTTAATAAAGGCTGACAAATCACATCGGACTTTGTGGTGCAGCCTTGTGTCGTGATTACTCTCACGGCAGGACTCCAGGCCATCGTATCACTCATTTGGCAGACACATGGTTGGAATTGGGGTGTGAGTTCTTCGAAATCAGAGAGGAGGCCTGAGCATATGTATTAGTTAGGGTTCTCCAAAGGAACAGAACCAACGCAGGGCGGGGGGTGGTACAGTATGTGTAAAGACATTTACTAAAGAATTGGCTTCTGAGTGATTTGGCGGTCTGCAGACCCAGGAGAGCTAATGGTTTCATTCTTGTCCAGGTCTGAAGGCCTAAGACCCAAAAGAGCCAATAGTGCAGTTCCTGTCCGAAGGCTGGCAGGCTCAAGGTCCAGGAAGAGCCGATGTCTTAGTTCAAGGCAGTCAGACAAGAAAATTCCCTCTTACCTGGGGGAGAGTCGGTTTCTGTTCTCTTCAGGCCTTCAGCTGATGGGATGGCATTAGGAGGGCAATCTGCTGTACCTAGGTCTATTGATTCAAATGTTAATATCAGGCTTACGGAAACTCCCAAAATAATGCTTGACCAAATATCTGGGTACCCCATGGCCTAGTCAGGTTGACACATGAAATTAACCACAGCCCTGGCTGGTGTAGCTCAGTGGATTGAGCATGGGCCTGTAGACCAAAGGATCATGGTTCGATTCCCAGTCAGGGCACATGCCTGGGTTGTGGGCCAGTTCCCAGCAGGGGACACACGAGAGGCAACCATACATTGATGTTTCCCTCTCTCCTTCCCTTCCCCTCTAAAGATAAATAAATAAAATCTTTAAAAAAAACAACAAGAAATTAACCACAGCTTTAAGTTGTTGGGAGATGGTGTGCAAGGGCATACAATATATCCCTCGCCAGGAAAGATACACTTACCAATGAAGCCCAACAGAAATCGTCTGCTCTCTGACAATATCACTTGTCATTTCCTTCTCTGTAACACGGCCACCAGAAATAGCAATGACTCTATGACAGCCTACTGTACCTACAGTTTCAAGTGACCACAGGGAGGTCATTCTACAATAAAACCGGGTTCCAGTTTGATCTTGCCTTCCCCTGGCAGTTACAAACAGTCAAGTAATGAGTGAACATACAAAATAGGCACATGGGGCCCAAGGAACTGGTCATTGAACCCTCAGACCCAAATCAGCATTGTTTCAAGAATTTAAAAATTAGCCCTGGCTGGAGTGCCTCAGTGGATTGAGCACTGGCCTGTGAACCAAAGGGTCGCCAGTTTGATTCCCAGTCAGGGCACATGCCTGGGTTGCAGGCCAGGTCCCCAGTAGAGGGCATGCGAGCGGCAACCGCACATTGATGTTCCACTCTCTATCTCCCTTCCTTCCCCTCTCTCTAAAAATATATAAATAAAATATTTTTAAAAGAATTTAAAAATTAATTTTTTTAATTTTTAAAAAATATTCCACCGGCTCTGGCTGGTGTAGCTCAGTGGACTGAGTGCTGCCCTGCAAACCAAAGGATTGCGGTTCGGTTCCCAGTCAGGGCACATACCTGGGTTGCAGGCCAGGTCCCCAGTAGGGAGCATGTAAGAAGCAACCACACACTGATGTTTCTCTCCCTCTCTTTCTCCCTCCCTTCCCTCCTCTAAAAAGAAATAGTCTTTAAAAAAAATTAAATACAGTAAACCTTTGTAGTTTTGGTGGTGGTATTGCTATAAACAGTTAAGAAATACCAGGACAGCATCAAGACCATACTGGCCACAGTCTCATCCCTGAAGAGCGAGTGCCACACGAGGACGTTGCTTCTGTGTACATTGTAACAGGAAGCTAGATACTTGCCCTGTCAAAGCTACCTGAATGTTTCCTCCATATCCTTAGCAGTCTTAGTGCATCAATTTTATAAGAACAGAATTAAAAGTTCTGTTTTAATATGGTTAAGGAAACGGAGGTCGTTTCACAAGACATCATGTTAAGTATAAATTTTGCTTCCTTTACCCACCCTCCCCATCACAGATGATGGCCAGTGATACGTAGTTACCTGATTTTGAGATATGCAGATAACCAGGGGTGTCCAACATTTTGGCATCTCTGGGCTACACATTAAATACACAAACATTAACGAAAATAAATCAATCTCAATGTTTAATGTAAACTTAACAATTTTGTGTTGGGCTGCACGTCACAGGTTGGACACCCCTGATTTTAGACTGTTAACCAGGAACATACCGAGTAATCAGTTGTGAACTCAGGTAAGTGTTATCCAAGTTCTGAATTAGAATGTCAGAAAGTGGGTCTGACTCAGCTCATTTGTCTAGTGGACAAAACTTGGTGACCGGCTGTAGACTTTCCCAAAGCTGTGTTCAAACCCCAGGCATTAGCAGGACTAGCGGTACTGAGGTCCGCTGGGCCCGTCTGGGCCTGTCCTGAACCTGGCCCCCAGTGATGAAGGCCACAGCCCCAGCCTGCTACTTTAAGGATGGTCATGCACGCAATGGCTGTTGCCCTTGGTCATGCTGCTCTTCTCTATGTGGGCTGCCATTGCCTCTTGGTAAAGTGATTGGCTTTTATTGTTGTTGTTATAAAGGTTTATTGAAACACAGCCATGTACTCAATTATTTATACAAGGGGGGACCCCTCCAAAAAATGTAATTATCTTCTAGAGGGCTGGCCCCTTGTAGTACAGGCTTGCCCAGCTAGGAGAGTGTTCTAGGAAGCTGTCTGGATCAGTGCACCAGCTGGCATTGCTGTGAGAGGCTGCGTTTGGCTTCAGTGGATTTTTTTTAAGACTCTTTCAATGCATTTGCCCATTTCATGACGGGTGATTTACGAGTGCACCTGCCCACACCGCACTGAGTGTTCAGTTTTTGACCAAAAACAGCATGACCCCTGTGCCCTACCCTCCCTGTTCTGATCTCAGAAAACAGCAGAAGCACTAGAAGGCATCACAATTGACGAGCTCAAAAACTTCTGAGCAGTGGAAAGAAGTCTCTATAGGTGTATTGCATCAAACGGAGAGTACTTTGGCAGTGACTGAACTTTAAATATGTAAGAATAAATACCCTTTAATACATAAATTCCTGGGTTTTGGGGGGTTGTGCCTCATACACAGTTTGTGATAGAGGCTGCGTGGCCTGTGAACCCTTTGTTCATGTCTGCCCTGTAGAGACTCGAAGTCCCCATCATGAGGATTAAGTGCAACCAGCTTGAAAAAGCAGTGTTTGCCTTTGTGATTGACATGAGCACTTCACTGACAGTCCTGAGTTACTCCAGCTTTGATAACAGCCCCATTTTTTAAAAAGATTTTATTTATTCTTAGGAGGAAGGGAGAGAGAAAGACAGGGAGACCCCCCCCCCCCCCGCCATGAGGGGTCGTAGGCTGGCACTCAATCCACTGAACCACACCAGCTGGGGTGATAACAGGCCTTTAAAAGCATGCAGGTTGTGTATTCTGCCATCCGATCAACCAAATCTTCGGCAGATTGAAGTCTGCTGGTAATTGGAGTGTATCGTTCCGGCAACCCCTACCCAAAACAAGGCAGCAAACTACATGTCCCCTTTCACCTGCTTTCTCCGCTTCCTCCAACTCCATTGCTGTGGTCATGGCTGCAGCTGGCAGGACCTAGGGTATGTTTCTCCAGCCCGAATGCTTTGCATGGGGCTGCTTAAAGTGAGTGTCTTGATCACACAAGCGTGCAGTGTCCCACGCTGCTGTAGCTGGCATCACGCAATTCAGGTTATAGAAGCCTCCAAAGAGCTGTGGCAGAAAGACTCAGATAGAGTTAAGAATTGAAGGAACCTCCCCCTCCAGGTAAGGGCTCCTCAGAAATCGTCATCTTCACGCGAGCCATTCTAAACATCGTGACGAAGTTTGGCCAGAGATGCCTTCCTGTACTAGGTTGCCTTCTTTGATGATGTGTGCAAAGAATCAAAATTGTCTTAAAGTGTCTTTTTTTCAGGTGACATTTCTACTCCTTCCTCTCTGACTTCTTTCCAACCAGAATCATTGATCCTGTGGGCAGTTCTTTCTGCTCTACAAAACCAGTTCTAAAAGACCATCTGGACTGTCTTTAAGTACAAGACTGAAGCCGGGCCAGCCCATTTGTGGACTTCAGGGCTACAGGGGCTGTAAGGGAGGTTGGCCAGGCTAAAGAGTGAAGCCAAAGGGGCTGGGACACCAGGAAAGCCAGCAGGACTTGACTGGTCCTCATCAGTCAGTCCATCCTGACAGGTTACAAGAATGAGTTCGGTCAGGTGGCTAGGTTGGGGTGTCATCCCGTACACCAAAAGGTTGCAGGTTCGATCCCCGGTCAGGGCATATACCTTGGTTGTGAGTTCGATCCCCAGTCAGGGTACATATGGGAGGCTACCAATGGATGTTTCTCTGTCTCTCCCTTCCTCTCTGTCTAAAATCAATATCCAGTCCAAGAGTGAAGATGTAAATAAATAAATAAATGAATGGGCATTCAAAACAGTACCAGCTAAAATGCCCATGGCCTTCTTGGGCATGGGCCAACCCCTTCTCTGTAGAATTGCACTGAGCCAAGAGTCAAAAGTCACTGTGTATCCTGCTGGAAGCCAAGATCCAGCAGTCTCCTTTCTGGCCAGATCCTCCAATGCCCAGAATGAGGAAGCAGGGGTGTGCAATTGGTTTTTTCCCCCCTAGTAAATAGGTAAAAAAGGAAAAGCTGAAGTCCAGACCCACCAGATAAGCAAACCAGCACTTTCCAGCATAACATCCAAGCATAGTTAAACTGGACATTTCCTTTATAGATAGATAGATAGATATAAATAAATAAATAGATAAATAAATAAAATCTTTAAATATATATATATTTAAGATTTTTATTTATTTATCTTTAGAGGGTAAGGAGAGGGAGAGAAACATCAATGTATGGTTGCCTTTCATGCATCCCCTGCTGGAGGCTCACCTGCAGGGAACCAGCCTGCAACCCAGGCATGTTCCCTGACTGAGAATCTAACCTCGATCCTCTGGTTCACAGGCCTGTGCTCAATCCACTGAGCTACACTAGTCAGGGCTCTAAACTGGACATTTTCATTCAGAAAATGAAAGGCCCAAGCACAAAGATGCAGCATGTACAGCACACACCCCCATGCCTGCCATGACCCCAGTCTGGGAAGAGGGAGGAGCAGGGAACCTGAAGTGGAGTGTGGGGCCTGCAGGGCAGTACGGAAGAGGCCTTTGGGGCAGATGTGCATCAATCCCTGGCAGGTCAAAATAGCTCAGGAGCCACAGTGACCCTGGGATCCTGTCCTACAGCTATGCAGCTGGCATCATGCCCAGGGCAAGAAATGAGGCTCAGATGTGCCTGGGAACCAGCCTGGATCCCAGACAAGGGGTCGTTCCCTCGAACAGCTCTGGAAGCCAGGGTGTCACCTCAACCTGGATGGAGCTGGTGGGTGGAGAGCATGTGACCCCCCACCCCTACCTTAAACTCCAGACCACCATGGTGGGTGAACACACAAAACACCCACATCTGTCTTGCCTCAGAATTCAAGATAGTTTCACCCAACTGACAGGGCCTCCTTCCTAAGTCCCATAGCTGGAGCCTTGTCCAGAGCCTATTTTCTGCTTGCTCCCCTGTAAACAAGGAGCTGGGGTTATGGTAGGGTACCACACCGCCCCCCACCCACCCTTGGCTTTGCCTGCTGGCATTGGGCCCAGCGGGATTTCAGCCCAGCCCCTCACCTGCCTGGGCTGGACTGAGGCCCAACTACATATAGTAGGGGGCTCAGATCCAGTGGCTGGTGTGGTCTCCCTCGTGCTGGCTTCAGGCTGGGCATCTCTGGCTCACAACAAAAGCAGCCTCACTCCCAGATAGAGAGAAGGCCTCACAACTGAGAACCGGGGTAGGTTACCCTCATTCCTGAAAAGTGGGCAGAGCTGGTTTTATAAGCCAGGGGCAAGGCCCCAGGTCCAGGGCCTGGTTTCCCGCGTGCAGACACAGGTACATGAAGAGTCCTGAGGCCAGGGGGCACCACGGGGATTTCCCTTCCCAGAGTGCCCCTGGAGCTCTTCGCTGCTAGACAGAGCCAGGAACAGGGTGTGCTTTGAACCGCCTCCACCCTGGCCCTAACTTAAGGATCCTTTTCTTGGTGATTTTCCTGCCTTTTGTTCTGGAAGAAAAAAAAATCTTAGGAATGATTTGTAGTCAGCCCTCCTTGTGGGCGTGGATGGCGGGAGTTGCGGCGGCATCCGGGCCGCCCCTATCCTGGTCGGAACATCTTGTTCTCTATTCGGATCTGCACGTCCAACCGTTGGACAGGGCACTGGGTGCACTGGGGGAACTCCAGGCCAGAGAGGGTGGGGTTGAGCAAGAACGGCCAGCTCTATTTAAGGAACAGGCAGGGGAGGCGATACAGGGGGAGAGATGCAGATCCAGACAATTGTACTCCCCCCTGCCCCCACCCTTCTCCCCCACCAGCCCCTCCCCCCAGCTCTACACCTGGGGGAAACAAGGTGCAACAAGGGGGCAGCAGCTGCTCACAGACATGACCGGGGCCTCCACCTCCTGGTCCAATTCTTGCTTGCTCCACCTTGGGATGCCCACTCTTGCTGGGGCCCACTTCTGCCTGGGGCCAGGTTACCTACATCCCCGACACTGGCTCTCCACTCAGTACGTCCCTCCATTTTCAGGCCCCTGGCAGGGCTTGCTGCATGGCCCTTGCCCTGTCCTCTAACCCCTTGCAGCCCTGTGCCCCTCAACAATGGCCTCCCTCACCTGGTCTTTAGGGAGAAAATAGAAGCAATGGGCCAGAAACTCCAAGCTCCTCCGGCTCCCCACATCCTCCTGGAGCCCCTTGTTCTCCCGTCATGGCCAAAAGCCTTGAGTCTGGCCTGCAGTTGCCTCCTCATCTCCCAGTCTCACCACAGCCGTCCCAGTGACTTCCACAGGTAGAGCCAGGATACCCTCTGGCTCACTGGACTCTCAGCCAAATTCATGGTGAACTCCTCCCCCGGCTTCAAGGACCCCCCCCCTTCCCAGGAACATCCGGTTCTGGTTTTCTTCCCGCCTCACTTGTGGTCGCCAGCTTTCTCCAAGGCTGCAGTTAAATGTGGGAGGGAACCAGGACTCCCTCTAGGTTCTCCTGGCACCCCAACCCCCTCCCTCTGCAGGGGCATCCAACATTTCGGCGTCTCTGTGCCCCACTGAAAGAATCAACACCTCAGGTCACACGTGAAATACACAAACACTAACGAAAACTGATGAGAAAAAAGAGGTTTCATTTTGTTTGGGGCCTCATCCATAGTCATCCTGGGCTGCCTGCGGCCTGCAGGTCTCGGGTTGGACACCCTGTCTAGAGATGCGGTCAGGGACAGCAAGGCTTTGGGGGTTATCCCCATGCGGCCCAGTCCCTTTGGGACACCACGCTGTTTCGTATCCAGTCCTCCCTTGTCCCTCTCCCATCTCTGTGCTCCCTGGGAACCTTCTGCAAAGTTTGCTTTTCTTTCCTTTTTTAAATTTAAAACATGTTTTAACTGTGGAATATCATAACAAATCCAGAAAGACGCGTCACACAAAGACATTCCGCTCCACGATGCCTCAGAGGTCAGACACAAACGACTCAGAGGAAGCACATCTCCAGCCCCTCTGTGGTCCACCAGTCTTCTTCCGGCTCTACCCCGAGTTTTCAGGTCAGGTGCTCAGGACTTCCTGGGTTTTCTTGATCATTTCCTCACCTGAACATGCCTCTCTGAAAAATCACTTTCTTCACGCAGCTAGACACCTGTAATTAAACGCATAAGGCGGAACTCATTCTAACTGCTGGGCTTTAGCACTGTCGTTTCTTTTCCGCTTTTGCTTACCCCCACCTATTCCTTCTCTCACCATCGTTCTCTGGAACCCATGGTTACAAGATCTACGTTCCCTATGTTTCTCCTTGCTTCTAAGTCATAGATGTATACGCACAATTACACAGTGGTTGGTCTTTGCTGTCTACACTTAGAGCATTTTATACACAGTTTTAGGCATCTGATTTTTCTCACCCATCCCAGCTCTGTGGCAGGCCCTCCAAATCAGGTGCTATTATTCTAATTCCTTCTTTTTGATGGTGACATAAGACCTGTCCACACTCTTGATACTTCTCCCTCAAAAGGAAGGATCTAGTAGTTTCCCTTTCCTTAGATATAGCCCGGACTTAGTGACTCTGCTCCTAATGAATAGAATGAGGCAGAAATAACACTGGGGCTTCTGAATCTGGGTGACAAAGATAACACAGCTTCCACTTGGCTTCCTCTCTCTCTCGGGACAACCATCCTTGGACGCTTGCCACCACGTTGTAAGGGCACATGAAGTGACCACATGTGGGTGTTCAGCCCCAGCTAAAGCCTCAGCTGACAGCCAGCGCCCAGTTGCCTGACTCAAGTGAGGAGACTTCAGACAACTCCAGCCCCAGCATTCAAGCTGGAGAGGAGAGCAGTCTCCACGGAGCCCTGCCCAAAGACAGAGGCATGTGCAAAATAAACGTCTCCGTTTTAAGCCACTAGATTTAGATAATTTGTCACACAGCATGCTAACCCAAACAGGATGAAGGTAACCAAAATGTCTCTGACTATGTCCTTTTGGATGGAGTCATTGTTTCACCACAGCCATGATACAGCAATAAATATCCCTGACCATTTAGCTCACACGTTGTGTCCATTTTTGCCATGTACCAGGTGTCTAAGCCAGGTCAGCCCTTGGAGAGCACTTATGGAACGAACGGAAAAGTGAATTAATGCCAGGGCTGCCCCCGGGAGACCCTGCCCCATCCAGCCCCGGGCCACACAGAGGGGTGCTGGAATGGGGGTAGCCTGGGCAGAGGAAGCGAGGCAGTGCCTGTCTGTGAGGTCTGGATGACTGGGGCCTTGGGGGGTTTATTCTGTGTTCACAGCACCTGCTGCCGGTCCTGAAGCCCCCCATGGGGAACAGCAGCGGGAGCTCAGCTGGGTCGCCTGGCATTCCCGCTGGTTGTGGAGGGCCTTTTGGGCCAGACTCAGGGCTAGCCTAGATCTGGGGTCCCCTCGCCGTGCTCCAGCCTCCTGCTGCCCCATTTTAACTTTTTCCATAATAGTTGTCAGTTAACACCACATGGCTTTATTTTTATTTGGTCAGTCAACAGGAACTTACTTGGTGTTTGAAGTGCCCAGCATACATTCACAAATAATGCGGATTTAATCTGAGGGATTTCCACCGCACAGAGCTCGTATCCCAGCGGAGGAAGTCAGGCAATGCTGTATAAGGGTAATAAATACCGTTATAAACAAAAAGTAGAGCGGGATAAGGGGCTAAAGGTGATCCCAAATGCGTGCGGTGCTGAAAGGTGCAGGTTGCAGTTTGAAATGAGGGGCTCTGCAGGCATAGGGGTGCAGTCCTGTGGAAGTGCATTCCACCTGCAGGGAATAACTGGAGCTCAGTTCCTGCACAGGGTGTAATGTGACAAACTTCAGGAGGCTGGGCAGTGGGGCTGGAGGCACTCAGAGGGGGTGCTGGCAGAGAGGTAATGAAGAACCATGGGGCCCTGCGACCTCTGACTTTTCTTTGGGGGAGGTGCTACTGCAGGGTTCTGAGCTGGGAACGAGGGGTTCTGACTTAGGCATTTACAGGCTGATATGTGGAGAACAGAATGAAGATGGCAAAGGCAGCAGCAAAGAGACTGGGAGGTGGCTGTGACATTGCCCTGGGGAGAGGTGGTGGTGGCTTGGACTGGATGGAAGCCAGGGGCCTGCTGCTGTTCTCATTCTGGGGAGATGATGCAAACGAAGCAACAGGACTATCCAGTAGGTGGGAAAGTAGTCAGAGGGTAATTTGCGGCACTCAGCCTGAGCAGTAGGCAGGATGGATCTGCTATCACTTGAGCTGGGGGAGATGGGGTGGAGTGGGCTTGGGGGACACACCTGAGCTAGGATGGCACAAATTGAGTTTGAGATGCCAAGTGGAAGTCAAAGTGCAGATGCCTCCTTGCAGCTAGGCAGTGAATCTAGCACTCAGGCAAGGATCTGAACCGGACGTACACCTTAGGGAGTGATCAACCTGTAGACAGAATTTAAGCCAGGAACCTGAATGAGATTATGAAGGATAGAGTGTAGACAGAGAAGGGGTGAAGAGGAGAAGCAGTGAGGTCAGAGGAAAACCAGGAGGGCATGGGGCCCTGGAAGCCACTCAGGGAAGGTGTTTCCAAGAGAGGAGAGATCAGCTGGTCACAGGACATGTCTTTCCTCTCTGCCCCCATAGGGGCCGCTTTTTTAAAAAACTCTTTTTGTTCACTGCTGGATTTCCAGCACAGAGCATACATGCTCAATAAATATTTGTTGAATGAACTAGTATATGCTTGAACCCACACCTCTGAAAACCCCCACCACACAGGGCTGCAATGAACAAGGGCCTCCTTTAGAGAAAGAGCAGAGATCAGGTAGGAGGCTTTTCGGGTTCACAGTAGCACGGACCTCCTCCCTTGCCTTCCCCAGCTACACTGACTGCATTCACTCAGGTGGGAGCCCTACTGGCCAACACAGGACCCAGCACAAATGAACCTGCCAGCGTGGAGCTTGGTGGGACCTGGGACACTGAGTCATCCACCAGTCACAGAAAACTCTACAGCCATTCCTTTATCCATCCTTCTAGATTTAGTCATTTAGTCACTACATCCAATCATCTGTCCATCACATACATACATTCACTCCTTTGTCCACCGTCTACAGCCACCTTTTTGTCCATCTTTCCGTCCACCTAACAGGGTGACCAACTTCCCGATGCTGTCTCATTGTTAGCACTAGAAGTCCCACATCCTGGGAAACCCTTCAGACTCCGGGGAAACGGCACGGTCGGTTGATCCATCCATCCCCCAGGTATCCCGCATTGCACCCATTCGCCCGGAGCCCATCTGTCCACTTAGCCACCCCCGCCCCCTCACTGACCTCTTCGGCCATCCTCCCTGGGGAGGTAGATAAAGCTCCGCCCCGTGTCCCGCCCTGCCCCGCCCCTCCCGGAAGATGCCGCAGAGAATCCTGGCACCTTAGCAACAGCGCTTTGGGGACTACCCAATCCGCCAGTCGGGCTCCCAGTGCGAGCCAATAGCGAAAGTCGTCGGGAGAGAGGTGTGGGGGGCGGGGTTCGCCGAGGCCGCCGCCATCTTGATGGGAGAGAAACAATAGGACAGAAGCACCGCAGGCCAGGGCTGTGGCCGCAGGTACCGCCCGCTTTTCCGCGCTTCTGGCTTCGTCGCCCTGGGAGCTTTGAGGGAGGCTTTCTCCCGGCTTTTGTGGAGCGAGGTCACTGGCCACTCGGGGAGGGGCTCCTGTTATTGTGGTGCGGGTGGGGGTGGCTGGGAGACTCCCAGGATCTTTGTGGGGCCGCATTTCCGCGGGTCATTTGCGAGACTGTCTTCAGGTTATGGGAAGAGCAGGTCCACCCTGGTTGTGATGGGCAGTATCTTCCCTGGTCGGGGGAGGGAGGCGGGCTCCCGGGTCTTCGCGGGGTTCGGGATCCGCCTAGGTCACTGGGGAAGTGTCCTCGGGTCTTTGGGGGAGGACCTCTCCCGGGCCATTGCGGGGTCTCCCCAGGACGTGCGCGTCCCCGGTCTCCCGGGTCATTGAGGGGGGTTTTCCCTGGGCGGAGGGGTCAGCCAGCGCCTCACGTACTGTTGTCACCTGGGGCCGGCAGGTGCGCAGCCATTTTGAGTGTTGACCGGCCCGGGGCCCGTCCGCTGGTGTCGTGTCGTCCGGTGGGGCGATCTGCACGCCCAACCTGGGTATGCAAAACAGGCCTAAAATGGGTCACCGGGAGCTCTCGTTTCGGCCACACTGGATTTCACAATGTTAGTTGTCTGCGTGCTAGTGACTTGTTTCATTTTACGGTTCGGTCTCATGAAGAAAGCGGCACTAGCAGATAAATGAACACTAATGTGAAAATAAAATATAGAAGCTAGTAAAATCTAGTGCTCTTAAACGCCAGGGGAAATAGAAGTAGGTGCTGCTTGAAATAAAACATTTTATTTCTTGTTCTAGAAAACGTACCTAGAACAAGAACAACATAAAAATCATCTGGAAGAATAGTTTTAAGAAAAAAGTACTGAAACTTTTGAAAAGTGGTAACAAAAATGTTGCTGATAACCAGTTTTATGATAGGTTTCATAAAGCACCATGATTACTGTAATTTTGAAGAATTCTAGTATTTAAAGTATTTGCTGTGCTTGCATTTTCAGCAGGGTAACATTTTAAGTGAACTAAGATTCTTATTTACATAGGTTGTTGCTGGGGAATTTGTATAATGGCATTCTGTAACCTGGTGTTAAGTATTTAAAGAAAGTTTCAAGGTGGCATTGTTTTAACTGTAGCCACTATCAGAATTGGAAACTGGGTATCATATATTTGACATAATAGGCCAGTTGATCGCTTAATAACTTTTTCTTTGGAGAAAAACATCATTTGAGCTGTTAACTGTTACTCCAGTTGGTTTACCTGCCTTGTGATTTTACCTAACAATTCATAGGAATTGTTAGAAATCAAGTGGATGAGAACTAGGCCTAGAGTTGATATAATTGTAAAAATCAATTTAGCAGATGTAATTGACTTATTTGTGTTTCAAAACATTGAAAGCGACAGACAAGCCCTGGCTGGTGTGGTTCAGTGGGTTGAGCACTGGCTGTGAACCAAAGGGTCACCAGTTCAATTTCCAGTCAAGGCACATGCCTGGGTCAGGTCCCCAGTAGGGGGCGTGTGAGAGTCAACTGCACATTGATGTTTCTCCCTCTTCTTTTCTCCCTCCTTTCCCCTCCCTCTAAAAATGAATAAAAATCTTTTAAATTTTTAAAAGATTTTATTTATTTATTTTTAGAGGGGAAGGGAAGGAGAGATATATCAATGTATGGTTGCCTCTCGTGAGTCCCGTGCTGGGAACTGGCCTGCAACCCAGGCATGTGCCCTGACTGGGAATCGAACCCGGATCGTGTGGTTCACAGGCCCACGCTCAATCCACTGAGCTACACCAGCCAGGGCTAAAATTTCTTTTAAAAAGAAAGTGGCAGGCTAGTGCAGTGTATACGTGTAGCAGCCCTGTGTCAGCACAGCGGAGCAGAGCAGAGGAACAGTGCTGACTGACAAAACCAAACTGGTTTCCCTTGCAGTAGGTACCGGAGCTTTCGGAGCTTTCGGTATGCACTGCAGTTGTCATTGGTATCTAGGCAACCACGTTGAGCCTCCCTGAGGCCAGCTTGCTAAGGTAAAAATTTTCCATTGTTTAGCTCATAAAGAGGATGCACTTGGGAAGAATATGTCCTTTAAGTGTTGTACCAGTGAGATAATTACCCTAAACAAATCGATCATATTCTTACAGAGTAGAAAATAAGTAGATGATTACTCTTACATGATGACATTTGAAAAAACTTAAATTTTATCTATTTTTAGAGATAGGGGAAGGGAGAGAAACATCGATTGGTTATCTGTCATACACCCCTGACTGGGACCAAGCCTATAACCCAGGCCTGTGCCTTGACTGGGAATTGAACTGGTGACCTTTTCAGTTTGAGAGTTGATGTCCAACCAATTGAGCCACAGGGACTGGGGCTATTGAACATTTTCAATTCTGCTATTATGAATAGAGGTTTTCATATAGGCAGTGGAAGATAATCCTTCCATGTTTTCCGAGGTGAGTGCCTCTGGGGGAGAGGAGCCGAGTTGTTCTCTTACCCTCTGTTTAGGGTTTGGGTTTTTCTTGCTCTCTGTCCTTATCTGAGTGTGAGAACCCAAGAGCCTCTTCCCCAAGCCCTTGCCCTTTGTAGAGCTTACCCTGGACTTTAAGGGACAGACACCCACCACCTCTCCAGGGCTTGAGGACGTGATGGATGCTTTTCCTACATTGGGTGTCAGGGGAGGACTGTAAGCCCGGGGTGCAGGGGCCTGGGGCATTTGGACAAGTGGACCTTGCACGGATGCCAGCTGGCAGCTGAGAGAAACTCTGGGCCCCCCAAAACTGATGCATGTAGCCAGGTCTGGGGCAGGTGAGGGCTGGGATAGAAAGGAGCAGGCTCCCCCTCTCCCAGGAATAACTAATCTCACTCTCAAAAAGTGTTTTTACTTTGAAGATATCTTACTCATGTAAGTTCCTTGTATGGAGCCAAAGAAAGGAAATAGTGTGGTAGATGACAAAAGTGGAAGTGCCCCTTTTGCCCTCCCTCCAGTCCTCAAATGTGCTCTTGATAGACTGAAGTCACTGTCCTTATCAGAAGCCAGGTGATTTGCTTCAGAACTATGGGTACAATTGAACTTGATTTCCCCAAAGAATTTTTCAGTATTTTGCTGTACTTTATTTTAGAAAGAAATCTCAGAACTCATGAAGAAATTTGGCAAATGGTCCCTGTGATGACATAGTGCTGTGACCTGCTCCCCCTCGCCCCACCCCCCACCCCAATTTGGTTCTTCTCCTGGCTGGGTGTGGAGGGCCAGGCTTGCAGTTCCAGAGTGGTTGGGTGATAAGAGCTGCCAGATTGGTGCCGTGGACCTGGGATGTTTGTAGACTTTCTAGAGGGGTATTTACCTGAGTGAAGTGTTGTGAGGTTCCAGAGGAAATTGTGTCCCCTGAGCACAGGATCTGGCAAGTGCAGGTACACCTTTATCCCTCCAGTGGCAGGTGCCACACTCGGGGGCTCACCTGGGCAGGTTGAGGCCTGGGTTCTGTGACTGCCAGCACATGAGGACTGACTCATTTTTGTCATCCTTTTTTTCAGAGGGTGAGTTCATGTGTCATCTGGTTTGGGAACTGACTGAGAGATGAGCATTGCTCAATATTGACCACAGGCAAGGAGCATGTAATCTTGTCTAAAGCTCAGGGGGTTTTACTTATTGACACAGGAGAGAACTGTGCACCGCATAGATCGAGACCTTAGGTTTCAGCCATAGTCTGCGAGGGTCACCTCTGTGTGTTCCTGTTGTGTAGGTTTCTTGCAGGTGGTGGGATTTGTATGTTACAGCAATGAGAAAGCGACTAAAGATGGAGATTTACCCTTTTTTAAGGAGGACTGAAAATTCTTGTGTGTGTGGAATACATTAGCTTTTTATTTAAAGAAATTTGATATTCTGATAAAGAGGACATGTGAAACCTTAGATTTACTAATTTAGATTTCCTTAAGGGAGTAGTGCTACAGTTTTAGCTAGAAAAGGCTTTTAAATTGCTAAAGCTGTAATTCTAGCACAGTAACTCTGATTAAAGTATTTCCAAGTACCTGAAAGTGTATTCTCCCTGGGCCCCGCCATCTTGGGGCCCTCTGGGCTGTCATTCCAGTCTGGTCTGATGAGGCAGAGATGGGGCAGTATGGTTACACTGGTGGTTCTAGAGAGGAGAGACAATCCAAGAGATTGCTATTTCCCGTAAGGAAAAGCTTGTTCAGATTTTTGGAGCAGAATTTGCTGTTTTCTTTGTCTCTTAGCATTGGAGGACGGATCAGCATTATGATTTTCACGAAGCAGATCTACTCTCAGACCTGAAAACTGCAGGTGTCAGTGTTAGGTAGATGCAGGGCTTTTGTGTCTTGTCTCACTGGCCCTGCTGCTGTGGCAGAGCCACTGCTGTGGCATGGTGGTCAGCCAGCCAGCCAGGCTGCAGTTCCTTTGAACTGTGAGGGTAGGACTGTGAGTCCAGCATTCTTAGCAGTGACTCATTCATCTCAGGTACCTGTGTTTTTCGTGATGAGGCCCAGGTGATGTGGTGACGTCATAGTGCGGCAGTGTACCCTTCTATAAGGGAGGTAATCGTAGTATCTACTCCATAAGGCTGTTGTGAGAGTTAGGTTCTCTCCCTAAATGGCAGCTCTCCTCTTTGGCACGGTTGTGTCCTATTAACATTGAAGGCTATTATCTAACTTCCTGGCACCTTGTACACACCTTAGGGCCAGGGCGTGTTGGGGTTGTTATCTTCACTTGTTTACATGTGGTCCGTGTCCCAGAGTCTCCGTCATGGAGTGGAGCTCTGAGCATGCATGCATTGTAGGTAAGATCAGTGATTTTTGTGGAAGAGTTTAAAGTCTCCAAGAGCTAAGCAGATCTGGGTTTTCTCGTTTTAGTTTTCAGTAAATTCCTTTATTCCCTCCTAATGTCCTCCTAATTAAAAGATAACATGCTTTGAGTTTGAGACTTTTTCAAGAGGTTTGGAACATTTAAAAAAACTGAAGAGAAGGGAGTAATGACATAACTCCTTAGTAAAGACAGATCCAGGGTTTGTGGTACCTGAAGTTTATATAATGTTATATAATTTATAAGTTTATAATTTTAAATGTCATTTTTAAACAAAAGAAGTTACAATTATGAAAATAATTAGGTAAGGCCCTGGCCAGTTGGCTGAGTTGGTTGGAGCATTGTCCCATTCACCATATGATTGTGGATTCAATCCTGGTCAGGGCACATATGAAAGGCAAGTGATTGATGTTTCTCTCTCTCCCCCACCCCTTCCTTTCAAAAATCAATAAACAGCTGTGGCTGGTATGGCTCAGTGGATTGGGTGCTAGCCTGTGAACCCAAAGGTTGCTGGTTCAATTCCCAGTCAGGGAACATGCCTGAGTTGTGGACCGAGTCCCTGGTTAAGGGCTTGAGAGAGGCAATTGATCTATGTCTCGTACACTGAAGTTTCTCTCCCTCTCTTTCTCCGTCCCCCTCTATAAAAATAAATAAATAAAATATAAATAAAATAAAATAAAATAAAAAATACCTTTGGGGTTTTTAAAAAGGTTTTTTAAAGAAGAAAATAAATAATTAGGTAAGAAAGTGACTGTTTAAATTTGCCCTGGCTGGTGTGGCTCAGGGGACTGAGTGCTGGCTTGTGAATCAAAGGTCTCCAGTTTAATTCCTGGTCAGGGCACAAGCCTGGCTTGTGAGCCAGGTCCTCAGTTGGGGGTGTGTGAGAGGCAACCTATTGATGTTTCTCTTGCACATTGATGTCCCCCCCTTCCTCCCTCCCTTCCCCTCTCTAAAAATAAATAAAATTAAAAAATAATGTGTAGTTATGAAAGTTTTATAAATTCAAAAATGCGTAAATAAAATATAATCCCTTTATTGGAGTATAATTTGTATACAATAAGATTCATCGATTTTAAGGGTATAATTTGATGAGTTGTGACAGATTATGCACTCATGTAATCACTTTCCCAGTAACAGCATAGAATATTTCATTATACCTTAAAAGCTTGCCTGGGCCCCTTTGCAACCAATTTTATTCTGTCCCCTGGCAACTGCTTATCCACTACTATAGTTTTGCTTTTTAAAAAAATTTTAATTTATTTATCTTTAGAAGGGAAGGGAAGGAGAGTGGGAGAGAAATATCAATGTATGGTTGCTTCTCATGTATCCCCTGCTGGGAACTGGCCCCTGCTGGGAACTGGCCTTCAACCCAGGCATGTGCCCTGATGGGGAATCGAACCGCAATCTTTTGGTTCACAGGCCCGTGCTCAATCCAGTGAGCTACACTAGCCAGGGCTTAGTTTTGCTTTTTATAGAATTTCATATAAGTGGAATTCCTTTGTGTCCTTTGTGACTTTTTCCACTTAACATAATGCTTTTGTGTCAAATCTTTGTTTACATGTATCAGTATATTATTTTTCACGAATGGTTCATTCCATTGTACAGATACACTGCGATTTGTTTATTTGTACACCTGTTTGATGAATATTTGGGTTTTTCCTTTTAGCTATTGTGAATAGCACTGCTATGAACAATTGTGTACAAGTCTTTGTGTAGACATTTGTTTTTATTTCTCTTAGGTAAATACCTATGAGTAAGATTGCTGGGTCATATAATAAGTATATGCTTGATGAGAAACTGCCAAACTGTTTTCCAAAGTGATTGTATCTTTTTGTATTTCTCCCAGCAGTGTTTGCGAGCTCCAGTGACTGGCCTTTGTGGTGAGGTTGTGTGGTGTGTGTAGATGTGTGCAGCTGCCAGGCGTGGCCCAGGGGCTCAGGGAAGGCTCAGAGAGCGGAGGTGTGGGTGAGGAGGGCTGTTTCTCCATCAGGCTAGTGTCCCTCACACCATCCCCGCTGACTGCCCGAACTTGAGGCTTGTCTTCAGGCAGAATAAGCAGCCCCAGCAGATCCCATTTGTAGCCTCATTAACTAAATTCTAGATGTGTGAGCCGGAGGCTCTCATGAGTCAGGGCTGGTTTATTTGTAGTATTTTAAAAGTTAAGAATATTCAGTATTCTTTCCAGAAGATTCTTAAACCAATATTATAGATTCAGGGGTGTGGGCTATGAGGGAAAGCTGTGTCCTAGCCCAGGATGAATCCTGCTCTGTGTTCCTTATCTGTTCCTAGTTTCATGGACAGATGTGTGAGACAATATAGGAAGCTCAAATAGACACTAAATCTGAAGCCAGTGTTTTACGGTATTCCCTGTCTTCCTAGGTACAGTGTCCATTCATTTCATGGACTTCACAGTAATCATTAGTACTCCAGGATTCTTGGGAAACTGAGCTTTAGACCTCAGATATTTGAAAACCATTAAGAAATCCTGCTGCTCAGACCGCTGTGGAACAGAGAGAGAGAATAGGGGGTGAAAGAGAGCAGGTGCTTTGGGTGCTTTTCTTTTGAGGCTTCTTAGGGAAGTCGATCCTTCATTTTCCTAAAGGGGTAGGATCTGAGGGCCCGAGAACAGAAGCCCTACTTCTTGGTCTGCAATCCCAAATGTGAGAAATATGTTCTAGTGAAGTCATACTTATGTTTGTGTTGAAAGATTGAACATAACTGAAATAAAAGAAGTATAAAACGACTCACCTTATTAGGTGCAGTGCATTGATAGTTACTTGTTTTTCCTTTTTTGTTGTTCTTACATGACTTTTATTTTTCATTTATTTAAAGATTTTATTTATTTATCTTTAGAGGGGAAGGTAAGGAGAGAGGGAGAGAAATAACAATGTATGGTTGCCTCTCCTTCGTCACCTGCTGGGAACTGGCCCGCAACCCAGGCATGTGCCCTGACTGGGAATCGAACCTCGATCCTTTGGTTCACAGGCCCGAGCTCGGTCCACTGAGCTACACCAGCCAGGGCTTTGTTTGTTTTTCCTTCTTGATTAAAACATTAATTTGCTAACACAGCCCACAGAATAGAGATCTACTCCAGGCCTCCCCTCTCTATTTTAAAGACCAGAAAATAGATGATAAAACTTAAAGGGAACCAGGGATTTGGAGACTTCCTCCAAGTAATTAAGTCACAGATCTGGGACCACAGTCTGGCCCCACCTCACTACAGGATAATTTTGCCTGACGTTTGTGAGTTCACTCTGTCATCAGACTTGGCTCAGGTTCGAATGTGCCTTATTTTTCTTGCTTCTCTACTCAAGATAATGATTCTTCTCCGGGGATCAGTGCCCTGTGGATCGCCAGAGTTGGGTGCGGAGGGGAGTGTGGCAAAGTGCCACATCATACCCAGCAGCTAATGATCACAGTGGGGATCTGGGAGGAGGAGGCAGGGACCCTAACCAGGCCTTCCAGCCTCCAGGCACACCCATGACCCATACTCTAGAGAGCTGCCATGAAGGACTAGTTTGTTTCAGATTTGTTATTGGAAATGGAAATGGGTAAGAGATGCCTGGAAAGAGATTTTTCTGTTTACTCGAATACATGTAGGAATCTTGAACAGAGCTGGAATGGGATTTGTATTGTTAGCATTGATCAGATAACAAAAGCAGTTTTACACTTTTATGAAAGATTTGGATTCTGTTTCTAAAGCCTGGCCCATGAGGAGTATCTTGTACCTTCAGAATTTGATGATTGTGGTACCTGGTTCGTGCTTGGGTACTGGAAGGCTGACCATTAGTCAAAATCAGTAGGTTTCTTTTGGCATTTCTTCTACTCAAGAGGTCTTTTCAGTTAGATGAGTATGAACTAGTCTCCATAGACACAGGGAAGGGACTTGTGTGGCCAGGCATCTCAGAGCTCCACCTTATGGAGAGTGTCTGGAATGGCCGGGATGTACTCTTCTAGAACTGATTGCCTGTGTTGCTTCTTGGGTCTCTTCTCAGCACATGCCCTCCTGAGAGCTTCTCTGATGATGAGAAGGTAGGGCCAGGTAAGAAACCAGGACCTTTGGTTTTTCTGCTCTTTGCATATGGGGAAGCTTAATGATTTCTAATTCTTGAGTCCAGTTAGGACCCACAGTTGGTTCTCTCTGAAAGGAGGAAGTAAACACCAGTTTAAACTTGTTAAAAGAGGCTGTAGTCATGTGCCACATAGCGACATTTCGGTTCGATCAACAATGTGCCAGATTACAGTAGAGCTGAAAAATTCCTATCACCTAGTGACGTTGCAGCTATGTTAACGTTGTAGCACAACGCATTCCTCACATGTTTGTGGCAGTGCTGGTATAAACAAGACTGCTGCACTGCCAGTTGTGTAAAAGTGTAGCATATACAATTATGTATAGTGCCTAATACTTGATAATGATGATAAATCAC
The DNA here is from genome assembly GCF_014824575.4 of Sturnira hondurensis. Lineage (NCBI taxonomy): Eukaryota > Metazoa > Chordata > Mammalia > Chiroptera > Phyllostomidae > Sturnira > Sturnira hondurensis. The sequence goes on from NW_028079127.1 coordinate 20,400,790, forward strand.
TGTGTCACTGGTTTATATTTTAAAGATTTTATTTATTTTTAGAGGGAGGGAGAAGGAGAGGGAGAGAAACATCATTGTGCAAGAGAAACATCAATCAGTTGCCTCTTGAACGCCCCCAACCAGGGACCTGGCCTGTGCCCGGGCATGTGCCCTTCCCGGGCCCTGATCAGAAATTGAACTGGTGACCTTTCAGTTTGCGAGACAACACCCAGCCCACTGAGCCATACCAGTCAGGGCACTGGTTTATGTATTTACTACACTGTACTTTTCATTATTATTTTAGAGTGTATTCTTTCTAATTATTAAAAAACAAAGGTTTGCTGTAAAAAGTATGTGTGGTATGTTGTCAGCAGCCTCATACACCCTGTGTTTACTATGCCTCTTGATTGCATCATTTTTTCTTGTGCTTGATTTAATCTCATGTTGTTTTGTACAGTAACATGCTGTACAGGCTTGTAGCTTAGGAGAGATAGGCTATACCATATATCTTAGGTATGTAGTAGGCTGTACTATCTGGGTTTGTGTAGGTTCACTCTGGTGTTCATACAATGAAAAAGCCAATTAATGATGCATTTCTCAGAACGTACCCTCGTTGTTAAGTACTTGATGACTTGTATTTTATAAATATATGGTGAAAGCACTCTCATAGGACAAACTAAATGATTTCCCAAGTGTGTGGGAGTGCACACCAAGGCAGAGACCCTGAGCCCTATAACAACAGTCCTGTGGGAGCATCCAACAGATTGAGGTTCATCTGGGAGCTGTGGCTTATTGTCTCTTGCTCTGGATGGGTTTCTTCACCTCCCCAAATCAGGGTTATTGTTTGCAACAGAGAGCAGTGTCTACCTCTTGGAAAGCATCATGAGGACTAAGTGAAGTATGTTTCTGCATTGAACCTGGCACGTAACCTATTACATGCCATCTCCATCAGTGGGCACATCTCCATCAGACCATCTTCACCACCACCACCTCAAGTGGCATATTAGGAACCAGAGGAATTCCCAGTGAGAAACACTGTACAGATACTGAAGTGTGGCCCAAGCCCTGTAAGTAGGGCTAGCAGTGACTGTGTAGTCCACAAATTACAGGCAGAAAACAGAAAACTTGCTTGACCTGCCCTGAAACAGTTAACAGCTGTATATAGGCATGCTTTGCTGAGACCCAGTGTGTTTGGGGGTGCAGAGTCAGGTGTAAGACCCTGGACACCAGAGTGGGAGAAGACTGATGCCCCAGGAGAGCAGCTTTGGTCTAAAGGTGAGCCCCAGCTCAGTGGATTGAGCACCAGTGTGTGAACCAGAGGGTCGCCAGTTGATTCCCAGTCAGAGCACATGCCTGGGTTGCAGGGCCAGGTTCCCAGTGGGAGGCAACCATACATGATGTTTCTCCACCTTTCTTTCTCCCTCCCTTCCCCTCTCTAATATAAATAAGTAAAATCTTGTTTAAAAATTTAAAAAAAAATAAAGGTGTGCTCCAGATTTGGAGATTAGGGTAGAAATGATAAAAGTAGTCAGTGACCTAGAATGCTGTGTATCTTTTTAAGGGGAGTTGGCCTCGATTTGTTTTTAGATACAGATGTTAATTATTAATGCTAAGTCCAATCTCCACTGCTAATAAGGTTAATGAAGCATGTCTTTGGCCTTGGTCGGGGATGCATTTTTATATGCGGGGCGGGGGAGTAAATCTTACTAGATGGTGTGTAAGCAGGTTTTCCCTTTAAATGCATTTCATAAAAACATAATTAATGACCAAGAGTAAACCCCAATGCAAACTGTGATCATGTAGATTTATCATCATTTGTAGCAAGTGCACTGTACCGGTGGGGGACATTGATAATGGGGGAGGTTAGGCATATGTGGAAGCAGGGAAGTTATATGGGAAATCTTAATTTTGCTGTGAACCTAAAACTCTTCTAAAAATGTTTATTAAAAATATATAGGTCTCGGGCCTGCGAACCAGACGATCGCGGTTCGATTCCCAGTCAGGGCACATACCTGGGTTGCAGGCCAATTCTCGGCAGGGGCCAGTTCCCAGCAGGGGATGCATGAGAAGCAACCATATATTGATGTTTCTCTTTCTCTCTCCTTCCCTTCCCCTCTAAAGATAAATAAATAAAATATTTTTTTAAAAAAAATATATATATAGTTTATGAAGAGACTTGGACATCTGTCACCTTAAGTTTAACAATTTTATTAGGAAATGGTAAGATCCAAATATTAGGTTTGAAATTGTGACTCCATCTCAGTGGCTAAGGCAAGGGCTATTTGGACATCTGGAGCCCGTCCCTGTTTGTTGGCGTCTGGCCCCGCCCTGCCAGAGCTCTGGCTCTTTGTTTCTGCAGGTGGAGGCGGGGCTGGAGTGGGCGAAGTGGGCCAGCGCCCTGCGTGAGCTCAGTCTGTTTTGCTACTGAAGGAGGGCTACACTCTAAGGTGGTTCCCAGGCCTCTTCCAATTCCTGTTGCTGTTTGCTTCTGGCAGAGCGTCTTGACCCACGCGACTAAGGAGTGGAGGCCAAACATACCGACCCAGGGACGGAGGACAGACGGAGAACTCGCTGGCTGCTGGACACTGCCACCTCCCCCTTCTCCCTGCCGCCTGTGTTTGGAGAATGAGCCCAGCCTTCAGGGCAATGGAGGTGGAGCCCCGAGCCAAGGGCGTCCTGCTGGAGCCCTTCGTCCACCAGGTTGGGGGGCATTCTTGTGTGCTCCACTTCAACGAGACAACTCTGTGCAAGCCCCTGATCCCGAGGGAGCACCAGTTCTACGAGACTCTCCCAGCTGAGATGCGCAAATTCACTCCTCAGTATAAAGGTGAGCCCCAAGCTGCTGGTGCAAGTCGAGGAGATGTGAGGCCAGGCGATGCAAGGCATTGTGACCTGCAGAGGCAGCCATCCTTGGAGCCCTCACCCCCTCCCACTCACTATGTGTTTTCCCTCCTCCTCCTCCTCCTCTTGGCCCTGAGCCCAGCACCTCACACCCTCAGTTTTCAAGCCCTGGTAAGATTGCTCAATTCTCTGTTGTTTGTGGATTGTTTTGAGTTTATTTTTGGTTTTTGGTGGAAGTGTAGTTGTGTTTTATGTTCAAGTGTCTCTTGGTCACAGTAATCCATAGACCCCATGGGGGACAGCGGGGGAAGACTTTGGGAGGATTTTACCCAGAAAACTTGCTGCCTGCTTGTTGTCCTCCAGAAAACCAGAAGCCCCGGTAATTAGGTAGGCTTGGGAGCAGGGTTGAGTCAGATGGAATGCAGGAGTGGGAGGCCTGTGCTGATTAGCTGAAGCCCATTACTGTTACCGAATGTCCCTGAAATTGCTGTTACAATTTTTATTCACACATGGTGTCTCTTTCTTTTTGTAATGCATTTTGGGGGGATATCCCAGCCACCAGCATGGTGTGGTCTTTCCTGGGGAGGTGGAACTCCTTTGTAAATCAAGAAAGAATCCATTAAGGAAATTAATTTAAAATTGCATTTCCTGGTTATACAAAAGACTCTTGAACAACTTAGTTTCTTCTGGGACTGTTGAAACATACTCTTTGGAGACAGAATGTACTGGGTGCCTCTCTCTGTATTCTGAATATGCATGTGTGTTGTGGGGATGGGGGGTGGGGAGCTGGGGGCCCTCACTTGGTCCTTCTCTGTTGTTTTTTCCAGGACAAAGCCAAAGGCCCCTTGTTAGCTGGCTGCCCCACCCCCTTTTTCTCCCTGGTTGTTTTCCCATGGACACAGGGAAGTGTGGTCCCCGGAATTTCCCACCCCAGCTCCTCTGCGCCCAGAGCCGGGGACCACTTCAGAAGTGTCGTCTCTCTCTGAGCACGCATTCCCCTGCAGCAGGCGGGCAGCAAGCAAATTGATCCCGGGCCAGACAGGTCTGGGAGGAAAGGTGTTCAGCCAGTCGGTTGTAAGGCGCTCGTCGGCACCTGCTGAAATGCTGCCACTTGACAAACTCTCCTCAAAGACTGACTAAATTACACATGGCAGGTTCTAGAGACTGAATGGGGAGAGCGCTGCTTTCAAGGCCACCTCGCGTCCGTCGGTGCTCCCAGCCCAACCCTATTGCCTTGTGTTTCTTTTGTTCTTTTGTGACTTGAGACCTCATGAGACCAATAAAGTAACATTGGAGAAGGACAAAAAGGCTTGGGGCACCCGCCGGGAAGGTGGTGCTACAAGAAGCCTTTGCTAGGGTGTCTGTTGTGCTGTGTGGTTTGTTTTGTTTGCTCCTTTATTTTGTTTTGCTTGCCCAGTCTCCCTTTACACTTGAATGCCTCTTATCCCTCAGGGAGACCTGTATTCTCTGTGGTCGGGCTCTGCTTTAAAGTAAGCCTTGAGGCCATCAGTGTTTCTGTTTAGGGCATAAAATTTCCCACAAGATACAAAGAGTAAATGTTTTTACATCTCTCTTAGGACTAGAAGAATTACATAAAAATTAATAAACATTTTCAATGATGGAAAAATGTGTCTTGTAATTCTTTGGCTCTTGCCTTGTTGAGTGCATCAGAGAGGAAGACTCTGGGCCATGTTTGCTCCCTAATCACTTGTCTTGTATGGTGTCATCTTTTCTAGCTGTTTTGATATTTGTTAGGTTTGCAGATGAGTTTGGGGCCTCTGGCAACATAGAGACTAAGGAACAGGGTAAGAAAAAACCCCACAACTGTTACAATCCTGTAATTTATAACACATGTGGAATTAAAAGTTCTCCCTGCTTCTGTGGAATTAAACATCCTCTCTGCTGCTCACCCCCTTTCCAGGTGTGGTATCCGCGCGCTTTGAAGAAGATGAAGACAGGAACTTGTGTTTAATAGCCTATCCCTTAAAAGGGGACCATGGAACTCTGGACAGTGTAGACAATTCAGACTGTGAACCAAAAAGTAAGCTCCTAAGGTGGACAAACAAAAAACATCATGTCCTAGAAACAGAAAAGAGCCCCAAGGACTGGGTGCGGCAGCACCGGAAGGAAGAGAAGATGAAGAGGTGGGTATACAGGTATATACACTGGTGGGAACCTTGACTCTGGGAGGGAGGTATCGGGGGATCTTAGCTACAGTTCAGTGCCCTAGACCTAAGGACTCACTTAATGGCCTTAGTAGGTAGGTGCCTTTTCACTCAGTGGCCAGTTCTCCTCATGGCATGCTCAGCTTTTCTTTAACTGACTCTGCATTAAATTATGCCATTTTGGGTAGACGGCTGTAGTGACAACTGTAAAAGAATTTCAGTCACTTGTTCCTTCTGTGCCAGGGCCTATGCTGCATCCTGGGGTTGTAGCAGTGACCAAGACAGCCATCTGGTTCAGGTTGCTCACTCACAGAGGGGAGAAAATATGGTCTGCTGGGCATCCCCAAAACTCAGGAGTCCATCTAGGCTGGGTCTCCCACATGCCACGCCTTGACAGAGCTCGTAAAAATGTAAATTGAAGTATGTATATATAGTATAGCTAAGTAGGCTGACTTGAGACCATGGAATTTCAATTCAGATTTCCCCAGTCAGGGAACCAGGATGTACCAGAAGCCAAGGGGGTTACTGCCTAGAAAAAGGGAAATGCAGGCTGCCCTGTAGGGCTGGGCAGCGGCAAAGGCTATTCTTGCACTGTAGGTTCTCCTTATGTTAGATAACCAGTGAGCTGGCTTCCTAATTTAAAAAAAAATTTAACTTTCTTGAGGTATAATATACATACGATGATAATACGTACATGAAATATAATACCCATTTAAAGTGTTTAAAGTGTTTCATGTACAATGAAACCACCACATCAAGATACCAAGCTTCCTATCACTCTAGAAAGTTCCTTTGTGCTTCTTTGGCCCTGAATTTTGATGAGATACTGTGACTTATTGGCTCCGTATCTCTTTATAGCCATAAGTTAGGAGAAGAATTTGAATGGCTAAAGAAATCTGAAGTCTTATACTACAATGTAGAGAAAAAGGGGAATGTAAGTTCCCAGCTTAAACACTATAACCCTTGGAGCATGAAGTGTCACCAGCAACAGTTACAGAGAATGAAGGAGAGTGCAAAACATCGGAACCAGTACAGTATCCTTTGTTCACAGGACATCTGTGCCTTGGGGAAGGCAGGGGAAGGAGCCCCATGGAGCTTGGAGAGAGGGTTGGGAGTTTGCCGTCATGGTTGTGCCAGGACACTGCTGTGTCATAGCTGTGGGCTGGTACCACCCTCCTCAGGGCCAGGGGCTAATCTGGGCATGCAGGTGGTGGGGCAGGGGGTGGAGGGTCTGGGGGGGCGGGGAGTGGGTTCTTGTGAAGGGGCCAGCCTGCATCAGGGGTCTTTTAGCCTAGAGTGCAAGGGGCAGGTTCACATTTCAGACTCCTGTGGAACTCCTCAAAGGGCGCCTACCTGCCAAGGGCCCACCAGGGTGGGGGCACTGAGCAGGCTGGCACGTGAAAAAAGCACAGGGTCCTTTTTTCTCCCCTTTTACCCATTAAGCTATGTTACAGAATTTTGTTGATCTTATGGGAGGAAGTTCCTCATAATTGAGTGTGATTTATTTATAATTTTATTCATTCTTACTGAGAAGGGAGGGAGAAGGGGAGAGAAACATTGATGTGTGAGAGATACATCTATCAGTTGCCTCTCCCACGCCCCCTAGTGGGGACCTGGCCCGCAACCCAGGCATGTGCCCTGACGGAATGGAACCCGTGGCCCTTTGGTTCACAGGTTGGCACTCTGTCCACTGAGCCACACTAGGCAGGGCTGTTTTATTTATTTTTAATATTTTATTAAAGAAAAATTTAAACCTGTTAAAAATGGACTGGGTTGAATTTTTAAATACCAGTCTCCCAGATTCAGCAGCTAACCCACGACACAGTCAGCTTTGTGTCACGACCATCTCTGTACACCCTGTGCCCTGCCACCGGACTGTTTTGGAGGCCCTCTCGTGTGTAGTGTTTCGCCTCTGTACACTTAGCGTGCCTCTCTAAAGGATAAGGATATTTTAAAACATTAACACTATTACTACTCCTTAAAAGTGGACAGTAATTCTTTACTATGAAATTGTTCGTTTCTGTCCATATTTTCCTAATTGTCTCAGAAATATGTTCTTATTCACCTACAGCCCTCTGCTCTACCAGCTGAACTATCAAAGGGAGTATGTGTTTTTATTGATGGTGTCTTTGAATGAATGTGAGACTCACGTGTTCCATTTGGTTGAAATGTTTTACATCTTTTTAAATACCCTTCTTTTTTTTTTCCTTCTTGGAAACTTCTTGCCAAGGAAACTGGGTCTTCTAGAGTTTCCCACTATGTGGATTTTACTGATTACGTTCCTGTGGTGTCTTTTACAGGTTGCTCTGTCTCCTCTGTTTCCATGAAGTTGATTATTTGATCTACAGGCTCGATCAGATTCGGGTTAAATTTTGGGGGGTGGGGACAAGAGCCTCTCAGGGATGGGGTTGTTCATGACCATCAGGAAACAGTGTTTAGTTGTCTTTCTCTTTTGTGTTGTCATTGCCTTAGATCTATTTTTTTTCCGTTAAGTTAAGTGATTTTCTAATTTTGTCATTCCTTTGCTCATTAGCTAGAATCCTACTATAAAGAAAAACTTCTCATACATAGTAATTGGTAAATACGGCAACTCGGCATCCAGTGACCCCATCCAGTAGTGACTGAAGAGGAACTAGTTTCTAAGTTCACGTGAAAAGTTTAGACAATGTCCAACTGCTGTGGATCAGCCATTCCTGATGTTGGTGAGCAAGAGGACATCGAGAGGGCTGCTAAGTCAGTGTTTGATCCAGAGCATTACTCAGCATGTCACCTGCTCGTTGCAAGCCTCGTGTTCTTAACGCTTTCTATTCAGTGGTCTGCATGAGAACTTTCTCTCAGTTGGTGTTGGGAGAGAATCTCACCTTACTGCCCTAATTAGTGGGGAAAAGGAAACAAAAACTCCTTATGGAACAAATCTCAAAGGGAAGACGACCACCCCCACCCCAAGTTTACATCTCTGGGATTGTCCTCAATTATTTGGTATTGCTCTGACCTTTTTTTTTTTTTAGTATTTATTTATTTTTAGAGAGAGAGAAAGGGAAGGAAAAAGAGTGGGAGAGAAATATCAATGTATGGTTGCCTCTAATGTGTCCCCTACTGGGGACCTGGCCTGCAACCCAGACATGTGCCCTGACTAGGATTTGAACTGGCATCCCTTCGCTTCACAGGCCAGTGCTCAATCCACTGAGCTACAGCAGCCAGGGCTGCTCTGACCTTTTGATTGGTGTCATTATTGGATCAAATGACAGAGTAACAGTGAATAGTCTGCAAATCCAGAAACATTTCAAGACACTGGTGGTTATTCTTCAACGGCCTGCCCATGGGGAGCAAGCAGATTGACCTGTTAACTATGACGCAGGTCCTGCTATTGATGGATAGATTCCCAATAATGGGTTGGATCTTATGTGTTTGTTATGCTTAACAGGGAGTTTGAGTCTCCTCGCAAGGAAATGCTTGATCAAATCTGACTCAGAGCAAGGAGGGCACAGGTGACAACATATTACACAATTCAGATGTTCCTAGAACAGCATGGACGGGTCCATTGCGCTGCCCCCCCCCCCCCCCCGGTGTTAGTGGTACCGTAGTGTTTGAGGAGGTGTCTAAGCTTGTGAAGAAGGCACTCAATCAGTATTTTGAATATGGAGGAGCATCGAGGTGCTCCGCCATGTTGGAAACTTCACCGTGCATGTCCCAAAATCTTGCCACAGTGGCAAACTTTTGGCCTTGGAGATCAAATCCAACATGTTATGGCCTCAAGGCCCCTGATACCATTCTGGGGCAACTATCACACTACCGCTTACTCACATGGTATCAGTGAGAAAGGTCTGGAGAGGCTCAGTGTCCTAAGGCAACATGGCATCACAGAGCATGAATCATTTCTTGAATATATATTCAAAACAAACTTTTCCTCATCAGCTACGTGCTTATCCTGAGGTAAAGTTTATCCAGGAAGGGAAGGCAGGTTAAACTTTATTTACTAGATATGTATTTGGAATAATGGGTATGTTTCTTAACATCCTCCGTAAGTGACCAGTGATGGTTTTTGGTTTTTGGTTTTGAGAGAGAAACATTGCCTTGTTCCACTCATTGATGCATTCTTTGGTTGATTCTTGTATATGCCCTTCCTGGGGATTGAACCTGCAACCTTGGCATACCTTAGCTAACAGAGCTACCCTGCTAGGGTGACCAGTGGGGGGCTTTTTAGCTTCATTATGAATCTGTGAATTTAAGCATATTTGACATTGCATTTATCTTTATTGATGCTCAAATTGTCTCATGTTTGGCCAGTGGAAGATCTTTTATTTGATTTATTTTTAAATTTTTTGAAAATTTTACTTATTTTAGAGAGGGGGGGAGGGAGGAAGAGAAACATCAGTGTACATGAGATACGTGGGTAGGTTGCCTTTTGTTCCCTCCCATCTGGGCACCTGGCCTGCAACCCAGGCATGGCCCTGACTGGGGATCAACCCGGCTTCCTCTCAGGTTGCAGGCCTGTGCTCAGTCCACTGAGCCACACCAGCCAGAGCAAGACTTAAAAAAAAATCTTTACCCAAGGATATGTTTTTACTCATTTTAGAGAGGAAAGGAAAGAGAGAGAGAAATGTTAATGAGAGAAAAACATCAATTGGTTGCCTCCTCTACAAACTTTGACTGGGGCTTAAACCCTGACCTAGGTATGTGCGCAGACTGGAGATTGAACCCGCAACCCTTTGGTGTATGGGACAGTGTTCCAATCAATTGAGCCACCTGGCCAGGGAGTGTCAGATCAGCTTTTATCCTCACCCAAGGGTATGTTATATAAATTTTAGAGAAGCAGCGGAAGAGAGAGATTACTGTGAAAGAGAAACAACTCCTGCGTGCCACCCTGACTAGGGGCACATAGTGGGAGACTTTTTAAATAAGCTCCTGTGTGATCACAGCAGTCTGTGATAGATGTCTGTCTTTTACTTTCTGGTACGGAAAGATGTCCAGGGTCATGTAGGTTTCCTGTTCCAGGTGTGAATTTAGTTAGTTATTCCTCTTAAGGCAGGGGCTATAAACCTTTTCCGTAAAGGGCCAGATAGACATTTTAGGCTTTGCATGCCACACTCGGGCATTGTAGCATGAAAGCAGTCATAGATAATGAGTATGACTGTACTCCAGTAAAACTGTTTATGGTCACTGAGATTGGAATTTCATTTTCACGTGCCGTGACGTATTTTATATATATTTTCTGAACTCTTAAAATCGTAAGAACCATTCGTAGCTTACAGGTTATATACACAAAGAGTAGGGGCCGCAGTTCAACCACCCCTGCTGTAGGGGTGCTGGTCTGGACCTGGGGGTGTGCACACATCTGGTCACCATTTCTAGACCTTTACATGCAGCTGGGAGGTAGCACTCATTTTAGAGAGAGACTCCTGATGAGTTCATAACTGGTGTCTCCAGTTTGTTTTTAAATTTTTTAAATTGATTTTTAGAGAGAGAGAGACATTGCTTTGTTGTTCTACTTACTCTTGTGTTCATTTGTTGATTCTTTTATGTGCTCTGATAGGGAGTCAAACCTGCAACCTTACGTATCGGGACAAGCTCTAACCAGGGCTCAGCCAGGGCTCTAGTTCATATTTAAGGCCTGTGTTGAGTCCAGACCCAGGCTGTTCTCAGGCAAGTTCCCTGACAAGAACCGAAGATGCCTTTTAGCCTGTAGTCAGCCTTGGGCTTCTCATGGGAGATGGCAGGACTGATGGGACCCTCTTTGGTCCTGGGTTTCACTGGGTCCTGTGTACAGGCATTATACCCTGGGAGTGCCAAGGACCCATGCAGCAGCACCTCCTCCTTTAGAGGGGGGTTTTCCTTAACCACTCAGAATTTATCTTACTGGAGAACCTGACCTCCCGGTATGAGATGCCTTGTGTCCTGGACCTCAAGATGGGTACACGCCAGCATGGTGATGATGCTTCAGAGGAGAAGGCAGCCAACCAGATCCGAAAATGCCAGCAGAGCACATCTGCGGTCATCGGTGTGCGCTTGTGTGGCATGCAGGTGAGAGGAGAGCTGGTGTGTGGTATGGACTGGCTAGGTCATGCAGTAGCTGCAACTCCCCCCACCCTGGTATAGTCCTATTTTCTCAAAAAGATACCAGATTTTAATAAATCAGGCACTCTGGTTTGAAAAGATACTACGCATGCCTCAGTGATTCCCCTTTGGGGCTGGCCTGCCTGGCAGAGTGCGGGGTCCAGACACAGGAGAGAGAGAAAGGCAAGAGGGTTAGGTCCTCTCCACCAACTATGTACTGAACAGGTGGCTGGGGAAACCCAAATCAGAGGGCTGGATCCTGAGTGACTATTGATCAGAGAGGATAGTGTCTCCTGTGACTCAGCAAGTCAAAGGATCTGATCCAGGGCTGTCATTACTACAAACCACTCCCCAGGAGTGAGCCACTAGCCCAGGGTCTGGGCTTTGAGGTGGCGGTCAGCATCTGACTTGTTGGTCTTTCTTCCACAGGTATACCAGGCAGGCAGTGGGCAGCTCATGTTCATGAACAAGTACCACGGACGGAAGCTGTCTGTGCAGGGCTTTAAGGAGGCACTCTACCAGTTCTTCCACAATGGGCGGTACCTGCGCCGTGAGCTCCTGGGCCCTGTGCTTAAGAAGCTGGCTGAGCTCAAGGCTGTCTTGGAGCGACAGGAGTCTTACCGCTTCTACTCAAGCTCCCTGCTAGTCATCTATGATGGCAAGGAGAGGCCTGAGGTGGCCCTGGACTCAGATGCTGAGGACTTGGAGGACCTGTCAGAGGAGTCAGCTGACGAGTCTGCTGGTGCCTATGCCTTCAAGCCCATCGGTGCCAGCTCAGTGGACGTGCGCATGATCGACTTCGCACACACCACCTGCAGGCTGTATGGCGAGGACAGTGTAGTACACGAGGGCCAGGACGCTGGCTATATCTTTGGGCTCCAGAGCCTGATAGATATTGTCACAGAGATAAATGAGGAAGGTGGGGAGTGAGCTTGCTGGCTACGACAGCACTTGACTCTCTGTATCCCAGGTACAGCTGTGCTGTGTCGGGGAGGTGGCCAGTATGGCCAGGCAGTGTGGCCTCTGCAGCCTGGAGCTGATGTTCAGAGGCCTCGGTGAGTCCCAGCCTGGGCCAGCCCCAGCCACGCTTGGAGTCTCTATTTATTTTAACTGTTTCTTCAACATTCCACATTTGATGATGCAGATACCTCTTTCTTCCCTGAGTGTAAATGTTCTAATACAAACCCTTTTGTTAATTGTACACAGTGCTGCTGTCGTTCTTGCCTGAGGCGAGCAGCCTACTCCCCTCCCAACCCTCAGAAGCCTCCTTGCCACTGTCTCCACTCCATGGTGTGGTCCTCAGACCCCTAAACTAGCACCCTGTGGTCACCCAAAAAGGACCCTCACACATATTTTAGCCGGATTCCTGTGGTGTCTGGTGGCCTTGTGTCCCAGCACCAGCTATGGACAGAACTACACTTGATACTGGTCTTTCTCTGCCCTCGTGCAGCTTAAGCCAAACTTGTAGCAGCTAGTTGGCTGGACATTGTGATGTCAGAGGTCATGGGAGCAGTACTGGGGCCTCAAGGATCTACCAGCCTCTGGTCTGTTGGCAGCCATGGTCTCTAGTGAAGGGTCCTAGGAGGTGGGTGCTCAAAAAGGTCTGTTGCAGGTTGGTTGGTTCCACTCTGCCACCTGTCACCACTCCTGTGCAGCCCTGAGCCCCATTGCAACTGTGCCAGTCTTGGCCTTCATGCAGCTTTAGCCAGGGCAGCCCCAAGGAGAGTGACTTGTGCTCTTTGCTAGGAGGGTTTCTGGGAGGACGAAGTGTGGCAGGAGGTTTTGAACTGCTGATCTGGACACCGAGGAGAAGGGCACGGACCTGGTGCCAAAAGGCAGGGTCTGGATGTCCAGTTTTAGCAGCCTCTACCCCCTCTCCTGAACCTCCCGGCATCACCTCTCCAAGGCCCACTATGCCTTTGCCCACTATGACCAAAAACAGGCCAAGTGCATACACCAGTGTGGTTGTATGGGCCCCTCCCTGGGCCCAGGCTTCCAATGGATTAATGTGGCAGAACCAGCCCCTGTAGAGAAGTCAGATCCCCAGAGATCTCTCTAGGTTCCCCCCACATAGGACTTTAAAGTGCTCTCCCGGTCAGGACTGACTTGTAAAGTGAGTCAAACAAGCTTTTATGGCCACACGTCACCCCACTCTTCATCCTCCACCAGCCCTCCTGTCTTTTTATAAGGGAACATCAGAATTGGAGTTGATTCCTGTCTAATGTGAAACATAGCTTCCTGTGCATCCGGCTGCTGTGAGAAGGAACTGAGTCCCACGCAGAGGAAACAGGCGGCAGGAAGACACTAGGGCAGAGAGGAAGAGAGTTGCTAGTTGAAAGGAGGTGGGGTGGAGAGGGAAGATGGGACGGCTTTGGACCGGAAAGTCCCGACCTGGTTTCTGTTTTTAAGACCCCTTCCTCACTCTTGATTCCCCATTGCCCATCACTGGCGCAGTCTGCTGCCGGGGCTGCCACTATATCAGGGGTCCTATGACCTAAAATACACCGAGGAGACCCGGGTCCCGCGAGAACCTCGAAGTGTCAGATCAGCATTCAACAGCAAAGGGACAAACAACACGGGGTCGCCGTCCTTATTGTTACGTCAGGACTCACTACCCACCCCAGGGGGGCAGGGACGTTAAGGACACAGGCTCTGCCGTTGGGCTGCGGATGGAGCGCTCCTTCGGGAGGTACTAAGGTGCCTAAACACTCGGGCTTGAGCAGGGTAAAGGAATGGAGGGCTGGGCAGCAATCGCCGCGACTCTGGGAGGGGTCGGGGGTCGGGGCTGGGGCAGGGCCCTGGAGTCCGCCCAGCCCAAGGCTAACGAGTCGGTGAACTGTGGAGCTCTGCGGCCGCCAGGCGGCTCTGCGCTTGCGCGCGTGGGCTGACACACTTAGGGGCGGGGCTGCGGCGGGCGCGCGCGCGCACGCGTTTTGTGTCACGGGGCGGGGCGGGTGCGGCGCTCGCGGCCTGAGTCTCGGTTCCACAGCCCCCGCCGCCTACCCTGCCCCAGCGCGGCCCGGCTCGGCCCCATGTACCGCGCATTGTACGCCTTCCGCTCGGCGGAGCCTAACGCGCTGGCGTTCGCCGCGGGCGAGACCTTCCTGGTGCTGGAGCGCAGCAGCGCGCACTGGTGGCTGGCGGCGCGGGCGCGCAGTGGGGAGACGGGCTACGTGCCGCCCGCCTACCTGCGCCGCCTGCAGGTGAGTGTGCCCCGTCCCCACCGGCCCCCCGCGACCCTTAGGTTGGGTCCTGTTACTGGCTCGCACTACCAACCCCAGAATGCTGGGTCCGAGAAGGAGTTTGAGAACCTGACCCATGGCTTCCCCTGGTCTGACGATGGCCCCGTTTCTTTCCAAACCCACCAGGACTAGGACTCCAAGAGCTCGCACCTCCACATTGCACCTGGCCCTTGACAGCCAACTCTAAGGACTTCAGACCTACCAAAAACCTGACTCTGGAACTCTGGGATCCCCGACCCATTGGGATCCCATAGCTGAACGCTCATCTGAATAGAATTCAAGCCCCACCGAATTCTGACCAATTCCCCAGATCCCTAATCGGTCCCTTTCCTGGATCCCAAGGACCCCACACTCTTGCCTCCCACCCTCAGACCCCAATTGGAGCCACTGCTTCCACCATGGAGACCCGGCTACCCTGGACACTTTCCACAACCATCCTCCCTGTCCTCACCGCCCCCCAACTTGAGCCCTGGAGCCATAGACACCCCCGTCCCCTAGATGACTCCCAAAGCCCCGAGACTTCAGTGTCTTTCCCTGTCCTGTACTCAGCTACTCCCTAAGCTCTTCTAAGACCACCCACCCCCTCTGAACCAAGGCTCTCAACTGGAACTCCCCCATTCCCCCAAGTCTCAGGTCCTGACTTTTCAGACTTCCTCTTCTTTGAAAGTGGGGGAGTTCCATGCCTCTTTGTCCCCAGCCTGGAGTGGGGGCTGTTCCCATTGTGAGGAAGTGAGACCTCCCCATGGCCTCCCCTGTTCTGACTGGGCTCTGTATCCTTCCAGTGGACACTACAGCCCTAGTTCCTGTTTCCCCAAGAATAGTCCTGCTGTTGGGGTTTGGATGCAGTGTCACCAGCTGGTCACTTCTGACCACAAGGAAAGAAGGCCTGGAGCCTCCAGGCCTGGCCAGTGCCCGACACCCCCAAGGCCTTCCTAGTCCCTAGACTTAAGGAAACATCCTGTCCCAGCCCAGTTAAAGACAGAAATGACAGGGTGAACTTGGAGATGTCCTCTGGTCTTACCAGAGGAATGGGCCCTGGGCAGGGGACCCTCGGCCTTATCCCACGTAGGGGTGCCTAGTGGGCAGTGGTGGACATCAGGGATGCTGGGTCTGGGGCGAGCATGTGAGACCCAGGCTCTCTGGGGCCAGGGGGCTGCTGCAGGCCCCCGAGGAAAGGCCCGCTTCTTGCACCTGGGCCTGCGAGGCCCCTCCCCGGGCCAGGGCCGGTAGGGCTGGGTGTTTGGGGAAGGCAGAGAGGCTACCATTCGCTCCGCGTCTTGATTTCTCTCTGCATCTCCCTGCCTCGGACACCCTGACGCGCTCATTCTGACTCTCCCTATGTGTGTGTCTTTCTCCGATTCTCTCCGTCTGTCTCAGGCTCTCAATTTCTTTCTGCGTTTTCTCCCTTTGCCTGTCTGCCTCCCCCGCCCCCCCCCAATCTCTGTGTCTTTCTTCCTCTGTGTGTGTAGGCCTTTCTCTTTCTGTTACCATTTCTGACTCCTGTCTCCCTGCACTCTGGCAAGCCCTGTGCTACCTGCAGGGCTTTGCTGACCTCTGTGTCCATATGTCCCCACAATGGAAGCTTTGCTGCCCTGTAGGGATGACATCCCCTCAGTTCTGAGGCTTCTGTGTAGCCTGATGGATCATGTGTGTCAGGGACGGAGAAGGGGTGGAGGTAGCCGGTCCCACTGCTGCCACCCCCTACTCCCTGCCCCATGCCTGGCAGGCTGGGTAGGTTGGGCCTCTGAGTTGCTGGGGTCAACAAAACAGAATCTGGGACAGGTTCTTATGTCTCATCCTTTGCCACAAACACAGAACTGCTGCTTTTGGGGTGGGTCTAGAAGATTCCTGCACCAGCTTGGGGGGATGAGAGCTGGTTCAGGGGTAGGGAGAAGAGATCCCTTTGGCCTGTCATCAGTTACTAGGACCTGCAGAAGCCTCTGTGAGATCAGGGATGTTCTGGAGTGTGACCTTGGTTTTCTGAGCCATCAGCAAGGTTCAGGGTGATTTGTTAAGGGCTCCAGACTCTGCAGGCTCCCTGTGTGGCATCTCAGTCTGAGCTCTGGGAATAGTCAGGCCTGGGGATAGACCAGGTGTGTACTCCTGGCCTCAAGCCAGGGGTCCCTGGCCTGTGTGTTTGCTCTGGACTCCTGGTTTTCGGAGACATCTTAGCTGAGAGCCACACTGTAGGCTAAATGCCTGAGCAGGGCCCCCACATGCCAGGCCTCAGCTCCCTGAGTGACGCAGTTTGAGAACCCCATGTCGCATTCTAGTCCAGCTTTCTGTTTTCACATTTAGCATTCCAGGCCTCAGCTGTTGTGGTTCTCTGTTTGCCCCAGTTCTAACTGCCCCGCCCCGCTCCCCCACCCAGGGCCTGGAGCAGGATGTCCTCCAAGCCATTGACCGGGCCATCGAGGCTGTACACAATGCAGCCATGCGGGATGGTGGCAAGTACAGCCTGGAGCAGCGTGGAGTCCTCCAGTGAGTGGGGGTGGTGGAGGGCACCTCCCAGTGAGCACAGTGGGTGGGGTCCTTCAGTGGGTGCTGGGGAGGCACTGGGGTAGGGCTGAGGTTAGTGTAGAGCGGGGTGGAGCATAAGGGAGGTGGGGGGGCCTGGGCTGCGGGGGACCCATGCATCCCACAGGGAGTATGCAGTGACTCTGGGAGTTAGGAGGTGACAGCTCCAGTGATCTCCCTGTCCCTTAGGAAGCTGATCCACCACCGGAAAGAGACTTTGTCCCGCAGGGGCCCCTCTGCCTCCAGCCCTGCAGCTATGACCCCATCCACAAGTGACCATTATCTGGATTCTGCTGCTGGCAGGCAGCCCAACGGAGTGTGTCGTGCTGGGTTCGAGCGGCAGCACAGCCTGCCTAGCTCTGAGTACCTTGGGGCAGACAGGAGCCTCTACCAGGTACATGGTGAGGACAGCCTGGGGAAGGGAGGTGGGTGGGCTTCAGGCCTTTGTCCAGAGGCCCAAAGGGTCCAGGAGCACGGGTAGGGCAGCCCAGATGGCAGCCTGCCCTCTCCGACCTCACTTGTACCCTCCCAGATCCCACCACAGCCTCGCCGAGCAGCACCTGCCACACCCCCTCCACCCGTGAAGCGCCGAGATCGTGAGGCCCTGGTGGCCTCGGGGAGCGGTGAGAGGCAGGGCTCGGGGAACTGTGGGGGCTCTGTGAGCTTGGAATGCTTGCTCTGCTATGTCAGGGAGTTGGGGGCCATGGGCTCAGTGGAGAGGGTCTGGCAGAGGAACTGGGCCCTGAACCAGGGACAAGGGCTCTGGGCGCCGAGGGATAGGGCCCCTGGCGGCTACCCCAGCATAACATCCACTCTCTGCCCACAGGTGGCCGCAACACCACGCCCTCCGGGGGCAGCTCTGTGTCCAGCGGCTCCTCAGTCAGCAGCGCCTCCCTTGACACGCTCTATACTGGCTCCAGCTCGTCTGAGCTGGGCCCCAGCGGCTCACCCACACCCCCGCCCGTGCCCCGCCGCAGTTCTCATACCACTGTGTCCCAAGCTCAGCCCCCTCCCTCCAAGGTGCCAGCCCCTGAACCCCCTACAGAGGAGGTGGCAGTTGATACACCCTCAGCCCCTGATGAGCTGGAGGCCCTGGGTGCGCTGAGCCTGGAGACCACAGAGGAGAAGGCGGTGGCTGAGACGGTCGTGCCCAGGACCATCGGGGCAGAGCTGATGGAGCTCGTGCGGAGAAACACCGGCCTGAGCCACGAGCTATGCCGCGTGGCTATTGGCGTCGTGGTGGGTCACATCCAGGCCTCTGTGCCAGCCATCTCACCAGTCATGGAGCAGGTCCTCCTCTCGCTGGTAGAGGGCAAGGTGAGGATGGGCTCTAGGGCCAAGGGCCTCCCCATCCTCATACCACCCTGCCACCCCCACCCCCACACTTATGCCCACCCTTTAATTGACAGATGCATATTGAGCTCTAGCTCTGGGCCACCACCAGTGTGCTGGGTGCTGGGACATTTAAGCTGATCCCTTAAGCAGAGTGGGAGGAGGAGCATTCTAGGCAGGGGCTCAGCCTGGACAAAGGCCCTGAGGCAGGACTGAGCCAGGCTCACAGGAAGCAGTGGGACGAGGCCAGCATGGCTGGAACACAGGGAGTGAGCGTGCAGGTGGTGTGGGACCAGATGTGGCCAAGAGTTCTCTCTGGCTTCAGGGAAGGGATGGACGTAGGGCGTGAGTGAGGGCAGTGCCTTGCTGACCTTGGCATTGGAGAGGAGGGGGTGCTTCGAGGACTTGATGGAGGCCTGAGTACTTAGACGTGAGTGAGGTGTGTGGGCATCATAGGGTGGGGCCCTAGTCAGGGAGAGGGATTGGAGGATAGCGAGCCCAGCTTGCACAGTGGGGCTTCCTGGGGCTCCATGGTTCCTGCAACTCAGGTTTGGGGTCAGGGGAGCAGTGGGTAGATGGCTTGCCTGTGCTGGGCATGGCTGGCACTGCTTGGCTGGCAGAGTTCGAGGGGAACAAGGGAGGTGGGTAGATGACAGGCCTGGTGCCCTTTGAGTAGAACTGGAGCTTGGGGTCTCAGTCTCATTTGAGCGGTGACAGAGGCCACAGCCACCTCGTGGAGGAGGTTTATCCAGATCTGAGATGAGAGGCAGTCTGCTGGGAAACACGCACACACGCGCTTCGAGCAGAAGCCTGTCCCAGGAGGTTATCCAGACTGGGGGCAGTGGCGTTACCTGGAGGAGGATGAGGAACTGGGCTGGTATTTGTGGGAGCCCTGATGTTGAGGGGTGGCCCATGGGAACAGATGTTCTTGGAAGCTTGAGGGGAGCAGTGGTGAGGAGGGAAGATAACCTGAGTCCACTTCCCTCACAGGTCCTAGGACACTGACCAGGGGCAGCTCTGGGAGGTGAGGCCTGGATCCCTTGCCTGACACAGCCTGACTCACAGTGACCCCATGACCTCAGGGCCTAGGTTGGGCTCCAGTTTGGGGGCTTCCTGGAGATGGAGGAGAGCTGGCTAAGCCCCACCCCGCCCTTTTCCCCCAGGACCTGAGCACTGCCCTGCCCTCCGGGCAGGTCTGCCACGACCAGCAGCGGCTGGAGGTAATCTTTGCAGACCTGGCTCGGCGGAAGGATGATGCCCAGCAGCGCAGCTGGGCCCTATACGAGGACGAGGGCGTCATCCGCTGCTACCTGGAGGAGCTGCTGCACATTCTGGTGAGGGGTGGGGGCCCACAGCTGTTCCCAGCGTGCAGGGCAGCCACCCCCACCCCGCGCCGTTCTCCACTGCTCAGGAGTCTCCCTTCATGTACTCAGCTCGCTCACATGTGGCCGCAGGGCTCACACTGAGTGACTGGCACACTTCCTCCTCCTCACAGACTGATGCAGACCCTGAAGTTTGCAAGAAAATGTGCAAGAGAAACGAGTTCGAGTCTGTCCTGGCCTTGGTGGCCTACTACCAAATGGTGTGTGTGAGACAGAGGGGCGGGGCCTGGAGGGACCCGGGTGGAGGTGGGCCTCCAGGCGCTAAGCACACAGGTCCCCTGCCAGGAGCACCGGGTGTCACTGCGGCTGCTGCTGCTCAAGTGCTTTGGGGCCATGTGCAGCTTGGATGCAGCTATCATCTCCACGCTGGTGTCATCTGTGCTGCCGGTGGAGCTGGCGCGGGACATGCAGACAGACACGCAGGGTGAGGCAAGGGGATCTTCTTGCCGTCTGGAGAGGGGGGGGTCCTGCCATCTGTAGGGATTCTGACTGCCTGTCTTGCCCCCTCAGACCACCAGAAACTCTGTTATTCCGCCCTCATCCTGGCCATGGTCTTCTCCATGGGGGAGGCAGTGCCCTGCGCGCACTATGGTAAGAAGGCCGGTCACTGACCAGCTCACTGTAGGGAGCCCAGAGCCAGCTGGAGCCAGGATCTATGGCCAGGGAGGCTGGGGATGTGGAGCAGAGGCCAGGGCTGCAGACTTCCGTTTGCCCCTCTCTCAGAGCACCTGGGCACCCCCTTTGCCCTGTTCCTGCTGAGCATCGTGGAGGACGGGCTGCCCTTGGACACCACAGAGCAGCTGCCGGATCTCTGCACGAACCTGCTTCTGGCGCTCAACTTGCACCTGCCAGGTCAGGGTGGGGCCCGGCCTCGAGGTAGCTGGCCACTGCTAGGGGCTCTCTGGACGCAGCCCTACGTTCACCCACACCCATGTCCCTCCTCAGCCCCCGACCAGAACGTCATCATGGCCGCCCTGAGCAAGCACACCAATGTCAAGATCTTCTCTGAGAAGCTGCTCTTGCTCCTGAACAGAGGGGGTGAGGGCCCAGGAGTCCTGTGATTCCATGACCCCATGATTCCTGGGGGTGACTGGGCGCCCCACGAGGACTGCCCTGACGTCTCTTCTGCCGCCTCCTAGATGACCCTGTGCGCATCTTCAGGCACGAGCCACAGCCGCCGCACTCTGTCCTCAAGTTCCTGCAGGACGTGTTTGCCAGCCCCACCACGGCGGCCATCTTCTACCACACAGACATGATGGCGCTCATCGACATCACCGTGCGACACATCGCGGACCTGTCGCCCGGAGACAAGGTGCCCGGAGTGGTCTGCCATAGGGACAGTAGTTGTGTAGAAACTGACACAAAGTGGGGGGACATGACGCTGAACGGAGACAAGGGATGGGGCTGCTCCTGGTGCCAGGTAAGCATGGGAGCCCCCCTGATGTGCCAGGCCCCAGAGGAGCCCGCCATGAGGTGACATAGCGGGTGGTCTGTCCGAGAAAGCTGGGGTGGAGGGAGTGGTGGGTGGTGCGGAGAGGAAGTGGAATGTGGAGGCTGCGAGAGCTTCTCCAAGGAGCGAGGTACACAGGCCCATGTTTGGGGAGGGCCCCTGAGCTAATGGACACCCACGGAATGGCCCATGAGGAAGTGGCTGTTGCTGTCTGGTGGCAGTTGGATGGGCGGGTGGGGGGAGCCTGGGGGAGGGAGAAGAGCTTGGGGTTGGGTGTTGAAAATGTTTCAGGTGGGGCTCGATGCCGCACTCATGTTGAGCAGGCGATGGATGAGGCGCTGCTTGCTGAGGTGGGGAGGAGCCTCGACATGGGGGCGGTAGGAGGGCTCGAGTTATGTTTTGAAGCGTCAAGATTGAGAAGTTCACTTCTAGACGTGTAGGTACAGAGGACGTCAGGGAGGCAGCCGGGACTGCAGAGACACCTTGGCGTTGTCTGTGCGTAGGTGGAGCAGGAAGCCTGTGGCAGTGTGACTGTGTCACAGGAGGGACAGTTCAGAAGGAAGCTTGGGCCCCAGCACGAGACCCTGTGGGGTAAGCAGGGAGAAACCCAGGAGGAAAACCAAGGGAATGGAGCCCAAGGCCACGTGTTTGGAGGAGGGAGTGAGCTGTCTGCACAATTAGGAGCCTGAGTAAGATAAGCACTGAGAATTGGCCACTAGATTAGCCACACAGAGGTCAGTGGTGGTGTACAGGCCGTGTCTGTGGAGTGGAGGGAAGAGAACGTGAGTGGGGGCGTTTGGAAGCAGTAAGTGGAGCAAGTCTGAGCTTCTGTGAAGGGGAGCAGGGAAGGAGGCATGACCGGAGGGAGGGCACAGAGAGCCAGGGAGGGTGCTTTAAAGATGGGAGAGTGGCACACCTCTCGGAGCCAGAGAGAGCCAGAGGGAACCATCCGGGAAGTGCGGAGCACTGGCTGATGTATTGCAGGGCAGGGTGGGGGATGCTGCAGAAGGCGAGTGGGTAAGGTCATGGGGTCCAGGCCCGTGTTGGCGGAGGGCCCAGACAGCTCCTTGCAGTGGGGGCAGGGGAGGTGCCAGTGCTGAGAGAAGACGGGGCTCCCTGAGAGGGGGCTTGTTTTCTCAAGTGCAAGGCCAGCTGATGGGGAGCGGTTTGGGTTTGCAAGACAGAGATGGTGGGCAGTGGCACTTTGAGGAAAAAGTGAGCACAGCTGAGAAAAGCGGGGGCAGCCCCAGACAATGTGTGTCTATCAAAGTTTGTGGTCGGGAAGGAGGTCGAGGGCTGCGCTCAGCTCTGCAGCTGTCTGCTGCTCAGGCACTGAGTCTGACCAAGGGTGGGCGTCAGCAGGGTGCTGCTGCCTAATCTGAGGTAGAGAGAAATGAGGGATGGTGGGGGCGCAGACCCAGAGAGAAAATGCTGGGTCAGGTCAGTGCACTGGGGCCTCAGGGAAGGGAAGGAGCAGCTTGGGGTGTCAGGTTGGAGCGGCTGGTGGAGCTCTTTAACCCAAGGTGCGGGGAGGGTGAGTTGGGGTTGGTAACTGGAGAGGGATTCAGAGCAGGTGGAGGCTGTAAGGTGATGGGGTGGGGTGGGGTTTCGGGTGTGTGCAGAGAGACAGGTTAGAGAGGATGCCTGCAGGTTTGGCCTGCGCATCTGAACGGACAGCAGTGAGTTTGACGGGGGACGTAGGGCGTTGAGGTCCCTTTGAGATATGCAGAGATGACCAGTGGCAGTTGGATGGTTCTCTTCTGGAGCTCACAGAAGTCTAGGCCAAAGGTATGGGTGTGGGTCACGTTTGGAGCTGTGGGTATGAATGCGATCTTCCAGAGTGAGGGGACAGTGAGAAGCAGAAGTCCCCTGAATTCATACAATGTTACCACGAGAGTGCAGCATTGGACGGCGGCAGGGGCTCGCCACTGCTTCTTGCCACTTCACTGAGCCAGGACTTCTTGGGCCAGCCACCTTCTGGGACTGTCCGTGTCTCCGCTGATTCGTTCACTTACTCACTTATTCAACAGCTATCAAAGGCCAGTTCTGTGCCAAGTGTACTCTGGGTGCTGGGCATGTGACCCTGATCTTCACTGGTGTGAGCTGGTCCACAGCCCCAGGGTCCATGTGGCTGCCACGGGGCCTGTCTCTCTCTGGCAGCAGTGCCTCCTTGGGGTCCGTGAGCTTGCCCGCTCTTCCCACAGCTGCGCATGGAGTACCTGTCCCTGATGCACGCCGTGGTCCGCTCCACACCCTATCTGCAGCACCGCCACCGGCTCACTGACCTGCAAGCCACACTGCGGCGTATCCTGGCTGAAGAAGACGCCTCACCCCAGTGCCAGATGGACCGCATGATTGTTCAAGAGATGTGCAAGGAGTTTCCAGTGCTGGGCGAGGCCCCCAGCTAGCACCTTCCTTTCCTCCCTTCCCTGCAGCCCTGGGCAGGGATCAGAGGACTTGGGGCTTGGCCCTAAGAATGTTTTGCACTGACAGTGTTAGGGGGTGTGGTGGTGGAAGGGACCTGAGCAGGGCCCCCCACCTGAAGTAGGGCTAATGCGAGGGGCCAAGTGCAGAATTGAGGACCACACTCTGGGAACAATGCTGGGGCAAAGGTAGTTTGTGAGCTGAAGTCCATCTGCCCTAGGCTGCCTGTTCAGCATGTCCCCCCACCCCCCATATACACATGCACACTCAGAGTCCTGCTGCTGCTGCTGCTGCTCCAGGCTGGGCCAGAGCCCCTGTCCCCACCCGTCAGGTCTGTGTCCTGGGCTGCAGCCAGCCATGTCCTTGGGGTGAGGGGATTTCCCACCAGCTCTGTTTTTTTTTTCTTTGCCTTAGCTTTGCGGTAAATGCTGCTCATGCGCTTCTCCTGCCCCTGGGGTGGGGGGTGCTACCCCTCACTCCCACCCCCAGGGGCCTTGGCCAAGCTGCTGCTTTGAGAGCAGAATCTTGGAATGGGCCACCCATCGAGCCTCACAGAATGGAGTGATGACACTGAGAAAGCCAATGACAGATTCTATTTTCTCTGTAAAAATGCAGACTGGAAAGCCGTGTGTATTTTCCTGTGTGTCACTGCTCACCTTTGGAAATAAATCACAGGCCTCTGCAAACAGGCTTCTCAGTACAGTCCTGGGTGGTGGTGGGAAGAACATGGGCAGGGGCACTGGGACCTCAGAACCCTGTCATTAGCTTGCCCTGGCCGCTCCAGCCTGATGTGGTGGTCCCTAACAGGCCTGTCCTTCAAGGTCCCTAGAGTCCTGTTGAATTCCCACTTCTGAACCACAGCCACCGAGTGCCTTGTGGTCTTCGTACAGGTGACTGCCCCTCTGGGCTTCACTTAAATGTTTCTTTGCCTTGAATGCCCTCTCTCTCTCTCTCTCTCTCTCTCTCTCTCTCTCTCCCTCCCTCCCTCCCTCCCTCCCTCCCTCCCTCCCTCCCCCTGACCCCAGCCCTGGCCTTTCTGAATACCTGGGCCTTGTCCAGCTCTGTTTCGTCATGGGCCCAGCGAGATCTTTCATTATTCAGCTTCAGCAGAGATTTGATCATTATGGGGGGGGGGGGATTCAAAAAGAATAAAACAGGTACGGGTGAGATCTGCACTGTTTGAGGGGAATTAGGGCAAAAACGTTATTTTCCTTACTCGCTCCCAAGTCAAAAGCTCTTGAAGTGGGGGCAGGAGAGTCAAGAAGTTTCTGCTCACTCACCAGAGTGAGGTGTTTTTTTTTCTTAAGATGTATGTTTTTAGAGAGAGGAAGGGGGAGAGAAACATCAGTGTGCAAGAGAGAAGCACTGGATGTCTCTCATATGCACACAGACCAGGGACCATACCCTGCAACCAAGGCATTTCATTTCCCCTGACCAGGAATCAAACCGGCCACCTTGGTCTGTGGCGTGACGCTCAACCCACCAAGCCACACCAGTTGGCAGATTTTTTTTTGGGGGGGGGGCAGGGGAAGGGAGAGAAATCTCAATATATGAGATCAAGCAGTTGTGTCTCACAGGCCTCCACCTGGGGGCCTGGCCCCCAAACCAGGCATGTGCCCTGACCAGGAATCGAACCAATGACTTCAATTTGCAGGCCCACAGTGAATCCACTGAGCCACGCCAGCCAGGGTCAGAATGGTTTTGATCAGTTCCCTTCATTTCTCACCAAGATAATTTTTTTTTAAAAAGATTTATTTTTAGAGGGGAATGGAGGGAGAAAGCAGGAGAGAAACATCAGTGTGGTTGCCTCACATGTGGCCCCCACTGGGGACCTGGCCCACAACCCAGTCACATGCTTTGGTTCACTGCCCATGCTCAATCCACTGAGCTACACCAGCCAGGGCTCATCAAGATTTTTTTTTTAATTTTTAGATTTATGTTTAGAGGGGAAGGGAAGGAGAGAGGGAGAGAAACATCAATGTATGGTTGCCTGTTGTGTGTCCCCTGCTGGGAACTGGCCTGCAACCCAGGCATGTGCCCTGATTGGGAATCGAACCTCGGTCAACTGGTTCGAAGGCCCGAACTCAATCCACTGAGCTACACCAGCCAGGGCTCATCAAGATTTTTATCAAGTGATTGCACACATCCAGAATCCCTGATACTGGGACTTGGGTTCTAGACCTAGCCTTTCTCAGCGGAGCACTGAAGGCAGAGGACTCTCCCAACGAAACCAATGCAGTGAGCAGCACAGCGAGGTCAGGGGTAGGCTTAGGCCCTGGGAAACAGGTTCTTAGGAAGCTGAGGCAATTACATTTGACAGGTAACTCACAGGAGCAAAGCACGGGGACCGATGGGGAGATACCCTTAACTGTCCACTGTCAGAAGGTTAAGCACAGAGGCTCCCCTGGACCTGAGCAAGGGCTGAAATGTTTGGCTCCAGTGAAAGCTCCGTGTTGCACAACATGGTGATTTCTCTCCATCCTGGAGGCATTATGCCTCCCTTTCTCTTTCCGAATGGAGACTCCGGGCTCACTTGGGGTGCTGAAGGCCGAGAACCATGATTCTCCTGAAATACTGTAATTCAGTGGAAAGCACAGGTCCTTGGGAAGCTGAGGCAGGAACATTTGAGATCCTCTGTGCTTTGCTGTCTTCCCCGTGTACACACCTCGTGGGAGGGGGAGGGCTGTGATGTGTCATCTGTCCCGATGCTGGCACTTACAGTGTGGCCCTATGGGCAGGAGGACCAGAGAAGCTGCTGCCAGTTTTCACGGGACTGTCCAAGGGGCCTTTGTTTGACAGGGATGTTTGATGGGGATGCAGATGCTCCTCCATCACGCCCTTAGGAACCCAGACCACACATCCTGCACAAAGCTTCGACCTTAGGGGGTCCTCAGAATCAGAGACAGGAGACCAACACTTGAGCTCATCCACAGGCTCTCCACCGCAGCTTAGGCGGTGGAACCCTCGGGAACCCCGCCTCCCGGAAGCAAAGATGTCAGGGCCAAAGAATGCACTGATTGGTTGGTGGTGATGTCATAGTTACCGGTTGGGGCGGGACAGAGACCTTTGGTAGGGGTCCTCTGCCTGAAGCCGAAGCCGCGCCCCTTGGAGCGTTTGGGGTCCCAGACCTGACCCCTCCTCCGTCCTGGTAAACCCACACCCTCTGCATGTGGAGGTGCAGCCCATTGCCGCGGCTGCCTCTGCACGCCGGTTGGTAGAGCTGGATAATCTTTCTGGCTATCCTGGAACCCGCGGACCCCTCTCCCCAGACAATGAGTCCGCCGTCAGGGGCGGAGCCTCCCATTGTGCCAGTAGACACAGTGACTTTCTGATTGGAACGCTCAGGCGTTCACTCCCCGCCTCACTCATAGCCTCTGACATCTATTCTGCTGCGTCTCCCCATTGGCCAGCCGATGCCGACCGACACCAGGAGTTGCACAGCGCGGGAAGAACAGTATTAACCTGTGGGGAGAATTGAGCTGTCATTAGTCCCTTCAAGGGAATAAGGGACGTTGTCACAGTGAGCTAGTGGTCGGGATCCGAAGAGCCGGGCCGGCAGCTGTGTGGCAACGTCGGCCTCCAGGTGGCATCCCAGAGCACTCAAGGCCTGTGACCTGGAGAGGCAGGCGCACGTAACGTGTGGTGGAGAATCCCCCAGCCACGGGAGAATACTGGGGGCCGTCTAGGCAGGGGAGAGTTTGGCCTCTGCTTCCACCTACGGCGGGTCACCTCTCGTTCCTGCTCCTCAGGGGAGCTCCAAACAAGAAGGTGGTCGCGGCATTTCATGAGTTAAAACTCACTGATCGAACAGTTAAAGCTATTGTTCGGGCTGCTGGCGCCCCAGGTACCGCGCCCCCTGCAAACATCGCCCCCTCTACCCCAGGATTCCACATGATATCTGCCCCAGCAAGAGTCATGAGAACTCTCATTGAGAAGCAAATTTTCAGACCAAAATCCGGGACAGCGTTCGGAACTAGTTCTCAGGAAGGACAACAAGAGGCCCGTAAGCAGAAGAAAGGCTGGGAGACGGAGCAGGGACAGCGCTCTAAAAGGAAAGAGGCGGGTGAGGGCGGTGGCCGTGAGCAAAAAGAGATCCAAAGGCTGTCCCCGCCACACCCTACTCAGCACCGTGGGCAGCGCTTATGCTTTGCCATTAATAAAGATGGCGGCACAAGCTTCAGTAATCAGAGCTGCCATGCGCGACGGTCTGTACCACCGGATTTGGGGCTTTGGGGCGGAGGTGGAACGAACCATCGCGGCGGCCGGGAGCCATGTTGGAGCGGCGGGAGGCGGCAGCAGCGTCGGGGATGCTGTGGTGGGGACGGCAAAAGCCGAAGCCACACTCCAGAGGGGCTCTGGCAGTGGAGTAGATGGTGGCCAGAGGGTGGCGGCGGTGGCGCGGAGAGACAGACCGAGAGGCGGGGGGCCGGGGCGGCGGCAGGGGCCCGGGAGGGGGCCCAAGCGGCGGGGTGGGCCCAAGGCCTGGACCGGAGTGGGGAACGGTGGAGGCCGTGTGGGGAGGCGGAGGGTGATGGCGAGGCAGCCACTTTGGTGGGGCCTCAGGGGGCCGACGACCCCACTACTCCTGCTCCTCCTCTCTTTGTTCCCTCTCAGCCGGGAAGATCTGGGGGCCGGTGGGGGCCAAGGCTGGGACCCGGGGGTACCTGCAGCTACGGGGCCAGGGGCTCAGATCGGCGGCAGGGCCTTAGCTCTTTGTCCCGAGCTCCCCGGAGCCCGAGAGGATGGAGAGCCTGGCCCGGGAATCAGGGAGCCCATTTTCGTGGGGCTCCGAGGAGGAAGGCAAAGCGCCCAGAGTGGTCGAGGGTCTCCTGAGCAGCCGGATGCGGGGCTTAGGGCGGAATACAGGGTTCAGGCATTAGGCAGCCCTGGGCAAGAGATAGGACAGGGACCGGGGTCTCTGTTATGCTGGCGCCCAGAGGTCTCCTCTTGCAGGCGGACAGGACTCTCACGAAGAGATAGCTTGTTGCCACAGGCTCTGTCCCCAGGGGTCCCAGGCCCAGAGAACAGTTTTCCCTTCCCTTCAGACCTTGTGGTTCGGCCCCGTGGTTCCAAGCTGGTGTCCTCCCAGAGGAATGCTGGGAGAGGCGCCCCCAAAAAAGTAGGAGCCACGCGATGCTGTGGAGAATTGTGGATGCCGGGACACAGGGGTCAAAGCGAGAGAACCCTGATATCCCGAGCCAAGAGGACAGTCACCCGGGCGGACTGTACTCCCGGAGCTACGGAATCTGGCCCTGGGCTGGATTCAGCACCGCGCACGACAAGGACAGCTCCTACTTCTGGTTCAGCACCGCGCGGTTATCGGACAGCTCCCGAGCCCACGCCCAAGCGCATGCGCTCCCGTGGTCTCTTCCGCCGCCGCCGCTTCCTTCCGCAGCGCCCGGGGCCGCGACCCCCAGGGGCCCCCGCCGGGCAAGAGCCCTGGAGAATACCCCTAGCAGGCCGGGTCCGACCCCGTCGCGCTGCGAACCGACACCCGCAGTTTCCGCAGTACAACTACCAGGCGCTAGTGCCCGAGAACGAGGCAGCGGGCACCGCGGTGCTACGCGTAGTGGCGCAGGACCCAGACTCAGGCGAGGCTGGGCGCCTAGTATATTCCCTGGCTGCGCTTATGAATAGCCGCTCGCTGGAGCTGTTCAGCATTGACCCGCAGAGCGGCCTCATCCGCACGGAGGCCGCTCTGGATCGCGAGAGCATGGAGCGCCACTATCTGCGCGTGACAGCACAGGACCATGGCTCGCCGCGCCTCTCAGCCACCACCATGGTGGCCGTTACAGTGGCCGACCGCAACGACCATGCGCCAGTGTTTGAGCAGGCGCAATATCGGGAAACGCTTCGTGAGAATGTGGAGGAAGGCTACCCAATCCTACAGTTGCGTGCCACCGACGGCGACGCGCCCCCCAACGCCAACCTGCGTTACCGCTTCGTGGGGCCACAAGCTACGCGCGCTGCAGCTGCCGCTGCTTTTGAGATTGATCCGCGCTCAGGCCTCATCAGCACCAGCGGTCGTGTGGACCGTGAACACATGGAAAGCTATGAGCTGGTGGTAGAGGCCAGCGATCAGGGCCAAGAACCTGGGCCGCGCTCTGCCACTGTGCGTGTGCACATTACAGTACTGGACGAAAATGACAACGCGCCCCAGTTCAGTGAGAAGCGTTACGTGGCTCAGGTGCGTGAGGATGTGCGCCCACATACAGTGGTGCTACGCGTCACAGCTACCGACCAGGACAAGGACGCCAATGGAGTAGTGCACTATAACATCATCAGCGGCAACAGCCGCGGCCATTTTGCCATCGACAGCCTCACGGGTGAGATCCAGGTGGTGGCACCTCTGGATTTTGAGGCAGAACGAGAGTATGCTTTGCGCATCCGGGCGCAGGACGCAGGCCGGCCTCCGTTGTCCAACAACACGGGCCTAGCCAGCATCCAGGTGGTGGACATAAATGACCACACTCCTATTTTTGTCAGCACGCCCTTCCAGGTATCTGTCTTGGAAAACGCACCCCTGGGCCATTCGGTCATCCACATTCAGGCAGTGGATGCAGACCATGGGGAGAATGCCAGATTGGAGTACTCCCTTACTGGTGTGGCACCTGATACTCCCTTTGTGATAAACAGTGCAACTGGGTGGGTCTCTGTGAGTGGCCCCCTGGACCGTGAGTCTGTGGAGCATTACTTCTTTGGTGTGGAGGCCCGAGACCATGGTTCACCCCCTCTCTCTGCCTCAGCCAGCGTCACAGTTACTGTGCTGGATGTTAATGACAATCGGCCTGAGTTCACAATGAAGGAGTACCACCTACGGCTGAATGAGGATGCAGCTGTGGGCACCAGTGTGGTAAGTGTGACCGCTGTAGACCGCGATGCCAACAGTGCCATCAGCTACCAGATCACAGGTGGCAACACTCGGAATCGCTTTGCCATCAGCACCCAGGGTGGCGTAGGTCTGGTGACCCTGGCTCTGCCACTGGACTACAAGCAGGAGCGCTACTTCAAGCTGGTGCTAACTGCATCTGACCGTGCCCTTCAGGATCACTGCTACGTGCACATCAACATCACAGATGCCAACACTCACCGGCCAGTCTTCCAAAGTGCCCACTACTCAGTGAGTGTGAATGAGGATCGGCCAGTGGGTAGCACTGTGGTGGTCATCAGTGCCTCTGACGATGATGTAGGTGAGAATGCCCGTATCACCTATCTGCTGGAGGACAACCTGCCCCAGTTCCGCATTGATGCAGACTCCGGGGCCATTACACTACAGGCCCCACTGGACTATGAGGACCAGGTGACCTACACACTGGCTATTACAGCCCGAGACAATGGCATTCCACAGAAGGCAGACACCACTTATGTCGAGGTGATGGTCAATGATGTGAATGATAATGCTCCGAAATTTGTGGCCTCCCATTACACGGGCTTGGTCTCAGAGGATGCCCCACCTTTTACCAGTGTCCTGCAGATCTCAGCCACTGACCGGGATGCTCATGCCAATGGTCGAGTCCAGTACACTTTCCAGAATGGAGAAGATGGAGATGGAGATTTTACCATTGAGCCCACCTCTGGCATCGTCCGCACAGTGAGGCGGCTGGATCGGGAGGCCATTCCAGTCTATGAACTCACTGCCTATGCTGTGGACCGAGGTGTGCCCCCGCTTCGGACTCCAGTCAGCATCCAGGTGACAGTGCAGGATGTGAATGATAATGCACCTGTCTTCCCAGCTGAGGACTTTGAGGTTCGGGTGAAGGAGAACAGCATTGTGGGGTCGGTGGTGGCCCAGATCACTGCACTGGACCCTGATGAAGGTCCCAATGCCCATATAATGTACCAGATCGTGGAGGGGAACATCCCTGAGCTGTTCCAAATGGATATCTTCTCTGGAGAGTTGACAGCACTCATTGACCTGGACTATGAGGCTCGCCAGGAATATGTGATTGTGGTGCAGGCCACGTCTGCCCCTCTGGTCAGTCGGGCCACTGTGCATGTTCGCCTGGTTGACCAGAATGACAATAGCCCGGTACTCAACAACTTCCAGATCCTCTTCAACAACTATGTATCCAACCGCTCAGACACCTTCCCCTCAGGCATCATTGGCCGCATCCCAGCTTATGACCCCGATGTCTCCGACCACCTCTTCTACTCTTTTGAGCGGGGCAATGAGCTGCAGCTGCTGGTGGTCAACCAGACCAGTGGAGAGCTTCGACTCAGCCGCAAGCTAGACAACAACCGCCCACTAGTGGCCTCCATGTTGGTGACTGTCACAGGTAAGGGGTAGAGGCAGGCAAAATCCTCCCAGGACCCAGTGACTTCAACCTGTTCAGGCTCAGGGACTCCACAGGGCACCACAAACCAAAGAAGGATTTCCATGTCTTCTAGAATCCCTAGAATCCTGTGGTTCCTGCACCCTACAGGATCTGCCATAGGCCTCGCAGATTGTTTCCATAGTCCCTGCTTAGGTTCTTGGGAAGTCTCTGCAGAATCCCAAAAGTTCTAGGGCATCTAGAACTGTCTACTACCCTAGGAATAGCCCTTCTCCCTCCAAAAGCCTGGAGGTCCTGGGATAATGCTCTAGAGCTTGCAGGAAAAGCCAGCCGACACCACACCTCTGTTCACATGATGGGTTACTTTGGGTGCACTCTGACCCTCACCCCATGTGTGTAGGAGAGGGAACCCAATAGTTTCAGTGGTCGAGAACGGCAGCTTCATGCAGAAAGTGGGCCCATATTGGCCTGGCTGCTATCCAAGGGACTGACCAAGTCTCTGCTTTGGAAAAATATTTGGAGGTCCACCTGTCTCTTTCCTGCCTCCAAAACCGCAGGTCTTCACAAAGCCCTCCCTGATAGGAGGGTGTAGGTGGGAGAGGCTCTTGCAATCCAGCCTGCTGGAGGCTGTGGAGGCTGGGAGACAGAATTTCCTGGTGTTTGCTCCCCAGTCTGGAGCATGACTCCTGGCACTGCCCCAGAAGGCACTGCCACCATTTGTCACTCAGTTTACTGAACAACCAGTCCTCGTCGACCACCTAGTGTGTGTATAGTCTGGGGACAAGGCACATGAGCACCTCATCTACCCACTAAGATTGCAGGACCCAGGTCTGTGGTGATGGGCAGCTTGCTGGCCTAAGAATGCTGAAGGTGGAGGAAGTCAGGGTGCAAGACCTGCCGGTTGAGAGGGAGCTTTTGACCTGGAGGGATGGGGTTGAGTGGGTCACAGGGTCAGTGCCCTTCTAATGCCACGGGAAAGTAGTTAGCCGACCAGAGAAAGCTAGGGGACGGGTGATCACTGACCCAGAACTCTCTTTGGTTTTTTTGAGATGTGTTTGCTCATTCTGCAATGTTTGGCAATGTGGGCGGATGGGTGTTCAGTGGCCCTGGCTCCCCTTTGTGTCCTGAGTGGGGGTGGCCTGCTGAGCATGATAACTGGGGGGAGGGTGTTCTGTTGGAGGAATCAATTCGCCACCCATGGGCACTGGGGGTAGGGTTGCTGGTTAATCCCTGATTCAAGCCCCTCCTTGTGTTGGAAGGAGAAGAGAGGAAGCAGTAACTTGTTGATACCAGACACTGCCAGAGCTGGTGGTCACAAGCCCCAGAACCCCCTGTCTCCTAGTACCGTCAGCCTGCTGACTCAGGTGCTGGGGAACTGGGCAGTCACTGGCCCCAGCCTCTTGTGTCCTTGGGTGGGCAGCCGCTGACCCCAGGCTGACCACTGCCCCTACCCCTGGCCGCAGATGGGCTGCACAGTGTGACAGCGCAGTGTGTGCTGCGTGTGGTCATCATCACTGAAGAGTTGCTGGCCAACAGCCTGACCGTTCGCCTGGAGAACATGTGGCAGGAGCGCTTCCTGTCGCCGCTGTTGGGCCACTTTTTGGAAGGCGTGGCCGCGGTACTTGCCACACCTGCCGAGGACGTCTTCATCTTCAACATCCAGAACGACACGGACGTGGGGGGCACTGTGCTCAATGTGAGCTTCTCAGCGCTGGCGCCACGCGGGGCCGCGGCTGGCGCTGCGGGTCCCTGGTTCAGCTCCGAGGAGCTGCAAGAGCAGCTGTACGTGCGCCGCGCCGCGCTCGCTGCCCGCTCCCTTCTGGACGTGCTGCCCTTCGACGACAACGTGTGCCTGCGCGAGCCCTGCGAGAACTACATGAAGTGCGTGTCGGTGCTGCGCTTTGACTCCTCTGCGCCCTTCCTGGCCTCGGCCTCCACGCTCTTCCGACCCATCCAGCCCATCGCAGGCCTGCGCTGCCGCTGCCCACCGGGCTTTACGGGAGACTTCTGTGAGACGGAGCTCGACCTCTGCTACTCCAACCCCTGCCGCAACGGCGGTGCCTGCGCGCGGCGGGAGGGCGGCTACACTTGCGTCTGCCGACCACGGTTCACAGGTGAGCTGGAGGGGGCGAGCCGGAGCTGCGGGAGCTCGGGCAGAACGCGAGGGCCGAACCACACACAATGCAAGTGAGGACCGGGATCTCTCGAACCAACCCCGGGCCAGTTGGGCGCGGTGAGAGCAGCAGCCGAAGAGCCTGGCCCTGAGAGGGGCCTCGGTCACAAAGGGTTAAAGCCGGGGCTAAGGCTGTCAAAGAGGCGTGGCCGTGCACATAGGCGGGGCGGTGGTGCTCTGTTTTAGTGGACTGGGCGGGACCACGGAGGGGCGTGGCCACCGGGCGCCAGACATTGCAGAAGAGTGGGAACACGCCTGCTAGCCCGTGGCCTTGGGAGGGGGGGTGGGCCCGGGTGGGCCCGCCCCGCCCCCCGGGGAACACTCCAGGTTGTCCTGACCGTGGCTTGACCCCCTAGGAGAAGACTGCGAGCTGGACACGGAGGCCGGACGCTGCGTGCCTGGCGTCTGCCGCAACGGGGGCACCTGTGCAGATGAGCCCGATGGCGGCTTCCGCTGCCAGTGCCCGGCAGGCGGCGCCTTCCAGGGCCCACGCTGCGAGGTGTCGGCTCGCTCCTTCCCGCCCAGTTCGTTTGTCATGTTCCGGGGCCTGCGGCAGCGCTTCCACCTCACGCTGTCCCTCTCGTAGGTGCCCGCCCCGTATCTCCCTGGTCCTCCACACCGTCCCTGCTACCTACACGACCCTGACTCAGATTCCGGACTGCCCAACCCCGCAGCCCCACAAGCCGCCCCTCCCTGACGCTCTGCCTGAGAGTCTCAGAGCCTCGCTGCTCCTGACATCACTGCGCTGGCGGCCCCACCCTCTCATCCCAGCTTGGGTTTGCTCCCTCACCTCCCGCCCCGCCCCCTGCCCACCAACCTGGTCACAGGGATGGTGGGTGTGAGGAGGTATAGGCTTGTGACTAGCCCTATCCACTCCACCCCACACAGTTTTGCAACGGTGCAGCCAAGTGGGCTACTCTTCTACAATGGGCGCCTGAACGAGAAACATGACTTCCTGGCCTTGGAACTCGTGTCCGGGCAAGTGCGGCTCACATATTCCACAGGTGGATGCCATGAGGATGTGTGTGGGCAAGTGGGTGCACGTGTTGGTAAGATAGGGGCGTTTGCAAGCCCCGAATCCCTTGGGGTTTGCCTCCCTGCCAGATAGACATCAGTGAGGACCTGGTTTCGGGGGAAAGCCCATCTCTCCAAGAAGGGTGGGCTGCTCCTGTCTGTCCAAGGCACTCTGGTCCAGTCAGCGTGGTCATCAGTGGAGGGAAGTGATCTGATGCATCCAGGGTTATCCTAGAAGTAGCCATGCCTCCATGACTTGGGGGAAGGTGCCAACTTAGCAACTCCAGACAACCCTCCACATGCATCCCCCAAATAGGTGAGTCCAACACGGTGGTCAGCCCCACAGTTCCAGGGGGCCTGAGTGACGGGCAGTGGCACACAGTGCATCTGAGATACTACAACAAGGTGGGCACCACCCTTGGCCTGGGAGTAAGGGGGAAGCTGGGATGCCAGGTCTACCCCTCCGGGGTCACTGTGGGGTCCTGTTGAGTGGTGTGTCTGGGTCTCCAGCCCCGGACAGATGCCCTGGGGGGTGCTCAGGGCCCCTCCAAGGACAAGGTGGCTGTGCTGAGTGTGGATGACTGCGACGTGGCCGTGGCTCTGCAGTTTGGTGCTGAGATTGGAAACTACTCGTGTGCGGCTGCTGGCATGCAAACAAGCTCCAAGAAGTGAGGCCCCCCAGCCCCTGATTGCCATGCCCCGTGCTTTCCAAAGCCCACCCCAGTCCTTCACCAACCCACTTCTCACTCTAGCCTGCCAGACTCTACTTCCTTCCCCCAAAGGCAAGATTTTCCTCCCCCGACTAGGACCCTAAAACCTTACCTCACTTCTCTATCCACTACCCCAGGCAATCTACACACCTCTCCTCCTAACCCTCACCCCTGCTCTTCCACATTTCCCCAGACCCTCTGCCCATCATGAGCTCTCCTTCGCATCCCCAAGTGAAAGAAGGCCTCAGCTGCTCCCCCAGCCTGGCCTTACCCTCCCTCCTCCATCACCTTGCCCTCCGAGTCCTACCCCCTCCACTTCCTGTGGCTCCTAGGAGCAACCCTGCCCTGGCTCCAGTCCCGCCAATGACGTGGGCCCCTGACCCCCAGGTCCCTGGACCTGACGGGCCCTCTGCTCCTGGGGGGTGTTCCCAACCTCCCCGAGAACTTCCCCGTGTCCCACAAGGATTTCATTGGCTGCATGCGGGACCTGCACATTGATGGCCGCCAAGTGGACATGGCGGCCTTTGTTGCAAACAATGGCACCATGGCAGGTAGGCCATGTCCCCATCATAGGGAGGAGGCGGAGGGCTACGTGGACCCCCTATGTCTGTCTAGCACTTGTGCCCCCTCATGTCTCATGTCCTTCATGTGTGTTCCTTTCCCAGGCTGCCAGGCCAAGCTCCACTTCTGTGACTCAAACCCATGCAAGAACAATGGCATCTGCTCAGAACGGTGGGGTGGCTTCAGCTGCGACTGTCCTGTGGGCTTTGGTGGCAAAGACTGTCGACTCAGTGAGTAGGCAGCGTTGGGTAGGAGGGGACTGTAGGGTAACTTCTCCTCAGGTGGGGCCTGTGACCACTTTCCTTTTATCCCCTCAGCCCTGGATCATCCCCACCATTTCCGTGGCAATGGCACATTGAGATGGGACTTTGGAAATGACCTGGCTGTGTCTGTGCCGTGGTTCCTGGGGCTGGCATTTCGGACACGGGCCGCACAGGGGGTCCTGATGCAAGTGCAGGCTGGGCCGCATAGCACGCTCCTCTGTCAGGTGTGTCTTGTCCTCCCGACCCATCCCTCGACCTTCAGCTCTCATCACTGATGCTGCCAGCAGCGCTCCTGTTGGTCTGGGGCCTGGTTGGATGGCACCCTTCTCTGCCGGGTGTGCCGACCCTGCCGGCTCTGTACTGGGCTCTAGCCCTCGGCTCTCCTTCCCACCATGATACCCGCTGTGGGTGCAGGACGTCAGCACAGCTCTTGTGCTGGCTGCACCACTCCGCAGCCTCCTGTCCCAACTTTCGGCCCTCATCCTCCTTCAGCAGCATGGTGTCCCTGGGCAGTGTCCCTGGGCGCGGTGCCATATGTGCCAGATACAGCCTTGCTGCTGTGGTCCTACTCTTTGATATTCCTTTTTTTTAAAGATTTTATTTCTTTATTTTTAGTTAGAGGGGAAGGGAGGGAGACAGAGAGGGAGAGAAACCAGGTATGGTTGCTTTTCATGCACTCCGAACTGGGACCTGGCCTGCAACCTATGCATGTGCTCTGAAATCGAACCAGCGACCCTTTGGTTCACAGGCCGGCACTCAATCCACTGAGCCACACCAGCCAGGGCTACTCTTTGATATTGTTGACCTGTGAGCCCACTGATCTCACCTCCTGACACTCCCAGCCCCAGCCCAACTTGGGGCTCTGACCCCAGGTCTGTCTCTCTACCCACAGCTGGATGGGGGGTTGCTGTCCGTGACGGTGACCAGGAACTCAGGCCGTGCTGCCCACCTCCTCCTGGACCAGGTGACTGTCAGTGACGGCCGGTGGCACGATCTGCGGCTGGAGTTGCAGGAGGAGCCAGGTGGCCGGCGGGGCCACCATGTCCTCATGGTCTCACTGGACTTTAGCCTCTTCCAGGTCTGACCTCTGACCCTGGGGTAATCCCTTCTCAGTCTTCCAACCAGTCCACCAACCAGCCCAGGCCCTCTCAGCTCCGTCCCCTGCACATAGACTGACATTTTTCTCGCAGTCTGCCCACGTCCTTGTGCCCTGCTCTGAGCTGCCCTAGCACTCACTGGCCAGCCAGGAGGGTCCACTGCCAGGCCTTCCTCACGTCAGGGAGACTACCCAGATTTCTGGCTTGGTCTTGGGGTAGCCAGCACTTGGCCTAACTCCTGGAAACCCTTTCTGGTCTCTGCCCCGATCTCCCCGCTCACAGCATAGGACTTCAGGGTTTGTTCTGGATCCCAGAGAAAGGGGCCTGTCTGAGCCCATCTCTCCACTGGAACCTCCCTGATATCCACCTCCCGTGCTCCAGCAAGTCCTTCGTGCTCAAGAGCAGCTGGCTCCCAGACCATGCCCCTGGCGCCAAGGGACAAAGTGTGGTTGCGCAGGGCTAGGATGGGCCCAGACTGAGGTAGGGCAGGGCTCCCCCGCCCCCGGTGCTGACTGTGCCCCTCCTCCAGGACACTGTGGCCGTGGGGAGTGAGCTGCAGGGCCTGAAAGTAAAGCGACTCTATGTGGGAGGCCTGCCCCCTGGCAGTGAAGAGAAGGTTCCTCGGGGTCTGGTTGGCTGTATCCAGGTGGGGGTCCACATGGGAACATGATATGGGACATTAGGGTGAGTGGGCAGAGATCAGGGGGTCTTGGGACCTGAAAAAGCTGCGTTCACATGAGGAGCATTCGGGGGTGGGGGTGCTTTCAGCCGTCAGAGACAGATAAGCCTTTGGGTACTGTCGGAGGTCAGAGTCTAGCTCAGATTATCAAGGGTCCTCAGAGGTGGGTGTCAGGGACAGCACCATTAGGGGTCCATCGGGGGCTGAATTGGGGATTTGGGGGTCAGGGTCTGGGGGTTTTAGGGAGACTGCATGTCAGGAGTCATCAGACCAGGTGGCTGGCTCTGCAGGACTTGGGCCTGAGGTGCTTTGACATGGGTCTCACCTCTGGCTGGCTGGACTCACAGGGGGTATGGCTTGGTTCCACGCCTTCGGGGTCCCCGGCCCTGCATCCACCCAGCCAGCGAGTGAACGTGGAACCTGGCTGTGTCGTGAATAACTCCTGTGCATCTGGGCCCTGCCCACCCCACGCCGACTGCCGAGACCTCTGGCAGACCTTTTCCTGCAAATGCTGGCCAGGTGGGACCTGGGTGTGTGTGTGATCCGGGTGGGAACCCAGGGCTTCTGGTGAAGACTGAGGGACCTGGTGAGCTTGGAGGGGGAGGAGCCTGGGAAGGGTGGGGGCCTGAGCTCTCTGACCCCACCTACAGGTTACTATGGCCCAGGCTGTGTGGACGCCTGCCTCTTGAACCCCTGCCAGAACCAGGGGTCCTGCCGACACCTCCCGGAAGCCCCCCACGGCTATACCTGTGACTGTGCAGGTGGCTATTTTGGGCACCACTGTGAGCACAGGTAAAGGGCTGGGGGCTGAGAGGCTGGGAGGACCTGGTGAGAGGGGGTAAGGAGGATCTCTGAGCTGGAGACATGGAGACACCTCACCTGGCTGTCTATCCCCAGGATGGACCAGCAGTGCCCACGAGGCTGGTGGGGGAGCCCGACCTGCGGCCCCTGCAACTGTGATGTTCACAAGGGCTTCGACCCCAACTGCAACAAGACCAACGGGCAGTGTCACTGCAAGGTGTGGCTGGCCCCCGCCCCCGTTAACTCTTCCCTAGCTATGATGTCTGATTCTGATCCATCTTGCAGGCCTCTGCCTCCTGACTAAGTCTCTGACCCATTTACCTGGCCTGTGACCATCCCTTGTCCTTGACATCTAACCCCTCTCTGAAGTTTCATTTGAGGCAGTCTTCCTTCTGGCCTGTGCTCCTTGTTCTCTTGACCCTTCGTCCTGCATTCTTCTCCTGCCCCCCGAGCTCTGACCTCTGATCTCAGGTAACTGACGTGCTCTCAAACAGGAGTTCCACTACCGGCCGCGTGGCAGTGACTCATGCCTCCCGTGTGACTGCTACCCTGTGGGCTCCACCTCCCGTTCCTGTGCCCCCCACAGTGGGCAGTGCGCTTGTCGCCCAGGGGCCCTTGGCCGCCAGTGCAACAGCTGTGACAGTCCTTTTGCAGAGGTGACGGCCAGTGGCTGCCGAGGTGAGCAGGCGCCACCCAGCTCCACATATGGAAGGCTTCCTGCCTGCAACCAAGTTTCGTGGCATGCTTGGCTTCCTGGGTAGGGACTCTGGGGGGCTTCTCTGAGGAGACACTGACACCTAGGGGTCTCCACATTTGCCCCAAGTACTTTGATGACCCATCACTGAATCTGACAGGCCAGGTCCTAGGAGGCTAACAGGGGAGTGGTGGTGGGGTGGGCCTGGGTTGAATGGTGGAGGGACAGTGGGTGTGGCTGTCACTTGTCCCAGCCCCTGGCTGGTTGGCTCAGTGCCTCCTTTCTCCCTAGTGCTCTATGATGCCTGCCCCAAGTCCCTGAGATCTGGAGTGTGGTGGCCCCAGACCAAGTTTGGCATTTTGGCCTCAGTGCCCTGTCCTCGGGGGGCCCTGGGTGAGTACCTGGGAGGTAGGAACATCGCTGAGGGTGAGGGTGGTCCTGTCTTTTGACTGCTAGGGCCACCTCTTTTCCTGAGTTGGGTGGCCTTGTTCCTACAAGAGGTGGGAGTGGGGTAGGGGTCCACGTGGGCCCCTCACTACCTCCTAGGGGCTCTGGGTCTCTCCCTGCACCTCACTGAGCCTCCGTCTGTTTCTCTTGGCTTCTGGGCAGGATTGCGGGGTGCAGGTAAGGGGTACGTGTTTGCTCAGGTGTGCTGCCCCTCCCACTGCCAGAGCTTTCGCAGATCCCTCCTGCTGCCTGACGTCCCTGCAGACCCCTCCCCACTGCCTGAGGTCTCTAAGAGCTACTTCCAATTTCTTGAAGTCTCTAGAGGCCCTCTTCCTGCTGTCTGAAGACCCTAGGGCCTCCTCTCTGATGCCCCAGGTCCTCAGAGACCCCTCCCCACTGCCTGAGGACCCTGGTAATCCCTTCCCACTTCCTGAGGTCCCCACAGGTATCCCCCTGCTGCCTGAGTTCTTGAGAGATGAACACCCCCCACCTTTGCCTGAGGTCCCTGCAGTGGCTGGACAGAGACTGTGTGTGCATGCTCGTGTGCGTGTCCTTCTGTGCCTGCGCACGTGTCTGTGAGTCTGTCTTGGGGGGAGAGGATTCTGTGTTATGGTTAGCCATCTTGCTGACGGCTACAAGCTCCATGCTGGGTCAGGGCAATTTTTATACAACTCCTGTCCCACTCCCATGGACAGTGGAGAGATGGCAGCAGCAAAGTCATCACTGGGGCAGTTAAAACTCCTGTGGGAACAGAGATCCCTGGAGAATCAGGCCTGTGTCGGCAAGTGTGTGTGTGTGTGTGTGTGTGTGTGTGTGTGAGAGAGAGAGAGAGAAGGCATCGTGTGTCTGTGGCTTGTCCTGGTGCACACTTCTGAGGGTGTGCAGATAGGCTCATTGGGGTGTGTGCGTGCTCAAGTATGTGCTTGCCTCGGGCCACCTGTCTGTGAACCTGGCCTGGCCTGTATGTGTGTACATGTGTGCATGGACCTGTGCACAGTCCTGCCCTTGTGCTCACCCTCATAGTTGGTGGTACAGAATGGTCCACAGACCTTTCAGGAGTCAACTGACAAGCAGGTGGGGCCTGCCTGGCCCTGGGGGCTGGGGTTGCTCCACCCAGAGGTCTAGCCAGCAATGCCTACACTCTGGTCTCTGACTCGGAGCTTCCCCTGGGAAGGGAGAAGGTGCTGTGGTCACCTTCTTAGGAAGGAACGCAGGTCCCAGGCCTGACCAGGCTCGCCTGCCCCCAGGGACTGCCGTGCGGCTGTGTGATGAGGACCAGGGTTGGCTGGAGCCTGACCTCTTCAACTGCACCTCCCCTGCCTTTCGAGAGCTCAGCCTGCTGGTGAGACTGCCCAGACCATGCCCTGCATTCAAGACCTGCCTGGCCCTGGCCTTAGCCCCGGTCTCAACTGCCCCAGGCCTGTGGTAGGCCCCAGCCGTCATGCCCCAGCCCTTGACCTGGGCAATTCCTGGTTGCCCTTGAATCTGGCCAAATCCTTCCTGTGAGGCTTTTTTAAAAGGCCTAAGGGACCACAGTGACCACCCCCACCTTTGTCCTGGCAGTTGGATGGCCTAGAGCTGAACAAGACAGCATTGGACACTGTGGAGGCCAAGAAGCTGGCTCAGAGGCTACGGGAGGTCACTGGCCAAACTGACCACTACTTTAGCCAAGATGTTCGAGTCACTGCCCGCCTACTGGCCCACCTGTTGGTGTTCGAGAGCCACCAGCAAGGCTTTGGGCTGACAGCCACACAGGATGCCCACTTCAATGAGGTAAGGCTGTGCCCTGTGTCCTTGCTCCCCTGGCCCTCAAGCCCTCGATCCCTTGCTCGGCCCCTCCTGGCCCCAGGGAACTGAAAGCCCTGGGTTCTCCCTCTTCTCTGGTCCTCCCCAGACCCATCCTCTGCCTGCCAGAGTCCCTCTGAGCGCCTGGCCAGACCCCTTAGGTCTGCCCTGACCCCTCACTCCTGGCTGAGCGTAATTCCCTCCCCCTCCTCCCAGAATCTGCTGTGGGCAGGCTCTGCACTGCTAGCTCCGGAGACGGGGGACTTGTGGGCAGCGCTGGGGCAGCGGGCCCCAGGGGACGCCCCCGGCAGTGCGGGGCTGGTGCGGCATCTGGAGGAGTACGCGGCCACACTCGCCAGGAACATGGAGCTCACATACCTGAATCCTGTGGGGCTGGTCACGCCCAACATCAGTATGTGGCGAGCGGGGGCGGGTGGTGCTGCGAAAGGGTGAGGACCAGGAGGTCTGAGGGCCTGGTGGCTAGGCCCTCTCAATGCTTTGCAGGGACCCACTCTGTGCTGATAGCTAGGAGGCTCTGGGTTGTGGGGGAGGAGTGAGTGGGACCCTCAGCATGGGGAAAAGATCGTTGATGGTCTCCTTTCTCTTCCTCCTGGGCAGTGCTCAGCATAGACCGCATGGAGCACCCCAGTCCATCCCGGGGGACCCGTCGCTACCCTCGTTATCACAGCAACCTTTTCCGAGGCCAGGATGCCTGGGATCCTCATACCCACGTGCTACTGCCTTCCCAGGCCCCACGACCAGCCCCACATGAAGGTAAGAGCGTTGGGTGACCCCTGGGCCAGGTCCTGTTCCCCCCCCACACACACACACACAGCTAGATACCACCTCTGCCTCCTGCTACTTCTCCCCTTGCTGGATCTTCTGTGAGAGACTCTCTCGTGCCAGCCCTCCACCCCACACCTGGCCACAGCACTCGCTCACCTCACCAAACCCTCTGCCTCCCCTCAGATGCCCTTCCCAGGCCTGATAATCAGGATCTGTCCCTGGGGTCCATGCTCCCTTCATGGGCTCCAGCTCCCCCACCCCCAAGTTCTGGACCTGCAGAGAGGGAATTCCCAGGCTGGATGCTGGGTTGAGTTCAGAGCTAGATTTATGGGTGCCCAGGGTTGCAGGTCATTGACATTGGCTCCTCCCCTTCTCCTGGCAGTTCTGCCCACAGGCAGCAGCAGCATGGAAAACTCCACCATCTCCAGTGTGGCCCCACCACCAGCCCCGCTGGAGCCCGAGCCCGGGCCCGGGCTCTCCATCGTCATCCTCCTCGTCTACCGTACCTTGGGGGGGCTGCTTCCGGCCCAGTTCCAGGCCGAGCGCCGCGGTGCCAGGTACACTGGTGGAGTCATCCCAGGCCCCTCACCCTGAGCTTCCTGCAAGCTTTTACCAAGCCTAGTACCCCCTTTTCGGTGGGCAAGTGAGCAGGTTCATAGTTCACACACAGATGGTTGTATGCACAGCTTCAGGAAGCCTTGTCCACACTGGCTGGCTTCCGTGGAAAGTGCAGAGGCGTGTAGAGTGGTAGACAGACACAGAGCCACAGTGAGGGTAGTCACGTAAAGAAAAGGGGAGGGAGCCAGGTCCAGACGGGCACACTGGCTCCCAGAGACAGGCAAAGACAGGCCGACCAATGGAGGTCAGGAGCCGGTGGCAAGGAGGGCAGTTTGAGGCCAATAGTCTGGAGCTGCTTGGGCCTCCTATCCCCCTGTGGGCTGTGGGTCTAAAGCCCCTCTGCTGGAGAGAACCTGCCATTTCTGCAGAACCATGACACCCCAGCTAGGTCATGGGCCCCTGGGCTTGAGGCAGCCCAGCATTGGCTGAAGGGCTTCTCAGAAACGGCACCCCCTCGGGGCATCCCAGACCGGGGTGGGGTGTGGCATGAAGTCAGCAAGGTAGGTAGTCAGAGCTTGGACCCAAGTGTGTGTTCAAGCCCAAGTGGGGTGTCTTCTCAGGCTTCCCCAGAACCCTGTTATGAACTCCCCGGTGGTCAGCGTGGCTGTGTTCCACGGACGCAACTTCCTGAGGGGTGATCTGGACTCCCCAATCAGCCTCGAGTTCCGCCTACTACAGACGGCGAATCGGAGCAAGGCTATCTGCGTGCAGTGGGACCCACCTGGCCCGTGAGGACCTCCACTCTGGGAACTCTTGTTCTCCTATTAGTCCCTGGGAGGCCCAGCCTGTTCCTGGGGTCCCCACAAATGCCCCTGTGCACCCAGCCCCCTGAGGAATGCTGCTCCCCACCTCCAGACACCCTTGGCCCTTCCTACCATTGGTCACAAACCGCCACCTGACGCTGGGGCACTCCTCAGTGCAGACGGTAGGTCTGACCACCCTGTGGCCACAGGACGGACCAGCACGGAATGTGGACAGCACGGGACTGCGAGCTGGTACACAGGAATGGGTCTCATGCCCGGTGTCGCTGTAGCCGGACAGG
Source organism: Sturnira hondurensis (assembly GCF_014824575.4). NCBI lineage: Eukaryota > Metazoa > Chordata > Mammalia > Chiroptera > Phyllostomidae > Sturnira > Sturnira hondurensis. The sequence goes on from NW_028079127.1 coordinate 20,445,119, forward strand.
CACCTTTGGGATCCTCATGGATGCCTCCCCCCGTGAGGTAGGGCTGTGCTCAGGGTCCCTAGGGAGTGAGAGGGTCAAAGGGCAAGGGTGCCCAACCCCCCAGCAACCACCCCTGTCCCTACAGCGGCTAGAGGGCGACCTGGAGCTGCTGGCTGTATTCACCCATGTGGTTGTGGCCATGTCTGTAGCTGCGCTGCTGCTGACTGCGGCCATCCTGCTGAGCCTGCGCAGCCTCAAGTCCAACATGCGTGGGATCCATGCCAACGTGGCGGCCGCCCTGGGGGTGGCTGAGCTCCTCTTCCTGCTGGGGATCCACAGGACCCAAAGCCAGGTGCAGGGTCAGGGTCAGGGGACCCGTGTCCTGGTGACCTCAGCTGGTCCAGGAAGGCCTAGGGCCAGAGCTCAGGGTCAGAGGTCAGGGATGCTTCAGCTGTGGCCAGGGCGTGGGACAGGGTACTGGGTAAGGTGCTGTGGTTCAGGAGTCAGAGGTGGGATGCAGAGGCCTGGGCGGGTCTGAGGCAGGCCGGTGAGGCAGGAGCCATCCTGACACCCCTCCCCTGCCTTCAGCTGCTATGCACTGCCGTCGCCATCCTCCTGCACTACTTCTTCCTCAGCACCTTCGCGTGGCTCCTCGTGCAGGGGCTGCACCTCTACCGCATGCAGGTCGAGCCTCGCAATGTGGACCTCGGCGCCATGCGCTTCTACCATGCCCTGGGCTGGGGCGTCCCTGCTGTACTGCTGGGTGAGGGCCCCGCTCACTGGCCCATCCAGGCTGTGGCCCCTGACCTCTGCCCATCACATGGCCTGGCCCTTGCCCTTGCCTCCAATCCTGACCGTGACCCCAACCTCTGGCCCCCATGCTGTCTGCTCCGGGGGAGCCTGCTCTGCTCACCATTCCGGCTTCTCCCCACACATGAGAGGCTCAGCAGCTCTAACACAGCCCTCCCACCCTGCGTCCCCCCTCCAGGCCTTGCCGTCGGCCTGGATCCCGAGGGCTATGGGAACCCCGACTTCTGCTGGATTTCGGTCCATGAACCCCTCGTCTGGAGCTTCGCAGGCCCTGTTGTCCTTGTCATTGTGGTGAGTGCTCTGCACTCAGTGCCACCTGTGTGCTCCCCTGGGTGGGGGCAGCCAGCCCTGCAGCAGGTGTGGTGGGGTGAGGTGAGGGGTTCTGGTTGGCAGCCTGCAGGCTTCCTGGTCTTGGCCTCGATGCCCCCTGCTAAGCAGGCACAGAGATGGAGGCGTGGGGTTCAGGGCGGCCACCTCTCTCTGCCTCTGCCTCCCTGTGTCCCTGCCTCCCTCCTCCGTCCTCTGTCACGATGGCCCTCCCGGTGCCCCGCCTCTGACTTCCCCTGTGAGTCCAAGCTTCTCTGTCTCTCTTGCTCTCTAACCTGTGCGTTGCATGTGTGTTTCTCTGGCTCCGCCTCTCTGTGAGTCTTGGCCTCTGTCCGTCTGTCTCACTGTCTCTCTTTCCCTGCCTTGCTCCGCTCCACATGTCCGGCTGTGCACCCAGATGAATGGGACCATGTTTCTCCTCGCTGTCCGCACATCCTGCTCCACTGGGCAGAGGGAGGCCAAGAAGGCCCCTGTGTTGTGAGTTGGCTGTCGGGGGGCTGTGGGAGGATTCTTACCCCTCCTGAGTAGGATCTGGGGTCCTCAGAACACTCCTGGTGCAGGCCAGGCTCCAGGTTCTGGGTAGGGGGCGGAGGTCAGCTGCCCTGGCCTGCAGTCCCTCTCTGGTGCCCTCAACAAGCTCTGGCCCCACACGCGCTTCGACCCTGCTGTCTCCCCAGAGTCTCCCCTGGCCTGGGTGGCTCACTTTGCCCCCTACCTATGTGTCCCCACCTATCCTCCATGTTTCCTCTCCTGCCCCCGTTCGTGTGTTTTATCCCCATGTCCCCTCATGGCTCTCTGTGCACCCCATTCTTTCTGTGACCTGTCATATCCCCCAGTGTCCTCCTGAGTTCTCTGTGTCCCTATGTGAATCCTTTCCTCCCATGTCCTCTGTGTGCCCCCTGCCTGACCCCTGTGCTTCCTCCTGTGTGTCCTGCATGAGCCCCGTGTGACTCTTGTGTGTCCTCCTGTGTCCTTCCTCGTTGCCGCGGCAGGACCCTTCGGAGCTCCTTTCTCCTCCTCCTGCTGGTCAGTGCCTCCTGGCTCTTCGGCCTCCTGGCGGTCAACCACAGTGTCCTGGCCTTCCACTACCTCCACGCTGGACTCTGTGGGCTCCAGGTAATGCTGGCATCACTCTGCCACCCCAGACCAGGTGCAGCTTCAGCAGTTGGGGTTCCAGCACTGGGCAGGGCGTTGGCCCAGGCCTGGGGCTGACTCCACTGGATGGCTGGCACCAGGCTGGGTCTGGTCCTAGACTGCCCTGTGTCGACACTGAGGCTCCTGACCCCTTGCCTGCTGGCTCCACTGACCTTTGCTCCCTCCAGTCACTCGGGCCCCTTGGACCTCTCACTGACTTGGCTGACCTTCTCTGTCTCCCCTACTGGGTCCCTGACTGACTCCTGATGGCCCCACTCTGCCTCACCTATCTCTCGCTGACCCTTGCTAACCTGCAGGGCCTGGCCGTGCTGCTGCTCTTCTGTGTCCTCAATGCAGATGCTCGGGCCGCCTGGGCACCGGCCTGCCTGGGTGGGAAGGCAGCGCCTGAGGAGGCTAGGCCGACGCCTGCGACGGTGAGGGGCTCTCAGGACTGGGGAGTCAGGCTGGGATCCCCAGGAGGCTGGGTGTTGACTCTTTGCCAGGGCTAGCTCATACCCTGTCCCTCACCCACCAGGGGCCTGGCGCTTATAATAACACGGCACTTTTCGAGGAGAGTGGCCTCATCCGCATCACCCTGGGCGCTTCCACCGTCTCCTCAGTGAGCAGTGCCCGGTCTGGCCGGACCCAGGACCAAGACAGCCAGCGGGGCCGTGGCTGCCTCAGGTGAGTGGAGGGGCCTCCTTGTGCTGGGGGCCGAGCTCAGACCCATCCCACTTTACCAGGGTGGGTGCCACCAGGTCCCGCGTTGGCCATCTGTGCCTCGGTTGCTGCCCGGCTGCAGCTGGAATGCCTCTGGAGCCACTCCCCAAATGCACACAGATGCCCAGCCTCCAAAGCACCCCATCGCATCCCTCTTTGACGGGGGGGGGGGCTCCTGCATTTCCAGGGACAATGTCCTGGTTCGACATGGCTCGGCTGCTGACCACACTGACCACAGCCTCCAGGTTCACACTGGCCCCACCGACCTGGACGTGGCCATGTTCCACCGAGACGCTGGTGGAGGTGGGGACCTGGGCCAGGGAAGAGGGAGGCAAAGGGTTGCTCCCCAGTGTCCTTTTCTTCTGCCCCAGGTTGGGAGCAGCAGCTGACCGCAGTGAGCCAGGCTTCCCTGGTCACTGCCCCAGGAGGCCCCCAGCCAGCCAGCTCTGGTTCTCCTGACAAATCCCAGCCCGTCTGTGTCTGTGTCCACTCCAAGCTCTCTGCGGTCCCCAGGGCCCCAGCCCTACCCTCCTTGCCGTAGCCACCCTAAGGTTCCCCTGAGTCCCTCCCCATCCCAACAGGCCGCCGTACCTTTCTCCTTCCAACCTCCCACCTCTAGGTGCTGACTCCGACTCTGACAGTGACTTGTCCCTGGAGGAGGAGAGGAGTCTGTCTATCCCATCCTCAGAAAGCGAGGACAACGGCCGGACACGGGGCCGTTTCCAGCGTCCCCTCCGCCGGGCGGCCCAAAGCGAGAGGCTCCTCACCCAGCCCAAAGGTGATGGGGCCTTCTGGCTGCGTGGGTGACCACAGGGCACCCTATATTCTACTTTGTTGTGACCCAGGGACCTACTGTCCCCTTGGGGTTCCTGGGACCAGGCTGTTGGGCACCTGGTGTCATCACTAGACCCCAGCACTCCCCCACCCCAACCCACTAGCAGGGTTCTGCTGGCTAGAGACCCAGGGACAGCCCAGGTGACAGGAGAGCAATGTCAGGGACGTTAAAGGGTGACATGTCACCCCTCCAGCCCTTGGTCTTCCCCGACGGGGTTCTGCTCTCAGCCATCGGGTGTCCCCTCCTCCGGTCTCTGTCCATGCCCCCAGCTGAGTGTGAGGGCCTGTTAGTGACCCCTCCCTGGATGGTTCTTTCAATCGCTGAGAGAGGCCTCCTGTGCTCAGTGGGAACAGCCAGGGTTGCAGGGCTCATTAGGGTCAAGGGTCACAGAGTCTGGTCACAGGGGCCAGGAGTCAACCCAGAGGCCCCTGTAACCTGTTCTGGCTCTGCAGATGTGGATGGCAATGACCTCCTGTCCTACTGGCCAGCCCTGGGGGAATGTGAGGCTGCTCCCTGTGCTCTGCAGACCTGGGGCTCCGAAAGGCGCCTGGGGCTGGACACCAGCAAGGATTCGGCCAACAACAACCAGCCAGACCTGGCGCTGACCAGTGGAGATGAGACCTCCCTGGGTCGGGCCCAGCGCCAGAGGAAAGGTACGATCCCAGACCTTAGACTGAACCTCAGGGACCCCAGGGGCCACCAAGCCTGACTCAGGCTATTTTATCCTCCTGATCCCAGACTGCTTCACAGGGATCCTGCAGCTCTGACACGGGGGCGGGGAGGTCTGCCCTTCTGCCCTTCTGCTCTGCAGCGCAGTCCCTGGGGACGCCCCATCATGGCTGGGGCACTGCCTGTCCCATGCCCTGGTCTGCCCCACAGCACCCCCAGGGGCTCCTCCTGCCCCCTCCTGGGGGGTTTTCTGCCCTTTGACCCCATCTGCAGCACCAGGACCTGGGGCTGTCTCTTGCCCCCAGCCAGGTAGTGGGGAGGTTTGCCCCTGCCTCTGCACGTGGGCCTGTCCTGCCCTGACCCAGGTGCTCACTGCCTCCCCACTCTGCCCTCTGCTCTGCTGCCTCTCTGGAATTGCCAGGAGCTGGCTCTGTCCCTCTCCAAGGGGTGTCTGGCCCCAACCCATGTCACGGAGATCCCAAGGCTGCCATGTTCCCAGGCCAGGGAGTTCTTGCCCACCCATACGCACACCCTGTCCCCTACTTGTCCCCCGACAGGCATCCTGAAGAACCGATTGCAGTGCCCACTGGTGCCACAGACCCGAGGTGGCCCTGAGTTGTCCTGGTGCCGGGCAGCCACCTTGGGTCACGGTGCCGTGCCGGCCGCCTCCTATGGTCGCATCTACGCTGGAGGGGGCACAGGTAGCCTTTCGCAGCCAGCCAGCCGCTACTCCTCCCGTGAACAGCTGGACATGCTTCTCCGGCGGCAACTGAGTCGTGAGCGACTGGAGGAGGCACCTGCCCCTGTTCTGTGCCCCCTGAGTCGGCCAGGTTCCCAGGAACACTTGGATGCTGTGCCAGGCCGCCTGGAGCCCAGGGGTCGGGGCAGCACCCTACCACGGAGACAGCCACCCAGGGACTACCCTCATGCCATGGCCAGCCGCTTCAGGTCGAGGGATGCGCTGGACCTAGGGGCACCCTGCGAGTGGTTGAGCACACTCCCTCCGCCCCACAATGCCCGGGACCTTGACCCACAGCCCCCACCTCTGCCCCTGTCTCCCCAGCGGCAACTCTCAAGGGACCCCCTCCTGCCATCCCGGCCCCTGGACTCTCTGTCCAGGAGATCGAACTCAGGGGAGCTGCTGGACCACATGCCTAGCCGGCACCCCTCCCGAGAAGGCCTCGGGCCACCCCCGCCACTGCTCAGAGTTCCGGAGGACCCTGTCAGTGCCCCCAGCCACGGCCCCTCCACAGAACAGCTGGACATCCTCTCCTCTATCCTCGCCTCCTTCAACTCCTCGGCTCTGTCCTCCTCTGTGCCGTCGTCGAGCACGCCCTCGGGCCCTCATACCACTGCCACGCCTTCTGCCACTGCCTCTGCGCTCGGGCCCTCCACACCACGCTCTGCCACGTCCCACAGTGTCTCGGAGCTGTCGCCAGACTCAGAGTAAGCAGGGTCCAGCTCATGGCCTCGTCAGCTTGGGGCAACCTCCTGCGCACTGCACTCTGCCCTGAGTTCTGCCACAGAGTGGGGGGTGGGTTGGCAGATGGCATGGGCTCCCCCAGCTCAGCACAGCCAGGGGGCCGCAGGCTTAGGGCAGAAATCTGGCAGGGAGTGGAGCTGCAATTAATAGGGGCTTTCTGGCTATGCTATTGGGTCAGCCACCCTCTCCTGCACCCCCTGGGCTACAGGGGAAAGTTAGATGCCATACCTTGCAAAGGGCTTGAGCTAGTGGCCAAGTGAGGGCAGGAGCCAAGGCTGAGGCGTGGAACGGGCAGGGAGGAGACAGAGTCCGCTCAGGAGGCCGTGCATCGGGGCAAGTGTGGGGCGAGGGCGAGTCAGCAGTAGTGCCAGGCTGAAGAGCTGGCTTGGACAGTACAGCATGCATCCACTTATTTATTTATTCAGTCAATGTTAACCTCCTCCTGCCTGTGGGCACTGTGGGTCTGGGCATACAGGGATTGAGGTGGGCCCTGGGGTGTCTGTGGGGCAGGGATGGCAGATATACCCAAGAAGCAGCCGCATACACAGGAGTTGGAGAGGGAGGGAAGGAACCAGGAGTTGCTAGGTCTCAGGAAGCCAGAAGGAGAATTGACTTTTTAAAAAAATATGTTTTATTTATGTATTTTTAGAGAGAGGGGAAGGGAAGGAGAAAGAGTGGGAGAGAAACATCAATGTGTGGTTGCCTCTCACATGCCCCCTACTGGGGACCTGGCCTGCAACCCAGGCACGTGCCCTGACTGGGAGTCGAACTGGCGACCCTTTGCTTCACAGGCTTGTGCTCAATCCACTGAGCTACACCAGCCAGGGCTGACTTTTAAGGAGGAGGAACAGCTAGGTCAGGCCCTGTGGAGGTCTGTGGGGTGAGGAGGCTTTGCAGGGAGGGGGACCTCAGTAGTGGGACAGCAGAGCCACAGAATCTTTTCAGAATTCGGGGAGAAGAAAGGAAGGAGAGGGAGGCAAGGGATTTGGGGGCCTGGTGCCAGGCTCTGGGAGGATGTGGGGGAGGGAGCAGAGGGAGCTGTGAGCACCAACTGGGGGCTCCTGCAGTGGAGCTGGGCACGGAGCAGGGTTTCAGGGTTTGGAGCCCCCTTGACAGCTCTGAGCCTCAGTTTCCCTATCTGTAAAGTGTGTCTGTATAACGAACTCTGAGGCGTAGAGGGTTTTATTTTTTAGATCTTTAAAAAGATTTTATTTATTTATTTTTAGAGAGGGGGAAGGGAGGAAGATAGAGAGGGACAGAAACATCAGTGTGTGGTTGCCTCTCACGTGGACCCCCCCACTAGGGACCTGGCCTGCAACCCAGGCATGTGCCCTGACTGGGAATCGAACTGTTGACCCTTTGGTTCTCAGGCTGGCACTCTATTCACTGAGCCACACCAGCCAGGGCAAGATGTGAAGATTTTTGAGACAAAAATCTGTCAAGTGCTTAACGTGGTGTCTGTACATAGTAGGTGCTTGCTTAGTGCTTAGGGAGAAGACAGAAGTGTCCAGCCAAGGACCCTCGATGGCGGGCCTGGGGGTCCAGGATGGGTTGAAGGGATTGGAGAACCCCAGAACGGGCATGAAGGGGCTAGGGACTGGGAGGCAAGGGTAATGGGGGAGGTGAGGGGCGGTGGCCAGGTCCTGTCTGGTGGCTGGAGTCCAGAGTCACCTGACTCACCGTCCCCTCAGCAACCAGCTTTGATCTCCTCATTGGACCCTGCAGAGTTCCCAGAAGTGAGGGCCACTCCTGAGGGGCAGACGGACGGGCAGGACCGCCGAGGAGCAGCTGAGGGCAGCAGAGGATGCGGGCTAACAGGAGACTCCAGGAGTCTGGGCTGATTCCAAGGCGGCGCCCAGCTTTCCCCCGTGGCTGCGCTCACTGCTGAGCTTCCACGCTCGTCTGTGAGCGTGTGAACGTGCGTGTAAGAGGTGTGCAGGGCCTGGGACTAAAGGGAGGGCTTTTATACCTTTTGTACCTTTGTAACCAGAGAGATATGCCTATGTTATTTTTCAGCTTTTCCGTTGCCTGGGGTTCTGAGGCTGGGCTGGGCGGGGGTGGGGGGCAGAAGGAAAGAGGTGCAGAATTTGGGCCCATCTGGGCTCCTGGCAAACCACGTGCTTTTTTTTCTCATCTTACTGGGGTAGATTCAGGCAAATGCTTCCTGGGACCCCAGGTTGACCTGAATATTGTCAGGGCCCAAAGTGCAGAATTGACTTTTGCTTTTTCTTGGATGCCCCGAGGGCCAAACTTCTGAGACTGGCGCTTGGTCTTGGAAACAAGGGTCCTCTGACCTCCTCACTGGGGGGTCGCTCAGCGTCCCCCCACTCCCCGTGGATGTGGATGTTTATTACGTGGAGTCCCTGCCACTTACTGCCTTATGACCTAGGACTGATGCTGTCGGCCCTGGTGGAGCAGCAGATGTCGTGTTTACAGAGCAAGGCTTCCTTTCTCCCACGGGGAGGGGTTCAGGCCTCGAATCAGACTTTCCTGCAGAGGGTGGACTCAGGGGTCTTTCTTCAGTCCCTGCTGTGAGCAGAAGTTGTCTGTGGTGCCATGTAAACCCCTAATACTGCCCCCAGGTAGAATTTACTCTGAAGGATGGGGTAGGAGGGAGAAGGGAGGGCAGGGATGGGGAATGGAAGGCACAGAATGTTTACAAGAACCTCCCTGGCCCCAGGCACCGGGGCTGCCACTGCTGGAAGTGACTCAGTTCCACCCCTCCGTGGCTCCCTCCTAAAGGGGAAAATGACTGTTAGGACCCTGTTCACAAAACTCTCGTTTTTATTACTTTGTCTGATGTCCAGAACTGGGGACTTTTACATTTTGTTACTTTGTTTACAGGTCAAGATTTAAAACATTTAAAAACTTTGTTTACAACTTAAACGTTTGAATTTTTACACTTTGTTTACAGTTGAGAATGTTTTCCACCCCTTTGTTTACAAGAGGAAGGTAGAAAAAGTGGGAGAGGGGCCGAAGATCCCACCTATGAGGCCCCGGGCCTGGCCACCTGGAGGGACTTCTGACCCCTAGCTCTCCCGGGCCAAAGGTCAGCCCTGAGCTCCCTGCTGAACAGCAGGCCCAGAAGCTCAAGAGTAGGCGCCCTCCTACCACTGGGAAAAGTGGTGTGTAGGGTTGTGTGTAGGGGGAGGGGTCTGTGCAGACCCCCCTCCCTCATGCATAGTCTTGGGAGGCAGTTTTCAAGATTACAATTCCTACTTTACTGACAGGTGCCAAATCCTGCCAGCCAGGACCTCAGCTCTCCTTAACCAGAACGATGCCCACCCTGCAAGGGGTTCAGGGGGCCCCTGCAGGGAGAGGGGGTTGTCCTCGCTGTGTCCTAGGTTCCATAGATGCCCCTGTCCAGGGTCACCCCTTCAGCCCTGTGGCCCCGTTTCCTGTCTGTGTAGATTGTTCCGTGAAGCCTCGCTCTGTTTTGGGAATAAACTTCTCTAGAAAATGGTTATTGCCTCTTTCGTTGGGTGCAGGAGGAAGGTGGCTGGGAATGATTCAAGCCAGGCTGACCTTTGGGAGAAACCTGAGCACTGCCTCCTCCTAGGAATGTTCAGCTATTTTTAGCCCATTTCACAGGAGGTTTGGATGGGGTTCCCATCCCTTTTGCCCTCAGTTCTGGCCTTTGACCTTGTGATTGAGGCCTGAAGTAGGAGCGCAGGTGCTGGGAGTAAGGTCCTGAGAGAAACCCCCTCCTTCTTCAAGGTGTTAGGATAGATAGCGAACCCAGGCAGAGAGGAGGAGGGAGACAGGGCTCACTACTGCGCTCAACAGGCCTGAGCCTGGTCGGTAAGACTGCCAGGCACTATGAAAATCATGAAAAAAACTGCCACAGCGCAGGAGGAGGGTAGCCCTTCAAATTGTGTGTATTGTTTCACAAGCTGGGAAAGAAAGTGTTTGAAACTGTGCATTAACCCCAAGATCTAGAGAAGGGAGGAAGAGGGGGAACCTAGAAGTTGGCTGCCAGCATGAAACCCCTAAAATCCCATTGGCCCGGACACCCAGACTAGCTGGGTGCCTGCTTACAACTTCGTGCTCAAGTGTATTTCACAAATAAACTTGCGCTCTCATTTCCACTATATGTGTTATTTCTCAACTGAAATCATCTCTTGCGAGTTAAGACAAGAACGGAGGAGGCGGAGCCCCATAACGCGGGTCTCCCCAGTGACAGAGGCAGCAGTGTGATGACTTCCTACTTCTTACAGGCTGCAGCCTTAACCCTCATTTGCCCTGGCCAGGGGTCAGACTAATTCTAGGAACTGTCCTTGCTAACCCTTCAGCCTGTTGACCACCCAGACCCCGAGTCACCAGCCTCTCAGATTTAGAGCCACTCAGGACATCTGCGTTCCTCAAGAAACCTCGAGCAAATGGTCCCTGCTGTGCTACTCGCGGGGAAGAGAATCAGCCTCATTTCAGGTCTGGGTGTCCAAAGTTGAAGGGAAGCTTTGGGCATCTGCTGTCTCAGCGACATGACCAGTCTGAGGGGAGAAGCCTAAGGGTGGCTTCCTCAAAGAAATGCCCCACGGACCCAGATACCCCACACGGAGGGCTAAGGCTCTGGTCACTAGCCGCACACATCCCTAGGCGTCCTGTCCTGCCTACTTGGGGGTTTTCCTTCCCCATCCCGTGGGGACCTTCCGCAAGGAAGTCAGGACCTGGTATCAGACCCATCCCACTCAGAAACCTGGGGCCGCGGATCCCAGTTCTGCAGGTTCACCAGGCTCAGGCAGGAGAGCCGGGAAAGAAAGGGTTAAGTCTAAAATCTTTCTCCTCTTGGCGCGCCCCGCCCCCGAGACCGACGCCGAGGCCCCGCCCAAGCAGGTTGATTGGCCCAAGTCTGAGACCAGGCCTCAGTCTCAGCCCCGCCTTCGGGTCCTTAGCGGACCCCGGCCGGAGCTGTTAGAACCGCTGGCCCCCGCGGCAGCGCGCCCGCCATGGGGTTGTCAGAAGCGTCGGGGTGAGTGCACAGCGCGGCCCGGGACCCCGGTGTCCAGGGGGCACGGGCCGCCGCTCGGCCCTCGTGCAGGCGCCCGGCTTGGGTTAGCTCGGAAAGAGTACCGCTAAGTCTGGAGCAGCCATTTCCCGCCTGGATCGCTTTGGTTCACTGCTTTGCTGACTTTCTGCTGGCGACTGCCCAACCGCGGCGGGAAGGAGGATGGTCAGAGTCGGTGCGACCCCAGACCCTGAGCGCTGTGGGGAAGGCAGCTCAAGAGCTGCTTGGCGGCTAGTTAGGGGCAGCAGGGAGGCGGCTAAGGGCGGAGGGGCCTCGGCCTTGGAGGTGCGCCGGTGGGGCGCGTTGGTGCCGGAGGTCGCTGCAAGGGAGACCGTAACGAGGGCCTGAGTCCACTCAGCTGTACTACTTACTGGTCCGGGGATGCGCGCTGGTATTCTGGCCACTGTGCTCTCCCTGAGGGAGGGGCCGAGGCTCTTAGCCCCGCCCCACAAGCTCGGGTCTGGCTAAGGTAGGGGAGACCTGAACCACTCCACCCAGGAGGAGGGGTTAGGGACTCGGTTATCTGCGAGACCGAGGTGCCAAGTCCGTGTGGATCTTTGCACCACTCCACTCGCCTCCCACCGGGACACCCAGTGTAGAGGCCTTACCCAGGTGAGTTCCTGCTCCTTGGGTGGGACCCTCCTGCTACAGATCGGAACTTTCCTGATGGGTGAGAGCTTTCTCAGTGGGGCGGGGCTGGGGGGGCCGCTTTCCTCCAGGTGAGATGACCCCTGTGAGATCCCAGGTGGGAACTTCGCCCAGATGAGAGCTTCCCTTAGGTGGGATAGTACCCTCCAGACCACAACTTTCCTGGCAGGTGAAAACTTCCTCAGTCGGTGAAAGCATCTGGCCGCATATAGCTAGCTCTCTCTCCTAGTTACTGTTTCCAGGACAGGACGGCTTCTCCCCAGGTGAGAGCTTCCCCCAGATCTCCTATTCCCAAGTGAGATCACCCACCACTACAGGTGGGAGCCTCTGGGCGGACCAGAGATTCCCCCTGGGGAAAGAACCTACCTGGCGGTGAAAACTTTCCTGTCAGGTGGGAGCTTCCCTTTCCAGATGGAAGCCTGTCCCTCCAGGTGAGACCCCTTTCTCTCCAGGTGAGAGCCTGGCTTTCCCAAATTGGGCTGAGCTTGTCTACAACCTGGCCTCTGGGGCTGGAGATGCAGGGGCAATCTTAGCCCCAGTACCTTCCTTCCCTTAGAGGAGAGGGGCTCATCTGAAGAGGGGTGTGCCTGGAGAACCGGACTGCTGGTTTGCTGGGTCCTTCCTTGCCTGTCAGCCAGCACTGGGTTCATGGGGCAGCTGTTCAAGGACTCAGCCTGGACAGAGACTGGCTGGGGGAGACCGCGGGGCTCAGGGAAGGAGGCTGGAGGGGCAGTCGGGCTGAGCTGGGCTGGTAGAACACTCGGGGCTGAGCAGCCACCCCGAGGGCTGGGAGTGTGTACTGTACTCATCCTGCTGTCTCTTGGTTGGGACTTTGGTCCAGCAAGAGGTTTCCACTAGCCGAAGTTCAGGTACTACCCCTACCTGAGCGTAGGGCCAGCTAGAGTCTGGAGCTACCTAGGTCTTGGGGTCTAGAAAATTCGGGTGGGTGACTCTCTGTCCAGTTGGGGAGGTGTGGGGGAGGTTGGGCCATGGGTGCCCTCACTGTGTCTCTGGTCTCACCACCCTAGACCAAGGGACACACAGGTGCTACTGGCCTCAAGAGAAACCATGGAGCTGAAGAGGCCAGACTTCTGCATGGAGCGGCCACTGTTGAACCAGGAACAGCTAGAGGCGCTGGGGCACTGGGGCCCGGCCCCTGGGACCCTCCAGTGGCGAACCTGGTTACAGTAAGGCTCAGGAGGGGGGGCTGGGGGGACCCTGGCAGGACTTAGGCAGCCCCTGTCCTTAATATTGACACTCGCCTGCCCAGGTGCTCCCGTGCTCGGGCCCGAGCCCTGCTGCTCAGATACCTCCCGGTTTTGGCATGGCTACCCCGGTACCCTGTGCGTGACTGGCTTCTGGGGGACGTGTTGTCTGGCCTGAGTGTGGCCATTATGCAGCTCCCACAGGGTGAGTCACCCCTGACACAGAGGCTGTGCCTTCAGCCTTTGGGTAGTGACCTTGGCCTTGAGATCTCCCTCAAGAGAACCCTGAATCCATGACCCCTGTCCCCTGTAACTATGGTCCATGAGCTGGTGCTGGGATTTCCTCATCCTTTCAAGGGCCAGCCTCCAAGCCCATATTGCTGCCATTCCTCCTCCAGGCCTGGCCTACGCTCTCCTGGCTGGACTGCCCCCAGTGTTTGGCCTCTATAGCTCCTTCTACCCTGTCTTTGTCTACTTCCTGTTTGGCACTTCCCGGCACATCTCTGTGGGTGAGTGGAGCCAGACCCAGCCTGTCAGGAGGATACCCACATCTCCCATGGAGTACAGGGTGAGGGTGGACTGAGCAGGGCAAGGGAACCTAGGAAAGAGGGGAGCATTGGTGCAGGGCACTGGGAGACTCCCCCAGGGGTCCTTCCCAGGCTGGACTAGGCCTCTGAGCAAGGGGCCACAGACTCAGGGACCTAGAGGTCCTGGCCACAGGAGGACGTGGGTGGGTGAAGCAACGTGAGGGGCCCAGGACTTGGCATGGGCCTGACAGCTTGAGCCAGGCTGTGGCTCCTTCTCGGTTCCACCTTTTGTGCGGGCAGTGGCCCTGAGCCAATGCACACAGGTAGGGCGGGGCAGGTGATGCAGGGCCTACATTGCTAGCTGCCCCGGGAGCCCTTGAACCCAGGTTTCCCCCCGTGACCGCTGGTGTTGCTTCTACTGCATGGCGCAGTCTGAGGATATTTGTCCCGAATTGAGGTCTCCTGGGCTCTCCCTTATGACCGGGGCTCCAGGGTAGGACAGTGTCCTCTCCCCTTCAGACCTGCCCTGTCCCTACAGGCACCTTTGCTGTCATGTCTGTGATGGTGGGCAGTGTGACAGAATCCCTGGCCCCGGATGAGGACTTTTTGCAGGCCCCGAACTCCACAGTTAATACGACGGCCAGAGATGACACCCGGGTGCAGCTGGCCTCCACGCTCAGTGTTCTGGTCGGCCTGTTCCAGGTATGGAGCAGCTGGGAATGTGTGCCTCCCCTCCCCCCCCCACCAAACCCGCTGCCACCTCCTTAGTGTCTGACCATGATCGTCCTCATCACGCCTGCCTCTGGTCCCTCTTGCCCTTGGCCCTGGTTCAGCCACCCCTGGGCCCCCTGTCTCCCCTGACTGCTCCTGGCCAATCCACAGGTGGGGCTGGGCCTGGGCCACTTTGGCTTTGTTGTCACCTACCTGTCAGAGCCTCTGGTCCGAGGCTACACCACCGCCGCGTCCGTGCAGGTCTTTGTCTCGCAGCTCAAGTATGTGTTTGGCCTCCATCTGAGCAGTTTCTCTGGACCACTGTCCCTCATCTATGTGAGTGAGGGCAGGAGAAGGGATGGGGGGTGGGCACCGTGACCTGGAGTGCTGGTTGTGACCCCCGTCCTCAGACAGTGCTGGAGGTCTGCTGGAAGCTGCCCCAGAGCCTGGTTGGCACTGTGGTCACCGCAGTTGTGGCAGGAGTGGTGCTCATGGCGATAAAGCTGTTGAATGACAAGCTGCGGCGACATCTGCCCCTGCCGCTCCCTGGAGAACTGCTCACGGTTCGCATTCTAGGGGGCAGGGTTTAGGGGCAAGTGCGGCTCTGTCCCTGTGGGCATCCCCTGGGCACTTCAGGGCCAGGTGGGGTGGGCACGGGTGAGAGTTCCTGGGGGTGAGGAGACCGGGCAGAAAGCCCCTGGGTCAGCATCTTCCTCCCTCCTCCGACTCTCGCCTCTCCCGCAGCTCATCGGGGCCACAGGCATCTCCTATGGCGTGGGCCTGAAGCACAGATTCGGGGTGGATATCGTGGGCAACATCCCTATAGGGTGAGCTCTGGCCCGTGGAGGTCAGGGAAGGTTGGGCAGCTTGGGCTGCTGCCTTCCTTTGGCCTCACAGATGCCCCTCACAGGTTGGTAGCGCCCGTGGCCCCCAGCCCCCAGTTGTTCACCAAGCTGGTGGGAAACGCCTTCGCCATCGCTGTAGTTGGGTTCGCCATTGCCATCTCGCTGGGGAAGATCTTCGCCCTGAGGCATGGCTACCGGGTGGATGGCAACCAGGTCTGGGGGATGGGACGTGGGGCGTGTGGGGGTAGCCTGGTGCACAGGCGACCTCAGGGCCTGGGAGGGTGGCATACCAGGGGGACATGGGGGCAGCAAACAGGTGTGCTGGGACCGTGTGGGGACTGAGGGTGGGAGAGCAGCAGGACGCTTGGGACAGCTTGTCTTTGGGGCCACTGAGGAGGGGCGGAGGTTGGGGGTGTGCAGGTCGAGACAGAGGGGCACAGTGACCAGCCACTGCTAGTGACATCTCCTCACAGCTGTGCTCCCCCACCAGGAGCTGGTGGCCCTAGGCCTCTGTAACCTCATCGGGGGCATCTTCCAGTGTTTCCCCGTGAGCTGCTCCATGTCTCGGAGCCTGGTCCAGGAGAGCACCGGGGGCAACACACAGGTGGGCTTCTGGCATGGGTGGGCCTGGGCTTCTGCACACACAGGTGGCTTGACCGAGCTGTGCCCCCCGCTCAGTGCCCCTGTCTCCCCACTCCCCTGTCCCACTCCTACCCTTCAGGTGGCTGGAGCTATCTCCTCCCTCTTCATCCTCATCATCATCGTCAAACTTGGTGAATTCTTCCAAAACCTGCCCAAGGTGAGCCAGCTCCCACCTCCACCCCACCCCAGACAGGCTTGAGGGCCTTGGCCAAGCCAAGGGCTCAGATCAGTCTGTCAGGTGACGTGTGAGGGGCAGGGATACAAGATCATGCGCTGTTTTTCAAGGCTGTGATCTTCGGGGGTGAGATTTGGAATCAAAGGTCAAAGTTTCAAAACTTTTAGAGTCAGATATAAGTTGTCAAGTTCAGGGGGTGAGTGGTAGTTAGTGTCTGTTTGTGGTTATTATGCCCAAGTGCTTGGGGTCAGTCTGACTCATGCCTGGGGGGCATCAGGGTGTCAGCATCTGGGACCCCTCAGCAGCCCCGTGACCCTCCTGCCATCACAGGCAGTCCTGGCAGCCGTCATCATTGTGAACCTGAAGGGCATGCTGATGCAGTTTGGGGACATCCGCTCCTTCTGGAAGGCAAACCGCATGGATCTGGTGAGAGGCCTGGGAGCCCAAGGGCTGGGGTGGGGATCTCCAGCCCCAGGGGCCTCACTAGGCCTCATTGACCACTGCCCTTCTGTTTTTAGCTCATCTGGCTGGTGACCTTCGTGGCCACCACCCTGCTGAACCTGGACCTGGGCCTGGCCGCGGCAGTAGCCTTCTCCCTGCTGCTCGTGGTGGTCCGCACGCAGCTGTGAGTCTCCCCTCAAAGCCGCACCCCCCCCCGCAATTCCAGCTGGTGATGGGTGAGATCCACACTGGCTCCCCCCTGTTTCCCACATCTGGGGGTGATCCCAGGCTTCTGGTTCCTTCTCATTGCCCCCTCCTCCTGTACATTCCCCTCACTCACTCTCAGTCTGTCCACAGGCCCCACTACTCTGTTCTGGGGCAGGTTCCAGACACAGATGTTTACAGAGACGTGGCAGAGTACCTGGAGGTGAGCAGCGGGGGCTGAGCAGGAAACAGGTGTGGAGGGGGCAGCGCGGAGGCACAATGGGCCTTTGTCGGTCCCTTCCACACCTGAGAGGGACACTTATGTCTTTGGAATTTCAAGGGAGGAAGTTGGATCTACAACTCCCACTCAGATTATGAGGGGCTAGGATGGGCCAGAGGACGAGTGGACAGAGATGGACCTGGTGACCTGGGGAGGCGTCTCTGGGAGCCAGCAGTACAAGTCCTATGCTGCAGAGCGCCCCCCGGGTGGGGGATGTGTGAGGGGCAGGATCCTGAGGCACCAGGGTGTCAGGAAAGCTTGTTTTTTTTTTAATCTGATGAAGTCATTAAATCTGTCATTCACTGATCTCCTGAGAAGTCCCATAACAAGTGCTGGGAACAGAGATGGGGGCTCTGGGAAAAAACAAGCCCATTCCCCCTGACATGGAGCCTTGAAGGCTGAGCACAGTACGATCAGGCAGAGTGGGGGGAGGGTATGATGGGAGGATGAGCAGCTCAGCTGGGTGGAAAGGGAGGGATGGGGGTGGGAGGCACAAAGTGCAGGCCTGAACACTGAGCAAAGTCTTTGCACGCCCAGGAGGAGGCCCGAGTGCCACTGACACCTTGCCTGGGTAGTAGCAGGAGGGCAGGGGAGACAGGGCGGAGGGCTGCAGATGTGCTGGAGGAAGCCTGTCGGGCAGATGAGGGCCCGAGCAGAGTGGGAGCAGGATGGGGAGTCAAGATGACCCGCGCTATAGGCTGGGCCCCTGCCGGCTGGGGAGCAGAGTGCTGGGGGTGGGCACTGGGCACACGGGAGGAAGGACAGGAGAACAAGATGCCGCCCCCACCCTGACCCATCCCCAGGCGAGGGAGGTCCCAGGCGTGAAGGTCTTCCGCTCCTCAGCCACCATGTACTTCGCCAATGCTGAGCTCTACAGTGACACGCTAAAGCAGAAGGTGAGGCCTGGGGTCCCCAGGGTCAGTGTCAGGAGGTCCCTCGCCTCCCCAAATACCCACAGCCCCTACCCTGACGTTTGTCTCTAG
Organism: Sturnira hondurensis; assembly: GCF_014824575.4. Taxonomy (NCBI): domain Eukaryota; kingdom Metazoa; phylum Chordata; class Mammalia; order Chiroptera; family Phyllostomidae; genus Sturnira; species Sturnira hondurensis. Next base: position 20,462,742 of record NW_028079127.1, read on the forward strand.
TGCGGAGTGGACGTTGACCGCCTCATCTCCCAGAAGAAGAAGCTGCTCAGGAAGCAGGAGCTGAAGCTGAAGAACCTGCAGAAGGAGCAGCTCCGGACACAGGCAGGGGTCCCCCTGGGCCAGTGACTCCTGCCCCACCCCAGCCCCTGTCCTGCAGCTCCCTGTGTCCAGCCTCCTCCCGGCCTCCTGGGCTCCTGACTCCCCACACCCTTTCTCCCTGCTCATTCCCTGTCGGTGGCGTTTTGCTTTTCTCCCACCTCCGAGCTGCGGGGACAGCACGAACCACCACAGTCCTCTTCCATTTGCGGCTGTTCCCAAAGGCTTCGGCCTGGCTCAGGTCCCGAGCTCCGGTTCCTGGCCCACCAACTGCCCAAAGCCAGAGGTCAAGACCAGGCCTGCCAGGCACAGCTGCTGTGTGGCAGCTGGGACGACTCTTTCCTGTCCTCTCCTTCCCCTGCCTAGGCTGCTGCTTCCAAGGGCACGTCCATTTTTATCAATGTCAACACTAGTGACAGAGACATCAAGAGAAACAACGTGGAGGGCTCCAAGGCCAAGGTGAGGCTGGAGGCGGTGGAGGTGGGACAGGCCCCACCTCCATGAGCTGCAGGGATGTGCGTGCCCCGACACATCCCGTGAGGAAAGCCACGGACCTTTGTGTCGGTGGCCTGGAGAATGGGGCGATGGATCAGACACTGTGGAGGGATCTCTAGCAATATGCTGTAGAACTCCGCTGTGGCTTCCTGTCTGTGACCTGAGGTCTTGATGAAGGACTTGAATTTGTAGAGTCTGCAGGACCCCACAGTCTCTGCTTTTGGGCAGAGGGGAAGGCATTGGGTGTTGGGGGAGAAACGTGGGATCGAAGGGACGCCAAGCTCCACTGGAGATGCAGGCGGGGCGCCGAGGTGTCCGTGCACGCAGGGCCGCACGTGTGTCTTCCTGTCTGTCCCTCAGCCCCCTTCCTGCTCTGCCCCAGCTGACTGAGGCCGGGGCACGGTCTCCCAGGGCACTCCTTCTAAAGTGCCCCTGTTGAGCCTGGACCCAGGATGTAACAGCAGGACGTTTGTGCCTAGGTGTCCTCTCCCGTGTGTCCCTCAGTGTCCCTCCTGCCTGCATGCAGGAGGCTCCCCATGCCCATGTCCCTGTGTGTCCCCTGCAGGCCCCATGTTTGTGGGTGTTTGTATGCCTGTCCCACACCTGACCCCGAGTGTCCCTGCCTGTCTGTGCGCAGTCCCTGCTTCACCCACTCCTGGGCAGCCCCTGTCTGCTTTCCCAGCATCTCATGGACAAGTGCTGTCTGCTTTCCCAGCAGGTGAGCGCAGGGAATGACCTGGAGGACACAGCAGCCAGCGGTCAAGAAGATGCCGATGCCAAGGCCTCAGACCAGTCCACACTGGAGGCTCTGGGCCTGCCTCAGCCAGACTTCCACAGCCTTGTCCTGGACCTGAGCTCCCTGTCCTTTGTGGATACCGTGTGTCTCAAGAGCCTGAAGAACGTAAGGGGCTGGGGGCACCCTTACAAAGGCGCTCGGGGAGGCCACAGTTCTCAAGCCCCTACCCTGACCTCATCACTTGCTCTGAGCGCCCTCTGAGCCTTCAGACCCCCAAACCTGCTGAATTTCTCCCCTAAACTCTCTTCCCCCAGCCTGCCAGGGTCTCCCCGCCCCAGCCCCTGAGCCTCCCTCTAAAGCAGGCCCCCTTTTCTGCTGCAGATATTCCGAGACTTCCGGGAGATCGAGGTGGAGGTGTACTTGGCCGCCTGCCACAGTACGTGGGACAGGGACCAGGAGAGTGGTTTGCGGGGAGCATGGGGTTCTCCTGGCCAAGGAGTCCGCCAGGAAAAAGTCTTTCTCTGAAACTGGAGGTCAGAGGTCTCCTGGGAGGTGGGGGTCAAAAGTCAAGAGTACTTAGGCCTTATTAGCTGTCGCCTCAGGGGGAAGCCTTGGAGGCATGATCAGAGTATCATGCTGGTGACTGGAACTGGGGTTCCCAGTGGCTCTCGGAGTCAGGAGAGACCCGCTTTTCGCCGACAGCTCCTGTGGTCACCCAGCTTGAGGCGGGGCACTTCTTCGATGCGTCCATCACTAAGCAGCACCTCTTTGCCTCTGTGCACGATGCTGTCATCTTTGCCCTCCAACACCCGAGGTCCAACCAAGTCAGCCCTGTTTTGGTGAGCTGACCTCTTGTCCTTACCCTGACCCCAGCTCCAGGAAGCCCCCACTCTGCCTGGGTGCCTCTAACCCCAGTGGACCCACTGCCTTCCCCTGGTGCCTTTAGGTGAACCTGCTCCCAGGGCAGAGGTTGCTGTCGAGGGGAGGGCTGGTATGTGCCCTTGGTAACTGCTCAGAACCTCCCCTCGTCTGCCCACTCAGGTCACCAAACTCTGACCATGCTGCCACCCTGCCTGAGACTGCCTACCTCTGGAGCTTGTGACGGGGCACCTGTGAGAACCCCTGTGCTGCCTCCACTTGTCACCCAGGAGTCCCCTTTGTACATACACACACATACACAGACAACTCAGGGATGGAGATCCTGGGATTCCAAGTGCAGTGCTGGAGGCCTGGGTTGGGGCACTGGCCAGGGCAGGGGTGGGGGAGCATGCGTGTTTTCCACTTCAGGAATAAAGACTCATTTGCCTGACAGCAGGCTCTGCTGTGGCTTGGTAGAGGTCGGAGGGGGTTGGGGGCACAGCCCTGGCTCCTGGCCCATCTCATGCTCCAAAGTGGGAACTTGAGCTAAAAGTTGGGGGCAGGCGGCAGGGGCAGTGAGAGTATACAGTAGGCAGGACAGGTGTGGGGCCAGGTCCAGGTGGGGACACACAGGTTCAAGTTTCTCCCCACCCACACACAGTCCTCAGCACCTGGATCTCGGTTGTGAAGTGCACAGTTGGAATCAGCAGCTTCTCAGGAATGGTCTGGTCTCAGGAATGACAGGCAGGGGGGGGCAGGGCAGGTGCCACTGGAGGGGGAGGGTGGCAAGAACTGCCCTTAGCGGCCAGCTGAGGTGTTCGAAGGTGCTCAAAGGTGCTGCTGGTCCACATTTAGAAGTAGAGCCCACATGACTGATTTACTTGGGAAGATGCCTCTGTGTATTACTAGGTCACCTGGGCTTGGCAGGTCACTGCCAGCTGAGAAGTACGTGCCGATCTCTGCCGCAAAACAGCATCTGGCCGTGTGGCCCCGTGGGCATCAGCCGGCTTTCTGGCCAGAGATACTCTGAGTGATTGGCGGGTGGGAGGCCCTGAACCCCACTGGGCCTGGGGTGTCCTCACCAGGAGAGCAGGAATAAAAACAGTACCCGCCTCCTGTGTTACTCAACTAGCATTCAGTGAGGAAATGCCACACAGAGTGCTGGGGCGGCGCTTGGGCCAGTGGACGGGGGCTGCGCCGCCCTCCAAGTCACTGAGGCACCTTGTCTGCTCTGTTTCCAGCTCAGTGTGGTCAGTGCCACCCCCAGAACCTCAGCCCAGGAAATCATGGCTTTTGTCTACTCTGTCACCCTGTGTCCTGGCACCGAGGACCGTGCCAGGTACCAGGAACAGTGAGTGTGACACATGGCAGCACTTGGCAAATATTGGTCGAGTGAAGCTTATGTGCTGGAGTGGGGACAGACTTCTAACAAGAGATTGCAGCTTCTTAGAAAGGCTTTGAAAAAAAATGAACAGGGTCACTCAGGGAGAAGTGACCTTGCTGCCCAAGAGGATCATGGGAGGGAAGCCGGGGTGGTGGAGAACACCAGCTGTGAGAAGGGCCTTTCTAGGTGTGAAGGACAGGACCCCTGCTGTTGGGAATGCTGTTTTCCGGAACATGGACAGGTGGGGCGGGCGGGAGGGGAGGCCTTGCAGGCCAGGGTGGGCCTTGGGCCTTATTCCAAGGGGGAGCCCCACACTGTGGAGCACTCACTCTACTTCCATGTGTGTGTGGAAGTGCATGTCCCGCAGGCTGGCCATAGGGGTCAGTGAGCTCTGCTGGACAGCAGCATTGGGGTGGTAGGGTGAGGATTTTAGGGGGTGGGTGTTAGGTGTGGGGCACGGCAGGGGAAAGGAGGTGGCCCTTCAGTCCTGGGCCCCGAGCCTGCCAGCCATCCTCCCAGGCCTGGAACTGTACCCACCACCATGCTCCACCACGTTTTCTGGCCAGGCTGTCCTTGCCGAGAGGCCTGGGGCCCTGCTGGAACCCGCAGCCCCTGCCAGGCCTGCCGCAGGGGGAGGAGTGTTCCCCTGTTGCCAGGCAACGGGTTCCGAGGCTCCCACTGCAGCCATGCTGGGCGCTCCGTGCTTCCTGCTCTTGCTGCTCCTGCTGGCAATGTCGGCTCCCTCCCAGGCCTGGTCTCGGCCCCTGTGGTACCAGGTGGGCCTGGACTTGCAGCCCTGGGGGTGCCAGCCAAACAGCCCGGAGGGGTGTGGGACCAGCCTGGGCTGCCCCAGCCACTGGATGGGCCTGGGGGTGAACCCCATCTACCCCGTGGCGGGCTTCACGCTCACCACCACCATGATGCTGGTGATCAGCCGCAAGGTGCTCCAGAGGCGGCGCTCACAGGGCATCCAGAGTGAGGTGAGCACAGCTCTGCGCTGCCCCCCCAGCCCCCTCCCTCCACAGCCCACCCATCCTCCTGCCCACGTCTGCGGGGCTCCTGCTGCCCCACCCCCACCACTCACACCCCACAGTCCCTACATATGTCCACACCCATCAGCCCCTGACCACACCCCATGGCCAGCACCCTGCCCCCTCTGTCTCCCCTCGGCGCCCGTTCCGCACCCTGCCCCACGGGCCCCATGCCACTGTAGCCCACAGATCCTCCGTCAGCCTGACTCCTCCTTCCCGGCCCCTTCTCCGTAGCTCCATTGCTGCCACACATCACACTTCCTCCCTGTCCCTCTGCTCTTGCTCCTGTCCCTTGGTCCTGTCCTCAGCACCCGGAGGTGACCACGGATGTCTCTGGACCCTGTAAACAGCGGACCCCGATCTCAGACCACGCCATACTCCTCACCGTCCTGCACATGCTGGATGCCCTGCTGGCCCAAATCCAGGGCCACCTACAGCATCTAGCCACTCAGCAGCCAGTGCAAATAAAGGGGACTCCCACCCTGAGTGGGTGACCTAACATATGCCTCTCTTTGCCTGGCGGCCAACTGGGGTGGGGATGGCCCAAGGCGCCGGGCCAGGCTTGCACCTGTGTGTCTGTTCTCCCAGGCCAATGTGGACCCTGTATACCCTTTCTACCTGTAGAACCCACACACCTGTTGAGGCCTCGCTGCCCACGATGGGTGGGGCCCAGGCTGGCTCACACTGCTCCACCGCCCTCTACCAACTGACTCCTCCTCCCTGTGGACTTCACCAAGAAATACAACTGCTATTCTGGGGTTCCTCAGGGCCCCTCAGTGGGGTGGGAGGAGACTTGACCATCGGGCTGGACTTGGGTAGTCCAGGGAGGGATACCCGGAGGCGAGAACCTGAACTGGGGAGGTGAGCCCTGGCTGCTGTCCTCTCCGTGGTGTCTCAGACATGCGCTGGCACCTGAGTGGCCCCAGGAGGTGGAGTGAGGGCGGGGCCTCCCCAAGGGGCCCTCATCTGCTCCCTCCCTTCCTCCACCACGGGCAATCCAGGCCATCCTCTGCCACGTGCCGAGTGGGCACGAAGCCTGGGCATTTCAGGGTCTCTGTTTTAGAAAAACAATATGACATATGGTTTTGAAAATAGAGACGTGAATTGAAATAAGAAATCATGACAAATTACAAATGTTAAGAAGTTGGCAAACACTACAATGCAAAGTCCAGGACAATAACATAGTTGTGGTGTCTCCTTGATGTGTTTCTGTAATACTTTTCCCCCTACATTTTCTGGCCGCTCACTCTGGTGGCCTGTATGCAGAATAAGGATTTTGTGATTTGGGGGGAAATATTTCCCCTATAGAGAATAGAAGGAAAATTCAGTCTTCTAACATGGTTGAGATTTGTGTTTTAATTATTGATAGTTTAGAAAATGTATTTCCTTTCTTGCTGTTGATGGTGTCATATAAAGGGCCTGGGTGGTTTTCAAATTTGGGAAACTTTCATCAACTTTCGTAAGAGATGCTGAATGATTTAGAAGAATTTTCCACGGATGGGCCTCTGGCTCTACTCATTTCAAGCCTTGTTTTCCCTCCATCACGCACAGTTTTTCTAGCCCTGGGCACTGGGGGGCAGGTTCTACTGTAAACACAGCAGGACCTTGTACTTCTGCCTCTTGACCAGCAGGAGGTGCTTAGAGGCCATTCCCACATCAGGACAGGAACACTGAGCTAACCATACTCAGTAGCGGAGCAACCCACATAAATATGTCACAGTAAACTGAAATCACGTGTGTCCCTGTGGTAGGTGTTCGGCCCATGCCCCGCTTCCAGGAGGGCCTGTTGCTGCCCACCCCGGAGAAGGTAGCAGCAGACAGGGCTGGCTCAGCTCAGAGAGCCCACCACAGCCCGTGTTCTCCACCCCCCGCCAAGGCCCATCTGAAAGGCCCCACTGGTAAACATCCTGGTCTCTCTCCTAGCACGTGCTTCCCAGAAAACCCAACCTGGGACAGTCCTTAATGCACCTTCCTCTTGGCTGGGCCCCCAAAATGTCGTAGCTTCTCTAACGTCACTAACATAAGGGGAAGTGGGATGGAATTCTAACCGGGTGTAGTAAGACTATCTTGATTTTGCAAGTTTTCCAAAAATATTTGCCCCTGTGAGCACACTACTGGGAGGTCCTCACAAGGCCAGGAAGTAAAGGGCGTTGAGCTTCATCAGCCTCTTGTTAGGTCCACTTCCATAGTCTACAAGGTTTAATGAGCACCTACTGTTTGCCAGGATGCGCAGAACACCACTGGCTCCTCCCTCGCCCACTCACAAGTAGGGGAGGGTGGTAGTGACAGCGAAACAGACTCGGAAAGGCAGTTACTCTGCAGAGGTGTGCTGGCCCGGTCGGGTGGGCTGATTGCTGGGACCTAGGACGAATGGGGTTGCGGGAGCAGGGGGAGAGTGCTCCAGTCAGAAGGACAAGCACATATAAGGGTGTGGTGGGGGAAGAGACCTTGACCTGTTCCAGGAACTATAAGGTGGTCAGGACTTCAGGGGAAAGAGCGAGCTCCGGAGAGCAGGAGGGAGCAGGCCGGGAAGGGGCAGGAGCTGGCACCCCCCAGGGAGGTGTGGTAGGCAGAATAATTGCCCCTTAGGTTAACTGTGGAGTCAATGAATATGCTAGATGAAAGATCTTAAAATAGGGAGATTATTCTGGATTATTCTGGTGGGCCCAAGTAACCACACGAGGCCTTAAAATATTCAAAGTGTGAGAGGTGCTTCGCCCTCTGCTGCTGGCTTTGAAGAAGTTCTGCAACCCTCAGGGTTTGCATCCTGTCAACAACCTGAATGAGCGAGGGCACGCTCTTCCCTGGACCCTCCGGAAAGGAACGCAGCCCTGCCGTTGCCTTGACTTTAGCCCGATGAGATCCATGTTGGACTCTGAGCCTGCTGAACTGTGAAATAATAAATCTGTGTTGTTCTAAGCCATTAAGTCTGTGGTAATCTGTTATGGCAGCAATAGAAAACATACAGATGTTAGTATCAAGGGTGAGATCTTGCTACGACAAATTTTTTAAATGTGGAAATAACTTTGGAATTGGGCGGGGAGCAAAGGCTGGAAGAATTTCAAGGAACATAACAGAAAAAGCCAAAATTGCCTTCACGGTGGCTCAGCAGGAGCCACCCCAAGATGTGCCCCAGTGGTGCGTGGGGTTGTTCTGATTGAGCTAAAGGCCCCCTGGGTTCATGAGAGACTCCTGTCTACGGCCCCCACCTTAACTATCTACAGGCTTTTGAATGAGGAACTTTGCTCATAATAAGAACTTATGAAAGGTAACTTTTTGTGACCTACTTATATGAGCAGGGTAAGCTTCTTCTTTTTTAAAAAAATATTTTATTTATTTATCTTTAGAGGGGGAGGGAAGGAGAGAGGAAGAGAAACATTAATGTATGGTTGCTTCTGTGCATGCCCTGCTGGGAACTGGCCCCTGCCGGAACTGGCTGGCAACCCAGGCATGTGCCCTGACTGGGAATTGAATCGCGATCGCCTGGTTCGCAGGCCCGCGCTCAGTCCACTGAGCTACGTCAGCCAGGGCAGGGTAAGCTTCTTCTTAATTACTGGACATGTATTCCCTTCTGAAGCCCCAAAGTTCTTTACCTCGTCTCTAGCTCACGATGTCTTTAAAAAAATTTTTTTTTATAGAGAGTGGGGAAGGGAGGAAGAGGGAGACAAACATGAATGTGCGATTGCAACTCATGTGCCTCCAACTGGGGGCCTGGCCTGCAGCCCAGGCATGTGGCCTTACTTGGAATTGAATCAGCAACACTTTGGTTCGCAGGCTGGCACTCAGTCCACTGGGCCACACCAGCCAGGGCCCTGGCTCACAATGTCTATACACACATTCTCCCTTTGTTTCTGAACTTTTCTGGCATGAGGGGTCTCTGACTCTCCTACTATGTGGGGTTCCCCTGCAGTGGAAAATGGGACTTGATTTTCTCTTGTCATTTAGTCTCATTGATTTGACTACTCAGCCAGCCAGAGGAACCGGAGGAGGGAAAGGAGAATTTCCCCTTCTCGCACTTTCAACCATTAGCAGAAATCTGGACTTTAAGAATACTGCCAATTATGAATTGGCCCTGGCTGGCATAGCTCAGTGGATTGAGCGTGGGCCTGTGAACCAGACGATCGTGGTTTGATTCCCAGTCAGGGCACATGCCTGGGTTGCAGGCCAGTTCCCAACAGGGGACTCAGGAGAGGCAACCATACATTGATATTTCTCTCCCTCTCTCCTTCCCTTCCCCTCTAAAGATAAATAAATAAAATCCTAAAAAAAAGAATGCTACCAATTATACCTGGAATTAATATAAAATAATATGGAATGTCAATTGTAATTAAAAAATAAGGTTAAAAAAACGCTGCCGTTGCCAATAATAGCTCATAGGGAAATGGGGAATATGTAATTGGAAACTATGAGAAAAGAAAGGCACCGTTGTTTGTGGGGGTGTGTGTTGCTTTCCAAACAAGGAACCCATTTCACAAATTCGTCTCAACTGCTCCTTTTTTCCTTAGCAATATATCGTTAAATTCCACGTCAACGTCTGAATTTACTTCATTCCTTTAAAGGAGAAAACCGTGTCTTTCGGCAACTGCCCTTTAGTCCCAGGAATCCTCGCTGGTGCTTTAGCCTGCTCCGAGCACGCAGTGAATTAGGGGGGCTCGAAGACCGTGAGAAAAACCACTCACCCTGCATCCTAAGGATGAAAGGGGCAGACTGGTTGGACCGCAGACGGACCCGCGCAGGCCGACAGACAACCCAGCGGACAGACGCCCGCAGGTACTTGGGGACAGCGCGGATAGCACTACCCACCAGCCAGAAGTGAATATCCTGGGATTCCGCCAGGGGGCGGCAGAGCGCCAGGGCTACGGTCTGCGCCTGCGCCTCGGACGCCGTCGCGTCCACAAACGCATGCGTGACGCGACTCCCGCTGACTGAACTAGAAGATGGCTGCTTCCGCGGTTTGCCGGGTGGCCGGCGCTGGGACGCGAGTGTTGCTGCGCACCCGCCGCTCGGTGAGGTGGCAGCGGGGGGCGCAGGGTTATCGGACGTGGGACTTTGGAACGCTGACCTGGAGTGGGCTGTTAGCCGTGGCGCGTCGAGATTGAGGAGGTTGGGGGTCAGGGCCGTGCGAAGGTCATGTCCCAGGGCGGGGATAGCAGTGTCGCGGCTGGCCTGGGGGCGGGGACGGGGATACCTCTGCGGGCCTGGGAGCCGAGGAGTGATACCCCAACCCAGTCCTCAGTCCCTATCGCCCGGTTAACTGCAGCCGGCCCTGCTGAAGTCGCCTGCCTTGCGGAGCACGGCCACCTTTGCCCAGGCCCTCCAGAGCGTGCCAGAAACTCAAATCAGCCAGCTGGACAACGGGCTACGAGTGGCCTCGGAGCAGTCCTCACAGCCTACCTGCACGGTGAGTCGGGGCCCGCTGTCCAGAGGGGACCTCTTTATTGCCTGGGAGTCTTCCCAGGTCAGGGTGTGACCTTGAATACGAGGTCTGTGGTGTGGGTCATTCCTGCTCATTCACCGCTGGGTTAACCCTTTCACACCAGTCCTGACTCCAGTCCTACCTTGACTACTTGCTAAACTAGGAATGCATTGCAAAGGGAGGTTTTAGTGACTTTTCCAAACAAATGCAAATCCTCAAAATTGGCTCAAGGATAGACATCCTGATTAGATACATGAATAGGAGAGAAGATTCTCAAGAAGTAATCCTCCCCTGCTCCCCTCTACATACTCCAGGGTTAAGTGGTTCTGTGGTGAAATCTCAAGAAAAGTAATGTCCTGTGTGATGCTCTTACAGAATACAGCAAAGAGTGATGGGTAACTTCCTTACTATATGGCACCTCTATAAGCCAACCCAAAGCCTGTTAAGAAAGCTTGGCAGAGAATGCTGTATTTCCTGGACTGGAAGATGCTCTAGCTGTAGGGAGCATCAGAGAAAGAGTTGTGTCAGTTATACTCAAAGGAAACCATGGGTTGTAAAATGCATCTTTTTTTCCAAGATGTTAAGTGCGAAGTAGATGTTCATGTAAGAGTTTATGACATATGGTTGTACATCAATATCTCTTAGGAAAGTAGATGTGAAATTTTTTTTCAAGATTTTATTTATTTATCTTTTAAGAGGGGAAAGGAAGGAGAGAGGGAGAGAAATACCAATCTATGGTTGCCTCTCATGCGTTCCCTGTTAGGAACTGGCTTGCAACCCAGGCATGTGCCCCGACTGGGAATCGAACCGCAATCGTCTGGTTCACAGGCCCGCGCTCAATCCACTGAGCTACACCAACTAGGGCTAGATGTGAAATTTTAAGTCAATTATGGACAAGTAGTAAATTAAAAGACTAAATCTGTGTGACATATGGGGTGAGTGGTGTCGTTTGTTTCACAGCACACCATGAGGCTATTAAGAAAATTAGAAGATTCTTGCTCTGGCTGGTATGGCTCAGTGGTTGAGTGCCAGCCTGTGAATCAAGGGGTTGCTGGTTTGATTCCCAGTCAGGGCACATGGCTGGGTTGCAGGCCAGGTCCCCAGTGGGGGGTACACAGAAAGCAACACACATTGATGTTTTTCTTCCTCTCTTGCCCTCTCTCTTCCCCTCTCTAAAAAATAAGGTAAATAAAATCTTAAAAAAATTTTTTTTAATTACAAGATTCTCCTTGGGCATCAAGGAGACATTTGGCGTTGTTAGGTGTTCAGGTCTGCTGTAAAATTTTTGGGGGGGGCTTCCGGTCAAGATGTGTGTGTAGGTAGACACACGCCTCGCCGCATTATACAATCATAAGAAGGAACACAACTAACTTAAAAATGAAAACTACCCAGAACTGCCAGAAAATCACCTAGAAAAACATCCAGAACTGTATGGGAGTCTGACAACCAAGTATTTGAAGAAGCTGTATTTATCCAGACAGGTAGGAGGGGCTGAGGTGGGCAGTCGGGGTGGGGAGGACTTGGTGTGCCGGTGGCGAGGCAGCAGTGGCTGGAAGAACAGGCAGCCTCACATTTGCGTGTGGTGTGTAGAAATCAGGGAGACGCTTTGTGAGCCAGAGCGCCCAGCCCCGGGTCATATTGCACAGCCCAGGGCTCCAGCACCAGCAAAAAGGAAGCCTCATAACTTCTGGCTGTAACCCCAGCAGGGGCTGGGGCAGTGGAAGAAACTGCCAGTTTCTCAGGAGAGCTTGGGGTACATGCAAACCCACCCACCGGAGAACCACAACCAGCACAGCCTCTGGAAGGGTGCCAGTCACTTACGGGAAGTGGGTGAAGGGACTGGAAATGGGGTGAGGGCCAGACAAGCCCCCAGATGTCAGGCAACGGTGGGATTGTCCCACTTTTGACCCCACCCCCACACAAGGAGCCATGGTTGCCCCACCCAGGTAAACACCCAAGGCTCCGCTCCACACACCTTAACAGATGCGCTAAAACAGAATCAAAGCAACTCTACCTGGTACATAGGCACAGGGAGACTGTCGGAATCAGGAGACAAAGAAATACGGCCCAAATGAAGGAACAGAACAGAACCCAGAAAAAGAAGTAAGCGGTGCAGAGCTAGGCAGCCTATCAGATGCAGACTTCAGAACACTGGTGATCAGAATGCTCAAAGATCTCATTGAGTACAGCAAAAGCGTAATGGGAGAAGGGAAGGCTCTACCAAAGGAAATTAAGAAAAACCCACAGGGAACCAACGGTGAAGAGAGGGAAGCTGGGATTCAAATCAATGATTCGGAACACAAGGAAGAAATGAACATTCAACCAGAACAAAATGAAGAAACGAGTTTTCAAAAAATGAGCGTTTAAGAAGACTTGGGGACATCTCCAAAAGGGCCAGCATCTGAATCAGGGATACCAAGAGGAAAAGGGGAAGAGCAAGAAATTGAAAACTTACTTAAAAAAATGATGAAAGAGAACTTCCCTGATTTAGCAAAGGAAGTAGACATACAGGTCCAGGCAGCACAAAGACTGCCCAAATAAGATGGATCCAAAGAGGCCTATACCAAGACACATAATTAAAATGCCAAAGATTAATTAAAGAAATTAAAGATAAAGAGAGAATCTCAAAAGCAGCAAGAGAAAAGCAGATAGTTACCTACAAAGGAGTTCCATAAGACTGTCAGCTGATTTCTCAAAAGAAACTTCAGGATAGAAGAGAGTGGCAAGAAGTATTCAAAGTGGTGAAAAGCAAGGACCTACAACCTAGATTACTCTGTCCAGCAAAGCTTTCATTTAGAGTGGAAGGGCAGATAATGTGCTTCTCAGACAGGGTAAAGCTAAAGGAGTTCATCACCACCAAGCTCTTATTATAGGAAATATTAAAGGGACTTTCTTAGGAAAAAGATCAACGCTATGAACATTAAAATGATAACAAATCAACAACTGAATCTAAAAAAAAAACTAAGCAAGCAACTAGAACAGGAATAGAATCATAGATAAGGAGACCATTTGGAGGGTTATCAGCTGGGAGGGGGAAGGGAGAGAATGGGGGAAAAGGTGCAGGGATTTAGAAGCATAATTGAGTAGGTATAGAATAGATGGGGATGTTAAGAACAATATAAGCAACGGAGAAGCCAAAGAATTTATCTGTGTAACCCATGGGCATGAATTAAGATGGGATAGCTGGAGGGAAGGGGGAACCAGGCAAAGGGAGAACAACTGGGACCACTGTGATACCGTAATCAATAAAATATACTTTTAAAACTTTACATGTGAAAGCTACTTTTTTAAGATTGATTGATTGATTGATTGGAGATGGGAGGGGGAGAGAAATATCTCTGTGAGAGAAAAACATCAATTGGCCCCTCTTGTACTCGCCTGACTAAGGACTGATCCCTGCAACCCAGGAATGTGCCCTGACTGGGAATTGAACTAGCGACCTTTTGCTTTGCAGAATGACACCAAACTGAGGCACACCAGTCAGGGCAGGCTCTTTTCTTAGTACAGAATGTTCAGTGTCTGAACCAGTGGCCTCCTTCCTTAATGGTGAAAGGTTAAAATCACCAGAAGAGGGCAGAGTATAATTTTTAGAAAGGAGAAAATAAGTTGTAAATCATGTGTTACTTGCCTAGAAGAAAACAACTGAAAATCGAGACTGAATTTAAGAATTCCAGTTTCATGTAGTGATTCCTTTTGGACCTGCCGAAAGGTGATGCCTGGGGGAGTGGCAGGGACAGGGATTGCACTCCAGAGGCAGAAGCCTGGCATGCAGGGGCCCCTCGCCTGGCTTTAGAGGATGGCTTTGCAGTAGGGCAACCAGGGCTGCCAGGCCTGGGTGATGGTAGCGATGGTACCAGGGTGGGCGTACCCAGTTAGAAACTTCTGTGGGTGTCCTTGCTAACTGGTCAGGAAGTGCAGCAGGGAGGAGAGGTGATGAGAGTGACTGGTCATTTAACTGGTGGTGCCCTGTGCACCTCTAAACATGATGGTCCTGCTTGGAGACAGCTGCCCCCCACTTGGGGACTGAGAGCCTCGGCTTTAGCCTCTGGGTGGGTGGGGTCCTGGTGGGGTGGGTGTAAGTGGGGTCTAGAGTGGTCTGTTTGTTAACTTCTTGTCCAGGTTGGGGTATGGATTGATGTTGGCAGCCGGTACGAGAATGAGAAGAACAACGGGGCAGGCTACTTTGTGGAGCATCTGGCTTTCAAGGTGAGGCTCCCGAAACCCTGTCACTCCCCTGGGCTGTGTGTTGTTCCTCCTGAGGATGCAGGCCAGGAAAGGCAGCCTCCTCAGGGCCTTCAGCTGGGGAGTAGCCTCTGGCTGGCCTTTCTGGAAGGAGCCATGTGGCTTAGCCTCTTCTAAGTGAGCACCTCTCTGGTGGGCCCCTGCGCAAGGCCCCCAGAGTCAAAAAAAAAACCAAAACGAAACAGGGAGCCACGGGAGCCCTACTCTTCACCAGAGAGGCCAGGCCTGTGTGTGTGTACTGACGAGTTGTGGAACACGTGTAGACAGACACTCATTGTAACACACCCATGGAATGGGTGAGCGTGCACTCTTGGGCAGCGCTCTGCTTGGGTGGACTGCCTCAGCAGCTCTCATCTGGAAGCAGCTGCTGAGCTTTGCTGAAGGTGGGGACAGTCGCTGCTGTAGCCCTCAGCCAGCCCATGTTGGCTCGTAGTAGAGACTGAAAAAATTTTTTAAAGACTTTATTTATTTTAGACAAGGGGGGAGAAGCATCGGTGTGTGATTGCCTCTCGTGTGCCCCCAGCTGGGGACCTGGCCCACAACCCATGCCTGTGCCCTGACTGGGAACCTAACCAGTGACCCTTTGGTTCGCATGTCGGTGCTCAATCCACTGAGCTACACTAGCCAGGACTGAAATGTTTGGATTTATGGAGAAGGAAATACAGGTTGGGTGGGGATGCATAGCAAGAATGACAGCCTAGTCAGCTGTAGCACCCATGTGTATAGATCTTCATGCGCTTGTGTGTGTGACGTGCACAACTAGGGTTCAGTCCCACAGAGGCCACTGCTCTTTAGCCACTGTACACAGGTGTGTGTATGGTGTGTAGGGAGAGCAGGTAGTGGTAGCAGCACCTGCACACAGGTGTGAGAGTACCTGACTGTGACTGTCAGTAAGGGGGGTGGGTGCTGGATTTCAGGAAACACTTGCTGTGGCTGTGCCCTTCTTTCCTGGCCTCTGGCTGTCTCTGTTTTGTGGCCTCAGGTAGCTCAAGCCTGCTTAGTGCTTGGTTAGCACGAACTGTGGGCCCTCTATCCCCACGCTCTTTGCTGAAGACCACTGGTTCTGCCAAGACTTTAGCGTCTGAGGATGGGGGTCCTGGGCTCTCAAGTGGCTCCTGATTGGTGCTTTTGATGTCTGGTTCCAGGGAACAAAGAATCGGCCTGGCAATGCCTTGGAGAAGGAGGTGGAGAGCATGGGGGCCCACCTTAGTGCCTACAGCACCCGGGAGCACACGGCTTACTACATCAAGGCACTGTCCCAGGACCTGCCGAAAGGTGATGCCTGGGGGAGTGGCAGGGACAGGGATTGCACTCCAGAGGCAGAAGACTGGCATGCAGGGGCCCCTCGCCTGGCTTTAGAGGATGGCTTTGCAGTAGGGCAACCAGGGCTGCCAGGCCTGGGCGTCCGTGTTACCAGGTCTCCAGTGGCCCACCTGATGCCCAAACCTGCCCCTGCACCCAGCTGTGGAGCTCCTGGCAGACATTGTGCAGAACTGCAGCCTGGAAGACTCACAGATTGAGAAGGAGCGCGACGTGATTCTGCGGGAGCTGCAGGAGAACGACGCATCTCTGCGGGACGTGGTCTTCGACTACCTGCATGCCACTGCCTTCCAGGGCACGCCTCTAGCCCAGTCCGTGGAGGGGCCCAGTGAGAATGTCAGGTGAGAGCTAGCTGAGCCCCAGGTGGGGCTCGTGACCCCATTCCGGCCCGGCTAGGCCACGTCCATGCAAGTTTGGTTCTAGCTGGCTGCCTGTGCTCCTTATTTTCCTGATTCACGCTCTTGGGAGCGTGGTCCTTGTGGATCTTCTTTGAGTCCCATGTGGCCTTTGCTCGAATTCAGAGCTTGCTTTCAGGACGTGCTCCCACGTGTGTCCTGGCATCCTGTGGGCGGGAGTTTCTGGGTCTCCTGTCCATGTGGCTTTTTGTCCTGGGGTGGGTGGGCTCTGATGCGGCCCCTCAAGAAGCCACTGGGTCAGCCCACATTGTCCTCACCGAGGACGGCACACCTGTCCTGAGGCCAGGTGAGTGCTGCCCTCCGGGCCCCAGAGGGGTGGGTGGTAGGCATGGGGAGGGGTTGGGCAGAGTACTCAGGCTTGTTCTCTGGAGAAGCCATGTGTCTCCTCGACTGTCTCCTCAGCCCCATTTTGTGTGATTCGGGTCGCACTGGTTCAGAGCAGGTGTTGACCCACTGTCTATATGTGTTGCAGGAAGCTGTCCCGGGCCGACCTGACCGAGTATCTCGGCCAGCATTACAAGGCCCCTCGCATGGTGCTCGCGGCAGCTGGAGGTGAGCGATGGACTCGTTGAAACCCTGTGGTAACGGGTGGGTAGGCACTGGCCTGGGTTCCCCAGGTGCTGTGTTTCCAACTGCAGGGGACCCTCCACTCCTGAGCACCCTGTTCCCACCCAGTCTTGATGGGAGCAGCCTCTGTCCCTCGTCTCCGAGGGGGATGGGTGTCTTCCCAGCTGCCAGCACCAGAACTGCCGCCCAGGGTGCTGGTCCTCTCAGCACAGGCCTCTGGGGGCCCTTCAGACTTAGGACGGGGTGAAGCTTGATGACAAACTGGGAAGGGCCTCGAAAGGGAGGCCACAGAGGGTCGGGGGTTTTAATGGGAGACTCGAAGTTGGAAGTTAGGGCTGCTTTTGAAGCGTGTGTTGTGTGAACAGATGCCTAAGGAGTAGTGGGAGTCGGGTGGGGAGGGGGCGACAGAAGAAAAGGCAGAGGCCTGGGGGCTGTGCTCCAGGGAAGACTGCCCACCACCCCTGCACCCAGAGGCTGGGGTGCTAGGGCAGCAGGGGCCCCTCTCGTTGAGGTGACGCCTCTCGGGTCCTGAGGGCACGAGTGGGTGACGTTACTGCTAAGTGTGCTCAGCCCTCGGGCCCCTAGAGCTTGTCACAGCTCTGCATTGTTACCTCTCTGTGCCGTGTCCCTCGCACCCCTCACAGGGGCAGCAGCCAGGATTTGCCTGAGGAGGGCTAGAGGGGCCCAGCCAAGCAGGTGGCCTTGTGCCTGGGGACCCCCAGCCTCGGCCTTGACTCGGGTGGGGTGCATCACCCGGGAACTGTTCTCAAGTTTGGCTGCTGCTGTTTTCCTTTGCTGCCCGTGAGGCAGAGCCAGAGCCTGAGCCTGGCCACAGAGGGTCTTCTCCCCAACCCCGTCTTGAGGTCGTGTCTTCCTTTTGCTGTCTCCCACCAAGAAATAGCTCCTTTGGGTGGTTCCCCCTGCCCTGTGTCTCAGCCCCTGGCTGGCCAGTGACACTGGTGTCTGCCTCGGCAGGGGTGGAGCACCGGCAGCTGGTGGACCTTGCCCAGAAGCACTTCAGCAGCGTCTCTGGGACGTACGCAGAGGATGCTGTACCCACTCTCTCTCCATGCCGCTTCACGGGCAGCCAGGTAGGCTGCCTGGTGGGCAGGGGTAGCACTCTCAGCCGGGGCCACTGGGAGGGCCCTTGTGTGCCTCAGCAGGTGGGAAGGGGCCGTGTGGCTGCTACCTCACAAGCACGTGTTCACACTTAAGCGCACACACACACTTCACTCACACCTAGCACCTTTTCTGGTTGCCTGGGCAGTCTGGCTGTCACTCATTTTTTGCCATGTACTGTTTCAGATATGCCACCGTGATGATGCCCTGCCCTTGGCCCATGTGGCCATTGCAGTGGAGGGGCCTGGCTGGGCCAACCCGGACAATGTGGCCCTCCAAGTGGCCAATGCCATGATCGGCCACTATGACTGCACTTACGGCGGCGGCACGGTGAGTGCCAGGCTGGGTCTGGGGCCTTGCTTTCAGGGAAGAGAGGGTTCTGGGACTGTGCGCTCATACCGTGGGGTGCAGGGTGTGGGCTGCCCGCTGGCCTGGGTTCCCCAGGCCAGGGTGCTAGGGAAGAAGCGTGGGTGCTAACCCCTGTGTCCCGGTAGCACCTGTCCAGCCCTCTGGCGTCAGTCTCTGTGGCCAACAAGCTGTGCCAGAGCTTCCAGACCTTCAACATCTGCTATGCAGAGACGGGCTTGCTGGGCGCACACTTCGTCTGTGACCGCATGAACATCGATGACATGATGTTCTTCCTGCAAGGCCAGTGGTGAGTGCCCACCCAGCCGCACTAGGTGGGAGAGGGGCCTTGGAGCCGGCGCCTGGGAGGCTGGGAGACAGCACCGGCTCTCAGCGAATCCCTCCCCGGCTTCAGGATGCGCCTCTGCACCAGTGCCACGGAGAGTGACGTGCGCCGGGGCAAGAACCTCCTCCGAAATGCCCTGGTGTCTCATCTGGATGGTGAGTCCTGCAGCCCTCGGGGTGGCGTGCACCCTGGCAGTGACAGCCCCTGGGTGACCACCACTCCTAACCAAGGCTGGAAAGGAAAGCTTTGAAGGCTGCAGCACTCCCCAGCACCCTGCCCACGGGCTTGGGTGGGCCAGGGCCGCAGCCTGTTGCCTGTTCTGACAGTGACAGGTTGTAGAAGTGAGGGGGTGGGCATCTGAGGTCAGACCAAGGTTCAGGTGTGAGCTCAAGCTGGAGTTCAGGTGTGTGCCGTGGGCCAGGATGCACTGGGAGGACCCGTGGGCCTCGCCTCCCCCTTGCAGGCACCACTCCTGTGTGTGAGGACATCGGACGGAGTCTCCTGACCTACGGCCGCCGCATCCCCCTGGCTGAGTGGGAAAGCCTGATTTCGGTAACGGGCCCCTGGGAGAGGTTCTGGAGTTCTGATCTGGCTGACGCTTGGTGGGCGGGCAGTTGAGGCCTGACAGTGCGGACTCCCTGGGGTCCCAGGCAGTGTCACTGGGAGGCTAGCCCCCAGGAGGAAGAGGAGGGCAGGCAGCGGCGCTGGCTGTGGGCGGTGGGCGAGCCCTGCTGCCTTTGTGCTTTTGCGCCCTGGTGCGAGGGGAGGGACTGTGTTGGTTGGGTAACCTGGACAGGCTGAGGTGGTCCCCAGGTGCCTGTCAGCCAGTGTGCTCTCTGCTTCCCCTGCAGGAGGTGGATGCCAGCGTAGTCCGTGAGGTCTGCTCCAAGTACTTCTATGACCAGTGTCCAGCGCTGGCTGCAATGGGTGAGTGACCTAAAGGCCCTGCTCTGTCTCTCTCCCTGAGCCGTTCTTTTGGCCTTTCCCACCCCCAACCTCCACTGAAAGCAGCCAGTTGAGGCCCCCAAGAAGCTCTGCCCGTAGTCTGGCTGCCAGGGAGTTCTTGCTCAGAAAACCTGTCCCAGCAGCTCCTTGACTCCCTGCCAAGGTGCCTCCGTCAGTACCCGACACCCACCAGGTAACGGACACCTCCGTGTGGGGGGTGGGGCTCCAAGGGCCGGAGCGTGAAGGGACAGGCTCAGCACCCCTGGAGGAATGTTCTTTCCCTCTGCACTCAAAGCCTGTCTTGTGCTGCTCTGGGCAGCTCTGAGTTGGGTGTGGCGCGGGGCCAGGTGTCCCTGTACCAGCCAGGTGCCCCACCCTCATGCCCCACCCTCTCCCTACAGGCCCCATTGAGCAGCTCCCCGACTACAACCGGATCCGTAGCGGCATGTTCTGGCTGCGCTTCTAGGCAGGAAGCCTGTGTAGGCACGAGGGCAGGGCTGGGGTTCACGGTCCCCCCACCACAGACACGCCACCTCAGCTCCTCAGTCCTGTGCTGCACGCTGCCGCCAATAAAGTCCTGTGTTGAGAATTGCGCTGTTCTCTCGTCTCTGGCATCGTCCACTGGGCAGTGGATGGGGTAGCAGGGACTCCCCCCCCAAGTTCTGTATACCCGGATCCTTCCGCCTTCCCACAGGCTGATGTGTCCTCAGCCAGGGGCAAGCGTGGGGCCTGCGGCAGGGAGTCCGGAAGCCTTTCATGTCTGCAGGGAGCTGGGGCCAGATGTTCCCACTTAGCCACGTGGGGGATGCTCCTGGCCAGTCTGTCCCAAGAACGAGGCGTGGCAGCCCATGGGAACCGCACGCACAGCCTTCGCCTGGATGGAGGGCCCAGCCTGGGGACGGGCTGGGGGGAGGGGGGTTCAGGTGGGAAGCCTCTTGCTGTGGGCCCTGGGCCCCTAGATGGATCAGACGGGAACACGGACTCCCCGAGGAGGCCACCCTCATAATATTGACTCTGGATCCTGGGAGGAGACTAGCCTGGGGCGCTGGGTTCCCACTTGCTTGCTGACTGCTGCCTGGGCAGGCAGAGTGAAAACTCCTTTGCCCCGGTTTGCCTGCCGCTGACTCAGGCTCCAAGAATATCCCTGAGCTCAGTGGGGCCTGAGCCCCCTCCCTTGACTAGGTCTCTCCCAGGCAAGTCCTGAGCTGCTGGCTCAAGGGTCCCTCCCCATGTCCCTGAGGCAGCCAGGACCTGGCAGAGCTCTCGGCTCTCTAGTCCCCTTGCCACCTATGGGCCCTGGTCCAGGCAGGCAGGGCCCTCCCCCTGCACCTTGCCCCTCTGCAGTTGGGCACCCCGGGAGCCCCGGGGAGTTGGGAGTGAGGGGCCTGACTCTGCTGTGAGGAAGGTGAGCAGGGTGCTGGGTGGGGCTGTGGAGAACTGTTCAGAAGCCCTAGCACCCCAGCTGCTGGAGAGAAGCCTGAGGCCGTGCAGACGCCTGATGGGCCCACCCCCTGGTGCTGGCAGAGGCAGCACACCAGGCTGAGGAATGGCGAGTGCTGGGTCTGTTTCCCGAGGTTTGCGCTCCTGAGGGACAGGACTTGGTTTCTAAGCTCAGGCCTGACCCTCAAAGGCATCAGGTGTGCTGGACACCAGAGCTCAAGCTACCGGACCTTCATGCCAAGCCAGGGAATTGGATCTTTACTCCGGAGGCCCGTGGGGAGTGCATTGGAAGTTCCTGGGAAGAGAGCTGCCTTGGTCAGCCTGAGATTTCGGGTGGGGGCTCCTGGGTTGGATTTCCGTGGTGTCCTGGTGAGCTGCCTTGTGGCAGAGCAGAGGCCATGGCTGTGGGGGTCACGGCCAGGACAGCATCCCCAGCGGGGCCGGGGTCCCCAGGGGAAGAGCAGGGTGGAGGAGGATGACCAGCCCAGCTTTTGGCCATGGTTCTGGGAGGAGTTTGGAGTGCCCAGGACAGTGGGATGGGTGGGGCTAGAATCCTAAAAAGAGGCCTTGGCTGGAAGCAGATACAGGTGCCGTCTGGTGGAGGGGCAACTGAGGAGATGTCCAGGGGCACGTGGAGGGAGGATGGCACTCGGGGGCCCCACTGCCCCGACAGAGGGCACGGGCCTCTGGGGCTGTGTCAAGGTTGTTTGCCTGCCTGGAGGCTGGGCCTCAGGACCACACCCCTGCCCCTGAGCCTCCCCGAGAGCTAGACACACACTCAACCCCAGTGCAGCGTCTGCCTCCTCACCAGCATCTCCCAGCACCCTCTGAGTGAGTCCCTCTTGCAGCAGGCAGCGCTCCTCTCTTTGGGGCCCCCGTGGTTCTGATGAGGTTGGCCTGGACACCCTCTCAGCTGGGCCTCTGGTCTCCCCCACAGGCTCAGCCCACACCTGCATCCAAACCCTGTGTGCCAGCCCATCCTGCTCTCGCCACCCCCGCTGTGCAAGAGAGGAGAGGGCCAGGGGCTGCCTCACATGTACGTGTCCGGTTCTCCGCTGCCCTCACCTGTGGGACAGCTTCAGGGAGGTTTGCGTCCCCACGAACGGGAGGCTTTGACCTTGGAAGAAGGTTCTGGGCCCTGTGGGTCATAGCACTGCCTCTCAGGATAATTACGGGGTGGGGTCAGCGACGAAAGGTAGTCTCTGCCAATAGGCTAACGGAGAGCCTTGATGGACTTTAATGCCCCCAGCTCTGCCTGGCCTCGGAGCCTCAGACCCTGGAGGAGTCTGGGGGAGACAAGTTTAACGGAAGTGCTGTCCCCACGTCTCCCCACTCAGCCTGTGGACCCCCAGGGGGGCTGTGGGACCAGGCATGTTGGAAGGGGCTTGACAGCAGTGATAGGAGTAGATGGATGTACTTTCTGGGCGTCTGAAAATTATCCAGGACTGGCAGAAAAACTGGAGGCCTGGGCTCTTGAGAGCATATCTCTCCCAACAAGTGAACACATAGGCATATACAGAGTCACCTCCTCAGGACAGTGGCCTTGACCCAAGGGCGGGGGGTGTTGGAGGAGCCAGCCCCCAGTCACAGAAGCCAGCTGAGGATGATGAGGGGAAGGTCGGGCTAACGGGGGAGAAGCGGGGGCAAGGGTAGTGATGAAGCTGGAAGCTGTAGGTGGACCGTGAGGGCAGGAAGGAGAGAGGCCTGGGCTGACCTCTGGGTCTGGTGGGGTGACGGGTGGAAGTGGGCCTTCAAGCAGAGTAGACGGAAGGAGGTGTAGGTAGGGGGACCTGCCCTGAGGCAGAACACAGGGGGCACAGACAGGAAGAGGTGAATTCCTGAGACATGAGCTGTTGATGTGGGTGGTCCGAACCTCTGCACAGGGATAGCCCCTCCCCGCAGGCACAGCTGGATGGCATCTGTCTGGGCCTGGTTCAGGGCATAGTGGGGGGTGCAGGACACTGGGATGGACACGTATGCATGAGCATGACACAGATTCTCTCCCGGATCCGCTCTCCGCAGAGGGGTGCGCATTACTTGGGTGCAGCCCAGTGGTGCCTTGCTTTCCTTGGGGTGAGCTCTGTGCCCTTATTTTCTGGGAGCTGCTCTGCTTATCAAAGGGACTGGGGTGCGGCACAGGAGACCCAACAGACAGAGGGACGGCTGAATCACGGGAGTGGCCGGCGGGACTCATGGCCCGGGGGTTTGTCTGGGCACCCCCATGGGGTGGGGGGGGTGAGTCATTTCCAGCTGCAGCCTCCCCCCCCGCCCCCCCCCACCATCCTGCTGCTTCTTCAGTCCCCAGGAGCTCGTGGGAATTCTAGCCTCCAGCAGTCACTTCACCAGTCACTCTGCGTTTTGTCTAAAGCAGCCAACACCTATGACCTGAGATGGGGTTTTAGGGGGCTCCCCATCAGCGTCTGTCTGTAGAGAAACCCTTCCATGGGATTCCCAGAAGCCATAGGAGGTGGGGGGCTTTACTCTTGAGTCAGATCATCTGTCCAGGGAAGAGGGGGGCGGTGACCTCTGGGAGGTGGGTAGGGGCGGGCCCCTGGGTCCCCGCCTGCCGCTCCGCCCCCCGGGATTAGGGACTTTTCTCCACTGTGGCTGAGGGACTGCAGCGGCGGCTGGCGGTGGGAGCCAGCGTACCGGACCGGCAGGCAAGACTGGGACTGGGGGTCGGGGAGCACTGGGCTTGGACCCACCAAGGCCACGGGGGCCAAGGGACAGAGGCAGGGTCCTGGCTGACCCTTTCCCCTACCCAGGATGAGGCTGCGACTCCTGGTGGCTGCATTCTGCGCCGGGATCCTGGCAGGGGCACCCCCAGTGCGGGCCCAGCACAGGGAGAGAGGTGGGCACACCAAAGACGGACCCCTTCCAGGGCACTGCACCCTGTCACCTGCGGCTACACTCTGCCTTCACCCCGGATCCCCACCCCCTCTCCCCACGACCCTGGGAGCAGGCCTCCTAAGTCTCTGCGGACTCCCTAAACCCTCCACAACCTCACCCTGTATCTCCCAAACTGCACCCAGACTATGCAGACCCCAGCTCTGACTCCCCAGACGCAAGCTGGGTTTCCTGCCTCCTGACACTCGGGCTGACCTTCTGAGGCCAACCGCAGCCCCAGATCACCCTGCACCACCCGCCGCAGACAACTCTCCTTCCCCACCAGCCCTCCGGGGGATGGGGCATAGGGGTGCGGGAGTCGCCTCCCTCTGGAGGCCACGGCCACCTCGGCTCCTCTGAGGCTCCCAGGCCCCGGCACTGTGCTGGCGTGCACGGCAGATGAGGGCTATTCCCCTATCCCAGGCCCTAGTCCCAAGAGACCTCAGAGCAGTGGGGCGGGCAGTGGGGGGGGGGGGCGCTCCAAGAGGAGGTGGTGATTGCTCCTCCCCGCCCCAGTGTCCTGCACGCGCCTTTATGCCGCTGACATCGTGTTCCTGCTCGATGGCTCCTCTTCCATCGGCCGCAGCAACTTCCGAGAAGTGCGGGGTTTCCTCGAGGGGCTGGTGCTGCCCTTCTCAGGAGCAGTCAGTGCGCAGGGGGTGCGCTTTGCTGCGGTGCAGTACAGCGATGACCCCCGGTGAGCGGCTGCTGGCAGCGGGGGTCCAGCAATCCCACCAGGACCCCTCTCCCAGGCAGGGGCAAAGATCCCCAAAACACTTAGGCCAGGCTTTGGGGAACCCAGAGCCCCCCAGCCAGGACCTCCTCTGCAGACAGAGCAGGCATCTCCTAGATAGAGCCCTGGCACCTGAGACACCCCCAGACTGACGCCCTGCCAGAGACGGCGGCGGGGCGGGGGGGGGGGGGCTCTGTATCCTGATCTGAAGAGGGAGAGGCCAGGAGGGGGCCCAGGGCCTTCAGAGGCCCCCTGCCTGCTGGCCTTCCCACGTTCCAGCCCCTGATGCCTTCAGTCTCTCCACTCACCACCAGATGGCCTTCCTGTCTGGCCAACGTCCACCTCCCTACAACTGGGCCCTTCCTCCTACAATGCTTAATTAACCAGACATCCTGTCCCCTGAGGCTGAGAGCCCCAAGGCTTGGCAGCCTGCCCCAGCCCAGCCACAGGCAGGACAGGGCACCTGAAGAATTTGTTAACTTGGGGGCTTCAGAAGTGGAGGGCGGGAATCAGAGGACCAAGAGGACAGACCCTCAAGGGGGCCTGGTACTCAAAACCCTCACCCCAGAGGCTGCCTCGAGACCAGGGCCAGAAAAGGACCTGGCCTGTTGCCACTCCTCAACCCCTACAGGACAGAGTTTGGCCTGGATGCGCTCGGCTCTGGGGAAGAAGTGGTCCGTGCCATCCGTGATCTCAGCTACAAGGGGGGCAACACGCGCACAGGGGCTGCGATTCTCCATGTGGCAGACCGTGTCTTCCTGCCCCCGCTGGCCCGATCTGGTGTCCCCAAGGTGATCTTGCTCCCCACCACGCCTCCCAGGGTGACCCCAGTTGAATTGTCTGAGGCAACCCTGACTTGACCCCCGCACCTGCCCAGGTCTGCATCCTCATCACGGATGGGAAGTCCCAGGATCTGGTGGACCCAGCTGCCCAGAAGCTGAAGGGGCAAGGGGTCAAGCTCTTTGCTGTGGGTCAGTACCCAGCTGGGATTCCAGGTTGGCTGGGGCAGGCACCAGCCAGAGAGCATGTGGGCAGCTGGGCCCTGATTGGACATCACCTCAGGAATCAAGAATGCGGACCCCGAGGAGCTGAAGCGAGTTGCCTCACAGCCGACTGGCGATTTCTTCTTCTTCGTCAACGACTTCAGCATCCTGAGGACATTGCTGCCCCTCGTTTCCCGGAGAGTGTGCACGACAGCTGGAGGCGTGCCTGTGACCCTGCCCCGTGAGTCCCTGCCAGCTCTCTGTGTGTGCCCTGGCCCAGACCTCCCACCCCAAGCCTGGTTCCTGTGCTCCTGACAGCTGCCTCTCCTCCGATCCTGCCCTGGAGGTGGTGCCCAGACCACTGTGCTCCTGACCCGTGACCCCAGCGCCTCACCGTAAGAGCTGACCCCTGATCCTGCCATCTGATTTTCCCTTTCCTAGCCGATGACTCCATCTCTGGTCCACGAGACCTGGTGCTGTCTGAGCCGGGCAGTGAGTCCTTGAGAGTCCAGTGGACAGCGGCCAGTGGCCCTGTGACTGGCTACAAGGTCCAGTACACTCCCCTGACAGGGCTGGGACAGCCACTGCCAAGCGAGAGGCGGGAGGTAAAGATGTCAGGAATGGTGGGTGTAGGACTGGGGACTTGGCTGGGCAAAATGAGTGACCTCTGACTCTGGGCAGGTGAGCGTCCCTGCTGGTGAAACCAGCATTCGGCTGCAGGACCTCCAGCCACTGACCGAGTACCACGTAACTGTGGTTGCCTTGTATGCCAACAGCATCGGGGAGGCCGTGAGTGGGACAGCTCGGACCAGTGAGCAACCCTGCTACCCTCTGACCCCACCCCCTGACCACCCATCCCACTAGCCCCTCCCCACTCCTGACTCCACTAACCCCTGGTGGAACCTTCCCCCAGCTGCCCTGGAGGGGCCGGAGCTGACCATCCAGAACACCACAGCGCACAGCCTCCTGGTAGCCTGGCGGAGTGTGCCAGGGGCCACTGGCTATCGTGTGACATGGCGGGTCCTCCATGGTAAGCGAGAGGTGTGGGTTGAAGGGAGTCCCCACACCTCACATAGGACGGTAGAGCCCTGAGTCTGCAAGACCCCTGAGCCCTCTGTGCGCCCTGTACAGGTGGGGCCGCGCAACAGCAGGAGCTGGGCCCTGGGCAGGGGTCAGTGCTGCTTCGTGGCCTGGAGCCGGACACAGACTACGAGGTGACCGTGAGCACCCTGCTTGGCCGTGGTGTGGGGTCTGCCACCTCCCTGACTGCCCGCACTGGTGAGAAGGCTGGGTGCTCTCTTAGGGATGGGTGGACAGGCAGACAGGGAGAGGACACCGCTGACCTCCCCTGCGCTCTGGGCAGACCCTTCTGTGGAGCAGACGCTGCGCCCGGTCATCCTGGGCCCCACTTCCATCCTTCTCTCCTGGAACTCTGTGCCCGAGGCCCGTGGCTACCGGCTGGAGTGGCGGCGTGAGAGTGGTCAGTGCAGGGGGGACAGTGGGCAGGCAGGGCTGGGGCTTGGCTTCAGCTGGCCTGATCCTGCCCCCGTCATCGCGCAGGCGTGGAGGTGCCTCAGAAGGTGGTGCTGCCCTCTCACGTGACCCGCCACCAGCTGGATGGCCTGCAGCCAGCCACTGAGTACCGCTTCACACTCTACACCCTGCTGGAGGGCCGGGAGGTGGCCACCCCTGCGGCTGTGGTCCCCACAGGTGAGGGCCTGGTGGGCCCGGCCAGGTGAGAGGGGGGGACGGAGCCCTAGGCGGACTCTCATGCTGTGTCCTCCAACAGGGCCAGAGCAGCCCGTGGGCCCGGTGACAGATCTACAGGCCACTGAGCTGCCAGGGCAGCGGGTGCGAGTGTCCTGGAGACCAGTCCCTGGTGCCACCGAGTACCGAGTCACTGTACGCAGCACCCAGGGTGAGGTGGACATGGCCCACATACATACTTAAGTTCCAGTCTTTGGGGTCTGACTGCACCCTCACCCCATCTCCCTCCACTCCTGGTTTCCAAAGCCTCCTCCAGGCTCCTTTTCCATCCGCCCACCTGTGACCACTGTCCACACGGACCCCTCAGCCCATGTCCCTAGCCAATGCTGACCCCTATCACCCTGCGTCACTGTCAATGACCTGTCGGCTCACATCGTGTCCACTGCCCCCATCATCCTGTATCCCCGTGTGTCCCTGGCCTTGCTTGTCCCATGTCACTCTGCATCACTGACCCTTGTTTCTCATGTCCTCACCTGTCACCCTCTTCACCCTGCGGCCTGTCCCTCTGCCCATCACCGGTGACTGTCAGCCCACACCCCTCTGTCTAATGGCCCGGCCTGCTTCCCCTCTCCCTCAGCGGTTGAGCGGACCCTGGTGCTTCCTGGGAGTCAGACGGCCTTTGACTTGGAGGACGTCCGGGCGGGGCTGAGCTACACCGTGCGAGTGTCTGCTCGAGTGGGTGCCCGAGAGGGCGGCGCCGCCACCCTCACCGTCCGCAGGGGTGAGTGCAGCAGGGGGCCGCGGGGGCTGGCTGCCTGACCCGCTGGGTCCTAGTCTTGACCCTGGCCTCTGTCTTTAACCCCCAGAACCGGAAACCTCCCTTGTGGTCCCAGGGCTGCGGGTGGTGGCATCAGATGCCACTCGAGTGCGAGTGGCCTGGGGACCTGTTCCTGGAGCCAGCGGGTTTCGGGTCACCTGGAGGACGGACAGTGGTTAGTGCAGGGTGTGGGGGGTGTTGCTGAGGGGAACCATCAGGGTGTGGGGGCTCGAGGGGGCAGGTGGGAGCCATGCCAACACTTCTCTTTGACCCTAGGTCCAGAATCCAGCCAGACGCTGTCCCCAGAATCTACTGTCACAGATATCACAGGGTTGCGGCCTGGAACCTCCTACCAGGTGGCTGTGTCGGCGCTTCGAGGGAGAAAGGAGGGCCCCCCTGTGGTCATCGTGGCTCGCACGGGTCAGGCCCCCAGACCTTCCCCTCGGGTCCCCAGTCTCCCCCTTCTGTCCCCCCGGGCTCCTCCTAGGCCCCCGCCTCTCCAGATTCCTCTGCCTCTCCCCTGTGACCCTCTGTCTTTGCCTTCAAATTCACACCCCCCTTCTCTCAGGCGCCCCTTGCCTTTTCCGCTGGACTCAACTCTCCTCAGACTTCCGTTTTCCCCTTTGTCAGGCCCCTCGCTGCCTCCCATTGGCCCCCTAGGAGCCCTGCTACCTTCCCCGTCAGGCCCTCTCATCTCTCAGATTCCCCTCACCTGCCACCTCGGATTCACATTGTCCCCTCTGTCGGGAGCCCCACTTCTTCTGTCAGATGCTGGCCTCCTATCAGGCTTCAACAGGCTCCCCCTGAAAGATGGCCCCGACACCTCCCCCATCAGACCTTCCATTGCCTCTCCCCTCAGACCCGCTGAGCCCAGTGAGGACAGTCCACGTGACTCAAAGCAGCAGCTCCTCTGTCACCATCGCCTGGAACAGGGCTCCTGGTGCCACCAGATACAGGATTTCCTGGCATTCGGGCCACGGTGGGGACCGGGGGTTGGAGAGGGTTATGGGGGGCAGGTCTGGGTGGAATGCCAGCTGTTTCTTCGGGGTCCAGGCAGGCAGGGCATGGGGCCAGAGCCTGGCCAGCCCTGGAGCTGCCTCCGTCCTTGCTCCCAGGCCCAGAGAAATCCCGGGTGGTTCCTGGGGAAGCCGCAGCGGCTGAGCTGGATGGGCTGGAGCCAGACACTGAGTACACAGTGCGTGTGTGGGCCAGTGTGGACGGTGTCGAAGGGCCCCCCACCTCTGTGGTAGTGAGGACCGGTGAGTGGACCCTGGACAGCTGCCAGCCACGTCTCCTCAGCCACGCTGCCTTGCCGTGTGTTCCTGACCGCTCCGTCTGCCCACTCCATCACTGCTCCGAGGCTTCTCTTCCCATGCTGACCCCTCCCCCCACCACTGACTCTGCGCCCGCCCACAGCAAACTCCTGGCTGCTTCGCACTGCCCGCACCGAGGCACTGACCTCCTCCCTCTCACGGCTTGCCTAAACTGACTTGTCCACACTAACCTCACGTGGACCTTCAGACCTCTCTCTCCACACTGACCACGCCTGCACTGCCAACTTGTTTGCTGCCAGCCATCCACGGACCTCTGACCCCTCGCCCTGCCTCTGCCCCCAGGCCCTGAGACGGTGGGCAGCGTATCAAAGCTGCAGATCCTCAATGCTACCAGCGACGTTCTGCGGATCACCTGGGTGGGGGTCCCTGGAGCCACAGCCTACAGACTGGTCTGGGGCCGGAGAGAGGGTATGGGTCCCAGACACTGCCCTTGTCCTCTGTGGCTGCGATTGCCCCCTGTGCTTAGCCACCCCACCTCTAACTCTTGATCTGTGCTCACCTGGACAGGTGGCCCCACAAAACAGCAGATACTACCAGGAAACAGAGACTCAGCAGAAATACGGGGCCTCGAAGGCGGAGTCAGCTACTCAGTGCGAGTGACTGCACTGGTCGGGGACCGTGAAGGCGCACCTGTCTCCATTGTCGTCACCACGCGTATGAGAAGCTTGGATTGGGGCGAGCCTTGGATTGATGGCCTGGACTGTTTGGGGGTGGGGTCTGTGCTCGAAATCAGAGTAGGGACCACAGATCGGTAGCGAGCCTGTGGGGGCGGGGCCTAAGGATGGAGGTGGAGGAAGCCTTGTACCCACAGAGGACCAGTTGGTTGGGGGTGGTATGTGTTCCACGGGCTGGCGCAGGGACCAGTGGGGGTGGAGCCTCCGTGATTCCCATGCTTTATCTCAAGCGCCGGAGAAGCCAACCACCCTGGAGACCCTCCACGTTGTGCAGCGAGGGGAGCACTCGCTGAGGCTGCAGTGGCAGCCAGTGCCCGGAGCACGCGGCTTCTTTCTGCGTTGGCGATCCGAGGGTGAGAAGTGCCCCCCGTGGGCAGTTAGGGGCTACTAGGGGTGGGGCCATGGGCAGGCAGGGTCAGCGTAGTGGGCGAGGTTAGGTGTAGTGGGCAGGGTCTGTCAGCGGGGATCTGCCGCATCTGCGACCATCTGGGGATCAGCCAACCAGGTGGGTGAGATCCCTGGGGGTCAGTCCGACAGAGTCACTAAAATGGGCAGGGTCAGCAAGAATAGGGCAGGTCAGTCAGGAGCATGGGCCTGCTCACAGGGGTTAGCCAGTGAAGCTGTGAGGTCCTTGTCAGTAAGGTAGGTGAGGGTTGGTGAGGCGAGCAGGTGCATTAATGCTGAGCTGTAACATCCTCCCCCCATGCCTCCTGCCCCTGCCCTCGCACCTGCCCCAGGTGGCCAGGAACATTCTCGGTTCCTGGGGCCTGAGGTCAGCAGCTATGAACTGGACGGGCTGGAGCCGGCAACCCTGTACCATGTGTGGCTGAGTGTCTCGTGGCCTTCTGGAGAAGGGCCCCCCACAGAAGTGACTGCGTACACTGGTGAGCCCAGGGGGCCCACCCTTCCTGGTGTGCTCCTTCCCCCCACTCATGACCCGTCCCGAGTTTCTGCGCCCCGTGACTTTGAAGGACTTCTCATGTAGCTCCCCTGCCACTCCCAGCCCGGGGGTGACCCCAGCATGACTCCAGGACACTCGCTTGGCCAGGACGGCCCTGCTCAGGGTCTCCTTAGATCTCTCCCCCCGGGTTCTCAGGATGCAGGCTCTGACCCTGGTCTTGGATTCCTCCTGTAGAGTCACCTCGTGCCCCAAGCACCGCACTGCGTGTGGTAGACACTTCAGTTGACTCAGTGACTCTGGCCTGGAACCCAGTGTCCGGGGCGTCCAGCTACGTCCTCTCCTGGAGGCCACGTGGAGTCCCCAGCGAAGGTGAAGGAAGGGCCAGGGCTGGGGAGGGCCGGCAGTGGGGCTCCCCGGAGGGCCTTCTGCGTGACTGAGTGCTGTCCTCTGCAGAAGCGGTGGGGGCCTCCCAAACGCTTCCCGGGATCTTGAGCTCCCAGCGGGTGACAGGGCTGCAGCCCGGCACCTCCTACCTCTTCTCCCTGGCACCTGTCCAGGACGGTGTGCGAGGCCCTGAGGCCTCTGTCACACACAGCCCAGGTACGGTGGGCACGGTGGGCAGAGCAGAGGGGGCAGCCAGGCGCTGCGACCACATTGTGGGTAACTCAGCCCCCTCCTGCAGTGTGTCCCCACGGTCTGATGGACGTGGTGTTCCTGCTGCACGCCACGAGGGACAACGCACACCGGTCCGAGGCTGTGAAGGCAGCCCTGGGGAGGCTGGTGTCTGCCCTTGGGCCTCTTGGGCCACAGGCAGTCCAGGTTTGGTCCCAGAAGCAGCTCGACCCCTGTCTGCCGCAGCCGCCCCCAACCCTGGCCTCCACACCAGCTCCAGTTTCCCCACCCCACCATCGGTCCAGGCTCTCTCCCAGCCCTGCCCCACCCCAGGGTCCAGATCTCCTCATCTGCTGCCTGGCCCCCTCTCCTACCATCACTGCTGACCCCTGATAGGTCAGGTTTAGTCTCCCCCCAGGCCCTGTGTCCCCCATCCCTGCTTTGTCATCCTCCCCATGCTCTGTGTCCCCCCACAGGTTGGCCTCATCTCCTACAGTTACCAGCCCTCCCCACTGTTCCCGCTGAATGGCTCCCATGACCTTGGCGTCATCCTGCAGAAGATCCGCAACATCCCCTACGTGGACCCCAGTGGGAACAACCTGGGTATGGACCGCAGTGGACGTGGACTCTTCCCCTCTGGACACTCGGCGCCCGGGTTCTGACACACTCTTCCTCCCAGGCCAGGCCGTGGTCACAGCTCATGAATACCTGTTGGCACCAGATGCTCCTGGACGCCGCCCGCAGGCGCCAGGGGTGATGGTTCTGCTAGTGGATGAGCCCTTGAGGGGTGACATCTCCAACCCTCTCCGAGGGGCCCAGGCTGCTGGTAGGTGCGGGGCTGGTGGGGAGAGGGTCTGGCACAGGGCGGGCCCCGGCAGGGTTGTCATGTGGGTGCCGGACCCTCCTTAGGGCTCAAAGTGATGATCCTGGGCCTGAAGGGAGCTGACCCGGCGCACCTGCGTCACCTGGTGTCTGGCATGGACCCTATTCAGATCTTCTTCGCCGTGAATGATGGCCCAAGCTTGGACCAGGCAGTCAGTAGTCTGGCAACAGCCCTGTGTCAGGCCGCTTCTTCCACCCAGGTTTGGAAGGGGCCCCTGGGGTGGGGGAGCTAGGTCATAAAGAAGAGGAGGTCTGGGGGCTCTTGGTAGAGCTGCCTCCCTCAAGGAGACCCTGTACTCACAGCCACAGCCACAGCCACAGCCCTGCGTGGTGCACTGTCCAGAGGTAAGTGTCTGGGGTCGAGGGGTGGGCGAGGGCCACTCCTGGGGTGAGCCACTCTGACTCTTGTCTGACGTGTCTTTGCCCAGGGCCAGAAGGGTGAACCCGGAGAGAGGGTGAGTAGCTCTGGTAGAGGAGGGTTGGGGGACAGAGGCAGGGGCAGCAGCACTGGTCTCACTGGCCACTCTTTGCAGGGCCCGAGAGGACAAGATGGGCCTCCCGGCCCCCCCGGCCTCCCGGTGAGTGCCACCCCCACATACCTGTTCTCTGTGCCCTCACTGGCATGTAGCCTTCTTACCTGCTCTCTCCTCTCAGGGCAGGACCGGTGCTCCTGGCCCGCAGGGTCCCCCTGGGAGTTACGCTGCAAAGGGCGACAGGGTGAGTGTGGAGACCACTGAGGTTCCCGAGACGCTCCTTGACATTTCCTGAGCGTTTTTAGAAGAGCAGACAGAGCAGAGTTAGAACCACGGGGTGTCCCTCGAAGCCTTGCTGGGTAGTATGATGCCCACCAGAGACTCTGGGGAGGTGTCTGCTGCAGAGAGGCCCGTGGGCTTTCGACACCCCCTAGAGAGCCTGGGGGAGTCCCTGGTCCCAGGGCAGGAAGACCCTCCACCTCATCGCTGCCCCTGGGCCTGGGCTTCGGCTCCATCCAGCTCTAAGCAGCCGCTCCACTGCCCCGCCGCCCACCCCAACAACACTCGGGGCCTGTGGGGTGAGGGGTTCCGATGAAGAGCGGTCTGGGCCCCACAGCAAGCCGGGGGCACTGAGGGAGGGCCCTTTCTGCCCTGACCGACTTGCTTTCTCAGGGCCGCCCCGGGACGGATGGGGATCCAGGCAGCCCTGGCCTCCCTGGGATTCCTGGACCACCTGGCCCAAAGGTGAGTGAGCCTTGCCCTTCGAGGTCACGTGGTGGAACACTTTGCTTGAGTGGGAGGGGTGATACAACTGTCCTGACTCTGGCTTCCCTTTACAGGGCTCCCCAGGGGGGCCTGGCCTCCGTGGAGAACGGGTGAGTTGGCTGCCCCTTCTCTGCTCTCCTAGCGTCTTCCCGGAGTGGGGACCTGGGGTGGCAGGGTGCTGTTGGCCCATGGGGGCCCTCCCTTGGACTCACCTGAGACCAAGCGTCACCCTTTGCTCTGTTTTGTCCTCAGGGAGAGCGAGGACCTCAAGGCCCAAAGGGGGAGCCGGTAGGTGAAAGGGGCAGGAGGATCAGGGGGGCCGCAGGCTGGAGCCTGCAGGGCCTGCGGCATCGCGCGGAATAGCCGGGGCACCTGCTGGGGCTTCTCCCGCCTCAAGGCTCCACGGCCAGAATCCAGCCCGCTGCTCTCTGTCCCTGTAGGGAGCGCCTGGGGCAGTCACTGACGGGGAGGGCCCGGGCCTTCCTGGCAAGAAAGGGGACCCTGGACCTCCGGTAAGTTTTAGGGGATGTGGAAGCAAGTGCTGTGTGGCAGGGAGTCACAGGAGGCAGGGCCAGAGTAGGGCAGTGGGGTCTTTCTTCATACTTTGTCTCCTCCATCAGGGCCCTCCTGGACCTCGTGGCCCACTGGGGGACCCAGGACCCCGTGGTTCCCCAGGACCTCCTGGAATAGCTCTGAAGGTGACAGCATGACCCCCACATGGTCTCATGACCTCCATGTGATCCAGTGACATGGTGACTTCATTTAAACCCTACTGGTCATTCTGAGCCCATGTGAACCCTTGACCCCTCCCCCCATGACCCCTCAGTCCCTCCATGACCTTCATAATCCAACTGGACCCTATGACCCTCATTGCTGCTGGTGACTTGGGAAGTAGAGATGTGGTCCCGGGTCATGATATCACACTCTATCTTCCAGGGTGACAAAGGCGATCGTGGGGAACGGGTAAGTGAGGGACAAGGTGTGTGGTGGGCTGAGTCCGCCTCCCCTTGTCCATCCCCTGACCTGCTGTTCTCTCCCAGGGCCCCCCGGGGCCAGGCGCTGGTGGCACAGCTGCAGGGGAACCCGGGCTGCCGGTAAGACCCTGAGGGCCGCGCTTGTGGTGCGGACGGAGGAGCTGGGGGCTCTGATGGGGCAGTGGGTGGGTGCTGGGCTGCCTACTTTGGGGCTCCTATTTTTACTCACTTCCTCCTAGGGTCTTCCTGGAAGCCCCGGTCCCCAAGGCCCAGTTGGCCCCTCTGGGGAAAAAGGAGAAAAGGTAGGACACCACATCTTCTGGTGTCTAGTTCTGGGGCTGGGGACTCTGGGCGCCGGGGGGCAGGATTTTCTGCCCATCTGTTTCTCCTTCAGGGTGACTGTGAGGATGGAGCACCAGGCCTCCCAGGACAGCCTGGGACCCCGGGTGAGCGGGTGAGTGTCTCTCCAGGGCTTCTGAGTGGGGCCACAGGGTGGGCGCAGCTCCAGCCCTGACCCTCTGCCGTCAACCTTCTGCTCCACCCTATTCCCAAACCGAAAGCTCTGGACCTTTTCCAGGGCCTGCGGGGACCTCCTGGAGACATTGGCCCCAAAGTAAGTGCCATTGTATGGGAGGTATGGTATGAGTGGGGAGACACACAGGACCCTATAGGGTTAGGGCAGGCGGGAGAGTTGGGAGACACAGGTTCCTCCAGGTCAGAGGTTGGAGTTTCAGAGACGGGTGGTCAGAGCGTGAAACACCTTGTCTGGGGTTCCACGGTCGAGACCCCTTTGGTGTCTCTCACTCCTCAGGGTGATCGAGGAGTGCCAGGGGCTGTGGGTGAGACTGGAGAGAAGGTAAGTGCCACCTGGGGGCACTCTCGGGGCCCCAGGGGTCAGGGTGTGGGGCCAGACTCAGCTCCGGCTCGTTCTGTTCCATCAGGGCCAACGCGGATCCCCTGGCCTAGCGGGACCCCAGGTGAGCCCACTAAGCACAAAGCCCGTGCCAGCTGACCAGGCTCTGGGCCCCCTCCTGGTTCTGACTTTTCATCTTTGACCCCCACTGCCCCTGCCCCTTGACCACACCTCACAAGCTCCTAGTCTGTGCTGACCTGTGCAAGCCCTAACCCCCGACTCCGGAATCTGCCTTCAGCTTTCTGACCCGGCTGAACCAAACTTGAGTCCCGCTGACGTGGGGTTTGGTTGCCTGGAAGCAACCAAGACCTGTGTCTGGACCTCATCTGACCCCTCTTCAGCCACGCCCACCCTCTAGCCCCTGTGCACCACAATTGCCCCGTTCCTGCCCCTTGGTCAGTATTTCTGCTCCTCACCCCCAGGGGCCGCCGGGAGTCGCTGGGCATCCTGGAGCAGAGGGTCCTGAAGTGAGTTTGTGACGGTGGTGGGGTCAGTGGTGGGGCTCTCACGAGCTCCTCCTCTCCCGGGCTCACACTTTCTCCACGCACAGGGGCCACCAGGACCCACTGGCCGCCGAGGAGAGAAGGTGGGTCATGGGCTGGGGGTCAGTGCCCCGCCCCCCGCCCCCCATAGCAGGGACCGTGGCAGGTGAGACACTGAGACCTTGGTTCTGAGGCGGCCTCTGTCCCATCTCTGCCTCCATCCTTTCTGCGCAGGGGGAGCCTGGCCGCCCAGGGGACCCTGGCACGGTGAGTGGCAGGGGCTCCCAGCATGGTGGGGGCGGTGCCGTCCCCTGAGCAATGGTAACTAACTAGTCGCTCCACCCCCCCACCCCCGTGACTCTGCGGCCTCTGGGCAGGGACTGAGCTCTGTCACTCCCAGCTCCGCGTAGTGCCCCAAGGGTACGGCACTGAGCCCCCCAGGCCAGGACAAGCTGTGTTTGCCCCATTTGTTTTTAGGGACCTGCTGGTGCAGGGGTCAAAGGAGAGAAGGTATGTCTGGGGAGAGCAAGGGGAGCCCGTCACATGGCTGAGGTCAAGGTTACAGGGCCTGCTTGGAGGCCTCTGGAGGTCATGAAGGTTGTGGCCTGATGGTTGCGTGACGGGGGTCCTGGAGCTGGGGGCTGGCACTGATGACCTTTGTCACCTCCAGGGAGACGCAGGGCCCGCTGGGCCCAGAGGAGTTGCGGGAGCCAAAGGGGAGCCGGTGAGTGAAGGGGAGGTGTTCGGGGGGGGGGGGGAGCAGGTGAAGGCCACCCCCACCCCGACTGCTGGTCCTCCCACCTACAGGGTGCACCTGGCTTGGCTCTTCCTGGAGACCCTGGCCCCAAGGGAGACCCTGGAACCCGGGTAAGTAAATGTGGGGATGGGGAGTGTGACAGAAGGGGGGTCATGCCTGAGAGCCCCAGCTAAGTCCTGTCTCCCGTCCCCGTGCCCTGCAGGGTCCCATTGGCCTCACTGGAAGAGCCGGACCCCCTGTGAGTAACTGTGACCTTGGGCCCTGTCAGGGTTCCTGGGGCCACTTTCCTCCGGGGCTGGCTACCCCATGCAGCCCCATCCTTGCCTCCTCCACAGGGTGACTCGGGGACTCCTGGAGAGAAGGGAGACCCTGGGCGGCCCGGCCCCCCAGGACCTGTTGGCCCCCGAGGACGAGATGTGAGAGGGCTGGGTGGGGGGAGTCTTCAGGGGCGGGGAGAAGGCTGTTCCCGACATCACCAGGGGTCTTGGGACCTGGGCTGACGCTCGTGTCTCACAGGGTGAAGTTGGAGAGAAAGGTGCCGACGGCCTCCCGGTGAGACTGCCTCCCACTGTGGTTTCTGACCTTTTACCTTTGAACTGTGATCCCTGGGCAGGCAGCTCCGCTGGGTCATCCCGTCCATCCCCCTGCCTCCTGCCCAGGCCCTCCTCTGTCCCCAGTTCCTCAGTTAGTCTGAGCCTGGCTCACCGGGTCCATGTGACTTTCTCTCTACCACCAGGGTGACCCAGGTTTGCCTGGAAAAGCTGGCGAGCGTGGCCTTCGGGTGAGGCTTGGCAGGGAGAAGTGGGGCGGGGAGAGAACCTGTAGAAAGTGGGCTGGAAGGTAGCAGGAACCTCTGCGAAGAGAAAGGGTAATGGGGGAGCCCAGGGGGTTGGGGGTACCCTAGAGATACCCTAGATGCTGTGATGGGAAACTCTGGCATTTTGGGGGTAATGGGGAACCTGGGACAGCATGGGGGTCATGGGGGAACCATCAAAATGCTGGGAGGGTTTGGCTCAGACCGGCTGCTCCCCCAGGGGTTACCTGGAGCTCGGGGACCTGTGGGTGAGAAGGGAGACCAGGGAGATCCTGGAGAAGATGGGCGAAATGTGAGTTCTAACCCCTGACCTCTGACCCCCAACCTCAACTTCAACACCCTGCCGTCCAGTTTTCACCCCTGATCTTGCCACCCCAACTCCAAAATGCTATACCCTCATGACCGGCATTTCTGTGACTCCTCCATCACAACCCCCAAAGGCCACCCAGATTCCCGTGAGTCCTTAGGGTGTTTCCAAAGCTCCTCAAAATTGCTGCCTAAATTCAGTGTCCCTGACCTTCTAACTTTCTGCAGGGCAGCCCTGGAGTGCCTGGACCCAAGGGTGACCGTGGGGAGCCAGTGAGTGGTGCCAGTGTCCTGGGCTTGGGAGGGAGGGAGGTTTCCAGGGCTCCATTCAGTTAGCACCCACGGAAGGGGCCAGGCAGTCACGGTGGGGAGACTGATGGTCACCTCCAGGCACGACCGGCCTTCTGGCTGCCAGTGTCGGGGTGCCACTGCTGGGGATCTGGGAGGACAAGCCTGAGGCGTGCCCGGGGACCTCAGGGCTGCTGTTGACGATGATTATTTCCTTCCCCAGGGTCTCCCAGGAGTCCCTGGACGGCCGGTAAGCATCCACCGGGGTCTGGTCCTCTGTTACCTCCTCCTGCTACCCCTGCAGGCTCCACACTGTGGCCTCTTATCCCCACCTCCCCCCGTGGCCCCTGGTGTCCTCACCGATCCCGAAGCCCTTCCCAATGCCATCAGACCTCCCTTCTCACTCTCACTCCCTCCACAGGTGGACTCGGGACTTGGAGCCAGAGAGAAGGTATCAGAGTCTCGGGGGGAGTGAAGCTCTGAGCACAGGAAGGCACCCCGGGGCCCCCATGACAGACTCTGCCTGGGCGCGCCTGGGGCTTGAGGGCTGCTCCCTCAGCCAGCTTGTCTCTGCCACAGGGAGAGCCTGGGGACCGTGGACAGGAGGGTCCTCGGGGGCCCAAGGGTGACCCCGGCCCTCCTGGAGCCCCTGGAGAGAGGGTGAGTGTGGTTGGCCCTGTGGGGAGGCGTGGGCCTTGCAGGGCCTGCTCTGATTTTGTCGATCCTCGTCCTTAGGGTGTCAACGGACCTCGGGGACCCCCAGGCTCACAGGTGAGTGATACACTTTGCCCCTCAGCTTGCACTCCCATCTTGCCCTCACCTCTCACTACCCTTGGTCCCTCCAGGGGGACCCAGGTGTCCAAGGCCCAGTAGGAGAAAAGGTGAGAGGAAGTGGGGGCCTCTGACTGCTGCTCAGCTCAGCCTTGGGGGCCTCTCACCATTTGGTTCTCCCCAGGGCGACCGGGGCCCCCCTGGCCTGGATGGCCGCAGCGGGCTGGATGGGAAACCAGGAGCCCCTGGCCCCCCTGGGCAGCACGTGAGTCAGGGTGGCCACTGCCTGGCCATGCCCCTGCCCTCGATCCTTCCGGGGACCCTCACCTCACACCCGTCTTCTTGGCCTTGATGGGCTCTGGGGCCAGACGGGTTCTCGGTGTCTTCTCCTGGAGCCCCGCCTGGGTCAGGGGGTTGCTGCCTTGCATCCTTGGGCTCACAGGAGCTGGTGGCCCTGTCAGCAGGAAGACCCCCCTGACCACTAGTGGGCTCCCTGACTCTGGGTCTCTCCTCAGGGTACTGCAGGCAAAGCTGGGGACCCAGGAAGAGATGTAAGTAAAGGCAGATGTTAGAAGGCGGGCAGCCTGGGTGTTCAGCACAAACTACAACCAGGTGGTCAGAGTCAGAGCAGGGGCGGGGGGTGGGGGCAGGGTCCAGCCCAGTCCCTGGGAGGGGTCTCAGTCCCAAAGGCCGGTTGCAGCAGTGTCTGGCTTTCTGACCTTCCCTGCCCTGGGGGCCCTTCTCTTGGGATTCTCAGCAGGGAGCCCCATAACCCTTGGGGTCTCTGCCTTAAGGGACCTCAATGGCACCTCCCAATTCAGAGGACCTCTACATGAGAGGAGCATTTTAGTGGGGTCCTCCCAGTCCATGGGTGGGCCCAGAGACTATCTCCATGGTCCGTCAACCCCAGCAAAGACATTTTTCAGGGGCTTCCGGGCCTCCGAGGAGAACAGGGACCTCCTGGCCCCACTGGCCCCCCTGGAGCACCGGTGAGACTTGGCTTTCATGGTGCCCTTTTGCCCCCTTACCGCCCTCACCCCAAGACTGACCTCTGACCAGTGACCTCTTCCCACAGGGAAAGGCAGGCGAGGATGGCAAGCCAGGCCCGAGTGGGAAACACGTGAGTGTTCAGGGAAACTGCTGAGAAACACCAGATGGGAACACAGTGCAGACGCACAGACACAGAGGGCATTTGCGCAGACGCGCACGGAGATGCGCTGGCACCTGCCGCCCAGTGCAGACGCACAGGCGCACCCCGAAGCTCTTGTCTGCGTGCACACACAGGCAGCTGCACAGGGAGTCCAGTGGACGGGCAGCTCTGTGCTCCGCCGGGCATGCACATGTGCACGTGCTAGAATAACCCGCAGCCACTGCACAGGCAAAGCACCAGGGGCACAGACTGGGGTGCAGACACAGGGCTGGGGCCACACGCAGGGGCACTGGGAGGCGTGCTGACACACGAACACCTCTACCTGTCCTCTGATGGGCACTAAGGCATTGGCCTGGGGCCGCATGTGGACCTGTGTAGAGATGTGGTGAGACTCTGACACAGGGCATTCTGGGACATACTGACACATGCATTTGTGTCCACAGTCACTCATATACTGAGATATACACAAGACCCGCAGACAAGTCACGCAGACAGTTCTCAGGGCACCAGGGACGTGCAGACACGTGTCTACCCTGTGCCCACCCACATACAGACAC
This sequence comes from Sturnira hondurensis, assembly GCF_014824575.4. NCBI lineage: Eukaryota > Metazoa > Chordata > Mammalia > Chiroptera > Phyllostomidae > Sturnira > Sturnira hondurensis. Next base: position 20,503,277 of record NW_028079127.1, read on the forward strand.
AGTTCAAGAGACACCAACCTAGTGTCTCCTGCCAGAACACAGACCCCCCGGAGCTGATTACTACACAGACCCAGGACAGGCCACACTCACCACCCCCAGAGGGCGCAGCTGCGGGGGTGCATGTGGGGAGCCAGAGGCAGGAGGATGCCTGCAGTCGCGTGTGGAGGCAAGAAGACCCACACGGGCACACCCTTTAGCATGCGGCAGCTCACTCAGAGGGTCACAGGCCACGCCCCCAGACACACAGGGTCTTGGAGCTACTGGCGCAGGCAGCCGCCGTCACTGGAATGCTGCCAGGACAGGGTCTGGCAGCCGTGTGCTAGTGAATGTTTGGGCTGATGTGAGTCCTCTGTCTGCAGGGAGAACCCGGGGACCCCGGAGAAGACGGGAGAAAGGTAAAGCACCCACTTGGAGTTTGCTCTGGCGGCAGATCAGGGCTGTGTCTAAAGCACCTTGTCTTCCACAGGGAGAGAAGGGAGATTCGGGCGCCCCTGGGAGAGATGTAAGTGCTGGTGTCTTGTGAAACCTCTGATCCCTGACCCTGACCCAGACCCTGTGATATATGGCTCCAGGCTTTTCTGGGGTCTCAGGGTCCTGATGCTGGCTGCATCCCCCACAGGGTCACAATGGCCCCAAGGGCGATCGTGGAGCACCCGGCAGCCCTGGACTCCCAGGCCCCCCGGGCCTCCCCGGGCAGGTCGGCCCTCCTGGCCAGGTGAGTGTTCAGGGTCAGTCTAGGACTTGGGAACCACAGGGACCATTGCGTTCCCACCAGACGCCCTCCTAGGAAGAATGCCATGGTCCTGCGTGACTGCTATGTGTTCCGTCCTGTCCCAGGGTTTTCCTGGCATGCCGGGAAGTCCGGGCCTCAAGGTGAGTGTGTGTACGCTGGGTTGGAGGGGTGGTGAGGGGCTGACCAGGGGTGGGGCATTCCTCCACATGGTCATTCCTTGTTCTCAGGGTGACCGAGGGGACAGTGGACCCAAAGGCGAACAGGTGAGGCCCCTCACTTTCCCATGCCTAGGTAGCCACAGCACCCACATACACACCCCCCACACACACACAAGGCGGGTCCAATGGCTTGTCTCTTGCTGTCTCCAGGGCCTCCCCGGAGAGCGCGGCCTGAGAGGAGACCCGGGGAGTGTGCCGGTGAGCGAACCTGGGGCCTGGCCTCAACTCTGATGTGCCTGCCTCCAGGCACTACCTCTGTCCCCCTTGCTATGAGGTCCCACGTATTCTGTCCTGAGTGCTCAGCCAACTGTCCTATCGGGATCACTGTAGCCTACCCTCAGGGGAACCTGGGCAATGGGGACATGCCAGGGAGGGGCTTCTAGTGGCCTTGAGCCTCCTCAACCAAGGGCTAAGGGTTCTCTGGTAAAAGGCCCGGGGGAGAGGACGTGGGCACTATTTCTGGGGACAGTGTGGGGCAGGGACAGGGCTTCTCCTCTGTGGGAAGCCCCTCACCCGCTTGTGTTTCCAGAATGTGGAGCGGTTGCTGGAGAATATCGGGATCAAGGTAGGTTGCTTGGGGCTGCGTATGGGCAGTGGTGGGGGCCCCGTGGGCCACACCAGAGCATGGGGCCCCCGTAACGGTCCCTGCCCCTGACCCCTCGTTGCCACTCAGACAGCTGCCTTGCGGGAGATCGTGGCGACGTGGGATGGGAGCTCCCTGCTCATGCCTGAACACTGGCGTGGCCCCAAGGGGGACGCTGGCGAGCGGGGTCCCCCAGGCAAGGAGGTGTGTACTGGCTGCTTAGTTGGGGTGACCTTGGGGGGTGTGGTTGTACAGCCGCCAGTATCCACTCTCTACTCTTCCAGGGGCCCGTCGGCTTTTCCGGAGACCGAGGGCCAAAGGGAGAACGTGGAGACCCCGGTCCTCAGGGGCCACCTGGCCTGGCCCTTGGGGAGAGGGGTCCCCCTGGACTTCCTGGCCTCGCTGGGGAGCCTGGAAAGCCTGGTATTCCTGGGATCCCTGGCTCAGCTGGGGGCGTGGGAGAGTCAGGAAGGCCAGGAGAAAGGGTGAGCCTGGGGGCTGGCCGGGAGGCCGGGGAGTGGAGTCAGGAGGGGTTGGGCTGCCCACAAGCATGGCCCCCACCCTCCTATTTGCACTTCAGGGAGAACGGGGAGAGAAGGGAGAACGCGGAGAACAGGTGAGTTGCTCGCAGCCTCAGGGTGGGATGTCCTGGAGGCTGCGCTGGGCGGCCACCCGTTTCTCTTTTCTGCAGGGCAGAGATGGCGCCCCTGGACCCCCCGGTCCTCCCGGCATTCCCAGCACCACGGTGATTATCCCAGCCCTGCCCTAGGCCTGTGGCCGCTGTCACTAGGAAGCCACCATTAGCATAGGTCCCAGAAACTCCATGTGGTGTCACTGCCCCCCTGACCCCCTGGGACCCTGTGATCTGGGGTGACCCCTCCATATGCCTCTGTCACAGACACATCTCTCCCCCGTGACATTGGGCTTATAGGTGGATGTGGACAAGCTGGGACCTGGATTACCTGAAAAACAAGGACCCCCGGGGCCCAAGGGCGCCAAGGTCAGTGAGTGGGATCGACCTGGGGGCCACCTCCTGCCGTGACCCCAGGGCCTGGCTTGACATGTCATCCCCACAGGGGGAGCCAGGCAGTGACGGTGAACGAGGCCCCAAAGGAGACAGGGTGAGACCTCCCACCCCACTACCTTTCCTTTCCTCTTTGGGAGCCTGCAGGGGTGGAGTGGATGTGGCCATGTGGTGGTGACTCGGGGCTCGGCATGACACTCCCCTTGTAGGGCGGGCCAGGCATCAAGGGAGACCAGGGAGAGCCTGGAAAGAGGGGTCATGACGGCGGCCCGGTGAGTCCTCACCCACAGGCCCATGGGCCAGCACACGGCCCTTATGTGCTCTGTCTGGGCTGGAGTCTGCAGTGCCTGGGACTGCCTGGGACTGCCTGGGTTGGGGGACAGCACAGTGTGGCTGGCCTGAAACCTCTTCTCTCCAGGGTCTACCAGGAGAGCGTGGTGTGGCTGGGCCTGAAGGGAAGCCGGTAAGTGGTGGCGGGAACGCCCTGACCTGGGCTCTGTGGAGTGGCTGCCCTCTGCCACTGGCTGCCATGGGCAGGTGGCACCAGTGCTCAGCCACAGGGAGTGGGCCTGCTGCCCGCCTGTGCACATGGGTACAGGATGTCTGTGCGCATGTGTGTACATGTGCACAGGCCTGCGTGTGCTCTCCATGAGGGGCAGCCCATGGGTGCGGGGTGGTTCATGCCTGGTGGCGGGGGACAGCAGGGAAGTGGGCCTCCCAGGAAAAGACTCCCATGAGGTGGGGACAGGCCTGAGTGACACCCATTTGAGGCTCAGCAGTCCCCTTCTCTACTCAGGGTCTGCAAGGTCCAAGGGGGAGCCCTGGCCCTGTGGTGAGTACCCCATAAGCCTCCATCCTGTGCCCAACCCCCACGATGGGCAGAACTGCCTCAGTTTCCCTGGCGGAGTGGTACCACTTGACTGGCTCCTTACTACACTCTCTCTTCAACAGGGTAGCCATGGAGACCCTGGACCACCTGGTGCCCCGGTGAGTGACAGAGAGAACACTGCTTGATAGGGTGGGGCAGGGGTCAGCCCCCCCCCACCCCGATGAGTTAGGCCTTGTTTGTGTTAATCCCTGAGCCAAGTGGGATAACTCTGACCCCTGTCCCCTGCCCTTGACACTTTTCTTTAGGGTCTTGCTGGCCCCGCAGGACCCCAGGGACCATCTGGCGTGAAGGTGAGTAGAGGTGTGTGTGGGGTGGGGGTGTGGCTGGAAGGAGGAGGCGGCTCCTTCAAGCTGGGTCTGCACCAGGGTGACGTCTGCCAATCTCCTTCGATGCTACTGCCCTGGGGCTAAACTCCAAGCTGTCCCAGCTCTGGGGGCTCTGCTTGTGGGCTAGGGCTGGGGACCACCTGTCCTTCTGTGGGCTCACGTGGTCTCTGGGCTTTTGGCAGGGAGAGCCTGGGGAGACAGGACCACCAGGACGGGTGAGTGGCCTAGGTGGTGGGTCAGAGTCACAGGGAGGAGGTGGGGTCGGAACCTCGCTGACCTATTTCTCCCCCAGGGCCTGCCTGGACCAACTGGACCTGTGGGACTTCCCGGGCCTCCTGGTTCTTCAGGTCTTGTGGTGAGTGAGTCCCCTGTGGCCCTAGCAGGGACACCATGTTCCTATCCCAGATTCTCCTGTGTCCCCCTCACACGTGACTTCTCTCCCTCAGGGTCCTCAGGGGGCACCAGGTTTGCCCGGACAAGTGGTGAGTCCTGAGGGTCGGGCCTGGGCTCCAGGGGTCAGGGGGAAGCAGGCAGGCCCCTGACAGAGTTCCTTCCTCTCAGGGGGAGACGGGAAAGCCAGGAGCCCCAGGTCGTGATGGTACCAATGGCAAAGATGGAGACCGAGGAGCCCCTGGTGTGCCGGTGAGTGTTCTGGGGGAGCTTGCTGCAGGCCTGTGATGGGGCTTCTGGAGGAGCAGGAGGAAGGGGAGCAGGAGGAGGATGGAGAAGGAGGAGCAGGAGGAGAAGGAGCAGGAGGAGCAGGAGGAGGAGAAGCAGGAGGAGGAGCAGGAGGAGGAGGAGCAGGAGGAGGAGGAGAGGGAGGAGGAGAAGCAGGAGGAGAAGCAGGAGGAGGAGGAGCAGGAGGAGGAGGAGAGGGAGGAGGAGAAGCAGGAGGAGGAGCAGGAGGAGCAGGAGGAGGAGGAGCATGAGGAGGAGAAGCAGGAGGAGGAGAGGGAGGAGGAGAGGGAGGAGGAGAAGCAGGAGGAGAAGCAGGAAGAGGAGGAGCAGGAGGAGGAGGAGAGGGAGGAGGAGAAGCAGGAGGAGGAGAAGCAGGAGGAGGAGCAGGAGGAGGAAGAGCAGGAGGAGGAGCAGCAGGAGGAGGAGCAATAGGAGGAGGGGTCGGGGCTGGGCAGCCTTGGAAGGTGGTGGAGGCAGGTTCTCACACTGCTCTGCCACAGGGGTCACCAGGTCTTCCCGGCCCTGTCGGACCTAAAGGAGAGCCTGGACCCATGGGAGCCCCTGGACAGGTGATTTTTGACCTCACCCCCAGCCTAGATTGCACCACCCATCTAGGACAGCAGGGTGGGGGGAGACAGCAGGAGACGAGGTAACTCACTAGGCATTCCCCACAGGCTGTGGTCGGGCCCCCTGGAGCAAAGGGAGAGAAGGTAAGTGTGGGGGGTCTGGGGAGAGGGGCCAGTGGTGGGGCCCAGGAACCCCGCTGAGCCCTCTTCCTCACAGGGAGCCCCTGGAGCCCTTGCTGGAGACCTGGTGGGAGAGCCGGTGAGTGTGGATCCTTTACCAGCATAGTCCACCCCCACTTACGATCCTCAGCTTCCATACCATGCCCCACACTTGACCCCGTTGCTTCCTGACTCATCTCTACAGGGAGCCAAAGGCGACCGAGGACTGCCAGGGCCTCGGGGTGAGAAGGTGAGGCAGACCTGGTCCCAGGCCTGAGCACGTGGCAGGGAGGGGTAAGGTTGGGTGGCCAGACCCCCTTAGCACCCTCTCTGTGCAGGGTGAAGCCGGCCGTCCAGGGGAGCCTGGAGACCCTGGGGAAGATGTGAGTCTGGGGTTTGGGCAAGCCAGAGCCTGGGTTGAGGAGTGCAGTTGCGGACATGGGGGAGTACTCCTGGGCCCGTGCACCTGCCTGACCAAGCCTGGCTAGAGGGCCGGCGGTGTTCAGGACCCTGCTCCTGGAGCACTCCCCCCAGCTCTCGGGGCCCCATCTTTGCTTGCGTGCCTGTCCTCAGCCTTTGCTTCCCCCCCTGGTCTGATCTCCCAGGTCTCCGGCCTCTTGTTGGTCATGTTTATGCTGTCCTTTACTCCCGCCCCATCTACACTCCACGTGTCTGAATTGACACGTGTGGGTGGGGCATGTCTGAGTTCCTGCTCCTGTCCGAGTCCGCACATGTCTATGCTCACATCCCACGTGTCCGCTCTCGCGTGTGAGCACCGTGTGTTCCGTGGTCACGCCTGAGTGTTCCTCTCTGTGTGCCTCATGAGTTCTCATCCTCTCCTAGTTCCTGCACGCCAGTCCTTGGTCATGCGCCTGAGCTCCCACGTGTTCGCAATCACGTCCGTGCTCAGCGGGGACTCTTCTGGGGCCGTGTCTAAACTCTAGGTGCATGTTCTCACCCTCTCATGTGCTGTTTACTTCCCCCTGTTTAGGGCCTTAAAGGGGCTCCAGGACTCAGGGGGCAGAAGGTATGTGTGCCCCAAAGTGTCCCTGCTGGGGTTCATAGTCCTGAGACTCCACGAGCCTAATCTGACCCCTTTTACCTCGAAGGGTGACCCAGGAGTTGGGGTCCAGGGCCCCCCTGGGCCAATTGGTCCTCCAGGTCCAAAGGTAAGTTGTTGCCTCATCCCTTGTGGTGGGGGCAGTGGGCAGGTGGGAAGAAGAGGTCATTCTGGGGGAAGGGGTCCTTCTGGGACCACTACTCCCTTTGCTCTCTGTGTTCCAGGGAGACTTGGGCCCCTCTGGCCCTTCCGGCGCTCCTGGTATCGTTGGCTTCCCTGGCCAGCCAGGCCCTCGAGGAGAGATGGGTCAGCCAGGCCCCAGCGGAGAACGGGTAAGGGTGCTGGGAGCGTGTGTGCAGACGTGGCAACTTCAGGACCTCTGGAGCCAATAGCGAGTGAGGAGGAGGTGGCCTGGGCCCTGCCTCAGGGCTCCAAGTCTTGGGAGACTGAGGAGGACGAAGGTTCCCAAGTCACCTCTGCCTCTCCTGCCTCGTTTTTCTGGTAGGGTCTGGCAGGCCCTCCAGGGCGAGAGGGAGCCCCAGGTCCCTTGGGGCCGCCTGGACCACCAGGGTCAGCGGTGAGTAGGAGTGCTCCAACTCCCCACGTGTCTGATTCCTGTGTTGAAGTCTGTCCACGCTAGAATCTAGGTGGGGGCCATGCCACACTGCTCGGCCGGGCACGTGTGTGCCTTTGAGGGGTGCAAGACCCTCACCTCACCTCATTCTGCCCACAGGGAGCGCCCGGGGCCTCTGGACTCAAAGGAGACAGGGTAGATGCCACAACCCTGTTGGCGTTCTCCTGTGCCCTGTCACTTCCTTCAACCTCTACTGACACGTTACCCTCTCCGACCTCCACTGAGCTTCATCCTCCCCACCAGCTTCCATTGACCCCCGCCACCCCTCCAACCCCACTGACCCCCATCTCTCTGTCCAACCCCCACTGACCTCCATCTCCCCATCAAACCCCCACTGACTCCCATCACCCCATCCGACTCTACTGACCTGCCACAACCCTGTTGCCCACTGATTGCCCATACTCATCCCCGGTGTCCTGTTGATCTCCAGGGAGACCCTGGAGTAGGGCTGCCCGGGGCCCGTGGAGAGCGTGGGGAGCCAGGTGTCCGGGTACGTACGTCCTGCTCTGTAGCCATGCCCACTGCAGGGAGCCACACTGGGACTCCCTTTATTGCTGATCTCCTCGTTAAATCCGACTTCTGATTCAGTGAATTTGACATCGCCATCTAGGGTGAAGATGGCCACCCTGGCCAGGAGGGACCCCGAGGACTTGTGGTGGGTCCCCTTGGGGAAAGCACCAGTGGTGTGACTTTATTATTGGCCTGTACCCTTGGGGCACCCTGCAGCCCCCCACAGCCCTCTGGTTCTCCCTGTCTGCTCTCTGGTCCTTTGTCTCCTCTGCTCCCCTGGCTGCCCAGTCCTCCCCCACCCCCTGACCTGTCTCCCCATAGCCCCTTAGCTCACAGTCTTCTTCTCTCACACAGGGCCCCCCGGGCAGCCGGGGAGAGCGTGGGGAGAAGGTAAGGACATGGAGAAATGGCCTCTGCCGTGAGTGGGGGTGGGGGATAGTCTTATAATTCAGGACTTGGGGACTCACCCCTTTGGGTGAGACTCACACTCTTCCATCCAATAGGGTGACCCTGGAACAGCAGGACTAAAGGGTGACAAGGTGAGTGTGGACATGGAGGAAGGTGAGGGCAAGAGACTAAGGGTGCTCCTGACTTCTCTGACTCTTCCCCATCCACTCAGGGTGACTCGGCTATAGTTATGGGGCCTCCAGGGCCACGGGGTGCCAAGGGGGACACGGTGAGTGGGTCTGCTCTTGTGCTGACTGGGTCTCCCTTGGGTGTGGGTGGGATTCCTATGGGGGCAGGGCCAGGAGATCTGAGAGTTCAAACCCTCAGAGGGTTGAGGGGCCTCCAGCTCCTGACCCCTGACCTCTGACTTAGGGTGAACGAGGGCTACGAGGTGCAGACGGCGAGAAAGGACCTCGGGGAGACTTTGGGAGCCCTGGAGAGAAGGTACAGGGAAGTGGGGGCCACTCCATGTGAGTCCTATGGGCTGTGAGGATAAGGGGGAGTGGGGAGGGGACAGTGAGTACTGGCCTTCGAGGAATCAGAGGGGAGGGGTCTTGTGTGGGCCTATGGAGCCGCTGAGCAGGAGGGGCCTACAGAGGGCTCAGGGGCCTCAGCCAAGGTCACGAAGGGAGCTCTGGGGACAGAAAGGGTCTCCTTGGGGATTAGAGGCCCTCCAGGTAAATTTAGGGGCTCGGGGGTACGAGGGAGGGACAGGAATCTGGGTTACCTGGGGTCTGTGGCCCACGTCACTCAGTCCCTAGGGCCAGACCCCCAGCCCACCCTGCCGCGGCACAGGCGGGAAGGGCTGGGGCTGCAGGGGCAGTGGGTGGCCGTGGCACTGGGGAGCTCTGGCCCAGCTGGCAGGTTCCAAACCTCTAGCCTGGCTGGGTACTGCCTCTCCTGGTCCCTCCTCCAGGGCAGCAAGGGAGAGCCCGGTGACAAGGGTGCGGCTGGATTGCTGGGGACCCGTGGACTCACAGGACCGAAGGCAAGTGCTGCTCCAGGCACAGAGCCAACGCCACACGTCACACACGTGTCTGCTGAGTGCCGGCCACGTGTGTGTTCACACAGGATCTGGGCGGGACCCAGAGCCACCAGGCGGCTGTGCATGGAGCAGATAGGCTGGCAGGGGTCGGTCACACTGAGATAGTCACACTAAAGAGCCACCTCCCTTCCCCCTCTGTTTCCCACAGGGGCAGCCTGGTGATGCAGGGATTCCTGGTGACCCGGTGAGATGCCCTGGTCCCACAGGCCCCATTCCCCTTGTGGTGACCCCATATTCTCATGGTGTTGTCAGATGGCCCAGTGTCCCCCACCTTCAGAGTGACCCCTGTGACGGTTCCACCCTGTGGTGACCCCCTGCTGGTGGTGACCCTTGTTCTCATAGAAAATCCTGCCCCACCCATTACATCCAGACCAATTCCTGTGACCCCTCACCGGCTCCTTGACTTCATGTTGACCTCTCTCCCCCAGGGACCCCCAGGAAAGGACGGAGCCCCTGGCATCCGAGGAGACAAAGGAGAGATGGGCTTTATGGGTCCTCGGGGCCTCAAGGTGGGAAGGGGACTGGGTTTCTTTCCCTGGTCAGGAGGCCTGTTGTTGGAGGGTGAGGTGTCTGGGCTCAGAGGTCAGTATCCAGGATCAGATGCTGGGGTACCCAGAGTTGAAAGTGGTGATGTTAGGCCCAAGGTTGAAAGGGGAGAGGCTGGTGTGTCTGAGACCAGTTTGGAGAGTGGTTTGGGGCCGAGGGGTTACAGTGTGGAGTGTCCAGAAGTCATTGCCCACTGCTTTTTTCCTCAGGGTGAACGGGGGCTCAAGGGAGCCTGTGGCCTGGACGGAGAGAAGGGAGATAAGGTACAGAGGTGAGGGGATGTGGGGGGCTGCAGGGCCCGAGGCCTCAGGCTGACGCCTCCCCTGATGCCCGCAGGGAGAAGCTGGCTCCCCGGGCCGCCCCGGCCTGGCGGGACGCAAAGGAGATACGGTGAGTGCGGGCACACCCAGAACTGGGGGAGGATAGGCAGGCCAGGCCCTAGCACACGCCTTCTCTTCTCCAGGGGGAGCCCGGCGCGCCAGGCCAGGCAGGGGCCCCGGGCAAGGAGGGCCTTATGGGTCCCAAGGTACGGGATCTCCCAGTAGTGGGCAGCAGGGGAGGCAGGATGGGCAAGGAAGGTCATGGTAGGGTCACGAGAGTTTCAGGTGAAGGAAATTGGGGGGGTTGGGACACAGTGGGGGAGGGGGCTGGTCTTGAGGTTTCAGGGTGGGTCAGGGTCACAGTGGGCTTTAGGGTGGAGGGATGGGAGGTCTATGGCGGGTGGAGGAGGAGGGTAGCGGGTCAGTGTAGGAAAATTGGTGGAGTTGGGGGACATTGTAGTGGGGTTGGGGTCCTGGGTGTCGCAGTGGGTGGAGCATCCCAGGCTGGTAGGGGCACAGGTGCTTGGGTTGAGGAAGGCTGTGGCCACTGCACCCAGGCACTCACGGTGGCTGAGCTGAGGGAGGCCAGGGCAGAGGGTCTCCCATAGTCCTTTCTGTTCCCAGGGCGACCGAGGCTTTGATGGACAGTCAGGACACAAGGGTGACCAGGGCGAGAAAGGAGATCGGGTGAGTTGAGGCCAAGGTCATAGTGAACTGAGGAGACTGTGCTCTCTGGAAGTGGCTCCATCTCTGGGGGCTCTGATCACCGACCCTGACCTGTTTCTCCCCAGGGGCCCCCAGGAATCGGGGGCCTCCCAGGTCCCAGGGGCAATGATGGTGCTAGTGGTCCCCCTGGGCCACCTGGCAGTGTTGGTCCCAAAGGATCTGAAGGACTTCAGGGCCAGAAGGTGAGGGGCCCTGACTCTGACTCCTGACCCCTGAACCTCCCTGACTCTCCCAGCCTTGCTGACCTCTGATCCTGTTCCCCATCTCCCATATCCCTGCCCCAACTTCCGCACCTACAGTCCCTAACTTGCCCTATGTCTGACCCCTGTACCCCTGACCCTGGTCATTGCGCCTGACAGGGTGAGCGAGGTCCCTCTGGAGAGAGTGTGGTGGGTGCCCCTGGCGCTCCTGGGATCCCTGGAGAGAGAGGGGAACAGGTGAGTGGGGATTCCTGAGCTTGTGGTCAGAGATTGGGGTGACCTCTGGTGTTCCTGAGGTCAGAGGTCACAGCCCCATCCCCCATTGCACACAGGGGCGGCCAGGGCCTGCTGGCCCCCGGGGTGAGAAGGGAGAAGCCGCGCTGACAGTGAGTGTGCACCGGGAGGGAGGGCCCCGCCTCCTGCCCCTAGTGCCCTGACCCCTGACCTGATGCTGCCCCTCCATCATCCCTGCCTCACATGGGTCCTCCCTGGGGTCCGGGGCCCTTCATGATCCTTGTGGTCTGGTGCTCCCAGGAGGATGACATTCGGGGCTTCGTGCGTCAGGAGATGAGTCAGCACTGTGGTGAGCGAGGCCCCATGCCGTCCCAGAGCCCTAAGACAGGGTCAGGCAGGGTCCCCAGGACTTATGGGTGGCGAGGAGTCAAGGCGATGGTGGACAGGGGTGGACACGCAGGAGGACACACGTGCTTCTGGATAGGGCTTTCCCAGCGGAGAGGCCAGCAGAAGTGGGTGGACATGCAGGGGGTCAGGAGGCCCAGCACAGCCACGTGGGGGGGGATGGAGGTGGAGGCAGGGCTGCCCTCTGGGCCTGACATGGGGCATCAAACAGTGAAGGTCTGCCCCTCCTGTCCTCTGTCTGCGCCTGCTTTCACGTTGCCTCACATGCTTGTTTCTGTCACTGTCTCCCTCTCTCTTGCCCTTGGCTGACCTGTCCCAACTTCTCTCTCGTCCTTTCTGTTTCTACTCTGCATTTCTTCCCCTTTCTCGCTCCCTTTCTCTGTCTCTGCTTCCCTTCCTCTGCCTCCTCTGTTGGTCTCCCTGTCCCTCCATGTGTATCTCTTCCGCCGTGTGTGTCTCACTCGCCCTGCCTCTTTCTACCTTTGTCTCTTGCTTTCTCTGTTATCGTCCCTGCCCCTCTGCCCCTTCCAGCCTGCCAGGGCCAGTTTATCGCATCTGGATCACGTGAGTAGTTTTCTGGCATTTTCTGTTCCTGGAAATCCCCTCACCCCAGGCCCTGCCGTGCCCATCACCTGGCCCTCTCAGCAGGGGCTGGGCTGGGGTGGCCACCATGCTAACCCCAGGGCGCTGTGCCCCTGCTCCTTGCTCCAGACCCCCTCCCCAGTTACGCTGCGGACACTGCCCACAGCCAGCGCCGCCCTGTGCCCGTGCTCCGGGTCTCTCATGCTGAGGAAGAAGGTGAGGACAGCTGGACCCATGGGGCATGTGGGAGAGTGCTCCTGCACGCAGGGCACATGTGTGCACACACACAAGAGTGTGGGCTGGAGCTGGGCACCAGGAACCTGGCCCAGCGGCAGCCCCCTCACAGCACCCACTCCGTGCCCTGTGGCAGACCAAGTACCCCCAGAGGACGACGAGTATGAATACTCTGAGTACTCGGTGGAGGACTCCCTGGACCCTGAGGCCCCTTGGGACGGCGATGGTGAGGGTATTGGCTGGGCTCAGAGGGGCGTGGGGAGGGGCAGGCAAAGCTGGTTTCTGCGGACCCCTTGTCAAGCCCAGGCCCTATCTGACTGCCACCATCTCTGCTGACCTCTTGCCCCCCGTGGACCCCAGACCCCTGCTCGCTTCCACTGGACGAGGGCTCCTGTACTGCCTACACCCTGCGCTGGTACCATCGGGCTGTAGCCAGAAGTACAGAGGGCTGTCGCCCCTTCATCTACGGTGGCTGCGGAGGGAATGCCAACCGCTTCGGGACCCGTGAGGCCTGCGAGCGCCGCTGCCCGCCGCATGGTGCCCAGAGCCAGGGCAGAGGTATGGGCCTGCCCTCTGCCCCACGAGGGGCTGGGGTGTTCAGCCTGCCCAGATCAGCTCCCAGGTTAGGGTCCTGGGTCAGAAGGCCCCTTTGACTGGGGCACCTGGGACAGACCCCAAGGCCAAAGAGCTAAAGAAAGAACCCACCTGTGGAGTCTCCAGTATGGTCCCCTCTGTTCTCTCTCCTTGAAAGACCTGATAAGGAGCCCCTCCCCCACTGTCCTGCCCTGTGGCCACGTGTTCGGGAAGGTCAGGTGGCTGACACAGCTCTCAACCTGCCCCGCCAGGTGCTCTGCAGAGCTGAGGCCCAGGGGACGAGCTGAAGTTCAATGATCCCTGGAGGAGATGGCATCTCAGCAGGACACTCCTTTCCTTTCCTTGGTGCTAAAGGCTTGTGTGCCCATGAGCGCGCATGAGTCTGTCCGTCATTTCAGTGACTTGTTCCCGTGGGTCTCGCCTTCCCCCCTGTGGACAAACCCCCATTGTGGCTCCTGCCTCCCTGGCAGATGACTCAGCATGGGGGTGGGTGCGGGCAGGGAACGGATGTGACTACATCTGACCTGCCCCTTGACCCAAGCCTGTGATGACATGGTGCTGATTCTGGGGGGCATTAAAGCTGCTGTTTTGAAAGACCCTTGTTGTGGCTGCTTGGGGAGTGGGGTGTCAGGGGCAGGTTTCCCAGGGAGATCAGTGCCATCCTGCATGGGCGTGGGGTCCTGCTGTCCTATGACCCTCAGACCCCCACTTGTCCCCAGAAAGGAGTATGCAGGGAGGGGGCTGAGGGTATGTCCTCACTGCCCCCAGGAGGGGATGAATCATGGGTAGGGGCTGCCTCATGCCAGGAGACGTGGCCGCGCTGCCCCCCGCAGGGGCTGAGAGGGATAAAAGGGGCAGGTCAGGCGCAGCACAGGCGCCTGGCCCTGGGCAGCCGTGGTGGCCCTGACTCACCCCGGAGGAGGCTGCTGCTTCTGGTAGGACTGGGTCTGGGGGGGACGGGCAGCGCCTTGGGCGAGTGGAGGTTTCCGGACCTGAGGGCGCTCCGGGGGCCCCAGCTGCTTCTCCCGCTCAAGGACCCCCATCGCCACCCCTTTGTCCTGGACTCTTGCCTTGACCTCAGGCTGCCCTTTGTCCCTCCGTCTCTGTTTCTGCATCCTTATCCCCACCACAGTGTCTGGACCTGGCCTGGGTTCTTCCTCCCTTTCCTCCTGGCTCCCTCTCATCCACCTCCATCTCTTTCTCACCTTCCCTCCCTCTGTATGGATATAAATACAAGTATAAATATAAATATAATCTCTCTCTCCGCACACACACACTCATTCGCTCTTACTCTCTATCTCTGACTCCCCTCTCCCCTCACTTATCTCTGTCTCCCTCATTCTCACCCTTTTGCCTCTCCTGCCCCTTCTCTGTGTCACTCTGGTTCTCTCCTTGTCCCTCCTTCCCTGACCCCATCCCCCTCTGTCCCTGGCCTGTTTGACTTTACCTCTCAACCCTACCTACTCCTGGCCAGTCTCTCTCTCTATCGCTCTGCTTCCCCTCCGTCCCTGTCCCTGTCCCTGAGCCACAGCTGACCCCAGCCTCTGCCCTGAGCCTGTTCTCTCCTTGCAGCCTGACCACGCAATGACCAAGTGGGCTCTTCTGGTGCTGACGGCCCTGACGCTGAGCAGGGTCCCGCTTGCCCCGGCGACCCCACTGCCACCCTTCCAGCTCCAGGCTCAGAACTTTCCTCAGGCCACTCCCTGCCCTGTTGCCACGAAGAGCCCCTCAGCCGGCACCACGGGCCCCTCCACTGCTCGGAGCCACCCCAGCCCTGGCCCCCGTCCTGGCCCCCGCATCACCCTCTCACTGGACGTGGCCCTTGGCCTCCAGCGGATCCTACTGGAGCAGGCCCGGGCCAGAGCTTCGAGGGAGCAGGCAGCCGCCAATGCGCGCATCCTGGCCCACGTTGGCCGCCGCTGAGCCTGAGGGCAGGGGCCGCTTGGAGGGCAGTGGCAGGGCTGGACTTCTGCTCTGGGCACAGCGCACCTGGATGCCGCCATGTGCGGTCGCTGCCCTGTCACACCTGAGTGCTGCAGCGCGTCTGGATGGCCATGTCCAGTGACTGCCAAGCGGAGTCGTCTGCACCTGGGAGCCCCGCAGACCTGCAGCATGTCTGGTCGCTGCCATGGAAGGCTGCTGCCTGTGCAGCCTTGCTGTGTGGGGGGGCCCCACGATCACAGAGCTTCTGGACCGCGCCCTGAGTGGCCACTCTCACCCGCTCTCAGGGACCTCCACGCAGGAGCCCACCACTGCCTCTGAGACCAGCCCACCTGAGACCAGACCCGGCAGTCAGCCCTTGCCCCCACAGGCCACCACACGGAGGTGGTGGCTGATGGTCACATGCATGTTTGTGTTCCCAAGGCAGCACCCACCCTGGGTGGATGGGCTGTTGGGGGCATCTCCAGGCACAGGTGGCCATAGTGGGAAGTCTGTGGCTTTGGCAGCCTTGCCTCTGGGGATGAGTGTGTGTATGTGTGGCTGCATCTCTGATGTCTGACAGCTTCAAGTGTGTGTGACAGGTGAGGGCATGTGACAGGGCTTGGAGGAACAGGTGCTTGTCGCCCAAACCTGCATGAAGCGTGCTGAGCACACAGCCAGGCACCGTCCCAGCTGCAGCCCGGCACGCCCAGCCTCAGCCCTTGGATGCACAGGGCTCAGGAATCGCGGGCTCAGGATGCCGGCGCTTGGGCCCAGCTCTGCCCCTCCCTGAGCAAGCTGTCCTGAGTAAGTGCGCTCACCTTTCGGAGCCTGTTTCCTCATCTGTACAACAGGTGACACCGCCTCGCTTCTTGTGAGCACCGAGTGACAAGGGCACATCAAGATTCTGGCATGCAGGCGGAGCTCAATAAATGCAGTGTCAGAGACTGGAATGGCTGAGAGTCGCACAGCCGTGTGCACCCAGGCAGTGACACACGGTGGCGGCGGCACTGCTGGCTGTGCTGCCCCTCTGCCCACTCCCTGCTCCCCACACCTGGTCCCCTGGTGTGGAAGAGTAGGCTTTGCCTTAACTCGTGCGAGGGGCTCTGTTGCGGGTCCTGAGAGGGACTGACCTTCCAGATAGTGCGGACAGGTTTGCCTGAGGATGGGGCAGACACTCTGGGCGGTGTAGACAACCCCCGCTGGAGGTGAGGGCAGAAATGGGCGGTATGGACAGCTCTGCCGGGAAAGAGGCAGTACCGGAGGGAGGGTGGCTGCCTGGAGTAGGGGCACTGAGGTCGCTCTCAGTAGAAAGCAGCGGTGGGGGGCGGGCCCAAGGCGGGGCTGGGGAGGCGGGGCCACGGGTCATGCTCTTCTCCCCAGAGCCAGAGGGCGGGGTTACGGGACTCCACCAGCTGCAGGGGGCGGTACCCGGGCCAGTTGGGTTGCAGGATGGACAGAGGCACAGAAGGAGGCAGCCTCCTGACGGACCCTGGGTCAAGGAGCAGCAGGCAGGGTAGGCGCAGGGTGGTGTGGAGAGGGTGGGGATTGGGAAGTGACCTGGGGGCAGTGGGGGTGGTGCTGGATGGGGTGCAAGGTTGTTGGGGTCTCTGCAGGTAGAGGGGTGCTCTGAGGGGTATCAGCCTGTCAGTGGTCTGGAAGAGGGGGCATGCTGTAGTCTAGCGGGAGAGAGGGAGCTGGGCCAAGGGGGAGCTATAAATAGCTCCTTCCTCCAGCCCGAGGGGAGGGACAGCCAGCTGGAGTGCTCAAGGCCCTCCCTCAGGGCCCTTCGATAGCCTCTGGGTGCCCCATCAGGGGTCACACCAGTTTGGGGAGGTTCAGAGGTTCATCTGGGAAGTTTTTCGTATGATTCTGCTTTAGCACTTAAAGCAGCATTTCTACGGCACCTACTGTGGGCTTTGTGCCCATCCTGAGCTGCACTAAGCGCCTACTGTGTGCCCTGTGCCCTAGGGGGTCATGAGCCTCTTGGAGCCCTTTCTGTGTTTCCTGGCTGGTTCTGAGTCACAGTGAGCACCACTGTGCTCCCTGTGCCAGGCTGGAAGCAGCAAGTGCAGATAAGGGTTCCCGGGCCACTTGGTCACATGGCCCTATGCCTCCAAATTGGAACCTCACACCTCCTGTGAGCTCTGGGCGCAGGGAGGCACAGGGGATGATCCTTGGCCAGAAATGGCCAGAGGAAGCTCAAACTCCTGAGAACTCCCTGAACCACCCAGTGGCAGCAGAGAGGACAGGAGGAAGGGAATAAAGGGGAAGGAAGGCAGCAGAGAGCAGCCGGCCCCAGGCGCAAGGCCTGTCAGCGTGTGCACACACTTGCTTCAATGTGTGGGTCTGTGTGGTATTCGCCGAGGTCCCTGGGGCCTCATGCTGCAAAGGGTGGCTTGGTGGCTGGCCAGGGCTGGCCCTCAGGTACAGGACAGCAGAGTTTGAGCACTGAGAATTGAGGGTTGAGGACTCCAGCCACTCCACAGCTGTGGCCTGGGACACGGGAGCAGGTCCATTGGTCAGTGCAGAGGGCACCACAGGAGGCAACCAGGGCCAGGCAAGGTGGGTTCATGGTGGGGAGACTGAGTAGGACATGTGCACACATGAGTGCATACTGACATCCTGGCACACTTTCCACGGACAGCTGGCTCACTTTGGGGTGGCCCCAAGGAGACAAAAGCTTTGAGGGCACCTACTGACGCTGAGGGCGAGAAAGCCAGGAGAGCACTTCAATGGAGGGAGCGCACGGTAGCCCA
Organism: Sturnira hondurensis; assembly: GCF_014824575.4. Classification (NCBI taxonomy): domain Eukaryota; kingdom Metazoa; phylum Chordata; class Mammalia; order Chiroptera; family Phyllostomidae; genus Sturnira; species Sturnira hondurensis. The sequence goes on from NW_028079127.1 coordinate 20,520,669, forward strand.
GGCCAGGAGGTGGAAGTGCGGCAGGGCAAGGTGTGGGCCCTGAGGTTCAGCTGCAAGTTGCCGGGAGACCATCCTGCTGGGGTGGGGCGGGGCTGGCTCTGCAGCACGACTCCCCTTCCTCAGCTTCTCCCTGAGAAACGGGGCCATGGCAGGGCACATGGGGAGTATCCTCAGAGCAGACGTGAACCCTGGCCTTGGGGAGGGGCCCAGGCTCCTGCGGCTGACCTGTGGCCTCCTACTGGAATCCAGGACTTGGGAGGGTATGTCTGAGTCAGCACAGGCTGTTTGGAGAAGAGTGGGAGGTGAGAGCTGCTGCACTTCCTCGGAAGCCAGACTCAGCCTCTCTGGGTGTGGAGGTGGCTCCCCAGACAGGGCCCTGGGAAGAAGTGCCCTGCCCTGGTTGTCTCCTACCCCGAGCCTTTGAGCACATCCTCAGAGAGGTGGGGAGGAGCACAGGCAGGCCTGAGGAGGTGCTGGGTGTTTGTGGGTGTGAGAGGAGGCGGCCTTTGCAGTGAGTGTGGGGGGATGGACAGGGTGTAGGCATACGGTAACAAGGTCTCTAAGGCCAGAGTGGCCCCAGGATGACCTTGGCAGTGGCCAGGAGACAGAATGGTTGGCTGTGCCAGAAACAGAAAATGAGTGGCTTTGGGGGAGAAGGAAGCAGAAGGGTGGTCATGAAGGGTTTCCTGCTCATCAGAGGCCACACATGAGTGTGCTCAGAGGTGCTGGGTGTGGGGTGGAGGGAGGTGGGGGTGGACCCTGCAGGGGAAGGGGGAAGTGGCCGAAGCTGTCTGAGGTAGGGCATCCCCAGGGGAGGCAGCTAGAGCTGGTTTCAGGGAGGGTCTAGGTGGCCTCCCAGCACGAGGACCTCCTGATCCTTCATTTCCTGGGAGGCAGGTAGGCCATCTGTGTCAGAGCCAGCCTAAGCTTCCTTGCCAGGCTCTGAAGGGCTGGGTGGTGATTTGGAGCACTAACTCAAGGCAGGGGTGTGGTGAAGAGGGCTGAGGGGGGGTTGCAGCACCTTCAGTGTACTGGGGTGACCCTCCCTTGCTCACACCCCTAGCACCTGGCTCCTGACCGGGCACAGTTTGGTCAGAGGGAACTCCAGGTAGGGTACAGTGATCCTGTCAGGGGGAGTGATGGAGGGCCTTGCTGGAGGGCTGTGTGACAGGTTCAGCAGGGGCCCCAGGGCAGAAAACGTCCAAAGCTTGGAGCGGCTGAGTGATGACAGCAGAGTGGCCCAGGGGTTTCTGAGCCTCCAGCCTCCTGCCTTGCTTCCACTGCGTTTTAAGAGACAGTTGACAGCAGGGTAATAAATAATAACATGAATGTGCTTTAGAGTGGATTTTTTGGACACTGACACGTTTACTCTATACCAGGATCTTGTAAGATTGATGACCTGCACATTCCGTTTTCAGTGGAGTCCCCACAGAGCTTGGTTATGTCCCACTCCCACTAGCATCCCACTCACTTGCTCCAGGTTGCCTGGGGTTTAGCCTGAGCTCCCCAGCAGCTAAGGCAAAAGGAGAAACACGATCAAGTTTGAAATATTTCCTGGGTCCCCGTCCATGAGGTAAAGGAACGTTTTTAGCATGGTGGAGCGGATCGCTCCTGTGGGCTGGGGGAAAATCCCGGGACTTGGAGCAGACGGGAGGGTCGGGGCAGAGGGGAGTTGACAGTTGGGACGTCAGGCCAGTGATTACAGTCGCGCAGAGGCCTCTAGGCTGGTCCTGACCAATCAAGCCTCGCGTGTCACGTAGACTGTGCCCCACTGCAGGTAGTCCTCCCTCCTGGGGTCCCTGAGGTCCCGCGTGGTAAGGAGAGAAATTTCAGATTCCTTGGGGCGAGGCGGCGATTGCCCCGGGAGTGGCCTTAGGAGAGACCCCTGGAAGTCAGCGCGGTCGCGTTGGGTGTGCTGGACCTGTTCACCCGAGGCTGGGCCTGCACCCCCACCCCCTCCCGCCCCAGGACTTGGGCCCGGAGGGATTTGGGCATGCGCTGCCGTATTCCCGCAGGAAGGGCAGGCCCACAGAGGTCCGGCTGGTCCGCGAGTTGGGCATGCGCCGCGGAGGCCCGGCCCTCTTTAGTTAGGGTGGAGCCTGCTCGGTCTGGGGCGGGGCCTGCGGGGTGCTGGCCTTACATCACGCGGCGGGGAGGAGAGGCGGGGCCGAGGGGCGGGGTCTCTAGTGGCACCAGTTGGCCAGGCTTTTGGGGCTCGGGAACCGCGCACTCCCGACTCCTCCCGCCTCCGGGATGGCATCCCCAAGGGAATTGACTCAAAACCCCCTGAAAAAGATCTGGATGCCGTACAGCAACGGGCGGCCCGCCCTGCACGCCTGCCAGCGCGGTGGTGAGGCGGGGTCCCCGGGGAGCGGGGAGGGCCGTCCACGGGGATGGGTGGATAGGGCGGCCTGGGCAGTGGTCTCGCATGGAGAGGGGGCCGAGAACTGGTGCGGATCGGGGGACAGGTGAGGATGCCTAGACTGGTGGGAGGGGAGCAGAAACAGGTGGTGGGTCGGGGACAGGTGTGGCAGGGCAGGAGACGGAAACAGGGATGTGGGGAAATCTTGGCTCCTTGGGGACTAGGTCTTGACGTCTTCACCTCTGGGAGAGGCCCCAGCCCCTTAGCACTTCAGTGTCCCCACTGCCTCAGGCCAGGGGAGGACCTGGAGTCCTTGCCCTGTCCTCTCCGCTGGCCAGAGAGCGTGGGCCTGGTAATTGGACCGGGTCTGAGCTGTGTCGACCCTAGAGAAATTGCTTGGCCTCTCTGAGTCCAGAACTTTCAAAGGCCCAAGTGTAGGCTAGCCCTGCAGTGGGAAGGAGGCTTGCCCCTTGGCCTTCACCACCCACCTCTTCACCTAAAATCGAGTTTTGGGAGGAAGGTCAAGGATGTGCAACTTTGACTAGGATAGAGGGCGAGGGCACTGTGCTGTACCGGCCTGTCTTTGTGTCCAGGGGTGTGGAAGCACTCCAGTGGGATCATGGGTAAATGGTAACATTTGGGGTGAAACATGTAGGAGCCATGCTGAAATTCGCACTGTTAAGGGGCTCACCTTTCCTGGGGTCCTGGGCGTTTAATCCACTGCCTTGACTTTTTACATGTCCTTAAGTGAGTCTGCAACCTTCTTATTATGAAGAAAAACAAAGATTTGTTTTAGGAGTAGTGAAACATTGTGACGAATTTGCAAGTTGGCAAGGACCTCAGAGAACATCTAGTCCAACTCCTGGTACACGTATGGAGTGGAGATCAGGAGACTGGGTATGTGTGAGGGTCTCCGGGCACACTCCTGACCTCTGCTGCTTGGGCCTGATAAGGGAGGGGAAAGCATTCGTCTGGCTTGGAGGCCAGTCCAGGGCCTTGGCTTTGACCGTGATGTGAGTCCTAGGGAAGAAGTGTGTATCTCTCCTTCCGCACTGTGAGTCCTGACAGGCGGTGGCCATGGCTTTGACCATGATATAGGTCCTGATGGGGGATGGAGCCTGTGATTATACTTTTAGTCCCGGGCCCATGGCTTTCCATGCAGTGCTCTGAGTCCTCCTTCCAGGCTTTTCTGGAGGTGTGGAGGCTGAGGCCCCTCTTCTGTGCTCCTGGCCACTCTGTGTTAGGGCTGCATTGTCTGCACTATGTGGTAGCTGCTGTTCTCACACAGAGGAAGGAGTAAGAATCTGGACTTTGGAGGCAGGAACACTCAAGCTGTCTCCTGGCTCCAGTGGGTGACCTTGGGCAGAAAGCTGAGCCTCTAGGCCTCGGGCCCCTCGCTTGTGGAATGAGACTGTCACCATCCTGCTCCATGAACTTGGGGTGAGCCTCTTAATGAGTGGGTGCTCAGTAGGGGGTTGCTGGCCATTTTGTAATCTCACCACTCTTTGTTCACCTCTTGTCACCTCAAAGTCTAGGACTGAAGCATCAGCTCTGAGCTAACCCCCATTACAGGTAGGAAGGGAGCTGCAGCCCAGTGGTGAAGGGACTTGCCGAGATCTCACAGCCCCTTGGGCAGAGTCTATATTCTTCCAAGCTCCAAGTCTGTGATGAAAGTATGGCTCTGGCTTGGGCAGAAGGGCTCATGCCCGTCACACTGTGTTGCAGTGGGTGGGACTGTGGGCTGGCCTAACATCCCAGGTGCTTCCTGGAGAAGGAAGTGGCACCCAAGAGGCCAAAGATGAGACCTGCAGATTGTGTGGGGGTTTGGGCCCCAGGTTAGGGTCCCAGAATTCACAGCAGGGTGTGACTCAGCAGCGAGCGAACTTGGAGATGGAGCCTGTGTGTGCAGCAGGTCCATTCCCCGGAGGCTGCATTCCTGCAGCCTTTATGCTCTACAAAGCGGACCTATGACTGGTAGGAGGGCCACGAGGACAGGTGTGGACCTGAGGGTGGGTGGTGCATAGGAGTCCACTCGATCTCAGGCGTTTGCAGAGAAGAGGGTGCGGGGCTCACGGCTGGTCTATGCTGTGTGATAGGTTGTCCTCTGGGCACCCGAGGCTGATTGGTGGCTGTGGGACATCCTGTGCTTCCTCCACCCCCACTTCTCATTAGCGATTCTTCCTCCTTTTGATAAAATCAGAGTTACACCTGAGGTTGGGAAGCTGTTACCTCCCTCATCACTGACCCCTCAGCACCTGGAGGTGCTTTGAGGGGCAGGTGAGGCAGGGATGAAGAGGGGACTCAGGAAGCGCAGCAGAAAGGACTGGTGGCTTTTCGTAGCTAAAAGGTGGCAAGACTCTTCCTGGGTGTGGACATGAGTGGGGTGTGTACAACACAGTAGGAGAGGTGACTTTCTGTCCCCTCCAAACAGGACAGTGATGTACAGGAGCTCCTCCTTCCCCTGCCTGGCCCAGGGAAGTGGAGCAGGCACAGCTCAGGAATCAGTTCTGGAACCCACTTCAAGGACTTGTGGCTGTCCCTGGAGTGGCCTCACCAGAAAGTGTTCATTGTTCAGCACGAGGCTTGTCTCAGGCCTCTTGCGTGCTCGGGTTCCTGTGGTCTTGAACAAATGTACAGGAAGAGGAACTAGAGAGGGAAGCCAAGTGACATGCTTTCAGATTTCCTTCCTCACATACCCGATGTCCTAAAAAGTGTGTCCTGCTGTCCTGCTGCTCATTGTCAGGGTCCTTGAGGGCCGAGAGCTGCATGTCCCGGCTCACCTGCGTGCTCTGTGTTCCGATGCAGTTGGGTCTGCCGCCCCATACCCCCCTGTGGGCTTTAGTTTGCAACCTCTGGCACTTTCCCAGTGTTTTGCTGTTGGAAGCAGAGCTGTTGTGAAGAGACTTGTACTTTGACTTTTCTTTTTGGTCATTTCTTTGGGAGCTTATCTTGAGGAACAGAAGTAATAGGTAATTTATTGCTCTTGTTTTGCACCCAGCCCGGATTTGCTGCCCTGCCTGCCCACTGTGGCTGTGCACACAGGGTGGGGGGGGCGTGCTGAGCAGACCCCTTGTGGGGAGGCGAAGGTGTCTCTGGGAAGATAGATGAAGAGGGGATGCAGGACCCCAGTCCTGAGACTGTAGAGGAACCCTCCAGGGTGCAGTGGGAAGAGGTAGCATCGCCATAGGGAGCAGGATGGGTGCAGGTTCTCCCCCACAGTTAGTCGCCATGCACTGCCCTGGTTCGTAGCCATGTGCCACCCTGGTTAGTAGCCACGCGCTGCCCTGCAGTTGCCTGAGAGCCCCGGCCGGCTAGCTAGAAATTGTGCAAATGGCACAGGGCCCACTGTGGCTGGCCTTGAGGACACAGGGCCTTGCCTAACTTGTTTTTCTCTCTCATTAGCTAATGCTGAGGGTTTTTTTCGCAAGTTCCCTCACTCTTGCTCACCTTCTGTTCCGTGGGATTCCCTCCTGTCCTTCTCTGGGGCTCATTGTTTGTGTTACCTTTGCCCACAGTGGTGATGGTGCTCACACTGGGGAGTAGGGCCCTTTACTTCCCCTTGGGGACAGGAGTGGCTACACACCCAAGTCCCCAAGAGCAGCTGGCACTGAGGTACACCTGTGTCCTTAGCCTGGCGTGCTGCCACGGTATGTTTCTTTATTTATTTTAAAGATTTTACTTATTTATTTTTAGAAAGGGGAAGGGAGGGAGAAAGAGAGGGAGAAAAACATTGACGTGAGAGAGAAACATCAATCAACCGCCTCTTAACAGCCCCAGCTGGGGACCTGGCCTGCAACCCAGGCATGTCCCCTGACTGGGAATCAAACAGGTGACCCTTCTGTTGGCAGGAGGATGCCCACCCCACTGAGCCACGCCAGTCAGGGCCAGAAGCACTTTTACTTGGAGATAGTGCTGGACCTCCCTGAGGGACTGATTATCAACCGATCTTATAGGTTCCGACAGAGTCAAGATAAGAACTCTGGTCTCTCTGACTCTTGACCCCCAGGCAGGGCTGGCCCTGGGGCCACTGTGCTTCAGCCAGAGGGTTGGGGGGTCGGGCCTGGCAGTCTGTCTAAGGAGGGCTACCAGGTAAGGGCACTGGCAGAGCCTCAGGGATCAAAGAAGGGCCCTGACAGGTCCCCACATCTGTCCATCTCTGTCTGCTGTGGTGTCACCTGGCCCAGTTCCTGAGGTCAACGAAAGGGAAGCTTCCTGCAGCATCTCAGCAGAGACCACACTGAAGGCTGAGCCAGGTCACATTCTGCTGCTTTGGTGTCTGTCCCAGCAGGCCAGGGAGTCAGGGGGGCTGTGGCCAGACCCTTCCTTCCCCACCTCCAGCCTGGCAGCATCTCTGATTGGCACACGGTCCTGGTGGCACATGGGGTGGTGGGGGTGGGCTCTCACTGGATCTGCCGTTGCAGACATTGGCCTGGGTCTCAGGTCTCAGCCCCTTGCAGCCCTCACCCTGCTGGGTTTCGAGATGCTTCCCTCCACCCTCCTGTCCATACATTTTGAGAACCGACTCTGTGTCAGACCAAAGGATCCCAAATGGCTCAGACACTGTGGGGTCGCTTTCACTCCAAGTAACAGGTCGTGGGGCACAGACTCCTTAGTGAGATCACTGGGACTGGGGACAGAGTGCACCGGGTGGGCACGGGGGTGCCAAGGAGGAAGGCCAGTTTCTGAGTTGGGCTGTGCACGGTGAAGAGAAGCTCACCCGGGAGAGTGCGCAGCGGCACCGTGCGCTGGGAATGCAGAGTGCCCGTGGGCTTCCCGGATGGCGGCTCAGTGTGGGAAGCCCCCGGGCTCGGGCTCTGCCCTGCTGGCCGTGGGACTCCCCAGTGGCATGGCAGGTCCAGCTTTGTGTCTGGTGATGCACAGCAGGGGAGGTCCCACTGTGCCTGCTGGAGCCCGGGCAGCCTTGGGGAGTGGGGGTGTGGGGGGAGGAACGAACTCTCCTCTACACCCAAGGGTCATCTGCCTGGCCTGACAATCAGACATGAGACAGGTTAGCAAGAGAAAACAACCAAATTAAATACATGCATATGTACACACGAGAGCCCCATGGACGCGAGAGGTTCCGAGGGGGACTGAGGGTAGAGAAGACAGCCTGAGCTAGAGAGGAGGCACTGCGCCTTGCGGGCCTCAGCGGGTAACGGCAGGAGGCTGAGAAGAACTGGCCTTTAGTAAACAGACGTTTGCCCTGCCCTGCAGATAGGTTGAAAGAAGTTATCTCTGATAAAAGTTTGTGGGCAAGGCCTGCAGTTCAAATTCTCTGTAGTTAATGGGGCCTAGGCAGAAGATTCTCTTGAGCCTGTAGCTAAAGCTGCCTTTCGCTCAAAGCCATCTGCATACCACAGAGGCACATGTTGGGGTGACTTATTTTGCACCCCCACAGGAGCAAGCCAGTGGTGGCTTTAGGTCAGGGCCTGGGGGCGCTCAGGGAACTGTGTGATGGGAAGAGGCTTGGGAAGCGTATCTGAGGCCAGTCCTGTGCTGAGAGGGAGCGAGGCGCCCGCCCCCCCCCCGGGAGGGGTCCTGACCCTTGTCTGACCCGTGCCCCTTGCTTTTCAGTCTGCGTGACCAACTGCCCCACGCTCATCGTCATGGTGGGCCTGCCAGCCAGGGGCAAAACGTACATCTCTAAAAAGCTGACTCGCTACCTGAACTGGATTGGTGTGCCCACGCGGGGTGAGGCTTGGCCTTGGCTTTCCAAGTGGGCATTGGGGCCGTGTGTGTGGGGCGGATGAGAGATGGCTAGACTGTTGTGGCACCTGGGGTAGGTCCAGCTCACAAGTCGGGGGGCTAGGGGGTTGCTGTCCGGTGAAAGCTGAGCCTTTTCTTTCCCCCAGAGTTCAACGTTGGCCAATATCGCCGGAACGTGGTCAGGACGTACACCTCCTTCGAGTTCTTCCTTCCAGACAACGAAGAGGGCCTGAAGATCAGGAGGTGAGTGGGAGTGCGTGTGTGAACGGAGTGGGCCCTGGAGCCTCTGGAGGCGAGTTGTTGAAGATGGCAGAGCTGCTCCTGAGCCCTGGCCTTGCTGTGCCCCCGCTGGCTGTGACAGGGCTGGGCTCTTGACTGCTCAGGTGTGATAGGGTTAGGGATGGGATGGGTTTGGGGACCAGGAGAGGGGGTTTGTGGTTTCTTGGTGTCCAGCCCTCCTCTGCTCTGCCCTGCCCTGCCCTGGTGTTAATGAGCCCTTGGCCAAGGGAAGGGAGGACAGGGCCTCAGGGAGGTGGCGGAGGCTCAGCCAGGGCAGGGGAGGGCCACCCTCCATGGGGGGAGTCGAGTGGATATGTGGGTACTGTCCTCAGGGATCGGGCAGAGCAGGAGGGCGACCACCTCCTGGGGCCTCACAATGCAGAAGGATCAGGCTCGGAACTGGGGCCTTTCCTCCCTTGCCCCAGAAGTCCCATCCTATGCAGTTGGAGGATGGCTAGCATGTGCTTGGCATGTGTGGGATAGACCTTGACCTGGCTTTGCAGTGCTGGGTGACTGGTTCACACTCCTGCTGTTATTCTCCAGGGGAAAATTTGCATATGATCCCCACCCCTCCCCCACCCCACCTCAACTGAGTCCCTTCTCCAGAGAAGCTGAGCACCAGCCTGTATCTGAGGACCTGCACTATGTTCTTCTTGTCTGGTGTCAGCTGAGGGATCGGAAGTGTACTTGCCCTTCGTGGGGCCCAGCCCTTTCGGTAGGGCATGGGGCAGAGGTTGGCCCAGCTCTCCTAACAGCCCCCAGTCAAACATGGCCCCAGGCCAGAGGTCCCCTAGGCCTGGACTCTAGGCAGCCAGCTCTCTCTCTGGCTACCAGGTGGTAAGAGCTCCCCAGCGTGGACCCCGGCCTTCTGACGGGTTTTTGGCTCTTGGGTCAATGGGTTGGGCCAGGCTGCTTGGTTCATCCTCCAAATGAACCAAGAAGGGAGGGGGCGTCAGACATTCAGGCCTCTGTGGCCGAATTGTGGGTCAAACTCAAGGCTGTACCCTCTGGTGTTATGGACCCAGACAAAAGGGAGGGGACTGATAGTTGAACTTCTGCTATGTGCTGGGTGTGTGATGGCCATTGTCACCCACCCCCATTTTACAGATGGGGAAATTGAGGCTCAGAAGTCTCATACAAGATGACAAGTTATTTGACACATCCCATGGGTACACATGGGTTCACACACACAGTCATGTGTGCACCTATACGTATAAATAATCAGACTCATGCATGTGCAGTCAAGATCACATAGCATGCAAGGACACATACAAACCTCATGTGCACAGCACAGCACACTTGTTCTCACCTGTGTAGACATATCACACTCAGGCATGGTGTAGGGGGTTCCCCAAGATCACCCCAGATTCTGTGATCTGCTAGGATCTCAGCATGTGGCCATACTCTCAGCTAAAGTTTATTACACAAAATGATACAAAGCGTCAGCAAAGGGGAGGGGCCAATGGGTTGAAGTTTGGAGCAAACCAGCTTCCCACAGTCCTCTGCCCCAGACTCAGACAGGGTGCGCTTAGGTCCTCTGGCATGAACTTGGACAACATGCGTGAAGTGTTTTCGGCCAGGCCAGCTCACCACAGATGCGTGTCTGGGGTTTGTCAGGGCCGGTCATGCATGCACTCCGTGCCTCTCGCACACCAGAGTTTCAGAATTCCGAAAGGAAAGTGAGTGTTCCGTGTAGACCGTATTGTTTGCCTAAACTGTCCAGGAAACTTTTTTTCATCTTCATCCAAGTATGTTTTTATTGATTTTAGAGAGAGAGGAAGGGAAATAGAAACACAATGATGTGAGAGAGAAACATCTAAAAAAAAAAAATGAGACTTCCGCCAAGATGGAGGCATAGGTGGAAACACTGTGCCTTCTCCCACAACCAAGTTTGAATACAACAAAGGTTTGGAGAAACAAAGACACAACCAAACGACAGAAAATTGAATTATACGGAAGTCCGACTACATCTAACCGTTCAACGGGGACGGTAAGAGGGGCGGAGCCAGCAGCGAGCAGGGTCGGGCAGGACAGGGCCCCCGACCCAGGCGCCCAGGCAGACAGGAACCAGTTGGGGTGCGGGGCAGACCGCGGGCGCATATTCGCGCACAGTGAGACAGACCACGCAGGCCCCAGGGGGCGAGGGCTGACGGCGGTGGCACACTCGAGTGCAGTGGGACGAAACGCGTGGGCCCGGTGACTGACGGCAGCAACTGCGGCACCGGTGAGGGCCGTGGCGGCAGGTGGCAGACAGGACGCCATAGTCCCTCTTTGACCCCGCACCCACATACAGCGTCACAACCCAGCGACTTAGTTGCCCTGCAAGACCAGTGAGAGCCATTGTCCCTCTTTGACCCCGCCCCCACCTACAACGTCACAACCCAGCGACTGAGTTGCCCTGTTCTAGTGAACACTTTAGGGCTCTGATCCTGCTATGGAACAGGCACGAACAACCCGAAAGATGGCACAAGAAAAACTCAAAGTCCCAGAGCCAATAACTCTAAGCGACCGAGAAATTGCCAGCCTCTCAGAAGCACAATTCAGGACACTATTTATCAGGATGCTCACAGAACTGGTTGATTATAGTCACAAATTAGAGGAACAAAGTTACAAATTAGAGGAACGTGTGAGGGCTGGACTGATTGAAATGAAGGGAGATGCACAGGAAACCAATAGTGATGGAAAGGAAA